>NC_051851.1:116228310-117724267 GCF_905115235.1 Hermetia illucens | reverse complement strand
GCCATCCTGAATATTGCCCTCTTTGCCTGCATCTGTATGTGCAGATGGAGAGGGATTAATCCCAGAAGGGCCTCCAGGGGTGCCGTTGGGCATGTCCTTATTGCCCCACTGATAAGCACGCAAGCCAGCCTTTGGAGCTTATGTAATTCCCTGGCTTGTATGCTGAGTTCGGTTCCTTCTGCCCAGATTATTGCAGTATATATCCAAAGTAGTACCTTCGGGCTGCAACCCCATTTTTTCCTGCTATGGATCTGCAAGTCATCAGAGCCCGCGTGGCTTTCCGATAAGTGTTCCCGACATGTGTCTTCCAGAGTAATTTTTGGTCTAGCGTAATTCCCAAATATTTGACCTCTGTTCTTGTTTCACCTCCATATCATGTAATGTTATGGCTCTCAGGTGATCAAGTTCACGCCTCCTAGTGAATGGTACTATGGTGGTTTTGGCTGGGTTGATCCGCAGTCCCACCTTCCTGCACCAGGCACTAGTAACCCTTAGTCCAGTTTGGATTCCATCACATAGGGTATCTTCATATTTGCCCCTACAGATTAAAACAATGTCGTCCGCATAACCCTGGACTTGTATTCCAGTATTTGTTAACACGTCCAGGAGTTCATCCACTACCATACTCCATATTAGCGGCGATAGTAAATGTTAATTACTACCGTTAAGTGGATCCAGAAATTTAGTTGGAGGTTTGTCTCAAAAAGCTATTACAAGATGGTTCTCGCATTATTCACAACGCCTAACAGCAAAGCATTTAGCGTAAGAATCGCAGTCTCTCAAATGAGAGGCGTTATATTTGTTAAGTAATGACGAGTACATTAATCAAGTCGCCCATTTATTAAAACTGAACAATATAGCAAGGCAAGGCAAGGCAATAACAGCGCTAAAATGCACAAATCCACAGTGCTACAAGAAACAACACCGCAACCCCTTACAAAACTAGAGAAACTTCAAACGTCCCAACATTTTCTTCTCTCGTTAAACAAATGTGTGAAAATAAGTAACCGCCTAGTTCTACCATAATCCAGGCGCACTGCATATTGTTAACGACATGATTTGTTGATGGACGATCGATGATACCGATAGACCCGAATGACATAACGGTTACATCAAGTTATGCTTCCAGCTATCATCCACTATTTTCGGCAATTCTTTCATTTGGAGACAGGTTCAGCATCACCGACTAGAAATGTCTATCACGTCAGCCGAAGTCTAATGGGTTGACGGAAGAAATGGTCGGCAAAAAAGGGAGATCAGCCTAGTGCCATCGTACAGATTAAACGTCAAAAAAAGTAAATTGATGTTTTTGAAGTTCTCCACTCGCATTTAATAAATGAAAGGTAAATTGTCCGAAATTTTTAAAAATTATTTAACATAAAAAGCACTTACCCTTGCATCAGGCATCTTTAATATCCTAGTTAAAACCAACAGCAAAAGTGACGTCCAGGCATCCCGGTGCGCCTCACTATGTAGACTTAAGAAATACTCCAATGCCTCTTGGCAAACCGAAATCAAACGAATTTCAATTTCATGCCAATCTTTCCGCCGATTCTCATCGCTATACATCTTGAATAGAATCCTTAGCACGCAGGCTAAAGAAGTTGCTTCCTGTTTCAGTAGATTTGGTTTAACTGCACCTTTGAATCCTGCCCTCCAGAGAATATTTCGCTGTTCGTTGTTCGAATTGAAACGTTTTGCAAAGCGATGAGACTGGAGCAGGCAGTCAATCAACTGCAGAAGATGAGGTGTATTCAGGTAACTGTACATTCCCTGCTCTTCACGCTGACACTCGGTAAGGTTGTGTGGATTGTTTCCTTTGAGATCAGCAGCAGCAAGAGCGAGTGTTTCCGCATCTTCTTTCCTCGATGTAGCAGGGAAGAAAACTATGTTATCAATTGTTTGGATCAACTCTAACTGGACCACGCATTTAATAAGGAGACTGGCAAAGGTACTGTTAGTCGCATGGGTGATAATTTCTGTTTTTCCATCTTCGGAGTTGATACTGTAGACAGAATGTTGTGAATTTGAACGCTTTAGGATACCGTGCCGGACTTCGCCGTTCTCCTTTGCGTGATGATGGTGTCGATTTTGTGGATTGTTTTGTCCTGGTTCCGGTTTCCATGTGAGCAGCTCGTGCTGCAATGTGCTATCAAATATATCCAGCATACATTTGCATGTTTTGTTCCATGTATCCTCGTTGAATTTGAATCCATTCGATATCACCAGGTTTTCGAGGCAATTGGTTCCAGACCGTGCCAGTTGCTCATTATTTTGTTGGACGCACCAATGAAGCTGTGTGTAGAGATCACCCAATAGCAAAGGCCCCAAAATATCGAAGTACTGTGTGAATACATCGACAATGGCATATAAAGCATGATTGCAGGTTGTCGTCATCCACTCCGCTTTCTCAGTGTGTTGTTCCGGTAACTTCATATTATCAAATATTCGGAAGAGGATATTAAAAAGATCTCGCCACCAATTCGGTTTGAAAGCATCCCCATGAGTCTTAACGATCTCAAACAATACAGTTAATCCTCGAGTCCGAACATCCAGCTTGCATCGGTTCACTACACACGACAGAGAAAATAGCATCGGGAACCATCCCCTGACCCACACTCGATCTTCTTCCGATACGGAAATATCGTTTTCCATACCAGCGTGTTCCGCAAACAATTGCGGCGCTTCATGGACGCACAATGCACACGTCCTCACCAAGCGAATTGCTTCCATACTTGTATCCGGAAAGCGAGCGTTACAAGCGAACTCAGATAGGCACTTCACAGCATCCTGGAATGAATCGATCATCACAGCAAACTGTCTCTGATACAATTCCGTTATAATTTTCCCGGTAGTCTGGAACGCTAGTTCCACGATGGCTTCTTCGTGATCACCCGCAGCCAAATGAAACACCGAGAAAATGTTTTTCCAACCGGACTTGATGTTATGTGCTTGCGAATTAACCATTTGCGCGACACATCGAACGACCATGTCTCGGATAGCCAACGAATTGTTTTTCTTCATAATGTGCTCGAATGGCCGGAGGAAATCCTTTTGGAATCGGAAATTGGCAAATTCTCCCTTTTCAATGAACTTCATCGAGAGCTGTCGTAAGGAGTCCAATGCAAAGAATGCAATCTCTTCGTTAGTGTTGCAGCCGACTTTGTTGAAATGATCACCAAGGATTTGCCAAATTCGAGACCACTGCAGACGGATACGACCCATATTGTAATACGAGATTTCAACGATTTTTTGGAGGGAGAACATACGCGGTTGGGCTTGGTGGAGTTCATCCATGGAGACCTGTTGGATGGATTAAATAAAATTCAGTCATAATTGCGGATTTTATAAGTATGACGTATTTACCAAACATAAGGCCTTTACGAAATCCACGATAGCATCTCCATCTAGCCGTATTGAGCCAGTGAAAATTCGGTCAACAGCAACCACAACACTTTGACTGCTTGTTTCTCCGATGTGTTCTTTTACGCTAGGATCCAAAGCATCTTTATGTGTCGTTGGGCCTGATAAGTACTGTGGTCTCACTCCTGTGCCAATCAATTGTGCCAGTTCCAGTTGGCTGATACACTTCACAATATCGAACCAACTAGATCCCAAGTAGTTTCCATCGGTATGGGCCACCATAATGAGAGTTTTTATTGTGTCGATATTTTTTGCCTTCATTTCCGTAATGGGAGATGTCGCGGTCAGAAGGGTAAATCTAGATAAGGCCTGAACATAAGCATCGCGCTCTAGGGTCATATGAAAGATGCATGCAATGCGAATTGCGCATCGAATACCTATAAAATTTCAAAGAAATATAGTTTGAAAATCGTAATTCGTGAAAAAAAATCTTGAAAATTACCGTCTAAACACAGACTAGCTATCTCCGGGTCATCACAGTCTTGCAAACCAACCGAGAAGGCAGCCAAAAATGGCGTCCAGGCCATTTTAAACATAGGGCGTACGTGTTCCAAGTGTTTTGCGGATGTGAATGGCGACTTGACATGCGACACCGATTCCATGAGATTTTTCGCCGTAGTTGATATCGACTCCATTTCCATATTCCACAAAAATTTTCGTTTCTTTTCGTTAACAATGATCTGTTTGCCAGGTTTGTTCACCACTGTGTTCTTCATTTTAATTTCATGCCCGGCTATCTCGTCGTAAATTTGCGACAAGTACTCTTCAGGTAAGTCCTTACTATCGCTGATACCCTGGTTTAGTTTTATATATTGCTCTTTAGTCATCTTGTTTTTCACCTGAGGTGAATGCAAATCTGTTGTTAACATGATAATTGAAAATGCCAGCACGTAAACTGTGTCGGCACTTTGAAACAGTTGATTATTGGGGTTGCATTCGCAGTATCTACTTGCAAACTTTTCCATCAGGCGATCGATTTTCTGTGCTTCGCCGGGGAGGCGGAACCCCTCCAAAAAGAATCGAAGAGCCGAAACAACCTCCATATTTGTGAAATTCATAGCGTCGATGTAGGCACACATCACATTGCGAGAATGCTCTTCGTTCTCACCTAAATAGTCGCCGATAATGGTTTTGTCTAGGCGCTCGTCTTCATGTAGCCATTTTGCGATATCCGTTGGGGTGGGGCCAAGTAATCCTTTTTCCTGAAGGAAGATAACTCCCTTTTTTGGCTTACGATTGAACATGTCAATACCAGTTTCCATTACTTCCTTGCGCATTTTCCGTTCCTCAAGTTGTTCAGGGAGATCCAATACTTCTCGGTTTTGTCCACTTTCGATGGAATTCAAACTTTGACTGGATCCACCATGAGATGTTTTTGCTATGCTTTGTATGTCATTATTATCTTCCCCGTTGCTGTCGGGTTTCGGCCCTGGTTCGCCGAGGGTAGTTTGTGTGTTGGGATTTACATACAAGTCCTTACTCCACTCGACCATACATTTCAGGATCGATACCAGGCATTCTAATCCCCGGATTCTCATAGATTTTTCCTGACCGGGAGTTGCACCCAGTTCGAGGGCCTGCCTTCCTTGAGCTATTTTCGATAGATCGTTCACTAGCCTTTCAAACAAATTTGCTGCGGAGAAATCACAGTCATAATTAACGTATATATCCACGACGGACTGGGCGTCAGCGCAGATTCTCGTAAGTGCTTGAATTACCATCCATTTATGTTCGAAGGAACTTGAAGTCGCTTCCAAGATATTCAGGAATATTTCCTTGAAGAATACTTCAATTTGCCGCTTTAGATGTATTTTGAAGTTTGAGAGTAACGCAACGAATATGGACAATGACAACTCAAAAACTTCAGGCACAGAGCTAACACCGTTTTTCGACAGGGCCACACAAAGATATTGTTTTATAGCCATGATGAACATCTCGTTCGAGCGAAATACGGGGCCGGCGTTTTGCAGGATTGACAGCAGTAAGTGAAGAGAGAGGACTTTTGATCGTAGTTCGTGAGATTTCGGATCGGGATGACCGTCAGGTAAGGGTTTCATTGAGAGTTTGCAGAGTGCTCGGAATACGAGGAAGGCATCTTTCTGCAGAATATGAGTGAATTTTGCTGTTACGATGGCATCATTCTCGCTTTGCGTTTCCACGCTCTCTTGCGATGGATGCCGATTAATGCTAGCAGTTTCTGCTTTGTCGCCATTTGCGTTTGCTAGTTGCTGTTGTTGCTTTGCTTCGACTGCAGCCACGGCGGCTGAAAAGAAATAAATATACAATAAAATTTTGTGAAGAGTAATCTTTCTTAGAAGTAAATTGAAAATATCTTGGAAAGTTAAACTATATATCAACAAAGTTTGGCAAGGTAAGGAAATAGTCTAAAATCTGGATCTGGAAGGGAAATACTTCGCCACATACAGCCCACCTAGCTGAAGGAATTTCGATACGTAATTCGCTCAGGTTTGATTTTTAGATGTTAATAGCGCCATAATTTTAATTTTTTTTAATGCTCGAAAGCTGCCCGATTATTTGTTAACAAAATCCATCGAGATTTGAAAGCATCTGACGATGTAGGAAGTGATACGAAGCGCAACAGATGAATAAGGTTCATACAGTACCAGAACATAACAGTTTGTGCAGCAAGTCCAGGATATTATTGATTAAGAGCCAGAGAGAAACGTAAATTTCTAATTACATATTGTTCTTAGAAAGAGGAAAAAATAAGTAGTTTAATTTACGCCTAAAACTAAAGAAGACAAAGTTAAATGACCCAAACTGTAGGGCGTTGGGCGAGGAGTGAAGTGGCTGCCGAGCTCCGCGAAATTGATTACAGAACTCGTCCACATTACTTATAATACTGTGGCGCGGCAGGATTCGCAGCATTCGAAATTTATTTCGAATGTTGCGAGTGCGAGCGAATAGATGGTGCGGATCTATCCACTTTGCGTAGCACGCCAATGGAGTGGAAGATCTCAGAAAAGTGTGCGATGAGTAATTTTGTTTTTTGAGACCTGTCACTAAAATTTAATTATTCAGTTGGACTTGAAAAAGATTAGGAAAAAGTTTTAGATATCAAGTTGGGAATTGAGCAGAGAAGTCTTTTTGAGTTCGTTGAATTAAAAAGAATGTTAAGTGTACATTAATTAAAACAACATATGAATTGTTAATTTAAAAATATCTTAAATATTTATAAGGATTGTTGAAATGAGAAGTGGTGTTAATTACTTAACGGATTATTAAAATAAAAAAGTAATTGGATTACTTAATTGGTGACCCCGGAACTTCCTAACGCACAACCACCAGTTCAACTACCTCAACTTCAACAACGCCAATTCCAAGAACCCCAACGACGCCTCCTAGTCCCAGCACAACAACCACGGTCAAGCCTCCTCCGAATTGCCGCCACTTCGATGGACCCTCGTTCATCGGAGGAATCGTCCTTACCATTGGCCTGCTAGCCATCTCCTTCGTGGCCTACAAATTCTACAAGACTCCAAAGACTACTTCAAACGGAAACTGGATTACGTCCAAGAACAAATCGAGAAGATCGATATGCTCCAAATGCAGAAGTCTCAATTCCTCAAGGCTGTGCACGAGGTGTCATATAATTGAAAAACTCAAGCACATCATCATCCCCATCAACAAACCTTCTCTACACAGTGTACTGCGCGACACACGTCGGGACATCACCATCAGATTACTCGGCTATCGGAATAAGAAGACCCCACGACGAAATACATACCAAATGTAACCGCTGCAACTTAACGACCTGAGGAAATTCTCTTTAGTTTTACTTTAAAATGCTCGCGTGGCACGCATGTATTTTTCACTCTTCTTTAAGCGTAATGAGTTTGTCCCAACTTTTTGTATAAATAATAATAAAAAAAATTGAAATCGCTGCAAGAGACGGCGTGCAAGTGTTTAACATCGCGAGTCCTCCATTCTCATTGGTGGTGTTTTTGGTCTGCGCTGGATAGCGTCCGCTTCGTTTTTTCTCGTTTCGTGCGTGCATTTGTGGGTGCGGCCTGCCGTGTCGGTGTAAAGTTCACCGCGTTTCAGAATAAACTCACCGCGTTTGCATTTCAATCTCGTACTTTTCGTGAAACAACATGTCTTTTGACAATAGGGACGCGGCGGGCCCATCGAACCCGCAAGTGACCGCCCTCGCCGTACGCGTTCCTCCGTTTTGGCGGCGGAACCCCGAACTGTGGTTCGTACATCTGGAAGCACAGTTCCAAATGTCCGGCATCACATCGGACGCGACCCGCTTCAACTACGCGGTGGTCGGCCTGGACGAAGAGTCCATACTTCTGGTGTCCGACGTGGTGAAGTCGACATCGTATGTGCAGCTCAAGAGCGAGTTGATCAGGCGCCTGTCGGCAAGCGAGTCGGCAAAATTAGACCACTTGCTGGCAGGTTTAACCTTAGGTGATCGAACTCCCAGCCAATTGCTTCGTGAAATGAGGCAATTGGGTGGGAGTAAGATCGGCGAAGACCTGATCAAGTCGCTCTGGCTGCGTCGGCTCCCGGAGGGCACCCAGGCGATCCTCGCTTGCGTCTCCGGTTCCTTGGAGGAACTGGCAGCGACGGCCGACCAGGTTCAGGAGGTGTACGTACGCCCAACCTTGGCGGCCGTTCAACCACCGTCGGATGAGGTGGGTGAATTGAGGCGCGAGATTGCTGCATTAACAGCCAGTATGGCCGAGATGAGGGCGACGTTGGACGCTCAGCGTTCGGGCGCCAGATCGCGAGCACGCTCGCGGTCTGCCATCCGAAAAGGGCGATCAGGTAGCAGGTCGTCAAGACAGTCCACGGACCCAGGGATTTGCTGGTACCACCGCAGATTCGGGGATAAAGCGACAAGATGTACGCTACCGTGTAGATTCTCTTCTACCGCAAAAAACTAGGTCCGCGGGGGGTCTTGGCGACGGCCACCCAGAACGCAGCGCCACGTCGCCTAACTATTTTCGACCCTCTCAGCAGGCGCAACTACCTCGTCGACACGGGTGCGGAAGTTTCGGTTCTTCCCGTACCCCAGCATCATCAACTTTTCCCTCAACCGCTCAAACTTGCGGCAGCAAATTCCTCCCGCATAAACACGTACGGGTATAGGCAAGTGGACGTGAGTCTTGGCTTGCGTAGGACGTTTTCGTGGCGTTTCATCCTGGCGGATGTCAGCTTCCCCATACTAGGCGCAGACTTCCTGTGTCACTATGGATTGCTGGTGGACTTGCAAAACAAGTCTCTTATAGATTCCACGACCAACCTTAATTCGTCGGGACATATGGTATCTCACCCAGGCAATAATCTTTCCGTTCTTTTAGAAGACATTACCGACTCTCGTGTTCGGGCACTTCTCCAAAAGTTCAGCCAGATTACTACCAACTGTAGTCTCTCCAAACCAGTGAAGCACAATGTGCAGCACCACATTATCACTACTGGTTCCCCGATCTTCTCGAAGGTGCGTCCTCTACCATCTCAGAAACTGGCAATTGCACGGAA
Source organism: Hermetia illucens (assembly GCF_905115235.1). Lineage (NCBI taxonomy): Eukaryota > Metazoa > Arthropoda > Insecta > Diptera > Stratiomyidae > Hermetia > Hermetia illucens. The sequence goes on along the minus strand of NC_051851.1, from coordinate 117,715,336 downwards.
AGAGTTTGAACAACTCGTTCAACAGGGTATCTGCAGGCCCTCAAACAGCTGTTGGTCTTCCCCACTGCATATGGTCCCTAAGCCAAACGGCGAATGGCGCCCATGTGGGGATTACAGAAGGCTAAATGCACAGACTGTTCCTGACCGATATCCAATTCCACTCATCCACGACTTTGCGCATCACCTCGCGAATTGCCGCATCTTTTCGACCTTGGACTTAACCAAGGCTTATCACCAAATTCCAGTAGCTCCTGAAGACATTCCAAAGACGGCAATATGCACACCCTTTGGACTCTTCGAGTTCACCCGGATGACTTTCGGATTGTGCAACGCGGCGCAAACCTTTCAAAGGTTCATTCACTCAGTCCTGCGAAACCTCGAATTCTGTTTCGTATATTTGGATGATGTTTTGGTCGCTTCTTCCACTGAGTCTGAGCACTTAGCCCATCTCGAGTGCATTTTTCAACGTCTCCTTGAGGCCGGTTTAGTCCTAAACGTTGAGAAATGCAAATTCCTTCAACAACAGGTGAGATTCCTCGGCCATTTCATTTCCCCTGAAGGAATACAGCCCGACCCAGACAAGGTGCAAGCGATATCAAGCTTCCCGCGTCCAAAGACAGTGAGGGAGTTGAGGAGGTTCTTGGGCATGCTGAACTTCTACCGTCGTTTCCTGCCCAAGGCCGCCCATCTCCAGTCCATTTTGAACGCGTACTTGTCTGGCCCCAAAACTAAGGACACACGAGAGATCGTGTGGTCTGAAGAGGCTATCTGCGCGTTTGACAAATCTCGTCAACAACTGGCTGACGCTACGCTCTTGGCATTCCCTCTGCAAGATGCACCCCTAGCCGTTTTTGTTGATGCCTCTGACAACGCAGTAGGTGCTGCCCTTCACCAAAAGGTGGACCAAGTTTGGCAGCCGTTGAGCTTCTTCTCGAAGCAGTTGAATCCCGCTCAACGGAACTACAGCACCTACGATCGCGAACTGCTCGCCGCATACCTGTCCATCAAATACTTCCGTTTCTCCCTAGAAGGCAGGCCGTTCACAGTGTTCACGGACCATAAGCCTCTCACGTTCGCTTTGAAACAGAAGCCCGACAAAGCGTCCCCTCGTCAGCTTCGACACCTGAGCTTCATAAGCCAGTTTACGTCGGACATCCAGCACGTGTCCGGGAAGGACAACATTGTTGCTGACGCTTTGTCTCGTGTCTCCGAAGTTAACATCCCCGCCTCACTCGATTTCTCGGCTATTGCCAAGGCGCAAGTGGATGACGCAGCACTTCAGAGCCTCAAGTCCAACCCCAAATACAAATTTCGGGAGTTGCCCATCTTCGGCTCAAGCCTCTCGCTCTGCTGCGAAGACTCGGAAAAGGGACCTCGGCCATACATTCCGGCCACATTTCGCAAGGAAGTGTTCCACGCAGTTCACGACTTGGCGCACCCCGGCATCAGGACAACAAACCGGTTAGTCACCGGAAAATACTTCTGGCCCTCCATGAACAAGGATATTAATTCCTGGGCCAGAGAGTGCATCGCATGCCAAAAATGTAAGGTCTCCAGGCATGTTAGGAAAGAAGTGGGCTCATTCCCCCGCACTACCAAGCGTTTCCACACTATACACCTCGACATAATAGGGCCTTTGCGAGACTCGCACGGTTATAAGTATTGCCTCACAATCATCGACAGGTTCACGCGGTGGCCTGAGGCAATACCTCTGAAAGACATCACGGCGCAATCATGTGCTGAAGCCCTCTGTCGAGAGTGGATACCTCGCTTTGGCGTCCCTGCAGTGGTCATCACTGACCAGGGAATGCAATTTGAGTCCACCCTTTTCTCCGAGTTAGGCAAACTCCTTGGTTTTAAACGCCAGCGGACTACGGCATACCACCCACAATCCAATGGGATGTTGGAACGTTGGCACCGGACGCTGAAAGCCGCCATTATGGCACGCGACGACCCGTCCTGGACGCAAGTCTTGCCTCTCGTCCTACTCGGCCTTCGAACAACTCGCCGAGAGGAGTTTGCTGCCAGCCCCGCGGAGCTGGTTTACGGGGAGAACCCGAGACTCCCAAGCGATCCGGTCTTCGACAAGAGATCGGGTCTCACGGAGTCGGGGTTGGTGCGTCTGCTGAGAGACAATCTCCGACGCATCAAAGCGCCACCACCCACTCGACACTCGTCCATACCTGCCTGTTCGCCCAAGGAGCTGGACACTTGCACGCACGTGCTGATCAGGACGGATGCCGTCCGGAAGCCGCTGCAGCCTCCATATGAGGGCCCGTACCGCGTTCTCGAGCGGGGAGAACATTTCTTCCAGCTCGAGATCGGTGGTCACAAGAAGGCGGTCTCTTTGTCCAGGCTGAAACCCGCGTGCGCCCCGAAGCAACGTCGTGTCCGCTTTGTGGATTAACGGCGAACGAAGTTCGGGGATCAGTCGCTGAAACCCCTAGGTTTCATCTGGGGGCGGAGTGATGTGGCGCGGCAGGATTCGCAGCATTCGAAATTTATTTCGAATGTTGCGAGTGCGAGCGAATAGATGGTGCGGATCTATCCACTTTGCGTAGCACGCCAATGGAGTGGAAGATCTCAGAAAAGTGTGCGATGAGTAATTTTGTTTTTTGAGACCTGTCACTAAAATTTAATTATTCAGTTGGACTTGAAAAAGATTAGGAAAAAGTTTTAGATATCAAGTTGGGAATTGAGCAGAGAAGTCTTTTTGAGTTCGTTGAATTAAAAAGAATGTTAAGTGTACATTAATTAAAACAACATATGAATTGTTAATTTAAAAATATCTTAAATATTTATAAGGATTGTTGAAATGAGAAGTGGTGTTAATTACTTAACGGATTATTAAAATAAAAAAGTAATTGGATTACTTAAATACTGTAGGTAATGCGCAATATAATACCCGAGGAGGGCAGAGCAGTCCATTAGGCAATTACTGAGTTTAGAAAAGTACCACATCCTAAGGAAGATTCAACGTTGTTTCAGGGAATGGGAATTGAGAGTGCGAATCCGGCAAGGATAGCCTACACGTGAACATTTGTTTAAGAAAGCGCGTTTTACGGCTCCAAGCGACAGTAACAGTTGCGGATGCGAGACCATTTAAGGATGTTTCTAACAAGGGATTCTAAAAGTGTTAGAGAGGGCTGGATTGAAGTAAAATCGGAGGAGGAAAATAGGATAAAGTCAGACATTTTGGAAACGCGATTGATCATGTCAACGAAGTTTGCCATTGAAGATTGAAATCGGGTCAGTAATAATAGGGATTGTCTACCAAGAGAGTAGGAAAAGGATGTTTGGGAGGATTTAAGCGAATAACACATACACTGGCATTTGCTGATATTTTGTGTCAGTTTTTTAATCGAACACCAACGCACCAGAATATCTAGGTTGGATTGCAAACACAGTTCAGCGGAGAGGATACAGAGAATCTGCATAAAGAAAACACGGGCAAATGAGGATGGAGGAAGGTGATTAATAAAAAATAGGAATAGTAGGATGTCAAGTATGGAGCCTTTGGGAACATCAAAGAAAGGAGAGAAGGAGCAGGATGAGTAATCACGAAAAGAAACTCTGCAGGAATGGTTTGAAGGTAGTAGGAGAGGCATGAGATGATTGACAACGACAAGTTGACCAGAAAGAGTTTGGAAAAGAAAATATTATGAGTAACGACATCAAAGGCTTTAGAAAAATTTGTGTAAATTGGGGGTATCTCCCGCCAAAAATTAAGGGATTTAGCAACGAAATCGGTAGGGTGCAGAGAATTTGAAGCAATAGATCAATGTTTTCCAAAATCATGATGCCCATTCACTATGATGTGACGAAGTGCGCGGTCAAACAGTCGTTGGTACATCTCTCGATGAATTTGGAGCAATAGAAGAGAAAAAGGTATTACAATAATTCATAGCAAGGGTAGAGTCTCCGCTTTTGAGGGTAGGTATTAAGGGCCTCTTCCTAAAAATGAGGAAAGTACCATCCTCCGATAATTTTTATTAAAATTATCTACATGGTAAGAAAATGTATTCCAAAAAAAGGGTTAGGTAGTCCATCATCACTAGGTCCGCCCGCTGGTGCCAAGATTACCAATGAGGAACTCAACCGAGATTAGGCAAGTAGAAGAACGGCGACAGATTTGGAGCAGTTTGCACCTAAAAGAGCCGTAAAGGACCCAAAGCTCGAGAAAATAAACAAGGAAGGGAGGTAACAACAGAGTGGACCGCAGGTATGCAATCGGCAGTGGAATCACCAAATTAATGGAAATAGTAGTACGGGAATAGCAAGTATGGAACTACGCCGTTTTCAAATTACAGTCTGCAAGGTCGACCTCGACGCTCCTCAAGTATTGCTTATGACTTCATAGTGAAGCGCATAACCTTGAAATGAGCAAGTTCTGTGACATTTTTAGAAGAAAAGCAGGAGTGCGCTTCAGCTCCTCAGGACTTCCCGAGACGCCCGCACACCTCCTCTACTGCTCTGCGCCAAGTGCCCTTAGGGCAACCCACTCGTCCGCCAACAATATAACTGTCGGCCTTCCTTAATGTGTGACCTATTCATTGCCACTTCTGCCTTCCGACCACATCGTGTACGGCTGCCAGGCCAGCCTTCTCCGATGATATGTCGCAGATAGGTACTCACGAAGGCTTGGACCCTTCGAGTGGCAGTGGGGGTCCCTTTTTACATGCTACTTCCATAAAACAACAAAGAAAGAACATTAGTAGATATCAGTCTCATTTTGACCTTGGTGTTGAGATAACTGAATTTTCAGATTTTTGACAAGCAGCGAAAGCGGATCTAGCGCTGTTAATGCTACCGTCGGCAGAAACTACGCTTCCTAGATATGCAAATTGATCCACGCCTTCGATTCTCTGCCCATTGATGTAGACAAGGAAGGTGCGATGAGCCGTCAGACTGAGAATCTTGGTTTTGTTGGTATTTACCTTCAGTCTTGCCTCGCTTTCCAAATTCAGAGCCATTTGGCCAAAGTGCATAACCCGACAAGAGAGCAGACAGATATCATCAGCGTAATCGAGGTGTTTGAGGAAAGAGGTCATCGTCTATTGAACAAGGACAAGGCAGCATGAAGAATATCACCGATAACAGCTAAAATAACAAGAAGAAATAATATCTGTGACAAGATGTAGCCCTGGCGGATTCCGCTTGGATCTCATATTCCTCTGAGATTTTACCTCAATACAGCATTCTGCGCAATCAAAAGTCGCTCTGATTATATGTAGCTGGTTTTCTGAAATGCCTCTCCTGCATAGAGCACGCCAGATGCACTCCTTGTTCTCTCTGTGAAAGTTCTGATTCTCAGAACTTCCGTAGCAGTAGAAGATCTAGAGAAACTGCAGATGTAGCGATGAATAACTCAGCGGAAAGACCGTCAAGCCCAGTGGATGCATTGATTTCTGTTCTGTTCGGAAGAGCAGTCCGTATCCGCATGTTATGGTCACTAGCCATTTCTTTCAGAAGAGGCGGAACTTCACTGAATGTGATATGGCTAAGAACTGTGAAGTATTCCTTTCAGCTCTCAGCTGCTCATCATTGTGGGTAAGGATTCGACGGTCTACGTCTCTCACAGGACCACTGAAAGGTTAGGGGACCCAGCCAAGTTCTTTCGTGATGCGGTATAGAGTTCTCAAATCATTACTATCTGCGCCAGTTTCTGCCCTCTTGACCAGCGCAATAACAAATTTCCTTTTGTCACAGGGCATACCACGTTGAACTCCCCGGGATTTCGAATAGTATAGAAATTCGAGGACAACGTCAATCCGCTTCTTTAATTCCACAATCAACCAGATCTTGTGACGCCCATTGGGAATGTGGTCATCGACCTGCGTAGCACCTGAGAAAAAACATACCATGTCGGTGACTTGGAATCCAACTGACTTTATGCTCGAACAATTTGCCATCAATGAAGCTGCAAAAATCCACTAACCTCCCACCATTATCGTTACAGTCAGGACCGTGTGGGAGCTATGTTAGTGAAGCGATTTTCGGTAGAAATATTGTATTATTATTAGACTCAGAGACCTTAGAGAAATGCCTGTAGATAAGGTGCACTTCTTGCCCAAAGTTTAGACATTTGCCCACGAAGTTCTGTGAAATCTAGTAGGTTGGTAGTAAAAGGCCGACTTCGCACAAAGCCGTGTGGCTCTTTAGTTGTACCGTGACTAAATTAAGCGGTAAACCAGTTGCTGCCATACAAAAAGCTCTCAAAAGAGGATGAGGAGATGGGATAATATTGTTCAGCAAGAATATGATCGAAAGATTTGTGTGCAGGGGTAATGAGTCTCTTTCTCAGGCTTGGAAAATAATAAACTTCGAGGATGTTATTAAAAATAATATAGAGAGGGCCAGAGAGGGATTTTTAGCAAAAAGAGATTAGGAAAACCATCGTTAGCTACTTCACTCAAAATAATGCGGTCTCTATCAAAGTGAAAGACAAGGTAGCTTTCAAGGAGCCTCGAGATCCAAATCTTAAAAGGACGTTGCAGAGCCTGCCGGAAACGTGGGAGCGAATTCCTAAGCGGAAGTGAGTGTGACGCGCTGAAGTTCCATTATTGCGACACAGTACGAGAAGTGCAGCACCGTAAAAGGAATTCCAACACAAATAACAACCATTTGAGTGCGACAATTGGAGAGGTATTAGTCGGTTGCAAAGACAATAAATCCTGGAACACATCGCAAAGTACATCGAAAGTTTGATTTAGCAAGTTGATACCCACTCTCCATCCCCACTCCCATCCTCCTGTACTACTAATAATAATCAATCGTATTTACTGATGGCGTTAGAGGCTTTTTCGTCATAGATATATAGCTATTACGTGCTACTACTATTACTACTACTAATTGACGGAACTTTTCGAGGATTTTACAAGCTTTCTTCAGGGTTATAAGCTCTGGTTCCTGGTCTTCATCGCCATTAGGTTGTTCTTTTTCGCATGCTTGTGGAGTATCTTGTGAAGCAAGGATGTCTCCTGTTTGATGGAGACTCATTAGAGATGCACAAAACATAACTTTAGAAGGTAATGTATATCATATTAACTTTCCCTTTTGCAAAAGCTGATATTACAAAGTAATATCACAAATTTCATGTCTCATTATCCTAACCGTACATATAATATCAATAATAATATTCGGCAGCTCATAGTACCAAATATTACTTATCACTAGAATAATTTACCCTGCATTCGTTACATTCAATGACGTCGGGAAACCGGAAGCTTGCCGCTTCAGGTATGAAAGGTTTTGTTTATCTTTCATGTAATAATATTTGGTCGAGACCTTTCAACTAAGACATGATTTGGAAAGAACTAATCGAGACCTTTCATTTGATATCCCACATGACTATATTCACCGAACAAGAAATTACACGCCTCGGGAGGACCCCCCTTAAGTTCTAAATAGAGCGATGAAGCTCACTGCACGGGTAGGCGTCCACAATTCTCACCTTCCCACCAAATTTTGTGTCAATCGGTATACACGTTTCTGAGAAAAGTGCGTGTGATAGACCGACAAATAGATAGTAAACCGATTTGAATAAGATTTTGTTTTCAATTTTTGCAAACGAGCATTACTTCAATTAGATGGTATTTTCGCTTGGCATAATTAAAGTTTGACTATCACCCACGAAATCGAAATCACCTTCTCTCATCAAAGCCAACCGATAGTCGGTTTTAGGGCGCAAGTAGGATTGGAAATTCAAACTTGACCATGATGATATAAAAAAACCTTGCCGTGAGGCGTTATAACTTTTCGAGTGTGTGTGACCGCCACGAGTTTTCAACCGAGATTAAAAGAGGGACTGTTCCCTGTTTCAATTTAAACTTTCAACTTCAAATTAACAAGTGTACGAAGATGCATTGAAAAACTTCGATTTAGCGGGAGAATCCAAAGGGACTGAGTTTTATCTTCAAAAAACCAAGATATTTAAGATTTAAGATATTCGAACTAGCAAATCGATTGCATTTTCAAAAATGCAACTTTTAACCTTTGCTTATAAACCTGAAAGCAAAGAACTATAAGCAAGAAACTCTTAAAGGTACGACCGCATCTATGCTACATGACGCGACACTATATTCAGCACAACTGCCGCGACCCGGCATTCCCATATTTTGCTAGCGAGGCAACCAACTGCATATTTTGACATTTAAACAGGTGGATACTAAGAAGACTATATACAGGAAGTGCCTAGGCAAGCCTTGAATTTTTAAGGATAAATAAATTGGCGCCCGTGGACGAGGCAAGATTGCAGTTGCGTTTTATGCATCTTCATTGGTATTGATTCTCATTTTTGTGATAGTGCTATTGCATTTATTATAGAAATTTTCTAGTTTTGCTCAAAATCGGCGATCCGAATAATTTCGAAATTCCATTTTACCAATTTGCTACTGGGTGTTTGTAACTTGTTGCCTTGTTCGCACATATAGAAGTAAACACGACACATAATGCATTAACAAATGCGGAGAGCGCCCAGCGATCTTGACTCGGCTTCAAACCAGATGATTCGTTCTCTTCCTGCCTTTTCTTACTAATTTCACCTCCTACTTATATTCTTCTTGGTAGATATAAGCCTAAACTGACAAAATCTCAGCAGTCCCCGGACTTCCCTGCATAGAAGTGACATGGGACGCTGCAAAATATTCTCTGCGGGCAACTCGACCGTGTCGCACCTCTTAGCTGAATGTTGTGACTCCCCGCAGCGATTATGTGTCTATTATCCAAAATACATTAAATGCATGCGTGCGCGGTGAGGGAACGGTCAAATGAGGTTCATCACACGGATTTGTATGAAGCAATATACAATGAGTCTAACTCGCAATCCGTCACGCAGAAAAGTTTGGAAAATTGAACTTTTGCGATGGGAGAGGGATGACAGGTTGTTCATATTTCACGCCATTTGCAATTTGTTACTTTTGAATATAATTAATTTGAATGAAATCATTTTGAGAATTGCGGGAAGATGCATTCACTAATTACATAAACTTGCAAGATTAGTGCAATGCCGTGATTTTGAGTGTATATTTTATGTAATCATACAATTAAATGCCACTAACAGTGCACATACAATGGTTCAAACGCATAATCATGATTCATGTTTTTTGGACTAATTTACCATTTTTTTTTTCAAAATTTATATTTTTCTTTTATAAAATGAATAAGACTTTTCAAGAGAAGTATATAACATAATATATTTTTATTAGATTCAATATAGAGTTGCACCAAATTTTGGGGAAATATTTGTATTTTTTTTTTTAATTGCGGGGTCCTAAGTCCTCATCAACTTGATGGCGGACCGTCACGCTACACCCAGGGCAGAATTGAGGCAGCGTCTGACGAGATGCCTCTGCCTTGTTAAGAAATCGTAAAGCCGTCATCGCCTAATATTTCTATTATTCCATTCTTGCTTAATAGCCTCCTTTAATATCTCTATATTTTTAAATCTTCATTTCCTTAATTTTCGTGTCAATTCTTCTCAAACATGTTCAATAAGCGAAAGTGGTTTTAGAAATTTCAGGCAGTTTCGATGAACAACATTTCAGGAGAATAGGAAATGTGCTTGATAGAAGCCAAATTTATCTAATATATTCATCTCCTCAGCATTTTGCTTTAAAATGTGTAAATAAAAAATAAATATACCACATTCCTGCGCTGGAAAAACGCCCGCCATACCATCACTGACTCTTCACCATGCTTGATAGTGGTTCGAATATTATGTGGATTAAACTCTGTATAAGGCCACATGTATCTTTTCCCATCAGAGCTATGCAGATTAAATTGTGTTAATAATATTGTATAGTTTCCGGTATTTACCATTTCCTTGTTAAAATATTCTTTACAGAGCTAAAGCCGTGAAACTTTTTTTCTTACTGATGTATGACATTTTTCCAACTATTCTGCCATGAAAATCATATTCCCAAGAAAGTTTTGAACCGTTTCGTTTTGGACTATATTTCTCAATTCATTTGCCGTTACGAAATATTTTTATTAACTCCTTTTTAGAATACGTCGCTCATCATAATTGCGAGGTTTCCCCCATGCCCAATTCTGCTCTTATTTTGAATTTGAAAATTTTTGGTTATAACGTTTTATAACGCCTAAACAGCGAATTGGCTTCCAAAAAAAAATGTCCGATGGTTCGGACAATTTTACCCCCTCCGTGTAGTTTTATTAGTACGTGACGTATTTCAAGAGTTGTTTGTTTTGGCACCTAAAGCCATTGCTTCCATATTAGTTTCCGTCCAAAGAAAACTTGAATAATGATTTAAGGAGGTCATCCCGTATGTTGGATCCGCGGAATCGAATTTTTTTTGCATCAGTGTAGAATACATGGGCAAAGTGATTTCTTGATCTTCGGAGTGGTTCGGAAATTATAGTGTTAAACACGTGATAAATCACATGCCGATCTGCCCAAAATCTATGTAACGAAATTCTTTGAAAATTTTACACCTTTTAAAACTAGGATAATTGCGATTCATTCAGTAGTTTTTTTTATTCATTGCAGAAACTATGAAAAAACACCAAAATTCACAAAAAAAGTTTAACAAGGCACCAAAAATTTAGCTTTTAATATTTTTTAATAATCCTAGCTTGCGGACTGTAGTTACGTTTGTACGTTAAAATTCCGTTTATTTTTTTCTTCTTTAAGATGATCGCAGCGCCCTCTAGCGTGGCAGCAGAAAAACACCTTTTTTTTGGAGATGGGTGTATAAATTGCTCTATATTTCAATAACGAACTATGCGATTGGGCTGGAAAAATTACTATGCTCAAGATATTAGTGAATCTATGGTGAAAAATTCGTATTTGTATCTTCACCCTGTTCTTCACAAAAAATTTCTAAAAAATACCAAAAAAACGGCCTTCACACGGGATGACCCCCTTAAACTTCAACTCATGGAAACTTGTACAAATATTTCCATGGGGGAAATAATATTATTTAGCGAAATTGTTTGGGTGTCCGATTATTCGTTTGACGTGATTTTTCGACTATTCCTTGTTTTCATCTTTTATAATAATTTTAAATGAAAATGTATTATGCTATATGCATCTTTTCGAAGGTAAGTTTATTATCTAGGAGTCCCACATAAATTTTGAAAAACGCACTTTGTCCAATTATGCGTTTGACGACGGAGCTAATGCAAATGACATCAATGATTAGCACTTGCAACTTAAATAGTGCCTACCACAGTTCTCAAAATGAATTCATTCAAATTAATTACATTCAAAAGTAACTACCGAAACAGCGAGAGCTGCTATACTATCATTTCAACACTTCAAAGCACCTGGCATAGATGGCATCTACCCAGCGACACTAAAGGAGGGCAACTTCTAAGAAATATTTTTCGAGGATGTCTTGCTCTGGACTACGTGCCTTCTTTTTGGCAGAAGTTGAAGGTAGTCTTCGTACCAAAGCCTGGGAAAGATGACTATTCAAATCCGAAGAACTTCGGCAAATCAGCTTAATATCATGGACATTAAAAGGGCTTTTGACTGTACGCCCTTCCAAAAGCTCTGTGATGCCGCCAGAGAGCATGGTGTTGACGAAACTTTAATAAAGTATATCTACGCTATGCTAACACAAAGATTGCTGTGTGCTGAAGTGGGTGTTGATCGCTACCTAACAACGGAAGCGACGAAAGGCTGCCCTCAAGGAGGTGTGCTATCGCCACTTCTTTGAAGTATGCTGATCAACTCACTACTATGCAAACTGCAAAATCTGCCAATACAAGTTCAAGCTTATTCGGATGCCATGACTGTGGTGGCTATGGGTCGAGATATCGGAAAGGTATGTAGAAATACACAACGCACCGTTAATTTGATTGACCGTTGGTGTCTTACGCATGGATTTCCAGTAAATCCAAATGAAACCACAACGGTAATATTTACAAAATGGAGGAAACTGAATGGTCTTTGCCTCCCAGAGATGAGGAGTACAACCCTCCAACTCTCCGAAGAAGTGAAATACTTGGGAGTTATTCTAGACAAGAAGCTTCTTTGGAATAAACATGGATAAAGATGAAACAAGTTCACACAGCTTATGGGCTGTGTAGGCGGACCTTTGCCTCGACATGGGGTCTTATGCCCCAGGTAGTAATGTGGATATATGTTATATGTATTATTATTCTGTTAAGGGAAAATCGCACCGCGTCCTTCAAGAAATATTGTGCCCCTTTTACTGGTTATAGTGGATATATTGATCATAGTATCTCAAGCAGGCCTATAACCGTCAGGAACTTTAGTATGTTCCGTACTTCCAGATCTTTCAGCTTTGCATCTGGTATTAAGTGTTCTCACAGATACCTCGGCCTACTTTACACAAGTGCCGGACACTGTCCCAGGACGTGTATAGAGGTTTCGTCATACTCCTGACAAAACCTCCAGGCAGTGTCCGTAGATATCCTTAGCTTTCCTAGGTGATAGTTCAGCCGACAATGACCAGTGAGAATTCCCACTATGATTCGGAGGTCCTTTTTGGTGAGGTTTAAGCAATTCTTTGTGCGTGTGAGTTCGTATCCCCCAATAAGCAGCCTCGACTGCTCCATATGTTCTTATATGTATCATTAGGCCGATGTAGTGTGGTGGGTTAAGGTGAAACAAAAGAGTTTTCGCTGTAAATTAGCCACACTGCAAAAACTATGTGTTTGGATATCACCGGTGTCTAGATCACGACATCCGCGCAGCTCTGAATGCATTACTCAATTTGCAGTCCTTGGATTTGTTTATTCAGTGCACTGCAATGAGAGCAGCTCATCGGCTAATTCCATGGGGAAACAATGGACGTGGGGGGCACAGAGCATTGGAAGAACTCAATCCAGTTTTCGCAATGCCTTCTGATTCTCAGATCCCCATACATCTGTTTGCTTAAAGATATGATGTTATCTTGAAACGAAGAGAAAACTGAAACGAACCAGAAGAATGCGTGTCAGGATATACTGACGTCTTCTACAGCGATGGTTCTGGGACAGAAGTCTACCTATCGAATAAAAACGAGAAGTGGGCTTTTCCTTGGGACTATACACAGCGGTCTTTCAGGTTGAAGTGTATGCGATCCTGAGGGTTGAAGGGCAGGCGCATCGCAATCTGTAGCGATAGTCAAGCTGCATTGAGGGCGTTGAGTAGTACTTTGATCACTGTAAAAATCGTTGAGGAATGTAGAAACCGACTGAATTCTGTTTCTAGATTCAATATGGTGGAATTATTATGGGTACCCGGACATTGTAGTGTAGAGGGAAGCAAAAGAGGCTGCAATTCTCCCCTGAACCAACAATTGGGGTGTCAGTAGCATTGGCTGATGCTGCTATCGAAAACTGGGAACGAGCTTCCCATAATGACAGGTGGCGAAGCCTTAATGCTGCTGGACATACCAGATTTTTCGTATCAGAACCAAACAAACATTCTGCAAAGTTTATCCTGTCGACAAGCAGGAAGACTTCCACAAGTATTGTGGGCATTCTGACTGGCCATAATTCACTAACTGGGCATATATTCAGAATAGGAATTCTCCAAAATGATACGTGTCCATCCTGTAATGGGAAAGGGGAATCCACGGAATATTTTCTATGTGTGTTCCTTGGGCCCTCATCCTTGGGCAAACTTCGGCCGGTTTAGGCCTGAAAAAATTTTAGAAGGCGGATTTGTGTTCGTTATAATTCATACACATAACGTTTTTTTAAATATTAAAAGGGAGAAAATACCACCTTGTAACGACTGCGGTTACGCTGCTCCCAGGGGAGAGGTGAGGCAGCGTCTGATGAGTTGCCTCTGTCCTGGACGAAACCGCAAGTCATAAACGAATATAATGTTCTCTGGTCGGTGCGATAGTCAATTTTGGGAAAAATGTTCAATTTCATATATTTACCCATGAAAATCCCAAAATAAATTAAAAAAATTATATTAAAATTGAACTTACAGTTTATGATTTCGTCGAGCACCGCTCGAACGATCTCCTCGGCAGTCTCCTCCTTGTCCTCGTCACTCCGTCCATCCCCTGCGCCATTTCCATTCGGCACACTATCCGTTGCCTGCGGCATTTCGTACGCCTGGTTCTCCATTCGCATGAAAATCACGTTCAGCATCTGTGTCAGTGTCGCACGGGCCGTCGTCTGATTCACCAAGTTCTTACTCGACAAGTAGATATCGTAGCAAGTCCTCACCGCCTGCAGCACGGTGCCTTCGTGCACCTCCACATGCTGTGAGGTCACCACCGTCAGCAGAGCCTTGATTATCTGCAGCTGAACACCCTCGTCCGTCTGGGGCCCGTTGAAGCAGTTACAAATCGTATTAACGATTCGATCGATCAGGAACTTGCCCGGATTAGATGAGTCCGGAATGTTGCCCGTAAGGTGGCCATAGGCGATTAGTTTCTGTAGGCAGTCAAGCGCCGTCACAACAATGCGCGGTGTTTTGCTCTGACATGCCAACTCGAACGGGAGAAAGTACTTTTCGGCGTTGATTACGCTGGCCGCGTCATTTTTTGGTAGAGGCAAGGCGGCCGACGGTTGGGGGGTGGTTGGCGTGCTGGCCTCCGAGTTGCCCGCGGACTCGGGTGACTGACCTGCATCCTTCAGCTCATCCTTGATTTCGCCAAGGGCCGACTCGCACGCCTTCTTCAGCTGCGAGTGGTGCGAACGCTTTATGTCTTTGTCGGTTAGGATTTTCTCTAAGGCTCGAATGATAAACATTTCCTTTGTTTTCAGCGAGCTTTTTTGCATGTTGTCCGAATTGCAAATCGGGCGAGCGGTGTGTATTGGACACGCACGAAACTACACCTGAGATTCACGCGACCGTCGTGCGTGCTCGTGGACGGGCGGGGAACGGGGCGCGGGGCAGAGCAATTTACCTTTCGATATGGACAGACTTTCGGATTGACTTCACTAATTGGAACGCTCGCCGTTCTGGCTACCCGTTCCCCGTAGTTGAATTTTCCCTTGATTTCTAAATAAGAAAACTTGAAAATTTTCGCAATTTCGTTTCTACAAAGACTTTCATCGTAATTTTTTTCCAACTTTCGTTTTGTTCGATGCTCCCCGATATTGACGTATCGCGTAAAACTTGACACCTGTCACGGGAACCTTTTACACACTTCAAACGCACATCTCACGCATATGAAGCGACTTCGGATGCACACAATCGATATGAACAATTCGCGATCGTGAGTTACGTAGTTTCTGGGTGCATTTCACGCATTTGGAGACGGGGTAATTACTGAAATTATGGTTGCACAGTCCACCAGGAATTTTTTCATACACACACCCGTCACGTCACGAAATGTCAAAAGTGACTGGGTCGAGTGCGTTCGATTCGTAGAACGTTGCCATTGGTTTTTTTTCTTTTTGACTGTGCTAGCGGCATCTGATGGTGAGTAAAACAGGTGGAGTAGATTATCACGTTGAATTACGAAATGCTGGAGAAAATATATTTTGCGTTCATGGCATAATTTAGAATACGAAGAATACTTCTCATTTGATATTACGCAGAGAAATCTGGACATATTCAAACTTAAAACACTGCAACGAGAACCTTTCCTTAAAAATCTTCACCAACCGCCCCCCTCTGGCAACGCTGTTCATCTGTTTATGTTTGGAAACTGCACTATTCTCAGCTGTCAAATGCAATACAAACGGAATGATTCACCAACCCCAAGTGGGTTAATTGACACAAGTTCGATGATAGCGAGTTTGATAATTCTCGGGTTCGTGTCTGTACCGCTCCGTGCTGTCGCATGCCTTCTGAAAAACAAACAAATAACGCCTGATATCACGTTGTCGAAGCAGTTCTCCGATTTGTTCATCTCCACTCCTTCTTCTAGTGTTCGTGGATAGTTGATTCGCTACACCAGTTTCGCGATAATGTCGAAATATCCAGTGGAAAATCCACCAACGTACGCAGAGGCGATGAGTTCGAGCGATTCGTCGCAGGCAACAGGTAAGTTCCCGGGAGTTCTTCCCTCGTTGAATTTATTGCAGTTGTGCAACGGAGACGAGTGTTAGGCGCTGAAGTGTCAGCACCCGCTGACACTATTTCGTTTCCTTATCACAGAATCGCGATGGGAATTGCACGCAGACAATGGATTCCGGCGACTGCGAAAAGTTTTTCCGAGTCAGCGTGAATCATGATTTCTGATGTGAGCCTCGTTTCTCTGAAATGCGTTCTCAATGCCTTGGATTCGTGCCTTGAACTATGTGGGCAGTAAGATAGGAAAATTAGCTATTAACGCATGGACATTAACGCTGGCAAAGCAAAAAATCCGGAAATACCTAACGATAAAGAGTTTTCGGGCAAATTTCCAGTGGATTGCTCTGACTTTGAAATTGCTGGACATCTTTCTTTCCCATTGTTGCGAAATAGCATGGCCTTCAGCTTCCCCAAGGCAAAAGCGATACCGATTATCCTAAAAAACCTAAAACCTCTCTAAGTCGAATTCTCTTTTACCAGTTGTTATTCGAGTTATATATTAAGTTGTTCCAAATGAAATGGCCGTTTTGGTACTAAAATTTGAAACGACTGTAAAGCTTACAAATATTTATTTATTTAATCAAAATTGGGGCCAGCCGATTCAAAACACTTCTCCCAACGAGATTCCAGAGCATGTATGCCAGTTTCGTAGAAGTTCAACTGCCGGGTGTTGATAAATTCGCCGAAGGCAATTTTTACAGCCTCTTCGTTCCTAAGTTGTGTTTCTGTCAAAAAATGATCCAAATCCTTAAAAAAGTGGTGGTCGGTTGGCGAAAGGTCCGATGAATATGGTGGGTTAGACAAAGTATCATACTGCAATTCGTTCAACTTTTGAACCGTTTTTCCGGAAACATGAGGTCGTGCATTGTCGTGAAGGAGTATCACACCATCTCTGTTGACCAATCTCAGCAGTTGAATACGCAATTTTGGTACATTTCCTCGAGTTGGGCACAGCATTTCTGTGCATTTATGGTTTCTCCAGGTGCCAAAAAAGAATAGTGGATAATTCCAGCTGTAGACGACCAAACAGTCACCCTTACTTTCTTCGGATGACGGCTCGATTTCGGCATCTGCTTCGGTGATTCATCGGCATCTAGCCATTGTGCTGATCGGCGACGATTGTCGTATAATATCCACTTTTCATCTCATGTCACTATTCTGTGCAAAAAGAGATCGCTTCTGTTGCGGGAGATTCAAAAACTGCAAATTTCCATTCGAAGCGCCATGTTTTGCTCCGTAAGGGCTTGCGGAACCCATTTGTCTAGCTTTTTCACCTTTCCAATTTGTTGCAAGTTCCGGGAAACTGTCGAATAGTGCACGCCCAGTTTCTCTGCAATGTCTCTCACAGACTGACGTATGTTGGATTCGACTAGCAAACGCAGCTCGTCGTTGTCAATCGATGGTCCTGGATGTCAATGTGGCTTACTTTGAAGGTTTACGACCGAGTTTGAACTCATACAGAAAAGTATAGGTTCTTGGCTCTTTTCCATCTTTTTTTCCTTTTTATTCACTGTTATCACAACGATGGTCAAAACTGAAATGACTCCTTGATTAAATGCAAGAGTATTTATACTTCATTATCCGATACCAACAGCACCAACTGGTGGTGGTTTGATACAGCAAAATCGCAACTGACTTCACTTGATTGCCAAATCGGCCATTTCATGTGCAACAACCTAATAGATATCGACTTGACCACAGTCCGCAAACTAGGATTATTAAAAAATATTAAAAGCTAAAGTTTTTTTTAAGTTTTGGTGTTTTTTCAAGGCTTCTTTAATAAATAAAAAAAACTACCGAATTGTCCTAGTTTTCGGACCCTAGAAATATGTTCGGAATAAGTCTTGAAAATTTCATAGAATTTCATTGGATAGATTTTGGGCACATTTTCAACAAGCAGTTTCGAGAAAAACGCATTTAAAAAGCTGAATACGATTTTCAACCATAAAATATTTGCTGATCATTATCTGCTATACGTAGTCCATAAACCTTAGGTTCCTTGAAGAAACACAAGTGAAGCCTTGGCTTCAATTCTTATGATTTTACCGAAGTCATTCCGAGCGATAAGTACGCGCTTTATTACGGCGATCGGCATAAACCTGGCATGTGACATTTTACCTGTTTAGTACTGTAATTTCCGAAAGGCTCCCTATATCAAAAAATCACTTTGCCCATATATTCTACACTGTATACAGTTGAGCCAAAAAATCGATTCAAATTCCATTCATGAAGAATCTAATTCTCTCCAGCTCTTTTTAAGGTTTGTATCGATCAAAGATTCGAAGTGATGTCTGTCTGTCTGCCCCTCACACCCGATTTACTCTAAAACGGCTAAACCAATTGTCCCGAAATTGGATCCCTTTACATACAATCTGTGGCATCATTTTGCGCTGGGTTGAAGGGGGGCTCCCCATACATGTAGAAGAGTGTTGAACATTTATTTTTCAGAATATGGTCGTGTGGAGTATCGAAAGAAAGGACTCAATTATTACTTTTTGAAGCTTATGATATTTTTGATACTGGGTGAAACATAAGGGAGTAAGGGATCAAAATACAGTGCGCGCAATTTCTATATACGCACCCCATATATTGCTCGCTGTGACAATATAGAAGCCTTGAGAAATATAAAGTTTATATGATAGTAAATGTATCTTTATTTAAGTTTAGAATAACAAAAAATTAACAAAATACATATTAATTTTTTTGTTAAATTTACAAAAAAAAACCACAAGTTTTTACTATTTCAAATTACAAAAATTATTATTATTATTAATTTCTCTATACGCACTTGCACTTTTAAGCTTATTAAAATAAATAAACGCATATTGATTGGTTACTAATATTTTGTTTTGCCCCTATTGGACCTTATGTCTTAAAAAATTCGATTTGGCGTTGAGGCTATTTAATTTTTAAAGTATTTTCTTCGATTTGATTCCAGCATTCTAAATTTTTTTTCTTTAACTCAAGTACGGAGCTAAATTGGCTTTCATTCGCATAGACTTTCCGTGCATGTATCCACCATATATTCTCTATGGGGTTAAGATCAGGATTTCGATGTGGCCACTGCAAAATTTTTATTTGTTTGTCATTTAAAATTGATTTCGTGTATGCAGAAGCGTGTACCGCGGCGCTGTCATGTTGGAAATGCAAGTCAATGTTATTATTCTCATCTAAATGCGGCATCAAAATGGCTTCCAGAAGCTTAGTATAAATTACTGAGTTCATTTAGGTTTTTCCGATTCCTTGTCGAAGGTTACCGGGAAAAGAAAATGGTCTCCAAA
Organism: Hermetia illucens; assembly: GCF_905115235.1. Lineage (NCBI taxonomy): Eukaryota > Metazoa > Arthropoda > Insecta > Diptera > Stratiomyidae > Hermetia > Hermetia illucens. The sequence goes on along the minus strand of NC_051851.1, from coordinate 117,696,097 downwards.
CCATAACACTGCCGCCTCCAAAGTTGCGACTCATTTTTTTTTAGATCGTGCCAAAATGCCTTAAATACAGCCTACCACTAATTTTTTTTTAGATCGTGCCAAAATGCCTTAAATACAGCAACAGCTCAGCGAACATGTCCGGTCTGGATTTCACGGCAAGCTTAAGGGCCCTTTTCGGCACGCCATCCAGACCCGGAGCTTTATTATCTCCTATCCTAGTGCAGATTTCTAGCATCTCGTCACTGGTGACTGGCGGTATTGCTGTGTCGTTCAGAGGTCGTTGGAAGCTGTCTATGCCCTTCTCTTGCTGGGGAAAAACCCCTGGATAATTTTTAACAAGAGTGAAGGGCACGTGATCTGCGGAGATGATCGGCCTCGGAATGGCGCCATCACAATTCTATAGTCGCTCCCCCACGGGTTTACGTCCGCTTCTGAACAGAGTTCCTTAAAGCATTCCCTCTTGCTCCGTTGGATGGCGAGCTTGAGGGTGTTGCGGGCTTCCTTATAGGCGCGCTCTTCTTGCCTCTGGTCGATTCTGTCTACCGCTCTTTAAGCTGCTCTTCTGGCTCGGTGACAGGCTGATCGAAGGCTGACCAGTTCAGCATTCCACCAGTAGTTTGGTCTTCTACTGGGGAATGAGCACCTTCTCGGCAGAGACGCGTCACACGCTTTGGCGATGCATTGGGCCACATGGGCAACTCTTTCCGTAGAGGCGCCTGCTTTATTAGGTTGGTCTAACCACACCTCCGTGAAGGTCTGCCCATCCAGAGCTTTAGCCGACCAGCCTGACATCTTTCTGCCTGCTTCCCAGTGCATTGTATGGCTTGTCGACCGCATACTCATATCGCTGCTCCACCAGTCGAATTTATAACCCACACGCCACCGTGACGGTTTATATAGGGTTCGCTAATGATGGCAATTTCCACCTTGGATTCGTAGATGGTCTGCTCGAGTAAATCTTGAGCGACACTACAATGATTGAGGTTTATTTGAATAAACCTCATTTTTTCATTGAAGTCAGCGCCTTCCTAAATTCCGGGCATTTACCATTTCCGGCAATATGCCGGTAATCCCGTTCCCCACTTCCTTCGCACAATAAGCATTTGGGGTCCCTATTGCACGCTTTGGCAATATGGCCTTTCTCTTCACACCTTCTGTATCGATCGGACCGATCAATGCCGCTGGTGCATGCCTTCGCGAAATGGCCAAACACGAGGCACTTGAAGCACCTCTTTAGAGAAATCTGCTCTCTCACACGGCAAACAACCCATCCGATTCGAACCTTCCCGGCAAACGTATCACGCCACCAGCCCAACGCCACATCCTCGTCTCCATTACCGCAAGACGCCGTTCATTGTCTTTTATAGTTGGCCAACACTCAGAACCATAGACGGCGACAGGACGGACAACAGTGCGGTAAATTTTAGATTTGAGACGTTTGTTGGTACGTCGATCACAAAGAACACCAGTTGTGGAACGCCACTTCATCCAGGTTGCATTAATGGGTGAAACAATTTTATAACGCAGTTCTCCATTGGCTGATACCGTTGACCCGATGTATTTAAATCGTTCAGTTCTGGGCAGATCACTGCCGCTGAAAGTAATTGTGCGTGTTTCATGGGCATCGGTCGTCAAAAATTAAATTTTGTTTAGATTCAATCTGAGACCGTGTTGCATGAGGCGATCATTCCATTTTTGGACAAGTTGCTCGAAATAATTTTTGCTATCAGTTGCTAGGAAAACATCATATGCATAAAGTAGTGTGTAGGGCGCTGGATGTTGGATATCCGTGCGACGGTGTCCATAACAAGAACGAAGAGGAGTGGTGAGAGGGCGCTTCCTTGATGAACACCAACAGAGACACGAAGTGGTTTTGATACACCCGCCATACTTCGAACTTTACTTTTCGGATCGTGGTAGAGCAATTGGACCCAGCCCACGAGTTCTTCTGGCACTAAGTGTTGACGCAGGGCATACGAGATGAGTTCGTGTGGCACACGGTCAAACGGTTTCTCTAGATCCAGAAATGCAATGTAAAAAGGGCGATGCTTCTCACGGTGTTTCTCCATGAGGAACCGCGCAGCGTGTATTGCATCAGTAGTTCTGCAGTTTTTGACAAATCCGGCTTGATTCATGGTTATTTCAACGATTTCGCGAATACGGTTGTCAAGAATGCGTTCAAAAATCTTCATGGTATGGGAAAGTAACCGGATCGGACAGTAATTTGAACATTCTGCTGGACTACCTTTCTTTTTCCATTTTAGAATAGTGGTACTTCCTTGTCAGATGGCGTTCTTCCTTCCTAAATAACCTGAGCCACAGTGTTGAGTCCCAGCTCTTCGCTTTCCAGAGCTCGGATGCGATGTCATCAGGTCCCGTGGCTTTCCCCGATTTCATTCGTTTTATTGCCTCCTCGTAGACTCAAAATCTACAATTTACCAATAAAAACAAATCTAAATAAAAACAAGTCGGGAAAATGGAAGCTGAACGCTTCAGGTATGAATGGTTTTGTGTATATCTTTTATAAAGACATTTGAGTGTGCATTTTCCCATTAGTACGTAGCACGCAATATATGCATATATTATGTGAAAATATCCACTTTCACGAGTCTTGAATTAGCAAGGAAGTGACAACTTTGACCTATTATTACTTCGTTAGTAATAGTGAGATTTCTACCAAATTTAGTAGAATCATGCTCTATATCATAGCCTACATTGCTTCAATTTCGTGGTGCTAGGATGAAATTCTGCAGCCAATTACTGAAAATCTTCTTCATTTTCTTTAGCCTTTATCCCGTCCACAAGCGGGGTCGGCTCGTCGTGATCAGTTTCGCCATTTGGCTCTATCGAATGCCTGATCTGGGTGCAATCTCGAGGTGTTTAAATCCCCATCCAGCGTATCAAGCCACCGTTGCTTAGGTCTGCCTTTTGGTCGTTTACCATCGACTTTGATGTTCAGACCAATCTTGGCAAGTGAATTCTCGTTAGTACGAATTGCGTGACCATACCATCGAAGACGCCTCTCTCGCAACTTTTCCACGATCGGTGCAACCCCATAACGATCGCGGATATCCTAATTTCGGATGTGATCAAAACGTGTCATGCCAGTAGTTCAACGCAACATCTTCGTCTCCATTACCGCAAGACGCCGTTCATTGTCTTTTATGGTCGGCCAACACTCAGAACCATAGAGAGCGACTGGACGGACGACATTGCGGTAAATTTTAGATTTGAGACGTTTGTTGATACGTGGATCACAAAGAACACCAGTTGTGGAACGCCACTTCATCGAGGTTGCGTTAATGCGGGAAGAAATTTCATAATGCAATTCTCCATTGGCTGATAGCGTTGACCCGAGGTATTTAAATCGCTCAGTTCTGGGCAGATAACTGCCGCTGTTTTATGGGGAAAATGATAGTAATATACTATTATTAACTTTATTTGCACAGATATCGGTATGGACGGTATTTTGGAGTCTAGGCACCATATAGTGGCAGCCTCTTGATTTTGTTCAGATTTTTCGGTTTGGTAGTTTCTGAGAATATGTCCACTAAAGAAATAAACACTTCCAACCCCCCTCATTCCCCACCTTTCCAACAAATGTCAAAATTAAGATCGGTTTCGGAAAGTACTAATCGAGACCCTTCATTTGATATCCCATATGATTATATTTGCTGAAAAAAATTTCCAGCTCGCTTTTGCATGGACGGCAATCCCCTTAAGTTTGACGTAGAAAGATGTAACTCACTGTATGCGTGAGCGTTCACAGTTCCCACCTTTCCACCAAATTTGGTGTCAATCGCTGCAACTGATTCCGAGAAAAATCCGTGTGACAGGCAGACGGATTTTAATAAGATTTAGTGTTTTGTTTTACACAAAACCTTAAAAATTGTGATTATTGATTTTTCCAAAAAAAATCTATAAAAAAAAATTAATAAATTCTGGTATATACTGGATGTTGAGCCGAAGAAGAAAGGAAACTCCCTAAATGTGTATTTGGAGTCCGTCCTCATGCTCTGAAGAGCCGGGTCGTCCTTCTGCTCCTTGTCGATTGCCGGAAAATCGACGATGATGGGGATCTTGACATTCAACAGATGATATTGTTTTATTCTAAGTTTTTTTGTCGTTGGTTTACACGCTGAGTTGTTCTGCTTCATATAATTCTCATGTTCTTTTTGCGAATAATATCCACGCGCCCCGTGGTCGCAGAGGTATCGCGACTAGGCAAATGGCCGCGATTACGGCCAATGACGGCACACGTTCGACGTCTGCCTGAAAAAATGGGCGTTCGGGAAACCGCGATACGGACAAGTGCGCGGAGGTCCCGGTCCTCCCACTCCCTAGATCCAACAAGCTTTTTCCTTAGCAGCTGAAATTAACGGCAGCAAGCTCCACGCCCGTCAAAATTTACGACTACAGGGAAGTAGACGTGAGTTTTGGCTTGCGTAGGATCTTTTCGTGGCGCTTTGTTTTGGATGACATCAGTGCACCCATATTAGGCGCACACTCCCTGTGTCACTATGGGCTGCTGGTGGATATACAGCATAGGTTCCCGATAGACCCCGCCACATCAGCGAAAATTTCAACTTGTATGTACACCAGCACTCTTTCTATCGTTTTTGAAGATATTGTCGACCCATGTATTCGCACATTTTTTCAAAAATATAGCAGTATCACTACTGAGCGTATCTCTGAGCCACTTAAGAATGACGTTCAGCACCCCATTATCACTATTAGCTCCGCAATCTTCAAGGAGATGCGTCCTTTACCACCCCAGAATCCCGCGCGAAAATAGTTTGAACAGCTACTTTAGCAGGGTAGATGTAAACCTTCTAACAGCAGTTGGTCATCTCCACGCCACTCTTTTCTCAGAGCTCGGAAAGCTGGGACGCTGAAGGCGGCCGTCACAGCGCCATCCTGGTCGTAGGTCTTGCTTTTCGTTCTGCTTGAGCTCCGTTTAGCTGTTTGCGAAGAGTTTTCTGCTAGCCTTCCTGATGTGATGGGGGAGGGGGCCTGCACCCATGTTCTGATTAGGACTGATGCCACTCGAAGCACTGCAGCACCATAAGAAGGTCCTCGAGCATGGGGAGCACGCGTTCAGTTGGACGCCAATGGCAAGCCCAAGACAGTCTCCTTAGACAGACTGAATCCTTTCTTCCACTGGTGCTGGAAGGAAGCGTGAACGACGCGTAAATTTTGACATTCGCCAGTTGTTTTTCCGATGTCAAAAGAGAAAAATACCAGTTAATTTGGTGATTGATCGTCACGATAATTTATTTAATAAATTGTAATATTAAATGTAGTAATTATCACAATTTCAGCACTTCATTTTTGTTTTCCTGAGGATTGTACAAAGAACGTTGCCTCAAACCCTCCTCCTTTATCTGGGCTTGGGACTAGCATGAGATTTTAACCGATTTTAATAAGTTTTACACAATACCTTAAAAACGTAGACAAATTTGCCAGTAGATGTGAGAACTAATTTAGACTTAACGTAAAAGGCTTTCTTTGCTTATATTCTGGACAAAGCCGTCAGTCACGGCCCGTCACCAAACAGATGCGGGCTCAGGACTGGCTGAATGCTCCAAAATAAAATAAAATTATTGTTTTATCGTAATTTTAAATCTATACCTATAAAGCTATAGTAGTTAATTGTCGACTTTCTTCGGTGAATATAATGCACCTCTCTCTTTATGCATTTTATGTATTCGGCAGCTCTCAGGTTTGTCATAACGTAAAGATAAGGATGACTCATTAAAGCTGAAATAACAAAACAATCGATTGATAAAAAGCTGCTAGATACTGAGAAATAAGATTCAGACAATTAGTTGCCGGCTCGGGAGGGTGATCTTTAAAACACGCACACGTTTCGAGGAATATCTTAAAATCGGTAAGAGTATCAATCAATTGTATCGCTGTGTGATTTGCAGAGTTTTATATTTTCCATGGTGCATTATCGGACAGTTTCGACAGAAAAGAGTCATTTTTGATAAAACTATGGTTCACGACTAACAGCGGTGACGATATCACCGGAATATGTGTTTTTACCTCTATGTATCTATTATTTAACCATTATCAGCAGAAGCTTTGATGCAGAAAACATCTTCCCATTGTTGAATATTTCGCGTTATGAAGTTTCATAAAAAATGTCTGGGTTGTGATTCATTACCAAGTATTGCGTTCAAGACATGTACTCCACATAAATATGAAGAGTTCTCAACTTGGGGAAAACCCTTATAATGCGTCCCGAATTAAATTAGCTTCTGTGAAAAATAAAATTGTGTAGAGAGTATTTTTTACACTGTGTTCAGTAAGAAAGTGTACAACAAAATTTAGGTTAGAAAAGGAATTCTGTTTTTAAAGTTTATATTTCATTAAAGTACTATTCAAACGTCAGTCCAATCTCCCTCGCTAGGAATAATGGCTTCACACTTGTTCTTCATACTTTGCAATACTTTCTCTGCATAGTCATTATTGTCATAACCGGCTGTCTCAACGTTATTCACAGATTCCGAGTGTTTGTATCTTCTTCCCTCATAGCTTAGGTTGAAGAAGCCCAAACATTTTCATTCAAATTGGCGTCTGAACTTTGAGCAAGCCAATCTAATGTGATGGTGTCATTTTCCTCTTTCCAGTGGGCACAAAACTGACTGCGATGTTTGGGATCGTTATCCTTTTTCAAAATCCATTCGCTCAAATCCGTTCCATACAACGATCCGACAGACTTCAACGATACTTTTCGGTATAATTTCACCATAAAATCTGCATCGACATTTCTGTTCAAAGAATGAAGTGTGCCGGATCGTTGCTGAGCAGCATCCTCCTTTTCTTAATTGGTGAATCACAGAACTCAACTGTGACGTAAACGGGAAGCTGCTTACCTACAATCATCATCATCAACGGCGCAAAAACCGGAATCTGGTCTAAGCCCGACAATTCGATATCCTTCAAGGCTGTCTGGTGCCCTGGCCTACGCCATCGCCCCATCTGAGGCAGGGTCTGCCACGACTTTTTCTAGGATAGATATTGTCCAATAGACTTTCCGAGCTGGATCATCCTCACTCGTACGAATTAGATGACCCGCACACCGCAATAATCGCTCATAAATTTCGTCCTTATGTAGGCTACGGAATCGTCTATCTACATGTAGGAGGCCAAAGATTCTTCGAGGAATTCTTCTTTCGAACGCGACTAAGAGTTCACAATTTTTCTTGTTAAGAACCCAACTTTACATGAGGACTGGCAAGATCATTGTCTTGTATAGTAAGAGCTTTTATCGTATGCTCAGACGTTTCGAAAGAAAGTTTTTGTTGGCAGCCAACAACCTTGCGCGGATTTGATCGTCATTGCTGTTATGGTTTATGATTTTTGACCGTAGATAGGAGATATTATCAACTGTCTCAAGCTTGTAGTTCCCTATCTTTATTGTTCTCGTTTGACCAGTGCGATTCGATGTCGTTAGTTTTTTGGTTTTTGGCACTGCCATCATATACTTGCCTTCATTAATGTGCAGCCCAAAATCTGACCTGTTGTTGATTTGCCTGGAGTGACGCCTCTTTGGTATGGTGGGCCAATGATGTTCTGGGCGTATGAGGCTACGTGACCTAGCAGGATAGTGGATAATATTTTATAGAGCGTACGCAGCAATAGAGTTATCGACACTATCATTGCTGCACTGCCGGATATTTCGCTTTTTATGTATGAGGACAGATAATGCCTCGTTGCCAATCGTCTGGCATTGACTCGTCGTCCCACAACTTGAGTATAATTCGATGAAAACCCTGGTGTAGTTGATCGCCTCCATATTCAACCAGTTCGGCTGTAATTCCATCGGTACTTGGTAACTTATGATTTTTAAGCCGATGGATAGTAAGACAATGATCTTGCCAGTCCTCATGTATTCCTCGGAGACTCGGGTTCTTAACAACAAGAATTGCAAGCTCTTGGCCGCGTTCGAGAGAAGAATCCTCCGAAGAATTTTTGGCCCCTTACATGAGGATGGACGATTCGGTAGCCTAGATATTGACGAAATCTATGAGCGATACCATGACCGTCAGGTTGTAGGTAAAATCCGGCTCAATAGGTTACGGTGAGCGGGTCACTTAATCCGTATGGATGAGGATGATCTAGCCCGGAAAGTCTATAAGGGCAATATCTATGGTAGAAAAAGAAGACAAGGCATACCCTGCCTAAGATGGAGCGATGGCAGGGGTCAGGGCGCCAGACCGCTTTTAGGGATATCGAATTGGTGGACGTCGGCGCAAAACCGGGATGTCTGGAGTTCCTTATTAAGGCAGACATAGTCCGGATACCGGTTGTTACGCCGTTGATGATGATGATCAAAGTACTCAACCAGAAATCAGATTTCCCTCTTTGCCTCGGTAAGCTGAGCAGAGAGAGGTGTATAAGGCTTCGTCCTACTGACTTCTTAGGAAAACTTGCGCGCCTGGTGCGGTTGCTCCCTGTACTTTTCGAGTTCGCAGACTTGTCGGTTCTTGCAGGTTTCCTTTTTCTTTTTGTGAAGTCGTTTCTCCACTCGACGTGACGAGTTTCTGCGCGTGCCCGCGTTCTTTGAGAGTGTAGCATTGCCCGGTATGCAGCATTCGTCCGTTCCGTTGCTAGCTTACATTCATGATCGAACCAGTCCTTCCAATTTTTTTGCGACTTGGGCCAAGTAAGTTTGTGGCCGTACCAATGATAACGTTCTTCAGGTAGTTGTGAAGATCATTTGCTGATACTTCATCACCAAGACCTCTATTAGCTGCGGTTGTTGCGGCATCCATTTCCCCCTTATGGGTTTTACTACTAATAACAGGGTCCTCCCTGTTATTAGTAGCTAAAGTTCACTCCCACTTGATTGTCAGAGGGGATTTGACGTGGTATTATATTCGAGCTCGGAGCACCATGCCAACGAGATAGTGGTCCGAGTCTATATTGACCCCCCTATATATTCTGACATTCATCAAGGCTAAGAGGTGGCGGCGTTCGGTCAACACGTGGTAAATTTGGTTGAAAGTGGTCCCGTCTGGAGAGGTCCCCGTTTGTTTGTGGACCGTTTTCCGTGTAGGTAGTAGTTTGAACAACCATTTCGTGTGACACTGCTAATTGAATAATACGCAGTCTGTTGTCGTTGGTAGTTTTGTGTAAGCTATGGAAGCCAACGTATCGTCCCTATACGGGCTCCGTTCCTACGTAACAGCTAAAATCTCCAAGTGATTTTGATATCACACCCGGCGGGCTTCTCCAACTCTGCAGTTTCCTCTGTAGGGGCACGAACATTAATGAAGCTTAGTGCATAGCCCTTCACTTTAGTTTTCAAAGCCGGTAACAGCAAGTTTCATACTTTGGCTGACCACGAAATCTACTTCGAGCACATGCTATAATATATGATGTAGTGGCTCTTCTCCAAAAAACCGTTCCCTGTCCAACGCATCTCTTGCAACGCTATTATATTTACCCTATATTGGGAAAGAATATTGGTTAGCGTGGCAAGGAGCGCACGTTTCAGGAGAAAATGCGCAAATCATAAAATAGCTTAAGGGTAGCTTAAGTACTGAGGAAGAAAGTAAGTAGCTTTCGAAATACGTATTTACTAACTATTAAAATATATTGTAGTAGGAGCAAGCTACCTAGTTTTATTTTTATTTTATGCGCAAATCATTCGTCCGTTTTCGCTACTGGACTTGTTGTGTTGTCAATCCAGTCCGAGGCTCCTTGCGTGGCTTCGTAACTTTCGTTCCGTGTAGGGTTGTCAGCCCTCCCAAACCCCCAAGCAGTTGGTACAATTTGTTCAGTTACCCCCCTACTACCCTTTGACCGTCTACCTACAATATGACGAATAGATTTAGCACACCATGAAAAATCAAGCACCCCTTCTATGGTATGCATACCGCTTCACTTAGCTATTGGGTTTAAACCACTGGGTGCTGTGTCAAAGCGGGCAACGTGCACCGTTACTTTTTTCAACAGTATACTCCACACGGCGGAGGCTTAGATGGGTCTGAATTCCAGTAGTAATATTAGTGCGACCTTAAGAAATTCTTTTTCGTTGTGGGGGCTCTCCTTTTTTCCTCTCTTCGTGTCAGTTGTAGGACTGCAGTAACGTGGTAGATTATTTTTAGCTAGCTACGTGGATTCTACTGACTCTTAATCTTAATTGGCTCAGAATTGATTTAGGCATAAAAACGCTCTGCTGGCTTGACGTCATAGCTTACCATCCTGCTTGCCATCCTGATGAAAGAGACTTTAAATTCCGGTGTATATAAATATTTTCCACTGTTTGAAAACTACAATCCGAGAAGAATCAATTAAAACGTGTTTTAGATGTTGTACAGAAAGGGCCCTGTGGGACTGCTGTAGTGACTCCTTATGTCCCTCATGTGTATCGTGTAAAATCATCTTTTTGGAAAGCTAAATGACTGGTGATACATACATTGCAGTGCATTGAAGTAGTTCTCATTCATGCAGAGAGCTGCTACTCGTAATTTTGGGTAGATTTTCGCCTTTTTCCCTCCCGTTAAATTCCACGCATTGTTCCGTTAGCCAACCCTCGAATTTCCAAATGGCTTTTTTGGTTGGTATGCTCGGATATAAGGCTTTTACATCGAATGATACTAGACAGTCGCTTTCCTACAGGAAGTGGAGGATGTGCATCAAGTTTCTGCACTAGCTCTATGCTATTTTTTACTGAATACTTGCTGTGATAATATCTGATGGTGCTGGTTTCTTTCATAAGCCACTTTGCAATTTTATAGGGTGGAGAGTTGGTGTGCGCTATGATTTCTCATGTCTCATTACCTTGCTTATGGATTTTTGGCTGGATCCTCATTCTCGGTAAAGACGGGTTTAACATCTTCAAGTCTGCAATGTTTCCTAGTGTTTTCCTACTTTCGTTGAGCGCCTTTTCTATCCTTTTTATAGAGTCGGGAAGAGGATTGTTTTTCAACTTGAAAAAATTCCCATTTTTCAATTTTTCTTCTAGGGCACTGTTGTATTCATTTTTATCCATTATTACAACCGCGTTTCCTTTGTCGGCTTTCGTGTAGAAAACATCCTTTTCTCGTAACTTCTTACCTACTGGGTCATATCGGTATGTTTTTTTCACATGTTGTTCGCTTGTTCAGAATATCCTCTACTTCTTTACGAACGATTTCCTTTGATTCGGAGGCTAGATGCCGAATGGCTCCTTCTACGTCGATGACCACGTCTTCAATTTGTGACTTTGTTTCGATTGCGAAATTGAGTCCGTTGTTGAGTAGTTGCAGCTCACGTGTTGTAAATGTATAAGGTCGGCTGTCCAGAATAAGAAAAAGTATATATAGCGACCACAAGATTCGAGGAATAAATTTCGGACATGATGATGGCGTGTTATGGCACTAGTCCAACGTATCATCTTCGTCTTCATTACCGCGAGACACCGTTCATCGTTTTTATAGTCGACCAGCCCTCAGAACCATAGAAGGCCCCAGGGCGGACGAGACTGCGGTAAATTTTCAACTTGAGACGTTTGTTGATAAGTTGATCACAAAGAATACCAGTTGTGGAACGCCACTTAATTTAGGTTGCGCTAATGGGCAACACAATTTGATAACGCAGTTAACCATTGGTTGATAGCATTGGTCTGAGCTATTTAAATTGCTCAGCTCTAGGCACTGCCACTAGCAGTAATAGTGCCTGTATCATTAGGATCGGTCCTCAAAAATTCAGTTTTATTCAGATTCAATATGAGACTGTGTTACATGAGACGATCATTTCATTTTTAAATAAGTTGCTCTAGATCCGCTTTGTTATGAAACGCCAGGAAAACATCATCTGCATAAAGCAGTATATAGAGCGCTGGATGTTGGATGCCCCATATAACAGTGGTGAAAGGGCGTTTCTTTGATGAACAGCAACAGAGATAGAAGCTGTTATAATATGCCCGCGACATTTCCCACTATCTGATCATGGTAGAGCAATTTAATCCAGCACTTGAGTTTTTCCGGTACTAGGAATTGCCGCAAAGCATGCGAAATAAGTTCGTGTAGTACACTGTCAAGCGCCGTCCCAAGATCCAGAAATGCAATGTAAAGAGGGCGATCCTTCTCACGGTGTCCCCCATTTTTGACAAATCCGGCTTGATTCACGATATCGCAAATATGGTTGTCAAGAGTACCTTCATCTTCATAGTATGGGATTGTAACCAGATCAGACGGTGATTTGAACATTCTGCTGGATTTTCTTTTTCCATATTCGAATGGTGACGTTTTCTTCACCGTCAGATTGTGTTCTCGCTCCTGATTGAACTCGCTGAGCCACAGTGTTGGGTTCCAGCGTTTCTCTCTTCAGAGCTCAGATACGATGTGGTCAGGTCCTGTTGCTTTTCCCCGATTTCATTTGTTTTATTGCTTCCTCACTTCAGTGGCATTGCTCCAAATGTGGGCAGTGCCTGTGGAAGTGGAGGATGGACAAATTCTTTTGTTGAAATCTACTCGCCAAATTCTCGTCATCTATCCCTCGCGGCTCGTCGATTGCTAAGCAAATCACCATTTTTGTCATTAATGGAACAGACTTGTTGAATATCCTGTGTACGTTGGTGTCGGCTTTTGACAAGTCGATACAGATGTCTCTCGCCATCTCGAGTGTCTAATTTATCGTATGCATTGTTCTGGTAACTTCTTTCCGGACCTTCGTTTGGACAGCATCGTTCTAAAGTCAAATATCTTGGTTGATAAACCGATTAGCAGGCTTGGTGACTCCGACGGTTGCATAGGTCGCTTTGTGGATCTTTTTAACTTGGTTCCACGATTCTTCGACATGGTTGGTAATCGCGTAAGTAAGATATTTTCTTCTTTTTCTCGAGAAAACGCCACCAATTCGTGGTAAGCCTCAGGCTTTTTTATCGGTGGCTTGATTCACAAGACAGCAGGTAGTCTCATAGGGAACATTTATAAAATGTCGGCGTCTTATAAATATATAACAGTAAGTCGATTTGCGCTTCAATGTTCTCACTATAAAATGTAGTAAGATGAACCAAACGTTTGAAGAACCATGTATTGACAATTACAATAATGATATATACGTTCGCCACCTTCATTGCGCGCTCTAAACCCTTTTCACCCATGGCACCTGTTGTCATTTGTCTTTTCACCCACATGATCACTGAGTTCGCCCACAATAACGATATAATCTTGTATCAAAAAATTGCCAGAAGGCATCTTTCACGGCATCGGATCTATCTGTTTGTGGTGCGCCTGCGATGAAGAAGTGAATTTTGCGATCAGCTGATTTAGTAGTGAGCGATTTCTTTGATGGAATCCCGGAAACCCTTTGAGATTGCAATGCCGATACCATATTGACCAGCCCAAAGCCCAAAGAAGTTTATAGCCAATTTTACCGTGTTCGCATTCTGTGTATACATTGCTAGCTACATACAAACGGCACAGTTCTGCATCCGAAAGCGTCTAGCTTCCGGTTTTTGATTTGTTCAAGATAGAAGAGGAAATATACCTGAGAGGTGGTAAAACGTAGGAGGACGCGAGGGACAGTACTATAACATAATTGATCCGTTAATTCATTTTATTTTGAGATAAATGCGTTCTTGGCCACAAGAAACTGAATGAGTTTATTTGTGCTGCTCAATCCCCACGCAAATGGAGATTCCCTCGGGGTCGTAGTTTTTTTCAAGGTCTGAAATGATAATTCCAAGCAGTTAGTAGTTTTTTGCTAGTTTTATTATTTCTAATGTCTTCATTCTTCCGAATGGGACAAAGGCTGAAGAAGAAGTATTAAAACTATTGTTGTGCAAATTAGCTTAGAGTACCGAAGTGCACATAGAAACTCCTGGGATGGGGTCAGGGTTTCAAACTGGAGCAAGAGATCGAAATGCTCAACTAACTTGGCCATCACAACGTAACAACTTGTACTTTTTTAAGGTTTGGTTTGCAAAACAAAACCTTATTAAAATCGGGTCAATGTCTGTCTGTCTCCCTGTCTGTCTGACACACGCACTTTTCTCAGAAGCGGCTATACCGATTGACACGAAATTTGATGACAAAGTAGAAACTGAGAACCCAGACATACAGTGAGTGATATCCTTCTACGTTGAGATTAAGCGGAAGTCCTCGTATATGCAAAACGGGGGTAGTATCAAACGAAAGGTCTTGATTAGTACTTTTCGATGCCGCTCTTAGTTTTGCCATTTGTTAGGAAGGATTGGGAGGGGGCGAAAGTGATGATTTCTTTAACGAAACCATTTTCCGAAAAATCAGAAAAAAATCATGAAGCTACCCCTATAAGGTGTCCAGGCCTCAAAATACTCTCCATATCGATATCTGCTCAAATCAAGTTAATAATACTATATTACCATATTTTTGGGAAAATTGAGTAAAGCCCCCTTAAGTTTATCCTAGAGTTATATAGGTAGAAGTATAGGATATAATATGAAGCATATTATCCCCAAGTTTGATCAAAATCATGCTATTACTAAAAAAGTTAGTTAACCTTACCGTGTAAATTTACTGCAACTAAATATCAATATTACACGAAAGTGAGTAGTCTGACATGCTAAATGCATATACACAACGGGCTACGTACAAATGGGATAGTTCTGCACTCGAATATACTCACAGAAGAAGCAAACAAAACCTTTCATTGCTGAAGCGTGGAGCTTCCGGTTTCCCGATTTGTTTTCGAGCCAAGTTGAATAAAAACTAAAGAGCAAAAAATATAACAGAGGAACCTTGAAATAGGATTTAATTGGATTTCACCATATTTTCATGCATTGAGCTCGAAAGACAGAAATCTCGATCATGAGGGTGGTAGAAAAAAAACTGTTCTAAGCACGATCAAAACGACAGCCGCAACATTCTCATTTGATTATTTATTAAACATTGGGGATTCAAATGTATTTGAATTGTCTACGAATATCCTCCAGCACTTTCGTTCTGAACTGGCTACTACCAAGGCACATTTAAGTTTAATACAGTTATCATCAATTACGGTTTTAAGTTTTGTATTTGTAGCCGTTAGTATTGTTGAGATATGGGTTAGTAATGCCTTTATTTTCCACTGTGTGAGTAGGGGAGGTGGAAATTTACGAACAATGAAACATGAATAATATTTTTCAGTTCGTGGTTTTAAACTGAAAATGATTATTCATGTTTCAGTCATCAGTCTGGAGATTGTATTCAATGATACGGTAAACTGAATATTTGCATTAAAATCTGGATTCCTCTTACCTCCATATGTCTAACTAGTTAGATTAACACCATTTCCAGGTCCACTCATCCAGTAACAAATCTTTTATCTTTTCAGGTATGTTTCAACAAATACATACTGAGACTTATTCAACACCGGCGGCAATGCCAACTGTCTACCCAATTCAAACAGGGCCACCACCGACAATGCCGATGCCTATGCCCGTGCCCGGAGGTGCTTACCCCCATCCGATTCCAACTGCTCCGCCAGAGCCACCAAAAATATCACCAAGCTACGGCTCAATTGGCACTCATACTACCGTGATAACGACGGAGCCCCAAATCATTGTTGTTGGTGGTTGTCCTAGTTGCAGAATTGGAGTTTTAGAAGATGATTACACTTGTTGCGGAATTTGTTGTGCCATTTGCTTCTTCCCCATCGGAATCCTGTGCTGTTTGGCAATGAAGCAGAAAAGATGCACAAACTGTGGCGCTGAATTTTAGGACCTTACAAAATATTCATTTCTGCTGATGGATTATGGTGCCGACTTCTATTATGATGAATGTATACATAATTATTGATTATGATTAGGGGGTAGTCACGAAAAATTGTCGATTGTAAACCTACACATGTTTTAAAAGACAATGACACTATCAGATTTTGTTAGTATTATAAGGAGAGGAGTATATGCAATGGAGAGTTATTTGTTAGCTATGAACACATTACGTTTTGTTAGGTATCTAAGTATGTGAATAATATGATAATTTAGATTTTTTATGAATATTCCTATTATATATTGAAAATATAGATAATAAAGGAAAAGTGCACATTTATTTGGAATTGAAATTTGCTTCTGACTTAGAATCGTTATGTAGTTGATCGTTTTAAGGGATATCCTATTCAGTTGCAGGTAAGTGCTAGTATGGCCGTTGGAACAAGTGGTGTTTCTTGTTAATTTCAAATGAATGCTTTTTTACCAGCTGCATTCATTCGATTAGATCTAGCAATGTAATCTAGTTTAGAGAATGAACGGCGGTTAACAATACTTTAATCATATTTTCGAAACGGGAAATCCGTTTTCCACACTGTTTTCTTCAATACTCCGAATGCACAAATTATTGAAGAAATATCAAATATGTTAACTATGCTCGTTTTATTCTCCCTCCCTTCGGGAAAAAATTCTAACAGCAAAACAACTCTCAAAACACAAACTCCTAGCAATATTCTTAGATATATTTAAAAGTCTGTCCCCGCATCGTTACAAATCACTGCATGTAATTGAAGGCTATTGTCATGAAATATCAATTATGAGTATATTTTGGAGGAGGTATGTAGTTAATCTTTTTTGTTTAAGCCTGCATAATATGCACGTTTCTGGCCATGCAGCTTGACTGCTCCCTTTGCGCTAAAATATCATCGTCATCAACGGCGCAACAACCGGTATTCGGTCTAGGCCTACCTTAATAAAGAACTCCAGACAACCCGATTTTTTCGCCAAGGTCCACCAATTCGATATCCTTAAAAGCTGTCTGGCATCCTGACCTACGCCATCGCTCTATCTCAGGCAGGGTCTGCCTCGTCTTCTTTATCTACAATAGATATTGTCCTTATAGACTTTCCGGGCTGGATCATCATCATCTATACGGATTAAGTGACCCGCCCACCACAACCTGTCGAGCCGGATTTTATCCACTTCCAGACGGTCGTGGTATTGCTCATAGATTTCGTCGTTATGTAGGCTATGGCATCGTCCATCCTCATGTAGGGAGCCAAACATTTTTTTCTCGAACGCGGCCAATAGTTCGCAGTTTTTTTTGCTAAGAACGCAAGTCTCCAAGGAATACATAAGGACTGACAAGATCATAGTCTTGTATAGTAAAAGCTTTGACCCTATGGTGAGACATTTCGAGCGGAACAGTTTTTGTAAGCTGAAATAGGCTCTGTTGGCTGCCAACAACCGTGCCCGGGTTTCATCGTCATAGCTGTTATCGGTTGTGATTTTCGACATTAGATAGGAGAAATTATCAACGGTCTCAAAGTTGTAGTCTCCTATCTTCATTGTTTTTGTTTGACCAGTGCGATTCGATGTTGTTCGTTCTTTTGGTTTTCGGTGCTGACGTTGCCACCATATATTTCGTCTTGCCTTTATAGATGCGCAAGATCTTACGCCACCTGCTCGATTTGGAGGAAGGTAGACTGCACATCTCGGTATGTTCTTCCTAAGATGTCGATATCGTCAGCGTAGGCCAGTAGTTGGGTGGACTCGAAAAGGATGGTGCCTCGCATTTACATCGGCATCGCCAATCAGTTTCTCCAGGGCCAGGTTGAGGAGGACGCATGATGGGGCATCCCCTTGTCGTAGACCGTTGTTGATGTTGAATGGTCTCCAGAGTGACCCTGCTGCTTCTATCTGGCCTCGCACATTGGTCAGGGTCAGCCTAGTCAGTCTTATCAATTTCGTCGGGATACCGAATTGTCTCATGCCGTGCACAGTTTTACTCTAGCTATGCTGTCATAGGCGGCTTTAAAGTCGATGAAACAATGGTTTGACTGATGTCCATATTCCAACAGTTTTTCCATCGCTTACCGCAGAGAGAAAATCTGATCTGTTGCTGATTTGCCTGGAGTGAAGCCGTTTTGGTATGGGTCAATGTTGTTCTCGGCGTATGGGGTTATCCGGCCAGCAAGAAGAGGAGAAAATCTTATAGATGGTACTCAGCAACGTAATACTTCTATAATTGCTGCACTGCGTGATATCCCCCTTTATATGTATGAGAGAGATAATGTCCCATACTTTGAGCATCTGTTGATGAACCGCTTGGTGTAATTGGTCGCCTCAATATTTAACCGATTCGGCTGTAATTTCATCGGCTCCTGGCGACTTATGGTTTTAAGCCGGACTGTTTCTTCTATATTTGATGGTGGCAGCATCAGTCCGTCGTCTTCAGTTGGCGTGGCCTCCAACTCGCTGATATTTTGGTTGTTGGGCAGTTTATCAAAATACTCAGCCCATCGCTCCAATATGTCCATTCTGTCGGAAATCAGATTTCCCTTTTTGTCTCGGCAGGATGAGCATCGAAGTGAATAAGGCTTCATCCTGGTGACTTGTTGGTAAAACTTCCGCACCTGGTGCGGTTGCTCCCTGTACTTTTCTAGTTCATGACTTGTTGGTTCTCCCAGGCTTCCTTTTTCCACCTGTGAAGTCGCTTCTCCACTCGACGGAGTTCGTGATAAGTCTCTGCGCGTGCCAACGTTCTTTGAGAATGTAACATGACTCGGTATGCAGAATACTTCCGTTCCGTTGCTAGCTTACATTTATCGTCAAATCAGCCGTTCCGACTTTTCTTGCGGCTGGGGCCAAGTATCTCTGTGGCTGTATCAATGATAACGTTCTTCAGATGGATGTGAAGATCATTTGTTGATGCTTCATCTCCAGGATCTCTGCTGACTGCGGTTATTGCGGCATCCATGCCGCCCTTATAGGTGTTGCGGAGGGCTGTGTTGTGAATGGCTTCATTATTCACTCTCACCTCATTGTCAGAGGGGATTGTAGGTGGTGTTGTTATTCGAGCTCGCAGCACACAGCCAACGATATAGTAATCCGAGTTTACATTGCCCCCCCCGCCCCTATATGTTCTGACATTCATCAAGGCTGAGAGGTGGCAGCGTTCGATCAACACGTGGTCAATTTGGTTGAAAGTGGTCCCGTCTGGAGAGGCCCATGTATATTTGTGGACCGCTTTCGGCGCAAATCAGGTACTTCCAATAACCATTTCGTGTAACACTGCTAATTGAATAATCCGCAGTCCGTTATCATTGGTATCCCTATGTAAGTTATGGGAGCCAACGTATCGCCTGAATACGGGCTCCCTCCCTACTTGACTGTTGAAATCTCCAAATATGATTTTGATATTATAGTTGGGACATTCTTCGAAGGTCCGCTCAACTGCCCCATAGAAGGTATCCGTATCCGACTGCAGTCTCCGCTGTAGGGGAGTGAACGTTTATGAGGCTTATATTTCTAAACTTGCCTCGTAAACGCAGAGTGCATAGCCTTTCGCTTATATTTTCAAAGCCGATAACAGCAGGTTTCATTTTTTAGCTGACTAAGAAATCTACTCTGAGCACATGGTTTACTGGATGGCCGCTATAATATATTGTTTAGTGGCTATTCTCCAGGAAACCGAACCCTGTCCAGTGCATCTCCTGTACCGCTATTACATCAGCCCTATATTGGGACAGGGTATCGGCTAGTTGCTCAGCAGCTTCATCTCTGTACAGGGGGCGCACGGTCCATGAGAAAATCCGTTATCGTTAATCCGTTGTCGTTGCCGAGTTCGTTGTTGTAAAATCCATCCTGTCCGAGGCTCCTTCCGTGGCTTCGTAACATTAGTTTTCCGTCTAGGGTTGTCAGTCCTACTCAGCCCCCAACCTGGAGGACCAGTTGGTACATTTTGTACCATTTTTAGGAGCGGGAAACTCGCCTTCATCGCGCCAAAATATAATAATGATTAAATTACACCACTGGAGATATGTTATATAGAGCATGAAGATAACTGTTCTATTCAGTGGAAGTATTTTTCAAAAATTTCAAACATATTTTTTCGATTTTGTTTTGAAGCTTGGCATAAGCGTCGACCTGACCCGTAGGTCGTGGTGCGAGGCGGAGTTATTGAAGCCATCACATCCAAAAACATCGGTCCTTATTTGCGCTGTATACCGTTGGCGACTGGAATTGCGCTGCTGCCAGTGGACCTAAAAAAGGGTTATTTCTTGACCCAATTTGGCTACCTATACGAATATATGGAGTAATGATCCTGATCATCGTCCTAAGCGCATGTCTCCTGTTCACTCCTTTGCGGAGGATAGGGTATCTAGTGTTTAATAAATTTTCTATTTCTGTTTAATTTGCAGTGAGACTACTTATAATATAGGGATGTACTTTATACCTAACCGCGAAATAATTT
Organism: Hermetia illucens; assembly: GCF_905115235.1. Taxonomy (NCBI): domain Eukaryota; kingdom Metazoa; phylum Arthropoda; class Insecta; order Diptera; family Stratiomyidae; genus Hermetia; species Hermetia illucens. The sequence goes on along the minus strand of NC_051851.1, from coordinate 117,675,953 downwards.
GATACCTTTCTCAGTGAGTACTTCGAGATAACAAACTTCCCCGCCTTATTGATTTTGAAACTACGCACGGCGGTAAGGATTGGTTATTATTATTTTATGTATTCCTAATCATCTCAATTTAAATCCAAAAATTAATTTATTGATTTCCATTGAATTGAAACTTATAAATTAAAACAAGTAAATTAACCTTTTAAAATTTTTTAGAAGCCTGGCATTCTTTGTTATATTGCATTTGTGTATACTCAATATCATTCAAACTCGGCGATCCTGTTTAGCTGGGATCGGTGGTCAAAAATCATGTTTTATTCAGATTCAGTCTCAGATCATGTTGATCATAGTGAGACTCTGAATAGTACTCTCACTCTTGCGACAGTGTGTTTTTGTACTTTGGGAAGCCAAGTTAGCAAACGCGAATCCGGTGTCGCGTTGTTTCTAACGGCAACCGCAAGGATCATTGATCCTGGAAAGAGCAACACAATTGTGAACTGCTATCCAACAACGACATAGTGGGAAAGGATGCTTTCTCCGAACAATTACACGCAGTTGAGGGAAGGTATTCTAAAGCTGACATTGTGATGGTGATTTAAGTGCCAAGTTAGGCTCTGATATCACCTTCTTCGGACATGTGATGGGGAAGCACGATCTTGGCGACTGTAATGATAATGGTGGGAAGTTCCTGGATTCTTGTAGCTTCATTGTTCGAGAACAGAGTTTGCCATAAGGTCAGTTGGGCTTCAAGTGACCGACATCGTACGAGCAATCAAATTGATCACCTTGCAATCAGCAGCAGATTTGGGAGTTGTCTCCTGGATGTGTGTAACAAAAAAAGGGCTGACATCTACCTCGAAAGGGATTACCATCTGATGGTCGCTTACTTTCGCTTGCGTGTTGCGTCCGCCACTTCTCGTAGGATGGGGGAGCTGAGACCACTTAGTCTCATAATATCTATGAGCATTGGACCGCAGTGGAAGCGGATCAATGAACCGATGGGATTGAAGGCTCTATTGACTGCTGCGAATGATGGCGCTCGAACTCGGATATCATTCGAAATCCTGGGAAGTTTAGTGCAGTGTACACCGTGACAATAGAGACTTTGTTATTGCGTTGATCAGAGGAGCGGAAGCTGCCGCAGAACGCAATGTTTTCAGAAGCGTATACCGCAAGTCTTTTGATAGTCCTGTGACGGTCGGTTCCTCATCCACAATAACGAGCAGCTGAGGAAATGGAAGAAACAATTCACCGCGGGTCTTAACCGTATCACATACGATGAAGTCCCGCCTTTTGTGCCCCTTTTCTCGCAAATTTACCTCCAAGCAGATGGGAAATCTCTCGACCATCAATCTACTCAAAGGAAGTAAAGTTATCAAGCTTGAGGATCTCCTCTCAGAGTTAATTATCGATGCACCTGCAGTTTTTACAGATCTGCTTCTTGCACTCATACGGAAATCCTGGGAATCAGAGAGCTTTTGCAGTGAGTGGGAGAAGAAGATAACCGTTAAGATTTCAAAGAAGGCCACTCGTTTTGAGTATGGCATTTGTTGGATTATCTGTATGTTCCCTTCCGGCGCAAAGATAATAAATAAAATAATTCTAGAACGCATCATAGAACATTTCGGAAACTTGATCCATAGAGAGCAGACAAGTTTCCATTCCGGATCCTCCTGCATTAACCACATCAACACCTTACGGATTACTTTGAAACAGAGCACGGAGTTTAGATCTTCTTTTACCAAGGATGTCCGGAGGATGTGGAGGAGTTTAATGGACGATGACATCTTTCCATAAACAAGCCAACTACGCTGATGACAGTTGTTTGCTCTCTTACCGGATCATAGACTTTGGCCAAACGGCTCCAGATTTGAAAAAAGAGACAAGTATGAAAGACTTGGATTTGTATATCTAGGAATCGTGGAACTGGATGTCGCCTTACGCATTAAGAGCACCAGATTCGCTTTCGTTTCCTTGTCTAAAATCTGGGAATGCAGTTATCCCAACACTAAGATCAAGTTGAGACTATTCTGTGCTAGTGTTCCTTCTGTATTGCTATGTGAGAGCAGCACGTGCAAAGTGACCACCAGCCTTTATTACATTTTTATTTATTGCTAGCACTAGTTGCATTGTCCAAGCATATACAGCCCGTATCCCTGTAAAAATGATTAGGATGCTTCAAAATGTTCCTAGCAATGATAGAAGTTATATAATCGTTAGCTGTTCCATTACTGCTGAAAAATTCGTTCATTCAATACAGTGTGTCAAAAAAGTATTCGTTTACCTTTTCGTGATTAATTTAGGATTTTCATAACTAAATAAAAAGGACAATGTTCAGTTCCTGTCCTCAATGTTTCTCTATTATCTATCCTGTGAAATAAAATGAAAAATAGGCACTTCACTCCATTGTCATAACGAAAAATCCTAAAATACGCGCCACTGTCTAGTTCCCATTTATAAATCACTTAGTGTGCTTCCACAGCCCTAATTATTTACCATTATTGTTGCTGAGCCTTTGATAGATAAATATTTTTAAACCATTCTGCCCCCTGGTTCCTAGTTTACTTGAGTTAGGGTCAGGTTTGTTCTTTTCTATCTTTTCTTTTTTAAACGAAATATGCAACTGTTTTTAGGGCGGATTTGTCTTTAGGACCGAGGAATGGTTGATGACGAATTTATAACAAAATTTTTTAAAACTACTGTTGGTACGGCATTATTCTTATTTTTTCGACATCAAAATAACAGTAATAACATTTTATGGAAGAGAAATCCTTTTCCAGCTTAATCTAAATCATGGGGGGAAAGAGATTTTCAGGTCCAATATCTCTGCCTTGCGGCAGAGAGCACTTTTACGGGGGAGATTTGGAAGGCCGAATGCACCAATAAGAGGGGATTTTTTAAAGAACTTTGTGCATAGGCAAATTTAAACAACTACGGTGCAGAGTGATCAGAAAAAAGCTGGGGACCATAGCTGGCCTGCCGGTATCTTATTCCTAATATAGCGACGGTGCCTTTCCTCTCGGAGGAAAGAGACCGTAAAATGCTACTCCCGGTTTAGACAACATTCCCATAGATGAATAGATGGATGCTTTGCTGCTGAAGCTCAATTAGTAACCAGGCGACCTATTACTAAAACACTCCATCTTCCTTACAGATACGATAGGAAGCGTGCTAGTAGTGTTGGTCATCTAGACACAGAATTTCAAAGCCACTGAAAATGAGCTTCTGGTGCAGAATTTTTCTTTTCGGATAAAAACGGGAAGTAGATTTTTTCTTTGGAGCAAAAGAAAGTTGTCTTTTAAATTTAATCATATGTGATCCTGAGAAAGACAATTTGGGTAATAGGGGATCGGTTGAGTCACGTTGCAATCTGCAGCGATATCCAAGCAGCTTTGAAATCATTGAGCAGTTGCTAGATCACATCCAAAGTAGATGAGGAATGTAAGCTTCATATGTAATTTCAATACAGTAGACTAATCTGTGGATATTGTCACTGTGACACAAAGGGAATAATCAGAAATAGGTTACGATTGCAAATATACTGTAAATTGTGCTCTTTAGAAAAGCCCTGAAGATATGCAAGAGTCATCTTGGCATTCTGATTGGTCGTACTCAAGACGGGTGCCTTCTGGGCTCTCTGGGAAAGTTCTCGGATTCCCAGGATTTCCGTAAAAGTGGAACTAGCAGATCTGTAGAAACTGAAGGAGTAACGATGAATAGGCCTGCGGGGAGCGACCAGCGACTTTAATCCGTTTGAGTGCAGTTATGGCCAAAATGATTTCTCTTTTATTTGGAGGTGGAGTCCATATCCGCATTTTGCGGTGATTACCCATTTCATCCACAAGAGGCGGGACTTCACCTTATATGATGTTAAGATATGGATGAAGTGTTCCTGCTACCTCTTCAGCTGTTCATAATTGTGTATAAGGAGTGGACAATTAACGCACCTCAGGGATCATCGAAAGGTTTGCGCTCATATGCAGGCTTTTTCGAGACGCGGTATACGGTTCTTTATTACTATCTGCGGGAGCTTCTGCTTCCCTGACCAGCGTAATGATAAATTCGCTATTGCCACGTCGTACACTATGCTGCATTTCTCCGCACCTCCTCGCACTTCATTCAAGCATGCCAGCTACCCCTCCTTTGGCATGCCATAAGATTGTATTGCTCCACATGTCTCTCCGCCTAACTGCCACCCGTTTGTTGCATCTTGTGTCTACGTGCCCTGTGTTAGTCCATCCCACCTGTACGAAGAATTATTTGACAGCTCGTCGAAACTCCCTACTGCCAAATTCCCTTCCCTCCGTTGCTTCCTCCGTGGATATTTTAACCTCCCCAACTGGCTGCTGGTCCTAGACGCTCAAATCCCCCCCCCCCCCCCCCCCCCTGGAATTTGATGTACAGCTACCTCGCTCAGACGCCAAAACTGCGATGGACTTTGACGATATAAACTCAGCCTTAGCCGTCAATCAACTGGGATCATGTATTATCACGTGTGATCAAGTTTTTGGCACTTTCTATAATATCCTCCCTGATCTCCTCTCTTGTTACATTCCTTCTGCTACTTGTCTTCGTTTCCACCCAACTAGGTTCATAACGGAGATCCTTATTAAGATCCACCTGAAAGATGCTTTTCGGACTTCAAAGAATGACAACGACCTTGCTCATTTGAAGGCTAAGCGCTCCACTATGAAATACCTGTTGAGGTAGCCCTCGGTAACTTGAAACCGTTTTAGTTCCCTTCTTCCATCAATTTTGCTAATTCCACTGCAAACTCCCCACAACAATCCTGCGACCCCTTCCTCAACCACTGTGTCCTCTACTGTCTACTGCTCTGCTCCGAATCTTTCGCCATTCCTCTCCTAACGTCTTCCTTAGTTGAGTTCCTCCTTCTTGGTAATCTTGACACCAATATCGGACCTGGTCCCGATAAGCTTCCTAACCTCTTCCTTGTTAACTGTCAACAACACATTTTCCTTCTTCTGTGTATTATCTTCAAGAAAAGTTTAGAAGAATGCTTCGTCCTGCTCCAAAATTCTCGAGAGTTACGTTCACGACTGGCTGACCGCCATTGCGGACATTTTATTATAAAAAACAGCATGGTTTCGTGAAACACCAATCTACTGTTTCAAACCTTTTGGTCTTTACCTTTGCTGAATTCCTTAATTCACGACAGGAGGTGCACATTATTTATACCGATTTCGCCAAAGCCGTTGATGTTGTTGACCTCAGTGTTCTCCTCTCCAAACTCTCTCTACTAAACTCCCCCCCCCCCCCCCTCAATCATCTCTTGGTTTTCTACCTACCTTTCATACCGTCCTTCGAAAGTTTATTTTCATGGACTCTCATGCTGTTGCTTCTCTCCATGCTTTGGTCCTCCATGGTTTCAGTTCGGGCTTTATTGACATTATCAATCCAGCTTCCAAAATGTATGATTTTATCCTACGTTCCCCGTCCGACTTTACGTTAATTCAGTTTTCCTTAACACTTTTCAAGTCCCTTGTCAGAAACATCCTTGAATATTGCTGTGTAGTCTGGTAAATTCACCTGAACTCCGCCATGCTATTAACATAGTATGCTGGTCCCAAGCCCAGGTAAAGGAGGAGGGTTTGAGGCAACGTACTCTGTACTATCCTCAGTAAAACAAAAATAAAATGCTGAGATCAGGGAAAGAGATAAATAGAGTATAGTTGGAGTTATTCTACTATGCTAAATCCTACCTGATCTCTCTTGGTGACAGGCCCCGCGACAGGTTGACCAAGAAAATGCATACAATGTCGTTACAAACATGATGATCGGATTGAGTCACAAGCCTCGGAGAAATGCTAGGGCGTCCACCTCAATCGACGCGGCAGGACCGGCCCCAGTCCTGTCGAGAAATGGGCAAGGGTTCTTGACGCATCGACGGCGTCAGGATGTAAGCAAGTTAGTCCGCACACAACAAACAAAACAAATACGTGTCTGCACGCTAAATGTTGGTACCCTAACTGGAAAGACGGAGGAACTCGCAAGAGCCCTTCGGAAAAGCTGCGACATTGAACACGAACGCGGTAAAAATGGCTATAAACTTCTCTATTTTGGTAACCCACACACTCAATATGGTGTTGGCATTGCCATCTCAGAGGGTTTCCGTGATGCCATTAAAGAAGTCGAACGATTTGATGATCGGCTGATGAAGCTCACCATTATATCAGCTGATCGCACTATTCACTTCTTCGCCGCGTATGCACCACAGACGGGCCGACCTGATGCCGAGAAAGATGCCTTCTGGCAACTTCTCGATGAAAAGACTTGTCACGTGCCTGCTGACGATTACATAATCATTGCCGGCGACCTTAATGGTCATGTGGGTGAAAAGGCAGACAGTAACAGATGCCATGGAGGAAAGGGGTTCGGAGCGCGCAATGAAGGTGGCGAGCGTATAATCGATTTTGCGGACACCCATGACCTTGTACTTATGAATACATGGTTCATCAAACGATTGTCTCACCTTCCCACATTTTATAGTGGGAACAATAAAACGCAAATCGACCATATTCTCATAAGACGCCAACATTTTACCACTGTCACTGATTGCAAAGTCGTTCCCTATGAGACCATCGCACCTCAACATCGGCCGTTGATTGCCGTCCTGCGAATTAAGCCACCTATAAAACAGCGTGAGGAACGCGCTGGCCCGCCGCGCATTAAATGGTGGCGATTTGGTGAGGAGAAAGAAGAAACGGTCTCACTCATACGATTGCCAACCATTACGAATGTGGAAGAATCATGGAATCTAATGAAAGATATGATCCACAAGCGGCCTCTGCAACCCTCCGGGCCACCAAGCCAGGTAAGCGGTTCATCAACCAAGATACTTGGCTTTGGAATGATGATGTTGAAATGAAGGTCCGTGAAAAGATACCCCTCTACTACAAATTTTTCAACGATAAAACGCTTGATAATTGGTAAATTTATAAGAATGCCAACCGGGAAGCAAAGAAAGCGGTCACTGTCACCCGAGCGAACCATTACAAAAATCTTTACGATAAACTGGACACTCGGAATGGCGGAGAGATCTGTATTGACTTGCTAAAACCCGTAATGAACGTACACAGGATATCGAACACTTCTGTTGCATTAGTGACAAGAACGATACTTTGCTCACCAACCGTCGAGCCGCAACGGACAGATGGCGAGAATACTTCGAACAGATTTAAACTGAAAAATTTGTTCATCCTCCACTTCCACATGCCGATATTTGGACCAGCTCCACCTGTCAGCGCAACTGAAGTCGAGGAGGCAATAAAACGAATGAAATCGGGAAAAGCCACAGGGCCTGACGACATCGCATCTGAGCTCTGGAAAGCGAAGAGCTGGGAGCCAACATTGTGGCTCAGTTAATTCTTTAATCGGGTTATTCAGGAAGGAAGAACACCATCTGACTGGCAAGAAAGTACCACTGTTCCAATATGGAAAAAGAAAGGTAATCCGTCCGATCCGGTTACTTTCCCATACCATGAAAATTTTTGAACGCATTCTTGACAACTGTATTCGCGAAATCGTTGAAATAACCCTGAATCAAGCCGGATTGGTCAAAAACAGCGGAACTACTGACGCTATACAGGCTGCGCGGTTACTCATGGAGAAACACCGTGAGAAGCATCGCCCTCTTTACATTACATTTCTGAATCTAGAGAAACGTTTGACCGTGTGCCACACGAACTCATCTGATATGCTCTACAACATTTAGTGCCAGAAGAACTCGTGCGCTGGGTACAATTGCTCTATCAAAACCGCTTCGTGTCTCTGTTGGTGTTCATCAAGGAAGAGCCCTCTCACCATTCCTCTTCGTTCTTGTTATGGACCTTGTCACACGGTATATCTAACATCCTGCTCCCTACACACTGCTTTATGCAGATGATGTTTTCCTAGCATCGGATAGCAAAAATGATCTCGAGCAACTTGTCCAAAAATGGAATGATCGCATCATGCAACACGGTTTCAGATTAAATATAAAGAAAACTGAATTGTTGACGACCGATCCCCATGAAACAAGTACAATCACTGTCAGCGGCAATGATCTGCCCAGAACTGAACGATTTAAATGGAGAACTGTTGTCTTTGTGATCGACGTATCAACGAACGTCTCAAATCTAAAATTTACCGCAATGTCGGCCGTCCAGTCGCTCTCTATGATTCTGAGAGTTGGCCAACTATAAAAGACAATGAGCAACGTCTTGCGGTAATGGAGACGAAGATGTTACGTTGGACTAGTGGCGTCACACGTTTTGATCACATCCGAAATGAGGATATCCCCGATCGTTATGGGGTTGCACCGATCGTGGAAAAGTTGCGAGAGAGGCGGCTTCGACGGTATGGTCACACAACGCATGCTAACGAGAATTCTCTAGCCGAGAGTGGTCTGAACATCGAAGTCGATGGTAAACGACCAAAAGGCAGGCCGAAACAACGGTGCCTTGATACGCTGGATGGGGATTTAAATACCTCAAGATGGCACCCAGATCAGGCATTCGATAGAGCCAAATGGCGAAACCGAGCACGACGAGCGGACTCCGCTTGTGAACGGGAAAACGGCTGAAGAAAAAGAAGAAGATCAAATTCGTATTTGCTGTTATTTGGCTTTCCAGATTACCAAATCGCTATATCGCAAGCGGGAGAGGAGTACTCTCAAGAGTCCCGCCATCTTATTTTACTTATTTACTCATTGTGGGGATCCTTGCTACTGTTGTCGAGGAGCGTGTGCACATTTCAGACTATCAGATAATTTCTAAAATATATTAATATACTTACACTTTATTTGAGAAAGCAGATTTTACGGTTCCGGGTCAATTAGCCCTTCTAAAGGAGCGTTGGGCAAGAAATTAAATCTTTAAAAATTCGGAATGGAGGGTTGGGATGCACTGAACGGGTTACGATAGCTCTAAAGCTGATTCTTTCTTATCTAACATGACCCTAAGCCTATTCAGACTTGAACTAGGTTCATATTTCACAATACTTTCTCTTGATTTTGAATCGTACATCAGAACTTGCACTCTGATATTCCATTTCCAAGAAGGGGACATGACTTTTGTCCCTACTACTAGTGTCCTTCGGAATGAAACTCTTTGTTTGATTATTCGTTATATTTTCCCTTACGGGGGTATATGTACTGTCTACGAGAATAGAGAAGGAAGAAAAATTTTTGTATTTCGAATATAAACTTGTGAAATACCGAAAGAAAGGCCTCCATTGGTATTTACTTTTGGCATCGGTTTGAAAATATAGAAGTTCCACTATCATTGTGTTAAGTTCCTTTGGGAAATATATTTCATATAATTACTGCATATTCATTGTGTGCGATGCGAAATCTTCATGCTGCAACATTCAACTGCCTGATAAGTTCTCAACTGTAAGCTATAAATAGAGCGCTGTAAGCATGATTTTTTGTTATGATCAACAGAGCTCTTGATATCATATTCCATGTTTAGGCTTCCGTTTGCAGTTGCTTCATTTCATGATTGGCATTAGGGTTTTGCGAGAAATAAAATCCCATTCAAAGCATCTTTTCCTGAAAGAATATCAGTGCAGCGGATCATGTGCCAATGGAATTGGAAATTTTAGTTCAGGTGTTAGTATTATTGATAAGTTTACATGAGGCCAAAACAAGCTTTTATTTCCTACCGACTCTATCTGAAAACATTACAGAGCTATATGGGATGAAGTAAAACCTTTTTCTTTTAAGATCTACAAAACCTTTCACACTACAAGTGTTCACCATTCCCTGGCCACTTTTTAAATGCTTAGTTTGATAAACCCAAGCCAAAATATATTGCAGTCAGCGATATTGCAATGGACGTGGGAGTGCTCAATGTCTTATTTCGCATATATCCGACACGCTTACATGTTTTATTTTTTTTAGTAATTGAAATTTTAGGATGTATGTATATTTGGCTGAAATAATTTATTGATTATAGGTCGTGTTGTATTCAGCACGTCCGTATGGATTTAAACAGGCATAGTATGATACGACGATTCTTTAGAATCAGTCGGATATATCGTTGTAGTAGGTCAGGTCTAATGTTAAAGAAAATATAAAATCACTGTAAGCTGAATTTTTTTGGTTAAATTTTAGTTGATTTCAGTTGATCAAATCTGCTATTTTTCGATTTGCTGATTTGGATTGAGCAATATTGCACCCTTGATCGTGCAAACGATCCAAACTACTTCAATCATCCTCACCACTTTCAAGACAAATAGATGCAATATCATGAAAATTGAATGATTGTTAGTATCATTGAATTAAATAAGGTTGTTGGCTATCATTTCGCCTACGATTGCAAGTTAAACCGAACTTGATCGTTTCTTAGGCACGAATCAGTAGCTCATCACTTTAGCAACGTAGGGAGAATAGGGTATATAGTCATTTTCTAAGGTAGCGAACGTCTATTACAAAAAATGTAATTCCCCAAACTGCATGGAAGCAATAGATGGAAAAAATTTGTAAAATGTTCTCCAAAATCTGACTCTCTATACTATATGCTTTCTACGAGCGTAAAAATTCAAAGCAAAAGTTGGTTCAAATTACGCTCATCTACACTTGCAGTACTACGTTGAACTGGTGGTCTGTGCTTGGATTTAGCGATGTCCGTCCCATTAGGCAAGCTCCTCTACGAGGGGAAACCAGATTTGAAGGCTTATTTTCGCCTGTTTTCACATTATTCAGCTGAAGGTCGTAACTAGAGTGTGTGTATAAAACAAAACCTTATCAAAATTGTCGTACGGAAGGTCGCGGTTCAAATCTCACTGGTGACAGTGGAATTTGTATCGTGATTTGACGTCGAATACCAGTCGACTCAGCTGAAAAATGAGTACCTGAGTCAAATCTGGATAATAATCTCGGACGAGCGCAATGCTGACCACATTGCCTCCTACAGTTTACTGTAGTGTACCGTTTCGGTCTTGAATGAAGTGCCCTAATATACTTCAAGGCCCTGATCCAATATGGATTGTTGCGCCAACGATTAGTATTATTATCAAAATCGGCTGTCTGTCTGTCTGTCACACCTATTATCTCAGAAACGGATACCCCTATTGATTCAAAGTATAGTGGAAGGAGAGAGCATGATGCTAACAAATTTAGTGGAAATCACGCTATTACTAACCAAATTATAATAAGTCAAAGTTGTAGGTGGATATTGGTAGCCGGTCCGAGGAGTCCAATTAACGCTTTGGTGCGCCGCTCTGATGTCACAAACTCCTAAGGCCATGACTGTTTTTATGAGAGTAAGGAGGCAGGATCCAGCCGGCTCAGATTTTCAGAGCCAGCCTGTATTATTCACGAAGGAAAGCACCTCTCCCACCTTGCAGCTAGATATCTCTCTGAAGTCTCCAAAGAATGGTTTACCTAGTGTCCGTGGCCCGGCTCCAGCTAGAGCTGAGCAATCGAAAAGGAAGTGCCTGAGAGTTTCTTTCTTCTCCGCAGCTTTGGGAATGCGAATTGTAGGGTATGCCGAGTCTGGCAGTAGGATCCCTTCTAGGCCAGTGCCCCGTGCAGACCACCTTAATCTTTTATGCATATACACTCGTCTGGTTCAAGAGTTCTTGCGAACAGGTTTTGTTATAAGCGGGCCAAATCCTCATCTGAGGTCCGCGGCTTCGAAGTGGTGCAAGTATCGGGACACATACTGTACCCGCCGAAGTACTCCCTAGCCCATTAACCCGCTCATTCTCCTCTATGTTCCTAAGACAGGGAACCCAGATGAGAGTGATCTTGAGCGTGCCGGCGAGACTGTTCAGACCGTTTCTGCACTGCCTCATCAGCCTGGAGGATGTCGTCGCTGAGTACAAGGCCTTAATGGTCACCTGACTGTCGGTCATTGTTGCTTAAATTTGTCTCCGAGGTTCTCGAGGACTACTCTTATAAGCGACTAAAAGAGCAGCTCATAAAAAGCCTGCCAGTAAGTGCGACGACTAAACTTAACTACATACTGACAGAGTTAACGCTAGGTGACCGTGCGCCAAACAACTGCTAAGTGAAATGAAGCAGTTGCGCGGTGACAAAGTCAGCTCCCAGAGAGTACACAGGCCATCCTGGCATGTGCGGATTCGGGGTCTCTGGATACGTTAGCTATTACCGCGGACAAAGTGGTTGGTGAGATGTCTCGCGACAACTCCGCCCAGGTTACTCAGCTGCAGTAAATGGTGGCAGCATTAACAGCCACCATCTCTGAGTTGGCAGAGGCCGTTGGTGCTTTGCGTTCGGGAAGTAGGACTAGATCAAGGTTTAGATCCGCCGCCCGAAATGGGTGATTGGGTAGTAGGTGGTGCGGACCTTCGGCGAGTATTCGTTTTCTTAGCGGTTCATTATGGCGGACATCAGCATACCCATCTTAGGCACGGATTTCCTATGCCACTATGGATTGTCAGTGGATATACATAATAGGTCCCTCATTGACCCCACTGGTCATCAGGAAAATTGTCATCTTACTCACACAGCAATTTCTACATTGTTTTTGAAGACGTTGCCGACGCACGTATTCGGGCACTACTTCAAAAATACCGCAACATCACTACTGATCGCAGTCTCTCTGAGCCCGCTAAGCATGATATTCAGCATCACATCAACACTACTGGCTCGAAATTTTTCTCTAAGGCGCGTTGATTACCACCGAAGAAGCTCGCAGTTGGACGGAAAGAGTTCGAAGAACTTCTTAAGCAGGATATTTGCAGACCTTCAGATAGTTGTTGGTCTTCGCCATTTCACACGTATTTTCTCAATCTTGGACTTAGTCAAGGCATACCATCAGACCTCTGTACCTCCCGAAGACATTCCGAAAACGGCAATATGCACACCTTCCGGTATCTGCGAGTTCACTAAGATGACTTTTGGACTGCGCAACGCGACATAAACATTTCACAAATTCATCCACTCTTTGCTGCCAAACCTCCACTTCTGTTACGTGTATTTGTTTTCCTCTGAGTCCGAACATTTAGAGCACTATGAGGGCATTCAACGTATCTTTGAGGCCGATCTAGTACTTAACGTAAAGTACTTTTTAAGTGCAAATTCTTACAATTGCAGGTGAGATTTCTCGGCCATCTGTTTATCCATGAAGGCATTTAGTCAAGGTGCAGGCGATTTCGATTTTCTCGCTTCCAAAAACTGTTAAGGATTTGAGAAGGTTCTTGGGTATGTTAAACTTCTACCGTTGTTTCTTATCGAAGGCCGCCCACCATCAATCGATTCTTAACGCCTTTTTGTCTGGACCTAGATTCCCTCCACTACCGATTTTCCGACAATCCCCGGACAACGAATCGATTAGTCACCGCGAAGTATTTCTCGCCATCCATCAACAAGCACATTTTGGTGTGCCAGCAATTATAATCATCGACCAGGGAATGCAGTTTGAGTCCTCTTTTTTCTCAGAGTTGGGCAAAATCCTCGGCTTTAAACCACCACAGACCATACCACCCGCAGTTCAATGGAATGCTCGAAAGGTTGCCACTCGTTGTACTTGGCCTCCAAACAGCTAATCGAGAAGATTTTGCTTCAAGTTCCGCGGAGCGGAGTGTCCAGATAGCTCAGTGGTTAGAGCACTAGGCTGTCATACGGAAGGTCGCGGTTCAAATCTCACTGGTGGCAGTGGAATTTGCATCGTGATTTGACGTCGGATACCAGTCGACTCAGCTGTGAATGAGTACCTCAGTCAAATCAGGGTAATAATCTCGGGCGAGCGCAATGCTGACCACATTGCCTCCTAGTGTACCGTTACGGTAGCTGGTATGAGGTGAACCTGAAACTCCCCAGCGACCCTGTTCTCGACATCAGGTCGGGACTTTATGCTGTCGGTCTGTTTAAGAACGCAATGTCAAAGCTAAAGTACCATCACCAGCCAACCCCGTGAATACCGTGGCTGAAGTGCGCAGAGATCTTGAATCCTGTGCGCATATCCTAATTAGGACGGACGCACCTCGGAAGCCACCTTACTTGGGCCCCTTCGAAGTGTTCGAGCGAGGCCGGCACTATTATGGCCTCAACGTCGAGGCACGGTCAAAAGGGTCTTCTTAGCTTGACTAAAGCCCGTTGTCCATTTTGACATGTGGCAGTCAAGTTGAAGGAGCCATGCGTCTGGTTCCTCACTAAACCCTTGGCTTCAGCTGGGGGTGGAGGATTGTGGCGAAACGAGCAACTTTCGTGTCAGCTTGTTGTCAAAAACTGCATTTAAACAAACAAAAACAAGATTTAACATTTAGAATGGTCGCAAACAGCTTCTAAAACTTTGAAGACGTTTACCTCGAAAACAACACTCGCTATTATGACCCGAACTGGAATTTACCAGATTCGTTGACATTAAGTACCTTTTTTCATCTTTAAAATAACCACAATCTCGTCGCCTTCATTGTGACGCAAGAGCCAGGACCAAATTCCATGCTACCCACAGTCCATCCCCTTTTTCCCGCTAGAACATTAATAAACCTAGTAAATCCCCTTTGGATTTCTTCGATACAATTTCGTCTTCAGAATGGATGGCCAATTAATTTACAGTTCATTGAGTTTAACTTTATTAAGTTCGGAGCATTACATGCCTAAATTTCATGCATAAACGTGAGAACAGAATTGAGATAGCAAATTCTGAGGAATATTACATTATTGGCTACCACGCGTAGGCAAGCAATATGTGTATGCACTTCGTCATAAAATAACTAAAGATTAATTTACCGAACCTTTTCCATGAATAATGTGTGATACGAAAACAGTAATTGATCATTTTGTTGCCGCAACTACAATGTCGCTCCGCAATTCCTACACTTCATTCTGCGCATGCAAAAACAGCACAAGATGCCGATAGGGAACAAACAAATCGCACAGCAAATGCCGCAACAAGTAAAACCTTTCTCCATGGTCCCTATCCTGCAAGCTGGACATCCACCCATAATTTGCGGAGCTGCAGCCGTAACGACTGTTACGTTATGTGTGGTTGTTGGGGGTGGTGTCAATGGCATGTAAGAAAACGACGAGATCGGTGGAGCTGAAGGATACTGGGGATGATGGTCCTGTTGCCAGTTATTCCCGGTTGCATCTGTACAAAAGATAAAACAAAACGTGCGAGATGTGTTTATTGATTTCGGCTTCTCTTCTTTGAAAACTATGGGGGATGCGGGGTTTTGCAGCATACCCTGGGGATCTGCGAGATATGAATGACCATTGTTAGGCGTGACAAGGTTTGCCTTGATACCCAAAGATGGGTTTTAATTTATCAATTTAAACATTTAAAGCTGAAGTTGAAAGTATGTTCAAGTGAATGTGTGCATCGTTTTTTATTCAAATGTATTAGTTAAATTCCAACACAATACCTCTTGATAAAGTGTGTACTCAAAATGTACATACCGAACATCTCTCAAAACAAAAATCGAACGCTAAACAGTAAAACAAGAGCAACAACTGGAAGTGATCGCAGTTGCTGTAAGGCCATCCCCAAAATTTTCCACTGTTCATTGTTTCGTAGTAACAGTAAGCACTTTACCATCTAATGTGGGTCGAACTGTTTCCGAGTATGGAGGTGGTTGCTTCGTTATAGGAGCAGTATCCATTTTGAAATGCTTTATATCACCCCGAATCACACAATCTCCACCACTTTACTCGATGTAAACCGCGAAACTGACTTCGAGATTTATATGCAGTTCTAAATGCTACCGCTTCTAATGATTTGAATGCAGTAGTCTTACCAGCTAGGATTTCAGTGGGGTACTAAAAAAATATGAAAGAAATATTGTATGGAGGCACAAGCTAATTAGTGAGGATTTGTCCGGGCTCCGGACTGGAATGATGCAATTCACCACGCAGTGAAACTCACTTGCCTGAGTGGCTCGCCTACCTGTGGGTAGCGAGGTGAAAGTCACGAAGCTGGCGGAGCAATCGAGTACTAGAAAAAGTCAGTGATAATTGATAATTGATAAATGTTTTTAAATTGAGTTGTCTTAAGTCATTAACGTTTATAACGGTGTTTTATTTTATAAGGAATAAATGATTTAAACTTATTGGACGAAATAGCCGTACTTTGACTGTGAACCCTACAATTGGTGACCCTGAGGTAGCAACATTCAACCAATGCAAATAGTCGGAAAACGAGATCATCCATGGCATAAAAACCACAACGAATGCATCGTTAACAGCAAATGCAACTTCAAAATCAGCGGCATGTTCACTACCGGCAACAGTACTCGCTTGTGAAGGATTGAAACAGGAAACAGAAATTCGCTGATACAATCTCCGACAACCGCTGGATATGGTGGTCAACCCAACGTCAGTTGTGTTCCAGCAACAACAAATTTATAAGCAGAAACAACAGCGTCCGCAAGTTAGGTCATTTAAGGTACTTCTAAATTTCCATTTAGGGCATGCTAATAACATTATTATTATTCTAAAGATTTGATTGCTTTAAAGATTTGATTATTTAGATTTGAGTTTTGGATCCAACAAGTTGGGCAGACTATGCCTTTGTTGCCCCGTTGAATGATTTCGCTCCGGGTGTGAGTTCCTCTTCGGTGATTGTGTTTTTCTTTCTTGGTGAGGTTGGTACGCCCTTCATTTTTTTTCTAGGTGATTCCTCCAGCGCCTCTGGTGGTGGTATGAGTGCCAACCTTTTGGCGACGTAACCCGGAAGCCTGGTTCCTGCAGTTAAAGACGCAGTTCGCATTCGTAGGCACCACTGCTGATGCCACAAGATTTAATCACGCACTCGTCGTCCTGGACGAGGAGTCAATTGGATTCGTCACCGACGTTCTGGATGAGTTTTCTTACTCGAAGTTAAAGGGCGCCTTCATCAAGCGACTGTCGGTAAGTGATTCAACAGAGCTGAATCACTTGCTGACGGAGCTCACTTTAGGCGACTGCTGCATGAGATGAAACAGTTGGGCGGGGATAAGGTTGAGGTTGCAGCGGCTTCCGAAAAGCACTCAGGCCATCTTGGCCTGTGCGGACTCCGAATTGTTGGAGGTGTTAGCAAACACCGCTCGGGGTCCTCAACGAGTCCTGCAATTTACTGGTATCACCGTAGTTCGTGCTCGTTCCCGAATTCAAAAAACTAAATTCGTGGTGAGCTCTGGCCATCTTTTGAGTAAGCGTTATTACCTGATCGACACTGAGACAGACGTTTCAGTTCTCCCGGTATCGTGAAATCACAAATTGATTCCGCATCAACTCAAACTAGCAGTGGCGAATTGTTCGACTATATATACTTACGGCTACAGGTAAATGGACGTAAGTCTGGGACTTCGACGAAGTCCAAAGTCCAACGACGATTGGAGACAGATGTCTGAATGCTCAGACCATTCCAGACCGCTATCCTATACCACTCATCCACGATTTCGTGCATAATATCGCCAAGGCGTACCATTAAATCCCTGTGGCTCCAGAAGATATTCCAAAAACGACAATATGCACACCCTTGAACTCTTCGAGTTCACACGGATGCTTTTTGGTCTGTGGAATGCGGCGCAAACTTTTCAGACGTTCATCCACTCTGTTCTGCGAAACCTGAACTTTTTTTCGTGTATTTAGATGATGTTTTGGTCGCCTCTTCTTCTGAGTCTGAGCATTTAAAACATTTCGAATGCGTTTTTCAACATTTCCTTGAAGCCGGTCTTGTACTTAAGGAAAAGTGTGAAAAGTGCAAATTCATTCAACAGCAGGTGAAGTTTTTTGGCCAGATGATTTCTCTTGTGGAAATGCAACCGGATCCAGACAAGGTTCAGGCCATCATAGATGGTCAAAGATATGCGAAGGTTTTTGGGCATGTTAAACTTTTATTGTCGTTTCTTGCCCAAAGCCGCACAACATCAAGCGATTCTCAATGCCTACTTGTCTGCACCCAAGACTAAAAACTCACGCATGATTATGTGGTCTACCGAGGAAGTCCAGGCTTTTGAGGTAGCCAAATGACAGCTGGTTGACGCTACACTTTTATCATTTCCTCAAACATATGCACCACTAGCTATATTCGTCGATATCTCAAAAATTGCGACGGTGTTGCCGTTTACCAAAAAGTGAACCAAAACTGGCAGCCATTAAGCTTCTTTTCTAAGAAACTGAATACAGCTCAACAGAACTACATCTACAATCGTGAGCTATTAGTCGCGTACATAGCAATAAAGCACTTCCGATACTCTCTAGAAGGCAGGCCATTCATAATGTTCACGGACCACAAAGCACTTACCTTCGCCTTTAAGCAGAAGTCCGACAAAGCGTCCCTCGCCAACTCCGGCAACTGCCGGCAATCGCCGAGGCACAGAGGAATGCCGCAGTGTTTCAGACCCTCAGGGAGAACTCCAAATACAAATTTCGAAAGTTTCCCCTTTTCGGCTCAACCTCCGAAATAGTCTGCGAGACCTCTTAAAAGGGACCTGGGCCATATATTCCGGCCGCTGGCTGGCTGGACTTGTCACTAGTAGACATTTCTGGGCATCAATGAATAAGGATGTTAACTCCTAGGCCAGACAGTGCATCGTCTGCCAGAAGTGTAAAGTCACCAAGCACGTACAGAAAGAGGTAGGCTTATTTCCTCGGTCTGCCTTGGGCAGACCTTGCAAGATTCGCATGGCTTCAAGTATTGCCTTACAATCATCAGCCGACATTTCCGCACAATCGTGTACCGAAGTCCTTTGTCGTGATTGGTTTTATTGCTGACCAGGGAATGTAGTCCGAGTTTACCCCGTTTTCGAAATTAGGCAAACTCCTGAGCTTCAAATACTACCGGACGCCCGCGTACCACCCGCAACACAATGAGATGCTGGAACGCTAGAATGATACAATTCACCATGGAGTGATACTCATCCACCTGAGTGGCTCGCCTACCAGTGGGCAGCGCGGTAAAAATCACGAGGCTGGCGGAGCAATCGAGTATTAGAAAAAAGCCAGTTAATAGTGAAGGGTGAAAAATAGTTAAGATAAGTTTTTCTCGTTTTGAATAAAAATACAAACATGACATTGTTTTATAATTGATTTTCAATAACTGATAAATATTCTTAGATAGAGTTACCATAAGTCATTAAATAATGGTTTTTTCTTTTATAAGTAATAAATGATTTAAATTTATTGGACGAAATAGCCGCACTTGTGTAAGGCGCCCTATTCGCCAGTCATTCTGAGGTATTGGATTATCTTTGTATGGCAGCATGAAATGGTGGTTGGAAGTACGTGGTCTGCGCGGAAAGTAATCCACAAACAAACGTGTTAATCGAACGTCGCCACCTCTCAGCTTTGATGAATGTCAGAACATATAGGGAGGGGAGTAACATAGACTCGGATCACTATGTTGTTGGCATGGCGCTCCAGGCTCAAATAACAACACCACCTAGAATCCCCTCTGATAATCAGGTAAGAGTTAATAATGAAGCCATCCACAGCACAGCCCTCCGTAACACCTATAAGAGTAACACCAGTGGTTGAACCGAACGCACGGTGAGATTGATTACTTCCTTACCCAACTTCTAAGTTGGCATGGGTTTTTTCAGTCTTACCTGCACAGGATCCGGAAGGCGCGATCTCTGGATTGTGTGTTCTACAATGGAGTGGCGGACGACGCTGAAGACACGTGTTTCTCTTGCGAGAGATGGGACGGCTTTCATCAGCAGCTTTATGCAGACACAGGAGAGTTCTCTCCAGACAACATTGTCAAAGAGATGCTGAAGAGCGCTGGCAGCTGAATCGTATTGCGCGTTATGTTCGGGCTCTTCTTATTGCGAAGAAGATTGAATTCGATCGGCGGAGGGATCAGATGATCAGGGGTTCCCTGAACTGGCCCTCCTCCCCGCCCCTCCCGTTGGTGAAAGGAATTCCCTGACTTGAAGACTCCCAAAGCCAAGAGAGGGGGAGAGCTAGCCCGAAGTAATGTGTCAAACTATTCCAGGCTAGTTCTCTGATGACACTGAGGTGTTTAGTTGGTAGTCCAACATCGTGCTGTTGCGGGAGTCAGTCCAATACTCTGTGCGTAAACGCATTCACCTACCTTACGTTTACAAAAAAAAACCATGGGAACTAAGCTCTTACTATACAAGACCATGATCTTGCAAGAAGCAAGAAAAATTGCGGACCTTTGGCCGCGTTTGAGAAAAAAAATTTCCGAAGAATTTTTGGCCCATACATGAGGATGAACGACTCCGTAGCCTACATAACGACACAATCAATGAGCGGTACCAGGACCACCAGGTTATAGATAAAATCCGGCCCAATAGATTGCGATGTACGGGTCACTTAATCCGTAAGGATGAGGATAATCTAACCCGAAAAGACTGTAACGGCAATATTTATGGTAGAAAAAGAAGACGAAGCAGACCCTGCCTGAGATGGAGCGATGGCGTCGTTCAGGACGCCAGACAGCTTTTAGGTATATCGACGCAGAACCGTAATGTCTGAAGTTCCTTATTAAGCAGGCTTAGACCGGATACCGGTTGTTGCGCCGTTGATAATGATGATTGTATGGCATAACCCGCAATAAAGTTACCGTCCTTCCTTAATACGTGATCTATTCACCACCACTTCCGCCTTCTCATCAGTACGTCCACGTATATCTGATCCCAGACATTTGTTTTTGTCTCACACCAGAATAACGTGCTTGGAGCTTATGAGTAACAGGGGTGGTCACTTCGCATGTAGCGTAGAATAGGCTCAACTTGACATCAGCTATCTTAAATAGCTGCGTTTCCAAATTTCGGAAAAACAACGAAGGCAGATTTAACGTTGCTGCTGCCTCGGTGATATCAAATTCTGTGCCGCTGTCGGCAGAAATAACAATTTCTAGTATAGGTTTTACAAGTAAAATTTATAATTTTTCTAACCAAATTCAAAATATTCCAAGTTAATTTCACAGTTTTCAAATTAATTTCTAATTTTTCCAAACTAATTTCAGAATTTCTCATTTCAAATTCAGAGTTTTTCATCTCGAAATCAGAATCTTCCATTACAAATTCCGAATTTTGTCTATATTTCACCATAAAGTTTTATACCAACTTTTTACCAATGGATAAAGATGCTCCATCCTTTGAAAAAATCTGAGCAGTATTATCCATTGTATTCAGTCCGGGAAAATATATAATCCCAGACACTTCACTATTAGAGGTTTAATTAAGAAGTAGGCCCTATGTTACGTATAAACACATGAAGTTTACACAAATGGTTTTCATTAAGTTTATGGTAATTTGCAAAAAAAAAGCCAACAATTAAAGATTTAATTTCAAACCAATGAAACGTTTGAATGATTTAACAATGTTTGAAATTTGTTTACTTGATAAAATAGTAATCTTGTTTGTAACAACTCATCATCATCATCATCATCATTAACGGCGCAACAACCGGTATCCGGTCTAGGCCTGCCTTAATAAGGAACTCCAGACATCCCGGTTTTGCGCCGAGGTCCACCAATTCGATATCCCTAAAAGCTGTCTGGCGTCCTGGCCTACGCCATCGTTTCATCTTAGGCAGGGTCTGCCTCGTCTTCTTTTTCTGCCATAGATATTGTCCTTATCGATTTTCCGGGTGGGATCATCCTCAACCATACGGATTAAGTGACTCGCCCACCATAACCTATTGAGCTGGATTTTATCCACACCCCGGTCATGGTATCTCTCATAGATTTCGTCATTGTGTAGGCTACGGAATCGTCCATCCTCATGTAGGGGGCCAAAAATTCCATGCCAAGAGTTCGCAATTTTTCTTGCTAAGAACCCAAGTTTCCGAGGAATACATGAGGACTGGCAAGATCATAGTCTTGTACAGTAAGAGCTTTGACCCTATGGTGAGACGTTTCGAGCGGCACAGTTTTTGTAAGCTGAAATAGGCTCTGTTGGCTGACAACAACCGTGCGCGGATTTAATCATCGTAGTTGTTATTGGTTGTGATTTTCGACCCTAGATAGGAGAAATTGTCAACGGTCTCGAAGTTGTATTCTCCTATCCTTATTCTTCCTGTTTGACCAGTGCAGTTTGATGTTGTTGGTTGGTTCGTCTTCGGTGCTCACGTTGCCACCATATATTTCGTCTTGCCTTCATTGATGTGCAGCCCAAGATTTCGCGCCTATCGCCGCCTGCTCGATCTGGATGAAGGCAGTTTGTACGTCTCAGGTTGTTCTTCCCATGATGTCGATATCGTCAGCATAGGCCAGTAGTTGGGTGGACTTGAAGAGGATCGTACCTCTTGCATTTACCTCACCATCACGGATCACTTTCTCGAGGGCCAGGTTAAAGAGGACGCATGATAGGGCATCAACCTGTCGTAGACCGTTGTTGATGTCGAATGGTGTTGAGAATGATGCTGCTACTTTTATCTGGCCTCGCACATTGGTCAGGGTGAGCCTAGTCAGTCTTATTAGTTTCGTCGGGATATCGAATTCTCTCATGGCCGTCGGGATACCGAAGTTTCGTCGGGATACCGAATTCTCTCATGGCCGTGTACAGTTTTACCCTGGCTATGCTATCATAGGCGGCTTTAAAGTCGATGAATAGATGGTGTAACTGTTGTCCATATTCCAACAGTTTTTCCATCGCTTACCGCAGAGAGAAAATCTGATCTATTACTGATTTGCCTGGAGTGAAGCCTCTTTGGTATGGGCCAATGATGTTCTGGGCGTATGGGGCTATCCGGCCTAGCAAGATAGCGGAAAAAATCTTATAGATGGTACTCAGCAACGTGATACCTCTATAATTGCTGCACTGTGTGATATCTCCCTTTTTATGTAAGTTTTTGGTAATTTGCAAAAAAAAGCCAACAATTAAAGATTTAAGTTCAAACCAATCAAATGTTTGAATGATTTAACAATGTTTGAAATTTGTTCACTTGATAAAATAGTAATCTTGTTTGTAACAACTCACTAGAATTAATATAATATAATAATGTCCTGACGGAAGTGTGTCATGCTATGCTCCCCCCGCTCATTGATAACACTGGTTTACCCTGAAAATCGCAACCGAGAGTGTTGAAAGTGAAGAAGTGTTTAAATCGATTTTTCGCTCGTGCAGTTTCTTTATATAGTAAATTTATCTTTTAGGGTACGATTTCACTTAAAAGGACCTGCAATGGGAATAATAGATTTCGACAATTAGCAATGCATTTGAAAGGAAATTAAATTATGTTTCAAACAATGTACAACTTATTTAGATCTGATAAAAAATGGCTGAGTTATCGAACACCAAATTTCAAATTTCATGTAAATTTCGGTATTTTTGAGGTACCTGTTCTTACTTCGAAAATTTTTTTCGAACAAAAAAAAATAAAAATTTTTTTTTGCGATAGATTTAAGAAAATTTCGTGCTAAGCTGGACTAGAATGCGATGAAAAATGACACCTCTATTATTATTATACACGAACTAATTTTTGAATTTCTATTAATTTTAAAATTTTCCTCTGCTTCTTATACAGTTTCATAAATGCAGCTTCTGCTTTCTTAATGGTAGTTGGCAATGCGCTTCACTCAACTGTGTTTCTGTATTGTAGGTCCCGGTATTTCAGAGGGACCTTCGACTTGAAGCTCTTCGCTTCTTTTCGCTTTCATCTTCTTGTGTAAGGAACCAACCGTAATCCGCTATCATGCCTTCATCCCAGACGCCTCGGTATTGATTCTCAATTTTCACCATATCTTGATGGAAACGCTCACCTTGCTCATCACTCTCGGCACCTAGGTTCTCAGGGAAAAATCCAAGTGACTGAAGAGGAAATGTATCTTTATGTTAATATTCACACCTGAAAATCGAGTTTGAATATTTCAAATTAACATCTCTTAAAGTTGATATCCTCAACTTATACTTTTTCCACGTAATCCGCGCTTCTGTTGTTGCCCCAAAAGTTATGAACAACATCCCTATGTGCTCCCGTGCTTCTAATTCAAATTGAGAGATTGGGTAGGTTTGAGTTGGTGGAAATTCTATTATTTCTAACAAAGTAATAGTAGGTTTGAGTTGCTCCCTTTGCCTTAAAACGAGACGAATTTTCCATGGTCGATCTCTTCCTTTACCCAGACCAATAACACGAAAGCGAGTCATCTAACCGTCCGCCCTGACAGCTGACAGTATACATGTGACTGTAGTTGCAGTAGCAATCTCATAATTGATTTTAGATTAATCTCTCTGAATTGCTGGAGATACTTAGAGCTTTGAAATACCTGGTTTATGTAAAGTATTCATTTCCGAAAATTTTATACAAGGTGTTTGTATTTCGCCCCGTTTCATTTCTTCATTCCACTTCATCCACTGCCTACGCAAACCTGCTGAAGTGGACATCATAAATTATGATGAAACAGCTGGAGTAGGTGATATTCTCGGTCATTGTGGTGTTTAGACGTCGAACTGCCTTATGATTAGCGGTTTTAATGCCATGCTATCCATCATTGGAGCCCGACCCAGTCACCAAGTCAGATGATTTCAGTTGGATATCCGTACCTTAAGTTTCCTGTTTTCCTAATTTAATGGATTTGCATTTTACACTTAACTGCCAGGTTTTTTTGAAAGAGGATAGACGAATGCGTTTAAGCAGAGAAGTTGGATTCCCGCAACGGTACGTCGTCAGACTACCAACGAAACACCTCCCTGTCATCAGAAAACTTTTTTGGAACTCTTCGACACATTACTTCGGGCTAGCCCTCCCACTCTCCTGGCTCAGAGAGCCCTCAAGTTAGGGAGTTTCTTTCACATATGTGAGGGGAGAGGAGGAAGGGGGTTGTTATTTCAAGGAACCCCTTGCCATTCGGTTCCTCCCCCGGCCGAGTTCAATTTTCTTCCAACAAGAAGAGCGTGAACGCAATGCTTAGTGCGACTCCAACTGTCAACGCTCCTCAGTATCTCTCTGACAAAGTTGTCTGGAGAGAGCTCCCGTGTGTTTGCATAAAGTTGCTAAGCAAAGCCATTCCACCCTTCATAAGAGAAAAAGGTGTGTTTAGAGCCGTCCTCCACTCAACTCAAACACACAATCAGGAGATCATGCCTCCTCAATCTTGTGGAGGGAGGACTGAAGATCTCCATGATCACATAGAAGTTGTGTAAGGAAATCCCTCAATATTCGCAAGATGTAGCTGGGCACATGGAATGAGTTTCCTAATGTATTAAGCATATCTGTCCATCTTTCTGAATTGAAGAACTTTCCGACCTCGAGCGGTGTGATAAGCACTATCCCTTGAGATCGCGGCCGTATGCCTCGGCTTCATGAATTGCATTTATGACCTCCATAATAGCCTCTACCATAGAGTACTCTGCTTTGAACCCGAATTGCCTTGGACATAAATTCGCGGCAGCACGAATCGTTTCAGCGAATCTACTTTTAATGAGCTTTTTAAGCATTTTTCCGGCCGTTTGAAGCATACATATGCAGATGGCAGCTCAGGGTCTCTTTTCCTTTTGCTGATTAGCGTGTGCTGAGCCACCTTCTACTGACCAGGAAAAATGCCCTCCTTTAGGCAAGTATTGAACGCCCCGAGAAGCTAGTCAAGCCGTTCGCGGAATACCAGTGTGTAAACTTCCGCCGGGATATCGTCAGGACCTGTAGCCTTCCTATTTTTCACGGTAAGGACTGCTTCGCCGAGCTCTTTCCTGGTGAAAAAGGAGCACTGTTCGCACTGTTGCCATCAACCCGTATGAGATGTCGGGGAAATAATGCCCTTACAATGATACTAAGTACGCAGGGTTTCCGCCGAGCCCGATTTTCCGGTTGACAAGTTTATATCCAACCCCTGAGTTCCCATTTACTTCGTTGATTAGGTTCTGCTAGCCGCGAGCTTTGCTTTTCTTTTCTCTCCTTTTTGTTGATCTGTACTCTGCCTTTGTGGCGCATGCTTCCTCGCGGGCATGTAAACATTGTGCCAAACGATAAATGCATTAATCTTCATCATCCATCTGCGAAATTCTTCATCCGGCGGTGCGCCAATGTTAAAAATACCGTTGTTTAACGGCATTGTGGTTTCCTTTAAAGAATAATGACTTCTCCTTGGATTACTGGTGGGTAGATTGCCTATCTGAAGATTCCACGATTTCCGCCAATGCCACCGCCACCGCCGGGGCGAATTCAAGGGAGACGGGGGATTCTGATTTCTCCGCAAATAATTCAGAAAATTATTAGTTAGAGTCAACATCTAGGTTTGATTGCCACCGCTGAAATTACAACGGTTATCAGATCGAAATGAAATTTTTATAAACTTAAACTCACTTTACTGATGATGTTTCAATTTTCCCTAAAAATAGTGCACGACGTCATATTTGTCTTCATTTTTCATATTTCCATTTTTTCATATTTCATATTTCCTCTTCATTTCTTAGATTCATAGCCATGAAACCGTTTCCGATTCCACAAAAGGAGTCTGGCCCGTGTAAAGGCATCCCTACTCCCTTCTTGGCTAGTTCGTCCATTGCCTCGTTGTCTTCCAACCCAGCATGGCCTGGAATCCAAAGTATCCAGACCTTGTTGGACGAGCCGAGTGTATTCAGTCTCTCAAGGCATTCCCATACCAGTTTAGAGTTCACCTGGTTGGACCTAAGTGCCTTTATCGCTGCTTGGCTATCGGTGAGAATAGCTATGTTCTGCCCCCTATAGTTCCTTTATATTGTCTACCATACAATTCATACACGTTGGCAAAGTTTCACCCTCCATATCTTTGTTAATAATAGTTGGATTTTCATTAAACTTGATCAAATCGTGTCCTATGCTATCCCTTACATCATATAAATCATATAAATGTAGAAATATATTATTATTAATTTTTTTTTATTAATTTTTTTATGTTTCACCCAATATCAGAAACAATATTAGTTTCGAAAAGTACTAATAAAGTCCTTTCATTTGATTACCCACATGACTATATTTGGTGAAATTCAACACAAAATGGCGGCAAAGGGTAAATTTCGTGATCGTTGGTTGGTTTAGCCGAGTGTGACGGATGGATAGGTTTTGTGTTTACACAAAAACAAAAAGAAAGCTCACTGGTTAATATGCAGTTTTGTGGTTGTTTTTGACGCTTTCCTCGCCGTTTCGCTCTGTTTTGAGCCGAAATAACAAGTAAGTTTAGTCATACCTTGATTATGAAAATCCAAATTTTGCGTGTTGCGTTTGGTGGTGGCTTTCACACCATGTCGGGTTTACCAGTTTTTGTGAGCCTCAAATAACAATCAGTGCCCGGCCTAGGCTTGCTTGGAACTTCAAACATTTTTATTTTGTCTCGACGTCCACCAATTCGATATCTCTAACAGCTTTCTGGCGCTCTGGCTTACGCCATCATTATACCTGAGGAAGGATCTGCCGTGTCTTATTTGTCTACCATAGATATGGTCTCTGTATCCAGCTCTAGTCTATATACATGCATTACATATATTTTACATAATATGATTCTCGAGGAAACGAAAGAATTTCGTCTAGCAATTAATCCTAAAACGAACTGCGAGTAAAATAAGCCTAACTTACACTTAAACTGACTATATTTTGGTATGTGAATTTGGCGAGCCATCTTTTGCATGTTTTATGAATTATTTGCATATGTTAATGTTAAATTCTTGTTGGAGAGAGCGAGAGTTTATTAAATCAAATATTATATTTATTTTGAAAATGCATACACTTAGTTTTCTCTTACGGCCACATTCTATTCCACCTGCTTCAAGTAGGTATTCAGTTGAGTAGGCAGTTTGAAGACCAATAACTTATACCATTTGGAAGTCAAATTAACGTTCTTACAAATGAATTTAACGTTTTGGCATATTCAATTAACGCTCTTACAAATGAAGTTAACACTTTCATATCAAATTGACGCTCTTATACACAAAATTAACGCTGTGACAAATCAAAATGAAATATGTTAAGATCTATAAATAATAATTCTGCAAGGCAAATTAACTATTTTCAAAGACAATCTAACGATCTTAATACCAATTAACGATTACAAAAATTGGATTTACGTTCCTGAATATAATAATGCTTTATCGAATTCAAAAATTTATTTCATCTTGTTTTTAAAAAGTTTTAATGTAAATCATTGCCCAGCCTTTAGGGACACGCCCTTTATTTTCGGGAAGTAGGATCAATAAGTCATCAGCATGAATAATTGCCACTATTTCGGGTCCTTTGTGGATTTTTGCGTTATCTATTAAAATCAATGTGTCCTGCCAAGATGGATCAAGCTTTTCCACCAATTCCCTGATGAAGGGAGGGAAGGAAGGGCAAAATATTTCACCACTGCAAATTTTTTTTAGCAAATATTTTGTGTTGCATAACTCCTTCCCCCGTGGTCGCAGCAATTAGCGTCACACTGCAGCCCAGTACTGCTGTACTACCCGAGCTCCCTCTTTTGATCAAAGACCCAACAGCCAACTCGTCAACTAAAATTATTTCCAGAACCAAATCATATAAGAGCTCGAATGAGATTTGCTGTAAGACACCGTTTTTGGAGGCAAGAATTCCATCAAATTATATTTAGTGATGAAAAAACATTTAATTTAGATGGCCGCGATGATTACCGATAGTATTGGTGTGATTATGTAAGTAATGGTTTGGGCTGTTTTTGGACCAACTTGTATGTAGAACTATTTGGTAATGTGCCTATAGAATATGCTGAAGAAATTTATGAAGATAACTGGACTTTTCAGCAAGGCAATGCCGTCATTCATAAAGCGATGGCCACCACCCATCCTCTTAAGTTTAAAAATATATCCGTATTGGAGTGTCCAGCCAAAAGTCTAGACTTACATCAAATAAAAAATTTATGGAGTGTATTATCAAGTTCTCAAAAATGGAAGTCGGTTTCCGACTGTAAAGGATTTGAAAGTCGCTCTGCGACGAATGGCGTAAATTTTTTTCAGTTTTTTGCAAAATATCTTTTTTTGATATTAATTAAAACAAACTCTTTATTATGAGTCATATAATTAAGAATCTCATTTAACATGTATCGCAAAATCAACACTACTCTCTTAACGGATTTCACAAAATATGAGTTTTCCTAAAGGCTTTTTTTTTGGAACAATTTACCCAACCGGTCGGTTTAATTATTGTACCACTAAGCCTTGAGAGACTTATAAACATTATAATAAAGTAAAATAAAATGATTTAAATAATATACAAAACGAAATGATTACATTTTTATTATTAATGAAAAAGTGCTACCGAAAATTAAATATTTCTTCAATAGTCACAGCCAGAATATGATAAAAAAAAGAAAAATATTATAATATAGACTAAAAAAAATTAAACATTTATCAAAGTTAAATACTTTCTTTCTAAAATTAAATGATAATATTAGGTTGTTGCAAATGAAATGGCCGTTTTGGTACTAAAATTTAAAACGACTGCAAAGCTTACAAAAATTTATTTATTTAATCAAAATAGGTGCCAGTTGATTCAAAATACTTCTTCCAACGAGATTCAAGAGCATTTATGCTAGTTTCGTAGAAGTCCAACTGTCGGGTGTTGATAAATTCGTCGAAGGCAATTTTGACAGCTTCTTCGTTCCTAAATTGTTTTTCCGCCAAAAAATGATCCAAATACTTAAAAAAGTGGTAGTCGGTTGGTGAAAGATCCGGTGAATATGGTGAATGAGGCAGAGTCTCATACTGCAATTTTTGAACCGTTGTTCTGGATACATGAGGTCGTTCATTGCCGTGAATGAGTATCACACCACCTCTGTTGACTAATCTCGGCCGGTGAGAACTTAACTTTTGGTGCATTTCCTTGATTTGGGCACAGCATTTCTGTGCACTTATCGTTTCTCCAGGTGCCAAGAAAGAATAGTGGATAACTCCAGCTGTAGACCACCAAACCATTACCTTCTTCGGATGGAGGCTCGGTTTCGGCATATGCTTCGGTGGCTCATCAGCATCTAGCCATTGTGCTGATCGGCGACGATTGTCGTATAATATCCACTTTTCATCACATGTCACTATTCTGTGCAAAAAGGGGTTGCTTCTGTTGCGGGAGAGTGAAGAACTGCAAATTTCCATTCGAAGCGCCATGTTTTGCTCCGTGTTTTGTCGCCATGTTTTGCCGAGTTTTTTCACCTTTCCAAGTTGTTGCAAGTTCCGGGAAACTGTCGAATAGTGTACGCCCAGTTTCTCTGCAGGGTTTTTCACAGACTGACGTGTGTCGGATTCGACTAGCGCACGCAGCTCGTCGTTATCAATCGGTGGTCCTGGATGTCCATGTGGTTCAGTTTGAAGGTTTACGTCGCCTGACCGGAATTTTTCGAATCACCGCCGTGTGGTTCGTTTGCTTACCGTATCAGCTCCAAATGCGCTGTTAATGTTCCTGGTCGCCCTCGCTGTTTTATGACTGAGTTTGAACAGAAAGTATACGTTTTTGGCTCTTTTCCATCCTTTTTTCCTTTTCATTCACTGTTATCACAACGATGGTCAAAACTGAAATGACTCCTTGATTAAATGTAGGAGTATTTATACTTCATTATCCGACAAAGAGAGCGCCAACTGGTGGTGGTTTGATACACCAAAATCGCAACTAACTTCACTTGATTGCCAAATCGGCCATTTCATATGCAACAACCTAATAGAATATGATTCAGTTAGTCATCAAGTATTTATCTACTAATCTACTGAGGTAAAATTCTTTATTTCCTTTTACCCTTGTTTAGTTTAAACAATTATTGCGAATATCTGGATTCGATGTACACATTTCGTGAACCCATCTATGACAACCA
The DNA here is from genome assembly GCF_905115235.1 of Hermetia illucens. Taxonomy (NCBI): domain Eukaryota; kingdom Metazoa; phylum Arthropoda; class Insecta; order Diptera; family Stratiomyidae; genus Hermetia; species Hermetia illucens. Next base: position 117,645,321 of record NC_051851.1, on the reverse strand, counting down.
GTTTCATCAAATTAGGGAATGTCACATATTGCCTCAACATTTTCCTTGTTATCATTATCATCGTTGTCTGTCAGTTCTAGAACTACATCCCTACAGTCATTGCTGCTCGTCGATGAGGATCTTTGTCTTTTCTAAGTTTTTCTTATCTTTTTCTTTACGCACTCTTTACGTTTCTATTATTTTGTGCTTGTCCTTTTTATTGCTTTAGGTTTTCTTGCATTCACTTGTGCCTTTCTAACTGCTTGCAGAAAAAGATCTGTCTCTCTTCTGAGTTTTACTAAACTTTTTCTTTCGTTCTTCGTTTTTAATATTTTATGCTTTTTCTTTATTTATTAATGTAATATTAGCAGTACTTCTGAGTATCTTCTTTGATTTCCCTGTGATTTTTACTCGTTTAGTTGCAACTGATTTTTCCAAATTATTTTTATAAGGGCTTGATGTAATTTAAACTGCTTTCTGAATAGTTTTTTTTGTGTTTTTTACTTTTCGGTATAGGGCGCAAAGAGTTTAACTATTTCCAAATATTTTTGGTGTTCAAACCTGAAGTCGGTTTAGTGATGATGATGCTGGCGAATTTTCTTTTCCTTTGGTAATGTTGTCTTCTGTTCTTTCAACACTTTTTTCTGTCTGATTTATGCTGCTTTTTTCCTGATCACTATTTGCTATCAAAATCGTAGAATTCTGCGAAATCGAAGTACTTTCATTTCTAGAGGTTTTGGAACTATCAGCGTCCATATTGTCAACAGCTTCGAACAAATGTTCTGAGAAGACATTTCTGTTTACTGGCCACACACCAGATGTCACTACAAATTGTACCAATCACTGCAGCTCGTTCGTAAGCTTCCACAAATAAAGTAACTACTTGATACTGAGTTACTTGGCAACCAGGATTTGTTCTTAACCATATTTCTACGGCTTGTATGTAATATGTGCCCATTGGCTTAAAAAAAGAAGCATCCAATGGTTGAAGCCGGTGAATAGTGTGCCTCGGCAGTTGGAGCATTATAATCCCATTATCTTAGGCCAACGCTTCCAAATTTTTTGAATGTGTCGCATGGCCATCGAGCAGAATCAAAACTTTGTTTAGAAATGGTTTGACTACACTAATAAAATGCTTAATCCATTCGATAAACAGAGCAGAATTATTTCAATTATCTTTCCTAATAGATCATAGAGACTATAAACACTATGTCTATTAAAGTCTTTTATTCCATTTATGGATGTGCTTTCAGGCTGTGCTACGCTCAGTTCTGGAGCGTAAAACCAAACTTTGCCCGCCATTTTTTTTTTAAATTTTTGAGAGATATGCTGTTTTTCTGCAATATCAAATGCGAATTTCCGAACGTCATTGATAGTCAGTCTAAACAAACTCTTTTCTAAGTCAAGAATGTGTTCGACTAGCATATTTTCCAATTCCATAAGAAAAGTAGTGGGTTTTCCTTTATGGATGTTTAAATCATTAATAATAATAATAATCGTTAGCGCAACAATCCATATTGGATCAGGGCCTTGAAGTCTGTTAGAGCACCTCATTCAAGACCGGAACCGTAACTTGTAGGAGGCAATGTGGTCAGCATTGCGCTTGCCCGAGATTATTACACCTTGATTTGACTCAGGTGCTCATTCACAGCTGAGTCGACTGGTATCCGACCACAAATCACGATACAAATTCCACTGCCACAAGTGAGATTCGAGCCGTGATCTTCCGTAAGACAGCTTTGTGTTCTAACCACGCAGTTATCCGGATATTTTTAAGTCGTTTTTGTGAAACAAAACCTTATTAGAATCGATTCGATGCCTGCCTGTCCGTCTGTCTGTCTGTTACACCCGATTTATTCGGAAGCGGCTAGACCGATTGTCACGAAAATTGGTGAAAGCGTGTGGTCTGGTGTTCCCTTTACATCCAGCAAGTGGCGCCATTTTGTACTGAAATTAAGAAGGAATCCCCATATATGCAACAGGGGGGTTACATTTTTTTTTTCGCAGAATATGGTCGTGTAGGGTATCAAATAAAAGGGATCAATTAGTACTTTTCGGAATAGGCCCATTTATTAATCTTGGGTAAAATATAGGGGAATGAGGGCTCAAATTATGACCCTTAAAAAGTGTAACAGGTCACGTCCTCAGAACCTATCCAACTGAAAAATCTGAAAAAATCAGAATACATCTCGTTCTGATATTTGCACAAATAAAGTTAATAATAGTATATTTCCATATTTTAGAAATTTAGTCGGAACCCCCTTAAGTTCAAGCTAGAACTACAAAATTTGACACTTGCTATTTTTAACAAAGTTATAGAAGGCGAAACGTTTACATTTTGTGTGGATTCCGTGCATTCTAAAACGTGTATGACGTCATCATAACATAACAATTCGTCAATACTACAACAAAGCGAGCTCACGCGAATGGGAGGTCGCAGGGAAACATTTTGTTTTAGTTTGTTAATCATTGATTTATCAATATCAGTTACTCGAGAATACATATGTATGTATTTATAAGTATATGTAAATTAAGTTTTGGGTTAGTACCTAATTTAGATGAATATATTTGTACATTGAACAAGCGGTATTCAATATACGTACTTTATTTGTACATATGCATACTAGGGAAATATGTTTACGTGCATGTATAAGCATAGTATTCAAGGAAATGTTTGTTTGTTTAGGGTGAGAATAATATCTCCGTCTGGAATATGTACGTATTTCTTCTAGCTTGAAAAAAATATGAAGGAATATTTTGGGGTTTTACCCATATACAAATGGAAAAATGTATGTCGAAAGTCACACATAAAATGAATACAAAGCCTATATACCAGAAGCGATAGCTTCCGGTATTCCGACTTGTTTTTCTCAAAAAATGAATGCACTTGCCGGACGCAATTACTAAATGAAAATTAGTTGAGGGCGCTGTCAGCGCTCAGTTTCGTATTGGCAGGAAGAAGAAAAAGTTACACAAAGTGTAAAATTTTCAGGTGGTACGATTTATCAGGCAGTACAATATACCAGGCTCTCCCCTATTTGTTTAAATGAAGTTTTTATATTTTGTGTTTTTTTTGTTTATATTTTTAATTTAGAATAAAGAAATATTGTCTTCTCTAAATTTAATGATTGTATTAAAATCGGTCAAAGTAGACTGCAGGGGAGAAAATTTGACCAAAAAGGTCTCTTGTAGGGAGAGTATGTCGAAGTTGTTTGAATTCGAGCAGAAAATTAAGGTGTCTCCGTCCGTACTGAGGATTTGCTCATTAAGTTGAGGAATCGGCGGTGGTATTTCTTACGGCTTGGAGGTCACTGGCAATATTTTCAGTGTTTACTGTATTCTGTAATTCTTTGCAAGAAAAGGATAACTCGGAGTCATTTATTTTCATGACTATTTGGCTAAAGGGACATAGTAGGTTTATGATTTTTTCTATTAGGATACGTTGTCAAAGGAGGGATGATTAAATATTGGATACGAAGGGAGCGGAGAGTGGCTGTTCTGCAGAGGGTAACGTGGTTTCGGGTGTAATCTGATTTGAAGGTTTACAGTGAGCGCAATGTCTATATAAGCAGTCACATTTTTCCTCTTTTTCTTAGAAAATGCATAGAATGCGAAGATTGTGTGAAACAATTGAAGGGAATATAAGTTCCTTGGTTTCCTGAGAATTCGTTATGGCAGCGGCATTTAGTTGTAGTTAGTTAGTTGTAGTTTGTAGTGTCCGGATAGCTGAGTGGTTAGAGCGCAAGACTGTCGTACGGAAGGTCGCGGTTCAAATCTCACTGGTGGCAGTGGAATTTGTATCGTGATTTGATGTCGGATACCAGTAGACTCAGCTGTGAATGAGTACCTGAGTCAAATCAGGGTGTAATAATCTCGGACGAGCGCAATGCTGACCACATTGCCTCCTACAGTTTACTGTAGTGTACCGTTACGGTCTTGAATGAAGTGCTCTAAAAACTTCAAGGCCATTTTGTTTCTGATCGAAAGCGATCATTTGCAAGTGCGCAATTTCTATATACGCAGGTAGCTAAAACGTCTATCAAATTAATTTTGAAAAGTTTTTTTTGTAGTTTTTGTAGTGACGTGAAATGTTGTAGTGTTCTACGTAAAACGGTGCTCAACTTTAACTTTTTTAGCTTAGATTATAGCGATGCCTCGTGGAAAAGTGTTAACCGAAGAAGAAAAAGCCCAACTTGCCAGAATGGAAGATTCGGGTTGCACAATGACAGCGATGTTGAGGTAAATTAGTAGATCCGACGGAGTTGCGCGGTATTTCTTTTGATTAAAGGGAAAATATGGTATAAAAAAGCATCCGCGTGAAAATAAAAAATTGAGAAAAGAGAAATCGCCCTGATTAAAGAGGAAACTACTAGAAATAAAATTTGGTTCGTTCCAGATTATGCCGAAATTCCTTCTTCCTATTAAAAAAAGACGGTTGCAACATATTTTCCTTACTGATAACTTCATTAACTATAAAAAACCTGCTAAAGTAGCTCATATAACACCGACAAATAATAAGGCTCGTCTCAAATTGGATAGATCGCGGATGAAATGGGATGAAAAATGGAAGGCAGTAATTTTTTCGGAAGAGAAGAAATTCAAGCTTTACGGCCCAGCTGGATTTAACGCATTTTGACACGATCTAAAAAAAATGAAGCTCCTCGAATGAGTCGCAACTTTGGAGGTGGCAGTGTTATGGTTTGGGGGGCATTTTCTTTTCCCTGTAACCTTCGACAGGGAATCGTACCAACCAAAATGAACTCAGTAATTTATACTGAGCTTCTGGAAGCCATTTTGATGCCACATTTAGATAAGAATAATAACATTGACTGGAATTTCCAACATGACAACGCCGCGGTACACGCTACTGCAATTTGGCTCCGTACTTGAGTTAATGACAAAAGTTTTAGCATGCTGGGACCAAATCGAAGAAAATATTTTAAAAATTTAATAGCCTCAACGCCAAATCGAATTTTCGAAGTCATACACAACAAAATATTAGTAACCAGTCAATATGCGTTTATTTATTTCAATAAGCTTAAAAGTGCAAGTGCGTATACAGAAATTAATAATAATAATAATAATTTTTGTAATTTGAAATAGTAAAAACTTGTTGTTTCTTTTTGTAAATTTAACAAAAAAGTTAATATGTATTTTGTTAATTTTTTTGTTATTCTAAACTTAAATAAAGATACATTTACTATCATATAAATTTTATATTTCTCAAGGCTTCTATATAGTCACAACGGGCAATATATGGGGTGCGTATATAGAAATTGTGCGCACTGTAGATCTTTTTTTGCTACCTCTAAGAATGTTGTTGACTTCCACTTGCATGTTGATGTTATCACTTCCTTTTTTCTTGGGTAACGAAGGAAAATTTGTGTCAAGATCTTATGAGGGACTGAGTGAAACGTAATAATTCTTACTTTCCAATGCAGCCTGGCGAACAGTACCGATAAGCCGTCAGCTTAACGTTTTTGCAGTCGTTCTGCCATTTGGGGCAGTCCCTATTTTTAGCATTGTGGCTGCCACTGCCACAAATAATGCATTTAGTGGCCGTGCGCTTCCCTTCGCAGTCGCCCTCATTCTCACAGTTGAGGCATTTTGCCGACGTTGATTCGCATTGGCCTAGGGTAATAGATTGCTTCTAGCAGCTTGTCCCCAAAGAATGATATTTTCATTGACACGGTTGGGGTTTTAATTTCTTTATTATTTGGTCCGTAAACTAGAATTTCTCGGCTTTTGTGATCTTGACATCCTGGGTAGCGTTTTTGATAATGAACTTCTTAGATATGTCGATCGGGAAGTGTTTTATCACACCAAATCTATATGCACACCTGGCCGCAATGGTCGCTTTTAGGGGTTTCAGAGTCTGTTGTCGCGTATGAGATTGTTTGCCTTAGCAGCCTATTTGAAAACTACCTTCACTCGGTCTTTGCGTTCATTCCATCTTCAGGGGTTCAGTTTCTAGCACAAGTCTTGGGGAGAGCCTGTTTTCTTTTCCGGTGGAATTATCCACAGAATGCTTTTTTCTTTGTTTTTGAAGGGCTGTTTTTGATGCCTTAGATGCTGGAGAGATGAGGCAGCTTCTTCCCACCCAGGGGACGGCAAGCTATCAAAGCTAAATCAAAGTTAAAATTATATCGATGACACACGTATGGCACTGCTCCAGGAAAAACACTCAAGCCACGGGCCCAACCGTTCGTGATCAAAGTCGAGATGTGACGCAGCTGTGACGCTGACATTTGAAGGGAATATCAGTTAGAGATGTGTCAACCTAACAAAAGAGAAACAGCATTTTGGGTCAGCAGGAGCGCCAGATGGTGGCAACTGAATCAGAAAGCGACGAAAGGAGAAGGCCATAATTATAGTCATTTTTTCATAACCATTTATAATTGCGTTTGAAAGTCATTTTTTGAACATCTTATGCTACTTTAACAAAAAAATTAAAATGTGGCCTACGTGATTCTTCTGATTATTCTATATTTTCGTATTATTACAATCTCACACTTCATCTTGCGCTTACAAATAATAAGGGGCGTGTTCAAACAATTGTCACTTTGCTTTGCGGGGTCCAGATAGTTTATTTTTAACAAGTTTACATATTTAGAAACTATCAAAAAATATAAAAATTGGTATAATACATAAAACTTTTCGTAAAACTTAACATTTTAAAGTTTCGTATAAAATTAATAAATCACTTAATTACTGCAATTATAATGTCGTTCCGCAGTTGGTACACTTCAATCTGCGCATACAGTAACAGCACCAGATTCCGATGGGGAATAAACAAATCGCACAACAGATACCGCAACAAGTGAAATCTTTTGTCATTGTTCCTACCCTGCAAACCGGACATCCACCCATTATCACTTGAGGTCCTCCTGCCGTGACAACTGTTACATTATGTGTGGTGGTTGAGGGTGCTGGGATGTAAGATGGGGTTGCTGATGGAGTCGAGGCATACTCGGAGTTATAATATTGCTGCCCGTTATCTCCGGCTGTAAAATATTAAAACTTGTTTCAATTTCAGGATGATTAATGAATTTTATTTAGAGTTTGTAAGGAAAGGCGGTGTAGCATGCGATGATACTGCAGTTTCTGCTATAGTTATCAAGATCTATGAGAAATGAACAGCCACTGTTGGATTTGAAATGAATTAGCAACCACAAAACGAGTGCTTACATTTAATTTGGTAATAGCGCGCAACTTTTATCCTAGTTTAGCTTTGCAACTCCACCATTTTAATATTTAGTAAGGTAAAATTATAACCGCGGTTCGGACGATAGGGGCTGGAACAGAATAAGAATAGGTTTCCATTTGTATTTATAGATTACCTACTACCCACCAGCCACCCACCTTTTTTAAAAGAGACCACTTTGACCGCAAAAGCAAATACAAACAATGACTAAATTGATTAATTGACAATTTTGTATCATAATTCAAGATACCAGTAATAATATAAAACAAGTTGGGAACCGGAAGCTGGGTGCTTCAGGTATGAAAGGTTTTGTGCATTTCTTATATAAGGAGATTTGAGTGTGCATTTGCCCAATTAGTACGTAGCACGTAATATATGCATACATAGTAGGGATGGGGAAAAAGAAATGTATTTATGATCGAAATTTGACGCTTTATTTAACATACTTAGAATTATCCGATTTAAGTCAAACATGCGCTGTTTTGTTCGCAAACTTGTTGTCGTTTAGAAGGCAATTTCATTATCGATTCAAAATCGATCGAACCAACGCTGTGCTGTGCGAATCGTTACAGTATCGGACCCATAAACTTCACAAATTTTTTCGGCCATCTTCGTTGCATTTTTACCTCCCAGGTAGTAAAAATGTAAAATATGACGAATTTCTTGCTTGGTGGACTCCATCTTTGACGCGCTATAACTTGAGAGACACCTGTAGCACAGATTGTCATCTTCAAATCACCGTATAGTATGACCCGATGCGATAAGTATAACACAATATATGTTTAAGTGCCGCCATCTATTGACAAAATGCTACATTTCTTTTTCCCCAGCCCAATATTATATGAGAGTATCCATTTTCGGGTGATATTGACATTCATAGTCTTGAATTTCCAAAGAAGCGGCAACTTTGGCCTATTATAACTTTGTTAGTAATAGTGGGATTTCCACTTCATAGGATTCTGCTCCATGTTATAGCCTACATTATTGCGAAGTTTCGTGGTGCTAGGATGAACTTAAGGGGGGTTTTGCGGCCAATTACTAAAAATTATAGTAATATACTATTATCGATTTTATTTGAAAGGATATCGGTGTGGAGGGTATTTCCGAGCCTAGGCGCCATATAGTGGCAGCCTCTTGATTTTTTTCAGATGTTTCCGTTGGGTAATTTCTGAGAATGGGCCTATTAAAGAAATGATCACTTTCGACCCTCCGCACTCCCCACCTTTCAAACAAAGACCGGCTTGGAAGAGTACTAATCGCTACCTTTCATACATGATATCCCATATGGCTATATTTGCTGAAAAAATGTAGACCCCTGCTTGAGCGTTCACAGTTCCCACCTTCCCACCAAATTTGGTGTCAATAGCTATAACCGTTTCCGAGAAAACTGCGTGTGACAGACAGACGGTTTTGTTTTACACAAAACCTTAAAAAGGTTCTTTTTATTGTCAAAAAAAAATTCTCAAAAAAGCTTGAAATATCTGTCGTCACATAGGAAAATCCTCTTCATGGCAAACTGGTTTTTTTTTATCAGTGTATCATTAAGAAATTATTGTATATGATACGTGAACTCAATTCGCGATAAATATTAATCTAAACAATGATTTTACATGTGTGTAAAGGTTGTTTCACGTTGAGAACGATATCATGGCACCGCCCGATAAGTCAAATCATTTTGTATTTGTAGTTATATGTACAGCGGGTCAAACGCGTAATCGGACACAGAGTGCTTTCTATTTTAAATATGTTTTTTTGTACTAAATTATAAGTTTTTTCTCAAAATTTACATGGAGCTGTTAGATAATAAACTTACCGTTCAAGAAATGTATATAACATAATAAATTCAACATTATTATAAAAAATCAAAACAACAAGGAATAGGCAAAGAATCACGTCAAACGAATAATCGGATACATAGATAAATCGGCGGAATTTCGCTAAATAACTTCAATTTCTCCCTGGAATTATTTGTTACTGGTAGGCACAAGTTTGCATGCGTTGAAATTTAAAAGCATTATTCAAGTTTTCTTCAAAAGGAAAAGAATGTGGAAGCAATGGCTAATTAATTAATTAATAAAACGTTATAAACAAACATTTTTAAATACAAAATTAGAGCGGAACTGTTCAGGGGGAAAAATCGACGATCATGATGATACTTCTTAACGGCAAATATAATAAATTGAAAAATATAGTCCAAAATGATTAGGAAAAGGATATTTGTGCAGAAACAGTTGGAAACTCTTTGGAAGTATGATTTTTATGGTAGAAATAATAATAATAATCGTTGGCACAACAATCCATATTGGATCAGGGCCTTGAAGTGTGTTAGAGCACTTCATTCAAGACCGTAACGGTACACTACAGAACACTGTAGGAGGCAATGTGGTCAGCATTACGCTCGCCCGAGATTATTACCCTGATTTGACTCAGGTACTCATTCACAGCTGAGTCGACTGGTATCCGACGTCAAATCACGTTACAAATCCCACTGTCGCCAGCGAGATTTGAACCGCGACCTTCCGTACGACATGTATGGTAGAAAACCCGGTGGAAAAGCGCCATACATCAGCAAGGAAAAAAGTTTCCCGGCGTTAGCTTTGTAAAAATATTTTAATTAGGATATTGACCTTTGGAAAACGGTAACTACCGGAAGCCTTTATAATTCAAATCATTTTTAACCTTTTCTAAGATAATACAGGTATTATTTAGACAATTTAACCTGAATGGCTCTGATGGGAAAAGGTGGATGTGGCGGAAACCTTATACGGAGTTTAATCCACTTAATATTTCGGCCACTATCTAGCATGGTGGAGAGTCAGTGATGATATGGCGGGCGTTTTTTCAACGCAGGAATATTTATTTGATAGACTGTAAACTGGATAGATTTCAATATTTACACATTTTAAAGCAAAATGTGAAGCAAAGTGCTGAGGTGCTGAATATATTGGATAAATTCGCTTTTTATCGGGACGATGCTCTCAGGCACATTTCCCATGTTTCTGAAATGTAGCTCATCTACAACTGCCCGAAATTCCTAAAAACAGCTTCGCAGTCGCCAGATCTGAATATTATTGAACATGATTGGGAAGAATTGGCATGAAAATTAAAATTTAAAAATATAGAGAAACCTAAGGAGGCTATAAAGCAGGAGTGGAATAATATTTCTCCAAAATTTGGTGCAAATCCCGTGCGCTCGTATCCTGACGCTTAGAAGCAGTGATAAAAGCAAAAGGAAATGCTTCAAAATATTGAATCCCGCTTTTGAAGCGTTTGTCTGTAAACTTTGAGGAAAAAATTAATAAATCAGTACAAAAAACATGTTCAAAACATGAATCATACTTTGTCCGATTATGCGTTTGAACCACTGTAAGTACATAGCTTTACTGTCACATATGGGTTGTATTCAGCAAATTTGAGAACATTCCTGAAAACAATCACTGGCAGGATGCGTATTCTGGCCAACCGCCATTGATCAACAATTATTTAAATAGGTTTGCAATTTGTTTTAACGTACATATTTATATCTAGCATATATGTACACATATATATGTATTCTTGAATGCGCACACATATAGTATGCAAGCTGATGGGAATATACATAAATACAAAGTATTTTATTTCATTATTATGTCATGTCGTATTGCGTAGTTTGCAATGTAAACAGACCTTAACTGATATATAGCAATTCATCCTCAAGTTCTCCACACTTCGCATTACCACCATTAACTACGCAAATGCCTCTAAACTTACAACTGAATGGAGGAGGTCCTGTTGTTTCCGAGTACGAAGGTGGTTGCTTCATTATGGGAACATTTTCCATTTTCAAATATCTTGTTGGTGCTCACAAACTTTTCAAAAATATCAATCACCTAACTGGAGACTATTAACACTACTGACTTGAGCACAAGTTTGAAAACAATTGATAACTTGTGTGTTCGAAATAATTGAGTCCTTCTAGACATATGTAACGATCTGAATGCTGCAGTGCGCGCAATTCATTGGGATGATAAATAAATTTGAAAATATATTAAACATAACTGATGAAAATTGAATACACATACACATTTTTGGTTGGTGTATTAGGAAAAAAGAAAGGTACTATCGCCCAGTAGGAAAAATCTTCATCAATTTAAGTTGGTATTTATTGTCGAATTGGTATACTTAACTTAATAGGGAATTCCAATTTCCATTACCAAGTAATTCAAATTTTGCATTAAATACCATTCCATAAAGCCCTATGTGGGACATAGCCTCTCAACCACACCTACGCGCCATCGCTATCGGTTTTTGGCAATGTGCTGCATCCATCATCTTGCGAGAAGCTTGCACTTTTCCGGCTTGTACTTTTCATCTGCCACGTAATTCAACCCGGGTCATCTTGAGATAGTGGATTTCATTGCTGTGTGTGACCTGTCTACTGCCGTTTCTGTCCTCTCATCAACACGTCCACGGGTCTCTGACTCGAAGCCAACGAAGTCCTTTATTAGTTATTGCACATGCATTACTAAAAGCTCGGAGCTATGGATTAATCCTGGTGGTCACTTCTTACGTACTATTCCTATGTCTGAACTTGATGCTAGTATCGAAATAGCTGAATTTTGAAATTTTGGACAAAACAGCAAAGGCGGATTTAGCGATGTTAATGCCTGGATCAATGTCAGATATACAAATTGCTCAATGCTTTCAACGTTCTGCTGCTGTTGCCGCGGCCTGTACTGGAGAGTCAATAGTAGAAATTAGCCTACTCTCTGTCGATCAAGTTTCCAAAGTGTCCGCTCTACCTACTTTCGCACTAAAGTTGCGCTCTCAATATCCTAATTGATCTAGTTTTCGCAAGTTATTTGCTTATCCACAAAACTTTCTACAAAAACTAGGCTGAATTTGAATATTCGAAATTGTAGCTTCCTTCTATTAAGATTAACTAAAAAGCTAATAACATTAAGGTATGGTAATCATGAAAATTAAGCATAATTAGGTTGGAGTAGTGTATATAACTCTTATCTGCTTATAAAAATTGTTGTTAAACACTTTGCACTGAGGAAGGGAACAAGTTGTTGCCGAAATAACAGTATAACTTTAAAGATGGGAACTGTGAACGGTCACGCATACAGTGGTTACATCATTCTACATAGAATTTTAGGGGGGTCCCCATATATGTAAAAGGGGGGTGTACATTTTTTTCACTAAATATGGTCATGTGGGGTATCGCTTAGTACTTTCCAAATACGGTCTTAGTTTTGACATTTGTTGGAAAGGTAGGGAGTGCAAGGGGTCGAAAGTGATCATTTCTTTATTGGACCCATTCTCAGAAACCGAAAAATCTGAAAAAATCAAGAGGCTGCCTCTATATGGTGCCTAGGCTCCGAAATACCTTACTTACCGATATCTAAAGTTAATAATAGTATGTTACTATAATTTTAAATAATTGACTGCATAACGTCCATTAAGTTCATTCTAGAACTACGAAATGCAGCAATATAGGCTATACTATAGAGTATAATCTTGCCAATCCTAGTGGAAGACGCAAAATTATAATATATAATTGCAAATTTAAGATGCAATGTGGATATTCTCACATAGTATATTCATATATTACGTACTAATGGGCCAACTGCACACTTAAATGTCTTTATAAAAGAAATACACAAAGCCTTCCATATCTGAAGCGAAGTTGTAAAATACATACATATGTCAAGGAATATTTTGAATTTTTAGCAATGCACGAACGGAAAAACGTGGATAGGAAATTTCTCACACAATTTGAACACAAAACCTTTATACCCGGAGTGTCCAGTTTCCGTTATTCGAACTTGTTTTATAGAAGTTAATGATAGATTAACGTCCATAACTTGTACTTCACGCTGCAAGGACTTAGTTTCAGCTTTCAAAATTGTTACTGAATCCCTTGAAAATTCAGCAGCCTGTGAAACAACATATTCATTAAGAGCATCGTCAGTTTCAGAACCCGCAAAAGGATTTGCATTCAGATATTTATAGTCAAGATTCAGTTGAGATGGACCCATTTCTGAAATAGGGATTGACCAGGGTAGATGGTGGGGTTCCTGAGAGACGATTTGAATTTGTTGACGAATCCGAGTGAAAGTAAGCTATCCAAAATAGCTTTGTGACCAAAGTTTAGCTCCTCAGAAATTATTCAATTATTTGCATGTGGATCGACCAATACAAGGCGCTTGCAACAAGTATGACTGGAGACTTTGAAGATATATCGTCAAAATGCGCAGATACTTTATCCTAACTTAATACATCGTAAGAGCCACCATGTTGCATTTTGATTTTTTTCAAAACCCGATCTAAGAACGAAATAAAAATGCATGTTGTTGTAGTCTTTCTGTTTCTGTATGTTTCATAGAAATAAGAATAAAATATGTTAGCCAATAATCTAAATAGGGTGAATCAATTAAAATAAAAATAAAGAAGAAAATAGTGTTAATGAAAATCCAAAAAGCTGTCATCTTTACTTTTGGATATGTAATTATTTTTATTTATATTTATATTTATAGCTATCATTGGCGCTCTTAAATTGAAAAAAGTTGCAATCTATATAGAAATGTGAAGGATTAGGCATTATGGAACAAAATTACTTTTGTAAATAAAAATGTTAGTGAATATTATTTTCGAACGAAATAGATTTTCCAATTCCATACTTTTTATTATTAAAAAATCCATAAAATAGATTTAGTACCGTTTCGAAGTAAACTTCTTCATTCTGCAAATATTATCTGTGCTACTGGGTTTATATTGCGTATTCGTATCATTGTACAGTATCGAAATTTTATAGATACGGGTTTATCAAATTGTAATCAAATCTTTAAAGACTTCATATATAGCTGCTAATAACATTTCGATAAAGCTCGGCTCATAAATCATAAAACGTGGGTCAAATTTTCCGTATCTCAAGCCTGCTGCTTTCATTATTTCACTTTAATAGATAAGTCGAGAACCGGAAATTGAATATTTCAGGAATGAACTTGTTGTTTGTCTGTAGGACTGTTCTATTTATTCGTAGCTAAAGTTTCATTTGTACTACTTTCCAAGATCTATTTGGAAAACCAGTTCATCCTGGAAAGTAAAGAAAAGCCTACTTGCATCAAGGGACCTAGATTTCAGTGAGATGTACTATACGTTATTTTAGGTTTTATTTCAAGTTTAGGGGGGGGGGTCTGTCCTTATCTGTGAAAGAGGAGTGCAAATTTTTTATTCACTTATCGTTATTGGGGTATCAAATGAAAGAGCTCGTTAAATGATGTGTTTAAAATCTACATCTTGAAACCCTTCCAAGTTAAGTTTACGCTTGAAAAACACAAGATTTCGCATTATTGTTATAGATACGACGCGAGTATGATACAATAAATCTTAAACTTCCGCTGTCAACATGATTTTTGTAACTGCGGTAGGTAACATGGGGTGATGTCTCACCCCAAGGAGTTATTAAGTAAATAAAACTTTCTTTTTAAGGTTTTGTGTAAAACAAATCTTTAAACTTCACTATTTGTCATCACTGTATCCTCTTCATCACTTAACGAATGCTCATCAGGGGGCTCATTTTCATCATCATCAAAACAACTTCTCACATAATCCGCGAATTCCAGGTCATCTACATTGATAGAGCACATTGTAAACAAACGGAATCAGGCAAACGTCAATAGTAGCAGGGTGGATGCGCCACCTTAAAGAGTATAATTCGCAGGACTGGGAGGTCGCGTACGCAAGGTCAAGGTTGTAAACAAATTACAGCTGATCTGATAAAAGATTAGCATCCGCCACGTGAGTTTCAAGTCAGGCATACCAAAACAAGAGCATAAATTTTACCCGCATGGGGTGACGCATCACATCAGTTACCAGTGGAAGGTTAAGAAATTTGGTAGATTTGTTTTATTTATATTAGAAAAAGTGAAATTAAGGACTTCAAATAACTCAATTAGTACTTTTCACAACTAACCTTTCATATCAGAAGATAAGGGAACCACCACTCAAAATGTAAGCACCATAAAGTATCGTTCATAGAGCCTATCTAACCGAACGATCTCAGAATTAATCACAGCCGCATCAAAACGCGTCTATATAAAATTTAATCTTCAAAATACAACCAATTCCGTTAAAAATAAATAATAATGTCATATTAATATATTTTAGAGATTTTTCCAAAAGGCTTGGTAAATTGATTTTGGAAGTATGAAATTTGACGCGGGTATAAAAGATGATGCAGGGCATAATAACGAAAAGTTTAAGAGAAATCCTACTATTAATAATAACATAATTCTTTTTCTATTTCCGAGTGAATTTACTGTCTAAAATATGGTCATATGTATAGTGATATACATAAAAAGATAATTTATTATCTGCCATGAAGGTAGCCTGGTCTAATTGAATAGAGGATTGTTTCTCAAAGAAAAACTCTCGGAGAGAATGCATTTGATTGTAGTGCAATGTTTTTAAATCAAGTACCCCCTTCCTCCCTGGTGACGTGGGATAGTGACCTTCAACTTTTCGGCAGCTCTATTGTGCATGTTGTTGTTTGAAAGAACTACCAGTACCCGTCTATTGAAAGATTCTAAATCCATATTACTCCACTGTATAACACCAAAAGTATATAGAAAGACGGGAATGGCGAAGGTGTTGATTCCCACGATTTTATTTTTCCCGAACAGCTCAGTTTCAGGACAAGATCCAGACGCCGTTCAAATTCCGAGAGCAACTTGGATTTAATTATTGCAGGTGTTGTTGCTTGCAATATGCTGAGGTATTTGTAGACGTCGTCCGAATCCATACCTTCAATTTTGGGTGTTATTATGGCTGTATCTTTCGTTGTCGGTGTGTTTTTTACGAACAATTGTTTTATGCGACATTTCTGCAAATCGCATGCCGATATCCGAACTGGTTGGTGATATCCAGCAAGGAGCGAAGTTGGCCCTCGTCTTTGGCATACAATTTGATGTTCGACAGTCTGCCATGTTTGACTTGAAACCCGTATTTGCTTTCATACAAAAGATGGGTTATTGGATTCAAAGCCAAACAAAACTACAGTGAGAGAGAGAGCCTTGGAAGATGTTTGTGAGGATACCGATATCTTCGTGCTCCAATTCTTTATCACTGTTTTGAGGAGAAGAACGACATTCGGGTTGATATTGTACAAGCGTAATACTTGTAGCAATCACGAATGTGATATGTAGTCGAAGGCTGAATTATAATTGATGTAGGCTGTCGAAATATTCTGTTTTTGGTGGTCAGCCTGCTTCACAGCGACTGTACCAATTATAAGCTGTTCTGTGCAGCCTCTGGAGCCGTTTGAGCATCCTTTTTGCTCCTAACCTATCAATTTATGAACATCAAGATGCTTTAAAATGTTCGCGCACAGAACTGAAGTGAAAACCTCACAGAAGGTAGGAAGACAAGTAATTGGTCGACATTTTGAAGGGCAAGAGGCACCCTGTTCCTTAAGGATGAGAAAAGTTATCCCCTTGGTGAAAAATTGTGGAACTAATTAAGATCGGCAATCATCTGATTAAAATTATTTACCAATTCTTTGTGAGTGCTCTTGATCCGCTTCAGCTAGAAGTTGTGAATCCTATCAACACCCTGGCGTTTTATAATACCTGCCTCTCCAAGAGCTGCTTCTATGCCGGCTTCAGTTATGTCAGGCATGGTCATTTCGGGGAGGGCAACGGCTGGGTTCGCTGCAAACATTTTTCCAAAAGTCTTCTGCTTGACCCAGATCGAGGTTACTTTTGTGTGGTGTGTCCTTCGCTGAAAGCTCTTTTGATACCTACGGATGCGATCGGAGCATACCCCAAGTTTCCAAGTTTCTGCTTTAGCACTTTGAGAATTTTTTCGATTGGCACATCATTGGAGAGGTGGTAGTTTCCAATGATATTCGGAACGCATCTGTGCAGTCTTGGTGATGGATTTTCAAGAAGTGTTTGCGTGATACGGCCAATCTCCTTTCTCAACTTTTCGACTCTTTTGTTGAGCCGAAATATCCAGAACGGCAAAGTCCTCTTTGAAGTCTATATACAGTGTAAAGATCTTGATGAAGTGACATCGAAAGAAAAAAATTGCCCTGCTTTGACAAGACAAGACAAGACAGTTCAAGTTGGAAGAACTTCACGAGCAGTCCGTTGTGAGTTTGTGAAAAACTACATTGTAATTACCAATGGACGCTTTCCAAATTCGAGGAAATGCTGACAATCTTGTTCTTGATGCAAAGGGTTGTAGTTCAAGGGTGATTGCTGGTGACTTCAATACTTGGGGCCTTGGCTAGGGTACCAGGCAACCTCTTTTGAGCTGTGGGTGGAGCCACAGGGCAGAAAATTATCCTGCGCGAAAGCAAGAAAAATGTCAGGTTGGCCAGCTAAATCTATGAATCTCATAGGGGTATGACGAGACCAACCTAATAAATTAGGCCCTTCTATGGAAAGAGCTGTCCATGTGGCTCAATGCATCGCCAAAGCATGTGACGCGTTCATGCCTAGGAGATGTTCATTCTCCAGTAGAAGATCAAATTACTCGTGGAATAGTGAACTGGCCAGCCTTGGATCAGTCTGTCACCGAGGCAGAAGAGCGGCTCAGCGGACGACAGGCAAGATCGACGAAGGGCGAAAAGATTGCGCCTATAAGGAATCTCCCAAGCTTGCCATCCAACCGAGCAAGAGGGAATGCTTTAAGGCGCTTTGTTCAGAAGCGGACGTAAACCTATTGGCGAGCGCGATGGGGCGATCTAGAGGCCGGTCATCTCCGCAGATTACGTGCTCCAGCAACTTGTTAAAAACCATGTAAGGGTTATTCACCCAGCAAGAGGAGAGCACTGACAGCTTTCAGCGACCTCTAAAGTTGACGGCAATACCGGGTCTAGATGTCGAATAGCGGCATGTCTGAGGGGATATTTTCTGCATTACGGAAACGGCAGAAGTTAGTGCTACTGCGTTAAGCTGGTAAACGTCAAGGTGAGCCAACCTCTATACCTACAACCTACATATATATCTTTTGAACATTGTGGGGAAATGCTAGAATGAGTAATCTACAATAGATTACTCATGGTTGTCGAGAGCCAGGAAGGTTTCTCACATCGGCAGTATGAGTTCCATAAAGCCAGATCAACCATTGATGCCATCAAAATGGCTACTGGCTTGACCGAAGATGCAATTCACAGAAAAGGTAGTATTGGCAAATATTGCGTGATGGAGACCCTGGACGTGAGAAAAGCATTCAATTCGGCCAATTGGAACCAAATACGGGAATCTCTGGCAAAAATTGGTATTCCCGTCTATCTCGTAGCTATTTTTAACAGCTATTTACAAGAACCTAGGTTCTGGTATGACACTGATGATTCACCCCCGGAGTACGTTCTCCCTCCAGGTGTTCTACCAGGCTCCGTACTCGGCTTTCGGTTCTGGAGATGGCCACGATGGTGGATTACGCCGATGATATCGCGCTGCTGTACTCGCAAATGGTCTCGAAGATACTAAGTTGTAGTCATGCGAAGCAATTAGTGCTGCTAAGAGTTGGCTAGAGAATTCTCCTTTGATGCCTGGGGAGGAAAAAAACGGAAGCGATTCTCATCAACAAGCGCCGTAAAAGAAATTATGCCCGTAATAATTGGGAATCATTATCATTATCACTTCTAAACCTGCCAAATACTTGGGAGTGATGATTGACGGGAAGCTAAGCTATAAGCAAACGTGCAGTATGCTGATGAAAAGGTGTCCACAGGATGTGTGGCCCTGGCAAGGATGATGCCGAACGGGGGAGAATCACGGCATGCTTCCAGGTTGCTTATAGCTAGGGCAGGAGTTCGATCCTAAAATTTCTTTTTTGTTTATAAGCATTTTGCATTTATAGGTGTCGCTTTTATCAACCAAATTCTAAAAGAAATTTGAATGAAAGGCATGTGGCTTAAAAGATGGGTGCATTTAAAGACAATTTGTGTTTATACGTGTTGCAGTTACGTGGGTTCCACTGTAAAAGAATCCTGGAAGCAGCTTGGCAATAATGTAATGGGCTTGCGACCAGCAGACTATATAGGAATGTAGGGATAAATCACAATTTATTTGGTGTAGGAAATGATGTTGTCCTCTGGCGGGGTCCAAGGACACTCAAAAGGACGGAAACAAAATGTCAGTGGTACTGACTTCAATGTATGGGACACAAAAAGCGAAAGTTTTATCTTCTAGAGGATGTCGCTGCCAGAAAAAAATAACCAGTCCAAATATACATACATATTTAAGTACGTGGTGTTTCAGAATGTCTTGGATATAGTAAATGCTATATCCAAGGCGATAATAAGTCAATCGTGGGTATTCCACAGAGAAAAGAGTAGGAGTTGAGGCAGAAGAGTTCCATCTCCGGAAATAAAAGATAGATAAGCCACGTAACGATTGTAATGCGATTTTCTGACTCATAAATTGATAATTGCTATGAATTAACTTTGTTTAGCTAAATGCTGAATTTGGAGGACAATCTGGTAAACCAAACCACAGAGAACATCCTGCCCTTCCTGAAATTCCTGGTGTAGCTTTGATTTTAGTGGTTGTTTATTATAAGATGTTGATTATGCGGGTAAGGCAGGGAAATCAATAATTAGATCGGCCAAAACTAGATTCCGCTGAAAATTTTAAGGATATATTCCATCTTGCGGAATGCGCAAACAAAGGAAGTTATGCTAGAATCTGAAACATGCTGAACTTTTTATATAGTATCGGAACAAGCTGCAAATAGATAAAGAAATTTGCGGCAAAAGGTTTTTTATTAATTTAAATAATGTACTTTAAATAATATTAAAAATGGTAAGTTCACATAAACCGTGTCTATATGCTACTTCCTATTCTAATACATAACTTAGTATAAAATCTACAATAAATGAATTACTCAATATTTACAATACAAAATAAATTATCTAGGATTTTGGGATGCATGTACATAACTCTACGGTATCGAAAGAAATATTCTTTGAAAAAACAGAAAGCAAGAATCATATATGCAAATATAGAAGATTAAATAAAATAATATTTAACTCTATTTGAAATTCTTTTCATTCTTTCACAACTATTTCTCGTTTTGGTACTTATTGCTCACAAGTCGGCACCAAGTCTCTCGATTTCCCGTATTATGTGGTCCATATCACCCTTATCTAAGGCTGAATTCTGCAGTACAAATCTGAAGAAGTTGGGCTTACTTCTGAGTGGTTGATATGTGATCATCATGGTCCCTTCCTTCATCATGCGTTCCTTTATTTTCGGTGCAACACGATGTAGTTTCTGTTCGAATTCTCCATCCCTCTTCTCATTTCGTAAGCTCGGTGGAATATACCAGAAACAGACATTCGTGCATTCGGGGTTCTCCAAAACCATTTCGAAGCCAGGACGAGATTTCAATTGTTGCGTGAGATATTCAGCATTTTCGAAAACTCTATCGATATGATCCTGGAAACCGTCAGTACCTTTGGCGCGCCACATTAACCAGAATTTCAAGACATCAGCGCGTCGACCGCATTGGATATGTTTGTCACCGGTATCGTATTTAGTGTCGTAGAATTTATCCTTTTGGAATAGGTATGTTGCATTTGTGGAATGACAGTCGGCCAGGACGCCGCGATGTCGTGTAAGGAATGTTGAACATTGCTGTGGTGCTGTAAGTAGTTTATGGGGGTTCCAGGTGACCGAGTCGGCTCTGAAATAGAAAGGCGTATATTAGTTTTAGTTTTAAAATAAATGCTGAAGAATAAGTAGGACTTCGTAGCAGACAGGAAATATCTATGCGTGCATTAGGTAGGATGTATTGTGAAGAATAAAGTTAGATGGTGAAAGCTGGGTCAACGCAACTTTTCAAATATGGATCTACATGTTAATAATTTGGTTAATAATAATCGTTGGCGCATGCAACTGGATCTGTAGGAAGCAATGTGGTTAGCATTGCGCTCGCCTGTGGTGATTGTCCTGATTTGACTCAGGTAATCATTCACAGCGGAGTCGACTGGTATCCAACAACCAGTCACGATACTCAATGCTGGCAGTGAGATTTTAACCGTGAACTTCCGTACGACAGTCTATCGCACTAATCACTGAGCCATCCAGCCACATATTAATTTAGTTAGTAGGCTATATTTGGGTTCAGGAATATAAAACAACGCGACCATTGAGTCTTCCTTTACTAGAACGTATATATAAGTTTATTGAAAGTGGACCCTCTCCTTGAGTTCCCTAATAATGCAAAAGGGGAGTGTAATATATTTTTTAAGGAATATTGTGATGTGGAATATTAAATAAAAGGTCTCGACTAGGACTATTCGGAGTAGGTGTTAGTTTTGGCATTGTGCTGCAAACGAGAGGAGTGCGGGGTTTGAAAGAGGTCAATTATTTTAACGACCCATTCTTAGAAACTATCCATCCGAAAAATCTGAGAAAATATATGGTGATCCTTGCAAAAGGTGTCAGCGAAACCTGTCATACCAGAAGCGCTCAATGTGGTTCAAAATTTTCTCAGAATTTAATATGGGGCTCATATTTTATGTTACAACTATTGGATAAAATTTGTCTTTTCATTCACTTGAAAATCCTTAGCTCTCTTCTTTTGTCTATGTTGGCTTTTAAAATTATCCGAATGGAGCAGAGACATTTATTACTATTATCTACTTAAAAGATAATAGTAATAAAGGTTTCTGCTCCTCATTGTTAGGCTGTTACCACTAGAGTTTTCAGGTTAGGTTAGGTTTTCACCACTAGAGTTTTCAGTGCGGGTTGTTTGGAACGCCATTGAAATGCTATAATCGCAAAAAGTTTGTATAACTCAGTGGTCTAACTCGTAAATCGTTCCTCGTTGTGATCCTATAACAAAATCATCCCTCTCTTGCTGAACCCGTTTATATGGAGAATAACAACCATGAAAAGTAGCAAATATTAAAGAGTCTCCTCGTTCTTAACTTGTCTACTAATCATGGTGGTATCTATTTTATCATATATGATGGACAGTTTTCTGGCACTTTACAACTCGTTGAGGCCTCTTGCAGATAATTAATATCCACCAAGTATGTAAATCACGGTAAAGCATTTACTCTGGCAAATATTAAACATGTTAAATAGAAGATATGGGAGATAGATATATGAGCTGTAAAATAATTTTGTCGTGGCATAGGGCTTTGATTTTCTTCTTCAATTTCAGACATTTACGTCTCCAACACAGCTATGAAAGAGCAATTTGTTTCCTCAGTAAGATATCCTACATAACAGTTAAGTTGAATAGAAATTTGGTATGAATGGACGAACCAGTACGCCAATGACGACCTTCGAATCCCCGTTTTGAATCGTTATAGTTACTGAAAGTGCATACGTGACTGTATACCTTTTCAAAAATTTAGTCGAGCAGCAATAAACTATCTGAAGATCGTCTCTATTAAATATCAATATCGAAGATCGTTCAGTGGCAGCGGAACAAAGCAACAATTGCCATTCACCGGATATTTCAAAATATTACTTCAGTTTATATCATTCTCAGCATAATTTAAATTGAAAGATCTTAGGATTTCAGAATCTCTTTCAAGATTTTTTACAAGTCCCATTGCAAAAACGAGTTCACCTTCAAATGGAAAAGTAAATAATTCTCTAAAGCCAGATTTATGGTAATTATTAGTCGTTCAATGATCTCTCTAATGACGGCTGCGAACTGCCAGATCCATCAATGGAGAATAGTAGAATTTATAATTTATTATGGAAACATTCAATCTAATTGTCTATGCATATATTACTTTCCAGTCTAGTTCCGATATTCAAGAATGTAATTATCTTGAAGGAAATGAAATTGCGAACACAAGGTAGGTTATTTTTATTGGCCATTTTTGGTAATTAATGAATTTCTGGAGATTAATATTTTTATTTTTATTGGTTTAATGTAAGATTTTTAAATGTTTTTTTTTTGTATTATTTAGTGTAAAATATAAAAATTGCAAAAGCTTCTAGCTAAAGACTTCCAGTTTTGAATTCATAGCTTCCTGCTTGGTAGCATTCGCGTAACTTATTTAAGATAAAAACATATAATATGAATAACAAACTTTTTATATAGTAAGCTACGCATTTTGCTTTTAAGCGTTTTATTTGAAATCTTAGATGATATGAAAACAATTTCTCAGATTTTGGTTATAGTTGTACTTTATTGCAAAAGATTTTTCAGTAAGAATGATATGACTTTGGAATATCATGATAAATGAATGACCCGGGAAATATAGCGCTTGGTTTAGTAACACTTAGTTTGCGGAGTCTAGAGAATTAACAGGTTAGTATGCTAGTAAGAGGTGGCTCGAAAGTAGACAATCACTTTTTATTCGAACACAACGTTCACAAAATTAGATTTTTTTTAGAGATTGCAGGAATTTTTACTGAATGGATATTTTTTTCTAGCACCATGGTATTGTCAAAGAGACACGGCAGTAAGATCTGTGTCAACAGGGCAACAGTATCGCTTTCATTACCCGGCCGCTTATTGTTTACAGGATGACTGTCTTTTTGTGGGCCCAGCGAGCCCCAGGACAAAATGAAGAAGAGAAAAGAAGTGGGATGCCTCAAGTGCCGACAAAAAAAAAGTCCGAACAAGGGCAAAAAATTCTCCAGAACTGTTGTCAAAGATTATATCAGAAGCCGTCCGTGTGGAAAACATGGGTCTGTGAGACTAACAAAGCCGCTTCTAACCGAAACAAAGATTGAAGTCAAGAAAAGGTTTTGTAAGAGGTTAATGGACAAGGCTTCGAGGAGAACATCGAATCCGAAAACGATATAACCAGTTCAACGACGGAAACAAGAACTTAAAATAATGGTGGCCGGAGGGATAGGTTTATTTGCAAAATCCGAGCTTATTATTATTGATGAAAACTGCACAATTAATGGCGGGTACTACCGAAACAAAATCTTACCGATCTACGGGAAGTGTCTCAAAAAACGGTAACAATATCCAAAAGGAATATCTATGCATGTCACACCGCGAAAGCCAGTATAGCGAAGGCGGAACAGTACTTCTCAACGGTTTGAATGGATTGACAGGCAACTTAACCGAAATTAATCCCATCGAAAATTTATGGGCAATATTGAAGGAAGCAGTGTTCACCAAACCTAAGCCAACCAATCGTCTATCGCTAATTGAACGGGTTCGAAGCGAGTGGGACCAAATCGGCAAAGGTCATATTTTCAGACTTCACGATAGTTTCCTAAGGCGAATAAATGAGTGCTACGAAATGAAAGGACATCACACCAAATATCTATCTAATGAATTGTATTAATTAACATGCTTACATAGCTTACTAAAAATAATTCAGTTGTTTTTATACTTTCTGAAATATTTGAACAAATAAGTGACATCTTAGTTTCCGTCCACCCAGTATAATTACCTGCCGGGATCATTTTTGTGAATAATGTTTTTTATTGTATTCTAAAAGTTTGTGACATTAATTTATAGCACCAGTCCTATTAGGCTGTGCTTGGATAAAGTGCATCCTAAATTTCACAAAATTTGTAGTCTTCGGTGGTCTGGTTACCCACGGGAGGCTTGATCAGTTTTCAACATGCTCCACCGTAGCCTGAAACGTTCACATAGTTTACCTCAATTTTCAATGGCGGAACGACATTTGATGCCTGTTTTGCATCCCTGACTGAGCCATGAGCACCCTTGGGGGGACACGTCGGCAATTTTTTTTCCATTCAAACAGGACAGATGCGGGCGGTCATGAGGTCAGTAAGAAAGGGGAAAAGATTCAATCCGTTCCAAGCAGTCGGTGAGTTTCTTTAATTTAGTATTACGTGAACAATGAAAAGAATTTAAGAATGTCGAAATATTTGTAATTTGGTGAAATGAAATAGCAGTTAATTTTTCCCTATTTTCCATCGGCACTTTCTCTTCATTTAGAATAATCAAAATCCGGCCAAACTATAATTCCTCCATTTATATATTTTTTCCTCGATCTCATTTTTAACTGCTGCAAGGTTCTATGAAAGTATAACTGGCAGCCAGTGGCATGTTCTTGAGAGCTGGGTTAAGAGCTGACCAGGTATAGTCAGGAAAAAGGCGAAGGAAGATTCCAATGAGTTTCAAGATGGAACCAGCTCTGTAAACTTTGAGGAAATAAATGAGGATAGTAAAAATGAAATACTCTAGGACTTTCTAGCAGATCCAGTCTCAGACACAAAAATAATTCATATTTCCCACCATGATGAAACCAGCCCAGTGATCACTTTCTAAAAAAGTATCGTTCATCAACTTACCTAGCGCATTAATATGTGGGCAATACCGATTTAAAAATAACGAAAAAGAAATTTATCTTTTGAAAATTTGAATGGGAATTCGATGGCTAACATTTACTGCATCTGGAAGATGTTGGGAAATAACTAAGTCACGGAAAAAGCAAAGATAATTCTATTATATTCTGGGGTATGTTGCATTCGTGACAATTATGGGTCGCCACCTATTAGAGTTTAATAAGTTCCAGCAATTTCCGTGGAATTTACTAAATTACTTAATTCTGTTCATGCCTTGCATGAAAAATGCTTTCAAAAAAGTACTGTTCGAGGTAAAAAAGTTACGCTAAAGTTTGTAGCCTCAAGTTTATGGGTTTATGGTGTGACCACATAGGTACATACATGATGTTAAGACAGAATTCAATTTGTAAACCGATTAATACATTTTCATTCCAATTAGTAGAATTGCTGGCATACATGAAATAGTTTAGATTATAAATGAGTTACAAATTGTAACTGTAACCTTCAAGGATAGTAATTTAACATTGTTTTTTGAGCTTTATGAAAATTTAGGCTTTCATGGGAATTGAAGCGCGTATGGGTACGTGCACATAGATGGACATATATACATAGTAGGAACACCTTTTTTCTGCAAATTTGAATTTGTGAATTTTGGAAAATTTGCTTCGGTTTTTGTAATTAGTTTGTAGATAGAATAACCAAACATACCAACCGTTCAGTGCTTTGAATATCGTGTCCTTCAATGTGGATAAGACTGGGAATCTTGGTTTGTAGTTTTTTTTTTAACTTTTCGTTTCACCGGTTTTGGAAATAGAAGATCGTTGTTAACGACTTTTGTAACACAAAACTTTATTCAAATCGTTTCCATGTCTGTCTGTCTATCGGGCCTACCCAATTAACTCGAGAACATTAAGCGCAAAGTTCAAAAGGAGATGGAAGAGAAGGCTCACTATACAATTAAAAAAAGCAATCTCTTTCATGCCTGAAGGGTCCCATTGCTGATTTCCAGATTTCAACGTTAAAGATTCTTAAGGTTATATTTTTAAGGTTTTGTTTGCAAGTTTGGTAACAAACCTGCCGATCATGGAACGGCTCCCAGCTACTGTATCCCTGTCCTTGCCGCTGCCTCCCTTGGCACTCCTAATCAGTCCGAAAGCTCGTTTCTGTAGCGTGATGTCCTTTGAGAAGGTATCACATATTTTAGACTCCTATTACGATTCAGAGGGATTATTGGCTATAAATAAGTTCGTTGTTAAAGTCGAATCCCTGACTCATTCGACTCTACATAGTAACTTTTCTTTATTGCTAGAGTACATGTGTATATACTTTGCAGACGAAGCAGTGGACTGGTATTGGGAGAACCGGTGAACCAGAGGAGGGAGAGATTACGCATCGATCTCAGGACTGCCGATGAGACCAGCCACTCAACAGTAGGCAAAGTGTCGGCTGACATCACGTGTCGTGATCGGACGGAATCGATGTCGTTCCTCATTATCTAATCGTTAACCCAAAATTTATACCTTGGTGCTTATTTTGTGTGCGAATTCGGACACGGACAGGAATTATTTGCACCTTTACCTTGTTCAATAGACAATGTCGAGAACGTCTACCAACACCAGTTGACTACACACCAGCAAGTTAAGCTCGATGTTGCCATTGGCAAATTTCCGTCTTTCGAGTCGGAGGGCTTAGCACGTATAAGTCTAACAACACACGTCAACGATGTTGGGGATAACAAAGCGGTTAAGCAGAGATACTTCTCAGTCTCTCCTGCTATCGAGCAGCTCTTCCATGAAGAGATTGACCGGATGCTGGTTTTGGGAGTCATCGAGAAATCGCAAAGTTCCTGGCCTTCGCCCGTCATCCGTTTGGTGAAACCTGGTAAAGTGCGGCTTTGCCTTGGTGCGCGTATGGTGAACAGTGTCACCGTGAAGGATTTTTAGCTGTCTCCCTAAGGCTAGATTTATTACAAGTCTAGATTTGAAGGATGGGTTCATCCCATGGAATGAGGCGTTCAAGGATAAGACTGCCTTCATAATTCCAGGGCGACCACTCTATCAGTTCGTGATTATGCCATGTGGACAAAGTCATCCCTGCTCATATATTTAGAGGAGTTGCTGCTTCCTGTGTTAGTTGGGCCCGCTTGACATAGAATATCCGGAAGAGCAAGTTGGTCGTGAAGGAATTGTAATGGGATGATCTGCACCGATCCCGGCAAGGTACGTTCCATCAAGATCAAGGATTTTCCGCGGTTGAAAACTATCAAACTGCTACGGACGTTGTTTAGAATGTGTGGGTGATATTAATGATTTGTGCCAAAGTACGCTTCGTTGACTGCACGCGGATAGACATGCTTCAGAAGAAGCATCAGTTTTGCTAATCTGAGGACGCCATTTCGGCTTTCGACGCCTGAAAACGAGTCTCTCTTTCTCCATCTTTTGTATCGCAAGTCATGATTCTTGATAAATTCTTTCTATTTGAGGGGCACTTTTTATTAGAAGGATTTAATTACCGCGCACCGAGAAGAAATTTAATGTACGGTTGAATTGTTGTATGGAGACCTAAACAAGGTTGACGATGCAGATATTGTTCCTTGTTCTGATTTGTTTCGCAATATCAGTTTCTACATAAAACCTTTATGAAGGGATAATGGCAAATATCTTTTGTGCGAAAGTTTTCTTCGAGATAAGTTTTCTATCCTCACCACCTATGTCAAGTCAAGGAGAATTTGGTCTGCCTATAACTAAATCCGATCGCGAGATCTCTGAAGATCTGAGCTAGCTAGACTTTGCCTCCTTGCTCTTATCACAGCAGTCATGGTCTTAAGAGTATGTGATACCAAACTCATCAAAGCGGCCACGGATACCCATCTATCTAAGCTATTTTTCGCAACTCAATGGTTCTAGTTTTTATCCGAACAGATTCCCCCTCTTTATTTAATTTGACAGATAATCAGGTAAAACAGAATTCGAACTCGGTAAGATCGCTAGGTTGATCTCAGTTGCAATTCTCTCACTACCAAAAGAACTCAAATGTACAAGACCTAGAAATTCATTACTAGCCTCCGTTCATTCCTCTGATAATATTTCATCTTAATCGGTGCATCAACTGCTGCTGGTAACACATAATAGTTAACGACTGTTTGAAGTTGCTGGGTGATTACATTACTTATGTTGCCGATTCGTGAGATATGGAAGCAGACTTCTTGAAATAAGGCCCAATTCTTAAGACCACAGGGACGAATATTGTAAGGAACTGACTGGTTCCCCAGGGATACTAGTATAGTATAGTAGTATAAAAACTCAAGAAAAACTGTCTTTAATAGTATACTGGTTGCTATTCAGTTGTCAGATACAACGAAGATTTCTAAACACATTCTTGACAACCGTATTTGCGACAACAAATATCCCTGAATCAAAGCGGGTTCATCGTGCGGTTACTCATGGAGAAGCGCCGTGAGAAGCATTGACCTTTCTAGTATGCATTTCTGGATTTAGAGGTGTTTGACCGTGTGCCATGCAAACTCATCTAGTCGCTTTGTGACAACACCTAGTGACAGAGGAACTCTGCGCTGGGTTAAATGGCTTTACCATGAACCGAAAAGTAGAGTTTAAATTGTGCCAGCTACATTAAAACTCTTTTTTTTTGACTGTCTGTGTTCATCAATGAAGCGCCTACGCATCAATCATCATGTCAATCATGTTTTTGCTATAGATGCTCTCACACTGGACATCCAATGTTCATCATCCTACAAATGCTCTATGCAGATGATGTTTTCCTAGCGTTTCATAGCAAAACTGTCTGGGACTGAATCTGAATAAAACAGAATTGTTAACGACCGATCCCAATGAAAGAGACACTACCACTGTCAGCAATCTATCTAGAACGGAGTGATTTAAATATCTAGGATTATGGGTATCAGCCAATGTGCTTTACGATTTAGCACAACTTGGATTAAGTAGTGTTTCACAACTGGCGCTTTTGGTGATCGAACGTTTCAAACCCGAAATTTGCTACAGTGTCTTTCGCTTTGTCGCCCTCTACGGTTCTCAGTGTTGGCGCCTTGCGGTAATGGAGGGTAGTGTAAGATGCCATGGCCACTTCCGAAATGAGGACATCCGCGATCGATATGGGGTTGCTTGGATCGTAGAAAAATTGCTAGAGAAGCTTTTTCGATAGTATGGGTATGCCAATGAAAACTCGCCTGCCAAGATTGGTCAGAACATGGACGTCAATGGGAAACGATATCCTAGATGGGGATTTGAGAGCTTTCTGACTCCATACAGGTCGAGCAAAATAACGCAATCAATCGAGACGAGCGACCCTGTTTCACCATCTAGTAATATACATCTGCTGGCACGCCGTACATTATGCACTGAGAGGAAGCAGAGAGTTGAGAAGGAGAAAATCAATTGATGGATTCAGGTTGGGCAAGAATTCCCATTATACATAGAATGCATATAATCTATATTAAATAGAATGCACATAATAGTTCCTGTGGATTTTCATGATATTAAAAGTAGAGCTCATAAAAAGAACTTTAATGCTAGGACCCAAAATTTAAACCGCAAAGAAGCCCGGCGATTGTCTAGATATACAAGCCCGATGTCTGACTACCATTCAAGTGCCGCTCTTGTATTGATAACAATTAATGTAGTTAGCTTTTTCTAAACAATTCAAAAGAAATTTCTTATTATTTAAATTCGCAAGTCGTCATTTCACGAAACAACATCTAGCACTGTTAGCAAAGACAGAGAAAACACGTAGCCCATTCGTAGCCTGTTATGTAAATGCATTTAGCATGTCAGACTACTCCGTTTAGTGTGATATTGACATTTAGTTGCAATAAATTTACACGGTAAAGTCAACTTTGAGCTACTGTAACTTTGTTAGTAATAGTATGATTTTGATCAAACTTGGGGATAATATGCTTCATATTATATTCTATACTACTACCTTTTATAACACTGGGATGGGGCTTTTTACCCAATTTCCCTAAAAATATAGTAACATACTATTATTAATTGAATTTGAGCAGATATCGACAAGGAGAGTATTTTGGGGCCTGGATACCATATAGAGGCAACTTCATGACTTTTTTCAGACTTTTCGGTTGAGTAGTTTCTGAGACTGGGTCCGTTAAAGAAATCATCAATTTCCACCCCTCCCGCTCTCCGCCTTCCTAATAAATCTCAAAACTAAGACCGGTTTAGAAAAGTACTAATCGAGACCTTTCATTTGATACCCAACTATATTCGGTGAAAAAAGTTTCACATCCCCCTTTTGCATGTATGGGGACCCCCCTAAATCTCAACGTAGAAGGATGGGACCCGCTGCATGTCTGGCCGTTCACAACTCCCACCTTTTCACCAAATTCGGTGTAGCCGTTTCTGAGAAAAGTACGTGTGACAGACAAACAGAAAGAGAGACAGGCAGATTTTGAACCGATTTTAATAATTTTTTTGCAAATAAAACCTTAAAAATGACACAATATGAGTAGAAATTTTGAGAGATGTCACCACGAATTATGAGGTTAGAGCCTGAACTGAACTGAGAAACTATGAACAACACATGTATATGAACCGAACCATGCTCCTGTTCCTTATCCCTTTTAGATGGCGATGGCGATCTAGTTGCCTGGTCGTATGCTAAAAGTAGGAAACTACCAGCACGATCTTCCCCTGAAGCGGAAGTACCTAGTCTACCCTTGCTAACATTTGAAAAAGTTCAGCTTTTAAAGTACTGCACCGGCTTCCGTGCTAGCAGATCAAGTTTCATATGAGCTACTTATTGAGTTCCACGCAAAGTTCATTACCTATCATATAAAAAATCTTCAAAGCCTTATTTTCAGAAAATTAAAACTGTTTCTAAGGAACATGCAATTCCCTAGTTCCTGGTTCAAGAAATTCTCAAATGGCACATCATTAGACGTAGCTTTTTTTGGAAACTAATTTGTTATAAGTTTCGTAGCATTGTTCATTTATCTACCGGAGCTAATTGAAATTGTCAGTAGCCTTGTCGATAAATTCAGTCTTCCTATCTACTTGAGTCAGAAAATCAAAACAATACTTTTTTTAAGACATGTCCATAATCGTTGTAGTAAGTTTCCGCATTGAAAGGCATAAAAAATCATGTAGTTCATCATACCTGTATACTGACATTAATAACTCTAATTATTGTTTAGTGGAAACTTAAGAAAAACTATAAATGTGACACGAAGGTTGAGTGTTAAAACTATGAAGAATGTAAATTGGATTTTTAAAGGTCCACTACTTTCGCCGATATTGTTTAGTTTTCAAGCAAATTAACGTGGTACAATTGCGGATTGTTTTTGCTTTTTTGCCTCTTGATATTTAAATTAGCTTTGAAATTTGGTGTTTGAATTTATTTGCATCTAAAAATAAATGCCATCTTTTCTTGATACATGGATGATAGTAATGTATTCATTTCTAGAGGGACGCGTTCCACACGTTACCATATAAATATATATATTATATGTATGTGATATGATTCTTTATTCAGTTTCTAATTTCATTGCCACACTTGAGCAACCAGACATTGATCAGTTCATTATGGTTGGAAGCATATTCTTTATTAAAGCAAGGTGAATTTAATTTGCTACAAAGTAGAGGAGGCATTGAATCATCGTTAGTGATAAGGTTGCTTTGAATGGAACCCCATGCGAATGAATGACAAAGCAAATAGAAGTGGAAAAGCTGACCATTCCAATTATCAACATCTTAGACTTACCTCTCAATTCCTTTTAATAAATGACGATATTTCGGCGACATCAATGCACCACCACCCCAAGCAGCGTCTACATGCATCCACAGTCCATATTTTTCGCATATGTCTGCGATTTTCTCGAGAGGATCAAATGCTCCCAAAACGGTAGTACCAGCAGTCGCAGAAACCATAAATGGGAGAGCACCCTCTGATTTGGCGCGAAGAATTTGTTCTTCTAGATTTTCTGGAATAATTTTGCCAATTGGGTCTGTCTGGACTTTGTAAACATTATCCATTCCCAATCCCATGAAAGAGGCTAATTTTTGAACGGAATAATGAGCATCTTCGGATGTGAATAAGACAAGTCGTGGTCCACCACATAAACCTTTTGACTGAAAATAGGAAATGGTATAATTTATTAGATTTGCTAAACTAAATTTATTGATGAGTGAAATAAATTTTTTCAGTTCTGATCAAGCAAGCGAACCTTCTCTTTCTGAGCGAACGTCTAAAGCGAATGTTTAAGCGACAATTGGAAAATCGATCGTAGTGACGCCAAAGGTTTTTCAAGATAAAATAATTGTCAGTTATGATTAGTGAGTCAAGGTGTGTAGGCCTGTACCATATCAAGTTTGAACAAGGTTACTAGGGCTTCGAAGGAAATTGTAGTAACCTAACCCTCTTCGTAATATAAATAGCCCTTGTAACTGTCACACTTTACACATTGCATCAGTGAGACCTAGGAATGACTTTGAGCCAGACAAAGATTTAGTGAAAAACTAGTGTGAGAAATTTTCTATGCACGTTTTCCCATTCGTACATACCTCAATCTAAAATAATTCTTGATATATATTTCTAAACTCCAACTCCGTCGTTCATATGAATTCCATTTATATGATGACGATATCATTCACGTGAAATACACAGTTGATTGTTTCTCAAACTTTCCAAAATTGTGAATTATATTATTGCTTAGCGTACCAAATCTTGTATTTCTAGGATGAACTTAAGGGGGGGGGGGGGCAGTTTCTGGGCAAATTTATAAAACTTTGAACAGATATCGGAATGGGATGTATTTTGAGGCATAGATTTCTTATGGATTTTTTGGTTGGATAGGTTCTGAGATACATAAGGGAGATGTCACACAGTGCAGCAATTATAGAGATATCACGTTGCTGAGTACCATCTATAAGATATTCTCCGCTATCTTGCTAGGTCGGATAGCCCCATACACCCAGAACATCATTGGCACATATCAAAGAGGCTTCATCCAGGCAAACCCGCAACAGATCAGATTTTATTTCTGCGGCAAACGATTGAAAAACTGTTGGAATATGGACATCAGTTGCATTGCAGTTGCACCTTCTAATCGACTTTAAAGCCGCCTATGACAGCATTGCCAGGGTAAAACTGTACACGGCCATGAGAGAATTCGGTATCCCGACGAAATTGATAAGACTGACTAGGCTACTCTGACCAATGTGCGAGGCGAAATAAAAGCAGCAGGATCACTCTCGGGACCATTCGATATCCACAACGGCCAACGATAAGGGGATGCCCTATCATGTGTCATGCATCCTCTTTAACCTGGCTCTGGAGAAAGTGATTCGTGATGCTGAGATAAATGCGAGGGGTACAATCCTCTTTAACTTCACTCAACTACTGGCCTATGCTGACGATATCGACATCATAGGATGAATCACCCGCACTCCTCTACGTTTCCTCCAGTTTCAAAAATAGAATCACTTCCGAAAAGTACTAATTAAGCTCTTTAATTTGATACCTCACATGACCACATTCTGAGAACGCAGTGCAAAATGCTATCACCCGTTTTATATAAAGGGATTCACAGATCACACATCCTCACCCTATTTCGTGACCATGCGTTAGTCGTTTTGGAGTAAGACAGATAGATGTGACAGATAGACAGACGAATTTTGATTTTTTAATTGAAAAGTTAAACTGACTTGTGCATGTGTGAGGTGTACAGTTCTCAGTTAAGTTTTTGTCAGGACAAATGCACTTCTATTTTAATTTATTTCCATTGTAAAAACTTATAGAAACTGAAAGATTGCACTGTACATATGTGTGCTTCTACACCGTACAGTTTAAGCTCAAGGTTTCGACTGTTCAGTTTGAACTGTCAGCTAAAATTCTACGTGTGTGGCCGGCCTAACGAAACTGGACAAAACGACAGTAGAATAGAATGAGAATTTGTTGCACGACAACAATGTTAGTTTTCAAAGTGAAGTTTTACACCAAATCTAATTAAATCAAGTGGCTATAAAGTTTCGACAGGCAATCGCTACGTAAATAACTGACCGCAATTTATAAACATCAACCTCAGGAGATCAAGTTCACGGCGAAACCCATACTCTTATATCAAATTGGTAAATGAGATGCTGGGGCTAAGCATCTTATTGAGCGGAACGCATTCATAATATCTTTCTGTCTGTCAACTATTTCAGATTTTTATCTAGCAAATATATCTAGAAATGGAAGTTTGCAAAGTTTGTCACCTGAAAACGTTCACATAATTTACAAACATTTACAGGCTTTCCATGCTGTGTAACAATCACTTAACACTGTGATTATCTCCTCAGTACCGTATCTTTCGTTTCACCTGGAAAGTGTGTTAAATGCAATGCCATTCAATTACGTATCTTTCATTTTTCTTCAGCATTGGTTCATCTTAGTTAAAACTAATTGGCTTTAGTTATAATGTGTAGATACTTTATTTACGTATATACAATTGTACCATATGTTTTCTTACAGACAGCAAACGTTAGTGGTAGATCAAGTTGCAGTGGAGACATCATATTTGATGTGGGGCGCGACTCGTTGTCTGGTTCAGTTGAATAATATAAAAGCTTGCATAGCTAGCGGTCATTGTCAAACGGGGGAATCCACTTAGCATACCCATCTTCGAAGTTTTCCATTAACATTATGCCGTGGTATTGAAATTTTAATGGAAATTAGTCATGCCACCAAAAACTTCTTTATGAAAAATTACCATTCTCCGTGGTTTTGGCGGTGAATAATCTGTAGGAATTCCGTTTAATATATTGGGAATCAGCGTAGTGTTATGAAAGGTAATTCACATAAAATTCTATGAATACGGAGCGTTTGCCAGAATTGAATGAGTTAGGAAAGTTCGTTTGGCTGTTTTCCCGATAGTTTACAGAGGGTAGAACAAGATTGAGCTGATGAGACTGTTCACATAGTTGCTTTCCATTCGTGATCATTGGCCGCTGAGCTGACTGAGGTCTGACATGGAGTCTCAATACAAATCGCTCTGGCAACAAGAAGATTTGCACTGCGACTTTCCGTTGAGACAGCCTAGAACTGTAACCAATAAGTCTTCCAGTCCTCTTTTGTCTTGCGATGATAGGTAACTAGGTTCTATTGATGAGTTGTCGAAGTTCAGATTGAATTATGATAAATAGACGAACCTGCGGCAAGATACGTTAAGATAGGCGCTTCCTTGGTTGTAATTTTGGTTTCTTGTTGTCGGTGTCATCTCAACTCAAATGAACAAGTAATAATCCGCTTTTTTCTTTGACATTTGTTTGTGTCCTTCGTGTGGTAGTATGGGATTAGTCTTTTCTCTCTGTCTCAATATTATTCAAAACAGATTTTCTTCCCAAATTTTTTGGCAGTCTTCAATCCCTGTCAATCTTCAATG
This sequence comes from Hermetia illucens, assembly GCF_905115235.1. NCBI lineage: Eukaryota > Metazoa > Arthropoda > Insecta > Diptera > Stratiomyidae > Hermetia > Hermetia illucens. Next base: position 117,609,479 of record NC_051851.1, on the reverse strand, counting down.
GTTGGTGTGATAATTCAATCGGTTGTAGGCCTTGAAGTATGTTAGAGCACTTAATTCAAGACCATATGGCAACCTGATTGGACTCAGGTACTCATTCACCGCTGGGTCGATTGGCATCCGACATTCACTCACGATACAAATCTCTCTGCCATCAATGAGATATGAACCGTGACCTTCCGTTGCGACAGCCTGGTGCTCTAATCACCAAGTCATCTGGACACTAGTAGAGACAGATGAACCTTAAGCATCCCGAAAATTTAGCCACGGATCTCAATTGATATAGTGGGCTCTATACATAAGCTAGAGAAATACAAGCAATAATGAAACACTTCCTTCAATAGTTACAGCTTAAAGAAAAACAAGTCGGGATCCGGAAGCTTAGTATGAATAGTTTGTTTGACTTTTTATGTAAGAATATCTGGCTACACGGTAGTTCCATTTATATATAGCCCGTAATGCATATACCTTGAATAAACTCGATATTCAATTCGATGATGCCCTGATATTTTATCTCTTAGGGAGTAGCATCTTGCCGCGAAGGTGGGGTATTTGTCTACTTTCCGGACCGCCGCATTCATTGCTGTTGCAGCCATATCTAAACTAATATATCTGTCTCGGAAAGTGCTAATTAAGACCTTTCATTTGATATCCTACATGCCGCCTCAAGGTTCATTAGCACGAGATAGAATGGACATCTGAGAAAGGGACACACACCTGTCAAGAGAAGAAAAGGCGAAAGCCACATGAAGCAGAAATTTATAATAGAAAATCCCCCGTTTCTGAGAGACTTTAATCCAGTATTAGTTAGGATCAAAGGAGTACAAACCAGGAAATGAGCTCAAAGAAATCACAACGGCCATAATTCCCGTATACAGAAAATAGTTCAGTGAATGAAGAAACTTCAGTTTATTTCCGAAAACGAGGTCATCGTCAGTTTCAAGGCTTCTTTCCCAGCATGCCAATCAAAGCAAACTTAGAGTAGGATTTAACAAATAACGAAAGAGGTGAAACAGTACGATTTCATAGTACAGGGACAGTTTAACGGATGCATACGAAAAGTATTTCACTTTTATGAAGAAGTACTACAAGAACGCATTGAAAGCACCTACGTCAAATTAGTTAACCTCTTGAGCCATGTTTATTTTTCTTCAGACGTTTTTCTAGTGGACCCACAAACGCTTCACAAATGAAAGGGCGTTTACAGAAAAAATATCGGGAGCGAAACCGCCATCTCTCAAGAGGTTAAATAAACTAAGTAGATGATATTTTCGTAGCAGCGTACAAAAATTGAGGATGAGGCTCACAGTGAAGGAAGGGAAGGGCACAGTTTTTACTCAGATGAAGACGAACAAAGTCTTCAGCTCTATTATATCGACCTTATCCTGCCAGCCACGATCACAGACTTTTTTGCTTAAAAGAGGTGGAAGTACGATGTGTATACAAAGGCGCGACTTTTCCAATTGCGGTTCCTTCTTGAAAAAAAGACGATCGCATACATGTAATGGTATATCACCTTATTTCAGGTAGTGGTAGCGGGTTGGAAATGAGATCTAGATCTTAATTTAGACTGTCATGTAGCAAGAAATTGACTTCCTCAAATCATATACAAGATAAAAGTGGATATAGCGGTATTATAACTGCAGTGGGTACATTAATCGGTTATTGATCCAAAAAGACATACTACCGGCAAAGTGGAGAAGGTGGTTGTGTTTAATTCAATGTTGATGTCGTCGTAGACTGAACCCATATTCAGTCTATTCAGCGAATTAGAAAACAATAATAACTGTAAGGTGTTTTGAAAGTTAAAAGGTAGTGCTAATAATCGCTTTAAAAAATTCTACGATGAAAATGAAATTAGTCCATTGGTTGAAGTGTATCAATTAAGATCAGACATACAAAACTAGAGTTGCTATAAATTCTTGTTGTCGTCAAGGAAACCATCAACCTTATCTAACTGGTAATGTATAATATTTAATGACAATGTCTCTGGCACCCCGAAGATATTACACTTTTATTATTTCCAACAAGAAATATCCCCTTAATTAAGCGAATCAGGAAAAGGTAATAGTGACCGTGGTTGGGAGTTCTTTTATTACAATTTACGGTCCGTTTGTCACACGCACTTTTCTCAGAAACAGCTCCTATTGATACGACATTTGCTGGAAAAGGTGCCACTGTGAATTCTTTCACGGACCCGTTTTCAGAAACTATGCAGTTGAAAAAACAAGAAGTTGCTACGATACGGTGTCCAGGTCTCGAAATACTTTCCATCCCGATATTTATTTAAATAAAGTTAATAATAGTATATTACTTTATTTATTATAATATTACTATATTTTTTAGAAACTAACTGGACACTCCCGTACGTTTATCCTAGAACCAATGTAGAGTATGATACTACCAGCTTTGATGCAAATCGCACTATTATTAATAAAGTTATAATAACTCAACATTGTCACTTTTGTGCAAATTTGTTGCAATCTAAGATACAATGTCCGTATCACACTAAAGTTAATAGTCGCAATACTAAACACATAAACTTTAGGATCTGGTTTGCAAAGAGGGCAAGTGTACACTCATATATTCATACATAAGAAATGCACGAAAGCTTTTATACCTGAAAGGCAAAACTTCGATTTTCCGACTTGTTTCTGTTTCAATATGTGCTGCAGCTAAAGCAGTATAATACGACTGTTATTTCTGCTTTGACGCCTTTGCTTCGATTATTGTTGATAATAACACATTAAATTTGAAGCCCTTGACGAAAACAATAGTCATCGTACTGGTAGATGAGACAATAATGGCAAAATCAGAAGGTACTCTGAAGGAAGCAGCATTAGGAAGTCAGTTTGCTGAACATTTTACTTAGAAGTCCTGCTCTATCAAGTTTACACAATTTTCAAATTTCAAAGTGCAGAAATCTTACAATGGGTGGGCGATTTAAAGCCAACTGAATATTTATATTAGCATATTCAACTCAGTATGAGTAGATACCGCGAAAACCGTTATCTAGCAAAATCACCCATTCTGGGAATACATTGTATGATAATAATAAGGATTAATAGTCCTTTTAACACTTAGATCATCAAATAATATATATGGTTATATTCCTTATCAATGCCTTAAATCCTTGCTAAAGTTTAGTAATTAAGTTAGGTCTACTTCTCTTTACTTTTTTTTTCATCCTGTAATTTGCACAGATTTTTCTTGAGCGAATCACCCGAATTGAAGTATGATGGGACAGTGCTCCCTCATGCAAACATTTGATCAGGAGAAAATGTTTCTTTATCAGTCCAGCTGGTTCGCAGTTACAGTTTCATTTAAATTTAAGAACGAATATAAAGCTTAGCCCGACAGAAACATTTAAAAGCATTTAAGGACAACTTGCTTAGTCTGGAAAGCACTAACTTATTAACTGTTTTCAAATGGAAATAATTGTCCAAACTGGAGAGTAGAAGATTGACTTGAGTATCTCAATAAGAATCCTAAAAAGCATCCAACACAAGAAAATCCTAAAAATTATTTCGAAAAGTGTGTGATAGTACTTCAGACGAAAATACCCTCGACGGTCGAAACAATAAAAGTAAAACAAAAGAAGGATGTCGACATTGACATTGAATTGGTTATGCATCCCGTTTGGTGCTACGAAGTCTACATTATTTGCCAAATTGTCTAATTTTATTGGCAAAAACCCGAATAAGATGACTTAAGACTTTTGGGAATTACACAAGTGTTTCACTTTTCACCAAATTCAAATAGACATAGTTGCATATGGACTTTTTTGGCAAGGAAGGGCCAACATTGTTTTGAAGTGATGCACATGCACACGTAGGCTGTGCCAGAACACAGCACATTCAAAATTCAAAATATAACAACTGCTTTGTGGTTTTTCCCCTTCGAACGTAAATGGTCTCCTGTTTAGAGTATGATTGCAACTTTCCACTACTAGGATATCTGCATTCACTTCACGACGGCTTCTGGGTTAAAAAATATCTACAATTTGGCAAATCTTTTTTGTGTTAAAATAATTGGCGCATAACATTCACTAATTGCACTCGTGAAAAATGACGCTGCTTTTTAGCTGAATGAAGCTGCGAAATCGATCACGTCTGAATGATTTATGTAACACGATTATTCGAATTGAAGGAACATCTAAGAGTTGAATTGGTATGAAGAGAATGGCATTTCCGCTAATATCCTGTATAAGGGATGCCTCATTCATCGAATACATTGTGAATTCATGAATTCAATACGAACGCCTGGTTTCATTTTCATTACACTCTATGTTATAATCATAAATTAGTAAAGATAATTACCTTAATCTCCGGCATGAATTTGTATCGTCCGCAACTGATCGCATATCCATTGGCTATTGAACCTCCAGGACAGAAGATGCCATCGCCATCACCATCATTTGGGAACCCAACGATTTTTCGCATTTCCTTCAATACGACTTCCTCCATCAGAATGAAAACTGGAGAAACTTCGTAGGTGTAGACACTTGGGTTCAAGGCATCAGTGAGCCATTGACCAATCAATGCGTAGGGATCAACTCCTGAAAATAACTGATTGACGAAGTAGGGATGTCCTGTTTTCACTGAGTATTTTATGGTATCTAAAATCAGCAGTAGAAGCTTTTGATCGCTGTCCGGAGTTGATTTCAGCTTAAAATCGAAAATCTCACTGAGTTCTTCAGGATTTCGCCAATCCAGGACCTTATTTTTGCGATCAGTTGCATTGAAAACTGCTGCGTTCAGGATTACATCGATGGCTTCACGAAGAAACTTCTCGTGAACTGAACGAACTGGGAGACTGCAGAATCTAGGATTGGCAATTTGTTGTTGATCGTATTCTTGTGCAGATTGGTCCTCGTTGTCGCTACTTCCACTAGCAAAACCGTTCCTTCCATTTGAATCCATAGCTTTGCACTTATTCAGGAAATTTGCGTGATCTTCGTCCTCCGAAACACTTTCAGCACCACTAGAAATATGATGATCCTCAACGACAATCTGATCAATATTTAATTCACCGGTGGCAGGCATGATTTCTTTCTCGGGGTATTTTTAAAGTTTCACTAGTTTTCAAAATTTGGCTGCACTACTCGAGAAAACTACACTGTTAACACCTTGATCGTGACAATGAAAACGAGCTCAATGAGTGGATCACTTTCACTAAACAATTTTAGATTGCTTCGCAATGAGGTTGTCTTCTCCAAATTCGGCACTATCTCTGCAACTTTGGCTGAATTGCTTTTGATCAGAAAGACAGATCACTTAACTTCGGGCTGACGAAGAATCGATCTTGTGTTGATGATAGCCGCTGAGCCTTTTGATGGCGTAGCTAGATTGAACTGTTGGACCTCGCCGCAGCATTCTGCCTTTTATATATAGATCTCGCTTCGCGCGCGCACATCAGGTGGGATCAGGCTTGCGATCTGTGATTGAATAAGTGCATTTGACGCTTAATTCATTATTGTTTTTTTAAGTAGGAAATATGCGCATACATATGTTTGTATGGGCGTAGTGGAAGCTAGGTATCTACCGTGCCAGATAGTGGATACATAGATATTCACGCGGATAAATGACCAGGTTTGTAATCTAGTTCGATCGTGATTTTGTCGTATGTTGTTGCACTAAATTAGTGGATGTGTAGCATGGTTGCGGGATTTACTATTATTGGAAAACCGAAAACACGATCAGTCAGAGAATTTCTACAGAACTGTTTTGATATTTGTTGGGTTTTGTGTCAAGTTTAGAAAACCCGGGCTTCTGGCTTGCATGTATAGAATATGTATATCTTTTGGCTAATGTGAATATAGTATATTTGTGTCTAGTCTTTTAGTTTCATTCAGAAGAAGCAGACCAACATTAAGAGGGCATTCTTATAATGAATTGTAATACGTAATCGATTAGCTTAGTAGCGGCTAAGAATTTTTAGATTATGACTTTACTCTCCCCCTAAAATAGAGTAGAGTGGGATCACGCAGTTTATTCTTTCTTGTTGTGTTTTTTTTATTTACTATTCGCTTTTTATTATCACTCCCAAGAGGACAGAAATAGGACAAAAAATGTCGAAAAGTGGAAGCTCGATGTTCCAGGTTTCAGGAATGAAAGATTTTGTGGATTTCTGTTTCATTTGTACGTAGTTCGTAATACGTAGTATGTCAGATTACTTACTTTAGTGTGATATTGACATTTAGTGTTTTGGGTTGCAGTAAATATACGCAAAAGATATAACTTTGAATCATTGTAAAGCACAATTTTCAAATTTATGGGGACTTCTAGACAATTTCCCAATTTGAGTGGATATGGAGGTATGAACGAAACTTAGATACAGTATTGTTAGTGTAAGGAATAACGGAAATCACTTATCGGCCGAGATAATTTCCAACCTGCTTCTTCCAGATAGTGTTTTATTTTCGGGATACTAAAAATGCTTACCTCGCCCTTCGGTGTGCAAAAGCCTAGCAAATGATTAGGTTTGCTAAATTTATTGTGCTTAAATTTTTAACAGTGGTCAGCTTGCATGATTTATTTAAATTTTATGTTTTTACTGTGTAGTTTAGACACATACACCTACACCTTATTGACAAGTTTCATACACCATTCGTTTTAAAGCAACATCTCAGAGCATATCGGCATATACAAAGGAATTTTTTAAAGCAATTCACTTCCCTTTTGTATGACACTTAAACTCCTTTTTTTATTTGATTATTTTGATATAAAGCATGGAATGCCGCTTTTATTTGTGTTTTTTTTTTCTTATTTTTCAACCACGTGTTCATAGCCAATATCTAGTTACATCTAATTAATTGGAATCCAACCGAGGGTTTGATTCCTTACCATGTGATTCGCGGCAGTACACTGGCAATGCATTTTTCCATAGTTCGCTGTCGTCGTTACTATTTGTAGTCGGTACCTTTGTGGGAAGTTAATTTTGGCTGTAATTAATACCTTCTGGAGGTGCAAAAAAAATGGTTAGGTTCCATGTCTACTGCTGCAAATATCAATAGTGAATCTAGTTAAAAAGACGCTGATGGATGTCTCCTCTTTCCCATTTTCGCTTTTGCTTTGGACTAGCGGCGTGGTCACATCCGAAATGAGGGTATCCGCGATCGTTATAGGGTTGCATTGATCGTGGAAAATTTGCGAGAGAGGCGTCTTCAATGGTATGGTCACGCAATTCGTGTTAACGAGAATTCACTTGCCAAGATTGGTCTGAACATGGAAATCGATGGTAAACGACCAAAAGGCTGGCCGAAACAACGGTGGCTTGATATGCTGGATGGGGATTTAAAAGCCTCGAGATTGTATTCAGATCAGGCATTTGATAGAGCCAAATGGCGAAACCGATCACGACGAGCGCTTGTGAACGGGACAAAGGCTGAAGAAAAAGAAAATGAATGAGTTCCTTGCTCTTGATTTTAATTTCGGCTGAGTTCTAGGAGACAAAGTGAAAGTGGCATCACTGCAGTCTTGGTTGTAGTCATATAACCTGGCAAATTCTTCTAGTATTGATATCGGTGAAAACCCTGCTTTCGGTGACTGCGTGATTTAACTAAAATTTTACTTCCCCTAATAACGACTTTATTATTTTTTCTGTATGTTTTCTGATTCGTTCTCTGTTAATTTAAGTTAAACAAGTCGGGAAACCGGAAGCTGGGCGTTTTAGGTATGAAAGGTTTTGTTTGCTTCGCCTGTGAGTATAGAATTATTCCATTTGTACATAGCCCGTTAAGAATATGCATTTAGCATATCAGATTTAGTACTTCGGGTTGTAAATTTACACGGTAAAGACAACTTTGAGCTAGTGTAACTTTGTTACTAATAGTATGATTTTGATCAAACTTGGAGATAATATGCTTCATATTATATTTTATACTACTACCAACTTTTACAACTCTGAGATAAACTTAAGGGGAGTTTTGCTCAATTTTCCCAAAAATATGGTAATATACTATTATTAACTTTATTTGAAGAGATATCGGAATGGAAGGTATTTCGGAGCCCAGGCATTTTTTTTTAGATTTTTCGGTTTGGTAGTTTCACTTTCAACCCCCCGCACTCCCTACCTTTCGAATAAATGTCAAAACTAAGACCGGCTTCGGAAAGTACTAACCTTTAATTTGATACCCCACATGACTATATTTGATGAAAAAAATGTTACACCCCCCTTTTGCATGTATGAGACCCCCCCCCCCCCCTTAAATTGAACGTAAAAGGAGGTAACTCACTATATGTATGTGCGTTCACAGTTCCCACATTTCCACCGAATTTGGTGTCAATCGCTATAAGCGTGTGCGTGTGACCGACAAACAGACAGACAGACAGTAAACCGATTTTAATATCTGCCATCATAATATAAACCTAGATAAAAAGGAAACGAAGCTGCTCTACGAATTAATGAAAACAAAACAAAAATTATAGCGCAAACTAGAAAAATCACGCCCAATATACAAAACATTACGATTGACGAGTAAAACCTAGAAAATGTAAACAACTTTATATACTTGGGCGTACGACTGACCAATCAATGGAAATGAACGAAATAAAAGGACGAATCCAGATCGCAAACAGAGCTTTCTACTCAGTACTACCGATTTTGAAAGCCAAACTATTATTAAACCTGCGCCTTGCTACGGATGTGAAACATGAACTATAACACAAACTTTGGTTAATATTTTCAATAAGAGGGAAACTAAAAGCAGGTAAACAAGAGGACGATCAATGACGGGATTAAAGATTTCAACAAGGTTGTCCTAGCTTCCCTCATTTTATAGTAAGAACAGAAAGACCCAAATCGACTATACTCTCATAAAACGCAATCATTTCCCTACCATCACTCTACGTGACAATCCCACCTCAATATCGACCCTAGAATGTTGGTTCGGGGATCTAGATACTGCTGAAAAAATACAAGCAATGCCTGCGGCGGAGGTAATAGTGATGATTTCACGAGAAATGAAATGTTATGATGCCAGTTATCCGATTACTGACCGTGACGAGCGTCGAAGAAATGTGGAACCCAACTTAAAATATGATGCATACATGAAATCTATGCAGCCCTTGGAGTCATCAAGCTCGGGGAGCAGTTCATTTACCGAAATACTTGGCTTGCCGGATAAGGAGACTAACCAGACCATAGTTCGATATTAGAATCCAGACTTTTGTGATTTTTAGTAATGTTTTTCCATTTCTAGGATTTTCTACTCAGTTACACTCGTCCTCTACTGTTCTGCGTCCGTATTCTTAGAGCGAGCCTATTGATAGCCGTCTTAGATTGCAAGATTTCACTGCTTAGTGCTATGGATTTATCATCTTCTTTAATGTATGTACCCCAACGTAACTCTTCATTTGAGAGTAACTGAATAACATTACATAAATACGCGTTGATAAAGGTTTGAAAATGTCAAGCAGCAGTGGTGAACACTTTCCATGTGCTGTAGCAAACAGACTGCGAGTGACATCGAGCTCAATGCTACCGTCAGTAAAAACAGTTCTGTCCATATATATAAATGGTTCGACACCCTTGGTCTTAGTTTGACGACCTGTTGTTGCTTCTTGTTGGTATTAGTTTGGAGTTTTACTCTCGTTGGCTCCATAGCTCGGAAAGAAAACAATCGGAAATCCTCAGTGTCATCGTAGTTAAGAAATTGTGTAATAATCTATTCAACTTCTCCACATCTCAAAGGCAGCGCCAAAAAGGTCATGTGCAGAAAAGGGGTCGGCTTGTCTTGATCGGTTGGATTATCCTCACCTATGCGAATAAAGTGACACGCCCACTGCAATCTATTGAGGAGGGTTTTATCCACAACTATGCGGTGATGGTACCTTTTATAATTCTCATTCTTAATATAATCCACACGTTGTGGTTGTGGCTCTATATAATGGAGTAAACATTACCTGCTAACTGCGTTATATTACACCACTCTCACAACAGAGGGCAAATCCATCAGTTGTTTTTTAGTGAAAAGACCTGCTCTACTATACGGCTGTCCGGCATGGATTCTGTCGTCGGTCAGGTCAATTTGACAAATTCGAATGCAAGGTTCGATAAATATAACTGGTAAAGAATGTGGTTTATCAGAGAAGTGAAATCTGCAATGCTCAGTTTCACTCTATAACCTCTATAATTAGTGTTCGCTCCTTTGTATAGTATAGGGCAAACATAGATTGTGTTTCACTATTATCACACTTAACGCTATGCAGATGATAAGTTCACAGCGAGACAAACACAATACGAACAAATAGAGATTGGGAGGTTGGCGCTCTACCCCCTCAACCATCACACGACGAACGGCCAGCAAGCAACTATTTGAAAGGGTATTCGAATGCACAGTCGAAGGAAGCCGATCCGACAATGCGAAGGCTCGGTGGACGACATCTGTAAAGCCTGTGCTGAAATTTTCTGACTGAAGAACGTAATTGAAGAATGAAGACCCTTGGGGAAATTTATGATTTATCCTTCCACTATTGACGAAGAAAAAGGACGGTCTTTTGGAAAAGCCGTTTGGATTGTGGTGAAGAATGACAATGATAACTCCTTGCATTTATCGACGCCATAATCAAATTAGATATTTCAAATTAATTGCTGTACATCAACATCAAATTCCGAATGGGGAGTTTCTTATGCTGAGATTCAGACGAAGGACTGAAAGCGTACCGAACAACAAGCAATATTCTAAAGGGGTTCTTTTTAGGTCCACTTCCCTAAGTAAGGTAATAAACAAATAAAAATCCTTCCCAGAGAACACACCTTCCTAGCAGATAATATTGGATTGACAGTTGTCACCAGATGAAAACTCAACGGACTAGGCTTAATGAAGTCCTGAATTATTGCTAAAATTTTGAGATCTAAACAGATCATCAGATCATCAACTATGGCGGTTATTCACTCTAGAGGATGGGGGAAAATTAGGCGAAAATACCAACTAATTATCAAAAGTTGATAAAATTAGATTATCTATTATGGAGTTAGTAGACAATCGTTTCTTTGAACACATTGTATTTGATGTGGACAAAATATTTCCATCAAGTAATATATTTGTATATGCAATAAGTGGAAAGAGGTATCTTTTTCATCACTTCCTAATAAGTCTGGTAGAAATGGTTACTCACTTGTCGGGTTAATGTTGTTAATTCTTAATTTTTCTGCTATACTTCACAAACAAAGTTACTTCCTAGAAACAACAGGTAATTCACCCATTCACTATCAAAACAATACCCCAAGCGACGTCAAGATCGACCATAAACATTTGCGTTGATAACGTGCTCCTCTCCGAAAAATCAAGTTTTGCCAGTACTATCGACTCCACCATTATGCTAATGCCTTACAAGGTGAATAATGCCAATCGGAATGCTTCCACATTGTCGTTGCTGCAATCAAGTTGGAAGCACCGAACTTGATTTTAGTGACGTCAGAGGCATTTGTGATTACGTTGAAGAGGTAGACGCGGACCATTCATCGATGGTAAAAGAGGGATTCCCTCGTGCGAGAAATGTTCTTCAACTGGTAACGGTAGGAGCAGAGATTCATAGTGTGTAATTCCCCAACAGCAGATACAGAATCACCAGCAGCGATTGCTGTAATACATGCGAGTATGTTCCATATATCCGCTGGTTGTGGTGCTTTGGCCAACTCTGATGAATTAGTAAATGCGCCATGGTAAGGTCACGATATATCATTACTGCAATGTTATGCGTGTGCTTTTTTGCGAGTCGTTGAAATTAGCTGAAACGAGGACAAGTAGCTGCTAATTTCTTAATTTGTTCTTGTGGAATGGAATAAGTTTCTTTTCGTGCTGTTTTGGTTTGGATTCGGACGTGGTTTTCCTATCTAACTTCATTTAAACTTTTATTCAAATTCCAGTTATGCCTTGAGCAAAGATCGGAAGTACAACCAGTTTTTTGGTCAATAATAAGACTAAGCTTCTGTTGATTTATTCCAATGAATACTAAGACAGGTTATCTTGAACGAATTGCTAATTTAGTGCTCTGCGACCATTATGTCTAATGAACATGTTAATTTCGAAATAATAGGTGCACTTTTGAGTGGACTGATAACAAGGTCTGAGATTTCAGTTTTTATTAGAACTCGTAGAAACCTCAATGCGAATCATTAACGACCGAAATGCGGGAAAGACGTATTATAGTACTCCAGTGTGGGTACTTACAATGGCACAACCTAGGGTAATTTCATTTGTCAACCGCACTCATATCAACACATGAACTTTTATTTTAAAAACTGATTCATTCGCATTGAACAATTTGTTAACATCATTTAATCAGATTCACTGTGAAAAATAGTGACTAAATCTGTCACCATTTGTCAACTCAAATAAGTCGCCACACGACCGCGGAAACCCGTCCTAACGTCCGCCAATTATTCAATTGAACTGCCCTCCGGCCCATTACATGTACTATGCACATTTGTGTATACGAACATACATGCGAAAAGCAAATTGTAGATAATTTAAAAATTTCATTATCATCCTCAATTAGCCGATAATCTTTTTGGTTTTGAGTTCAAATTTTTCACAGCATGGATTCCGATAAGGTAGCGTGGAAGAATCATGTCCGGATGGTCTACTGAGTACCAAAAAGATTCATATGTTTACATATACGATTACTACCATGAAACTGAACTGACATGTTATGACTTTATCAGTGAACTTCATTCGATGGAAGCGAAGAATTAAGCTGTGAATCCATTTATGTTGCCTCTCGGTGCTAGTTTCTCGATCTAAACACCTGAGCTCAGTACCTAAGGTTTGTCGAGAGTAAAGTTTTATGATATTTTTGAGTGTAACAAACTCCATACTTTAACTTTCCTAGGAATATTAACTTTCGCAAATAGTTTTGTTATCAATTTTATGCATGCTTCCATTCTCACAATCCCGTTTGAACATCTAGCGAGGGTGAATCACTGCAGTCTGAATGGCTGTATAACACCTATTTCTGAGGGAATAAGTGGGGAACCTCATTCCCTATTAATAGTATATTATATATTATATATTAACTTAATGCTCTTATACGCCACAGAGATACCCTTTGAGTTGGGGATTAAGATTTCACTCAAAGGATAGAAAGCCACAAATTTCGATTCATTTTCTTGTTATTAAAATGGAATCGAGGACCTTCAGAATGCTCACTTTCTCTAGCTTGCGCGAAAGTTCTAAAACTGCATGCTTGTCATTCTCGGGTTAGGTAAGGTTAGGTGGTGGGATTTTGGAGGACACTGTGCTATTGCACTCTGGAAAGCCAGACAGAAGTAGGCTTAAATCCAGTGTTAGGCTGATGCTCATCGCAACCGCATGGTGTGGTCTCATTACTTGGTTGTTGATTTCGGATTTTGGTCCACGAAGAGATACGTTTCAGTAGAACACATCAATGGAAACTTTGAACGCAAACGAGAAGAATCCCTTCTATGCCAATTGAATGCAGTGGAGAAGAGGCTTCCTAAAAAAGACATTGCGATCGTGATCAGTGATCTCAATGTCAAGATGAGTGCGAAACACGATTTCGGTAATCGTAAAGATAACGGTCAGAAGTTCATAGATGGAAGGGAGTTGTTGAGTAGCTAGTCAATACTCTGTCCCAAAATAAGTCTGCAGTCACAATGTTATAAGTTATGCGCTGCACAAGAATAGGTTTCCCAGAGAACAGCCACTACACCATATATTAGGTGAGAATGAACACTGAAGCTATTAATTACAAAGTCTTTCGTAACCCTTATAATGGAGAAATGGATGCCGTAATAACCGCAGCGGGCAGAAATCCTGGAGCTCCATCTTCAAATGATCTTTAAAACCCCTTGAAGAACATTATCATTAGTTCGATTACAAATATGTTTGAATCCAGTCACAAAAAATCGGAACGACTGATTCGACGATGAATTTAAGCTAACAAAGGAACGTAATAATGCTGTATATGAACAATGCGGCAATCTCAAACAACAATCTCTCGAGCCTCGAAGAATCAAGACGTCTGTAAACTTGAGAAGTGCACTATACTATAGCACTGACCTGTTAACTGTTAGTAAGGAACTCTAGACACCCGGGTTTTTCGCCGAGGTGCACCAATTCGATATCCCTCAAAACTGTCTGGCTTGAGATTCCTGATCCATACGGATTAGTTGACCCGCCTATAGCAGCCTGTTGAACCGGATTTTATCCACAACCAGACGGTCATGGTATCGCTCATAGATTTCGTCGTTATGTAGGCTGCGGAATCGTCCATCCTTATGTAGTGGGTCAAAAATTCTTCTCCCGAACGAGGCCAAGAGTTCGCAATTTTTCTTGGTAAGAACCAAAGTCTTCGAGGAATACATGAGGACATGGTCTTGTACAGAAGTAGCTGCCAACAATTGTGTTCGAATTTCATCGTTGTAGCTGTTATTGGTCTCAAAGTTGTAGTTCCTTATATTTACTATTTTCGCCTTGCCAGTGCGATTATATGTTTTTGGTTCTTTGGTTTTTGGCGCTAACGTTGTCGTCACCATATACTTAGTCTTGCCTTCATTAATGTGCAGCCCGAGATCTTTGTTGCTGAATTGCTTGGAGTGACGCCTCTTTGGTATGGGGCAATGATGTTCTGGGAGAATGGAGCTATAGCGGAGAATATCTTATAAATGGTGCTCAGTAACGTGATACTTCTGTAATTCTGCACTGCGTGATATCTCCCCTTTTTATCGATGGGACAGATAATGCCTCGTTGCAAGCATTTATCCGTCGTCTTTAGTTGGCAGGACCTCTAACTCGCCGATATTTTGGTTGTTAAACAGTTTATCAAAATACTCAACCCGCCCCTCCAATATGCCCATTATGTCGGAAATCAGATTTCCCTCTTTGTATCGACACGATGAGCATCGAGTTATATAAGGCTTCATCCTGGAGGTTTGTTGGTAAAACTTCCGTGCCTGGTGGGGTTGCTCCCTGTACTTTTCGAATTCACAGATTTGTTGGTTCGCCCAGGCATCCGTTTTCCGTCTGTGAAGTCGCTCCTCCGCTCGACAGAGTTCGTGATAAGTCTCTGCGCGTGTCCGCGTTCTTTGAGAATGCTATAATACATTACCCGGTATACACCATTCTTCCGTTCCGTTGCTAGCTTATATTCATTGTCGACCTCGCCATTCCGACTTTTCTTTCGACTGGGGTCGTGGCTGTATCAATACTAAGGCTCTTCAGGTGATTGTGAAAATCATTTGTTGATGCTTCGTCTCCAGGACATCTGGGTTGGGTTCTTTAGTATGAAAAATTGCAAACTCTTTGTCGTATTCAGAATAATTCTCCAAAGAATTTGTGGCTTCCTACAGGAGGATGGGCAATTCCATACCCTATATGATAACGAAATTAATGAGCGCTACTACGGCTGTCTGGTTGTGAATAAAATACGGCTGAATAGGTTACGGTGGGCGGATCTCATGATCCGCATGGGTGAATATGATCCAGCTCGGAAAGTCTATAAGCTATGATAGAATGTGAAGACGTGACAAACCCTGCCTGAGATGAAGTTTTGGCATAGGCCAGAACATCAGGCAACCTCTAGAAATGTTGAACAGGTGAACCTCGGCTCAAAACCGTTGTTTATCACAATATCAGTTGGGTTCGAACTTCACGTATGCGTAACCACGTAAAATCCTCGAGCAACTTGTCCAAAAGTGCATGAGTGATTTAAACAGATCTGGACTGCGCTACGAAATTGCTTCCAGCAACAGTGAAGCTTGAATGAAGTGACTTAAGTTGTGTGTGTTTGCAGAACCGTATACCGTGATTGCAAATCTTTCGATGATCCGGTCAGGGACATCAACCGTTGGCTTCTCATTGACGATGATGAGCAGTTCAAGAAGTGGAAGGAACACTTCGCAATGATTTTAAAGTGTATAACATCCAGTGGATGAAAAGGCTAGTTACCGTAACATGAGGATATGAACTACTGTGTACTGTGTGGCAAAATTCTTAAATCATGGATGGAAGTAACAACGTCTTGTTAGTGGCCTCCGTAGGATTTTTGTAGGCAAATTCGGTATAATTTACGTAGTTCTATTTATAAATATGTTTATATTTATATTTGCATTAAATTAAGGGATCCAAGGATATTATTATATCAAAAAATCAATTATGTTGTCTTTTGGAAAAAAGTTATTGCTGGCCTACACGGCCTAACACGGAAATTATTAAAAATGACGGAATTAAACACTTCTATGTAGACTCCATAAGTCATACAACGAGTATTTTTAGAAAGGTCATAATTGGTTAGTTGCCGCATTGTTCAATGGATTTTATTACAAACAAAATGAGCAAATAAGCAACTTTTTGTTCTCTAATATTTAATTTTGGACACTGAGTACCGTTTTTTACAGGAATGTGTACTAGATATAAAGAATTCATTGTGTTTTCGATTTACAAGAGAAAAATTAAATGTAGGAAGTTCGTGACTAGGTTCTTTGAGACTTCCCCCAAAACATCATCCCACGGAAAGGAAAAACAATGAGTCAAAGCTTCCTAGGAAACTCAACCGTAGAATTTATATCTGAGCTGCTTGGAAATTGGTTAGACGTATAAATAGATGGTGGCATGTTTATCTTTAAAAAATAGGAAACTTTCTCAAATTCAATGGCCAACTACATACCATTGGCAATTTTGGAAGTTTCGAATGAACTCAACAAATCATTAGATGCGCATGCATAAATCAAATATTTTGGAAGGAGTCCAAAATCACCTTTCCCAGAATTCTACATGTAAAGTACGATGAGCTTAGAAAAATAGATCGTGATTTGCTAGTTCATTTTGAAAAATGTTGTTCGCGAAAAGTGGAAAGTTTCAAGTCAGATGTCACTAGAATGTGCACTTCAGGATCATATCCAAAAATAACACTTTCAATTGCAATTGCACGTGGGGTATCCCATCGTTTGTGCACTGTTTCATTTCATTGATGGGTTTTGGCGTGAAATTGGGATGCAGTCGCGTAAGTGTTGAAATAATAAACTGTAATTGTGTGATAGGGCAACGAAGGGAAATATAATATAAAGTAAATTTAATTAGTACGTTGGACGGAAAAAAGGGTCTTGGTAGGCTTCGTGTTTTGGAATAGTTTAGAATAATGATCCGGAAAAAATATTAGAATCGCTCAACTTTTAAGGATTTTAAACTTAATTTTTTGGATTTTGGTGTTTTTTTACGGCTTTTTTTATGAATAAAAAAAAAACGACCAGTCCGATTGCAATTATCCTAATTTGCCGACCGTAGAAATATGTATTAAAGTAGTCGTGAAAATTTCAAAGAATTTGGTTGGATAGATTTTGAGCTATGGTGGCAGCCGATTTTCAAGATGCAGTTTCGAGAAAAACGCATTTGAAAATTTAAATGTGATAATCCACAGTCAAATTTTAACTCACCATTAATCTGCTATACCTGGTCTAGAGAGAACACTCTCCGTTTCTTCAAAAAATCTTGTAAGCCCGATTGTTGGTTGGTACAGCCAGAAAAGTGGCTATTTCTACGACCTTGGCCCCAGAATGAAGGTGTTTAGGAGCGAAAGTCCAGATCAATGCATTTAACGACTCATTGTTATTCTGGGCCTCTGCTCCTAAACATCAGTTCAAGAGATCATCTCGTGACAAATCTTCGTAGATTGGTTTAATGACTGTTTGAGCTTCTTCAGTCAAAGGTGCCTTCTCGTGGTGGAAATTATCCAGTTCTGTTTTAGCTTCCGCTTTGCGCCATTTGCACCAACTGTCCTCGCCTACTGGACAATTTTGCTGCTGAGGATTTTCGTCTGTAGAACATTTATTGAAGAAAGCTGCCCAAATTTCTTGCTTCATTCCTTCTATCGAATTTGCGTGTCGACGAATAGCTAGCCCAAAAAATGTAGTGAGGTCGTAAATAACGTTATCAGTAAGTTTTCCAGCCCCTTTTTCACCAATGCCTTTGTGATTCTTCTTTGCATTTCATTCCAATTCTTTTCTCGACATGTCCTACGCATTCCTTTTTTACTAACACTTATATTTTATTATTTGCAGAAGTTTGCAGAAATACCAGAGAAAACTCCAGCAGAATCCAATATACAGTATACAAAACTTGTTGCAATTGGAACATCCATGTTCATGCTTGCTAAAAGTATCTTTGCTGATGTTGATGCGAAGTCCTTTTTCTTCTCTGATAAGTATCGATTTTCATGAAATACTCATTTTCTAGTGCGAGCATGACGTTGCACGTTAAAGCGATCTCCTTTCGTACGATCCATTTAAAAAAATCGCTGAACACACAAACAGCACCATACTTACAACAAAATATAACTGAGTATAGCTTGAAAGCTTTTCAGTGCTCACTCTAGACTGGATTATCCTTTTTATTCCAAACAGCAAATAAGTTTGGACAATTGATTGAAAAAAGTGAAGCGATGGCAGCTTTACGGTTTCTTACCAGGGCAGAGGCAAACCGTCAGACGCTGCCTCACCTCTGCTGCAGCGTGGGAGCAGCGGCTCGTAGATGTTGAGTGCTCCTTTATACAATTTGTAGAACACGACATGACTACGAATTATATTGAGCGCAAATCCTCCTTATTGACCAGAGCTTGGCCAGAGCTGAAATATTCGTTTTGAGAATGATGGGGTCCTAAGTCCGCATCAACTTAATGCTGGACCGGACCAAATGGGAAGCAACTTAGGGCTTGCACCCAAACTTTTCAAAAAAAGTGAAGCGATGGCGGCTTTACGGTTTCTTACCAGGGCAGAGGCAAATCGTCAGACGCTGACTCACCTATGCCTTGAGAGCAGCGTGACCGTAGCGGCTCGCAGATGTTGAGCGCTCCTTTATATAATTCGTAGAACACGACATGACTAGGAATTATATTGAGCGCAAATCCGCCTTATTGACCAGAGCTTGGCCAGAGCTGAAATATTCGTTTTGAGAATGATGGGGCCCTAAGTCCGCATCAACTTAATGCTGGACCGGACCAAATGGGAAGCAACTTACTCCCTCTTTTCTGGTCCACGGACCCCTCGCTTAGGGCTTGCACCCAAACTTTTCAAAAAAGTGAAGCGATGGCGGGTTTACGGTTTCTTACCAATTGATTGGTTTTCCATCTTTTTATATTTATACCTGTGTTCGAATTTATAAGACTCAGGTAAAATACTAACAAGTAAAAAAAGATTCGATGCTCTTTCTTATCGAGTACTCTAGCCGCGGCTGCAAACTTCTTACTTGTTTAACACTGTAATTTCTAAACGACTCGGAGTATCGGAAAAGCCCTTTGCCCACATATTTTCCACTATATATAGATACAATTCATGGAAAAAAGTCGATTTCTCCAACCCGACACGCGGGATGACCCCCTTAAAGAGTTACCTGTTATTTTTGGTAACGATTTTGTGTAAAAGAAAACCTTAAAAAGCCACAACGGCCTCATCGATTTAAATAAAATTTCGTGGACATATGGGAACTATGAAGTCCCACGTATACAAAGACATATACAAGACATATACATTTTTTTTAAAAATATTTTTTTTTCACATGATGTACCCGCAGTACTTTCACGAGCAGTTTTGTTGTAAATTTTAAAATAAATGAGTGGGGGGTAATAATGTGCAAACTTAAAATGAGACAGGGCCCAATTTCCTAAACTACCAAACCCAAAAATCTGAAAAAATCAGAGTGATGTGCTTATATGAAATCTGGGCCTCAAAGTGTGTCCCATTCCGATATCTGCTCAAGTAAACTTAAGAATAGTATATTACTAAATTTTTCAAGTTGACTGGAAATGTCCCAGGTTTACCAAATTGCAGCAGCATAGAGGACAGTATAGCGGACAATGCTTCGTGAAAATCAGGTTATTAGTTAAAGCAGTTCAAAGTTATCAATTTTGCGTGAATTCACTGCATTCAATTCACTGCCATGCAAATTAGATGCTGACGTCATAATTAACGAGGATAATTGATATTCGAGTGAAATATCAAAGTCAAGAAGCTACTTCTCCCCAACTTTGTTGCCCTTTGCGGCCATTAGATCAGCTCTTCTTAAGGATTTCTCTGTCACAATTATTATTTCAGAAATGGTTGCTCCTATTGATACGAAATTTGGTAGAATGGTGGGACCTACCAATTCCCTCACATGCTGTGAGTAATAATAAAAGCAATCGTCGGCACAACAATCCAAATGGATCAGGGCCTTGAAGTGTGTTAGAGCACTTCATTCAAGATTGTAACGGTACACTATAGTACACTGTGATCAGCATTGCGCTCGCCCGAGATTATTACCCTAACTTGACTCAGGTACTTATTCACAGTGTAGTCGACTGGTATCCGACATTAAATCACGATACAAATTCCACTGCCACCAGTGAGATTTGAACCGCGACCTTCCGTACGACAGCCTTGTGCTTTAACCACTCAGCTGTAAGTAAGATATATGCAAAAGGTATTGATTCGTAATTACCTACTTTTGATATGGGTTGCAAAGGGGAGGAGTACGTGGATCTGAAAATGGTCAGTTACTTTAAGGATCCGTTCCTAGAAACCACCCCACCCAAACATCTGAAAAGAAATATGGTGGGCTAGCCGCCTTAAGTTTTTCGTAGTCATCAATTTTTGTAATATATGGGCTATACAGTGCACCGGACAAGAGTGTTGGAATAAATTTGGTTTTTCTACGTTGAGTATAAGGGGTGGGTCCTCATACATGCAAAAGAGGGGTGTAAAATTTTTTTTCACCGGTGTTGTTGGGCATAGGTGCATTCTCAGAAACTACCCTACCGAAAAATCTGCAAAAATCATGGTCTCAGATTGAATTTAAACAAAACTGAATTTTTGACGATCGATCCCCATGAAACAGGCACAATCACTGTCAGCTGCAGTGATCTGCCCAGAACTGAGCGATTTAAATACCTCGGGTCAACGCTATCAGCCAATGGAAAACTGCGTTATGAAATTGCTTCACGCATTAACGCAACCTGGATGAAGTGGCGTTACACAACTGGTGTTCTTTGTGATCGACGTATCAACGAACGTCTCAAATCTAAAATTTACCGCAATGTCATCCGTCCAGTCGCTCTCTATGGTTCTGAGTATTGGCCGACCATAAAAGACAATGAACGGCGTCTTGCGGTAATGGAGACGAAGATGCTACGTTGGACTAGTGGCGTCACACGTTTAGATCACATCCGAAATGAGGATATCCGCGATCGTTATGGGGTTGCACCGATCGTGGAAAAGTTGCGAGAGAGGCGTCTTCGATGGTATGGTCACGCAATTCGTGCAAACGAGAATTCACTTGCCAAGATTGGTCTGAACATCGAAGTCGATGGTAAACGACCAAAAGGCAGACCTAAGCAACGGTGGCTTGATACGCTGGATGGGGATTTGAAAGCCTCGAGATTGCACCCAGATCAGACATTCTATAGAGCCAAATGGCGAAGCCGATCACGACGAGCCGACCCCGCTTGTGAACGGGACAAAGGCTGAGGAAAAAGAAGAACTATGTTTTAAGAGAGTCGCCTAGAAATCCCCTTGAGTTTACCGTAGTGTTGCAAAATATGCAATAATATCGTTGCAGTAATATATACTATAGTATGAAGCATCATATCCCCAAGTTTCATCAAAATTGCACTATTAGTAATAAAATTACAATATAAAATTGTCTTTTCCTTGTAAATTTGCTGCAACCCAAAATTCTAAATATCAATGTTACATTAAAGTGAAGAGTTTTCCATGCTATATATATCACGGACTATTTACAAATGGGGTAGTTCTGCACCCAAATATACTTACCTAAGAAACAAACAAAACCGTTTATACAGCTACTAGCTTCCTGTTTCCCGATTTGTTTATTATATAAAATTTATTAACCATACAATACATGTATTTGAACATAAATACATGTACAAAATGAATAAGATAGAAAAATTACTGAAAGTAAGCTATGTATTTATGTGTGCACATACATACATGTCGAGTATGTATTGTTGTTTTCAAAAATCTGTTATCTTTTATCTTTGAAATACTTCAATTTCATTCTTCTTTATTGTTGTTTTCAACTTGGGATTTGAATTTGTACACTGCGTCTACAGCTCTTGCATCACATTTCTTAATATAAAATCATCATCATCATCATCATCAACGGCGCAACAACCGGTATCCGGTCTAGGCCTGCCTTAATAAGGAACTCCAGACATCCCGGTTTTGCGCCGAGGTCCACCAATTCGATATCCCTAAAAGCTGTCTGGCGTCCTGGCCCACGCCATCGCTCCATCTTAGGCAGGGTCTGCCTCGTCTTCTTTTCCTACCATAGATATTGCCCTTATAGACTTTCCGGGTGGGATCATCTTCATCCATACGGATTAAGTGACCCGCCCACCGTAACCTATTGAGCCGGATTTTATCCACAACCGGACGGTCATGGTATCGCTCATAGATTTCGTCATTGTGTAGGCTACGGAATCGTCCATCCTCATGTAGGGGGCCAAAAATTCTTCGGAGGATTCTTCTCTCGAACGCGGCTAAGAGTTCGCAATTTTTCTTGCTAAGAACCCAAGTTTCCGAGGAATACATGAGGACTGGCAAGATCATAGTCTTGTACAGTAAGAGCTTTGACCCTATGGTGAGACGTTTCGAGCGGAACAGTCTTTGTAAGCTGAAGTAGGCTCTGTTGGCTGACAACAACCGTGCACGGATTTCATCATCGTAGTTGTTATCGGTTTCAACGGTTTCAAAGTTGTATTCCCCTATCCTTATTCTTGTTCGTGCTTGTGTTTGACCAGTGCGGTTTGATGTTGTTGGTTGATTCGTCTTCGGTGCTGACGTTGCCACCATGTATTTTGTCTTGCCTTCATTGATGTGCAGCCCAAGATCTCGCGCCGCCTGCTCGATCTGGATGAAGGCAGTTTGAACGTCTCGGGTGGTTCTTCCCATAATGTCGATATCGTCAGCATAGGCCAGTAGTTGGGTGGGCTTGGAGAGGATCGTACCTCTTGCATTTACCTCAGCATCACGGATCACTTTCTGGAGGGCCAGGTTAAAGAGGACGCATGATAGCGCATCCTCTTGTTGTAGACCGTTGTTGATGTCGAATGGTCTTGAGAGTGATCCTGCTGCTTTTATCTGGCCTCGCACATTGGTCAGGGTCAGCCTAGTCAGTCTTATTAATTTCGTCGGGATACCGAATTCTCTCATGGCCGTGTACAGTTTTACCCTGGCTATGCTATCATAGACGGCTTTAAAGTCGATGAACAGATGGTGCAACTGTTGTCCATATTCCAACAGTTTTTCCATCGCCTGCCGCAGAGAGAAAATCTGATCTGTTGCTGATTTGCCTGGAGTGAAGCCTCTTTGGTATGGGCCAATGATGTTTTGGGCGTATGGGGCTATCCGACCTAGCAAGATAGTGGAGAATATCTTATAGATGGTACTCAGCAACGTGATACCTTTATAATTGCTGCACTGTGTGATATCTCCCTTTTTATGTATGAGACAGATTATGCCTCGTTGCCAATCGTCAGGCATTGATTCGCTGTCCCATACCTTGAGCACAAGTTGATGAACCACTTGGTGTAACTGGTCGCCTCCATATTTAACCAATTCGGCTGTAATTCCATCGGCTCCTGGCGACTTATGATTTAGCCGATGAATTGCACGGACTGCTTCTCCTAAACTTGGTGGTGGCAGTATTTGTCCGTCGTCTTCAGTTGGCGGGACCTCCAACTCGTCGATCTTCAGTAGCTCATCAAAGTACTCAACCCATCGCTCTAACATGCCCATTCTGTCGGAAATCAGATTTCCCTCTTTGTCTCGGCAGGATGAGCATCGAGGTGTATAAGGCTTCATCCTGCTGACTTGTTGGTAAAACTTCCGCGCCTGGTGCGGTTGCTCCCTGTACTTTTCTAGTTCACAGACTTCTTGGCTCTCCCAGGCTTCCTTTTTCCGTCTGTGAAGTCGCTTCTCCGCTCGACGGAGTTCGTGATAAGTCTCTGCGCGTGCCCGCGTTCCTTGAGAATGCAACATTACTCGGTATGCGGCATGCTTCCGTTCCGTTGCTAGCTTACATTCATCGTCAAACCAGCCGTTCCGACTCCTTTTGTGGCTGGGGCCAAGTATCTTTGTGGCCGTATCCATGATAATGTTCTTCAGGTGATTGTGAAGATCATTTGTTGATGCTTCATCTCCAGGTCCTCTGTTGACTGCGGTTATTGCGGCATCCATTTCCCTCATATAGGTGTCGCGGAGGTTTGTGTTGTGGATGGCTTCAGTGTTCACTCTCATCTGATTGTCAGAGGGGATTCTAGGTGGTATTGTTATTCGAGCTCGGAGCACCATGCCAACGAGATAGTGATCCGAGTCTATATTGGCCCCCCTATATATTCTGACATTCATCAAGGCTGAGAGGTGGCGGCGTTCGATCAACACGTGGTCAATTTGGTTGAAAGTAGTCCCGTCTGGAGAGGCCCACGTATGATTGTGGACCGCTTTCCACGCAAACCAGGTACTTCCAACAACCATTTCGTGTGACCCTGCTAATTGAATAGTCCGCAGTCCGTTATCATTTGTTTTTTCGTGTAAGCTATGGGAGCCAACGTATCGCCTGAATACGGGCTCCTTCCCTACTTGGCTGTTAAAATCCCCAGGTATGATTTTGATATCATATCTGGGACAGGCTTCGAGGGTTCTTTCTACTGCCTCGTAGAAGGTATCCTTCTCCGACTCTGCAGTCTCCTCTGTAGGGGCGTGAACATTTATGAGGCTTATATTTCTAAACTTGCCTCGTAAGCGCAGAGTGCATAGCCGTTCGCTTATACTTTCAAAGCCGATAACAGCAGGTTTCATTTTTTGGCTGACTAAGAAACCTACTCCGAGCACATGGTTTACTGGATGGCCGCTATAATATATGGTGTAGTGGCTCTTCTCCAGGAAACCGGTCCCTGTCCATCGCATCTCTTGCAACGCTGTTACATCAGCCCTATATTGGGACAGGGTATCGGCTAGCTGCTTATCAGCTTCATCTCTGTACAGGGAGCGCACGTTCCATGAGAAAATGCGCAAATTGTTGTTCCTTTGTCGTTGCCGGGTCCGTCGTTTTAAAATCCGTCCTATCCGAGGTTCCTGTTGTGGCTTCGTAACAGGTTGTTTTCCGTGTAGGGTTGTCAGCCCTACCCAACCCCCAACCTGGAGGACCAGTTGGTACAATTTGTCCCGTTTTTAGGCGCGGGAGACTCGCCTTCATCCTTCTCCGTCTGCAGCTTTTCGTCAAGAAAGAGCTCCCAGCGGTCACCACGTGGAGGTGGAGATAGGGTTTGGTAGTAGCTGTTGGTGTTGGTTCAGCAGGCATTTCCCAGGTTTTATGCTCCATCGTGGGTACCAATCCACGTTTCGCCCCGGGACCTATACTACCCTTTGACCAAACTATGCCCGAGGTAGACTTGTACAAATACCTAAGAATTCTGCAAGGAACCCATGCTCGAGTTGGTGATCTGAAGGATGCTGTGGTGTGAAGCTGATGCTGAAATGGCATCTCTCGGGGAAAAATAAAATAAGCGCACTGTGTTTGCTATGCCTTCACTGGCTTACGCATTCGGAATATAGTCGTGGACGAAGACCGATTTGGAAAATACGGACTGTTATGTTCAAATTCCGTATGTATTATACAAAGTCTGCCGTGAAGCGGATGAACGTGCCTCGTAGCATCGAAGGTAGGGACGCGGTTGGTGTGGCGACTCTCTGCGCGCTTTTTTTACAGTAAAGAGCAGGCGAGTTCCTTGCATGTGGCTGTTTGTAAGGCAGACTGTGGGCTGACTCCACTTAACTTGAAGGAACCAGGAACGGATCGATGAATGGACCATTGGACCATCTCATTTCTGGCTGCACTTTTATGGCACCGGCACAATACTATTTGTAAGGAAATTCACCAAAACCTTGCATACAACCATGGGCTGATCACGGAAACATGTCCTTTTTACCGATATGAGCCGCAAACACTACTTGATACTTCTGCTTACAGCACGTATTGGAATCGGCAAGTTTTAACTGATCCCTACATACCGTACAATAAGCCTGTTAGTTGACAAGCGGGTCGCTCCGCGTCCATTATTGATGTTGCTACCCGTTATAACAACAACATTGAACGGAAGTATGTGGAGAAGAAGTTGACTTACGAGCTACTGGCTCGGGAAATAAAAAAAATTGGCGTCTCGAGTGGGTGATTATAATTCCCATAATCTTATCATCTAGATGTATTGTATTTAAATCCTTAACGGCTTCCCTTGATCTCACACAGTCTGGTTTAAACCATCCAAAAATACACCATTCTGTATATGCGTTCGATGTTATGGGGAGTTTTAGACGGATTCTCTAGACCACCATCAGCGCCACTTTATTCTTTTAAGTAGGTAGGATCGTCCGAACCTGCACGCTTGGCACTTAGTGCTAGTATTAGGTAAAATCTTGCATTCGCTGAAATTGTGATAACTCGAAAAAAAAGAAAAATATATAATATTCTTGGTGTCAAAACTGGAAAATTGTTTGGTAACCAATTTATGTATATACTAAAATAAATATTCCAAATGTAACTTTTGTATCCGAGTCATTAAAACACAGATGTTGATTATAAGAAATATTAGTTTAAAGGTAAAGTGAGTGAATGACATGCTATGCTGCACTAAGCCACAGTAATAGGTAGTACCCACACTTAATGGACCGGATGAACGGATGAGCTTGTTCGTACACATGTACCTATGATGTGTACGGATAAGCTACTCCAAATCATTCGCAAGTCTGGTCCATTGAGTGTGGATACTACTTATTAGGTGTACTGTGCACCAAGCCTTGTTAAGTTTTTTTTAAATCTTTACTAACTTTAAATTCGCCAATTTTGCAAGTGCTATAAAAAATTAAAAAGTCGATGAAAAAAAAATTTCTTCCGGAGTTATCTAGAGAAATATCTCCTTTAACGAATTCAGTTTTTCAGTTTTGTGTTTCAGATGATTCTATCGCGAGATATTGTGTACACTGCAAAATTCCTATTTTCCGAAGTGCTTCCGAAGATTCACTATTACACGCTCAATTTTAAATTTATTGCAATCACAATTTCGTGAAATGTTGTTATTATTCATAATTATATGGAAAATGAATAAATAAGTTGGCACTATCTGCATCTGCAAAAAAAAGTCTTAAAAGCATGCCATTTTTAAGGTTTAGTATAAAACAAAACCTTATTAAAATCGGTTTAATGTCTGTCCGTCTTTCTGTTTTTTTTCCGGGGAGGTGAAATCTTCAAAAGGCACTGGCCTGGACACGCCAGCATGTGGGATTCTTACCCACTAAAATCACTCGAACACTCTTACCATCTATTTAGAGCTCTGTCCCTTTCTGCTTTCTTCATCTGCGATAAAGGAGAGATGGACTTCGCATTGATATATTCGTCATCTCACCTGTCATCCTGAATGCAGAGCACACCCGTAGGGCTGCTCTTCTGAACACATCATTAGGGCTGTTCTGTAGACTGCACTCAAATGGCCTGTAATGCCTTTCCCCAAAGTGGAGCAGAATGGAGCAGGATGCAATTCACTACCCTAGCTGAAAGCAGCCTGGTACCGTGCCGTGGCCTCCCACGTGCGGCATCATCCTTGCTTTGTCATAAGCATACTGCATGTATTGCTTATAGCTAAGCTCCCCGGCTGTCATCACTTTCAAGTATTTGATGGCAGATTTAGAAGTGACGATTTGAATCTCAATTTGAATATGGGCATAATTTCTTTTACGGCGCTCGGTGATGAGGACCGCTTCCGTTTTTTCCTCCGCACGTATCAGACCAGAACTCTCTAGCCAACACTTAATAGCACTGATCGCTTCGCATGAGTATAACTCAGCACCTTCGAGATCGAGATCCGCCGGAGTAACCCATCACCATACCAAAGCCTCCATTATTGTAAATAGCTGTTGACAAGTGCTGCAAGATATGCAAGAATGTTTGCCAGATATTCCCGAATTAGGTTCCAATTGGCCGAATTGAATGCATTTCTCACATCCAGGGTCACCACTACGCAATATTTGCTAGTACTACCCCTTCCATGGATTGCATCTTCGGCCAAGCCAGAAACCATTTTAATGACATCAATGGTTGGCCTGGCTTTACGGAACCCATACTATCGATCTGAGAGGCCTAACAGGTTCTCAACAACCGGGAGTAATTTATTGCAGATTACTCGCTCTAGCATTTTTCCTACAGTGTCCAAAAGACAAATAGGTCTGTAGGAGGTTGGCTCACCTGGAGGTTTACCAGCTATAGGCAGTAGAACTAACTTCTGTCGCTTTCATGATGTTGGAAATATTCCCTCCAACATGCACGCTTCGAACAACTCAGCGAACATGTCCGGTCTGGATTTCACGGCGAACTAAAGGGCCCTATTCGGCACGTCATTCAGACCGAGAGCTTTGTTATATCCTATTCTAGCGTAGATCTCTAGCAGTTCGTCACTGTTGACTGCCGGTATTGCGGTATTCAGAGGTCGCTGGAAGCTGTCAATCCCCTCCTCTTGCTGGGGGAATAAACCTTGGATAATGTTTAACATGAATGAAGGGCCCGTGACCTGCGAAGATGAATAGCTTCTGAATCGTCCCATCACGATAGGCGTTCCCCCACGGGTTTACGTCTGCTTCCGAACAGAGCTCCTTAACGCATTCCCTCTTGCTTCGTTGGATGACGAGCTTGAGGGTTTTGCGGACTTCCTTCGCTCTTTTTGCCCTTGGTCTGAGCCGCTCTTCTGGCTCGGTAATAGGCTGATCGAAGGGTGGTCAGTTCAGTATTCCAACAGTAGTTTGGTCTTCTACTGGGGAATGAACACCTCCTCAGCATGGACACGTCACACGCTTTGGCGATGCGTAGGGCCACATAGGCTGCTCTTTTCGTAGAGGTGCCTGATTGATTAGGTTAGTCTAGCCACCCCTCTATGAAGATCTGCTCATCCAAGGCTTTTGCAGACTAGCCTGACATCTTTCTCGGTTTCGGGCATGATGGTTTTCTGCCTGTGACTTCATCCATAGCACGAAGAAGATTGCCTGGTGATTGTTGTGGGTGTAATCCTTGCGATTGCCTCGAGCCTGAGGTGGCGAAGGCTTACAAGCTGTGCCAAATCAAGGAGAATTTGGCCCGCTTATAACATAGCCCGATCACGAGAGCTCCTGTGCCAGACGCGTGCAAATGCATTCAAGATTGCGGCGGTCTGCACGGGGCACTGGCCCATAGGGGACCATGCCGCTAGGCTCGGCTTACCCTACAACTCGCATTGCCGAAGCTGCGGAGAAGGAAGGGAAACCCTCATGCACTTTCTCTGCGATTGCCCGGCTCTAGCTCGAGTCAGGCTGCGGACACTGGGTAAACCATTCTTTGGGGACCTCAGTGAGATTTCTAGTTACAGGGTCGGAGAGCTGCTTTCCTTCGTGAATGCTACGGGCTGGCTCTGAGGATCCGAGCCAGCTGGACTCCGCTTCCCTGTTCGTATAACAACAGTCACGGTCTTGGGAGTTTGTGGCATCAAAACGGCGCACCAAAGCGCTAATTGGGCTCCTCGGAGCGGCCACTGATACCTACCTACCTACCAATCCTTGCTGACACACCAGAACGTACCATGTGCCATTGCAGGGCCGACAAAAGTTAGGTCTACGACTGAGGTAGGTCCCCCTTTCTGAAAGATGTTTACATAACTTTCGGTGGCCAAAATTATATCCAACTGTGCATAAGCGTCTAATAAAGTGCGGTTCCTTGCATTTGTCTCTCTACTATCTCACTCACGGCCCCAAGCATTGAAGTCACCAGCTATCAATCACCCTCGGACTACAAACCCTTGCGTCGAGAACAAGACTGTCAAGCATTGTCTCGAATTCGGACAGTGTCAGACTTGGTGGGAGTAACAGCTGTACATATATATCTCTTTTATTTTTGCCCACACATAGCCGCTGGCTGTCTGTATTGTAGCCAGCCGAATCTATAACCCATACGCCACCGTGACGGTTTCTATAAGGTTCGCTAATAATTGCAATTTCCACCTTGGATTCGTATGTGGTCTGCTCGAGTAAATCCTGAGCGACCCTGCAATGATTGAGGTTTATTTGAATAAACCTCATTTTTAAGGTTTTTTCTGCGAAATAAAACCTTATTAAAACCGGTTCAATGTCCGTCTGTCTGTCTGTCGGTCGATCTGTTTGTCTGCCACACGCACTTTTCTTAGAAACGGCTATACCGAGCGCCCAGACATGTAGTGACTGACATCTTTGTACATTGAGGTTAAGGAGGGGTCCTCATACATGCAAAAGGGAGGTGTAAAATTTGTTGAGTATCAAATGAAAGATCCCGATTAGTACTTTTTGATGCCGGTCTTAGTTTTGACATTCGTTGAAAAGGCGGGGAGTGGGAGGGATCGAAAGTGATGATTTCTTTAACGGACCCATTCCCAGAAACTACCCAACCGAAAAATCTGGAAAAAATCATGAAGCTGCCTCTATACGGCCCCTCCATATTGATTTTTGCTCAAATTAAGTTATAAATAATATGTTACTAAATTTTTGGGGAAATTGAGTTAAAAAACCTCCCTTAAGTTTATCCTATAGTTTGTAGTAATATAGATTCTAGTATAAAGCAGGTTATCCTCAACTTTGATCAAAATCATACTATCACTAACAAAGTTGCAGCAGCTCAAAGTTGACTTTACCGTTTAAATCTACCACAACTTAATATCAATATCATATTAAAGTGAGTAGTCTGACATGTTAAATGCATACACATAACAGGCTACGTACAAATGGCATAGTTGTTGTTGTTTCTTGTTTTGCTTATTGAAATCAGCGCCTTCCTAAATTCCGGGCATTTAGCACTTGCGATAATGTGTCCATATAGCGATCGACACCACATTGGGTGGAAAAGTGAGAACTTTGAACGCTCACGCATACAGTGAGTTACATCTTTCTACGCCGAATTTAAGGGGGGTCCACATACATGCAAACAGGGTGTGTTAATTTTTGTTCATCAAACATAGTCATATGGGGTAACGAATGAAAGGTCTTGATTAGTATTTTTGTAAGCCGGTCTTAATTTTGACATCTGTTGTTGGGGAGTTGCCAAGGGTCGAAAGTGATCATTTCATTAATGGACCCATTCTCGCCAAGTTTGGTGGAAATCGTACTATTACTAATAAATTAAAGACTTCGAATGTCAATATCACTTGAAAGGGGTTATTCTCATATAACATGTGCATATATTACGTGCTAGGCACTAATGGGACAAATCATCATCATCATCATCATCAACGGCGCAATAACCGGTATTCGGTGTAGGCCTGCCTTAAGGGGGTCATCCCGTGTGAAGGCCGTTTTTTTTGCCTTTTTTTGAAAAATTATTTTGAAAGACTGGATAAAGATAGAAACGTGATTTTTTCACCATATGTTTACTGATATCTCTAGTATATGTGATAAATTTTTCAGCTTGATATCATAGCTAATTTTCGGAATAGGTGTTAATTTATGCACCCATCTCCAAAAAAAGGTGTTTTTCTGCTGCCACGCTGGAGGGCGCTGTGTTCATCTGAGGAAAAAAACTAAACGGCATTTTAATGTGGACAATATTCCACGGTCCGCAAACTAGGATAATTGGAAAATATTAAAAGGTAAATTTTTGGTGGGCTTTTAAACTTAATTTTTTGGATTTTGGTGTTTTTTTACGGCTTTTTTTATGAATAAAAGAAAAACTACCCATCCGATTGCAATTATTCTAGTTTGCGGACCGTAGAAATATGTACTAAAGAAGCCGTGAAAATTTCAAAGAATTTGGTTGGATACATTTTGAGCTATGGTGGCAGCCGATTTTCAAGATGCAGTTTCGAGAAAAACGCATTTGAAAATTTAAATGTGATTATCAACGGTAAAATTTTAGCCCACCATTAATCTGCTATACCTGGTCTATAGAGAGCACCCTCCGTTTCTTCAAAAAAGTGTTGTAAGGTCGATTGTTGCTCTCTGGTGTCAATTGTGGCTCTTTTAGCGAGGTCAGTCGATGGTCGTTCGGACCGCCAAATTCGCGCTTCATTACGGCGGTCGGCATAAACCTGACATATGTGACCAACTTGACATCCCATTGTCACTAGGATTTTGAGAATGCCATTGAATCCTGCATTGAAAATAATTACAGCCAGAAAAGTGGCTATTTCTACGACCTTGGCCCCAGAATGAAGGTGTTTAGGAGCGAAAATCCAGGTCAATGCATTTAACGACTCATTGTTATTCTGGGTCTCTGCTCCTAAACATCTGTTCAAGAGATCATCTCGTGACAAATCTTCGTAGATTGGTTTGATGACTGTTTGAACTCCTTCAGTCAAAGGTGCCTTCTCGTGGTGAAAACTATCCAGTTCTCCTTCAGCATCCGCTTTGCGCCATTTGCACCAACTGTCCTCGCTTGCTGGACAATTTTGATGCTGAGGATTTTCGTCTGTAGAACGTTTATGGAAGAAAGTTTCCCGAATTTCTTGCTTCATTCCTTCTATCGAATTTGCGTGTCGACGAATAGCTAGCCCAGAAAATGTAGTGAGGTCCTTATCAGTAAGTTTTCCAGCCCCTTTTCCACCAATGCCTTTGTGATTCTTCTTTGCATTTCTAAGCCGCGTTCCCATTCTTTTCTCGACATGTCTTACGTATTCCTTTTTTACTACTATGTATATTTTATTATTTACAGAAATTTGCAGAAATACCGGAGAAAACTTCAGTAAAATCCAATATACAATATACAAAACTTGTCGCAATTGGAACATCCATGTTCATGCTTGCTAAAAGTTTCTTTGCTGATGTTGATGCGAAGTCCTTTTTCTTCTCTGATAACTATCGGATCCCAATACTCGTTTTTTAGTGCGAGCATGACGTTGAACGTTAAAAAGATCTCCCTTCGTAGGATTCATTTAAAAAAATCACTGAACACAAAAACAGCACAATACTTACAACAAAATATAACTGAGTATAACTTGAACGCCTTTCAGTGCTCACTCTAGACTGGATTATCCTTTTTATTCTAAACAGCAAATAAGTTTAGACGATTGATTGGTTTTTCATCTTTTTATATTTATACCTGTGTTCAAATTTATAAGGCTCAGGTAAAAAACTACCAGGTAAAAAAAGATTCGATGCTCTTTCTCATCGAGTACTCTAGCCGCGGCTGCAAACTCCTTACCTGTTTAACCCTGTAATTTCTGAAGGACTCGGAATATCGGAAAATCCTTTTGCCCACATATTCTCCACTATATATAGATACAATTCATGCAAAAAAAAAATCGATTTCTCCAACCCGACACACGGGATGACCCCTTTAATAAGGAACTCCAGACATCCCGGTTTTGCGCCGAGGTCCACCAATTCGATATTCCTAAAAGCTGTCTGTCGTCTTGACCTACACCATCGTTCCATTTTAGGCAGGGTCTGCCTCGTCTTCTTTTTTTTACCATAGATATTGCCCTTATAGACTTTCCGGGTGGGATCAACTTCACCCATACGGATTAAGTGACCCGCCCACCGTAATCTATTGAGACAGATTTTATCCACAACCGGACGGTCATGGTATCGCTCATAGATTTCGTTATTATGTGGGCTATGGAAGCGTCCATCCTCATGCAGGGCACCGAAAATTCTTCGGAGGATTCTTCTCTCGAACGCAGCCAAGAGTTCGCAATTCTTCTTGCTAAGAACCCAATTCTCCGAGGAATACATGAGGACTGGCAAGATCATTGTCTTGGACAGTAAGAGCTTTGATCCTAAGGTGAGACGTTTCGAGCGGAACAGTTTCTGTAAGCACAGTTTTTGTAAACGCAGAGGCTCCTTTCGGAGCTTCGTAACATCGGTTTTCCGTATAGGGTTGTCAGTTTTACCCTTCTCCGTCTGTAGTTTTTCATAAAGAAAGAACTCGTAGCGATCATCACGTGGAAGTGGAGATAGGGTTTGGCAGTAGAGCTGTTGGAGTTGGTTCAGAAGGCGTTTCCCAGGTTTTATGCTCCATCGTGGGTACCAATCCACTTTTCTCCCTGGGACCTATACTACCCTTTGATCGACAAATGCACACTCAAATGGCCCTCTAAAAGAAATACACAAAACCTTTCATACTTGAAGCATCCAGCTTCCAGTTTCCTGACTTGTTTAACCGACCTGGTGGCTAGCTAACGATTTTGATAATCAAAACAGGGTATAAATCGATTATTACCAGATATTGTACCTGGTAAAAATTGATTTATTTAGCCGCTCATTCAATAATTGGTTGGTATTATTGTTTATGTTATCTTCTCTTTCCCCTAAGCTAGCCTAAACTATCTGTGAGATCAAGATCACAGACAAGGTCATACTCGATCAATTGAAAAAGCTGGCAGGAGTCCAAATTCTAAGAGGGAAATTGATATTTTCTAATTCAATCATTTGAATTGATTAGTGAAATTTCACCTATTTGCCTTTCATTTCGGGTGACGGATTTTAGCGCAGCCATTATAGGATCAAATGAGTAGATTAGATAAATTAAGGGAAAATTGAGTTGTTTTGATTGAGCTCGCCAGAAACTTCGAGATGTCTGCCACTTTCTAAAGTGCACCGAACATCGAATTGCGGTTCCTTATCCTATTTTTGGGCACCAGAAGAATGTAATGCACTTGACTCGTTGAATCCACGTGAGATAAGTATGTTTAAATTTTATGGATAGCTTAAGTGGATGGTGTTGTTAAGGATGCATTTTTGGACGGTTTTATTTCTCTATATAGTGTATGCGTTTCTTCTTAAGAAATATATATAGTACATACACCTTACTGCAGTTTTGTAAATATTTCATGCCGAAATCGGATTCTACCAGTTTTCAGTTTCAGCCTACAACATTGCAGAGAAAATTGATTAAGTTCTTAATTTTCAATAAGAAGCTAAGCTGTAATCAACTACATTTTGTTGTGGTTGTGGTTATGCTTCATTTCTTACGAGTATCCGTCCAAAACCACAAATCATTTACAATTTACATAATTTAGTGCTGTAAAAATGATCACAGATTATCATTACTTATGTATGCATATCCTATTAGGTAAAGATTTCTATGGATGAATTCTAAATAGTCACAATGACTGCTTCCAAGCCAGCTAAACTTGAAAACAGATTTAATAAAAAGTTCTCAGGCTCATCCAGGTTTCCAAACATCTCGGGCGAAGTTATTGTATATTGTTTATAGCAGCACATATTATTGTTAGGGAAATAGATGTCATAATTAAAAGCTTGGATAATAGTTCTGGTTTGCTTTGATACCACCACGACTAGAAGCCTTGAACTTCAGTTAGATCGAGCCTTCCTAGGGCTTTCCGAAAAACTAATTCCCAGAATCAATTCATCGATCTTGCTGGAAACTAGGTAAATTGTATGATAAAGCTAACAATAGAATTGTGGCCCTACATCAGAGTACTTCGATGAAGTAACATATCAGAGCCAAGTCGTTATGAAAAGGTGCAGGTGCCCAGAACCGGAATCTTGATTTTTAGGCCATTAACAATTAAAATAAAAGTCGGAAACCCGAAACTTGTCGCCTTAGGTATGGGCGAAAGACGGTTGCATTTATATATAATTCATAGGAAACAATATTTAAATATTTACTATGTCAGATTACTCATTCTAATGTGAAACTGGCATTCTACATCACATTCAGTATAATGCTATATTAAGATCGCCATTGTCGGCGAGTGGTGCTCCTTTTCACACTACACATACGCACATGCCTGAGGCACTGGAGAATCGTTTCCATACTTCTGGCTACCTGTTGCGAACATTGAGGGACTATTTAAAGAAAAGTGCCCTATTCTACTACCTGGGAACTGATTTACGCGCGGGCATATGAGCAAGTTCAACGCACACTGGGAATAGTGATGCGACGAGTAGACGCCTCTATAGAAAACCGAAATTGTTGTCCTAACCAAGGAGAGGGTTCTCACACGTCAGCAGTGATATACTTCGCCGTCATGATAAACACGAAAATGAGTATCTTCAAGCAAATTCACAACACAGCTGACAAGGCTGTAGCTAGAATGCTTGCGATTTGCCGGCTGATGTCCACTGTTGGAGGTCTCTTATCAGGTTTTGCTGACTTGCACAGTAATGCGATACACCGTAAATGCCTAGCGCAAGTATAAAGACGAGCGCGAGGGAGTTGTCCCCGCCTATCGTGCCGTCTTGGAACCAGCAGTAGTGGTGATAACAGGAGTTATTCTGATGGCTCTCCATGCTGCCGAGAGGAGGTTTCCATTCCCCATGTTGGCAACCAGAAGTTTATACACCTCAGAAAAGCCAAGGGAAATAAGGAACCCATCACTTGTGAAAAGAAAGTACATCCTCTCTGCACATGGCAACAATTTTGGGAAACAAAATCGAGGGGTAGATAGACCGCGCATCGTGTGTCAGGTTAGACTCCTAGACGCTCCAGTGGGGTGTTTTAGCCGGTAGTTTGTCTGAGGCAGATGTGCCGGCACTTTGTGCGTAAATGCATTTCACCTCTTTCCTCAAAAAAATATGGCTTATGAAGGGGATGTTAGTAACTTTATTTGGGGAGATATCGGGGTGAGGGAATGTCGTAAAAAGACATTGTATTGAAATTTTTCGGTCCGTTAGTTTCTGAGAGGGATTCAAGTACGCCCTTTGCAACCATGCACTCCTTTCCTTTTACAATTGATGTTAAACCTAACAATTTTTTCGAAAAGTTCTATCGAGACCTTTTATTTGATACCCTACGTGGCTATATTCGGTGGGAAAATTGAATTCTTTGAATATGTGAGGACCCTTCACTTAAACTCAACATATATTGATCTCAGTGGGCTCACTGCAGGTGAAGGTTCACAGTGTCGCACTTTTTAAAAAGAGAGACGTATAATCAGACAGAAACAGGAATTTTTTGGAGAGAGTAGAGGGCATTGTTATTTTTACGTCATATGCTCCTTTAAGGGGGTCATCCCGTGTGTCGGATCCGAAGATGGCATCAATTGTATCTAGATATAGTGGGCAAAGTGATTATTTGATATTCGGAGTCGTTCGGAAATTACACTGTTAAACAGGTAAAATGTCACATGCCAGGTATATGTCGATCGCCATAATAAAGCGCGTATTTATCGGTCCGAATGATATTCTAATGACTTCGCTAAAATTATAACAATTAAAGCCAAAGTTTAACTTGTGTTTCTTCAAGAAGCCTAAGGTTTATCGACTAAATATAGCAGATTAATGGTCAGTTAAAATTTTATGGTTAAAAATCGCATTTTATGTTTTAAATGTGTTTTTCTCGAAACCGCATGTAAAAAATCTGCTGCCACCATAGCCCAAAATCTATCCAACGAAATTCTTTAAAATTTTCACGACTTATTCAGAACACGTTTCTACGGTCCGCAAACTAGGACAATTTAGAATCATTTGGTAGTTTTCTTTTACTCACTAACTAAAACAAGTCGGGAAACCGGAAGCTGGACGCTTCAGGTACGAAAGGTTTTGTGTATTTCTTAGTACGTAGCACGTAATATATGCATATGTCCACTTTCGGGTGATATTGACATTGATAGTCTTCAATTTTCAAAGAAGCAACAACCTCGACGTATTATAAATTTGTTAGTAATAGTGCGATTTCCATCAAACTTGGTATGATCATGCTCTACATTATAGCCTGCATCACTGCAGAATTTCGTGCCGCTAGGATGAATTTAAAGGGGGTTTTCTACCAATTACAAAAAATTATAGTAATATACTATTATTAACTTTCTTTGAACAGATATCAGTATGAAAGGTATTTCGGAGCCAAGGCACCATATGCTGGCAGCCTCCTTATTTTTTTCAGATTTTTCCGTTTGGTAGTTTCTGAGAATGGCCTCCTTAAAGAAATAATCACTCTCAACCCCCCGCACTCCCCACATTTCCAAGAAATGTACAAACTAAGATCGGTTTCGAAAAGTACTAATCGAGACCTTTAATTTGATACCCCACATGACTATATTTGATGAAAAAAATTTTACACCCCCTTTTTGCATGTATGGGGACCCCCCCTTAAATTCAACGTAAAAGGATGCAACTCACTGTATGTGTGAGCGTTCACAGTTCCCACCTTTCCACCAAATTTGGTGTCGATCATTACAACCGTCTCCAAGAAAAATGCGTGTGACGGACAGACAGACAGACAGACGGTAAACCGATTTTAATAAGGTTTTGTGTTTACACAAAACCTTAAAAAGGGCTAGGGAGAATTGGATTCTTCTTGAATGGAATTTTAATATTTCACTCGAATTTCAATTATTCTCGTTAATTATGACGTCAGCATCTTATTTGTATGGCTTAGGATGCTGTTAATTAGCACGAAATTGATAAGTTTGAACTTCTATAACTTTGACACTAATTGGCACTAGTTGGATTTTCATGGAACTTGGCATGTGTAGGCACGAGACTGTCTTCTATGTCGGTGCAAAATTTAGTACACTTAGGATGAACTTAAGGGGAGTTTTTTAGTCTATTTCTAAAAGTTGATAATATACTATTAGTAAATTTTTTGAGCAGATACCGGAATGGGACATCTCTCGAAGATTAGATTTCACATAAGTGTTTTACACAAAACCTTAAAAAGGGCTGCAGATAAATAGATTCTTCATAAATGTGACGCGCGAATGACAATTATTCGGGGTAATTATGACGCCAGCATCCGATTTGCATGGCTTTGGAAGCAGTAAACTCGCGCGAAATTGCTAAGTTTGAACTGCTATAACTTTGGCGTTAATTGCCTGATTTCTATCAAATTTAGCGCACATACACGAAATATTATCCTCTATACTGGTACAGAATCCAGAAGTCCTAGGATGAATTTAAAGGGGGTTTTTCAGTAAATTCCTAAAAAGTAGTAATATACTATTAGTAAGTTTATTTGAGCAGATATCGGAATGGGACATATTTTGAGGCCTAGATTTCATCTAGGCGCACCACCCTGATTTTTTTCGGATTTTTGGGTCGGGTAGTTTCCGAAAATGAGTCCTGTCTCACTTCAAATGCGTACATTTTAACACCTTACTCACGCACTTTGCAATTTATGCCAAAACTAATGTCAGTTTCGGAAAGTACAAATCGAGACCTTTCATTTGATACCCTACACAACTATATCCTGTGAAAAAATTTTTGAATCCCCCTTTTGCATGTATGGGGAGCCCCCCTTTAAACTCCACCTAAATTTATGCCACTCGCTGTATGCGTGGGATTTCATAGTTCCCATCTGTACACCAAATTTCGTTTGAATCGGATTAGCCGTTTTGGAGAAAAATGCGTGTGACAGACAGACAGACAGACAGACATTGAATCGATTTTAATAAGGTTTTGTTTTACACAAAACCTTAAAAAAAGCTTAACAAGGCACCAAAAATTTAGTTCTGAATATTTTTAATAGTTTGCGGACACTGGTTACGTCCGAACGTTAAAATGCCGTTTATATTTTTCCTTTAAGGTGATCACAGCGCCCTCTAATGTGGAAGCAGAAAAACACATTTTTTGGAGATGGGTGTATAAGTTGCTCTATATTTCAATAACGAACTATGCTATCGGGCTGGAAAAATTGCGAGATATTAGTAAATATCTTTTTCACCAAAAAT
The DNA here is from genome assembly GCF_905115235.1 of Hermetia illucens. Taxonomy (NCBI): domain Eukaryota; kingdom Metazoa; phylum Arthropoda; class Insecta; order Diptera; family Stratiomyidae; genus Hermetia; species Hermetia illucens. The sequence goes on along the minus strand of NC_051851.1, from coordinate 117,569,856 downwards.
GTTTAAGGAAAGTAAAAAAAGCGACCTTCACACGGGGTGACCCCCTTAAATAGCACAAGAAGGAGGAGAACAGTTTTTAGCAGAGTCCAGGAACCGAACACTAATTATTATTGTGGCAGTGTCCATGCTTGCTCCACTGAGCGGGGCGGTAACTCAATGAATTGGGAAAAACAAGTGGCAATAGATGCACTGGCTCCAGTCGATATTTCGTTTACAAATACAGGTCTAATTTATTGGTGGAGAAAAAGAGCGAATTAAATAGTGCGCTTCACTTTAATCAGCAATGATATTGCAAGTGAATTATTCTGCCACACTAGCAAACACTTTTTGCTCAGCAATCACCAGGAGATTCTCCACAATGTTTAATGGCAAAATGGGAGGCGCAACGAATCAAAATATGACAAAACCAGAAGAATACAAAGAAACCCCAATGCTTTTGATGAAGGGGTCTTTACGGACACTCAAAACAAGTACTGCAATCTAACAGCGAACACGGGAAAATTGAGTTCATTTCAAATACAAACATTAAGTAAGTCGGAAATTTTGGGAATCCGAGATCTTTCCCAGAGATTGGAAGAAGAGGATGATCGTCAATATTCCAAAGATGGGCACTCATTTTGGGTGTGACAAGTGGAGGGGATCCGGGCACCCCCTTCCGTCGCAAAAATAATGGTTAGAATAATCGTGAAATGCATCGGCTGGCCAAAACAACGGTGGATTGATATGCTGGATGGTAATGTGAAGGCCTCCCGACTACATCCAGATCACGTTTTTGGTAAAATAAAATGGCGCAACAAATCACGACGAGCCGATCCCACTTGAGAATGAAGAAAATGAGACGAATCCTGGAACGTATCAAAGAACATCTGGAAAGCCCGACCGACAAAGAGCAGACTGGTTTCCACTCCGGATTCTCTTGCATTGGGACAGTGCGCGAAATTTAGATTTTCACTTCACTTGCTTTTCGTCGATGTCGAGAAAGCTTTGGTCAGCGTGAACAGCGGCGTGCTCTATGCAGGAGTGGTGTTCACTGGAAACTAATAGCTATTATCAGACCCACATATGATGACGCAAAATGTCAAGTGTTCCACCGAGGTGAAATCTCGGTGGATTTTGAGGTCCAAAGTGGAGTCCACCAAGGGTGGGTTCTGCCACCGATATTATTTCTTCTCGTTATCGGTGACGTTCTTCATGCTGTCCTACCTGGAGGAGTGGAGGAGTTTAATGGACTCTGACATCTTTGCTCAAATACCAGGACAACGCTGTTGATATTTGTTTGCTCTCTCACCAGATCGTGGGCCTTGGCTAAATGGCTCTGGATTTGGAAAGAGAGGAAAGTAGAGTTGGACTGAAAATGAACATCAACAAAACCAAGTCTGATGGGTTATCAAACGCTCCTTATCTGCATTGATGAGCAGAGCATCAGAGGCGTCGATCAATTTGCATATCTAGGAGTCGTGGTTTCTGCCCGATGTTGCTCGGCTAATTCATTGCGCTAGATTTGCCTTCGGTGCCTTGTCTAAAATCTGGAAATGCAGATATCTCAACACTAACATAGTTGAGAAAGTTGTGTGCTAGGGCCCTTTCTGTGTTGCTATATGGGAGTAGCACATACAACTTACCCCCATAGTCACTCGAAAGCTCCAAACCTTCAGCAACACATGCCTGCATCGTATTAGTACGCTGACCCGATACTATTACAAACGAAGAACTCGTAGGCAACACTGGCCTAGAACCTGTATGTAGTGTGATCAAAAAGTGGAATTGGCCACGGTTAAGTTACACATTAAGGTGAAGCGACAAACACACTGTTGACTATGCCATACAGTGGAATCCACCCTCCCAAATGACCGACGAATGGGTTTCACCATCTTCCGCGCTTGGCGGAGAATGGTGAAGAAGGAGTGCTGGCATCTTGGAAAGCCGTGCGGGGATCTAAAGCGCGTTTCAGGTAACTGGCTATGATGGCGAAGTGGGGGTATCCAAAGGGTAAGTGACAACCATACCTACATGCAGGCAAGTTATGTTAGCTTCTGTGGTAGTTTTGGTTAATGTTAGGGAAAACGTTGGCTACAAAACAGTTAAGCGGTACTGTTGCGGAAAATAATGGGTACTCTATTGGGTCGACGACCAAAGGGTCGAACAACTTTTTTTTAGTTGAAAAGAGGTTGTTGTACAAGGAAAATGTCGTGAGTTCTCGTAAAATCGACTATACACTTGCCTCCCTCATTGCGTGCTCCAGGCGCTTTTCTTTGATGGCATCTATTGCCGTCTGCCTTTTCATCCATATGACCACTAAGATCACCGACAGATGAGATCTATTTCGGCATTTATGATGTAAATGTGTCTGTCTATCTGTATACCTGTCTGTCTCTCCACTTTTTTGTCGTTGGAAGGTGGAAAGGTTCAAAACCTGCCGTCGGTTCCTGTCATACGTTTACGTAAGACTTTTTCTTACTAAAACCACCTCCTTGTCTTCATTTAGTCTGCAAGACTACCATGTCAGTATTACATTGTGAGGTAGGATCAGTTGCGAACTGCGGCTCGTGCTGTTATTTATTACCTCCCTATGAAGCTACTTCTTTCTCAGAATATTATGGATTGACTTTATTAACTTTTCCACTACCCTCCAAGTTTTCTCGGAGGCTAACATGTGGTCCACGATATTCTTGGTGACAAGATCACCCCGGCGACAATTTTCAGTAGTTAAAAATAACTTTCTTTGCTTTCTTTTGATATGCGCGATACCCTCTGTGTGTTCAAGGGATCGGGTTAGGTCGTAGTTAACTTTTCCATGGGGCTGTTTAATCCATTTTGAAGCATCTGTTATGATTCTGTAAGTGTAGCATCTTTAGGTGAATCGTTTATCTCTTCTGTCACTCCAGGATAGCTTCAGTCCGTGCCAATTGCCGACGATAGGTGTATTGGCTTCCAATTGTTTTCCTGTTTGCTTTTTGTTCCAGACAGGAGCTGCATAATGCAAGTTTGAGTTAACAGCTCTCGAGATAAAGGGCCGACATTTGCCTTGGGTGGCACCAATATTCGGCAACATTTTTACTAATAATGTAGTAACTTCAGATGCCTTTGTTGCTAAACTCTCAAGATGCGTCTTGAAGATTATGTTCTGGCCAATCATGACTCCTGCGCTGTTTCCGATTATGTGGTTTGTTTACCAATTCTAACTTTTATCATTTATTATTTCCATCGTTTCTTTGGATGCGAGGACTACTTGGATTTAATGCCAAAATCTGATTTCTCAAATTGCCTCGTTAGTGGTCATCCCATGTCAAGGCCATTTTTTCGCTTGTTCCAAATTTTCTTTTGAATGACTGAATAAAGATACAGTTACGAACGTCTTGTGTATACGAAACAATTTCAGATCAATATCATAGCCCCTTATTGAAGTACGAGGCAACTTCTACACCCATCTCCCAAAAAGTTTTTTGCGGGTACCACGATAAAGGACGCTCTGCTCATCTTAAAGAGAAAAATAAACGTCATCTTAACGTGTTATTAAAATCTATCAAAAGGTAAATTTTTGGTAACTTGTTGATATTTTATTTGGAAATTTTGGTGTTTTTCTAGAATTGCAATTATCCTAGTTTGTAAATTGTAAAATATGTTCTGAAAAAGCTGTGATTTCAAAGAATTTTATAGGACGCCACGCGATTTCCGATCTGCAGTTTCGAGAAAAATGCATTTAAAAATTGAAATGTGACGTGATTAATCTGCTACACCTGATCTATAAACCTTCGGTTTCATCAAAAATGGCATGTAAAGCCTTGATTTCAATCCTCACTCTTTTAGCGAAGTTATTCGAACGTTGTTCAGACCGGTAGATTCACACCGGTAAATTGACACTTTAGCTGTTTAATACTGTAATTTCCAAATGACTTCGAATATCCAAAAACCACTTTACCCAAATATTCTTCACAATATCTCGATACAATTGATGGTGAAAAAAAATTGAGATTTTGTACCACAATAGCGACTATAATGCCATCTGCGACGCCAAAAATCGTTCCCCCTTTAGGAAGCCCTACCGTTAACATTCCGCTGTACATTATTATCCAGAGGAAGGGACTTTGTGGACCCCCCGCACCTCGACATCGCACGTTAATCTTCTGAATCAAGGAACTGATAAAATTGCGTCAGGAACGGACTGGCCCGTTGCATATTAAATGGTGGCGATTTTGTTAGAAGAAAGAGGAAATGATTTTACTTGACCGATTGCTGACCATTACGAATGTCCAAGAATCATGGAGGCAAGTTAAAAACACGGTTCACAAAGTAGCCTATGCCATCCTCGGGATCACCAAGTCTGGTAAATGGTTCATCAACCGAGGTACTTGGGCTTGAAATGACGATACCCAAATGAAGGTGCGCCCTTACCATAAGTTTTTCGAAGGTAAAAGTTGGTCAATTAGCAAATTTACAAGTATGCCAATCGGGAAGCAAAGAAAGCAATCGGTGTTACCCGAGCGGTCAATCAAAAAGATCTTAATGATAAACTGAACATTCGGTACGACGAGAGAGATCTATATCGACTTGACAAAAACCAAAACCAACGCGCACAGGATATCGAACACTTCTGTTGCGTTAACGACAAGGACCGATCGAGGAGGGCTAACATATAGATAGCGAGAATATTTGGAGTAAATTTCACCGTTCATCCTCCATTTCCACAAACATTACCGATTTGGAGCAATTCCACCTGTCAGCGCAACTGAAGTCGAGAAAACAACAAGATGAACGAAATCGGGGCAAGCAAACTACAAGCCATACGTACATATTACAGCCATAGATATTATACTCACCCTAAACAAACAAACTGCCTATTTCCAAACACTGTACATATATATGCACGTATGTAAACTCGTACTCATATTTCTGATTTACTTCGTGCCGAAAGGCATACATATGTACATACATAGTACGTATATTAAATACAACTGGTTTAATGTACAAATATATCTATCTGAATTAGACACTACCCGCAAACTTCATTAGCAAGCATATGCTATATACCTATACACACATGGTTGGAGTAATTGATATTCATATAGAAATGACTAAAATAAAAAACTATCAACTACTGCTTGCGGCTCATATCGGTAAACCGGACATGCTCTCGTGATCAGCCCATGCTTGTATGCAAGGTTTTGATGGATAACCTTACATACAGCATTATGCCTGGTGATGTATTGCACCGGTGCCATAACAGTACAGCCAGAAATGAGATGGTCCAACGTCTCTAACGCCGAACCACACATTCTGCACTGGTCGTTCTCCACCCGTTCTTTCATGATGAGCTTTTTATAAGCTCGGGTGGCGACCACGCCATCCTGAATGGCACACATGAATCCCTCCGTCTCAGCAAAGAGCTCCCCAGCACACAGCCATCTGTTCGACAGATGCAAATCGACAAATGGCTGCCAAAGACAATTGATGTGTTTACCGTGCATTGCCTTCGACTTCCATTCATCGATCCGTTCTTGGTCCGACTTCACCCCACTCAGCGGATTGAAAGATCGATCCTTCAAGTTAAGTGGAGTCAGCCCACAGTCTGCCTTACAGACAGCTGCATGCAAGCGACTCGTCTGCTCTTTGCTCTAAAAATAAGCGCGCAGCGAGTCGATTTGGCGATGATGTTGTGTCGCCACGTCAACCACGCCCCTACCTCCGATGTCAAGAGGCAGGTTCATCCGCTCCACGGCAGACTTTGGGTGATGCATTCGGAATTTGGACATAGTTGTCCGTATCCGCCGCTGGACGTTTTCCAGGTCGGTTTTCGTCCACGGCAATATTCCGAATGCATAAGCCAGTAAAGGGATAGCGAATATATTCAACGCGCTTATTTTATTCTTCCCCGAGAGATGCGATTTCAGTACCAACTTTACACGTCGCAGGAATTCGGACAGAAGAGCTTCCTTCAGATCACCAACTCGAGCATGGGTTCCTTGCAGAATTCCTAGGTACTTGTAGAAGTCTGTCTCGGTCATAGCTTGGATGTGGAGGTCACCAATGCTATGTCCGGCATGCGGCTCGTTATGACCTTTGCGGAAGGCTTGGATTCGACATTTGTCTAATCTAAACTCCATCCGAATATCACGGCTGAACATGTCTATTATTCGCAACAGACTTCTAAGATGGTTGTCAGTACCAGGATACAGTTTGATGTCATCTAGGTACATCAAGTGTGTCAGTTTGCACTTAGCACGTAGGCCATATTTTATTGCAAAACCATGCCCTCTAGCATCATTCAGTAGCCATGAAAGGGGGTTCAGTGTCATACAAAACCAAAGGGGACTCAACTAATCCCCCTGGAAGATGCCCCTCCGTATACGGATGGGGTCTGAGGTATTAGCACCCTCAGATGTACGCACCGATAAGGTGGTATTCCACCCTTCCATGACTGTTGCCAAAAACTTTATTAGTTTCTGATTAATGCGATACAGATGTAGGATGTCGATTAGCCAGGTATGCGGAACGCTATCAAAAGCCTTGGCATAATCGATATAGCACCTGAAGAAGTTTCTTTGGCCTCTAGTTGCTTGTCCTACAACTACTGAGTCGATAATGAGTTGCTCTTTCCAACCCCTTGATCCAACTCGGCAGCCCTTCTGCTCCCCGGGCAGAATGTTGTTGGTCTCGAGGTGCGCATTGATTCTTCCACTAATAATGGATGTGATGAATTTGTAGAGGGTTGGTAAGCAAGTGATCGGTCTTGTGTCTGCGGGATCCTGCACAGTGTCCTTCTTAGGGATAAGGTAGGTAATCGCCGCAGCGAGGAAAGGTGGAAATTCCTCCGGCCGACTTATGACTTCATTTATACTGCGTGCCAACCGACTGTGTACGCTGGTAAATTTCTTATACCAGAAATTCTGCACCCGATCCAGACCTGGGCCCCTCCAGTTCTTCGAGATGTTTATGGCTCGTCGAACTTCCTCTTCGGTAACATCCGCAAAATTCATGCCAGGTTGCCAATACACCTGGGGTGCCTTCGGCGATGATTCACTCAGCATGCTCAGCATGCTGGGCAGGTAACCCCCAAAGTCCACCCCAATACACTTTCGCTTCCGTCACCGAGAACTGTATTGTCTGGGCGCTCTGTTCGGATTCGTTGAGAGATCTGAAAAAGCCCCGCTTGTTCCTCGCGGATGTTGCATTCTGGACACGTCTGGAATAACTTTCGCCATACCGTCGTAACCGACTGCATATGACAGAAAGTTTCTGTTTTAGTGTGTCCAGAATTTATTATTATTATTATTATTTGTGCAGATATCGGAATCGGATGTATTTTGAGGCCCAGATTTCGTAGAAATGCACCAATTTGATTTTTTCCAGATTTTTCGATTAGATAGGTTCTGAGAACGAGACCTGTTACACTTTTTAGGGGTCATATTTTGAGCCCTCACTCCCCTATGTTGCAACCAATATCAAGTATAGAACCAGTTTTGGGACTTTCCATTTGATACCCCACATGGCCACATTTTATTAAAACCCTCCCTCCATTCACATGTATGGGAAGCCCCCCCTTAAACTTAACACAAAATGGCGCCATTTGCTGCATGTAAAGGGACCAGCAGATCACACATCTTACCAATTTTCGTGATAATCGGTCTAGTCGTTTCCGAATAAATCGGGTGTGACAGACAGACAGACATGGAATCGATTCTAATAAGGTTTTGATTCACACAAAACCTTAAAAAGGAAGGTAGTCCAGCAGAGTGTTCAATTTGCTGTCTGATCCGGTTGCTAGCTCATACTATGAAGATTTTTGAATGTATTCTTAACATATTATATTATATATTATCGACATCGTTCTAATGACTGTGAATCAAACCGGGTTTGTCAAGAGCTGCGGAAATAATTGACGCAATACACCCTGCGCGGTTACTCAGGAGAAACAGCGTGAGAAGTATTGCCCCCTCACTCTTTACATTGCATTTCTGGATTTAGAGAAGGTGTTTAACCGTGTGTCACACGAACTCATCTGACGTGCTTTGCGGCAATATTGAGTACCAGAGGAACTCATGCGCTGGGTTAAATTACTTTACCACGATCCGAAAAGTAAAGTTCGAAGGGTGGTGGGTGTATCAACACCGTTTCATGTCTGTCGGTGTTCATCAAGGAAGCACGCACTCAGCATTCCTCTTGTTTTTGTTATAGATACTGTCACACGGAAAATCCAACGTTCAGTCTCCTACACATTGCTCTATGCAGATAATGTTTTCCTAGCGTCTAATGAACCAGGAACCATCACTGTTAGTGGTAGTAATCTGCCTGAAAAAGAGTGATTTAAATATTTTGTATCAATGTTATCAGTCTACGGTGAAGTGTCTTATAAACCACTTCACGCATCAGCGCAACTTGGATTAAGCGGCGTTCCACAACTGGCGTTCTTTGTGATGGACGTATCAACGAGCGTCTCAAATCGAAAACTTACTGTAAGGTTGTTCGCTCTGATCGAAGAGACAATGAACGGCGTCTCGCGTTAATGGAAATGAAAATGATGCGTTGGACTACATGCCATGATGACATCCGAAGTGAGGATATTCATGATCAATATGGGGTTGTGCCGATAGGGGAAAAAATATAAGAAAAGCGTTTTCGATGGTAGGTTACGTAATTAGCCTTAACTGGAATTCACTTGCCAAAATTAGTCTGAACGTCGAAGTCGATGGGAAATGACCGAAAGGCCGCTCGAAACAACAATTGCTTGATACGCTGAACGGTGATTTGAAAGCCTCGGGACTTGATGATCGGCACAACCGATCAAGACGAGCCGGCCCCGCTTCTAAACGGGACAAAGGCTGAAGAAGAAGAAGAAAGCACCGGCAAGTACATAGGATTTTTCGGAAAAATGGCAGGCTTTTAAAAAGGAATCAAAATTTTGTCAAAAAACCAATGGAATGTATCGCAAAAATCCTACGTACTTTCATGCAGAATGTAATTACACGTCCATGTATGCATTTAACATTTCAAGTCAATCGATCAAGATTGATTCGAGTTATGAGTTCGACGAAGTTGAAAAATGTAGTTTCGAGAAAAACGTGTTTGAAGTTTTCGGCATGTTCGCATCGGATACATAGGGGTTGTTTAAAATGGCGTAACCCCTTAATGATAAGAGAACGTCGAAACCATATAATGGTTTCACCTTCCTTTCTAAATATAGGGGCCAATCTGGTTACGGAATACATTTATCGTTAGCGATATAATTGAATTATGGTCGGACAAGAACTGAGATTGAAGTGAATTTATTCCGAAGTAAGTTTTGTAATTGGAGTGGGAAGTGAATAAGTTTCTTTCATATTTAAAATATTCCTAAGTACATTATTGTTTAAATTCCCTCCGCTGACATTTCAGTAATTTTCCCAATTTCCCTTACGGTAAACATTTCAGCAAATTACCCTTGTGCTGATTTAGATATTTGTGTTTTTTCATGAATACTTAACAGATTTATTTGAAAACATTTGGATTATCCACAAGCCTCTCTGAAAGCGTCGCTTATTATCAGATAATTATTCTCGAATAGTATCCCATAATATCTGTTCCTGCACATTTCGTTATGGCAATAAATTTCGTTTATTAATCAGCTACAAACTGACCTTGTCTATTTACTTCTTTTTCATCATAAATCTTTTTTCTTGTGCTGCCTCCAATTATCTCAAAAGTGCGATGAGAAGGCAGACGTGCATGGTCTAGTAGTGAACAGTATACAATGTGCAAAATCACATAGGATTGAGTAATTGTTTAATGTTTGGCAGAACATTGCATTCATTACCGGTAACGTTATGGCCAATTATATTGTATAAGTGAGCATATGTACATACAAATGTTCGCGGCACATTTGCTGCAAAAATTAAGTGAGGTAAATTGAAAGTTTTCCATCGCAATAGATTGTTCTTGATTCATTTATTCTTCATTACGGAAGCCTTGAGTAAATACCATTTGCAGGAAGGTGAGTTACGAGAGCATTTGAACGCAATCGTTTAGATTCAGAACTTAGAGTGAAATGCATAGGCACACACTTTTCTATTCCAGGACTACCAGAAAAGAACGAAAGACCCTGGAAATCCATGTAAAAACAGAGACGAATATGCCTAGGTGGGGCTACCGTTGACCCACTTTGATTTGTTGAGCATTTGGTTACTCTTTTTAAGGTTTTGTGTGAAACAATTGGAAAATTTATAAGAATGCCAAGCGAGAAGCAAAGAAAGCAGTCGCTGTCACCCGCTTCGTGTCTCTGCTAGTGTTCATCAAGCAGGCGCCCTCTCGCCACTCCTTTTTGTTCTTATTATGGACACCATCAGACGGGGACATCCAACGTCCAGTGGCCTATACACTGCTTTATGCAGATGATGTTTTCCCAGCATCTAACAGCAAAAATTATCTCGAGCAACTTGTCCAAAAGTGGAATGATTGCCTCATGCGACACGGTCTCAGATTGAATCTAAAAAAAACTGAATTTTTACGACCGATCCCCATGGAACAAGCATCATAACTGTCAGCGGCAGCGACCTGCCCAGAACTGAGCGATTTAAATACCTCGGGTCAACGCTATCAGCCAATGGAGAACTGCGTTATGAAATTGCTTCACGCATTAACGCAACCTGGATGAAGAGGCGTTCCACAACTGGTGTTCTCTGTGATCGACGTATCAATGAACGTCTCAAATCTAAAATTTACCGCAATGTCGTCCGCCCTGTCGCCCTCTATAGTTCTGAGTGTTGGCCGACTATAAAAAACAATGAACGGCGTCTTGCGGTAATGGAGATGAAGATGCTGTGTTGGACTAGTGGCGTGACACATTTCGATCACATCCGAAATGAGGATATCCGCCATTGTTATGGGTTTGTACCGATCGTTGAAAAATTGCGAGAAAGGCGTCTTCGATGGTATGGTCACGCACTTCGTGCTAACAAGAACTCACTTGCCAAGATTGGTCTGAACATCGAATTGGATGGTAAGTGATCAAAAAGCAGACCGAAACAACGGTGGCTTGATACACTGGATGGGGATTCAAAAGCCTCGAGATTGCACTCAGATTAGGCATTTGATAGTGCCAAATGGCGAAACCGATCACGACGAGCCGACCTCGCTTGTGAACGGGACAAAGGCTGAAGAAAAAGAAGAAGAGATTTGATTAACAATAGTAAATTTTGGCGCGAGAATTCAAGTGGATCAGTGTGTTAAAGAACTTTATTCAAGACCGTAACGGTGCCTTACAGTACTCTGTAGGAGGCAATGTGGTCAGCATTGCGCTCGTCCGTGATTATTACCCTGATGTGACTCATGTACTCATTCACTGTTGAGTCGACTGGTATTCGACATCCAGTCACGATACTAATCCCACTGCCAGTGAGATTTGAACCATGACCTACAACAGCCCAGTGCTCTAACCACTGAGCCATTCGGACACAGTATTTGATTGCCATCGTCATTATTTCTGGTTAGTGTAGCTTGCTTTACCAACTACAAGTATCCTATTTTATCGGGTCTAACTCGTGGTTCAGGTTCCCGTTTTTCAGGAGTAGCTAGCCTCGGCGGCGGCAGTCTTTTACCTACCGTCTGTAATTCTATCGCTACCTCGAAGAGTCTATATTTGACGGAATGTTAATAATAACCGTTGGCGCAACAATCCATATTGGATCAGGGCCTTGAAGTGTGTTAGAGCACTTCATTCAAGACCGTAACGTGACGGAATATTGGTCCTTACAATTTACACACTTTGTCAGAAAAGCTCTGTTATTTGGACATTTTTACGGTGATGGTCACCAGCATATTTCACACAGCTTCGATTTCGATTATGATGAAACCTTGGCATCCTTTGTAGTGGGGTATTACGTTGCTGACTGTTCTCAGAGCTTCTATTTTGATCTTCATGTTAAGAGTAGCTCTTAAGTTGTGAATTTTGTTTCAGTCTTCACTATTAGGCCGACAGTGGGATTCGCCTCATACTGACTATTATTTCACCCTTTTTATTAGATTTTTTTAAAATCGATTCAATGTCTGTCTGTCCGTTTGTCTGTCTATCTGTCTGTCAGTTTGCCACAACCGATTTACTCGGAAACGGCTGAACTCATTATCACGATGTTTGGTAAGAATATGTGGCGCCCCTTTACTTGTAGTGAGTGGCGCCATTTTGTGTTAAGTTGAAAGAGGACTCCCCATATATGCGAAAGGTGAAAGTGAATTTTTTTCACAAAATATGATCATGTGAGGTATCAAATGAATAGTACTTTCCGAAATTGGTTTTATTTCTGATATTGGGTAAAACATAGGGGAGATAGGGCTCAAAATGTGTGCCTAAAAAAGTGAAAAAGGTCTCGTTCTCAGAATCTATCCTACCGAAAAATCTGAAAAAAAATCACAGTGATGCCTCTATATGAAATCAAGGCCTCAAAATACATCCCGTTGCGACGATATCTATACAAAAAAAGTTAATAATAGTATATTACCATGTTTTAGAAATTTACCGGAAAACCCCTTCATCTCAGAAGTATAAACTTTGGTAGCAACATAGGCAATAATATTGGACGTAATTCTGAAAGTTTGAAGGCAATCCGACTATTGTTAACAAAGTTTTAGAAGGTCAAAATTTTGCATTTCAGGTAAATTTATTGCACCCTAAGACGTGTATGATGTTATCATCATATAAAGTGTACTAATTATTTTTTCTTTTTTGGCTTTTTTAGTTATTTGTATGTCAGTGTAAATTACTTGAAGGAGACATGTGTGGGTAGTAACCAATATAATAGACATGGATGTACCTTGTTACCAGCGGTCTTTAATTTACGTATGTGCTTTTGTGCAAAGTGGAAATGCTGAAGGTGCGTTAGAACAATTTATTTACGGTAATAGATATTATAAACTCGGATCACTATCCGGGCTCGAATAACGACACCGCCTAGAATCCCCTCTGACAATGAAGTAAGAGTTAACACTGAATTCATCCAAAACACAGCCCTCAGTAACAACTATAAGGGGGAAATGGATGCCGTATTAACCGCAATCAACAGAAGTCCTGTTTTGCAAGAAACCCGATGGTTTGGTGCCAAAAGCTGCCACAAAGAACGCGAACGAGATAAAAATGGCTATAAACTTCTCTGTTTTGGTAGCCCAATCAGTACGGCCCATTCAATACGGTGTTGGCATTTCCATCTCGGAGGGTTTCCATGATGCCATTAAAAAAGTCGAATGATTTGTTGATAGGCTGATGAAGTTCACCGTTATATCAGCTGATCGCATTATTTACTTCTTCACCGCATACGCACCAGAGGCAGGTCAACCTGATGCCGGGAAAAATGCTTTTTGGCAATTTCTCGATGAAAAGATTTGTAACGTGCCTGATGATGACTATATTATCATTGCCGGCGACCTTAATTGTCATGTGAGTGAAAAGGTAGACGGTAGCAGGCGCTATGGGGAAAAGGGGTTTGGAGCGCGCAATTAGAGTGGGGAACGTATAATCGATTTTGCGGAAATCCATGACCTTATAGTTACGAATATATGGTTAATCAAAATATTGTTTCTTCTTCCTACATTTTATAGTGGGAACAGTAAAACGCAAATCGACTACATTCTCCCAAGATGCCGACATTTTATCACTGTCACTGATTACAAAGCCGTTTCTTATGAGACCATCGCACCTCAACATCAGCCGTTGATTGCCGTCATGTGAATTAAGCCACCGATAAAAAAGCGTAAGGCGCGTTAAATGGTGGCGATTTCGAAAGGAGAAATGATCTCACTTGCGCGAATACCAACCATTAAGAATGTGGAAGGATCGTGGAACCAAATGAAAAACACGATCCACAAAGCGGCCTCTGTAACCCTCGGGGTCACAAAGCCGGGTAAGCGGCTTTGGCATGACGATCTCCGCATGAAGGTCCGTGAAAAGAAACGCCTCTACTTGTTCTCGACGATAAAACGCTGGCCACTTGGCAAATTAATAAGAATGCTAACCGGGAAGCAAAGAAAGTAATCGCTGTCACCCGAGCGGCCCATTACAAAAATCTTTACGATAAACTCGACACTCGGAATGGCAAAAGAGATATGTATCGACTTGCCCAAAGTCGAAACGAACGCACAAAGGATATCGAACACTTCTGTTGCGTTAATCACAAGAACGGTACTTTGCTTACCAACCGTCGAGCCGCAAAGGATAGATGACGAGAATACTTTGGGCAGATTTCAACTGAAGAATTTGCTCATCCTCCACTTCCACAATCATTGCCGACATTTGGACTGTCAGCGCAACTGAAGTCGAGGAGGCAATTTAACGAATGAGATCGGGGAAAGTCATAGGACCTGACGACATCGCATCCGAGCTCTAGAAAGCGGAGAGCTAGCACCCAACACTGGGGCTCCGTGAATTCTTTAATCGGGTTATTCAGGAAGGAAGAACACCATCTGACTGGCAAGAAAGTACCACAGTTCCAATATGGAAGAAGAAAGGTAATCCAGCAGAATGTTCAAATTACCGTCCAATCTGGTTACTTTCCCATACCATGAAGATTTTGAACGCATTCTTGACAACCGTATTCGCGAAATCGTTGAAATAACCATGAATGAAACCGGATTTGTCAAGAACTGACGCAATACACGCTGTACGATTACTCATGGAGAAACAGCGCGAGAAGCATCGCCGTCTTACATTGCATTTCAGAATCTAGCGAAAGCGATTGACCATGTGCCACACGAACTCATCTAGTATGCTCTACGAAAACACTTAGTGCCAGAAGAACTCGTGTGCTGGGTTCAATTGCTCTACCACGATCCGAAAAGTAAAGTTAGAAGTGTCGTCCAGTGGCCTATACACTGCTTTATGCAGATGATGTTTTCCTAGCGTCTAATAACAAAAATGATCTCGAGCAACTTGTCTAACATTGAAGTGATCGCCTCATGCAACATGGTCTCAGATTGAAACTGAATAAAAGTTTTTGACGACCGATCCCCATGAAACAGGGACAATCACTGTGAGCGGCAGTGATCTGTTCAGAATGGAGCGATTGAAATGTTTCAGATCAATGCTGTCGCCAATAAAGAACTGCGTTATGAAATTTCTTCACGCATTAACGCAACCTCGATGAAGAGGCGTTTAACAACTGGTGTTATTTGTGATTGACGTATCAACGAACGTCTCAAATCTAAAATTTACCGCAATATCGTCTTTCCTGTCGCTCTCAATGGTTTTGAGTGTAGGTCAACTATAAAAGACAATGAACGGCGTCTTGCGGTAATGGAGACGAAGATGTTGCGTTGGACTAGTGGCGTGACACATTTCGATTACATTCGGAGGATATTCGTGATCGATATGGGGTTGCACCGATGGGGGAAAACTGCCAGAAAGGCGTCTTCGATGGTATGGTCACGTAATTCGCCCTAAGGAGAATTCACTTGCTAAGATTGTGCTGAACATCTAAGTCGATGGTAAGCGACCAAAAGGCCAGCTGAAACAACTGTGGCTTGATACGCTGGATGGGGATTTCAAAGCTTCGAGATCCAGGTCAGGCATTCGATAGAACCAATTGACGAAACCGATCACGACGAGCCGACTCCGCTTGTGAACGGGACAAAGGCTGAAGAAAAAGAAGAAGATGTATGTACGGACATATCAAAGACATCAAGATTGTGCTAATCCTAAATAAGCAAACGTTGTCCATCCATAAGTATATATGTAAACGTACGTAAAGTCAATACCACCGGTAATAACGTACACACATGTCTATCCTATTGGGCACTACCCGCAAACCTAATTAGCACATACATATACATACATATGTCCGTTTAGAGTAATTCATACTGATATACAAATAACTAAAAGGAAAACTAAAATGCCCTCACGGATCCCGTTGTTCATATAACTTCACTTTATATCACGATGTCTATGACGTCCTCAGAGTGCAATAAATTTTTGTGAAATGTAAAAATTTCAACGCCAATAACTTCCTTAATATTGGTGGGATTTCATCCAAACTTCCCAAAGTTATGCCTTATATTATCCCTTATCCATTGTACTTCTAAGATGAAAATAAGTGGGATTTTCGGGTGAATTTCTAAGATATAGTAATATGCTATTAACAATAATCCTTGGCGCAACAATCCAATTGGATTAGGGCCTTGAGGTGTGCTAGCACTTCATTCAAGACCGTAAATGGTACGCTACAGGATTACAGTACCCGGTATGAGGCAATGTGTTCAGCATTGCGCTCGCCCGAGAGTGTTACCCTGATTTGACTCAGATACTCATTCACAGCTGAATCGACTGGTATCCGACATCAAATCACGATACAAATCCCTCTGTCACCTGTGAGATTTGAACCGCGACCTTCCGTATGACAGCCTTGTGCTCTAACCACTCAACTATCCTGACACCTAATATTAAATTCATTTGAACAAATGAGATTTATTTTGAGACCTAGATTGTGAGTTTTTTCAGATTTTTCGGACGGGCAGGTTCTGAGAACGACACCAGTTTCATTTTTTTGGGGCATATATTCGAACCCTTATTACGCTATGGTTCGGCCAATATCAGAAAGAAGATCAGTTTCCATTAGTATTAATCCTTTCATTTGATATCCTACATGATCATATTTTGCGATAAAAAAAAAACCTACATCCCCTTTCGCATGAATGGGAACCGCCCTTCAAACTCAACACAAAATGGCGCCACTTACCATATGTTCACAGGCCACACAATTTCGTGGCAATTGGTTGAGCCGTTTCTGAGTAAATCGGGTGTGACAGACAGACAGACTTTAAATCGATTTTAATAAGGTTTTCTTTCACACAAATTTTATTGGGTTGAAATACGCTTAAACCTTCTGGGAATTAATTGATTAATAACGTTTTGTTTAAAAATATCTTAGCTTCTCTGAATTAACTCCTAGGAAGAAAGGTGGATTCGAGCCACTCAACACTCACTCTCCAAACTGAGAAAGAGATTGTACGCAGCGTTCCAGCAACCAGAAAAGGACTTAAAGAACACAATTTGGACGTCGAAAGACAATGGTGCTGGTGTGGCAGGGTGAATTTGCAAAAAATACAAAACAAATTATTATGATTTCGAAAAGTTAAAACGTTCCATTACTAAGTTTCCGGTTCATGTACTTGATAATGAGTTCATGGAAGAATACGAACGCAGCCAATGATACACATTCACCACTCGATGACACCCGCTGTCAAAACAAAACATCCGTCAAATTGTTACCTGATGCCGGTGCTGTTTTGAAACTTGCTCCTCGTTTTACCGAACTAGTTTTACAATTTTATCAAATTATCCCCGTCAAGAAATTAGTGAAGTACGTCATTGGATGTAGAATATGTTCAAGAATACATTCCAGTCCGGTTTCCTGTCGATTCTCTACAGTATCGGCAGCAAACCGCTTCAGATATTCGACAAGCGAGTTCGCAATGGACACATCAAGCGGATCACGGACAACGACATCCAGAGCTTGGTCCTAGAAATTGTGAGCACGAATGTCAGCACCACGTACATAACGTGCCCGGCTGACCCGAAGAACACCCTCGGCATAAAGTTACCGTATTTAGTCATGATCATCAAAAATTTGAACAAGTATTTCACTTTCGAAGTTCAGGTAAGCAACTGTGGGCTTTCAGGTCGCCTACTCCGCTTCGATGGTTAGTTTTGGGTCATCACCTGCTATTTCCAACTTGTCTTTGCAGATTCTCGACGACAAAAACGTCCGCCGCCGCTTCCGGGCAAGCAATTATCAGTCGACGACACGGGTTAAGCCCTTCATATGCACAATGCCCATGCGGCTGGAGGAAGGATGGAACCAGATCCAGTTCAACCTGGCAGACTTCACCCGACGGGCATACGGAACGAACTACGTGGAGACGCTGCGGGTGCAGATCCACGCCAACTGCAGAATACGCCGCGTCTACTTCTCGGATCGACTGTACTCCGAGGACGAACTGCCGCCAGAGTTCAAGCTTTTCCTGCCAATTCAAAAGCACCCGTCGAAGACAGCGCTAGCGTGCGGAGTGACGACCTGAGGGTGGATAGGAGGGATCGGAGCTAAGTCGTTCGATTATGGTATTCTCACCCGGCAGAGTAGCTTTAGGTGACTGAAGTCGAGATCTTGTAAGTTAGACATAGAAAATTTTTATTTAAATAAATCTGCGATAATTAAACGAACGGTTTTTGACGAGGCGGGGCAGCAGGCGCTAGTCGGGTACAGTGAGGATTTCGGATCCGTTTTCTGTGATGAGTATTGTGTGCTCGAATTGTGCGGTGAGGGCGCCGTCGACAGTCATCGACGTCCAACCGTCATCCTCTATATCGATTTCCGGTCCACCGAGACTCAGGATTGGTTCAATTGTGAAGGTGATGTTCGGCTCCATCTTTCCGGGCAAATCGTTATCTGGAAGCAAATTTCATTGACTGCGAGTTTGCTAAGTGCTCCAAACTTACCAAAATGGTAGATCTCCGGGGGGCCGTGGAAGTAGCTGCCAATCCCGTGACCAATATATGCTGGAATCGGTTCGAGTTTCCGTTCGTGCGCAAAGCGCTCGATAAATTGGCCAATCGCCTTGAACGGTTGCCCGGGACGGCACAGCTCGATGGCTTTGTAGACACATTCCTCGGTGGATTCGACTAGGAATCTTCCTTTGGCATCTACGTCGCCCACGAGGAAGGTTTTGGAGCAGTCGCCGTGGTAGCCGTTGAAGAAAACCGTCACGTCAATGTTGACGATGTCGCCGCTTATGAGCTTGCGGTCGTCAGGGATTCCATGGCAGGCGACGTTGTTCACTGACGTGCATACGGACTTGGGGAAGCCCGCGTAACGTAGTGGAGAAGGGTAGGCGCCGGCCTTGATTACCTTGTCGTGCACGAAGGCGTCGATATCGTCGGTAGTGATTCCTTCCTTAAATGAAAAATGCGCAATAATCCGGCTCAACTAGGTCGGGTCAAACGTAAAAGTGAATTACCTGAACAATCTCATGGCAGGCCTTTAGCACATTGGCGGCGGTCCTGCAAGCATCCCGCATGTGTCGGATCTGGTCAGGATTTTTGATTTCCGGGTAGCCGGTTGTGTCCATCGCCAACGTGCCATCTCCGAAGTAGTAATCTGGCTTGGGGATATTTTCGGGAACTGGACGTTCAGGGGAGATTTTCCCCACCCGGACAAAGTGAGGATCCTTAACATTCGGCCTGCATATTCCCAGAAACGATGTTGCAAAGAAAGTTTGATTAGAGATAATGGCAATTGGTGCAAACCGACAGTTCCGTAAACATAACCAAAAACATGGTTGAGCACTCACTTCTTCGTAAAAATGTTGAAAAGTTTCCGATGTGGCGTCCCTATGATCTGCTTGAAGTTTCTCACGAGAAATGTCATTATGACTAAAGTGTCCTCAAAATAAAAGTATGTCAAACAACGAAACTAGATTCCTCCACAATTCCCTAAGAAACCCGTCAATATTTTGACATTTTGCGAGATTTGACAGTTGCACAGCTGGAATATGACGTCGAAAGCCGAAAACGCAGGTTTTGTAAATAATCCCGTTTCCTGAATTTAGTGCAGAGTTGCCTTCTTATCAGTGCTTGAGGGGCTAACATTTCGAGCTTAGATATTTTTGGGCTGTTAATATTATAGGATTTTGGAATTAAAGATGGAATGATATTGGGGAATCCCCTTGTAATGACACTCAATACACCAAGTGTGGTGAATAAGCAAATACTCAACCCGAAAGTGCCGCCAGTTTTTGAAGCAGTGTTGGTGAACGATTGTAAATGACCATAAGGTTAAACCGGATAAAGCGAAATAGAAATAAGGCTTTGTAGCAGCCATGGTTTCGCAGGGTGCGCGTCGTTTCGTATGCTTTCTTCTGTGACGAGAAGATCCATTTGCTTGTTCACGGCATTTTTACTTTACCTTCTATTTATTTTCCTTTACATCCCTTTAGTGCTTAATTATCCTTCCTTCAACTTCATATTTCCTATCTGGACTAAAAATTAGTGTTTTTTCAAGAGTGTACATCTCGTAATTTGTAAATGATAATCGTTATTCTCTTTTAAAACCTGAATTAGTGCGCCGCACAATTAACCGTCCGTTTTTAAAGTTGTGTAAAATAAAACCTTATTAAAATCGACTCAATGTCTGTCTGTCACACCCGAGGGACTCGGAAACGGCTGAACCGATTGTCACGAAATTTGATGAGAACATGTAGGCCCTCTATATGCGGTGGCGTCATTTTGTTGGTTAAGTTTAAAGAGGGCTCTCCACATATGCAAAAAGGGGGTGTACATTTTTTTCGCAGAATATGGTCATGTGGGGTATAAAATGGAAGGATTTGCATAGTACTTTCCGAAATTGGGTTTATTTCTGATATTGGGTAAGAGATAGGGGAGATAGGGCTCTAAATGTATGGCCCAAAAAGTGAAACAGGTTCCGATCGCAGAACCTAT
This sequence comes from Hermetia illucens, assembly GCF_905115235.1. Lineage (NCBI taxonomy): Eukaryota > Metazoa > Arthropoda > Insecta > Diptera > Stratiomyidae > Hermetia > Hermetia illucens. The sequence goes on along the minus strand of NC_051851.1, from coordinate 117,549,413 downwards.
CAAACCAAAATATCTGAAAAAATCACATGAAATCTAGGCCTCAAAATACATCCCGTTCCGATATATCCACAAATAAAGTGGTAATAGTATATGACCATGTTTTAGAGATTTACCAGAGAACCCCCCTTAAGTTCATCCCAGAAATACAAAATTTGATAGCAAGATGGGCGATAATATAGGACATAATTCTGAAAAGTTTGAAGGCAATCCAACTATTATCAACGAAGTCATAGAGTGTCAAATTTTCGCATTTCAGGTAAATTTATTGCACTCTAAGATGTTTATGATGTCATCGTCATATAAAGTGAAATTATATCGCCGCCAGGGTCCATGGGGTCGTTTTAGTTTTCTTTTTTTGGTTTTTTTGTTATTTGCATATCAGTGTCAATTACTCGAGGGAGACATGTGGGGGTAGTAATCAATATAATAGACATGTGTGTACCTGGTTACCATTTTGGGCACGGAGTAAAGCTGAAATGCGTGAAGATGCGTTAGATCAATTAATCAAGGCGGTAATAGTATATAATACAGTATTTATGTCGTTGCTATGTACGCACATATGTGTATCTTAGAGTTTAGAAAAATATTGCGTACAAATGGAAAACGTGCGTAGAGAGTTTCTCACATAAGATGATCACAAAACCTTTCACCTGAAGAGTCGAGCTTCGAGCAGCCGTTCCGACTTGTTTGCTACTTAGGATTAATAACTTAACTTAGATAATTGTTAAATTGGAATGTGCGATTGATTACGTGTTTTATTAAGTCGGCAACAGTGGCCAATCTTAAGGAATCATTCTTTTTCTAAATAAACGCTACTTATCATCATCATCATCAACGGCGCAATAACCGGTATCCGATCTACGCCTACCTTAATAAGGATCTCCAGTCACCCGGGTTTTTCGCCGAGGACCACAATATCCTTAAAAGCTGTCTGGCGTCCTGACCTATGCCATCGCCTCATCTCAGGCAGGGTCTGTCTCGTCTTCGTTTTCTTCCATAGATATTGCCCTTATAGACTTTCTGGGCTGAATCATCTCATCCATAAGGATTTGGTGAACTGCTCACTGCAACCTGTTGAGCCGGATTTTATCCACAACAGAAGGTCGTGGTATCGCTCGGTTGTGATTTTCGACCCTAGATACCATAGGAGAAATTCTTAACGGTCTCAAAGTTGTAGTCTCTTAATTGTTTTCGTTTTACCAGTGCGATACGATGTAGTTTGTTCTTTATTCTTTGGCACGGATGTTGCCACTATGTACTTTGTCTTGCCTTCATTAATGTGCAGCCCGAGATCTCGCGCCCCCTTCTCGATCTGGACGAAGCTAGATTGTACATCTCGGGTTTTTCTTCCCATAATGTCAATATCTTCAGCGTAGGCCAGTAGTTGGGTGGATTTAACGAGAAAGAGGCCTCCAGCGAATCACTTTTTCCACAGCAAGGTTAAAGAGGATGCATGATAGGGCATCCCCCTGCCTTAGACCGTTGTTGACGTTGAATGGTCTCGAGAGTGATCCTGCTGGTCTCGCACATTAGTCAGGGTCAGCCTAGTCAGTTTTATCAATTTCGCCGGGATGCCGAATTCTCCCATGACCGTGTATATTTTTACCCTAGCTATGCTGTCATAGGCGGGTTTAAAGTCGATAAAAAAATGATGCAACTAATGGATATATTCCAACAGTTTTTCCATCGCTTGCCGCAGAGAGAAAATCTGATCTATTGCTGATTTGCCTGGAGGAAGCTTCTTTGGTATGGGCCAATGATGTTCTGAGCGTATGGGGCTATCCGGCCTAGCAAGATAGCGGAGAATATCTTATAGGTATATACACCTGTTTAATTGCTGCACCGCGTGATATCCCCCTTTTTATGTATGTTATAATGCCATATGCCCATTCTGTTGGAAATCAGATTTCCCTCTTTGTTTCGGCAGGATGAGCATTGAGGTATATAAGGCTTTATCCTGCTGATTTGTTGGTAAAACTTTCGTGCCTTGTACGGTTGCTTCCTGTACTTTTCGAATTCACATACCTGTTGGTTCTCGCAGGCTTCCTTTTTTCGTCTGTCAAGTCGCTTCTCCGCTCGTCGGAGTTCGTGATAAGTTTCTGCGCGTGCCAGCGTTCTTTAAGAATGCAACATTACTCGGTATGTAGCATTTTGCCTTTCCGTTGCTAACTTACATTCATTGTCGGACCAGTCGTTCCGAGTTTTCTTGCGGCTGGTGCCAAGTATGTTTGTAGCAGCAGTATGCCAACAAGATAGTGATCCGAGTCTATATCGGCCTCCTTATATGCTGTGACATTCATCAAAGTTGTGAGGTGACGGCATTTAATTAACACGTGATCAATTTCGTTGAAAGTGGTCCCGTGTGGATGGGCCCGCGTATATTTGTGGCTTATATTTTTAAATTTGTTTCACAAACGCAGGGTGCATAGTCTTTCTCTTATTTTCGCAAAGCTGATAGCAGCAGGTTTCATTTTTTGGCTGAATAGGAAAGCTACCGTCCCGTTTTTAGGCGCGGGAGACTCACCTTCTTCCTTCTCCGTCTGCAGTCGATGATAAAAAAATACGTCGCAAGTACAGTAAAAGGATTCTCGTCTGACTCGTAGGACCGCTACGATTGAATAGGCTTACAAGTGAAAATCTCGCGCGGAACCAATGCCTGCTCGCGCAGAACGCGTTGGGTTGGCGGCGGGGGCGTTGACAATTCCACAGCTATTCCCTCCCCAATGCCCTTCGCGTCTGGCGAAGGGAGTGAAAATGTGACTCTCCTTTTAGGGGCTCCAATGCTGTGATCGTGTTGTGGAAATGCCGATGGAGGTAAATATAGATTCGGAGGCTATAGGTTAGTAGACAGAGGTTGCAACTGATGAGGTGACTGGGTCTCCAGTGGCTGAGATCTCGTTAGCGCTTGCAGGGGACATTCTGGCGACTTATGACTCAATGCGGGCCGGTATATGGCAACCCTAGCCGCTTTCTGATGGCAACGATGCGGGGGAAAACGTATTCGCACGTGACCAAATCATGAAAGATGAAAGAATGTTGGTCTTGACACCTAGACTTTGGCATTGGGCGAATAGTTCTAAAGAGAATTCGCAAGTTGATGATGAAGTCCATGGGGCTGGTGGCTGGTTTATCCTGAGAAGCGATTTCAGCCGGAAAGGCTTGCATATCATTGCGTAGCTCAAGGAGGACTGATCGGAGCTATGGAATCTCCGACGACCACTTTAACGCGGCCTTAAGGGTGCGATTCATCCATTCCACCATTAAGTTGGCCTGGGGATGGACATGTTTCGCTCCTACGAGGCGGTTGAGTTAGACGAGCAAGTCAGCTTCAAATTGACAACCTTGATCAGCGGGGGAGCCGGTGTATCTATGAGTGGAACTGCTTGCGACCAACCTGTATATCCATCAATAATAGTAATTCAATTTTCATAGCCTTTGCAAAGAGGAAGGTTGATTACATCCACGTATATGTGATCGAAGCGAGCGTCAGGAGTTTCGAAATTACCGAAAATTGCTCTGTTGTGGCGGTCCACCTTTGAGAGCTGGCATGGCACACATGCGAAGACCAAGATGCTTGGGTGTGCCAGTTGGTGAACGGTGTCAAAAGCCTGACGGCGAAGTGAAACCGGTAAGTACGGCTTGATCGTCCCGTTCAACTTCGTGTAGTAGGTCACATGGGCGTCCAACTCGAGGCGGTAAAACTTAAGACTAGGGGTGACGATGAGGTGCGGCAGTTGTTCGTCTTTCACCTGCGCCTCGCTGATAGTACGACAATTGAGTGTAGCAAGCATTGAGACCATCTCCCAGTGAGACACACCGCCTGCCAGATCGTTTTGATTGCCAGACGTGCACTCGAAGCGGGTATCAAATTGGCCGATGAAGTGAAGTTGCTTGACCTCATGTAGTGAGGCCCTGTCGGAGCGCTGCGTCAGCGCGAAATTAACCGGGCGATGGTTGGTGTGTATCACGACCTGCCCTCCAGCATCTTTTGAAAGTACTTGGCTGCAGGGAAAACGGTGTGATGTTCGCGACAGTTCCCTTGAGAAGAAGCCTGATGGAGCCCATGTACCGTCTGCTAGCTGTTGGTCCAAGGTCGCACTGATAGCAATGTTCGATGTGTCGGCGCGCTCAGCTAAACATTCTTGCTGATATGCCAGCCAGTGAATACTGGCCTTCAGACTGGCTGAGTTGACTTGGAGCTTGGCTGCCTGTAGGAGCGAAAAAAATTCCTCGAGGTGACGCTGATCTTCTTCCTGATTGTAAGAGGAAATTAGGATGTCGTTTTGATAACTGCGGTCGAAACCCAGCTTTCTGAATAGGTGGTTCAAAGTCTGTTGTGTGTGCTGCATTCTTTAGCCGCATTGGCATGCCTACGAACTTAAATATGCCGGAAGGCGTGGTGATTGGGAATCTGGTAGAAGGCTAGGATACCGACCAACTAGTCCCCTGGAGCAGGGGATCCAATTTAGTTTTTGGTAATAACCCGCAGCATGCCACTTGCCACCAGCCTTGGGCACCAGGTGCTCATTGACTCGAAAAGAGTTGAATGCGTTCTCCTGCAAGGCGTCGAGGCTGTGCGAAAACCGGCGCAAGAGGCCTGGATCCCACCAGAAAACGGATTGCGGTGATGCGATCTAACGCGTGGTTGCCGATTACAACGCTGGCGGCTTCCCGACGTGCCGGTAGCAGTGATTTGAGCCGAAACAAAAAAACACGGCTGCCTGCAGCGTCGAGCCAGGGTACCGAACTTGGTATGATACCAACAATAGCCCGTCCTTGGATTCAGACCAAGGTTTGTAGAGCCGGCCTTTGTAATAATTGGCGTGCCAGGTACGCTTGCTGATCTGAGGTGGCCATAATAAAAAGACCCGTGTCGTGTGCGTCATCAGCAATTCCGGCGAATACCTCCAGCGTTTGGTTTTCAATGAGCGGTAGTACTCGGCCTATCTGCTGCGCGTGCCGGTCAAAGTACGAAAAACTCTGGGCTTCTGCGTCACATGGTTGGCATCCGTAAGCAGTTTGTGCAGCTGCGTATCCGGTAACTCCGCGAAGCGCCTTACGATAACCGTTTTCAAAGTTATATCCAATAGGTCCGAGATAGTGCCGAAGTCCAAGGTAGAAATCACCTGGTTGTAGCGTGTGGCATAGTTGCTTATACGATGCACCTATAACTGAGATTCTACCTGAAAAAAACACAGGTCCAGGTTGGCCTGCCAGAATGGTGGCAGTTTGCCAAGCACCAGTGAATATTTGTTTCTTATATCCATGACGCCACTTAAATTCGTGGATAGGATAACAGCAAAAGTAATATGGGTCAATCTGCGTCCATGGCTTAAAATCCATCTTCCAAAAAGCAAGTGCAAACCTAAAGGAACTTGAGGAAAAGATGATGACATCTTATTTGCATGGCTTAAGATGCAGTAAGTTCGCGCGAAATTGGCAAGTTTGAACTGCTGGAAGTTTGACACTAAAGACTGGACTTTCATGAAACTTGGCATGCGTATGTGCGATACTGTACTCTAACCTGTTGCGAAGTACTCTTAGGATGAACTTAAGGGGGGTTTCCAGTCAATGCCTAAAAATTGATAATATACTATTAGTAAGTTTATTTGAGTATATATCAGAATGGGACATATTTCGAGGCCTAGATTTTATGTAAGCGAACCACCCTGGTTTTTTTTCAGGTTTTGGGGTTGGGTAGTTTCCGAAAGTGAGGTCTGTCTCAGTTTAAGTCATCATATCAGTTTCTTAAAGTACTAGTCGAGACCTTTCATTTGGCACCCCGTGTGATTATATTCGGTGAAAAGAAAAACTGTACATTCCTCTTTTGCATGTATGGGGAGCCCCCCATAAACTCCACCTAAATTTATGTCACTCACCGTATGCGTGGGATTTCACAGTTTCCATATGTTCACTAAATTGCGTTCACATCGGTTTTGCCGTTTTGGAGAAAAGTTCGTCTGACAGACAGACAGTGAATCGATTTTAATAAGGTTTCGTTATACACAAAATTGAATTGAATTGAATTGAATTTTGCCTCTCGGTCGTTGCAATCGGGTCTCGCTCGCTTTAATGACACCACAGAGAGTGAGGTGTCCAAAATTGTCCCTAACGTCCTAAGTCTGGTTAGCAGGGGGATACTATAGTGGAGCTTCAGTATTTGCGAGCGGGTTTCACCACCAATTTCAATATCTTCTTAGGTTTTTTTGGGATAGCTCCCTTTACTTGGTCGAATCATTGTTAATACAAATGGGACGGTTCGTGCTGCGCAGTATTGTAGAAGCCCCAACGAGCTGGTTAAATTTTAAAAGAAGGTCAAATATGGTGGTCAAAGGGTAGTATAGGTCCCAGGGAGAAACATGGATTGGTACCCACGATGGACATAAAACCTGGGAAACGTCTGTTGAGCTAACACCAACAGCTCTACTACCAAAGCCTGTCTCCACTTCCACGTGGTGACCATTGGGAGCTCTATTTAAGGAAAAGCTGCAGACGGAGAAGGATGAAGGCGAGTCTCTCGCGCCTCAAAACGGGACGAATTGTAACAACTGGTCCTCCAGGTTGGGAGTTGGGGGTTGCGTTGGACAGGGACCGGTTTCCTGGAGGAGAGTCACTACACCATATATTATAGTGGCCATCCAGTAAACCATGTGCTCCGAGTAGGTTTCTTAGTCAGCCAAAAAATAAAACTTGTTGTTATCGGCTTTGGAAACATAAGCGAACGGCTATGTACTCTGCGTTTGCGAGGCAAATTTAGAAATATAAGCATCATTAACGTTCAAGCCCCTACAGAGGAGACTGCTGGGTCGGAGAAGGATCGAAATCTATGAGCGCCATGACCGTCCGGTTGTGGATAAAATCCGGCACAATAGGTACCGGTGGGCGGGTCACTTAATCCGTATGTATGAGGATAACTCAGCTCTGTGGTAGAAAAAGAAGACGGCTGATTGCAATGACATTTTATGCTCTGAATCAAATGAAAGTATCTGAATCTGTGGAATGCACTTTTCAATAGCGCTTCTAGTTTTATTTTCAGCTATTTTGCCGTCACTTAAAAGTGAAGTCTACATATTTGATGAATAATACACAAAAGTGAAGTCATATAGTTTTATTGCTTTGGCATATCCATATTCTGTAGAAAATTTAATTAGTTATGAAATTAAGAAAATACCAGAAAAAAAATGCGGAGAATTGCACTTTTATATTATATTCACTTTAGCAACTATTAAATAGTTCCAGATTACAATTCTAAAAATACGTTTACCACTAGATATAAATTGAACTTTTGATTGATTTATTCACCTAATAATATACCTGCAAAGATAAAATCGGAAGTATTTAATAAATTGAGAACTTATGGTTGTTTGGATAACTCCTTTTAGGGGAGATTTTGCATGTGTGACATAATAGGATTGAGCAACATCAGTACTAAATAGGTGAATGCTGTCAGCCAATGAAGAATTACGTTGTGAAATTGCTTCATGCATTAGCGCAACCTGGATGAAGTGGCGGTCCACAACTGGCGCTCTCTGTGATCGAGGTATCAACGAACGTCTCAAATCTAAAATTCACCGCAATCTCGTCCGGCTTCAATGGTTGTGAACGTTGGCCGACTATAAAATACATTGAAAGGCGTCTTGCGGTGATGGAGACAAAGATGTTACGTTGGACAAAAGGCGTAACACGCCTTGGTCACATCTGAAATGGGGATATCCGCGATCGATATGAGATTGCATCGATCGCGGAGAAATTGCGAGAGAGGTGTTTTCGATTGTATGGTCATGTAATTCGCGCTAACGGGAATTCACTTGCCAAGATCTCTGAGCATCGAAGTCGAGGTCGCTTGTGAACGGGATAAAGAAGAATCATGAAATAGGTGTATGTCCATAAAACTATTGAAATAACTTTGAAGCGATTAATACACCAATATTAATGGCGTTACAACGGCCGTCCTATCCTCAAACGCCTCGGTTTCGCCCCAAGATCGTTCAGTCCTTTACTCTCTTTTTTTTTGCATTCTGGCTCATGCCATTGCTCCGTGAAAGCAAGGATTACGTGGCCCTCTTCTACCATAGACGTTGCCGTTATAGACCTACAGGGTAGGAGCTCTCTCATCTATTAGCGCTGCAGTCTGTTAAGCCTATTTTTATCTATGATTGCAAGATATCGATATGTGACACCTTTATATAGGAATTTGAAGATTCTCTGAAGCATATCTGTTCGCTTATAACCCAACTGCTCGAAGAATACATGAGGACTCACAAATTCTTGGTCTCGCACAATAAGAGTCTAGACCTAATAAAAAGATATTTTGAGATTTCGATTGGCATCCATTATTGAGCAGTAAAGTTGGGAGATGCCTGCTGGATCAACACCCACATCCTATCTCCACCTCCAAATGTTGTTTTTTTTTAACGAAAAACTGTAGATGGAGAAGGATGTGGGAAAGTGTTCTGCGCCTATAAATAAGACAATTGTGTCAATTCGTTCTGCAGGTTTGGGTTAGGTAGGGCTGGCAGCTCTACATAAAACCGATTGGTACGAAGCCACAAAGGAATTAACTGTACAACGACGGATTCGGGAAGGAAAAAATACAAAGAATTAGGACCGGTTTTTCAGAGAAGAGCCACTACACCATATACTATAGCGGCCATTCAATAGGCTATGTACTTGAAGTAGGTTTCCTAGTCAGCCACAAAATAATACCTGCTGTTATCGGCTTTGAAAATAGAAGCTAGTCACTACGCACTGTGAGCTTGTGAGGTGAATTTCGAGATATAAGCTTTCTTAACGTGCAGATCCCTACAGAGAAAACTGAAGAGTCGGAGAAGGATATCTTCTACAAGGCAGTGGAACGAACGAAGGGTACTTAAGGTATGATATCAAAATCATACTTGGAGATTTTAACGCCCAAGTAGAGACGGAGCGCTTACTTAGTCGATTCGGCGGCTTCTGCAGCACCTGTAAAATTGTCAATGACTTTAAATTGCGGATTATTCAACTAGCAATGTTACACGAAATGGCTGTTGGAAGTACCTGAGTTGCGCGGGAAGAGATCCAAAAACAAGGCTAGGTCCACTTTTAAATAAATTAAACACGTATTAATGGAACGCCACTATCTCTCAGCCTTGATGAATGGGAACATATAATAATAATAATCGTTGGCGCAACAATCCATGTTGGGAACATACAGGGGACAAATATAGAATAGGACCACTATTTGATGATATGGTGCTAACCCGGAACCACTCTGCGGAAAATGAAAGCTAACAGAGGTTTTGGAGCTTCATCTCCATAGACAAATGATTCTCACTGATGAGGACAACTGGTCTTCAAAATATAGATAAACAATTAATAAATAAATTTTGTTGTTTTTTTATGGTGCCAACTATAAACAAGCAAAACCACTGGTTCGACGATGACTGTAAACTAGCAGCGGAACATAAGAACGCCGCATATCGGTAAATGTCGCAATTTATCGGCCAGGTACAACCAACCATATGTGCTTCGATGCTCACCCTGATTACCGATCGTATGGACATATTGGAGCGTTGAATTTTTTTATGAACTGTTCAAAGAGAAGAATATCGGGGAGTTGAATAGACGATGGTTAAATGCTGCCTTCATCAAGCATGGAAGAATCCACACAATTTACCGGCTGACGACTTATTATTTTAATAATAAGTCGTCAGGAGCCGATGGAATTACCGCTGAACTGGTTAAATAATGAGTTGACCAACTACACTAAGCAGTTTATAAACTTACTTTCAAGATTTGGGACAGCGAGTCAGTCTCTGATGACTGTGCAACGAGGGAGGCATTACCTGCCTCAGCACACAGTATTGAGGTATAATGTTGCTAGTGCGGGTAGCCTCATACGCCCAGAGCATCAAGGTCCATACTCAAGCAAATGAGGAACAGATCAGAATTTCGTTGTGCGGCTAGCGAAGGAAGGAAGGAGAAACTGTTGGAATATGGCACCAGTTGCACCATCTTTTTGTCGACTTCAAGGGCGCATATATTAGCACATTTAGGGTAAAACTGAACATGGTAATGAGAAAATTTGGTATCCTGATCAACAACGGTCTGAGACTCAGGGGATGTGTGCGCATCCTCTTTAGCCTGGCACTGGAAACAGTCATCTATGATGTTGATATTAATGCGAGTGGCACTATCCTCTTCAACTCCACCCAACTACTGGCCTACGCTGAAGATATTGACATTATGGGAAGAACAACCCAAGATGTTCGGTCTGCCCCAAGAGCTTGGGCTGCACATTAATGAAGGCAAGACGAAATACATGTGGCAACGTCAGCACCGAAAACCAAAAAAAAATATCAACATCAAATGGCGTTGGTCAAATGAGAACAATAATGATGGGAGACTGCAATTTTGAGACCGTTGATAATTTCTCCTTTCTTGGATCGAAAATCACCGTAACCGAGCCTATTTTAGATTACAAAAACTGTTCCGCTCGAAACACCTCATCATAGGGTCAAAGCTTTTACTGTAAAATAAAATGATTTTGTCAGTCCTCATGTATGTGCAATATCTATGGTAGAAAAATAAGACGTCGCAGACCCTGCCTTCGATGAAGCGATGGCCGAGGCCAGGACGCCAGACGGCTTTTGCGGATATTGAATTGGTGGACCTCGGCGTAAAGCCGAGATGTCTGGTTACTGCGTCGTTGATGATGATGATGATTAAGTGTGAGAAGCAAAGGGAATTAAGAGAAGTTTCTTCTGACAATTATACATGAAGTAAAGTGTGTTGGGTCGCAGTATATACAGATGCATTTGGTAGAAGGAAAGGGAGTGTGCTAGAGTCGGCCGTTGCTGCCGTGCTTTTGGAAGTTTTGGACGCCATCGAAACTGGATTTTGTGATTTGCGCATTGGGTGTGAATGTTGGAAAGAACCCTCAGGACAGTCTATTTTTACCGGGTGGCACATTTGACTCATCAGCTGACACACCTGCCCCGCCTTTACCTTTATCTAGCTGTCCTCTTTCGGTTTATCAAATTCATCTTCATCCATCGATCCATCATCAACATTCAAACTCCTTTTTTAAGGTTTTGGGTAAATCGGTTCACTGTCTGTCTGTCTGTCTGTCATACGCATTTTTCTCAGAAACGATTGTACCAATTGAGACCAAATTTGGTGGAAAAGTGTGTGACATAACTCTACGTGGAATTTAGGGGACATGCAAAACGGGTGTAGAATTTTATTTACCGAATATAGTCATGTGGGGTAGCAAATGAAAGGTTTCGATTAGTACTTTTCAAAGCAATTCTGATATTTAATGTACAAAGAGGCGGTGGCTGAAAAGTGGTAATTTCTTTCACAGACTCATTTTCTGAACCTAGTCAACCGAAAAATCTGAAAAAAAAAACACGAAGCCACACTATACGGTGCCTGACTTCACTCAAAGAGGTGTGCTATCGCCACTTCTGTGATGTATGCGAATGACGTGGCTGTGCTAGTTGTTTGTCGAGATCTCGGAACGGTGTGTAGAAATACACAATGCGCCGTTGATTTGATTGATAGTTGGTGCCTCAGGCATGGACTTTCAGTAAATCCTAATAAGACAACAATGGAATTATTTATAAAAAGGAGGAAACTGAACGGTCTTTGCTTTCCAGAGATGAAGGGTACAAGCCTTTCAACTCTTCGAAGAAGTGAAATATCTGGGATTTATTCTAGACAAGAAGTCGCTTTGGAGCAAACATGTAGAGATAAAGATGAAACGAGCTCTCACAGCTTATGGACTGTGTAGACGGACCTTTGCCTCGGCGTGAGGACTTAGGCCTTTATATATGTTGGTATTCATCATCATCAACGGCGCAACAACCGGTATCCGGTCTAGGCCTGCCTTAATAAGGAACTCCAGACATCCCGGTTTTGCGCCGAGGTCCACCAATTCGATATCCCTAAAAGCTGTCTGGCGTCCTGGCCCACGCCATCGCTCCATCTTAGGCAGGGTCCGCCTCGTCTTCTTTTCTACCATAGATATTGCCCTTATAGACTTTCCGGGTGGGATCATCTTCATCCATACAGATTAAGTGACCCGCCCACCGTAACCTATTGAGCCGGATTTTATCCACAACCGGACGGTCATGGTATCGCTCATAGATTTCGTCATTGTGTAGGCTACGGAATCGTCCATCCTCATGTAGGGGGCTACAAATTCTTCAGAGGATTCTTCTCTCGAACGCGGCCAAGAGTTCGCAATTTTTCTTGCTAAGAACCCAAGTTTCCGAGGAATACATGAGGACTGGCAAGATCATAGTCTTGTACAGTAAGAGCTTTGACCCTATGGTGAAACGTTTCGAGCGAAACAGTCTTTGTAAGCTGAAATAGGCTCTGTTGGCTGACAACAACCGTGCGCGGATTTCATCATCGTAGTTGTTATCGGTTGTGATTTTCGACCTTAGATAGGAGAAATTGTCAACGGTCTCAAAGTTGTATTCTCCTATCCTTATTCTTCTTCGTGTTTGTGTTTGACCAGTGCGGTTTGATGTTGTTGGTTGATTCGTCTTCGGTGCTGACGTTGCCACCATATATTTTGTCTTGCCTTCATTGATGTGCAGCCCAAGATCTCGCGCCGCCTGCTCGATCTGGATGAAGGCAGTTTGTACGTCTCGGGTGGTTCTTTCCATGATGTCGATATCGTCAGCATAGGCCAGTAGTTGGGTGGACTTGAAGAGGATCGTACCTCTTGCATTCACCTCAGCATCACTGATCACTTTCTCGAGGGCCAGGTTAAAGAGGACGCATGATAGGGCATCCCCCTGCCGTAGACCGTTGTTGATGTAGAATGGTCTTGAGAGTGATCCTGCTGCTTTTATCTGGCCTCGCACATTGGTCAGGGTCAGCCTAGTCAGTCTTATTAATTTCGTCGGGATACCGAATTCTCTCATGGCCGGGTACAGTTTCACCCTGGCTATGCTATCATAGGCGGCTTTAAAGTCGATGAACAGATGGTGCAACTGATGTCCATATTCCAACAGTTTTTCCATCGCCTGCCGCACAGAGAAAATCTGATCTGTTGCTGATTTGCCTGGAGTGAAGCTTCTTTGGTATGGGCCAATGATGTTCCGGGCATATGGGGCCATCTGGCCTAGCAAGATAGCGGAGAATATCTTATAGATGGTACTCAGCAACGTGATACTTCTATAATTACTGCACTGTGTGATATCTCCCTTTTTATGTATGAGGCAGATTATGCCTCGTTGCCAATCGTCAGACATTGATTCGCTGTCCCATACCTTGACCACAAGTTGATGAACCACTTGGTGTAACTGGTCGCCTCCATATTTAACCAATTCGGCTGTAATTCCATCGCCTCCTGGCGACTTATGATTTTTTAGCCGATGAATTGCACGGACTGTTTCTCCTAAACTTGGTGGTGGCAGTATTTGTCCGTCGTCTTCAGTTGGCGGGACCTCCACCTCGCCGATGTTCTGGTTGTTCAGTAGCTCATCAAAGTACTCAACCCATCGCTCTAATATTCCCATTCTGTCGAAATCAGATTTCCCTCTTTGTTTCGGCAAGATGAGCATCGAGGTGTATAAGGCTTCATCCTGCTGACTTGTTGGTAAAACTTCCGCGCCTGATGCGGTTGCTCCCTGTACTTTTCTAGTTCACAGACTTGTTGGTTCTCCCAGGCTTCCTTTTTCCGTCTGTGAAGTCGCTTCTCCGCTCGACGGAGTTCGTGATAAGTCTCTGCGCGTGCCCGCGTTCTTTGAGAATGCAACATTACTCGGTATGCGGCATCCTTCCGTTCCGTTGCTAGCTTACATTCATCGTCAAACCAGCCGTTCCGACTCCTTTTGCGGCTGGGACCAAGTATATTTGTGGCCGTATCTATGATAACGTTCTTCAGGTGGTTGTGAAGATCATTTGTTGATGCTTCATCTTCAGGTCCTCTGTATGTTGGTATTATTAGGTCGTTATTCGCTTAATGCATCCGTAGTGTAGTGGGTTAAGGGAAACAAAAGAGTTTTCGCTTTAAACTACCCACACTGCAAAGAACTGTGTGTCTGAATATCACCGGCGCTATGAGCACGACATCCGGTGTAGCTCTTAATTCATTTCTTAATTTACAGCCCTTGGATTTGTCGATTCAGAGCACTGCAATGAGAGCAGCTCATAAACTAATTCGATTAGATGTATGCAGAAACAATGAACATGGGGGGCACAGAGCATTGCAAGAGTTATTGGGAGAATTGAATCCAGTTTTTGCAATGCCTTTTGATTCCCGGATCCCCATCCATCTGGTTGATGGCATGGAGTTATCTTGAAACGAAGGGAAAACTGAAACGAACGTGTCAGAACATGCTGACGTCTTCTACACCGATGGCTCAAAAACAGAAAATGGTTCTGGAGCAGAAGGGTACCTCTCGAATAAAAACGGGGAGTGGGGTTTTCCCTGGGACAATATACAACGGTCTTTTAGGCTGAAGTGTATGCGATCCCAAGGGCAGAAAACTGGATGATTGACGAGCGGTTTAATCTGCAGCGATAGTCAAGCTACATTGGGGGCGTTGAGCGATCCTTTGATCACTTCGAAAATCGTTCCAGAATGTAGAAATCGATTGTACTCTCAATGTCGCTCATGCCTGGACCAGAACCAGCAAGTGGGCATCAGCATTGGCTAATGTGGGTATTAAAAACTGGGGACAAGCTTCCTCTAATGGCAGGTAGCTGAGCCTTAATGCTGCTAAACACACCAAACTTTTCCTGTTAAAACCAAGTAAACATACTGCAAAGTTTATCTTGTCGAAAAGCAGGAAGACTTGCAGCAGTTTTGTGGGTATTCTGACTGGCCATACTTCACTAGCTGGGCATATGTTCAGAATAGGAATTTTCCGAGATGATACGTGCCCATCCTGTATTGAGGAAGTGAAATCCACGGAACATTTTCTATGTGAGTGCCCCGCTTATGGACGCATCAGACATCAGATTTTTGGTGCTGATGTGCTCCAACTGCAGCGGGTAGCATCACATCCACTAATGGAAATCCTGCGATACATAGACGAATCCAGGATATTTCGTTAGACGGGGGAATCGAGTACAATGGACCACTAAGGTCTGAGTGCTCAGAGGCTTTGCCTCTCCTCCACCTCAAACACAAGCACACACATACACATATAGCGAATCTCCGAAATAACCTCCATACCAAATCAAGTTAATAATAGTGTATCACTATCATTTTTAGTACTTGCCTGCAAAATCCGCTTTAAGTTCATCCTAAAATCATCTATTTGCAGTAGTATGGACTATAATATAAAGAATAGTTCTACCAAGTTTGGCGGAAATCGCATAATTATTAACAGTTATAATAGGTCAAAATTGTCGCTTCAGTGTAAATTCTAAGAGTTTGAATGTCAGGATCATGTGAAAGTGAATATTCTGGCATAATATATGCGTATTACGTGCTAGGTACTAACACGACAAATTTCCACTCAAACCTTTCATACCTGAACCGTCCAGCTTCAGGTTTTCTGATTTATTTTTGTTCGGCCTATTTAGTAGCTACCACTTTTCTCAGCGATAGGCCTGGTTAAAATTGAGTCAAGAGGTTCACCATCCAGCGGATTAAGGCATTGCTTCTTTTGGTCGACCTTTGTGTCATTTATCATCGACTTGGAAATTCAGGTCTATCTTAGCTACCCAGACGCGGATTGAATGGCCTTACCCATCTCCCAGGATTTCTCCGCAACGCCATAACGATCGTCAATGTCCGAGTGCGATCATGGTGCGTTATGGTATTGAGCGAACGAAAGACCTTTGTCTCCATTACTGGGAGGCGGTGTTCATTGCCTTTTGGGATCCGGTAAGCACTTGGGAAGTGACAGAGCGATTAACACTGAAGACGTTTGTGAAGCGTTGCTGTATCTAGGTTGATGCATCAGTTAGTTTATGGCGCAGATTACTACAGATATGTAAAACGTTCAGTTCTCGGCTGTTGCAGTTCAATGACAATATCATCAGATCTTTTTGCGGTTCCCGACTCCATTCCTTTGAATACTTCTCGAGCTTCTAAGACGATGGCAGATGGACTCACCCAACGCCGCGACGGCAGGAATTGTGGAAGTGCCAAATGAGTAGATTTTTCCGCTGAAATCTTCTGGAAAAATTCGCAATCCATTTGTGGCCATTTTTATCGCTTTCACGTTCCATGTCGTGTTTAATGTATTTTGCCCAGCAAAACATGTTTGCAATGGCTTATTAGCATGTGAAATACGATTGAACTTCGTATTTATTAGGCATATTTGTTAAATAGTTTCAACTTTGCAAATGTAAATTTCGCGGCACTTTAAGAATAGTGAAAACATATCAAATCATTTTTAGTATGTGTTATCAGCAGTACACAACCAATAAATTAGTCGCGCTTTTCCAAACTAAAGGCGTTAAAAATTTGATATTATTGACAGTTGATAAAGTCTGCTTGACATACTGTGATTACATAATCAGCAATTCTATTTGTAGCATTCCTGCAATCACAGAAATTGCAAAATTCAAGAAATTATTTATGCATTTCCATTCCATTAAATGTTGGGCTGTTATACGTAAAGGATGCTATTGTAATCTGGAAGGGAGCCCAGCAACTGGCGAAGTATGTTATGTATAATTTTGAAGTTGTTATTCTTCTTCGAGTTTCACATTGTGAATGTTCAAAGACGTGATGAATAGCCCGATTTTGTATACAAAAAGCAGTGGTCAAAAGTGACTGCTCACTCAATAATTGCAAAGAAGAGGACATATCTCAATAAAGTGTTCGTTAAATTGAAAATAATATTGGAGAGTGAAAAAGAAATGAATACCTATCGGAAAGGAGGTTCCGGATCGATTTTTAGACCTATCGCTAATGCTATGATAAACCACGAAAAGCCATCGATCTGATAAATAGTCAAATGGCTGACAGCCTGTGCGCTTTAAAAAGGAAATGAAGTTAGACTTGTCTGTGAAAGCAATGGGCAAGCAGCATGATAATAATAAATCGTAATTAATCTGTTGACCTCCGCCTGCAAAAGAGGCTTTCTGGTATTATTTATCCAGGAGGACAAGGCAGAAACGGTGAGAGAGATGCTCGCAGTAATAAGGTAACAGAACGGAGCCTCGCTTGATAGATGAGATCTTGCTCGCGTTAAAGAAAGTTAGAGGCTAAAGTTAGCAAACCTCCGGAAGAACCACAATAGGACAGATCCATATGCCTTTTGGTTACCATGGGAAAATGTTGGAGTGAGCAATCTGTACCAAGTTCATGCTTCCATCGACGGCACGTGTTGAGGCCAAAGTTTCATTCGCGGGTACGACAAAGCAACGTTTTCGAACATACCATATCTCGTCAGTTGTATCAAGGCTGAAGGGAACGAATCCTTCGAAAGATTGGAGGCTAAGTGTTAAATGAAGCGATGGCGGTGTTCTCAATTCGTTTCAATTCGTCAGCAAAGAAGATTCGTTAAAGGCGCATATGCAGTGAAGGCTACTAAACTCGATGAATGGGTTTTGTATGTTGATACCAATCCATCAGATAGCGAGTAGAGTGAAGCCACGAGAACTGCATGAACGCATAATGTTAAGCTTCGTATCAAATCGGTTAGAATACAATATGAATATAGCAGAATTTAACGGCGGAATGAAGCAGGACCCCTACTAAGAAGTATGGGGGATGGTGACAACTACATCGACTGTTGGTATTCCCAAAGGGGACGATACAAAGATTTGGGAATAAACGCGCTACCAATTCTTTTACGGTCGTCACGTGACAAGTGTCGTTTATTAAAAGCAGTCGAAGGGATGCACAATCCGTGTCATATAATATTTTTCTAAAATGTAGATAAAGTGTAATATTTCGCAAATAAACTGAACATGGGAAAATAGGATCGACTAAACGATATTCATGTATACGTTTTTCTAAATGGACGAGTTTACTTGCGGCAATATGAAAAGCTTGCATAGCTCATCATCCTAATCCTAAAGTAGTATAATACCATTTAAGTGAATCGGAGGTGGTCATCTAATAAGTTTCATAAAATACCAAAAAATTGAGCGTAGTTGATGTGATTTCTGCCTAGTAATAAACGTGGAACAGTGTTAATTGTCCAATGGCCGCTCCTTTACAGGCAAGCACCCCAAAAGGGAAAATCCATCTAGACAGCGCTCCTCGAATTGACGGTAGAAAATGGGAAAACGATATCTAAAAAGCAATTCACTTTTTTTTTATGTTGATCATTTGGATTTTTCACATCTTGAAAAAGAAAAGAATATGTTCTAGACGTTGCCTATATAGGAGGAAATCCTCTTCTTCTTGTTAAGGTTCTTAGTATTGCGAAATTGCAAGGACTTACGCAACCGAATGGAGAAATCTGATCTCATATGGGCAAGTGAAAATGCTTGTAACATAATCTGAGACCGCTGGAGCGCTAAAATCGCACTGGAATATTTTGAAAGCTTGATCGACAGAGGGGACGCATGTGCTGAGTTTAGACCACCGCTCCACCTTCTCTTCAATGATTTCGAAAAGGGTTTCGACAGCGTAAATAGGAAGTGCATCAAATAGGAGGGGCATTCCGAAGAAATTAGTACCTATTATTATAGGCAACTAGCTAGAATTAGCTAGAATTCATTTAATACCCTGAATATCCGCCATTATATTTGACACCCTTTTCAATCTTCCCGGCAAAGATGATATCAACTTTCGATGAGTTTCTGCTCGAAAAAACCTTTGTATATTTTCCCACGACTGCGATATGTTTTGGCAAACTGTTAAGTTAAGAGACGTTCACATTATGTCTCTGAAGCTATGTTTTGACTAATTGCAATGTGTGCTTTGCCCTGTTGAAATGTCCAAATAAGTAGCAGTTATCGGCATAAGGCACCATTACGGTTTCCAACAAATCCTTCTGCAAGTATCTATCCATTACACTATAAATTCGATGTATCGTACCTACACCTTGCATGAGAAATAGCCTGATATCATTATCACGACATTGCGGTAGATTTCAGATTTGAAACGTACGTTGATACCTCGATCATAAAAACATCAGTTGCTTAACGCCACTTCATCCAGGTCGCGCCAACGCGTGAACCAGTTTCATAATGCCATTGGCTGATAGCATTGATCCGAGATATTTAAATCGCTCAGTTTTTGTCAGGTCACTGTCACTGACAGTGATAGTGCTTGTTTCATTTGGATTGCAAAAATTCAATTTTATTCAATCCAGAAAAGCTATGTAAAGAGGGCGATGCTTCTCACGGTGTTTCTCCATGAGTAACCGCGCAGCGTGTATTGCGTCAGCAGTTCCCCCAGTTCTTGTCAATCCCGGCTTGATTCACGGTTATTTTAAGGATTTCGCGAATATGGTTGTGGAGAATGCGTTCAAAAACCTTCCTCAATAACCCGATTGAAGAATTCACTGAGCCAAGTGTTGGGTCCCAGGTCTTCACTTTCCAGAGCTCAGATGCGATGTCTTTAGGTCCTGTTGTTTTCTCTGATTTCATTCATTTTATTGTTCCCGCAACTTCAGTTGGACTGACAGTTACGTCACCGTGTTTTACGTGGGTACCTGTCTGGTGGACTTAATCCCATGGTCTTCTTAAGACATGAATTGATTTTGTGGTCACAATCAGAGCCCTGCCGCAGCAAGCTACGACGGTACCAGTCTATACCGAGTGCATGGTCCAGCATTCATACTGGTGGATGCAAGGCCTACAAGATCTACCGAACTAAAGAGTACGGCACCCGTGTTAAAACGCAACACCACGCCGAGGCCCGAAGGTCTTTTCTCGCTTGAGCATCACCAACATGAAGCTCCCACTAGAGGCCAACGGCAAACAACCGAGCTGTACTCATATACAACGGGAATTCTCCCGAAGTATAAGAGTCAAGGGGCTACCTCGGTTCCCATGGTACCAGTATACCCCTGGTAAGGTTTCGTGACCGAAGTCACTTCAGATGAGTCCCCGTGCAGACTCGGGTCTGATCGCCCTGATTAGGCCTTTGGAGCATTCGCCTACTGAATCACGGCCGGCAAACCAAAGTGATTACAGCGTCTCCCGGTGCCACCACTATGGAGGCTCTCCTCGGCCACTTGGTTTTGGTTTGGCCGATAGGGTTGCCGCCCCATCTTCCTCGCCGCCACCTCTGAGCACCAGTTGGACTGACAGATGGAATCGCTCCAAATGTCTGTAATGCTTGTGGAAGTGGAAAATTGACAAATCCTTTCGTTGAAATTTGCTTGAAATGTCGCGGCTTGACGATCGGTAAGCAAAGTACCGTTCTTGTCATTAATGTAACAGATACAAATCTCTCTCGCCATGCCAAGTGACCAGTTTATCGTAAAGATCTTTGTAGTGGACTGCTCGGGTGACAGGGATCGTCTTCTTTGCTTCTCGGTTGGCAATTTGCCAATTGGCGAGCGTTTCATTGTCAAGAAACTTTATTTCAACATCAGTATTCAAAAGCCAAGTATCTCGGTTGATGACCCGCTTATTTGGCTTGGTAGCCCCCGAGGGTGGATCGTGTTCCCGCCCCCGCTTCGTGGATCGTGTTCCACGTTAAGATTCCACGAATCCTCCACATTCGTAATGGATGGTAATCGAGTGTCATCATTTATTCTTTGTTCTTACGAAATCGTCATCCCGTGTGTCGGATCCTAGGAATCGCATTCTACTTTTTAAATGCGTTTTTCTCAAAACTGCATCTTGAAAATCTGTTGTCACCATAGCCCAAAATTTATCTAACGAAATTTTTTAAACTTTCATGACTTATTCAGAACATATTTCCACGGTCTGCCAACTAGGATAATTGCGATTCATTCAGTAGTTTTTTTATTCATTAAAGAAGCCTTGAAAAAACACCAAAATTTATAAAAAGAAGTTTAACAAGGCACCAAAAATTTGCCTTTTAATATTTTTTAATAATCTTAGTTTGCGGACTGTGGTTAAGTCCGCACGTTAAAATTCCGTTTACATTTTCCCTCTAAAATGATCATAGCGCCCTCTAACGTGGCAGCAGAAAAACACCTTTTTTGGAGATTGGTGTACAAGTTGCTCTGTATTTCAATAATGAATGATGTTATCGGGCTGAAAAATTTACTACACATACTCAAAATATTAATAAATATTTGTTCGTATTTGGACGTTTATCGAGTAGTAGTGATTATTTTATTAAGCATATATCGATATTTCGGGAACAACTTGTTCCCTTTTTCAGTGCACGCTTGTATGCACCGAAATATCGATATAGCTGAATAAAATAATGACTACTAGCGACGGAGACGGTGTAACGTTTGAATTCCTTAAACCTTTTCGCTAGAAACACCGCGACCACACATTGATTACTCTAGTTACGGCCTTGATCTGAATAATGTCGCGTAACGTTTTTATTTTTAGCTTAAAATCTTCAAAAAAAGAAGCCCTAAAGGATCTAAGAGTTTCTTCAGTACAAAGCTACTAAAAACAATTGCGATTATAAGATTCTTTTATACTTATTCATTGTAAGTTCAAGCCGATCGTCCACCATGCGGAATTTACTGGGAAGCTTCAAGGATCTTTTGGCAGCAGAGGAAAAAAGCGGAATCTACCGAAAAACTTGCAGCGATTGTAATAAGATATATATAGGACAGACTAAACGCCTGATAACGATTAGATTTAACGAACACATCACGGAAGCGGGAAGTAGTGTCTGGAAACAAAAGTCGTGCTTAAGATCATCAGTTGTAGCGCATACAGTCGAAGAAGGTCATATCATATCCACGGGAAAATCTTGAGTTTTTGCGTCATGCAAACCGAACGACAACATTGGCCCCTCGGGAAAGTTTAGAAATTTTGAGATTAGACGGAGCGTGATTATTGAAGATTCAGATAACTGATCATCATCATCAATGGCACAACAACCGGTATCCGGTCTAGGCCTGCCTTAATAAGGAATTCTGGACATCCCGGTTTTGCGCTGAAGTCCACCAATTCGACATCCCTAAAAGTTGTCTGGCGTCCTGACCTACGCCATCGCTCCATCTTAGGCAGGGTCTGCCTCGTCTTCTTTTTCTACCATAGATATTGCCCTTATAGACTTTCCGGGTGGGATCATCCTCATCCATACGGATTAAGTGACCCGCACACCGTAACCTATTGAGCCGGATTTTATCCACAACCGGACGGTCATGGTATCGCTCATAGATTTCGTCATTGTGTAGGCTACATGTAGAGGGCCAAAAGTTCTTCGGAGCATTCTTCTCCCGAAAACGGTCGAGAGGTAGAGGATGAAGGCAGTTTGTACGTCTCGGGTGGTTCTTCCCATGATGTCGATATCGTCAGCATAGGCCAGTAGTTGAGTGGACTTAAAGAGGATCGTACCTCTTGCATTTACATCAGCACCACGGATCGCTTTCTCGAGGGCCAGGTTAAAGAGGACGCATGATAGGGCATCCTCTTGTCGTAGACCGTTGTTGATGCCGAATGGGCTTGAAAGTGATCCTGCTGCTTTTATCTGGCCTCGCACATTGGTCAGGGTCAGCCTAGTCAGTCTTATTAATTTCGTCGGGATACCGAATTCTCTCATGGCCGTGTACAGTTTTACCCTGGCTATAGATAACTTTCCCTCGAAATTAATAAGACTCGCCGCGGTAATTAGCAGGCAATTAGTTTAAATTTTTTTAAAACCAATTAAATAATTAGTGAGTAAGTATAAAAGAATCTTATAATTGCATTTGTTTTTAGTAGTTTTGTACTTAAGATGGGGGTAAGTCGCTACCGAAATATTTATATATATACGTTTAAAACAAAAAATTGAAGTTTGGAGAAGGCTACTCCTTGCCTGTTAATTTCACTCAATATCAACTACCGCTGTTTAGGGCTTTTCGTCTACAGTCGATGATATTATCACGTGAATATTTCGACATTCCAGATGGCGCTGGCTGTCAATATGTCTTTCTGCGCCTCCTAAATAAGTGAATTCAACAGCTTTCTCCAACAAATTTTTTTAGGTGATTCCGAGCGAACTCACCCCTATTACGAATCCAACAAAAGTAATGGGAAACTACCCAAAGCTGCGAAAAGTGACGTGAAATACAATTCGTCCATAAGAAACCTCTTTGCAACAAACTATTTAGAGGCAAATATGGAGCAAGCTCTTAAAACTTACATATATATGTAGGCTATGCAGACGGACCTTTACCTTGACTGAGGACTAAGACCTCATCTTATATATAAAATTCTCATGTCACAATGTTAGTTACCATACTCCTTCGAAACGGCTTGACCAATTCTTTTGTAATTTTATCTGCATATTCAGTAGGTCTGAGAATCGGCTACTATCTATTTTTCATAGCTCTAAGTGATAAGGGTTGTCCACCCTTAACAGTTTTTTTTTTAATTTTGGAGAAATTTTTTTATTTTTATTTTTCTATAATGTGGCATAAAAAAATACATACAACTCTAAATTTTTACCCTTCTATCACCAACCGCTATTTTTTAGTAATTTAATCATTTTTCATCCAGCTCGATAACTGATCAATTATCGCCTTTTTAAGGTTTTGTGTAAACACAAAACCTTATTAAAATCGGTTTACTGTCTGTCTGTCTGTCCGTCTGTCTGTCTGTCTGTCCGTCACACGCATTTTTCTCGGAGACGGTTATAGCGATTGACACCAAATTTGGTAGAAAGGTGGGAACTGTGAACGCTCACGCATACAGTGAATTACATCCTTTTACGTCGAATTTAAGAGGGGTATCAAATTAAAAGTCTCGATTAGTACTTTTCAAAACCAATCTTAGTTTTGACATTCATTGGAAGGGTGGGGAGCGCGGGGGGTTGAAAGTGATCACTACTTTAAGGGGCCATTCTCAGAAACTACCAAACCGAAAAATCTGAAAAAAATCAGGAGGCTGCCACTATATGGTGCCTGGGCTCCGAAATACCTTCCGTGCCGATATCTGTATAAATAAAGTTAATAATAGTATATTACTACAATTTTTTGTAATTGGTTAGAAACCCCCCTAAGTTCATCCTAGTACCATGAAATTTTGCAGTAATATAGGCTATAATATAGAGCATGATCTTACCAAGTTTGGTGGAAATCGCACTATTACTAACAAAGTCATAATACCTCAAATTTGTTGCTTCTTTGAAAATTGAAGACTATGAATGTCACTATCAACCGAAAGTGGATACTCTCACATAATATGTGGATATATTACGTGCTACTTACTAAGAAATACACAAAACCTTTCGTACCTGAAGCGTCCAGCTTCCGGTTTCCCGACTTGTTTTGTAAATGTTTTTCACTCTATTTCAAATTTCCCTGTTAAAATTTCCCTAGCTTGAATTTTTTTATTTATAAAAATATATATTTGTTTTTATTATTATAGTTTATTCCTGATATATACTTAGTGTTACCAGTGCTAAATTTAAAAATTGTCCGCGCTTTTAGTGGATCAACACTCATTTGCCAGACTATACCGATGTCACTTCCCAGTAAACAGCACGGAGTAGGGATGAGACCAAAACCAATCTCCTGTTTCTCTCATACAATAAGACTTCTCTCACACCCTACAGAGTTTTCGGCCATCATTATTGTTTATGCATCAAATGTAGTAGCAACGTTTACAATTATCATTTTGCTATCTCAGTGTAACTCTCATATTAACTATTAATTATTCCTATTTTATTAATAATTATAAAATTATTAATTTTGAGTGTATTTTGCACGATTAGTTAATCAAGTGATTTACATAACCTCAAAAGCACTCAACACGTACAAACACTTCCCGTCATTCCACGTTCAACATACGCTGATGAGATCAACGCTTGCTTAAAATCATCTCCATTGTGGCGTAATGTTGAAAAAGTACAGCTGAAAGTAAATATGCGCGTTCAAATGCTTCAAGATCCATCCACTGAAACATTCTCAAAACAACTCTTGATTCGTTGATACTCTCATTGAACAAATATTTCCCGATGTACACACACAGTACATAAATCATGAGTGGCTTTTAGCGGCAACAAATATAGGCGTTGACAATTTAAATCTGAAGATACAACAGTTGTTGCCTGGGAACTTGATATCATACAAATCTATTGATACAGTTTGCGATGTCAGCGAAGCTGTAAATTTTCCCACAGAGTTTCTGAACTCACTGGATTTACCAGGCATGCCACCGCATTATTTACAATTGAAAGTTGGATCTCTGATTATCTTGCTTCGTAATTTGAACCCGCTACGGCTGTGCCACCGTACGCGATTAGTCATTAAAAAATTGGCAAGTTCCGAGTTGAAAATATATTAATACCACGGATTCCTATTATACCTACAGGTGTGCCAATTCAATTCAAACGTATTCAGTTTCCGTTAGTGTGGTGGGTTAAGATTAGACAATAGGGTTTTCATTGTAAATTAGCTTCACTGCAACGTGCGTCTGGGTCTTACCAGCACCGGTGTGCTGCTCGATTTGCATTCCTTGAGAAATAATAGTAGCTCATGGATTAATTTGTTTCGGTCTATGGGGAAAGAGCTGATGTGAGGGACACAGGGCATGGGATGATATATTGGGGATTCTGCATCTAGTTCTTCAATGCCTTCTAATTCTCTGATCCATACACATTTGTAGATATAAAGTTAGCTTCGAAACAAAAACTGGGGCCAAGAAGAATGCGTAGATAATAAAAAGGAGCAAGCTTGGAGATTTCACTTTCTGCAGGAACATTTTGCATGTAGGTAGTCAGAATTGCGGTCCGGTGCCAGGGAAAAGAGGGATAGGAGATCCCTATTTCGTAAATATCTCATCCCCCCATGGAAATGGGTTTGTAACTCCTGCGGTGGTTAAAGTCACTTTTACCTAGAACCACTTGCTGCAAGCGTCACAAAGAATAAGATATTTCTCCGGTTACAAATCCTGGAAAGTCTATCTATATCTTCGCTTTCAGGCTAAACGAAGTTATTCTCAGTGGCGTTTGCAAGATTTCGGCCCTGACTTCCCGGTGGATAAAGTAGTTGAATTCATCATATGCTTTCGCCTCCCCTTCTTGCAGTTTTTGTGATGTCTGCAGTTGGATTTTGTTGATTGCCACCGACCGTCTACATGATGGGTATTGCTGCTTTATTCATTTGTGAGCTTCGATTTGCCTGCGCTTGCAGCCGAAATCCTGCTTCATTTCTTTCTTATTGCTGCTTCTTACCAACTGTACTCTATAATTATTCATGGATCATTTTAAATTAAAACGACCACCAAAACGAATCAATGAAAAATGCATGACAATTTTTTTAATTATTTGTGAAATAACTAATTAAATGGCTGATGAAGTTCACGTTTAAAAGCGGTTTTGCCTCTTGTTTTGGCAGTCATTAATTTAAAGTCGAAATGATGCCAAAGTTGGTATTCGCTATTATCCTTTTGAGCTGGGCAGTGGCAAATGGTATATATATTTTCCACATGTTTTCCTGTCAATGATTTGTCATCTTTTGTTTTACACAGTATTTGCTGTACCGTGCTACCTTGCCGGATATGGAAAAATGATTTGTAATCCGAGACCGATACGAAACGGCCAGTAACAAAAAAAAAACAAAAAATAAATGTTGAATTTGGCTAAATTGTTATATTTATTTAAAATCACTTTAACAAAATTTACTCAGTTTGTGAAAATGTTCAAATGCAATGAATTGTTCTTTATGCATATGAAAGAGGATGTTAACGTTAATTCTGCTTGGCTGACACTATTATCGCTTCCTTTCATGAAGACATCATCGCAAATCCTAAGTATTAAAAAGATTCATGACTGATTCATTCATTTATGACTATAAGTAGAAGAGGTAATCAAACGACTGAAAATGGAGAAAACAACAGGATCTGACAGCATCCCAGCTGAGCTCCTCAACCGCTCAGATTCCTGAGTCACCAAACCAATGTCTGAGATAAATACAAACCAGACGATGAAGCGAAAAATTGCACCTATTTTTGGGAAAGCAGCATGCTGCAGGATACCAAACTTGTCCACAGGAAACGGACCATTAAGTATGCTATGGAAAAACAAAACATTTTCCGCTGGAACTGAGTTGTTAACGAAGCGTGTGGCAACATGAAAAACACCCTAACGACAAACCTAGCGGTCCACCCTACGTACGTGTAATGAGACCTGCTGAAGTGATCAATCAAATGGCTCCTTTCCTCTAGATTCCATCAGATGGTATCCGACATCCAGTCATGATATCAAATTCTTCTCCGCTACGACAGCCTAGCGCTCTAACCACTTGAGCCATCTGGACACAGATACGTTGTGCAATATTAAGTGTTCATGAGCACTTGATTTTGGCATACGCTACTAGGTCCCTTAGTTCTTGTGTCGGTAGATGGCATAGAGAATCACAGGGCCCGTAAGCAAAAATGAAGTTCTCGTCCTGCCATTAACCTGATATTGTAAGATGATATGAGGTCCTGGGCGCAGAATAATTGCTTCTAAAAATTCCGGCATTAGGACACAGGCTCTCGGTCTCGAGATTTTTTAATGGTAAAAGTCCCTTTATCTTTACGTTCGACATGAGATCAGTCTAATCTATGGCTGGCTTTCCTTATGCTCTTTAGCTTAAGACTTTGTGCTCTTACAATTGATCTCTATAAAAATTGCCGCATTTGGTGGAACAGTAAAGTAGTGTCTATGCTCCTGTTCACAAAGGATCTTGTCTTTTCTTTTGTTTGCAATTTAATGTGTTCTCTCTCTTGCGGCATCCGATCAGTACAGATCTGATTTCTCAAACTGGCAGTTCCGTTCACGTTTTTAGATCTCTTTCCTTCCGCCACTTTGTTTTGAAAATTTAGTGCTTTTACCAGTGCGAGCTACTATATATTCTTCACGCACAAATTCATTGTGGAGAAACGTTAACGGAGAACTAGGAACTTCCAGTATGAGAACCTAAGGACGAAATAGTTCTACGATGTAATATTTGTACATAATAATAATTATCGTTGGCGCAACAATCCATATTGGATCGGGGCCTTGAAGTGTGCCAGAACACTTCATTTAAGACCATAACGGTATATTACAGTATATTGTAGGAGGCAATGTGGTCAACTTGACAACCCTTCACGAAAAAACAACATTACGAAGCCACAGAAGGAGCCTCAGACAGGCTGGACTTTACAAAGATGAACCCGGCAACGACAACGGAATAACGATTTACGCATTTTCTCATGGAACTTGCGCTCACTGTACAGAGATGGAACGGCTAAGAAGCTAGCCGATATCCTGTCCCAATATAGGGCTGATGTAACAGCGTTGCAGGAAAAGCAGCTAGAATTTATTTAAAACCCTGAATATCCGCCATTATACAATATTTGACACCTTTTCAATCTTTCTCGGCAAAGATGATATCAACTTTCGATAAGTTTCTGATGGAATATTATACTAAACTTTTTGTACATTTTCCCACGACTGCGATATGTTCTGACAAACAGTTAAGTTAAGAGACGTTCACATTATGTCTCTGGAGCTATGTTTTGTGCTTTGCCCTGTTGAAATGTCCAAATAATTAGCATATGTTATTATCGGCAAAAGTCAGCATTACGGCTTCCAACAAGTCCTTTTGCAAGAATCTATCCATTACACTATAAATTCGATGTATCGGACCTACACCTTGCATGAGGAACAGCCTGATATCATTATAACGACATTGCGGTAGATTTCAGAATTGAGACGTTCGTTGATACCTCGATCATAAAAACATCAGTTGCTTAACGCCACTTCATCCAGGTTGCGCTAACACGTGAACCAGTTTCATAATGCTGTTCTCCATTGGTTGATGGGTACCTGTCTCGTGGACTTAATCCCAGGGCCTTCTTAAGACATGGATTGATTTTGTGGCCACAATCAGAGCCCCCCCCCCCCCCCCGCAGCAAGCTACGACGGCACCAGTCTATGCCGTGTGCATGGCTCAGCATTCATATTGGTGGATGCAAGACCTACCTAGATCTCTACTGAACTAAGGAGTGCGGCACCCTTGTTGAAACACAACACCACGTTGAAATCCGAGGTCCCCTCCAAATAGGTCCTGCACTACGCCATCGTTTAATCTAAGGCAGGGTCTGTTACCTCTTTTTTTTCTACCAAAGATATTGCCCTTGTAGACTTTCTTGGCTGGATTATTCTCACCCAAACGGGAAGTGACCCACCTGCCATAACCTTTTCAGCTAGATTTTATTTACAATCAAACGGTCCTGGTATCGTGGTCATAGGCTACGGAATTGTCCATCCTTATGTAGGGAGCAAAAAAAACTTTCAAAGGTTTCTTCTCTCGAACGCAGCTAAGAGTTCGGAATTTTTCTCCTTGGGTTCTTAGGCCCCGGGGAACACATGAGAACTGGTAAGAACATTGTCTAGTAAAGTAAAGGCTTTGACTATATGATGAGCTGTTTAGAACGGAAGAGCTTTTGTAAACTGAAATAGCCTTTATTGACTGTCAACAACCGTGCGCCGGTTCCGTCGTCGTAGCTGTTATCGGTTGTGATTTTCAACTCTAGATAGGAGAAACTATCGACCGTTTCAAAATTGTATTTTCCTTTATTGTTCTTATTTCACCAGTGTCATTTGATACGGTTGTTTTTTTTATGTTTGGTGCTCGATGAAGGAAGATTGTACATCTCGCGTTGTTCTTCCCACAGTGTCAGTATCGTCAGCATAGGCCAGTAGTTGGGTAAATTTGAAGAGGATGGTGTTTCTCGTATTTACATCGCATCCACGCCTTGAACATCAGCTATTAACGCGTTCGGCTTTAATTTCATCGACTCCTGGTGTCTTATGATTCTGAAGCAGATGAATTGTACGGATTGCTCCATTCGGGCTTTGTAGTTTCAGCATTTGTTGGTCGTCTCCAGTTGGCGGGTTCCCAACTCGCCGATATTCTGTTTGCGGAGCAGTTCATCAAAGCAATTAACCCATCAGTCCAATATAGTCATATGGCCGGAAGTTAGATTTACCTCTTTGTCTCGATAGCATCAGCATCAAAGTGTGTAAGGCTTCATCCTGCTGACTTTGTTGGTAAAAGTTACGCCTGTGGCGGTTTTGCTCCCTGTACTTCTTGAGTTCACAGACCTGTTGGTTCTTTGCCCGTGTTCTCAGAGATTACAGCGTTACCTGGTATTCAGCATTCTTCCGTAACATTTCTAACTTACATCGATCATCGAACCAGTCATTCCTACTTTTTCTGCGACTGAAGTCAAATATGCTTTTGTCCGTACTAAAGATAACATTCTTCAAGTGGTTATGAAGATCATTTGTCGGTGCTTAATCTCTAGCATCTCTGTTAGTTATAGTTATTCCGGCATCCATTTGCCCTTATAGATGTTACGGAGGACTTGGTTGTGGATGGTTTCCTTGTTCATTCTGTCAGAGGGGTCGTGATGTTATTAAAACGTGGAGCATTGTTGCAACAAGATAGTGATAGTGATATGTATTTACATTCATTGAGGTTGAGAGGTGGTGGCATTCGATTAGCACATTGTGAATTTGGTTGGCGCAGGTTCTTCCAACAACTTTCGGAAGAAGATCTTCGACTTTGAAAGGGGCGTGAAAGTTAATTCAGGGGGTCATCCCGTGTAAAGGCCGTTTATTTTGGCTTTCTTTTAGAAATTTTTTGTGAAGAAGTGGATAAAGATACAAATACAAATTTTTCACCATACATTTATTAATATCTTGAGCGTGCATAGTAATTTTTCCTGCCCGATCACATAGTTCGTTATTAAAACACAGAGGAATTTATACACCCATCTCCAAAAAAGTTGTTTTTCCTTTTTTTGTGAATTTTGATGTTTTTTCACGGCTTCTGCAATGAATAAAAAAAAAACTACTCAACGAATCGCAATTATCATAGTTTACGGACCGTAGAAATATGTTTTGTCCTGAAAATTTCAAAGAATTTCGTTGGATAGATTTTTGGCAATGGTGGCAGCCGATTTTCAACATGCAGTTTCGAGAAAAACGCATTTAAAAAGTAGAATGCGATTTTTAGCCATAAAACTTTTACTGACCATTAATCTGCTATACCTAATCGATAAACCTTAGGTTTCTTGAAGAAACACATGTACAGCCTTGGCTTCAATTTTTGTCCTTTTAGCGAAGTCATTCGAACGTCATTCGGATCGATAAATATGAGCTTTATTACGGCGATCGACAAAGCACACATGCCAAATCTGGCATATGACTTATCACGTGTTTAACACTATAATTTCCGAACGACTCCGAATATCAAAAAATCACTTTACCCATATATTCTACACTATATCTAGATACAATCGATGCCAAAAAAAATTCGATTCCGTGAATCCGACACACGGGATGGCCCCC
Organism: Hermetia illucens; assembly: GCF_905115235.1. Taxonomy (NCBI): domain Eukaryota; kingdom Metazoa; phylum Arthropoda; class Insecta; order Diptera; family Stratiomyidae; genus Hermetia; species Hermetia illucens. The sequence goes on along the minus strand of NC_051851.1, from coordinate 117,518,077 downwards.
TTAAGCTTATTTTTCGAAATTTGCCTTTCGATTATGTTTAAAAAGGCGATAACAAAAAATTTAGTTTTTTTTTGGCTGACTAGGAACCCTACTCCAAGCATACAGTTTATTGGATGGCCACTATAATATATGATGTAGTGACTCCTTCCAAGGAAAGCGCTCCTTGTCCAGCGTATCTCCTGCGAAGCTGTAGGAATAGCTTTATATTGGGGTACGGTATTGGCCAGCTGCTTGGTAACTTTTTTTCTATATAGGGAGCATACGTTCCACGAGAAAACGTGCAATTCGTTTGTCTGTTTTCATTATCGGGTCCTTCGTTTTAAGATGCTCCTTTTATTTCTCGTTAATCTTGGTTTTCTAAATGGGCTATCAAGTCTACCCACTTCCCAACCAGAAGGATCAGTTGGTGCAATATGTCCCGTTTTTAGGCTGGGAGGCTCACCTTCATCCTTTTTCAGGTTTAGCTTTTTATTAAGAAAAAACTCGTAGCAATCACCACGTGGAAGTGGAGACAGGGTTTTGGTAGTGGAGCTGTTGGTGTTGGCTCTTGATGAGCTTTCTGGTTTTCATTGCTTCGCTCTGGAGCTTGCTACCCTTTGACTGCCACTAGTATATGCTCACTATGAAATAAGTGTCTATCGACGGAAATGGTGCTTGTAATTTTTAATTATTTCCGCTAGAAACACTGAAAATAAACATAATTCTTAAGATTATACTTAATTTTGGAATACCATCAAAACTTTGTAAAGTAAGATCTAGGATCATAGCTATTCCAAAACAGTACATCTTCGTCAGCACCAAGTGCAGCTCTATTGAAGTGTATAGTCGACACGCGCTTGCACGCCTCACGAAAAAAGGGGGAGGGGCTATTTTGGACTCGACTATTCCTCTACGTCATTTTGAGAATTCCGCGTCTCTTGAAACCAGAACACAAAATGCAAAACGGAAATATTGGGCGAAATTAAGCCGAGAACGGATGCAAAGCCTATCAATTTTCGGCTGCTGAAACCCCGATGGCGAGTGTGCAGTCGGAAAGCTCGTGACTCGAATGCGGTTATCGAGAGGGAAGGTAGAAGATTTGCGAACATTTTCCTATAAGTCATTCACTATAGTAAATAAATAAATATAAATACATATTGAAAAAAATATTATAAAATATTATAAATAAGGGAGGATACAGCGTGGGTATCGGCTAGTGAAGTTACTGGCATCAGTCACGGAGAGGTGGCATACCACGGAATCGGGGATAGGATACTATTCGAAAACGATACAATCACTCGGACTCAAGATCTGCTACCGCTGTTTAGGACGTTTCGTCTGCAGTTGATGATATTATCATGGGAATATCTCGACATTCCAGATGGCATTGGCTATCCCTCAATATGCCTTTTTGTACCTCCCAAACTCAACAGCTTCCTTCAACAAATTTTGCATGTGATTCCGAGTGAAATTACCCTTATTAGGAAGAACTTCACTCTGTTGCCGCCAAATCTGCAGGTTTATCGCTCTCAAATTCACCAAAATTAATTGGAAACTACCTAAAATAATCAACTGCGAAAAGTCACGTGAGATGCAATGCGTCTATAATAAATTTCTTTGTAATAAACTCTTTAGAGGCAAACATAGAACAAGCTCTCAAAACCTACATATAGGCTACTCAGAACCTTTGCCTCGACATGTGGACTAACACCTCATTTGCTATATATAGCATAGATGTTGCTATCATCAGGCCGCTTGCTTATGCGGTAAGTGGTGATGTATGTGGTCATTATCAATACTGGTGCAGTAACAGGTGAATTACTCAATTCGCATTCCTTGAGAAATCATTGTAGCTCATGGATTAATTTCTTTCGGTGTATGGGGAAAGAGCTGATTTGATAGAGACAGGACATGGGAGGAGATATTGGGAGATCTAAATCTAATTCTTTAATGCCTTCTCATTACCTGATCCGTATATAGATATAAAGTTAATTTCAAAACAAAAACTGAGGCGGAGAACACTAAAAAATATTTTGAAAATTTACACTATAAATGTAATAAAATAGGCTCAAATAGGTGTAAAATTAAAAGTAAAAAAGTATCTAAGGCATTTTTCCTTAAAAAGAAGTGCATCTTTATTCCTGTTTTATACAATATGCCCAAATCAGAATATTCATTAAATATTCTCATTTCGAATCAACGTTTTTTAAAGATATATGAAAATTGACTTTGGGAGCACAAGAAGTTAAACACTCTAGATGGATAGTTGCTATTATTTGGCACATTGTCGTGATAAACGTCTTCACGGTAATGCGTCGTGCCGCGATAGTAACCATCGATGTAGAGAGTATATACTCTTAATCTCAACCTTACATACAGTGTACACAGACTAGACAAGGTAATATCATCCGAATATCAGGTTCGCCATATGTGAATTTGGTGACGTCACTTGGGTTGTGATTGCCGAGTAGTCGTTTCGGTTTGAAAATCGCTGCGAATATTCTATTGAGAAATGTTAAAATTTGCGGTTCTAATGTTTCTATCAGAACAAATTTTTGTGAAAAATTGAAAACGGTGAGGTACGCGATAAATGGTTGTGATAGTTATAAAGGCAAAAGAAGGAGCAACTTGAGATTCTTCGTTTTCCGGGGAATGGAAGAATTTGCTAGTACAGAAAACTTGGCAAAAAATGTAGGAGAAACGACTTCAAAAACGCTCGTGTGTGTTCAAAACGTTTTGTGCAAGATGATTATAAGCTCGCACACATATTTCTGGAGACGATGCAAAGCAAAAGATGATTAATGGACGATGCTGTTCCGAGTTAGTATTTACGGCAGCAGGGTAATGAAAGTGACAGATCCAAAAGATTAGGCTCAAGAGAGCTAAGATGTTATTCAATTTGAAAATGAAATTTAAATGAAATTTGAAAAATAGAAAAAGGCGAGACGTTTTCAGCCAAGATGGAGGCATAATTCATCAAACGTTACCTTGCCTCCAACTTGTGAATATCGTGACCGAAAAGCAGTAGCCAGGTATTGTTTTCCACCCTCCTTCTTGGACGAAACCGTCCAGCCTTTTTCTTTTTTTCATTGTTGTTGCTGCGTCCTTAATACAGTCCTCCATTAAGTTGATGTTGGGCTTAGTACTCTCAAATTCCCCAGCAAAATAAATCCAAATCTAATTTCCGATAATTGTAGAAAGTATTTCGTCTGTTCAATCAACTCGAAAAGATGTTGAGGTTCAAATGGAGTAATTTAAAAAATATTGAGGCGTCTACAAATAGCAGAATGTACTATTTCTTCACTCAAGGGTATTTTTCCGAAAGGGCAAATTTGGTAAATGGGAAATCCGAACAAAAAGATGCGTTGGAGTAGTAAGAATATTTCTTCCGTCATGTCTCTTTACTTCGCTGGACCATGAGCCTGCAGGCTATAATACAAAACAAGTCGGGAAACCGGAAGCTGGACGCTTCAGGTACGAAAGGTTTTGTGTATTTCTTAGTACGTAGCACGTAATATATCCATATATTATGTGAGAGTATCCACTTTCGGGTGATATTGACATTCATAGTCTTCAATTTTCAAAGAACCAACAAATTTGAGATATTATAACTTTGTTAGTAATAGTGCGATTTCCACCAAACTTGGTAAGATCATGCTCTATAATATAGCCTATATCACTGCAAAATTTCATGGTACTAGGATGAACTTAGGGGGGTTTCTAACCAATTACAAAAAATTGTAGCAATATACTATTATTAACTTTATTTAAACAGATATCGGCATGGAAGGTATTTCGGAGCCCAGGCACCATATAGTGGCAGCCTCCTGATTTTTTTCAGATTTTTCGGTTGTGTAGTTTCTGAGAATGGCCCCCTTAAAGAAGTGATCACTTTCAACCCCCCGCGCTCCCCACCCTTTCAACGAATGTCAAAACTAAGACCGGCTTTGAAAAGTACTAATCGAGAACTTTAATTTGACACCCGACATGACTATATTTGACGAAAAAAAAATGTACACCCCCTTTTGCATGCATGGGGACCCCCCCTTAAATTCGACGTAAAAGGATGTAATTCACTGTATGCGTGAGCGTTCACAGTTCCCACCTTTCTACCAAATTTGGTGTCAATCGCTATAACCGTCTCCGAGAAGAATGCGTGTGACGGACGGACAGACAGACAGACAGGCAGACAGACAGACGGACAGACAGACAGTAAACCGATTTTAATAAGGTTTGTGTTTACACAAAACCTTAAAAAGTAGCGTTGCCATTAGTGCCGACACTAAAGAAATGGGCTCCAAAGATGAAACTAAATCCTGGAATTGTGGATTGTATGCTGCACCTTCTATTAAAATCAAAGTATGACATTAAGGAACGACTGTGTGTTTTATCTTGAAGATAAGAAGTACTTTTGAGTATGATAAGACCAACGGCTGTGTTTTGTATCCATATAAATATGTGCAAGTGGCTATGATTCGTGGTATTGATAAAAATTGGAAGCAAATAATATATTACGATTACGATTTTGCTGTAACCACTTCAATATTTTAGCATATAGTTGGGAGACTACGGAGTATTAATTTCGCTGTTGTAACTTTAGTTTCAGATATCATCATCAACAACGGCACAACAAGCGATGACGGTCGTGGTATCGCTCATAGATTTGGTCGTTATGTGGGCTACGGAATCGTCCATCCCCATGTAGGGGGTCAGAAATTCTTCGGAGGATTCTTCTCTCGAATGCGTTTTGTTTTTGTTAAGAACCCAAGTCTCCGAAGAATACCATACATGAGGACTGGCAAGATCATTTTCTTGTACAGTAAGAGCTTTGACCCTATGGTGAGACGTTTCGAGAGGAACAGCTTTTGCAAGTTGAAATAGGCTCTGCTGGCAGTCAACAATCGTGCGCGGATTTCATCGTTATAGCTTGTGTTGTGCTGCTGCTGTTGTGATTTTCAACCCTAGAGTGGAGAGTGTCAACGGTCTCAAAGTTGTAGTCTCCTATCTTTATTCGTTCTGTTTGACCAGTGCGATTCGATGTTGCTCGTTCTTTTGGTTTTGGCACTGACGTTGCCACCAACTACTTCGTCTCGCCTTCATTAATGTGAAGCCCAAGACTGTACATCTCGGGTTGTTCTACCCATGATGTCGATATCATCAGCGTAGGCCAGTAGTTGAGTAGAATTTACATCTGCATCGCGAACTACTTTCTCCAGAGCCAGGTTAAAGACGACGCAGGATCGTTAGGATACCGAATTCTCTCATGGCCGTGTACAGTTTTACCCTAGCTATGCTATCATAGGCGGCTTTAAAGTCGATGAACAGATGTCCATATTCCAACAGTTTTTCCATCGGTTGCGGCACAGAGAAAATCTGATTTGTTGCTGATTTGTCTGGAGTGAAGCTTCTTTGGTATGGGCCAATGATTTTCTGGGCATGTGGGGCTATCCGGCCTAACAACATAGCCGAGAATATCTTATAGATGGTACTCAGCAACGTGATACCTCTATAATTGCTATAATTGCTGCACTGTGTGATATCTCCCTTTTTATGTATGAGACAGATAATGCCTCGTTGCCAATCGTCAGGCATTGATTCGCTGTCGCATATTTTGAGCATCAGTTGATGAACCATTTGGTGTAATTGGTCGCGTCAATATTTAACCAATTCGGCTGTAATTCCGTCGGCTCCTGGCGACTGATGATTTTTGAGCCGAGGAATTACACCGACTGCTTCTTCAATACTTAGCGGTGGCAGTATTTGTCCGAGGTCTTCAGTTGCCGGGACCTCCAACTCGCTAATGTTCTGATTGTTCAGTAGTTCATCAAAGTACTCAACCCATCGCTCCAATATACCAATTCTATCGGAAATCAAATTACCCTCTTTGTCTCGGCATGGTGAACATCGAGGTGTGTAAGGCTTCATCCTGCTGACTTGTTTGTAAAACTTCCGCGCCTAGTGCAGTTGCTCCCTGAACTTTTCTAGTTCACAGACTTGTTGGTTCTCCCAGACTTCCTTCTTCCGTCTGTGAAGTCGCTTCCCCGCTCGACGCAGTTCGTGATAAGTCTCTGCGCGTGTCCGCCTTCTTTGAATGCAACATTACTCGGTATGCGGCAGTCTTCCGTACCATTGCCAGCTTACATTCGTCGACAAACCAGCCGTTCCGACTCCTTTTGCGGTTGGAGCCAAGTATGTCTGTGGCCGTATTTATGATAACGTTCTTCAGGTGGATGTGAAGATAATTTGTTGATGCTTCATCCCCAGAATCTCTGTTGACTGCGGTTATTGCGGCATTCATTTCGCCCTTATAGGTGTTGCGGAGGGCTGTGTTGTGAATGGTTTCAGTATTCGCTCGCACCTGATTGTCAGAGGGCACTGTAGGTGGTGTTGTTATTCGAGCTCGGAGCACCATGCCAACGAGATAGCTGTCGAGTTTATATTGGTCCCGTATATTTTCTGACATTCATCGTGGCTGAGAGGTGGCGGCGTTCAATCCCCCGTCTGGAGAGGCCCATGTATGTTTGTGGACCGCTTTCTGTGCAAACCAGATACTTCCAACAAACATTTCGTGCGATTCTGCTAACTGAATAGTCCGGAATTCGTTGTCACTGCAGTCTCCTCTGTAGGGGCGTGAACGTTTATGAGGCTTATATTTCTAAACTTGCCTCGCAAACGCAGATCTCATGAAACGCTATTACATTAGCCTTATATTGGGACACGGTATCGGCTAGCTACTCAGTAGCATTCGGTTTGTGGAGGTGGAGATAGGCTTATGTTAAGTTAGCTGCTCAACTTTTTTCGCACTAACTTTCAAAAGACATGAGTAGTATCAGTAGGTACTATTCATTCTATCTCTCAAATGCGTTCATTCGAAGTGTCCGTGTTTAACGCCAAGTCTCAAACAATGAATGACTTAATGCAAAGGGTATACTATGATTACATTCTATTCTGGTGTGCTTCTATACGAAAAGTTTTGCAAAGTTACCCCAATATTGAATGCACAGAAACTATAGTAACTTTATAAAAAGTAATGTGTAATATAAGGATTTTCGATTATTCCTGAATTGCACTAAGTTTTGTGTAATATCACTCAAAAAGTAATCAGTACACAACAAAAAACTGTTTTTATTTAAATGTTTTTTTTTACAATTTTTTTAGAGTGAAGAATGTGTAGATAATAAGGAGCAGCAAACTTGCGACATTTCACTTTCTACAGGAGCATCTTGCGTGTAGGTAGTCAGAACTGCGGTCCGGTGCTGGAGAAAAGAAGGATAGAGGATCCATATTTCGTTAATATCACATTCCGCCTGGAAATGGGGTTGTAACTCCTGCGGTGGTTAAAGTCATTTTTACCTAGAACCACTTGCTGCAAGCGTTACAAACAATAAGAGATTTCTCCGGTTACAAATCCTGGAAAGTCTATGTATTTATATCTTCACTTTCAGGCTAAACGAATTTATTCTCAGTGACGTTCATTACATTCCGACCCTGACCTCCCGGTTTCTGTGATGTCTGTAGTTGGATTTTGTTGATTGGCACCAACATGATGGGTATTGCTGCCTTACCCATTTGTGAGCTTCGATTTGCCTGCGTTTGTAGTCGAAAGATCTAAATAGAATTGTTGATTCGGATGGCATTAAAACAACAAATCCTGCTTCACTCCTTTCTTATTGCTGCTTCTCACCAACTGTACTCTGTAATTCATGGATCGCCTATTCAACATTTTAAATTAGAACGACCACCAAAACGAATCAGTCAAAAGTGCATGAAAAAAATTCTAATTATTTGTGAAATAACTAATTAAACGGCTGATGAAATTCACGCTTAAAAGTGGTTTTGCATCTTGTTTTGGCAGTCATTGAACTAATACCGAAATGTTACCAAAGTTAGTATTCGCTATTATCCTTTTGAGCTGGGCGGTGACAAATGGTATATATATTTTTCATGTTTTCCTGTCAATGATTTGCCATCCTTTCTTTTACACAGTATTTGCTGAATGCATCCGTGACTTAAGGAGAAGAGTGATTTGTAAACCGAAGCACCAAGGCCACTAACAAACAAAAAATAAATGTTGATTTTGGCTGAATTGTTATATTTATTTAAAATCACTCTGACAAAATTTACTGTGAAAATGATCAAATGCAATGAACTGTTTTTCATGCATGCGAAAGAGGATGTTAACGTTAATTTTGCTTGGCTGACATTATTATTGCCTCCTTTCATGAAGACATCATCGCAAATCCTAAGTATTACAAAGATTCACTATAGTCATAAGTAGAAGACGCCGCGTCTACGGTAACGAGCAACTTCAAAAGAGGAAAGAGCATTTTATCGCAATTACGCTCTTTAATTTTTGGAACCACACTTCGAATTGGTGGACCTCGATGCAAAACCGGGATGTCTGCAGTTCCTTATTAAGTCAGGCCTAGACGGAATACCGGTTGTTGCGCCGTTGATGATGATGATGAAGTTTTATAAAAATAGTTTCTTAGTTTACTATAGTTCCGTTTAAAAGAAAACTATATAAAGGAAAGGTTTCCGATTAAACTATAGAATTTTATTTAAGTTGAGGTAGCAAGCACGTGTTTTGGACACAACATGTGTCCTTCTTCAGTGCTTATTTTTTAATTTAAAAATGTTTTTATTAAATTTATTATGTGTCCTTCCTCAGTGGTTATTTTTTAAATTTAAAAACGAATTTTTAACACAACGCAACATGTGTCCTTCTTCAGCACTTACTTTTTAACCCATTCAACACGGCAGCCATTTTGGTGGCTTCATTCTGGAACTGCATTTTTTTTCGGACTTTCTTATCCGACGGTAAATTTTTTACTACGGGATCGGCATTGTTAGGCCAAGTTAGTAGCAGTAAAAATAGTTAAAAAATCATTGATAATTAATTTAACATCAGAAAACGTCCGTCTGGTCCGAACCATGGCCTAAAAAATTCACGGCAAAGATTTTACATTAATATAAATTACGAATTAATATTATAGAAAAAAGTAAAATAATAAACAGCCTATTAAAACTTACCACAAACGGAAATTTCTCTAAAAAATATTGTGCTGCACGGATTTCAAAACGGCCAACGGCACAAGGTCACCCAAGAACTTCTCTAACCACTGAGATGAAACTGAAAGCTTTCGTCAAACCCTGTTCACTCTACAAACGTTTAAACGAAACTAAAGGAGGACGCGTTTGTGAGCGCTCCGTGGCTGAGTAAGGGAGGGGATCCGCACGAGCGCGCTCTCAGTGTCTCGAAATGGACTCCATGACGCGTCAGTGCGCTCGCCGTGTGGAATGGGTTAAATTTAAAAATAAATTTAAAAATAAATAAATAAATTTTTAAATTAAAAAATAAGCACTGAAGAAGGACACATGTTGTGTCCGAAACACGTGTTTGCTACCTCAACATAAATAAAATTTTATAGTTTAATCGGAAACCTTTCCTTTTAATAATGATGAAGTTCTTCAACCGTGTTATTGAGGTGGGTAGAATACCACCTGGTTAACAAGAAAGCATGGTAAAAGGAGTCCATTATCGCATACCATCAAGATTTCTGAATGCATTCTTCATAATAATGTTCGTAGCAGAACGGCAGAATTGAAACTACTGCAGTGCGTCACGAATATCAAAGTAAACTCAATGTGATCAGTTACTGCGACTCCGCCCAGCTCCTACAAACGACCACTAAAGGACACACCAAACAAGTCATCACCGCCTGTAGCAGATGAGCGCTTACTCGTACATATACGATGAAATTTCCAATACTTTATCGAAACACTGTCTAACTCTCACTAAGCCTCAGACAAGGGGTGGAACAGTACAAATAATGGATTGAAACATAACTATATTTCGGAACAATTGCTGCAAAAACTTCGCTCATGGCTGATATCTGACGATATAATCACAAAGAAACCTTTGCAGAGGTATACCAAATTGCGCATGAACTGGAGTCGAAGACTGTATGGTGATATAGTGAAAAAAATAAAATATGTTGAAATAAGACGGATGCCTGAACCAGTCCATAAAATGAGCTGTTCGATACCACTGTTATTGCGGCCTCAATGCTTTTAAAACATACTATCTAAAATTAACACCAAGGGTTTATGGGGGCTAGAACACACGAAGTAATCACGGAACTAAAATAATCATCGAGACTCGAGACAGAAGTGCTCAAATTAATTGGAAATCCCAAAGAATTAGCCAAGGACATTACTTGGTTCAATGTTTGGCGAACGTCCACGATTTGACCGGCGAAATCACCAACGTGGGAAATTAAACAGATACCGGATCAGTATCCAGATCGATGATATGGAAATCAGTGCAGAAAGAAACCATCTGAGAGCCAGCCCGGAAGCCAACCCTCTATGCTTTATACGACGATTTCAATAAACTGCTAAACGAGAATATGACAACATCTTTGTTGGTCTGCTTACTAATCTGGAGACAAAGTATGCCGTCACTTAACCGAAGCCATTCTCTTGCCTCACAAGTACGAACATATTTTCAGTCAAAATACTGAGAAACTAAATGGCCTATTCGCCATTCACCCCTGAGTCTATTATTTTTTTGATAATGTAAAGTTTGCAGCAAAAACTTTGAAAACCTACTCGATTTGCTGGACAAAACCTATTCGAGTTACCAGACAAAACCGCCGTAACCATTTGCAATTTATCTGCTTAACCGCGTACATTCCTGGGTCACTAAACCAATGTCCGAGATAAACACAAACCAGGTGATCAGATGGAAAATTGCACCTATTTTTGGAAAAGTAACATGCCGCAGGATAACAAACTTGTCACAGGAAAAGGACATTAAGTATGCTATAGAAGTAAAATATTTTCCGCTGGAATTGAGATATTAACGAAGCGTATGGCAACATGAAAAAACCCTAACGACAAACATAGCGGCCTACCTTACGTTCGAGTAATGAGACCAGTTGAGGTGTTTAATCAAATAGCCCCTCTCCTCTAGATACCATCTGATATGTTGTAATAATCGTTGCCGCAACAATCCATATTTGATCAGGGGCTTGAAGTGTGCTAGACCACTTTATTCCTACAGTGTACTGTGGTGTTCCGTAACGGCAATGTGATTTGCGCTCGTCCGAGATTATTACCCTGATGTGACTCAGGTACATATTCACAGCTGAGTCGACTGGAATCCGACATCCAGTCACGATATCAAATTCCTCTGCCCCCAGCTAGATTTGCACCACGATCTTCCGTTATGACAGCCTAGCGCTCTAATAACTTGAGCCATCCGGACACAGATATGTTATGCAATAGATATGATAAGAGTTCATGACCACTTGACTTCGAATATGTTACTAGATCCCTTAGTTCTTGTGTTGGTAGATGGCATAGAGGATCACAGTGCAGGGAAGCAACTATGAAGTTTTTCGTCCTGCCATTAGCCTGATATTATAAGATGAGGTCCTGGGCGCAGAATAATTGCTTCTAAAAATTCCGGCATTAGGACACAGGCTTTCGGTCTCGAGGTTTTTTAATAGTAGAAAATGCGCTTAGTTTTATCTGTTGTGAAAAGATATTTGGATCGTACTATTGCAACCAGGCTTCCTTTATAGTCTTTAGCTTAAGACTTTGTCTAAAAGTTGACGCATTTGGTGGTGTGGACATTACTTTACCATGTCCTCGTTAACAAACGATCTTGTCTTTTATTACAGATCATTCTTTGGTTTGCAGCTTAGTGTCTTCTCTTTGCGGCAACCGATCAGCGCAGATCTGATTTCACAAACTGGTAGTTCCATTCACGCTTATACCAGTGCGAGCTACCATACATCCTTCGGGCGCAAATTTATTGTGGAGAAGCGCGCTCAAGATGTTAACGGAGAACTAAGAACTTCGTATGAGAACATAAGGACGAAATAATTCTACGATGTAATATTTATACATAATAATAATAAATAAACTCCGCCGAAGCCGGTCCCAAGCCCGGTTGTGAAAGGAGGAGGGATGGATAGCTTCAGTCTGAATGGCTGTACGCCACCGCAGCGTCTCAGGGGGTAGGTGAGGAAAGTGCAGGAACTTTGCAGTCTTGCAGATTACTCACTAAGGAAGCTATCTACACACCTGGCAGTTAGGGATAAAATGCACCACCAAAAAATGAGAAGAAGGAGAAATTTAAGGTCCGGTACGGATAACCGGCGGGAGTCGTCTGACTTGGTGACTGGGTCGGGCTCTCGTAATGGACAGCACGGCGTCGAAACCGCTAGTCGTGGGGCGGTTCGACGTCTAGGCGCCACGACGACCAGGAGCACAGCTCCGCCTGCTGTAGCTGTTTCGCCACAATCTGTGGCGACCACTTCAGCAGGTTCGCGTAGGAAGCGGATGAAATGGACTGAAGAAATGAACCTCTTCATCATCCGCTCCTACTACGAAATAACGGCGGGGGCGGGTATAACATCTTACCGCCCCTTATTGCACCAGAGATTCGTCGAGCGTTTCCCGCAATTCGCGCACGTGACTGTGCAGCGAGTCGCAGACCAGTACCGCTTCATCATTCGCAGTGACACAATCCCGGCCACCATCAGGGAACGTGTTCGACTTGAAGTCATCGGGGAAACTGGTGATCGAGAGTCGATGGGGGCAGAGGCGGCGGCATTAACAACACCACGCCGCACTGCAGGCAACAGGTTCAGTACTCGCCGAAGCACTCTTCTCCACCGTCCAGCTGAGGTTTCCGCTGAAGTTCGGGACGAATTCCAAAGAGCGTGTATAGAATTCTCGGATATGGATCCTTTGCATAGACCAGGTATTCCCAGGCTCTATGCATCTCCAGCAACTCCGGGAATTCTATCTCAAATCAATGATGAGATTGCGTCTCGACTGTGTGCTGATATGTCGCTGCTGCAACTACAATCACTTGTGTATTGTGGTGCAGTTGCGGCTATCAGATTGCACGGTCAGAAGATTCGCTTTCGCGTTATTGGTTTGAGTGACAAAAGAGATCCACCATGGAAAATTCGTCTGGAACATCGGCGGGACTCACTAAGGCAGGACATTGCTAGACTGATTCAGATCAGCACTGGCAATGCCAGCCGACGGGTGAGAAATAAAGTGCAGAGGGTTTACCGGAACTATGCCATCCCCTGTGAGACACCCGTAGTTGAAATTCTGGACACACTAAAACAGAAACTTTCTGTCATATGCAGTCGGTTACCACGGTATGGCGAAAGTTATTCCAGACGTGTCCAGAATGCAACATACGCGAGGAACCAGCGGAGCTTTTTCAGATCTCTCAACGAATCCCAACAGAGCGCCCAGACAATACAGTTCTCGGTGACGGAAGCGAAAGAGTATTGGGGTGGACTTTGGGGGTTACCTGCCCAGCATGCTGAGCATGCTGAGTGGATCACCGCCGAAGGCACCCGCCATGCCAATACACCTGGCATGATTTTCGCGGATGTTACCGAAGAGGAAGTTCGACGAGCCATAAACATCTCGAAGAACTGGAGGGGCCCAGGTCTGGATCGGGTGCAGAATTTCTGGTATAAGAAATTTACCAGCGTACACAGTCGGTTGGCACGCAGTATAAATGAGGTCATGAGTCGGCCGGAGGAATTTCCACCTTTCCTCACTGCGGGAATTACCTACCTTATTCCTAAGAAGGACACGGTGCAGGACCCCGCAGACACAAGACCGATCACTTGCTTACCAACCCTCTACAAATTCATCACGTCCATTATTAGTGGAAGGATCAATGCGCACCTCGAGACCAACAACATTCTGTCCGAGGAGCAGAAGGGCTGCCGAGTTGGGTCAAGGGGTTGCAAAGAGCAACTCATTATCGACTCGGTAGTTGTAGGACAAGCAACTAGAGGCCAAAGAAACCTCTTCAGTTGCTATATCGATTATGCCAAGGCTTTTGATAGCGTTCCGCATACCTGGCTAATCGACATCCTACATCTGTATCGCATTGATCCGAAACTAATAAAGTTTTTGGCGACAGTCATGGAAGGGTGGCATACCACCTTGTCAGTCCGTACATCTGAGGGTGCTAATACCTCAGAGCCCATCCGTATACGGAGGGGCATCTTCCAAGGGGATTCATTGAGTCCCCTTTGGTTTTGTATGGCACTGAACCCCCTTTCATGGCCACTGAATGATGCTAGAGGGCATGGTTTTGCAATAAAGTATGGCCTACGTGCTAAGTGCGAACTGACACACTTGATGTACTTAGATGACATCAAGCTGTATGCTGGTACTGACAACCATCTTAGAAGTCTGTTGCGAATAATAGACATGTTCAGCCGTGATATTCGGATGGAGTTTGGATTAGACAAATGTCGAATCCAAGCCATTCGCAAAGGTCATCACGAGCCGCATGCCGGACATAGCATTGGTGACCTCCACATCGAAGCTATGACCGAGACAGACTTCTACAAGTACCTAGGAATTCTGCAAGGAACCCATGCTCGAGTTGGTGATCTGAAGGAAGCTCTGCTGTCCGAATTCCTGCGACGTGTAAAGCTGGTGCTGAAATCGCATCTCTCGGGGAAGAATAAAATAAGCGCGTTGAATGTATTCGCTATCCCTTTACTGGCTTATGCATTCGGAATATTGCCGTGGACGAAGACCGACCTGGAAAACGTCCAGCGGCGGATACGGACAACTATGTCCAAATTCCGAATGCATCACCCAAAGTCTGCCGTGGAGCGGATGAACCTGCCTCGTGACATCGGAGGTAGGGGCGTGGTTGACGTGGCGGCACAACATCATCGCCAAGTCGACTCGCTGCGCGCTTATTTTTACAGTAAAGAGCAGGCGAGCCCCTTGCATGCGGCCGTCTGTAAGGCAGACTGTGGACTGACTCCACTTAACTTGAAGGATCGATCTTTCAATCCTCTGAGTGGGGTGAAGTCGGACCAGGAGCGGATCGAGGAATGGAAGTCGAAGGCAATGCACGGTAAACACGTGAATTGTCTTTGGCAGCCATTTGTCGATTTGCATCTGTCGAACAGGTGGCTGTGTGCTGGGGAGCTCTTTGCTGAAACGGAGGGGTTCATGTGTGCCATTCAGGATGGCGTGGTCGCCACCCGAGCTTATAAAAAGCTCATCATGAAAGAACGGGTGGAGAACGACCAGTGCAGAATGTGTGGTTCGGCGTTAGAGACGTTGGACTATCTCATTTCTGGCTGTACTGTTATGGCACCGGGGCAATACATCACCAGGCATAATGCTGTATGTAAGGTTATCCATCAAAACCTTGCATATAAGCATGGGCTGATCACGGGAACATGTCCGGTTTACCGATATGAGCCGCAAGCAGTACTTGATAGTTCTGCTTACAGCATGTATTGGGACCGGCAAGTTCTGACTGATCGCCATACCGCACACAACAAGCCTGACGTACTGCTAGTTGACAAGACGGGTCGCTCCGCGTATATTATTGATGTTGCTATCCCCCATAATAGCAACATTGAACGGAAATACGTGGAGAAGAAGGTGAACTATGAGCCATTGGCTCGGGAAATCAAAGAAATTTGGCGTCTCGAGCGGGTGGTTGTAGTTCCCATAATATTGTCAGCTACAGGTGTTGTACCTAAATCCCTGACGGCTTCCCTTGATGTCCTGGGACTTTCGCACAGTCTGGTTCAAACCATGCAGAAGTACACCATTCTGCATACGTGCTGGATGTTGCGGGGGGTACTCGACGGATTCTCCCACTGACCTACCACCGGCCACCACCACCAGTGCCCCTTTAGTTTTTAAGTAGGTAGGATCGTCCGAGCCTAAATGCTTGGCACTTAGTGCTAGTATTAGGTAAAATCCGGCATCTGCCGAGATTGTGATAACTCGGAAATAAATAATATAATAATCGTTGACTTCCGAGATTATTACCCTAATTTGACTCAGATAATCATTCACAGCTGAGTCAACTGATATTCGGCATCCACACACGATACAAATTCCTCTTCCAATAGTAAGATTTGGACCGCGGCCTCCCGCTATGACAGCCCAGCCCTCTAACCATTTGAGTGATCCGAGCATATCCGGACAATATTCGTACGTACACGTTTGTCAAAGGGTAGTATAGGCCCCAGGGCGAAACGTGGATTGGTACCCACGATGGAGCATAAAACTTGGGCAACGCCTGCTGAACCAACACCACCAGCTCTACTACCAAACCTTACCTCCACCTCCATGTGATGATCGCTGGCAGTTCTTTCTTAACGAAAAGCTGCAGACGGTGAAGGATGAAGGCGGGTCTCCCGTGCCTAAAAACGGGACAAAATGTATCAACTAGTCCTCCAGGTGGGGGGTTGGGTAGGGCTGACAACCCCACACGGAAAACCGATGCTACGAAGCCACGGAAGGAGCCTTGGACTGGACGGATAATACAACGACGAACCCGACAACGACAAAGGAATAACGATTTGCGCATTTCCTCATGGAACGTGCACTTCCTGTACAGATATGGAGCTGCCAAGTAGCTAGCCGATACCCTCTCCCAATAAAGGGCTGATGTAACAGTGTTACAGGAGATGCGTTGGACAAGGACCAGTCTCCTGGAGAAGAGTTGCTACATCATATATTATAGCGGCCAACCAGTCAACCATATGCTAGGAGTAGGTTTCTTAGTCAGCCAAAAAATGAAACCTGCTGTTATCGGCTTTGAAAATATAAGCAAATTTCTATGCACTTTGCGCTTGCGAGGCAAATTTAGAAATATAAGTCTCTCATTAACGTTCATGCCCCTACAGAGGAGACTGCAGAGTCGGAGAAGGATACCTTCTACGAGGCAGTAGAACGAACCCTCGAAGCATATCCCAGATATGATTTCAAAATCATACTTAGGGATTTTAACAGCCAAGTAGGGACGGAGCCCGTATTCAAACGATACTTTGGCTCCCATAGCTTACATCAAAATACAAATGATAATGGACTGTGGATTAACAGTGTCACACGAAGTTCGCAGTGTCACTCGAAATGGTTGTTGGATGTACCTGGAAAGCGGTCCACAAACAAACATGGGCCTCTCCAGACGAGCCCACTTTCAACCAAATTGACCACGAGTTGATCGAGCGCCACCACCTCTCAGCCTTGATGAATGTCAGAACATACAGGGGGGCCAATATAGACTCGGATCACTGTCTCGTTGGCATGGAGTTCCGAGCTCGAATAATAATACCACCCAGAATTTCCTCTAACAATCAGGTGACAGTTAGTACTGAAGCCATCCACAATACAGCTCTCCGCAACACCTATAAGAGGGAAATGGATTCCGTAATAACCGCAGTCAACAGAGATCCTGGGGATCAAGCATCAACAAATGATATTCACAATTACCTGAAGAACGTTATCATAAATAGGGCCACAAACATACTTAACCACCGCCGCAAAAAAAGGCCCGGAACGGCTGGTTTGACGATGAATGTAAGCTAGCAACGGAATGGAAGAATGCTGCATACTGAGTAATTTTGCATTCCAAAGAACACGGGCACGCGCAGACACTTATCACGAACTCCGTCGAGCGGAGAAGCGACTTCACAGGTGGAAAAAGGAAGCCTGAGCGAATCAACAGGTCTATGAACTCGAAAGGTACAGGGAGCAACCGCACCAGGCGCGGAGGTTTTACAAACAAGTCAGCAGGATGAAGCCTTACACACCTCGAGGCTCATCCTGCCGAGACAAAAAGGGGAAATCTAATTTTCGACAGAATGGGTATATTGGAGCGATGGGTTGAGTACTTTGATGAACTACTAAACAACCAGAACATCGGCGAGTTGGAGGTCCCGCCAACTGAAGACGACGGACAAATACTGCCACCAACAAGTATAGAAGAAACAGTCGGTGCAATTCAATCATAGGGCACCAGGAGCCGATGGGATTACAGCCGAATTAGTTAAATATGTAGGCGATCAATTATACCAAGTGGTTCTTCAACTTGCACTTAAGGTGTGTGACGGCGAATCAATGCCTGACGACTGGCACTATCTGTCTCATACATAAAAAGGGAGATATGATACAGTGCAGCAATCATGGCGATATCACGTTTTTGAATACCATCTATAAGATATTCTCCGCTATGTTGTTAGGCCGGATAGCCCCATACACCCAGAACATCATTGGCCCATACCAAAGAAGCTTAGCCCCAGGCAAATCAGCAACAGATCAGATTTTCTCTGTTTGGCAAACGATGGATAAACTGTTGGAATATGGACATCATCTTTTCATTAACTTTAAAGCCGCCTATGACAGCATAGCCATGGTAAAACTGTACACAGCCATAAGAGAATTCGGTATCTCGACGAAATTGATAAGACTGACTAGGCTGACCCTAACCAATGCGCGAGACCAGATAAAAGCAGCAGGATCACCCTCGAGACTATTCAACATCAACAACGGTCTACGACAAGGGTCGCAAGGCAACGTCAGTGCCAAAACCAAAAGAACGAACAACATCGAATCGCACTGGTCAAACGAAAACAATGAAGATGAGACTACAACTTTGAGACGGTTGAAAATGTCTCCTATCTAGTCCCACAAGGCATTGAGGATATTGTAGATACTCGTATTGAATCAAATTAGACACCCAACGCGACGAAGCGTAATACCCTGCGGTGGTTTCACTGAGAAGACTGCAGGGAGTACCTAGATTGAGGCGACTGCAACGTAAGGAAATGAACTAATGAGCCCATCCTTACTAATCACTTGGGACTATTTATAAATTCTATTTATATTATAGACTTTCCGGCTGGGTCATCCGCATCCATACGGATTAAGTGACCCGCCCACCGTAACCTATTGAGCCGGATTTTATCCACAACCTGACGGTCATGGTATCGCTCATAGATTTTGTCGTTATGCAGGCTACGGAAACATAACACAAAACAAGCTAAAATAGTAGTCCTTACTGGAAGATAAGAAAATGGGAGTTTTTAGGCACCGGTGAACATCGATGATCGATGGATTTGGAGTAAAGCGCACTCCTTTCTCAATGGTGATAGCAAACTGAGAAAGTTCTACCTTTTACTCGATTTTGACTTGTGCAAGGACAGTGACCAAAAGCGGGAGGGATGAAGATTGCGGGAATGTATTGTGGAGCCTAATTGGTAGAAAGAGGGCCCTTAATTTAGGGGAAAAGTTAATGATTACAGATATCACACGCTGTACAGGCTAATTAATGTTGATTGTCTTAATCTGGACTAGGTAAAGAAAAATAATGAAAAGCGATCTACACCTGCGCGGGGATTGACTGCCCAAACATTGGCCCTAGGCGGTTAACCTCTGTGAAAGTTCGGGGAAGAGGTTTGATAAAAGGAGGGGATGAAGGATGGAGGAGAGGCGTAATGGTTGTGTGTGTGTATGTGTGTGGTGGGGGAGAAGCTATAGCTTCTGAGCACTCAGACCGTGTTGGCCCATTGTACTCGCCACCCCCGTCTAACGGAATATCCCGGATTCAGTATCGCAAGATTTCCGTTAGTGAATGTGGTTCTACCCGTCGCAACTGGAAAATATCGGCACCAAGGATCTGACGCTTGACGCATCCATAGGCAATTCTGAACATATACCTAGCCAGTGAATTATGGTCTGTCAGAATGCCCACAATACACCTGCAAGTCCTCCTGCTTTTCGATAGGATAAACTTTGCGGTACGCATGTTCGATTCTGGCAGGAAAAATTTGGTGTGTCGAGCAGCATTTAGGCTCTGCCATCTGTTATTATTTGAAGTTTGTTCACAGTTCAGACTTAGCCAATGCTACTGATATTCCGACTGCTCGTTCCGGTATCGGCATTGGGGAGATTGACTTCTCTTCGCTAAAGCATCCGAGATGTCATTTTCCTCTACGCCACAGTCACCAGGTACCCAGAGTAGTTCCACCATATTGAATCTAGAGATAGAGTTCAAACGGTTTCTGCATTTCTGAACGATTTTCGAGGTGATCAAAGGACTACCCAATGCACTCAATGCAGCTTGGTTGTCACTGCAGATTGCGATGCGCCTGCCATTCAACCGTTCGTTAATCACCCAGTTTGCCGCCCTTAGGATCGCATAAACTTTGGCTTGAATATTATCCCAAAGAAAAAGCCCACTTCTTGTTTTAATTCGAGAAGTAGACTCCGTCTCCAGAACCCTCTTCTGTTTTTCAGCCACCGGTGTAGAAGACTTCCATATATCCCGCTTCAGGGCAATTTCATATCTTTTACCAAAGAGATGTATGGGGACACGAGAATCGGAAGGCATTGTAAGAACTGGATTCAGTCCTTGCAGTAACTCTTCCAATACTCTGTGCCCCCCACATCCGTTGTTTTCCCATAGATCTAATCGAATTAGTCTATGAGCTGTTCTCATTGCAGTGCTTTGAATAAATATATCCAGGGGTTGCAAATCGAGTAGTGCATTCAGAGCTGCGCCGGATGTCGTGCTCATGGCACCAGTGATACCCACGCACACAGTTCGTTGCAGTACGGTGAAACCCTTTTTGTCTCACCTTAACCCACTACACTACGAATACATATTGGAATATCGGCCTAAAAATGGCCACGTATATCCACATTATCACATGAGGGCTGAGTCCCCATGTCGAGGCAAAGGTCCGTCTGCGCAGTCCATAAACTGTGAGAGCTCGTTTCATCTTGACCTCTACATGTTTATTCCAAAGAAATTTTTTATCTAGAGTGACTTCCAAATATTTCACTTCTTCGGAGAGTTGAAGGGTAGTACCTCTTATCTCAGGGAGGCAAAGTTCATCCAGTTTCCTCCTTTTTGTGAACAATACCATTGTGGCTTTATTTGGATTAATTGAAAGACCATGTCTGAGGCAACAGCTGTCTATCAAATCAACGGCACGTAGTATATTCCACACACCGTTCCAAAATCCCGATCGACAGCAAGCAAACTTGAGCGTGTGTTGGCGAATTTGCAGTTCGCATAGTAGTGAGTTGATCAGCATACTCCACAGAAGTGGCGAAAGCACACCTCCTTGGGGGTAGCCCTTCGTTGCCTCTGCAGTCAGATAGCGATCGATACCCATCTCAACACACAACAATCTCTGCGTTAGCATAGTATGGATCCACTTAATTAAAGCATCATCAACACCATGCTCTCTGGCGACATCACAAAGTTTTTGAAAAGGCGCACAGTCGAAAGCCCCTTCAACTCCCCCATCGCGTATTCACCATTCAAAGTTGCATCCTCTATCTTTGTAACCAAAGAATGAAGAATGATTTTCATGGGTAACAACCGCTTTGGCAGTGTTACAGTTCTCCTTGCAGCATTTGCGTGTTGTAGGGGTCGCAAGAACCGTCATCTCTCCCCTGCCACTTCTCTCACCCGTTCTCCCGGGTGGTGTACTTTCAGGAGGGTCTATACTGAAGCCAGTCTGGAGCCCGTGAAAGTACCGTCGGGTTTTCTAAGAGAGTCCAACTTGGCCGACTCATCCCTTTCAAGGACTCTGCCCAGCCTTGAAGTCTCTCTTTCGTCTTCCAGTTCCTCACAGTACGCTCTAAAGGAGTCTCTTTTCGAACACCTAACGAGCCTCTGTGAGTTCCTGAAATTTAACCAGTCTTCGTTCTAATTACTTTTGCAAGCACGGTGAAGAAGTCGCCTGATTGATTTTCTGAGTTTTTGCAGTTCTCGGTTCCCCCAAGGAACCGTTTTACCGCTTTGGCTTCGGGAAATAGAACAAGCCTCTTCATAGCACTCTGAAAGTGTGCAGTTCAGAGTTTTCAATTCATCTTCTAGCGCCAAAGGAGTCCTTAGTCTCGTAGGGAATTGTACTTTACTGCCAAGAAGTTCATTGAAAGTTGCCCAATCCGTTTTCCTAGGGTTCCGTCTTTGTACTACAGACTGTTCGCCCGCAATAGCCAGTTTGAATTCTAGATATCGGTGTTCTGACACTGAGACCTCGTCTAGCACTCGCCCAGTGTGTAATCAATTCTAACACTTTTGAAGTACAGATTGTTAGGTCAATTACTTTGCTTCTTCTCGGTCCCACGAACGTAGGGGCGCACCCTACGTTCGCACTCATAAGACTAGCTGAAGTGATGAAATCAAATGGCTTCTCTCCTCTTGAATTGTATTTGCGCAACGCAACCTATTAAGAGTTCGAGACCACTTGATTCCGCAGATTCTGCGGAAGATACAAAGAATCATAGGGTAAATAAGCGGAGCAACTATAATGTTTTTCCTCTCGCCATTTATCTGGGATTGTATGATGACTGTAGCTAAGTCCTGGGAACAGTACTGTCTTAGCATGGTTGCCTCTAACCGTATTGACATCAGGACGCAAGCTCCCGGTTTTATGGATCTTTCATCGTAGAAGATCCTAGCTCCCTTTACTGATCGAATGCCACAGATTCAGTTAAATTGAAACGATGAATTTTGAACTAGAAAGATGTAGGGGAAATCCTGTAGCTTTGTCTTTTCTCGCTGCCAACAGGTAGGAGCAGGTTGATTTGACCAATCTTCGTATTTTTCGACATAAACTTAGTCTATTGTGTTATGGAAAATAGAAGCGTATGTGGCAGTCCGCATTTGACGGGGTTTCCCCCACACTGTACCGCCAGAGACCCGATCCCCTCGTGTTCGATTTCTCTGAAAAAAGTAGCACTTGGAGGTATTCCCATGTCCTCATTCATGAAAAATCTAATTTCATCCCGCAGAGAATTCGTTTGTTTTCCACTTAGCACCTTGTTTGGTTTGCGGTGTCCGGTTTGCATAGATTCGATCACTCGAACTGGCATCAAGTCAGTTCTGTTCACGTCTCTGGCTTCCGTTTCTTCCGCCTGTTCCTTGGAAGGTGTAGGAGAAGTTACTAGCAGGTATACATCACTCTGTAGTCCTTTCACCAGTGCGAGCCCCGATTCGGGGGTTCCGCCCCTGTATGCATTATCTTCCGCGCGCAGCTCCATTGTTGGAGAGCGCACCGAAGATGCTGCAATTTGCGCTTTATTGTGTGAGTCGAAGACCGTCATTATTTTTCGCTCTCAAATGGAGATGATACTCTACAGTTTCCTGATATGACTGAATTTCACTTCTTGATTGACGTGACTTCCCCTGAGCACATTCAGACTCTTTTCGTCCAGTTCGAATACCAAGTTGAAACCCTCAACGTTTGTAGATTTGTTCTTCCTGGCATTCATGAACTTTACCTTTCAGTGTCCAAAGTCCATGCCCGGGTACTGTTCACCCAGCATGCGGATGATGTCCTCTGCCTTCCTACGAGGGCCCGGTAATCAACATCCGACATGTTCTGTCCTGCGTAGTTCAGTGTTCACAATAGTGAACTTGGGCCGACCGCCGGAACTCACAGTTGGGATTGCCTGCTGGAGCCACTTTAAGGCAGCCTCGTCAGCGCACTTCAAATGGAGAAGCCCATCATAAAAACCTTGACTGTTAAATCGTGGCTTCGTTCTAGGCTCCAGCATTTTTTTCCACAGGCATTCCCGGAGGATGGTAAATTGTTCCTCTGACATTTCGCATCCTTATAAGAAACTCTCACGGCATCAGTGAGAACAGAGGCTGCAGCTTGCGCATAAGTCGTCTTCCTTTCCGCTTTCATTCAGATCTCTCTCGCTGATTTGATTACCTCCCGGCACACCAATCCTAATCCCCTCGGAACGCGTGGATGTAAGCCCTGGTGCGAAGCACAATAAAGCGTTGGCCATAGCAGATGTGCTGGCCCTACGCTTCTTGCGCGCATTATCGCTGACAGAAGAGTCTGGTGCGTCCAGTGTGGATCTTACCGGGGTTTCCAGTTAAACCTCACCTTCCGTCGGAGATTCCGCTACAGCCACGCCCATGTCCTCATTCCCAAGGTACTTCATCTTCTTTCGCAGTGCTCTCTTCTGCAGCCGGCTTGGGGCCTTTCCACATACTGGCGTTAAACCAGTAGCGTCCACGTCACCAGCTTCCTGTTCTTCCGCTCTTCCTGGTAAGGGTGAAGGAGAAGGTTCTGACAGGCAAGATTCAGCCCATAGTCCCCCCTCCTTAGTGGCAGAAGTTCTCTTCTGTCTAGCTTTCCTCTTCCGTTTGCGGGTAGATTTGGGCTGTAGTACAGTGGACGGGTCGGCGTAGTCAGATTTCCAGTTTCTCCTAAGTTGGGAGTTGCCGTACTTTCCTTTCTGGCTAACTTTGCCGTAGGCACTAAATACAAGCTTTCCATTGCGTCGGATTTATCTATAGGGAGGTATGAATGTGGTGAGGCCTCTAAAATCCGCCCCTCGGCCGCGACATGATTGCTCATGGTCGCGAGTGGATTCGAAGTCTGTGACTTGTGGGGGGGGGGGGGGGATATATCGTGGAGAAAAATTTTAAAAAGTTTGGGCCCTAGAACGGCTCCCTGAGGGACTCCTGAGTTTACCGGGAAGTCTAAGGCGCAAGCTACGGTACAATGCCCAGTTTCCAGGTGATTGAGGATATGGTTTTGCAAATACAGGACTGCCTGCTCGGTGGCTCTGAGGTTTTCGAAGCCGAATTGATTAAGTGGAATGATAGGGGAGTAGTGTCTATTGAGGTGACTTAGAACGATACGTTCGAGGATTTTTCCAATATTGAAAAAGAAGGGAGGTAGGCCTCATATTTTTGAGATCACCGGAGCGCCCCTTCTTTGGGATAGGTAAAAGGAGGGATGATTTCCATGATACTGGGAAGTGTCCGGTGTTCAGGCAGTTGTTGAAGAGGATGGTGAGACGTTCATTGATGGTCCGCAGGACAAAGTTAGAGATGCTGTCGGGGTACGCAGATTTTTTATTGTTGAACCGGGAGAGTGCAAGTTCGACTTCTTCTAAGGAGGTAAAGAAGGATTCGAAATATCAGCTGGGCAGCTGGGGTAAAAGGTGCAAAGGGTGCAAAGGTAAGACCCTTCGATGCTCAACCTTTTATCGCTGACAGTAGCGGTGACCACCGAGTTCCAGATGGGGTCCGCTGGCGATTTGGTTCTGAATAAGTGACTGAAATAGTCTACGCAAGCGGATATTTTTTCTTCAGGGGGGTGACACTGGAGGTTGCCTATTTTTATCGGGATGTGGTTGACGTTAAGAGAAGATTTTTTTTTCTTCCAGCTAATCGACTAATTATTGCGAAAAATGGTGGGCCAGGTTTGAGGGATTTGAGGAGTTTCTTGTAAGATACATTCAGTTCGGACCGAATTGGTCCACTGATGGTCTCGGAGAGGAGATGGTAGTCAGCATTGCATTTGTTCCGTAACCGGTGAAATAATTGTTTCCTACGCTGCAGTAGTCTTTTTCTATCGTGGACTAAGAGGAGAGTTGATGAGGGAAGGCACCCTTATTTGTAGTAACCAGGTTCTTTAACAGGAGCGTGTTTGTTAATTGTAGTTTCAAGGGCAGAGTTGACTTTCCGGATGTATGTATCTAGCTCCGCATTAGAGTGGATGCGTGGATGCCCAGTGCACTGGCAAAATCGCGTTGGAAAGCGTCCCAGTTTGTCAAATTGAAAGATCTGCATTTATGCAGATGGTGGAGTGAAGGGAGAATTTGCTGTAGATGCAGAGAGAGGCTGAGGGCATGATAGTCGGAGTGGGCTGCTAGTTACACATGATGAGAGATTGAACGAGATTATAAAGTCGTCTAGGAAAGAAGACCCACGAGGAAAAAATGGCACACCCGCGTTAATGATGTTCGCGCAAAGAATGGGTCTGACTGAAACCAATCGAAGAGGATGGCGTATGATGTCGATCTGTGAATTCGATTCTCTTGATTTCCATATATTGGCGTAAGGATATAAACTGGTGCTTTCCAAATTGAACTCATCTAGGACGGCGCCCCTAAGCGCGATAGAAAAGAAGGTCTATAAATTTTGCTCTAGTTGTCATTTCAAATTCTGTCTTTTGATATATTTCAAAACATTTTCATCACGTTTGCAAATTGCTGTTAGGTTATTCACTGTTAAGTTCATTTGTGTTAAAAATTTTGAATAGGTTTAAATTCGTTAAAAATTACTGTTGTCTTTTTGGAAAAAGTGACGTATTCTTTCGGGAAGAAATTACATTATGCACCGCCAAAACCGCCATTCAGCCCTGCAACTGTTAAATTTGGACATGGAGAAGGAATCTCTCAACATTGCATCCGGTAAAGTGGTACCTCACAATTCGCTATCAGATATGATAGCCCAAAAAATAGAAGACCAGAATCACGGTATAATGGGGGGTGGGCAAACTTTTTGTCCAAAGTGCGATAATCTCAATAGAAACATTCTCTATTTAGAGAATTACCTGCGAAGTAGCATACTCAAGGAGCCATGCAATAGTTGCTCCACATGTTTATCATTTTTACAGTACATGAAGCAGACAATGCCAGAGCAGACCCAGCAGCGCAAGCAACAGATGCAGAATCGAAATATGAATACTCCGATCTTGACTGATTTCTATGCATTCGGAGAACCTGAAAGTTATATGGCGCGGGCACAGAAACAACAGCAGTCGCTTCCAGAGTTTATCAGATGGATGATGCCGAAAAAGGTGATGAACACACCATCGAAAAAAGTGGCCGCCCCAAGAAGGCCACGTGTGGTGGAATTTCCAATGCCTGGGCAAGTAATACCAAAAAATCCGCCACGAGCAATTTACAATAAGAGAGCAAAAGCACATAAGCCAGCCGGGCCCACGAAGGAGAAAAAAGTACTAACAAAAAAAGTTCCAAATGGGACCGGGAACTTTGATGGAGTTCCTCCCCCAGCAAAGAAAATGGTCAAGAAAAAGCGGGCGAAACTTGCCAAGGGTGCTAAAAGCGGAAATAATAAGGGCTTAAATCCAACTATTGTAAAATAAGGATGTTTTCAGGGAAGACCTTCCTAATTAGTTATTTAGAACATGGGATTAAACATTTCATTTAATTAAAACAGTAATGAAAAATAGATAAATCAAATATTCTTCCTTGAAAATTGTATGATTAAAATTTGCCACCATTTCTGGCTTCAGATGGCTTTAGTGCTTTTCATTATAGAGTACACGAATACTGAGGAGGTTTTCAAAGAGTTCGGAAGTTTTACAGTGGGCTAAGAAGTTGTTGAAATAGTTCTTTACCTACGACAGGTTAAATGCCCAGAAAGTGATAGGTACTGGATAAATCGGACGGGTTGAGTGCAGCCTAGATCTAAGCAAGTCGAGTTCCTTTATAGTCAAGTCATAATGATAGTAGTCATAATAATAACTTCACGTCAAAGATCAATCACGCTGGTCACAACTGAGCCAATTTTCTTCAATAAAAATTAAACCTAAAACACGGAGGAGAAGGCCGGATTATCAGTTGGCTTGGGAAGCTTAGGCAATTCGCAATCCAATTTGCATTTGCATATCAAATAGATCATCATCAACCTGTCTATCTGATGCATGCCGTGCGCACTGGAGCAGTGGCTGATAGGGTATCGATTAAC
The DNA here is from genome assembly GCF_905115235.1 of Hermetia illucens. Taxonomy (NCBI): domain Eukaryota; kingdom Metazoa; phylum Arthropoda; class Insecta; order Diptera; family Stratiomyidae; genus Hermetia; species Hermetia illucens. Next base: position 117,490,731 of record NC_051851.1, on the reverse strand, counting down.
CGAAAGCAGAAGACAGTTTGCGGTAAGAAGAAGTTCTGCTCCTCCTCTAATCCCCTGTAAATGGTATAGCTCTGATAAGAGAAAGGCCTCCATTCGAATTTTGGCCGTTGTTCAGAAAATTTTCTAGGCAATGCTACTGTGGGTCTACAGACTATTGATAATTGCTGCGGACGTTCGAAAGCAACAATGGCATAGTCATCAAGGTCTAGGGGCGCAATACAAAGAGCCCATCTTCATCAACTTGTCCAATTTAAACATTGTCGCGTGTAATGAATGCAGTTTAATCAAATCTGCAATGCTCCGTTCATGATGGATATTCTCATAGTTACCAAGTGGATCAACTCCATGGCCAGTCACTCTACTGCACTAGATATGGATAGGTGTGCGCGTTTGCCAGCGGCAATGGTGACTAGTCTTCAACGACCCTCGTCCGCATTCCTCAAGGATTCATCTCAGCTTCCGTCGGAGGGCATCTGGTTCTGGTGGATTTAATTTCATCGTGGAAGATTATGACGGCGATAATGATGATTGTGATCACGAAAGATCTGATGATTGTGGGTATTCGGTATGAAGAATTGCTTCTAGTATTTAGTTTTCACATAAAAATGCAAAATAGATTGGGAATATGGAAATTGGATGCGCATCCATTTACGGGTCTGTATATAGTTTTATGATGGTTAATTACAGTAATTAGCTTGAGTTAGGTTGAGTTTAAGGGAAGCTAGATTTAATGATGATTTGTCCCAATTACTAACAAACGGGGAAAAATTAAATCAAATGTTAAAGTGGTAGGATATTCGTGCTCTAATTACGAAATGTCTGTTCAAATGGCTTGCTCTTTGATACGTTTCGTAGGTATGAATTGCTCTTACCATCATCTTCGGTGTTCCAAAAAACAAACCATAATTTTTCGCTAAACTTAGGATCTCCTCGATTAGTATTTTATGAAACAAGCCTTAGTTTTGTGATTGCTTGCAAAGAGGGAATCATTATCAGAAAATACCCAACCGAAGACTCTTTTTTGTTTAGGGCTGGAAATAAGACTAACCCCACGGCTCTAGTGCCTTGAGAGTGTGGGATTTTTACCTTCTAAAACCACCTATCCCTTAGCTACAACTGAGATTTACGATGATAGGTTTTCAGTTTTCTCGACATGATATCAGTCAATTTTTGGACTAAGTTATTCTTATGTGGTGTCCGAATGGATCAGTGGTTAGAGTGCTAGGCTGTAGTAAAGAAAGGTCGCGGTTCAAATCTCACTGGAGGCAGAGTGATTTGTATCGTGACTTGATGTTGGATACCAGGAATATAGCTGATCACATTGGTTCCTACCCTGTATTGAAGAGTATCGTCACAGCCATGAATGAAGTGCTCTTACCCATTTCTAGGCCTTGATCCACTTGGATTCCTCCGCCAACATGTATTATTATTATTGCTGACCATGCTTAAGTGCCTGCTTTTGATGACGGAACCCCCAAACGTGGGGCGAGGAATATCTTTCTGTATTGAAGGCAGGGGGAACGTCCCCATACAAGAAACAAGTCGGAATTTCAGAAGCTGGACGCTTCGGGTATAAAGGTTTCGTGTTCATCTTGCGCGAGAAATTTCCTATGCACGTTTATCCCTTGATATATCTAACTCCACCATTCACATGAGTTTACTTTATATGGTGATGATGTCATACACGTCGTAGATTGCGATAAATTCACGTGAAATACAAAACTATGACCTTCTATAACTTTGTTAATAATAGCTAGGTTTCCTTCAAGCTTTCCAAGATTATGTATTATATTATTATTTATAATAGTACCAAATTTTATACTTCTAAGATGAACTTAAGCGGGGTTGAATGAATGAATGAATGTCTAAAATATGGTAATATGCTATTATTAATTTTATTTGAGCAGATATCGGAATTGGCATATTGTCCAGTAACAAGCGGGCGAGGAAATTCATTTACTAATATGCAGCATAATTCTTTTTCACGTTTAGCTCCTTCCATCTTTTATTTCTGATCCTAACATCCATTTATTTTAACATATTAAGTTTAAAGTTCCGCAAAACTGTAAAATCGATTTTCAAAACTAAAAAAACTTTTAAACGTTTCGGTGATCATTAACCTTGCTTGTTGATTTTTTTTCACATAGATTTAATCATGTTTCCGACTAAAGTGAAAATGGGTGGATACTAACTCATTGAGCGATTATTGAGCCGGTGCAGGAGAGTTACGTGCGCAGTGTTGGCGAGTGTACGATGGGGGAAAAGTGCTTTGTGAACTTTATTTCTGTTAAGTGAGAATGTTCGAGAAGAACCAAGCTATTTGAAGGTGTTTTACCTGCAACTTCGGATATTGTAAATCGGCTCCAATTTGATTGAAAGTTGCGATTCAAATCATTTACGAATAGGCATCTGTTCTGTAACGAAGACGTTTTAATAAAGAAAGATAATTTCATCAGGCGTCTTTTAGAGGCCTTTCCATTAATACTTGTACACATGAGTTAAATTTAAAGCAAGCGAACTTTGGGAGCAAGGCCAAGAGGGTAGAGTGAGGAGCTGGGGCTGATCAAGCGCGAGTCGTGGTGGGTGGCACTGGTAGCGGTGGAGTCTGAACCGTAAGTACAAGCAACGGTATGCACAATAGTAAGGAATCGGCCATTTTTAAGGTTTTGCGTGAAACAGACATTTGAGTGAAACAAAACCTTATTAGAATCGAGTCGATGACTGTCTGTCCGTCTGTCTGTCTTTCTTTCTTTTTTTAAGAGTGGAAATCTTCAAAACACTGGTCTGGACAGCATGTAGGATTCTTACACACTAAAACCACTCCCGACTCCCCCCAAGCCCCGTGGAACCACCGTACGGTATTACTGCCCTTTCCGTGGATTGCATCTTCGGCCAAGCCAGTAACCATTTTGATGGCATCAATGGTTGATCTGGAATAGGTTTACTGGAGGTTGGCTCACCTGGAGGTTTACCAACTTTAGGCAGCAGTAATAACTTCTGTCGTTTCCATGATGCTGGGAATATCCCCTCGGACATGCATGCTTCGGACAACGCAGCGAACATATCCGGTCTGGATTTCACTGCAAGCTTAAGGGCCCTATTGGGCACGTCATCCAGACCCGGAGCTTTGTTATCTCCTATTCTAGCGCAGATCTCCAGCAGCTCGTCACTGGTGACTGGCTGTATTGCCGTCACATTGGAAGGGTGCTGAAAACTGTCAGTGCTCTGCTCTTGCTGAGGGAATAAACCCTGGATAACTTTTAACAAGAATGAAGGGCTCGTGATCTACGGAGATGAATGGTCTCTGAATCGCCCCATCACGATTCCATAGGCGCTCCCCCACGGGTTTACGTTCGCTTCTGAACAGAACTCCTTAAAGCATTCCTTGTTCCTCCGTTGGATGGCGAGCTTGTTCTTTTTACCCTTGGTTGATTCTGCCTACCGCCCTCTGAGCCGCTCTTCTAAGCGTCTTCGCTCTTCTAAGCGTCCAATAGACTGCGGCCTCTTGCATTTGTCTTTCTGTTACCCCACTCATGGGCCCGCGCATTGAAGTCACCATCAATCACCCTTGGACTACAACCCCTTGCGTCGAGAACAAGACTGTCAAGCATCTCTGCTTGAATTCGGGCAGTGTCAGACTTGGTGGTGCGTTACAGCTGTGCACATATACTCCGTTTATTTTTGCCCAGACAAAGCCGCTGACAGTCTGACTTCCAATACACTGTATGGCTTGTCGACCAAATGCTCATACTGCCGTTCCACCAGTTGAATCTGTAACCCATAGGTCAACCTGACGGTCCCTACAGGGTTCCCTAATGATGGTAATTTCCGCCTTGGATTCGTATGTGGTCCGCTCGAGTAAATCCTGAACGACCCTGTAATGATTGAGGTTTATTTGAATAAACCTAATTTTCTCATTGAAGTCAGCGTCTGCCTAAACTCCGGGTATTTAGCACTTCCAGCAATATGCCGGTTATCCCGTCTCTTCTTTCATTCGCACAATACGCATTTGGGGGTCCCTATTGCACGCTTTGGCAATATGGCCTTTCTCCCCAAACCTTCTGCATCGATCGGACCGATCAATGCTGCTGGTGCATACTTTCGGGAAATGACCAAACGCGAGGCACTTGAAGTACCTCTTTATGGAAATCTGCGATTGGTAATCGCAATGTGGGCGTTTGAGTATTACCATAGGATTTCCGCAAACTCACAATGGACTCCTCGGCGAATTCCTCCAACTTGAACTTCCATTAAGGCAGTGCAAATTTCTCCTTTGGATGTCACTTCATCGTACTGTATGTAGACCTCATGTTTTTGGGCCCGTACTGTGACATCCTGCTCTAGTGAGTTCTTAACTTGAGTTCGGAAGTCATCAGTTTTACTCAAACTGGATTTTTTTAACTCAAATATGAAGTCACCCTTCTGGGTCCTTCGAATCTTGCTGACATTTCGGGCAAGATCTTTAAGGTCGGGGTCGGCTTTGACCTGTATCTCCGCATGGGACAAACTTCCCTTGCTGGAAATCACAATTGCTTCTGGGCACTTTGGCACTTTTGCCTTTTGCTCGGCTTTTTTATTAATTATCTTGGGCCATCCACCGTTTTCATTCTTCTCCTTGGAATTTTTCGATTCGATTGAGATGAGATCTAGCCCTCTAAATATGTGCCATTTCGATATCTCAAACCTATTAATATTATATTACCAGCTTTTACAAATTGACTGATAAACCACCTTTAAGTTCATCCTAGAAATACCAGACAACAGCATAAAGGACAATTTCTTGCATATGCATGCAAATTTTATCAATATCTGGTCATTAACGCCAAAGTTATAGTAGTTCAAACTTAGCAATTCTGCGCAAATTTACTGCTTCTAAGGTCATGGAAATAAGATGCTGACGTCATAATGACCTAGAATAATTGACACTCGCGGGAAATATTAAAGTCGCATTTATAAATAATCTCCTTCCCCAAGCCCTTTTTAAGGTTTCGTATTAAACACTTATGTGAAATGTAAGCCTCGGAAGATGTCCCTTGCCGACATCTGCTCAAATAAACTTACTAATAGTATATTACCAACTTTTAGAAATTGACGGAAAAACCCCCTTCCGTTCATCCTAGCAGTACTAAATTTTGCAGAAGACGGTATCATGCATATGTTTGCCAAGTTTAATGAAAATCAGGCTATTATTGTCAAAGTTATAGCAGTTCAAACTTATCACTTTCGGGCGAATTTACCGCATCCTAAGCCGTACAAATAAGATGCTGACGAGTGAAATATTAAAATTCCATTCTATTATTAGAATCGAGTCGATGTCTGTCTGTCCGTCTGACTGTCTGTCTGTCTGTCACGCCCGATTTATTCGGAAACGGCTAGACGGATTGTCACGAAAATTGGTAAGAGCGTGTGATCCCATACATGTGAATCGAGGGTGCATAATTTTTTTCCATAAAATGTGGCCATACGGGATATCAAATGAAAGGGCTCAATTAGTACTTTTCGAATCTGGTTCCATATTAGATATCGGGTGAAACGTAGGGGAGTGACAACTCAAAATATGATCATCAAAAATGTACCCTAATCCGAAAAAACACAGTGGTGCATCTCTACGAAATTTGGGCCTCAAAATACATCTGGTTCTGATATCTGCATAAATAAAGTTAATAACAGTATATTAGCATATTTTAGAAATTAAGCCGGAAACCCCCCTTAAATTCAGGTTAGAACTACAACTACAATTTCGCATTTGTGTAAAGGACGATATAGGGCACAATTCGGTCAAGTTTGAAGAAAATCCAACTATTATTAACAAACTTATAGAGCGTGGAACTTTGGCATTTGCTGTGAATTTCATCATCTCATCCCATATCAATTCGTCAATACCAAAACAAAGTAAGCTGATATGAATTGGGGGTCACAAAGAAACATTTTATTTTAAGTTTTTGTGTCATTTGTATATCAATAATTAAGAATACATATGAATGGGGGGCAAAATTATTTTTCCATAGAATGTGGCTATGTGGAATATCAAATGAAAGGACTCAATTAGTAATTTTTGGAACTGGTCCCACATATTATATCAGGTGAAATGTAACGGAGTGAGGACTCACCAAATATGACCCCCAACAAGTGTAACAATTCTCGCTCTCAGAACCTATCCAATGGAAAAATCTGAAAAAAGCACAGTGGTGTATCTAAACGAAATTTAGACCTCAAAATATCCGGTATCCGCACAAATAAAGTTAATAATAGTATATTAGCGGCCCGGTCTGATTATGCTTCAGGCTAAAGTTGCATAATTCGGCAAGTCCTCACACGACCTCCGCGTGGTGGCCGCTGGAAACCGTCTTCGGGCGGGCCAAGAGTGTATAGGGCCGGGCCGGGAGTAGGCTCATCCAACTGACGAGGATCTGCTTGTCTCTTGGTCACGTGTTAGGGGCAAGTAGATCTGGCAGGGGGATGGACTGAAGCAACAGCCCGGGGATCGTCCTCCCTGCACCGGAGAAGGTGCTAATAGGACCCCAAGCCAAGGTAGAACAGTATACGCCGAGGGCTGCGTAACCAATGGGGAGCCTCAGTTTCAAATAAGATCCTTACCCTGGTGGCCGGGCCAGCCAGGGTGGACATTCTTCCTGGAATCCCTCGAAAGGAAAAACCGACAAGAATGTCGGTCGCCGGAAACCAGCTAAGAAGCGAAGGTCCGCGGGTGTCCTGCTCAAGAGCCAGTACCAGAAGGCCATGCATATTCTCAGCAAGATTGCTAAGAATAAGGAGGCCGGTACTGTCGACGAGCGGGATGAAAAAGACCTCGTTAAATACCAGGCGATTGTTGATGAATACAATAGCAAACGCCTGGCTGACGAGCAGAAGGCGAAGCACATCGCTCTAAAACGCAATCGATCTCAAGACGAGGTCGAACAAGATAAGAAGCGGAGCAGAGTGGGCAAGAGCGCAGACGCTAAGCAACATCCGAAGGAAATTGTACGGCAACCGTCAGCCATTTTCCCTGCTCGGAGAACTGCGATGGTTGGGAGGAGGTCCTTGATATCACCCTAATGGCCGGTAATGGGATTCTTAGGGTGGAGGAGTGGAGAGTGTCTCACCAGAGATCCTTCTCTGACCACAGTTGGACACTCTTCAGTCTAGATCTCGCCGTTTCCAAGCCCTTTAGAGACCCCAGGAGGATCGACTGGGAGAAAGTTCGATCAGGTAATTAAGAACAAACTCTCCGGTCCGCAAATTGGTAGGATTGACACGACAGACGAATTGGAGTCAAAGGTCGGGGCGCTGGAGAAGGCATCTAACACCGCCTTTAAAGTCTCGTGCCCTATTAAGTACAGCAAAAAGACGCTGCCACCGTGGTGGAACGAAAATCTCTCTAGTGTCAGGAAGCTGACTAGAGAAATCTTCAACATTTGCTACAGGCAAAAATACTGGCAGCCATACAAGGATTGCCTGAAGAAGTACAAGTCGGCCATCAGGACCGCCAAGAGGCGGTCTTGGCTGGACTATTGTCAGAACATCGAAAGCACTCGTGAATCCGCGAGGCTCAGTAAGATTCTGTTCAAGGAGCATAAGAGCCCATCCATCCTTAAAAAGTCGGAAGGCTCCTGGACGGAATCTTATAGCAAAACCTTGGAGCTGCTGGTGCAAACGCACTTTCCCTCCAGTGAGGAGGACTGTGAGTCAGAACCTCGCTTGGAGGGTTTGCGGCAACCGAGGATAGGATCGGCTGGGCTATAAACAGCTTCTCCGCATACAAATCTCCAGGCCCAGATGGCATAATGCCAGTCATGCTACAGAAGCAGCAGGAAAGGGTTGTGCCGTGGCTTGTTGAGATTTACCGGAGCTGTATCACTTTAGGATACGTACCGCAGTCCTGGAGGCGCGCACGGGTGGTTTTCATACCGAAAGCGGGCAGGCGCGGTCATGAGTCCGCGAAGGACTTTCGGCCAATCAGCCTGACCTCTTTCGTGCTGAAGACCCTAGAACGCGTCCTGGACATTCACTTAAGGACGATTATGGAGAGAACGCCTTTCTCTAAGTCCCAGCATGCCTACCTCAAAAGAAAATTCACAGAAACCACCCTCCACGAGGTAATTGGCACGGTTGAGCGGTCGCTGCAGTACAAGCATTATACCCTTGCTGCCTTCTTGGATATAGAGGAAGCTTTCAACAACGTCAATACCAACGCCATCAAGGAAGCCTGATCGGTATTGGATTGGAGGGGTATCTCACGCATTGAATTATATCCATGCTGAGTACCAGGATAATCCAGTCGGATATGGGAGGAAACCACTTGACCAGTGCTGTGAACAGAGGCACGCCCCAGGGTGGCGCTATTTCACCGGTGCTCTGGTTAATAGTAATGGACAACATTTTACGTACATTGGCCAGAAGCGGGGTGAAGGTGGGGGCGTATTCCGAAGACTTGGTGAGTATAGTTAGTATCAGGGATGTTTCTGTCCATTATGAGCGACATCATGGAAGGAGCGTTGCGAAAGGTGTGCCTGTGGGCCGCAAGATGCGGACTCAGCATAAACCCAACCAAAACGCAACTGATGCTATTCACTACCAAGACAAGGATACCTGAATTCCATCTACCACGGCTGAATGAACAAAGATTGGTTCTTTCCTCTAATGTAAAGTATCTGGGTGTAATCCTAGATCCTAAGCTAAATTGGAGCCTTCTATGCTTGTAAGAGAACCTTTTCAAAGAAATGGGGTCTCCGGCCGAGGATGGTTCTCTGGATGTACACCGCTATAGTGCGTCCGATCCTGACGTACGTCTCTATTGTATGGTAGCAGGCTTTGAAGAAGAAATACAATAGAACGATGCTTAATAGGATTCACAGAACCGCGTGTGCAGGTGCTACGGGGGCTCTGCAGTCCTGCGCGGCAAACGCTCTCAATGTACTCCTGCATCTCCTCCCCCTAGACCTCCACATCAAATTTGTTGCAGCGTACAATGCCGTCAGACTACGTGAGTCGGATGCCGGGCAGCGAAGTCCTACGGCCACAGCAACATCCTAGATGAAATACCTCGAGAAATCTGGGCATCCCCCACGGACTATGTCATGCGCAAGCTGAACTTTACGAGAAACTTTGCTGGGGATTTTCCAACCAGGGCAAAGTGGAAGACCGGCGGAGTGTTGCAAGACTATGACACGGTATTCTTTACGGATGGATCAAAGATGACCTATGAAATCGGTGCGGGGGTTTTCTGGAATACACACGGTGTATCCAAGTCGTATGGTCTCCCAGGTTTCGCCAGTGTATTCCAGGCGGAAGTACTGGCGATATTGGAAGTCTGTCGATGGCTGGAGCATGATTCGAGCCCCAAGCGTAACATAGCCATTCTGACCGACAGCCAAGCGGCCATCAAGGCTTTGTACTCAACGACGACATCTTCCCGGCTGGTGGAGCAGTGCAGAGACGCGCTCAAGGTCACTCTCTTCTGGGTTCACGGGCATAGGAAAATAGAGGGGAATGAGCGGGATGACGGATTAGCCAGGCAAGGCTATGCTCTTAGCAGTCCCTCGGCGAATACAGTCGGTGTTCCGCTGGCGGCAGTCGGGGGCCGAGTCTACTCGGACTACCTAGCAGCCGCGAGATTGAGGTGGCGAAGGCTTACAAGCTGTGCCAAGTCAAGGAGAATTTGACCCGCTTATAACATAGCCCGATCACGAGAGCTCCTGTGCCAGACGCGTGTAAATGCATTCAAGATTACAGCAGTCTGCACGGGGCACTGGCCCATAGGGGACCATGCCGCTAGGCTCGGCATACCCTACAACTCGCATTGCCGAAGCTGCGGAGAAGGAAGGGAAACCCTCATGCACTTTCTCTGCGATTGCCTAGCTCTGGCTAGAGTCAGGCTGCGGACAATGGGTAAACCATTCTTTGGAGACCTCAGAGAGATTTCTAGCTGCAGGGTCGGAGAGCTGCGTTCCTTCGTGAATGCTGCGGGCTGGTTCTGAAGATTCGGGTCGGCTGGACTCTGCTTCCCTGCTCCCATAACAACAGTCACGGTCTTAGGAGTTTGTGGCATCAAAACGGCGCACCAAAGCGCTAATTGGGTTTCTCCGTATTTTAGAAATTTAACCGGAAACCTCCTTTAAGTTCATGTTGGAACTAGAAATACTCATAATAAAGGGAATAACTCTGGAAAGTTTGAAGGAAATCTAACTATCATTAACAAAGTTATGGAAGGTGAAACTTTTACATTTTGTGTGAATTTCGTGCATTCTAAAAGATGCAGGACGTCATAATAACATGTCGATTCGTCAATACCACAACAAAGTGAGCTCACTGCGAGGACACTGGGAAACATTTCGTTTTAGTTTTTTAATCATTTATATACTAATTCAATTACTTCAGACAGATATGTATGTATTTATATGATATGTAAATGAATCTTTGGGGTAGTGCCTAATTCAGGTAGATATATTTGTACGTTGAAAAAGCGGTATTCAATATATTATATGTACTTTATATGTACACTTTGTGCATGAAGTAAATCGGAAATAGGTGTACGATCAATTTATATACATGCATATAGAGTGCAGTATTTGAATGTTTGTTTATTTAGGGTGACCATAATATCTATGTCTATACGTTCGTATTTCGTATTTCTTGTTGTTTTAAAAAAAAATATGAAGGAATATTTTGGGTTTTTAGCATATACGAATGGAAAAATGTGCGTAGAAAGTTTCTCACATAAGATGAACACAAAACCTTTATACCCGAAGCCCGAGCTTCCGGTATTCCGCCTTGTTCGTCAGTAGCAATAATGCTTATAGGCATCGAGATTGCTGTGTTCATATATAATACATATCTTATATGGATTGCTACGTAAACCAAGTTAGAATTCAGTGTTTCCTTAATATTTGGTAAAGATAAGTGCGACTGCATTAGATTAAACTTTCTGAAGTTCCATCAACTATGCTGATATGCTCGATCCAGTACGAGGAAAAAGCTATAGCAGTGAATTTTTAACTAATTTTAATTTTTGATATGAATCCCTTTAGAGCTCTGAAGAGGTGAGGGGTTCCACTGGTCCCATTTTACTTTACTGTGGCTTTTCCCCTTATTCGATTATTATTCCTTTTTCTCAAGCTGAGTTATTGGATTTTCGTGCGCTTCTTATACTTTCTCTTATGTATTTGTATTATTATTTGTTTTTTTATTTATTTTATATTTTTTCCATTTTATTTCCGAGTTATCAGGATTTTGGATAAAGAGGCTTTGGTGGTGGTGGCCAGTGGTAGGTTAATGGGTGAATCCGTCGAAAACTTCCCGCAACATCGAGTGCATATACAGAATGGTGTAATTTTGCATGGTTTGAACCAGACTAAGTGAGAGTCCCAGGACATCAAGGGAAGTCGTGAGGGATTCAGGGCCAACATCTGTAGCTGACAATACTATGGGAACTACAATCATCTTCTCGAGACGCGAAATTTCTTTGATTTTCCAAACCAGTGGCTCCTAGTTCACCTCCTTCACGTATTTCCGTTCAATGTTGCTATTATGGGGGATATGCAGAGCAACCCGTCTTGTTAACTAACAGCAAGTCAGGCTTTTTGTGCGATATGTGGCGATCAGTTAGAACTTGCTCGTCTACTGCCGAACTATCAAGTACTGCCTGCGACTCATATCGGTAAACCCGACATGTTCTAATGACCAGCCCAAGCTTGTATGCCAGGTTTTGATGAATCACAGCACTATGCCTGTTCGTGTGTTGCACCGGTGCCATAAGAGTGCAGCCAGGAATGATTTGTTCCAACGTTTTTAACGTTGAAGTCCACCCACTTTTTCATTATGAGCTATTTATAAAAATTTTGTTTGGGAATGAGCTGTCCTGAGCCCGTCATCCACTTAATGGCAGTCCGCACGTATTCGAGAAGCAACTTATTCCTTCTGTTAAGTGCACGGACGCAACGAATCCCCTTGGAAAATGGCCCTCCGCATATGGATAAGCTCTGAGGTGGTGAATGCACTGATAAGGTGGTATGCTACCCTTCCATGACTGTCGCCAATTAATGTGATAATAATGGGATTAATGCGATACTTATGTTCGATATCGGTTTGCCCGGTGTACGGGACGCCGCCAAAAGCCTATAATCGATATAATAGCTAAAGGGACCTCGTTGATCTCTAGTTGGTTGTGCTACAACTACCGAGTCGATAATGATGCATACGACAAAAAGTTTCTGGTTTAGTGTGTCCAGAATTTCACGTAAGGGTGCCTCACTGGGGATAGCATATTTCATTCTTCGTCTGTCAGTTGGCATTGCCAGAGTTGATTTGAATCAATACAACAATATCCTGCCTTAGTGAGTCCCAGATGAAGTTTCCATGGTGGACTTCTTCGGTAATTTAAACTAATAACGCGAAAGCGGATCTTTTGGCCATGCAATCTGACAGCTGCAACTACAACAACTGCAATCTCATCATTGATTTGAGATAGAATTCTCGAAGTTGCTGGAGATGCGTAGAGCCGGGAATACCTGGTCTATGCAAAGGATTTATTTCCGAAAGTTCTGTACATACCTTTTGGAATTCGTCCCGAATCTTAGCGGAGACTATAGTCGTACAGTGAAAGAGAGTGCTTCGGCGAGTTCTGAAGATGTTGCCTGCAGTATGACGTGATGTTGATGCTGCCACCGCAACCCCAATCGTTTCTTGGTCACCAGTTTCCGCGCTACCAGTTGAACACGCTCCACGAATCTCTGGTGCAATAAGGGGCGGTATAATGTTGTAACTGTCCCTCGGTTATTTAGTAGAAGGAGCGGATAATAAAAAGGTTCATTTCCTCAGTCCATCTCATCCGCTGCCTACGTGAACCTGTTGAAGTTGTTGGCACAAATTGTTTCGAAACAGCTACATCAGACTGAGCTATCTTTTTAAGTTTTTGGGTTGGCGTTCTCCTCTTGGTCATCTCGGGCCATTAAGGATGGTCTTGTGACCATCGAAAAATATTTTGGTAATTACGAGGTTCTGGCGTGGGCCCACATATCATCGTAATGATGATGATGAGGGATTGAAGTGTTCAAAGGAAGATTGTGAAGAGGAATTGTATGTCAAGGTGAACGCATATTATATAATACCAGCTGGTTTTGGGCTGATTAAGGGTGGAGATCTAAACAGAAGGATCCACTCGCAATTAGTAGTAGGTTTACATATCATGCTGTCTTCCGGAGTGCATCGCCGATGGTGCTATTAAACTATTTCTCAGTGGTCAGTGCAGTTTTTGTAGAACTAGTTGTGTCCGGATAGCTGAGTGGTTAGAGCGCAAGGCTGTGGTACGGAAGGTCACGGTTCAAATCTCACTGGTGGCAGTGGAATTTGTATCGTGATTTGACGTCGGATACCAGTCGGCTCAGCTGTGAATGAGTACCTGAGTCAAATCAGGGTAATAATCTCGGGCGAGGGCAATGCTGACCACATTGCCTCCTAGTGTACCGTTACGGTCTTGAATGAAGTGCTCTAATACACTTCAAGGCCCTTATCCAACATGCATTGTTGCGCCAACGATTATTATTATTAATTGTTTTAAAATCTTCGAAAATTAAGTTTTCTTAGCAGAAAGACGAAGACAAATGTGATTCAAGAAAGAAAATTAAACTCACTACCTTTCATGTCCACAAGGCTAATGTCTTCAATTGTTGAATTGTGAGCTTACGAATGGAGAGCTTAAACGATATTCGAATTGAAATGCGTTTATATTTTTTTCTCGGCGAATTTTCATAATGTGAGAAGACATTGGATTGGAATTTGGTATGGCATCTACAGATGTTAAGACACATGTTACACTTGCTTATGCTTCTAACTTTTTTGTGCAATGTCAGAAGTAGTTTCGAAAATTAACTAATCGGGACCTTACATTTGGTAACACACACTACATTCTGATAAGAGTGAGATGCAACTACCATTGTTTTAAAATTATAATGGTTAGTAATAGTATTTACTGGGTAACGAGGAAGAAGAAATTATTTTTAACTTTTCTTGGCAAACGAAAAGATTATTTTCAAGAACTAACCGAATATAGGTTCAAAAGAATTAAAATTTCTCCTCAGTGTGTGCCTTCTGTAATTTTTCCAGTGAAAATACAATAATAATACAGTTTTATTACCTTTAATATAATCTGTGGACAGATATGATCCCATAAGCAATAAAATTGTTGAATATGTCAATATACGATCCACGCTCACTGTTTCGAAACTCTCTGGTGGAAATCAGATTCAGTGAAGCCATGCAATAAACAACAGTTTTAATCATTAAAATCACATTCCGACTTTTCTCCGTCAGTCCTTTATCTCGACACCCTCAGCAGCAGTTTATATTCATTAAATATTTTCAGTCGAGCTGAAAAGTATTTTACTCCTTGTTTATGTCCTATACGCGTTCCTGTCCAGATGGAGAAGGTAATGTTTTGTGGTGAAAGAATGATGCGCTACAAAATTGTAAAATTATGGCCATGTACCGAACATTTTCTCTTCTTCGCCGTTTCTTTCATGTTTTCAACAACTTGGATTTAATTTAAAGAATTAATTCATTTTCTTCTTTATTTTCCTTTTTATTTATTATGATTATCACTTGCTTGGGCGTCCACCATTGTACAATAAACGTATTATAGATTTTATGTACTTGTTTAAATTGCATTTATTTAATAGCGAATGCCAAGATAAATTTTTACATAATGATGGCACATGCGGATGCATAAAGTCTATATATTGAAAATATTAAGATTTGTGGTAGTTGCAAGTAGTGAAACTAGAAAGGATAGAAATCCAGAGAATTAAATTTAAGGCGCCTCGGACGAGATTAACTCTGGAATATACGAGGATTCTGGCTTCATGTAGATCATATTCTACATAAAGTACTTATAAATAAAATCGGCAAAAGAACAGGCACAATATGACAGCCTCAATTGAATGAATGACTACACATTCATACATGTCCCCATTCACGATTACATGCCTTGCTGTGGTGAGTGAGTTCAGTGAGGGGGAGTGTGTGTGTGTTTGAGGTAGGGGAGAGGCAAAGCCTTTTAGCACTCAGACCTTAGTGGTCCATTGTACTCGATTTGCTCATCTAATGGAATATCCCGGACCCTCTGGGCTGCTGGAGTAGAAGCCTGATATTAAGGGGTCACCAAATCCCAAGCTAAGGCGTGACTGTCTTGCCAAGGACTGATTACCCACAGAGATTAAGATGTGACTGTGAATGGTGAATTCTGGGGACCATTAGTCTTGTCTCGAGAAATAGGGGCTCTGCTGAGATTGACATATTTTCCTCGGTAAAACAAAGGCAGGCAGTTATGAAGTATCTTAGACAAAATAAAAATCCAATTTAGACCGTGACGACCGAACCCTGAGGACGGGGGAGAGGGTAATTCTCAGAATCAGATTCGTCCGATTCTTAAGACCAGCCAAGGGGACGTGTAGCCCACGGTATCCTCATATGCAACACAGATGAGGTGCAATATTTCTGAAATAAATTTGTAGCATTGTAAAGCGGCCATTGCATTAATCCTTCGGCTGATCAAACAACTTTGTGTTCGTTGTGCGGAAGTGACCTTTTCAGCGTTAACACTACGCCAAACGCATCTATATCAATAGCGTCGGCGTCTTGGAGGACGGGATTCGAAAGACGGGAGTGAGAGTTCTAGTTGGAGCAGACATTGACCAAAGAGTAAACGGGCTATGAGCCGCTGTCCTGTCCATGAAGGACACAAAAGCAGCAGGATGGGATGGTATTCCCAGCGAAGTGTTGAAATTTGAGAAGTTCATTAAGCCAAGACTGACTAACGCAGTATGTGCTTCTGGAGACTACTCAGCACCACAATATAACTTCAGAGTGGAGTGATACACAATTGATGCGATTGGGAAAGTGGTCCAAGTGATGAAAGTGGTTGAGGTACACGGTTGCCGCTACCCTAGGACCGGACCTATCTTATATGATAGTTTTCTATGAATCGAGATCCATGATAAATCGCATCTGGTCAGATACGTGTATGATATTGCGCCCCTGGTCACCGCCTGCAGTTCAGTGCACATTAGAAATGGTGAAGCGGCGAGTCAACAGATAGATGATTGAACTCGGACTCTTCCTAGCTTTGTAGAAAATTGACCAAGAAGAGGGTTCCCACAGTTCTCCTATTCAGGTTGGTGAAAGCACGGTCTTGTCGAAGTCGGCGGTGAAATACCATGGCATCATGATTGACAGGAAGATGAGTTTCTGCAAGCAAATTCGCGACCACCTGAAGAACGTTATCGTTGATACGGCCACAACGATACTTGGCCCCAGCCGCAAAAAAAGTCGGAACGGCTGGTTTGATGATGAATGTAAGCTAGCAACGGAACGGAAGAATGCCGCATACCGAGTAAAGTTGCATTCTCAAAGAACGCGGGCACGCGCAGAGACTTATCACGAACTCCGTCGAGCGGAGAAGCGACTTCACAGACGGAAAAAGGAAGTCTGCGAGAACCAACAAGTCTGTGAACTAGAAAAGTACAGGTAGTAACCACACCAGCCGCGCAAGTTTCACAAACAAGTAAGGAGGATGAAGCCTTATACACCTCGATGCTCATCTTGCCGAGGCAAAGGGGGAAATCTGATTTCCGATAGAATTGGTATATTGGAGCGATGGGTTGAGTACTTTGATGAACAACTGAACAACCAGAACATCGGCGAGTTGGAGGTCCCGGTAACTGAAGATGACGGACGAATACTACCACCATCAAGTTTAGGAGAAACAGTCCGTGCAATTCATCGGCTTAAAAATCATAAGTCACCAGGAGGCGATGGAATTACAGCCGAATTGGTTAAATATGGAGGCGACAAGTTACACCAAGTGGTTTACCAACTTGTGCTCAAGGTATGGGACAGCGAATCAATGCCTGACAATTGGCAACGAGGCATTATCTGTCTCATACATAAAAAGGGAGATATCACACAGTGCAACAATTATAGAGGTATCACGTTGGTGAGTACCATCTATAAGATATTTTCCGCTATCTTGCTAGGCCGGATAGCCCCATACGCCCAGAACATCATTGGCCCATACCAAAGAAGCTTCACTCCAGGCAAGTCAGCAACAGATCAGATTTTCTCTCTGCGACAGGCGATGGAAAAACTGTTGGAATATGGACAACAGTTGCACCATCTATTTCCACGACTTTAAAGCCGCCTATGATAGCATAGCGAGGGTAAAACTGTACACGATCGGTACCCCGACGAAATTGATAAGACTGACTAGGCTGACCCTGACTAATGTGCGAGGCCAGATGAAAGCAGCAGGATCACTCTCAAGACCATTCGGCATCAAAAACGGTATACGACAAAGTAATACCCTATCATGTGTCTTCTTTAACTTGGTCCTCGAGAAAGTGACCCGTGATGCTGAGGTAAATGCAAAAGGTACGATCCTTTTTAAGTCTACCCAACTACTGGCCTATGCTGACGATATTGACATCATGTGAAGAACCACCCGAGACGTACAAACTGCCTTCATCCAGATCAATCAATGAAGGCAAGACAAAATATATGATGGCATCGTCAGCACCGAAAACCAACCAACCAACAACATCAAACCGCTCTGGTTAAACGGAAAGAATAAAGATAGGAGAATACAACTTAGAGACCGTTGATAATTTCTCCTATCTAGGGTCGAAAATCACAACCGATAACAGCTACGATGATGAAATCCGCGCACGATTGTTGTCAACCAACAGAGCCTATTTCAGCTTACCAAAACTTTTCCGCTCGAAACGTCTCACCTTAGGTCAAAGCTCTTACTATACAAGACTATGATCTTGCCAGTCCTCATGTATTCCTCGGAAACTTGGGCTCTTAGCAATAAAAATTGCGAACTCTGGCCGCGTTCAAGAGAAGAATCCTCCGAAGAATTTTTGGCCCCTTACATGAGGATGGACGATTCCGTAGCCTA
This sequence comes from Hermetia illucens, assembly GCF_905115235.1. Classification (NCBI taxonomy): domain Eukaryota; kingdom Metazoa; phylum Arthropoda; class Insecta; order Diptera; family Stratiomyidae; genus Hermetia; species Hermetia illucens. The sequence continues at coordinate 117,472,781 of NC_051851.1, read as the reverse complement.
CACAATGACGAAATCTATGAGCGATACCATGATCGTCCGGTTGTGGATAAAATCCGGCTCAATAGGTTACGGTGGGCGGGTCACTCAATCCGTATGGATGAGGATGATCCCACCCGCAAAGTCTATAAGGGCAATATCTACGGTAGTAAAAGAAGACGAGGCAGGCCCTGCCTAAGATGAAGCGATGGCGTAGGCCAGGACGCCAGAAAGTTTCCAGGGATATCGAATTGGTGGACCTCGGCGTAAAACCGGGATGTCTGGAGTTCCTCATTAGTGCAGGCCTAGACCGGATACCGGTTACTTCGCCGTTGATGATGATGATGATACTTATATTTAAAGTTGTAGAATGCATTCAATGTGCACAAAAGTGAAAATTTTGACCTATACGAAAATTTTGACCTCTGTTACGGTTCGTGTTTTTCCAAATTTGGTAGTATCATGCTCTATAGCCGATATTATTACAAAAGCTAATTATGCTAGGATAAACTTAAGTTCGCAGTCAGTTTCTAAACATTACCTATAATAAATACGGTAGTAGTATTTATTATAGGTATTTATTATAGGTAATTTTTAGAAACTAACTGCGAGAAACGTTATTTTAAAAAAATCGGTATGGAGAGTATTTTAAAGCCTAGATACCTTATGAATGGACCACCACGTTTTTTTTTCAGATATTTACATTGGGTAGTTTCTGAGAACGGCTCTTTAATATAATTGATCATTTTCGGCCCCCCGAACTCCTCCCATTTGCAACTAATATCTAACCAGATGTCAACCGGGAATGTACTAATTAGCAGTTAGTTTGATACCATGATGATGATCAATAGGAGCAACCGTTTCTGAGATAATAGCTGTGATAAGTAGACAGACGGACAGACAGACAGACAATAAGCCGATTTTGGAAAGTTTTTGTTTTATATAATAATAATCGTTGGCGTAACAATTCATATCGGAACAGGGCCATGAAGTGTGTTAGAGCATTTCATTCAAGACCGTAACCGTACACTGTAGGAAGTAATATGGGCATGGTCAGCATTGCTCTCGCAGGAGCGTCAGGTACTCATAGCTGAGTCGACTGGTATCCGACATCCAGTCACGACAAAAAATCCCGCTGTCACCGCTAGGGCGGTCCAGCGCTCTAACCACTTGAACCATCCGGACACATTTATTATTATTTTAAACAAAAGCTTGAAACGCTGGCAGCCTTAAACTCTCTGAAACGTCAAGGTTATGATTTACTAGGCACAGCCAAGATCGAAGTCATGACTAATAACGAACAGACTCTGGAATGCAAAGCAACTTTGGATTTGAGCTTGCAGGTTAATTTGGCGACTGGAGGGCTTGCGATGAAGCCAGGAACATTCTGCATAGTCACGAATAACATAATTTTCTACTAGACTTGAAGCCTTCATATTGACCTATATTGCATCCATGTAACCAATAAAGCAAATGTTTTTATTAGGGGTCAACAAATGTTCTTCCAAAAAGTAAGATGACACAGCCGAGTGTGTGTTGACATAATGATAAGATAAGATAAAGGTAAGCCCTTAAACTTCTTAGAGTTGCCCTTCACAAAAGAATATTTTCGACACAAATGGTAGTTCGGGCTGCTAGGGTAATCAGCAACTAAATTATTTATTTTCCATATCACTCTTAAATTGAATTGAATGAATTAGCACTTGAAGGACTTGATGGCGCTGAGAAAATGCAACATGTGTAAGCTGTACAAAAAGCCAACAGATTGAAAACGAAGCATTTATGTATTTATACAAAAGTGAAAAATATGAAGCAATGATATTAAATACTTTTACAAAAAAATGGAAAGAAAGTACTGAATTATGTACTTATGCAAAACTGAAAGAACGAAATTGTGGCAGCCACACGTAAGTGTGCCATGTGTAGCCATGACGTTGTAAAGCAATTTTTTACAGCGAAAATCGTTTTTCGGTACCAGTAGAGAATCGAGTAGGAATTGGGGTAGTTGAGTCTGCCCTCACTCAGTCGAACAAAACCTTAAGATTAAAATTTGAGCTCCTCGCTTGGATTTACTTAATTATATATTATAAAAGTGGTGAATAAATTGATTGAAAATAATAAACAAGTCGGTATACCGAAAGCCGGGCGCTTGGGGTATAAAGGTCAAGACTCACATTTATACATACAAATCAACGATATAAATACTGTGTTTACCAGAATGCATGACGATGCATACATATATATGTTCGCATCTAAATTGATGTAACGCATCTTTACGCATTTCCACTTTACATATGTATACATACACGTGTCTACCTGTATTAATTGACACTGAAATGCAAATAACTAAAAAAAGTCAAACAAGTCGGGAAACCGGAAGCTGGACGCTTCAGGTAAGAAAGGTTTTGTGTATTTCTTAGTACGTAGCACGGAATATATCCATATATTATGTGAGAGTATCTACTTTCGGGTGATAACATTCATAGTCTTCAATTTTCAAAGAAACAACAAATTTAAGGTATTATAACTTTGTTAGTAATAGTGCGATTTCCACCAAACTTGGTAAGATCATGCTCTATATTATAGCCTATATCACTGCAAAATTTCATGGTACTAGGATGAACTTAAGGCGGGTTTCTAACCAATTACAAAAAATTGTAGTAATATACTATTATTAACTTTATTTAAACAGATATCGGCATGGAAGGTATTTCGGAGCCTAGGCACCATATAGTGGCAGCTTCCTGATTTTTTTCAGATTTTTCGGTTTAGTAGTTTTTGAGAATGGCCCCCTTAAAGAAGTTATCACTTTCAACCCCCCGCACTCCCCACTCTTCCAACGAATGTCAAAACTAAGGTCGGCTTTGAAAAGTACTAATCGAGACCTTTAATTTGATATCCCACATGACTATATTTGATGAAAAAAAATTTTACACCCCCCTTTTGCATGTATGGGGACCCCCCTTAAATTCGACGTAAAAGGATGTAATTCATTGTATGCGTGAGCGTTCACAGTTCCCACCTTTCTACCAAATTTGGTGTCAATCGCTATAACCGTCTCCAAGAAAAATGCGTGTGACGGACAGACAGACAGACAGACAGACAGTAAACCGATTTTAATAAGGTTTTGTTTTTACACAAAACCTTAAAAAGGAAAACTAAAACGTTCCCATCGATCCCGCTGTTCATATAAGTTTACCTGAAATAACTTACTCTATAACTTCGTTAATAATAGCCGGATTGTCTTCAAACTTCTCAGGATTATGCCCTATATTATCGTTTATCCTGACGTTGAATTTAAGGAGGCTTTTCGGTAAATTTACAAAACATGGTAATATATTATTATTAACCTTATTTGTGCAGATATCGGAATGGGATGTATTCTGAGCCCTAAGTTTCACACAGTTGAAGCACTGATTTTTTTTTCAGATTTTTCGATTGGGTAGGTACTGAGAACGAGACCTGTTTCCCTTTTTGGGGCACATATTTTGTGCCCTATCTCCCCTATTTTTCACCCAATATTCAACACAAAATGGCGTCACACACTGTATATAAAGGGACATACAGACCACATGTTCTTACCAAATTTCGTAACAATTGGTTCAGCCGTTTATGAGTAAATCGTGTGTGACAGACAACCGGACAGACAGACCTTGAACGGATTTTATTAAGGTTTTGTATTTATAACTTAACAAAAAAGAATTATTTCTGTTTTTATGACAGTTTGATTGTCAATTTCTTTAAGTATCATATTGTTAACGACTGGGCGACATTACTTCTAAGCGCACACATGGAGATTTTTGAAATTTTCAAAAATTTGAAATCGGCCGGAATACATGGCCTTGGTCTTTTGTCTAGGGTCTCGCAGTATGCACCGCATGTTGAGCTGAAGAGAGAAAACTTCCTGTGAATTTAGAATTAGTTCTCAAGCTCTGAACAACTGCGTCGTCCTTTTGCGTCTCGGCGATTGCCAAAAAATCGACGGTGACAGGCCTTTGCAGCAAGTAACAAAGCGCGAGGAACTACGTTATCTTTTCCATGAATTGAATGTCGGAAGTGAAATGCCTGATAAAGCTCAAGTGCCGAAGGCGAGGCGATGTTCTGTCGGTTTTCTTTTGAGAAGCAAAAGTGAGTGGTTTATGGTCCTGTGAACAATATGAACGGCCTGCCTTCAAGGGAATACCGGAAGTAGGTCATTGGCTAATAACTTACGATCATAGGTGCTACAGTTCCCTTGAGTGAGATTCACATATAAGAAAATTTAGATACAAATGAAATAATGAACACTAGACAATGGAAAAAAAGAAGTAATTTCTTGTTTTGGAAAACTTGGATAGGAATTATGTGCTGCAATTTTAAGCTAACTGCGCCATGTTATTTATACAGCACCCTGGTTCTGAGTCCAGGCAAAGGAGGAGGGTTTGAGCCAATGTACTTTGCACTATCGTCAGTAAAACAAAAATAAAATGGTGAGATCAGGGAAGGAGATATATAAAGTATAATTGGAGCTTCCTCACTAAACTAAATTTAAGAGATCCCAAGTCTCGGAGAAATGCTAGGTCGTTCACCTCAGTTGACGCGGCAAGAAGGGATTCGGTCCTATCGAGATGTGAACAAGGGTTCTTGACGCGTGGACGTCATCAGGACGCAAGTAAATTGGTCCGAGGGAAACTTATACGTACCTGCACGTTAAATATTGCGTTTGCATTGCATCTGCCATTAAAGATGTCAAACGATTTAATGCCTTCTGACAACTGTATCGTCATTGCCGGCGGCCTTAGTTGCCAGGTGGGTGAAAAGGCAGAAGGCAACAGGTGATATGGGGGAAAAGGGTTTGGATTACGCAATAAGGGTGCCGAGCTAATAGTAAATTTGGTAGACACTCACGACGTTATAATTATGAATACATAGTTTATCATTCGATTGTCTCTTTTTACAAAAAGGGTAAAAGTAAAACGCAAATCGACTATATTCTCATAGGACACCGTGACTGACTGTAAAGTCGTTTTCTATGAAATCATAGTACCTCACTATCGGCCGTTTATTGTTGTCTTGCGAATCAAACCATTAATAAAACAGCACGAGGAACACATTTGCTACTTGCGAATCAATTGGTGGCGGTTTCGTAAGAAAAAAGAAGAAATGATCTCACCGGCTCACTGACCGGCCATTACGAATGTCGAAGAATTGTGGAACATGATCCATAAAGCAGCCTATGCAATCCTCGGGGTTACCAAACCAGGTAAGTACTTTTTCAACCGGGGTACTTTGTTTTAGAATAACGATGTTCGGCTTAAGGAACTCGCATGAACGATGTTCGTGAAAAGGAACTCTCAACGATAAAATACTGACTAATTGGCAAATTTACAAGAATGTCAATCTGAAAGCGAAAAAAACGATCGCTGTCACCCGAGCGAGCCATTACAAAAATCTTTGCAATAAACTGGACACTCCGGACGGCAAGAGAAATCTTTATCGAGTTGTCAAAATTTGATACCAAAGTACACAAGATGTCGAACACCTCGACCGACTAGCCGCGATGGATCGATTACGAGGTTATTTTTAGCAGGTTTAAACGGATGAATTTTTTTTATCCTCCACTTCCTTTGACGTCCTTTGTGACCGACTTATTAACAATTGTCTCAAATTTAGAATTTTCCGCAATGTAGTCCGTTTTGTCGCCCTCTCTGTTTCTAAGTGTTGTCCGACTATGAAATGATTTGAAGTCTCCTGACGGCGCCCTGATGAGGCCTTTGACAGAGCAAAATGGCGCAACCAATCAAGATGAGAAGGTATTGCTTCCGAACGGGGCAAATGCTGAAGAAGAAGAAGAAGAGAGTGCTACAATTGTACAGCTACGTTCATTATGTTTCCGCCAACCATCAATTTAGAACCGTGATTAGTTCAGCTGAATTAATAATAATTACACAGTTTTTCTGAACTACTCAGTAGTATGTAGTAGCCAGCGGCAGTACCTTCTTCATTAATTTGTCGTTGGTTTTCCAATAAGAGTGAAACGACAGGGTAGCTATAGGGTGACAACTGCCCATTTCAGATATTTCGGTTTGCATTGCTTGCCAATGTAGTGTTCATACCGTCTTCCACATAGTTTTTTGTAATTTTCGCCAAAGTCTGTTAAAATGCAGTTAAGAAAATGTTGTCAAGTGTGTTCTAAGAAAGAGGCGATCTAATTAGGCGTTTCCCAACTTTTGGCCTTTCGATTTTAAATCCCGTACCACAAAGTGTAAAGACCTTCATTGTTCGTAGATTGCAAGTTTTCAAATGTATTCCCTGAATTGCATTACGTACTCGTAGAACTCAATATCAGAACCAGAATCGCAAAATGAAAAAATACTCGTAGTTATGTGAACTTGTTTGGGACAACCACATTTGTAACATCATCAGCAGGACTATTGTTTCGGGAAAGACGGAAAAAAGCGCAGGGAAAAAGAACAGAAGGAATCCCTGACAACATCAAAAGAATGATTTATGTCGTTTGCAGAAGATTGGACACTTTTTCATACGTTTCCGTTCGTCATTTTGCTGGTCCTACATTATTTTCTCTTGTAATATTTTCGGTAAGGCGGACGGTTCTTTTGCTTCGTGTTGTTAAGGGGTGTTCCTTCTTCCGAACTGGAAAAGTTAAATTTTGAGTTACTTATTCCTGAGGCCGATGCTCCGATGTACAGGGATGCTTTCTGGGTCATGTTAATTTTATATTGAACATATAAGAAGCCAAGGTGAAGATTTTTCGATTTAGTTCACCAACTCAAGGTTTTTTTGTCCTTTGAGGATATGGAATCTTTTTGAAGATTTACGAAGGTAGGGTCTGCCGGCTGAGAACTTTCTCTTGGAAATAATATTTTCTGAAGAATGGACTGCCTTCCCGAGCTGTCTTCGCAAAAACGCTCCTTAATTCAGCTGCAAGCGTTGCGCAATGTATGTGAGTGATGTTGCGACTTCTTCAGAAGTCCGAAAATATTTAATCCCTTCGCGACTTGGTCTTAAAGAAGAAATAAAAATAATCATAAAAATAATGAAAACTCTCAAGTGGACGTATAGAAAATAACGACAGAATTCGCGACATTCATGTTTCACGTACATAAAAGTCATCAAAGTGCATGTTTGGGACGGATATGTAAGGTTCAACATGTCGCCGAAGATCAGATCAGATTGGGGGCATCACTGGACCATTGTTTTGTGCATGTTGGATACGTGTTTTGTTCCCGTACGGTTACATTTTGATGGATGAAATTCGGTTGTTGACTCCTCGACATGAATAATTGCAAGCTGGAATATTTGTGTGCGAGATCCAAGTAGGTATGTCGGTTCCTCTACTTTTTTCCGCTCGAATTCTGTCCGCTGGTCGTGCTGCGCCGCTTAAGGAAGGCATTTAAAATGCAGTAAACTTTTATCTTGGTAGCAGATAATTTCCAATGATTTATCGTCGAATTTAATGATGCAATTGCGTATTTGGATGCGGGAAAAAGTCTTGAACAATGCAATGCATGTATGCAAGTATTCTTTCAGGGAAATAATTTGTGGCTTGTTAACGAAGTAAGTGGAAAGCGGATAAATGAGTTACAAGTCCGTAAAGTTCTATTAAACGAACATAAAATGTCTTTGCAGAACGGCTACATCCGAACGTTGTTGGGATTCCATAATTTCTTTGACGAATTTGCTGCTTTCTGAATAATTGGCCGCGGTAACAAGTACCCCTTGAACTTTACTTCAGTTCCAGCAAATAAAAACACATTTCAATATTCTTCTAATTCTGGATCACACTAAGAGGCGTGTATGGTAAACAAATTTACAGCATTTTTGTGTACATGGTTTAAATATTTATTTTATGTGTATATCTTATTCAGCATAAGCAGCACCCACCGTAGTAGTGTAGTCCTTACCATTGATGCAAAGGAAGTCAGTTGTAGGAATTGTTCCCATTGTTCACAAGGATTTTTTCAAAAATGTCTAGTCTATATGTTGGAATGGATTATTCTTAGATGTGTCTACGAGGTGGGGAGAGGCGTAGCCTCTAAGTACTTAGCTTTAGTACATCAATGCCGAAAAACTGATGTATAATATGGCCTTGGGGGCCCTCACGAAGGAAATGTATCATGTATCATCTGGTGGAACTCATAATCTGAACATATATCCAGCTAGTGAATTACGGCGAATCAGAATGCTCTTAATATTTCTACAAGTCTTCCTGCTTTTTGATAGGATAAGCTTCGCAATATGTTTGTTTGGTTCTGACAGGAAAAGTTTGCTGTGTCTAACAACTTTTAGACGCTGTTACTTGTTCCTTTGAGAGGTTTTTTCCCAGTTTTTGATAGCAGCATTAGCCAATGTTACTGACACTCTAAATACTTACAGCAAGGAAGAAATTGAATCCTCTTCTGCTAAGGCATCCGAAATTTCATTTCTCTCTACACTACTGTAGTTCCAGTAACCAGCAGAATTTAAACGGTTTTTACATTTTTGAATGTAGGAATGTTCAACGTCCTCAATGTAACTTTACTATAGCTGCAATCAATTGGTCCTCACTTACCCTGGCAGCTGGTCTTGGATGCCATACACCTCAGGCTAAAAGACTATTGCATATGTTCCCAAGGTAGAGGGCCACGACTTGTTTTTTATATGAAAAAGAGGGATGTGGCACGGCAGGATTCGCAGCATTCGAAATTTATTTCTCGAAGCAGTTGAATTCCGCTCCACGGAACTACAGTACCTACGATCGCGAACTGCTCGCCGCGTATTTGAGCATCAAATACTTCCGTTTCTCCCTAGAAGGCAGGCCGTTCACAGTGTTCACGGACCATAAGCCTCTCATGTATGCTTTGAAACAGAAGCCCGACAAAGCGTCCCCTCGTCAGCTTCGTCATTTGAGCTTTATAAGCCAGTTTACGTCAGACATCCAGCACGTGTCCGGCAAGGACAACATAGTTGCTGACGCTTTGTGTCGTGTCTCCGAAGTTAACATCCCCGCCTCACTCGATTTCTCGGCTATTGCCAAGGCGCAGGTGGATGACGCAGCATTTCAGAGCCTCAAATCCAACCCCAAATACAAATTTCGGCAGTTGCCCATTTTCGGCTCAAACCTCTCTCTCTGCTGCGAAGATTCGGAAAAGGGACCTCAGCCATACATTCCGGCCACATTTCGCAAGGAAGTGTTCCACGCAGTTCACGACTTGGCGCATCCCGGCATCAGGACAACAAACCGGTTAGTCACCGGAAAATACTTCTGGCCCTCCATGAACAAGGATATCAATTCCTGGGCCAGAGAGTGCATCGCATGCCAAAAGTGTAAAGTCTCCAGGCATGTAAGGAAAGAAGTGGGCTCATTCCCCCGCACTACCAAGCGTTTCCACACGATACACCTCGACATAGTAGGGCCTTTGCGAGACTCGCACGGTTATAGGTATTATCTCACAATCATCGACAGGTTTACGCGGTGGCCTGAGGCAATACCTCTGAAAGACATTACGGCGCAATCATGTGCCGAAGCCCTCTCTCGAGAGTGGATACCTCGCTTTGGCGTCCCTGCAGTGGTTATCACTGACCAGGGAATGCAATTTGAGTCCACTCTTTTCTCCGAGTTAGGCAAACTCCTTGGTTTTAAACGCCAGCGGACTACTGCATACCACCCGCAATCCAATGGGATGCTAGAACGTTGGCACCGGACGCTGAAAGCCGCCATTATGGCACGTGACGATCCGTCCTGGTCCTAAGTCTTGCCTCTCATCCTACTCGGCCTACGTACAACCCGACGAGAGGAATTTGCTGCCAGCCCCGCAGAGCTGGTATACGGGGAGAACCCAAGACTCCCAAGCGATCCGGTCTTCGACAAGAGATCGGGTCTCACGGAGTCGGGGTTGGTGCGTCTGCTGAGGGACAATCTCCGACGCATCAAAGCGCCACCACCCACTCGACACTCGTCCATACCTGCTTGTTCGCCCAAGGAACTGGACACATGCATGCACGTGCAGATCAGGACGGATGCCGTCCGGAAGCCGCTGCAGCCTCCATATGAGGGCCCGTACCGCGTTCTCGAGCGGGGAGAACATTTCTTCCAGCTCGAGATCGGTGGACACCAAAAAGGCGGTCTCTCTGTCCAGGCTGAAACCCGTGTCCGCCCCGAAGCAGCGTCGTGTCCGTTTTGTGGATTGACGGCGAACGAAGTTCCGGGATCAGTCGCCGAAACCCCTAGGTTTCATCTGGGGGCGGAGTGATGTGGCACGGCAGGATTCGCAGCATTCGAAATTTATTTCGAATATTGCGAATGCGATCGCCACGGGAGTGGAGGATCGGCGAGAAAAGTGTATCATGAGTTAGGGGCAGAAAAGAAACACAGTCACACAAATTATTTAATAAAGTCTAATGGTTAAATCTATCGAGTATTGATTGTAAGAACCCAGTCTATGTTCCGGTGTACCTAAAAGTGTGGTTTGCAAAGAAATTAATATTAAAGTTAAAGGCTCTTGCTCCAGAGCTTTGTTCTATTTTCGACCAATCAGTTCAGAAGGCCTTAGTATATCTCGCCAGGCATTCTTCTGGTTCGTCCCAGTCTTCTCTATGTTTGAGGACAACTTTATATTTCCTACTAAACAGGTGTATAGATTTGAGGATGCTCTACGCCTCTCAAGTCTGTTCTTTCCCCGTGGACCTAAAGTCGGAACTATAATTGGCTTGTGGGAACGTCAAAATTTTAACGAACGTAAATTGAAAATCTGTCATATTACATTTTCGCTCATAATGACGTAGAGAAGCCCGAATCCTGGTAATTTTTTCGTATACGCTTTGAACAAACGGACATTTGTGTTTTAACAGTTGATTGAAAATGACTGAAATTGAGGATGTAAATCATATGTTTGAAATAGTTAAGTGTATTGACGAAGGAACAGATCCTGTAGTGTGAGGAAAGTGAAACGGAGTAAGGGAAGTCTCGGATATTTTATTGTGACTTTCAAACAATTAACAGCAATTTTTTATTCACACCAGAATGATGAGAGCAGTGTTTGATTATTTAGTTGAATTACTGAAGTCATTTTTGACTAAAAATCGGGCCAGAATATCTTTTGAATAACTGTATCCACTTCCTGCTATTGTATTGCATTGCAAGATCTCCATACCGCGCTCTGTGAGTGCTGAAATTTATACAACATGTTTTCTTGTTGATAAATTTATAGGTAGATTTGCCAGTTGAAAGATTGGAAAATAATTGTGCATAAAAACATATCAACAAATATCATTAATCGGGTCAGAACGGCTTATTTTTTGATCGTTGCAAAAAATAGCTGGTATGTTCATCAGTTCGTTTAACTGTCACTGCGTGAGATAGATCGATTTTGAAATGTACTTCAGCATACTCAGCTGTCTCTTTACCCAACGAAAACATTTTCAATATATTCTATAAGCTGTGGCGGAGCGAACAGCTTTCTCGTCTGACGCTCGCATGACTTCAAAAATCTATTTATGATAGCGAAAATTGTTTTTCGTTGTCATGACAGCAGTCAGTTGAAGACAAAAAGAAGCGAGGAGGGAAGAACTCCTGTCTATAAGCATTTACATTAAAATGTATACTTTAATAAATAATAAAATATATTAATTTAATAATATAGTAATTTTAATTACTTTTAAATTGATCTGGCGTGTCCAGGTTTTCGAATAACGAAGCGGTTAGTCACCGCAAAGTACTTCTGGCTGTCCATGAATCGCATCGCATGCCAGAAGTGCAAGACTACAACGCACGTAAAGAAAGCGTTTCCACAAAATCCACCTCGATATCATTGTCCCTTTGCGAGACTCACACAGCCTGGGGCGATACCTCTGAGAGACTCTGTCGAGAACGGATTCCACGCCCCTTATTCGCCATTTTGATATAGATATTAAAGCATATATTTATTTGTCAACGCAAAGATCTTTCCCCGTAGCTAGCCCTGGGCTAGCTTTGGCAAATCTACCACTAATTTGGTCAATGACTTTAGGAATACATTGCTTGCACCCGAAGTTTCGGTCATGGTTCCTATCCTACTTTCTTGGGCGGCACCCAGCGAATCGAACGAATCTGTTTTATTTTTTTTGGATTGCGAAAAGCATGACGATGATGAATGTTCCGCTGCTGAACCCGAATATTTTCCATCCATATCTTTTTCTAAAAAAATACTGTTGTATACTAACAAAAATATCAGTAACGAACAAAAATATCGACTTCGCCGTAAACCGATTTAAACGTATATTAAATATTAAATATTAACATGAACTGTGGCATGTACATAATTTTCACAACTGTCTTGAACTGTCTGTAAATGCTTGTGCCTCAGCCCGATTCATCCAATGCATCAATAAAATTACGCAGAAGCCGGGTTTTTAAAATTGCACCAAAATAAGAATTTGAAATTTGGCAATTATCTTTATTTAACACGAAAAATACCAAAAAGATACAGAAAATAAAAGGAACCCTTCACAAACACGTCCGCCACTCTGCGAAAATAAATAATAAATTACATTTCCTATCATATCTGCTTGACATTTTCTGTGCTAAATTCGGTTATTATCGAATTTTCTATGTTTAATGGTGTGAAGGCCTTGTTTTTGGTTTGCTTTTGGAATTTTTTATGAAGGACTTTATAAAGATGGAAATACAAATTATTCACCGTGTGTAGTACATATCTTGAGTATTAGTAGTAATTTCTTCAGCCCGATATCATAATTCATTATTGAAATACAGAGCAACTTATACACCCGTCTCCGAAAAAGGTGATTTTCTGCTGCCAGGATAGAGGGTGCTGTGTTCATCTATGAGAGAAAAAATAATCGATATTTTAACGTGTGGACTTAGCGACGGTCCGCAACTAGGATTATTAAAACAATATTGAAAGGTAAATTTTTGGTGCCTTGTTAAACTTTTTTTTTATAAATTTTGGTGTTTTTTTACGGCTTCTTTAATGCATAAAAAACGGCCCAATAAATTGCACTCATCCTAGTTTGCGGACCATAGAAATATGTTCTGAATAAGTCGTGAAAATTTCAAAGAATTTTGTTCGATCGATTTTGGGCTATGGTGGCAGCCGATTTTCAAGATGCAGTTTCGAGACAAACACATTTAAAAAATAGAATGTGATTATTAACCATAAACACTTTACTGACCATTAATCTGCTATACAAATCAATAAACCTTGGATTGCTCACAAAAAAGACATGTAAAGCCTTGGCGGACTGATAAATTCGCACTTCATTGAGCCGGTCGACATAAAACTGATACACGACACTTTAACACTGTAATTTCCGAACGAATTCGAATATCGAAAAATCACTTTACTCAAATATTCTACACTATATCTAGATACAATTGGTCCCGAAAGTATGAATGCATGTCGCCACAAAGCCTTATTATAATTCCGGCTTTAGAGCTCGTTTCATGTTTGCCTTTGTTCCATAGAAGTTCCTTACCTAGAATAACATTTTACTTCTTCGGAGGGTTCAAGATGAGTTCCTCATTTCTGGATGGGAAAATCATTCCTTTTTCTCCTTTTTGTAAACAGTAGCATTGTGGTTTCATTTGGATTTACTCTAAAGTCATACTTGAGGCATCAACTGTCAATCAAATCAACAGCATATATATTTCTATCGTTCCAAAATCTCGAACAAATCTTACACAACCACGTCATCTGCATAGGTTTGGGCATGTAAGGGCAGATGTTCAAGTTCATATAGTAATGAGCCGATCAAAATTCTCCATAAAAAATGACGATAGCACACCTCCTTGGGGCAGCCTTTCGTTGTTTCAGTTGTCAGGTGGCGATCAATATCCACTTCAGTGCACAGCAATCTCGGCGTTAGCATTTCTTTGTGTTTAAATCGCTATGAAATCGCTATGTTTCGCTATGAAAACTACCTTAAGGTGGGAAATAAACTGTAAGCTATAAACGGTCAAAAGTTAGCAAATCTCCAGGATTTTTTTTTCTTATAGAATGTTATGTTGTATGGTCTTAATTAAATATATTTAAATAAAATATTTCATTTTTCCGCTAAAAAAACAAATAACGATAATATTTGCCCTTGCGTTAAGGACATCGCAATTGGAGTGTCAAATCGGTGTAAAACCTAGTGTCCTCGCCAAAGGAGTTCTTAGTCGAAGTTTGTCCAATCCGTTCTTTTAGGAATCCGTCCGCGTGTCCTCATTCGCTGCAGTTAGACTTAATTCTAAGTAACAGTGGTCTGAGACAGTTAGGTTTCGTTTAACATCCGCCTGTTTCCAATCATCTCTTACATTTTTAAAGTGCAAATTGTTAGGTCAATTGCTTTTCTTGGTCCTACGCACGTGAAGTGCTAAAATCAAATAGCTTCCCTCCTCTAAAATTGCATTTGTTACTCCTCCAACAAATATATTGAGCGTTGGCACCACAACCTATTAAAAGTTCCTTAGTTCTCAGGTCGGTGCCGGCCAAAAAGAAACATACAGTGACGAAACAGAACCCAACTGGATAAGTAAACTGGGGTAACTATGACGTTTTTCCGGTTGTCATTAATTTGGTATTGTATGATGATCGTAACTAGGTCCTGGGAATAACATTGCCTTAGTATGATTGATTCTAACAATTTTAACATCAGGACGCAGAACTTGAGGATCTCTAAATATACAGGTAACCAAACTAAAAGTTGGAAAGGTCCTGCAAAACACTTTGAAGTCAAATATCTCTAAAAACAAATTAAATGAATTTTTGAAGACAAAACAACACATTTTTATTTGCATTTTCTACCGCTATTATTTATTTATCAGTTTTATTTTGAACAGAAAAGTAGTGTTAGAACAAAATTAACGTTTTACATAGCCAAACAAAAGCTTTGACACTTAAAATTCAATACAAAGAGAACAAAATCATGCCAACAATAGACTCCTCTGGTAAGATAATTAGTACGCCGAAACAGTAGTAGAATGTTAGCCACTACACCATACATTACAGCGGCCATCCATAGCCAACCACACACTCGGAGTAGGTTTTTTCGCCAGCTAAATAACCTGCTGCTATCGACTTTCAAAACATAAGCGAAAGACTTTCTCCATCTGCGAGGCCATATTTGAAATATAACCCTCATTAACGTTGAGAGATTTCAGATTCGGAGAAGGATACTTTATACGAAGCGGTGCCCCAAGTATGATATGAAAATCATACTCGGAGATTTTGAATGTCTTGTATTCAAGCGATACGTTGACTTCCAAAGCTTACACAAAAACATAAATTATAACGGACTGCGGATTATTCAGTTAACAATATTGCACGAAATGGTTGTTGGAAGTACCTGGTTGGGGCAAAGCGGTCTACAATCAATCTACTTTTAATCAATTGACCACTATCTTGTCGGCATGCGCTCCGGTTTCGACAACACCGCCTAGAATCCCTTCTGACAATCAGGTGATACTGAGTACTGAAGCCGCCAAAAACTAAGTCAAACACAAAACACCTTTAAGGGAGAAACGGATGCCGCAATAACCGCAGGCAACAGAGGTCCTGGAGATGAAGCATCGACAAATGATCTTCAGAACCACGTGAAGAACGTTATTATTGATATGACCATGAACATACTTGACCCTAGTCTCAGAAAAGGTCGGAATGACTATTTCGACGATGGATTTAAGCCAGCAACGGAACGGAAGAATATTGCATACCGAGCAATGCTGTATTCTTAACGAAAGCGGGCACGCACAAGGGCCTATAACGAACTCCGCCAAATGGACAAGCGATTTCACGTGCAGAAAAAAATGAAGCCTGGCAGAACCCACAGGTCTGTGAACTCGAGAAGTACAGGGAGCAACCGTACCAGGCGCGGAAGTTTTACCAACAAATCCGCAAGATGAAGCCTTATACACTTCGATACTCATCCTGCCGAGACAAAGAGTGAAATCTGATTTCCGACAGAATGGGCATATTGGAGCGATGGGTTGAGTACTTTGATGAACTCAACTCAACACTTAAATTTCAGCGAGTTGGAGGTACCATCAACTACATGTGATGCGTAAATGCTGTCACCACTGACCATAGAAGAAACTGTCCATGCAAATAATTGGCTTGAGAACCATAAGTCGCCAGAAGCCAATGCAATTACAGCCGAATTGGTTAAATATGGATTCGACCAATTACACCAAGCGGTTCATCAAGTGTTACTCAAGGTGTGGGTCAGCGAATCAATTCCACTTAACTACTGGCTTATGCTGACGATATTGATATTATGGGAAAAACGATCCGAGATGTATAGCCTAACTTAATCCGGATGGAACAGGGGGCGCGAAATCTTGGGCTACACATTAATGAAGGCAAGGACCACCATGTAGGTGGCAACGTCTGTGCCAAAAATTACAACGAACATCAATCATCACTCGTCAAATGAGAACAATAAAGATAGGAGACTTCAACTTGGAGAAAATTTCTCCTATCTAGGGTCGAAAATCATAACTGATAACAGCTATAACGATGAAGTCCGCCCACGGTTGTTGGCTGCCAACAGAACCTATTTTATCTTACAATGCCACGACGGTCTGGTTGTGGATAAGATCCAGTTGATCAGGTGGCGGTAGGCGAGGATGATGCAGGTTCATTTATTAATTATATTGGTTTAAACTTCTCACATGGCAGGAAAGAAAATGCGGTAATCGGTTGACACTTTATGTGACGTAAGTAGTCTGAATCTTAGCTTAGTTTCTTTCGAAAAACTATGTGTAATTATAAAATGTCAATTAAAACAGTTAAGTGCTGACTGAGCGATGCTTTACTTAACACGGGTTTTTCACTTCTGCCCAGAAAGTGCAAATACTGGAATGCCCAACTGTTCGGAACATAAACTTCATTTGCCCCTGCTACTAACCTCCAAGACCTAGCAATTTCTTTAATTCTTGGCGATAATTGGAGCGCAATGTGATGAGTTACGCCAGGTTTTTCCATGTTTAATTGCAGGCTGCATGTAATAAAACACACTAAATCTGGGTTTTTCAAATCAAAAATATCACCCACAATTCATCTTTCTATAAAAGTAGCGAGATATTTCAATTCTTCGCAATTCACCAAAAATGTTCACCTGTATTAGCATATAGACTAGACTTGATATGGGCGCGAACTGACTAATTACCTTAAACCCGAGCTACATTCTACCCCGCTGTTGCCTAATTGAAAAATATGCGTCGAATTGAATTTGCACACTCGAACTATTTGGAAGTCATGCAATGATTACCTGCAAAATGACTCTAGGATAAACTTAAGGTGGATTCCCAGTCAATTTCTAGAAAATATACTTATAACAAATACGATAATATACTATTATAAACTTTATTCAAACAGGTATCGGTATAGAGAGCATTTGGAGGCCTTGGTGCTCTATGCATGGACCATCACATTTCTTTTCAGATGTTTGAGTTGAGTAGTTTTCAAGAACGGGTCTTTGAAGTAACACAAAACCTTATTAAAATTGGTTTACTTGAAGTAATAAAAACTTGTTGTAACTTGTTAGCACTGATGAAGGGAACAAGTGGTTCCCGAAATATTGGTATTTGCAAGAATAAATACCCACACCAACGAAAAAGAAACAACAAGTTTTTATTACTTCAATTAATTAATCGTTGGAAACACAGCATAATTTCACTCTGATCGGTTTACTGTCTGTCTGTCTGTCTGTCCGTCACACGCATTTTTCTCGGAGACGGTTATATTTGGTAGAAATATGGGAACTGTGAACGCTCACGCATACAGTGAATTACATCCTTTTACGTCGAATTTAAGGGGGGGGTCTCCATACATGCAATCAAATATAGTCATGTGGGGTATCAAATTAAAGGTCTCCATTAGTACTTTTCAAAGCCGGTCTTAGTTTTGACATTCGTTGGAAGGGTGGGGAGCGCGGGGGGTTGAAAGTGATCACTTTTTAAGGGGGCCATTCTCAGAAACTACCAAACTGAAAAATCTGAAAAAAATCAGGAGGCTACCGCTATATGGTGCCTGGGCTCCGAAATACCTTCCATGCCGATATCTATTTAAATAAAGTTAATAATAGTATATTACTACAATTTTTTGTAATTGGTTAGAAATCCTCCTTAAGTTCATCCTAGTACCATGAAATTTTGCAGTGATATAGGCTATAATATAGAGCATGATCCTACCAAGTTTGGTGGAAATCGCACTATTACTAACAAAGTTATAATACCTCAAATTTGTTGCTTCTTTGAAAATTGAAGACTATGAATGTCAATATCACCCGAAAGTGGATACTCTCACATAATATATGGATATATTACGCACTACGTACTAAGAAATACACAAAACCTTTCGTACCTGAAGCGTCCAGCTTCCGGTTCCCCGACTTGTTTAAAACTAATATTGCTTTCGAAATACTTTTCGAAAGACTATCATTTAATATCCCCAATGACGACATACGGTGAAAAAAATTTTACAAATCCCCATAATACAATTTCAGTGTCAATAGGAATAACCGTTTCTGAAATAAAAGGTGTGGCAGACACAGGCTGTCCTTCTGTCTGTGAGTCAATAAACCGACTTGTTTTACACAAAACCTTAGAAAGGTTTAATCTGGATGCACCATAATTATTACTGGAGGAATCTAATAAAAGATGACGAGTTTCCAGTAATAGGAATTTAGAAGGTGGTCCCCTTATGGTCTGTACCTGAAAACATAAAGAATTTGGCTAACTGTAACTTTAACCATTTTATATAAGTTGTTAATGATCGTTGTTGTTCGAAGTTGGATGGTTATTACATTTTCTGATTTGCTGCTTAATGGTTATATTTTATTAACCCCCCTTAAATTTATTTGAGGACTTCCGAATTTCATACCAGCATAGAGGACAATATTTCGTACATACGTGCTAAAATTCGTGGAACTCTGGCAATTAACGCCAAAGTTATAGCAGTCCAAACTTAGCAATTTCGCGCGAATTTACTGCTTCCAAAGCCATGCAAATAGTATGCTGACGTCATAATTAACCGGAATAATTGACATTCGCGTGAAATATTAAAGTCGCATTTATGAAGAATCTATTTATCTGCAGCCCTTTTTAAGGTTTTGTGTAAAACATTTATGTGAAATCTAATCTTCGAGAGATGTCCCATTCCCATTCAACTTTTAGAAATTGACTAAAAAACTCCCCTTAAGTTCATCCTAGGTGTACTAAATTTTGCACCGGCATAGGGGACAGTCTCGTGCATACACATGCCAAGTTCATGAAAATCCAACTATTAGTGTCAAAGTAACAGAAGTTCAAACTTATCAATTTCGTGCTAATTAACAGCATCCTAAGGCATACAAATAAGATGCTGACGTCATAATTAACGAGAATAATTGAAATTCGAGTGAAATATTAAAATTCCATTCAAGAAGAATCTAATTCTCCCTAGCCCTTTTTATATTTGATGTTGGTTAAATTGTTGGCATTTGCTAATAATATTAAACTCAGAATCTGAAGCGTATGAGGTTGACCATTATCAACACAGGACTTTACATCAAATGATTTATTTAAATCGCTTTCTAGAAAATAGAGGGCAATGGAATTTTTAGCTATATTACACGGAGTTGTCGTGCACTCGTCGCTCCTCACATCTTTTTCTTTTTCTTCAACCTTCAGTTCACAAGCGGGGTCGGCTCGTCGTGATCGGTTTCGTAATTTTATTTTATCAAATGTCTGATCAGGGTGTAATCTCGAGACCTTTAAATCCCCATCCAGCGTATCAAGCCACCATTGTTTTGACCGGCTTTTTGGTTTCTTATCATTGCTTTCGATGCTCTGACCAATACCGGTTGTTTAATTCTCGTTAGCGTGAATTACGTGACCACACCATCGAAAACGCCTCTCTAGCAGTTCTCCCATGATCGGTGCAAACCCATATCGATCGCGGATATTCTCATTTCAGACGTAATCAAAACGTGTCACGCCACCAGTGCAATGCACATCTTCGTCCCCATTACCGCAAGACGCCGTTCATTGTCCTTTATAGTCGCCAATACTCAGAACTGGCAGACGGACGACGGACGGACGGACGACGGACGGACGGACGACATTGTAGTAAATTTTTGATTTGAGACGTGCGCTGATACGTCGATCACAAAGAACACCAGTTGGGGAATGCCACTTCACCCAGGTTTCGTTAATGTGTGAAACAATTTCATTACGCAGTTCTCCATTGGCTGATAGCATTGACTCGAGATATTTAAATCGCTGAGTTCTGGCAATGGCAGTAACCAATGGAGAACTATGTTATGCTCCTCACATAGGGAAACACAAAACCTTTTATGCCTGAAGCGTCAAGCTTCCGGTTTCCCGGCTTGTTTGTAATTTGGTGGTAAATCCCTTTTAATGATAATTGTTGATATCGGTTCGTCTTAGTCACTCCACAGTGTGGCAAAAACGTTTGCTGTTTGGTTATTTAACTTATATCCATCGCAAAAATGCCCTTCAAAGCACAATTAATATAAAAAACAGTTTGCGAAAGTACATTTTGTCTAATTAGCGTCGAAACAAAAGGATATCTTGGAGATGCTGGGTATCGATCCCAGTACCTCTCACATGCTAAGCGAGCGCTCTACCATCTGAGCTACATCCCCCGTGATAAGCTACTAACTGGTCACTAAATTTCTGTAAAAATTGATCTACTTTCGATTCACGATACATAGAGACCTCTTCCAAAGTGAATGTAGATACGAAATTGGTTTTAACATTGAAACAATCATACACTTACCACACGTACCTGCCTGTCATCGAACTAGTTTTGAATAACAATGAGCTTTTGTTGATAAAGTTGAAATGATATTTATTGCAGATAATTATTCGTTGCTCACGAAGATACGGGCTTTCGGTTTAACGTTGGTTTAGATTTTCGTGACATATATCGAATGAATTTGTATTCATCTAGTTACTCAAAATCAATATGTTACACAATAATATTATATTATTTAAAGAATATTTGAGACAAAAACCTAATATCGAAACCAACCAAAAACTTTCACTTTTAATTTCTTTTAAATGTGAATGAAATGAAAATATTAAATTTCTTTTTGTAACCAAAATTTTTTAAATAAAATTTGGTCCTACCTTTATCTATCTATGGACTGCTCCATTTTCTTGGATATAGATCATGTTTAGAAGCAGACGAGAGGTTCTCAGGTGGAAATCTAGTGAAATATGCCATCGTTGCTTCGGTCGGTCTTCTGGTCGTTGTCAACAATTAATTATAATACTATAACAGGGGCCCGAAACCAATAATCGAGAGGATGTATGATCAGTAAAGAAGTGGCTATCGTCTCTACCTCTATCAATTTTTTTTATGGCAAAAAGCAAAAAAATGGCCTTCGGTTGAAGAAAGTTAGCTTTTATCACATTTTAATGTACAGTAATTGAATTTTAACGGTTTTGTGTGAAGTAAAACCTTATTAAAATCGATTCAATATCTGTCTGTCTGTCCCATCCGATTTACTCGGAAAAAGCTGAACTGATTCTCACGAAATTTAGTGAGAACATATGGATTTATAGCGAATGGTGCCATTTTGTGTTAAGTTTGAAGGGGGCTCCCCATACTTTCGAAAGGGGGAATGTATTTTTTTTCCAGTCAGTCAGTCATGTGGGGTATCAAATGAAAGGCCTCGAATAGTACTAGTGCAAAACTTATTTTTGATATTCGGTAAAACATAGGGGAGATAGAGCAACAAATTTGAGCACCAAAAAGTGAAACAGGTCTCGTTCACACAAATCACAGTGATGTATCTTTATGAAATCTAAGCCTTAAAATACATCCCGATATTTGCACAAATAAAGTTAATAATAGTATATTACCATACTTTGGAGATTTATCGGAAAGCCTCCCTTAAGTTCTGGGTCACGGTAATATAGGACATAATCTTGAAAAGTTTGAGGGCAATCCGACTCTTATTAACAAAGTTATTGAAGGTCAAAATTTCACATTTCAAATAGATTTATATCGTTTGTTTATTTAGGATGAACACAGTATTTATGTCCTTTATGACAGCATCCAAAATCTAATCTCGGGGCCAACAGGTGCATACAGCCCTCAACCGAGAGACTGGAATCTGGCATGCAAAGTAGTATCACTGGAGCGAACGAAATGGGCATTTAACTCGTTCCATAGATACAAGTCTGCAGGTCCGGAAGGCATCATCCCTACGCTAGTAATAGAAGGAATGGATGCCTACACATTCGGAATATATATTGTGCATGCCTTGCACACGTTTATATTCCAATTAAATGGCGGGATGTGAAGGTGTTGTTCATTCCCAAACCAGGAAAACCCACTTACATAGACGCAAAAAGCTTTCGACCAATCAGCCTAACGTCCTTTCTGCTAAAAGGACTAGAAAGACTAGTAGATCGGTTTATAAGGGATACACACATTCCTAAGTGGCCACTTCACCATAGGCAACACGCCTACCAGAAAGGCAAATCCACAGAGACAGCACTCCATGAACTTACGGCAAAAATTGAAAAGGCGATGTCCGAAAAAGAATACGCCTTAGGCGCATTCATGGACATCGAAGGTGCCTTCAATTATGCCTCATTCGCGGCAATTTGTGATGCGGCAAGACAGCATGGAATCGAACCGCTTCTAATCAATTGGATCCTTCACATGCTAGAGTGGAGAAAAATTCACATATCGGTCGGCCAGAAGTCTATTGAAGCAGGATGTCTCAGGGGCTGTCCACAGGGAGGAGTTCTCTCTCCACTGTTGTGGCTCCTGGTAATGAATACCCTGATGTGGCTCCTGGAGGACAAAAAAGTCTTCGCGCAAGCATTTGCGGATGACCTAGCCGTAATAATTACCGGCAAGTTTGCCGATGCAGTATGTGACCGCTTGAATGCAACTCTGCATGTAATCCACAGCTGGTGCCTCCGCAATGGACTCACAGTGAACGCTAGGAAGACTGGACTAGTTATGTTCACTAGGAAGGTCAGGTGGGGCAGCTATACGCTACCCACCTTAGCAGGGGCGGAAATCCAGCTGGCACAAACAGTCAAGTACTTAGGAGTACATTTCGACTCCAAGTTAACGTGGAAGCATCATATCCAGGAACAATATCAGAAATCCTGCAGATTGCTCTGGTGCTGTAGGAATACGATAGGTAAGACCTGGGGACTTTCACCTAAACGGATATACTGGATGTATACATCCATAATAAAACCCATTTTGATGTATGCATGCATCGTCTGGTGGCCAAGACTGAACTTTGCTAACAGCAGGAAGCTGCTAACGAAGATTCAGAGACTAGGTTGCCTAAGTATTACTGGAGCAATGAGTACTACGCCGACTGCGGCACTTGAAGCTATCCTAAATTTACCCCCCATTCACTTGGAGGTGAAACGGAAAGCGACCAACGACGCATATAGGCTCGATACCGTTGGGGCGTGGAAAGGCGGCCAATCAAACGGTCATGCGTCTATTTGGAAATTCCTTGAGAAACATCAGGTAGCCCTGATGCCGACCGATCATATGGTTTCCAGATTCGTGTTTGAAAAGACATACACTGTTGTAATCACCGAAAGAGAAGAATGGTCGACAAGTGGCCATGAGCCTTTTCAGATTACAAATCTAATAATCTTCACCGACGGTTCAGTCATGGGGGATGGATCGGGCGCAGAGATGTTCTCGGAGAATCCGATTATAGAACTAGCCCGACCCCTCGGAAAAATGACGACCTTATTCCAGGCGGAGATATATGCCATTTCATTGGCAGCAGAAGAATGTCTGCGACAGAAATGGAGGGGTCGCACCATTCGAATCTGTTCCGACAGTCGGGCGGCATTATCAGCACTAAATGGGAACAACATATTAAGCCAGTTGATATGGAGTTGTCATCAGGTGCTGCTAAAACTTGGCCGACTGAACGAAACATTCCTGATGTGGGTGCCGGGGCACTCTAACATCGCCGGTAATGAGGAGGCTGACAAACTGGCTCGCCGAGGGTCTGGATTCACAATGGTGCGGCCAGAACCAGCTCTTGGAATCCGACCATCTACTGTCAAGTCACCTCTGAAGGGTGAAATTGCAAGGATTCACGCAACCAAGTGGAGAAATTTGGACTCTTGCCGGCAAGGAAAATCCTTGTGAAGGAGCCTAGGGCCACTAGAGCGGCATTTTTGTTGTCCCTTAAGACGTGGGATATTTTGTATTCTTAACTACTTATGTACAAATAGAAAACGTGCATATAGAGTTGTTTAAGATGAACACGAAAGCTTTTACCTAAAGCACCCAACTTCTGGTATTTTGACTCGTTTTTGTTTTAACTTGATTAGGGACGATAGCCATACATTTTTATTCTATACATGCAATTAAAATGTAATTAGTTTTCGAAATATTTACAATGCAGGGTTCAAAATTTTTGTTTTGAAAAAAATCATTAATGCAATTTCCAGCTAATCAACAATGTCTGCCCCATAGAGTCGACCTTCTGATTTCTGGCAAATTTTACTTTATTCCAATATAGCCTGTTTACGTTGAGTTGTTGCTTCATTTGAGGAGTCTAAACCAAATAGTTTGCAGGAGGAATAGCACAGAACACGCTTTTCGGCTAATACAAGTGGTGCTGGGGTAACTCACAAAAATCGTTGCATAGTGCGGTGCAACATTTTTCGACACCCCACTTTCATAGTTGAAATAATAGTGTATTCATCATTCATCATCACCAGATGGTGAAGATCTTAATATAATCAGTATAAAATAGTAATTTTAACAAAAGAGGAAATAGAATAAGAAATGCTGGGCTGAACACTTTTTTTTATTGAATTATCGCGGTGCGGTCATGTTCGGCGAAGAGTTTTAAATTAAAACTTATTAACAAATTTAACAAGGTATCTTTTTTATATTTGCTTCTTGTATTGTTGTTCGTTCTCATCAGTTGCGTATATCTATCAGATATCAATACTGCCAAATTTTGGAGATCCTCACGGTGTTCGGTCTTTGTGCTCTTGAGTAGCTTTCAATTATTTTTTTTTGTATCTTTAGAACGGTTTTCATTGCAAAAAATATCGGAAATTGATTTCTTGACTTTTTGGCTGAATCCAAGTCTTGGCTTCTAACTGGTTAGGTCAAGGTATCACCAACATTTTAATATTTTCATTTAATCAACCATTTTTATTCAAGTAAACTTGAGAACATTCTAATATTGTCAATCTGAAATTCCAGGTTCTTGGTGCGCATGTCTTTCCCGAATACCAGCTTAATGAAATTTCCATACATACAAATTTTTTTTTCTGGCTCCTAATCCATCAAATAGCAGGTATGAACAAACCATGGCTGATTCTCCACCAATTTGACAGCAATCTCGATTCATATCAGATTCTTCATCTAAGGACAGGACCTACCTACTCTGCACACATAAAATTTCCTCTGATTCGAAAAGAAGTGTTGTTCAGACATGCTTCGCTGGACCACTTTCGCACTATCTCTGATGCTATTTCCGCACAACCACAGGACTATCTTCTCTTTTTATCTCTTTAAACGCAAAATAAATCCTTCTTAGAAAAAATAGTGGTTAGTGGTTTAGTGGTTTTTTCTGCCTTATTTTCCCTATATTTTGCACTTGTTACTCGTTTCCCTGCTTTATTTATCTGACTTCTCCTTTAATACGATTTTCCTCTTTACTGGTGATAGCTCATGGCGTTTCATCTGTCCTCTTTTCTTTACTTGTATCAGAATTCGGATATAATAAATTATATTTATCATTAAACATTTTGGATATAACTGAGGTTGGTATAGCTCTGTTATTTATCTTTTGTGAGTTCTCTAAAATAAATTTTAAGTACAGAAAACAATAAAATATAGTCTAATTACTATGAACTACGAACGAAAAAAATAAAAGATATGGTAACTACATAAGCAACTAAATGATTTGAAAATAAATTTCGTTATTTATTTTCTTACTACTAATGCCATATTCAGTGCCCACCCAAAAAGTTTGTTTTTTTTTTATGGAAAAATTAACAAACTAGATGTGCCGAAAAATTTGTATCACACTATGATTATAAAGATATTATTCGGCACTTCATGAAATTTTAGCACAGTACTTATAAATACATAGATTCGAAAATTGCAAAACAAAAGAGAATGATTTTCTGTACTTGGGTGGGAAGATTCTTTCAAGATGGATTCGGAAAATTCGCGTAAGCATCGATGATTTGTGATAGGTTAAAGTGATGTTTAACATTTTTAAGGTTTTGTGTAAAATAAAACCTTATTAAAATTGATTTACTGTCTGTCTGTCTGCCACACGCATATCGATTCTTACCAAATGGTGAAAAGGTGGGATCTGGGAACGCCCAGGCATACATAAAGTTACATTATGTGCTAGGTACTAATGGGGCAAACACCCATACAAAAGATTTCATACCTTCCACCTTCTGCTTTCCCGATATCTTTTACACTATTTTTAGAACTTAAACAAGTCGGGAAACCGGAAGCTGGACGCTTCAGGTACGAAAGGTTTTGTGTATTTCTTAGTACGTAGTATTACGTGCTATATATTATGTGAGAGTATCCACTTTCGGGTGATATTGGCATTGATAGTCTTCAATTTTCAAAGAAGCAACAAATTTGAGGTATTATAACTTTGTTAGTAATAGTGCGATTTCCATCAAACTTGGTACGATCATGCTCTACATTATAGCCTACATCGTGCCGCTAGGATGAATTTAAGGGGGGTTTCCAGCCAATTATAAAAAATTATAGTAATATACTATTATTAACTTTCTTTGAACAGATATCGGTATGAAAGGTGTTTCGGAGCCTAGGCACTATATAGTGGCAGCCTCCTGATTTTTTTCAGATTTTTCGGTTTGGTAGTTTCTGAGAATGGCCCCCTTAAAGAAATGATCACTTTCAACCCCCCGCACTCCCCACGTTTCCAAGAAATGTCAAAACTAAGACTGGCTTCGAAAAGTACTAATCGAGACCTTTAATTTGATACCCCACATGACTATATTTGATGGAAAAAAAATTTACACCCCCCTTTTGCATGTATGGGGATCCCCCCTTAAATTCAACGTAAAAGGATGTAACTCACTGTATGTGTGAGCGTTCACAGCTCCCACCTTTCTACCAAATTTGGTGTCAATCGCTATAACCGTCTCCGAGAAAAATGCGTGTGACGGACAGACAGACAGACAGACAGACAGACAGACAGACAGACAGACAGACAGACAGACGGTAAACCGATTTTAATAAGGTTTTGTGTTTACACAAAACCTTAAAAATGGATCTTTTTGTAAGGGTATTTTATATTGTTTTCATATTCATGAAGTATTTTGTTATATCGCGTGGTGTTTCTTGTTGTATAGTTCACATATTAGGCTACATAACGAGGTGCAATTTTTGTTTCAATGTAGACCGATCTTACACAATGCATGCATGTGTGATCACAACTCCCACTTTTGCATCATATTTCGTGTCAATGGGTATACCAGTTTGTGAGAAAACTGTGTACTATCGAAAGACTGATAGGCAAAAAACAGAGGGGCAGACAGACAAACAGTCAACCGATCATTTAATAATAATAAGTGTGAGCCAACTCACTTGATGTACTTAGATGACATCAAGTTGTATGCTGGTATTGACCTTCTTAGGAGCCTGTTGCGAATAGTAGAAATGCTAAGCCATGATATTTGGATTAGAAAAGTGTCAACTTGAAACCATACCCAAAGGACATCACGAGCCACATGCCGTACGTAGCGTTTATGGCCTCCATATCCAAGCTATGACCGAGGCTGACTTCTACAAGAATCTAGTAATTCTGCAAGGAACCCATTCTCGAGCTGGTCGCCATAAGGATGCTCTGCTGTGCGAATCCTTGCTGCGGCTAAAGTGGTGCTGAAATCGTATCTCCTGGGGAAGAATTAAATAAGCGCACTGAAAGTATTCACCATCCCTTCACTGGCTTATTCATTCGGGGTATTGTCGTGGACGAAGGTTGATCCGGGAAGCGTTGAGGAACAGATACGGACTACTATGTCCAAATTCCGAATGCATCACCCAAGTTCTGCCGTGGAGCGAATGAACCAGTCTTCTGTTATCGGGGGCAGGGACTTAACCATATCCGTGTGGCGACACAGACCTGACCTGATTCCACTTAACTCGCAGGATTATTTTTCAATCCTCTAAGTTGGGTGTAGTTAGACCAAGAGCGGATAAAAACAGGGACTAACGGTTTCGTCCAGGGCAGAGGCAACTCATCAGACGCTGCCACTCCCCACTTTTCCAACAAATGTCCGGCTTTGAAAAGTACTAACCGAGCCTTTAATTTCATACCCGACATGACTATATTCGATGACGATGGTCTGCTACTGGTAGCCTCGTATTATAGTTTGTTGCAATTCGAACTATTATTCCCATCACAATCAACATTTTGCAAATATAGGAATAGCCGTCATTAAATATTAAAGTAGGAAGGTAATTGTGTGGAGATATTTTGGAACAAACTGCCAAACCAGGCCGTTGTATCTTTATTATTTTAAGTATTATTTCCCAGGAATCTGTTGCGTAACTCACTCCGGGTCAAGTCTTCGGATATGCATTTCAGAGCCTTTGAACCTGTGGTAGATCATTTTGGACAGCAAAAATCATTTTTCGATGTCAGTGCAGAAATGTAGTCAATGCAAAAAGGAATCCGGGGAGTTAAGAAAAAGTTTTTGTTAGAAATAATTTCTTCAATTCATTTAAAATAATTTTCAAATTTTAATCAATTCAATCAGACTTAAATTCTACAAAAGTTTGTTAATAGATTGGTTTCTGATATTATTTGAACGATTTGTAGAATAAATAAGTGCTACAAACTCTTAGTAGAATCGAGTCGTACTTAAAATGTCCATGCCTCTCGGACAGTATTCATGGTTAGTATTGTTATTGGTTAATCTCAAATGAGCCCAAATTTCTTAATACATTTAATCCACCTGATGTCCATGTCTCATGATCGCTAAACCATGATGCATTTGGAGTTAATCAATAAATTTGATAGTTAATTTTGCATATCCTTGCTTTTTCCTCCTTAGGTTTAATCAGCATCCTTCAAACAGTGGTATCGTGATGTCATTCTGCTCTTTACCCATGTATTCAAAACCAAGCATCGTTTGTAAGTAGCACTATAACCATTGCTTTTGGTCTTCTTTTACAACTTTTTGCATAGCAAATTTAAGAATTGATTCTGCTGCAGCTAATGAGTACGCAAAACATCTACTGAAATTTTGAGTACGGAATTTACCTATTAAATCTATCAAATCGAGAAAGAATTTACTTCGTTTATTACGATACCCAAGGATCGCACTTTTAACTTTAAATATTTAACTTAATTTATATTTTTATTCATAAAAACTCGACTTAAGAATTCAATAACACATCTAGAAATCAGGAGTTCTTCAAACTTCGTTTGAGATCTTTAGCTTATTGCTGAGTATAAACTGATTAATAGTGTAATTACTATAAAAAAAGTAATCAAGAACCTTATTTTTTAACCTTAGAATTAACTTAGCACTAGATACAGGCAGATTAATAAAATTACTTAAGAGGGAACAAACCTTTTGGAACTACAGAGCAGACGTTACGGGAATATTATTGAAATTGTTGTTTTGCTGATGAAAGTAGATGAAAGTTTAAATATTGCATCTTGGAGTTTGGCAATCTGATGAAGGTGGCTAGATGAGTAATGCCAGCATTTGTTTTGGGCAGCTTGGAGCATGGCAAGACGGCAATTAGCACAATGATGCCACACTGGGGCAACATAAGCAATGGTAAAATTGTGGTCTTATATTGAAGGAATCTGTTAGCTTGTGAAAGATGGGATTTCTTACAGATAAGAGGGTATAGCGTATACATACACATACACTTTGAGACTTTCAACAAGACATTCTCTAAATGGTCTCTGGAAATTAATTTCTTATCTAAAGTTAGACCTAGAAGGGTGATGTAAGCATTCCAGCAAATATTTGTTTTGTTTTTTAATTTTCTTGAGTAGCATTAGTCTTTATACGTCATCGGAAGAAATATTGGTATAATTTGCACAAAAAAATTTTCAAGTTGTCTAGTACTGGGGATGCTTTCCAACCGCTAGAATAAAGACATCTGTCGTCGGCGAAACTTGTTCGTTGGCTATGTAGATCTAATGGGATATTTCCAGTGAATATATTATATAAGAAAGGGCTAAGACAAGAGCCCTGTGGGACTCCGGCAGAGAGATGTTACCACTTATTTTCACTCTAAATGTACGGCTGGTTAGGAAACATTTAATTATGAGAATAAGGTGGAGAGGAAAATTGAACTTAATCAGCCCAGCGTGCCACTGCGTCGAACGCTTTTCGATACCAAGTGTCACCATAACCACAGATTTCTTTTCATTAAATCTGGTTCGAATGTCGTTAGTTACTCTAAAAGCTGATGACAAGTTGAGAGACCACGCCGAAACCCAAACTGAAAATTCGGGATTATTTTATTTCTACCGGATTTTCGTTGAAGTTTTGTGGATAATAGTTTCTCGAAGAATTTGCTTATGTTGGCAGCAAACTTATCGGGCGGATGTTTTTCGGGTTAGATTTGTCTTTATCTGCTTTGGCTATTGGAGTAATGTTCGCGAATTTCCAGGTTACTGAGAAATACGAAAGTTTGAGGCAGGAGTTAAAAATGAATGGTAGAACAGCAGCTTTTCTAGGTAAATTCTTTAAAATAACAATTGGAATTTTGCCTTGATCGGACGCTTTCATATTGCTCATGTTCTTTTTTTTTAAATTTTGCACAAATCTATTGGTTTACAAACGTATTTGGCAGGAACGGGGGTATTCCTACTCATTTTTTAGATTATTTGCTCAATGGCTATCGTGTGAGTGGCTACAAAGCGATCTACAAGCAACACCGCTTTCCTTGAATCACTCACTATCAAGTTGTCGCTAGATCGTAGGGTTAGGACAGTCTGACTTCTAGTTTTTCAATGACTTTTTAGACTTTTTAAAATTTATTGAATCCCTTCTCGCAATTTGACAACAAAGTATTTCATCTCGAGTTCCGCAAGGAAAAAAGTTAATCCTGGATCAGTGCATTAAGGTTGTTAAGTTCTTGTCGAAGACAGGGGCAACGACAACGCTGCCATTTTCGTCTGACAGAGTTTCTTTTAAGGTTTTGTGTGAAACAACACCTTATTAAAATCGGGTTACTGTCTGTCTGTCTGCTCGTCTGTCTGTCTGTCTGTCCGTCACACGCATTTTTCACGGAAAGGGTTATAGAAATTTACATCAGATTTAGTGGAAAGGTGGGAACTGTGAACGCTCACGCATGCAGTGAGATACATCCTTTTATGTCCAATTTAATGGCGGAGGGGTACATGCAAAAGGGGTGTGTAAATTTTTTTTCACCAAATATAGTCATGTGGGGTATCAAATGAAAGGTCTTGATTAGTACTTTTCGAAATTGGTCTTAGTTTCGACATTTGTTGAAAAGGTCTCACATAATATATGCGTATATTACGTGCGACGTACTAATGGGGCAAATGCACACTCAAATGTCATTATATAAGAAATACACAAAACCTTTTATACCTGAAGCGTCTAACTTCCGGTTTCCCGACTTGTTTGAACTATCGTTCGAGTTTCGTCATTGACTGTAAAGTATGAATAACTTGTTTTTTTGTTAATTTTCAGGGTACAATTATCAATTGCATTCAGGATGTTACTAGTAAAAATAGATAGCATGTTGTCAATAATGTGAGACTCGCTGATGTTGCCTAGGTTTAGGAATTTCAATTTTGTTGTTTCGTTCAAATATTTTCTAAATGTATTCCAATTTGTGCGGTTAAAGCAGGGCATTTTGCGAGTGGGAATGGTTGGTTTGGATTCGTCCAGTTCAATAGAGCTCAGGAGGAATTCTGCGCACATAAGGTTCTTACGTTGACTATATGGCTTTTACTATCGTTAAGGAAAAAGTCGACCGTAGAGCCATAGCCATTGCCCGCGTAGAAGGTGTGATCATGAGGAGCATAAATTATCATGCTTCGTTGTGAAACTAAATCAAGAAGGATCTTGCCAGCCTTGTTTGCTCTTGTGCAATTCCATACGCTAAAAATTTGTTAAAGAATGGGAGAAGCTCGATATCCCTTTTGAAGGAGTCTAATTTTTTTCGAGTAAGTTTTGTTCCTGGGAAGTAAACAGTAAATAAATGAACATTTGAACGAAAGATAGTTTAATCCCAACGGCCTCAATGATTTCAGTTTTGGGGATTAATAGTGCTGAATGCTGAATAGAGATTTTGACGCAGATTCCACACCTCCCCTAACACCTTCTCTGTCGTTTATATAGATTTTATACTTGGGAAAATGCAATTTGTCGGTGGTATTTGGCCAAGTTTCTGTGATAGCAAAAACTTCTATATTAAATGAATTGACAAAGTCAAACGTTTCGGTAATTTCACTTTTCATGCTTTATACATTCCATAGTAACAGATTAATCTTCTTTGCCATTGATATACTAACAGTAGTTTGAAATAGGACATTCAACTGATCCATCCCGGTTTTCAAATTAGTTAATTTGAAACTAGTTTTGCTCCCATTTTGATGTGAACAGATCACGGTTGATGTCAGTTGTGGGCGGGGAATTTACTGTGTTTTTAAAATATAATAGAACAGTAGATTGGTTGCTTCCTTTGGTGAGCTGAACTGTTATGGTGCACTTTCTTGGAAAGAGAGGGGAAACTTTGCTGTGAAGCTTGAAATGTTGATTTCAAACGCATTACTTATCATAGGCCCCGAATTTATGTATAAAATTCTGCATTCACACATTACTGCAATTTTGAATTCTAAGCCTGACGGACTTGCTTGATTGAATGTAATATATATTTTTGCACCAAGCCTTATTAAAATCGGTTCATTGTCTCGCTGCCTATGTGTCCGCCTGTCACACACTTTTATCAGAAATGGTTGTACTAATCGAGACGAAATTTGGTGGAAAGAGGCGAACTGTGAACGCCCAATCATGAAGTGGGTTACAATGTTCTACAAGGAGTGCAAAAGAGGAGTTTTACCCAATATAGTCATGTGGAGTCCCGATTAGTACTTTTCGGAGGCACTATTAGTTTTAATATTAGTTGTAAAACGGGAAATACGGGGGCAACTTTAATTTTTTCTCTTTTTCATATTTCGTTAGATAATATTATATGTTCAACAACAATTGTCTAAAATATTATTTTGATATCCACTTTGATTTGACTGTTTAAACATTTTTGGAGTACTCGTCATCGTTATCTTAAACAAGTCGGAATACTGGAAGCTCGCGCTTCGGGTATAAAGGTTTTGTGTTTATCTTATCTAAGAAATTTCAACGTATATTTTTCTATCCGTATACAGCTACAAAACTACGAGACATACGTACATATTACAGCCGTAGATGGTACGCTTAGCCTAAACAAACAAACTGCCTATTTCCGAATACTGTACACATATATGCACGTATATCAATTGATCGTACCTATATTTCCGATTTACTTCTTATATCTATCTGAATTAGGCACTACCCGCAATTCCATTAGCATGCATATACTATATATACGTTGGAATAATTGATATTCATATACAAATGATTAAAAAACTAAAACAAAATAATTCTTTTCCACCCAATTCATACGAACTTACTTCGTACTTGATATTGATGAATTGATATGTGAGGATGACGTCATGCAGGTTGTAGAGTGCACGAAATTCACTAAAAATTGTAAAGTTTTACCCCCTATAACTTTGTTAATAATAGTTTGATTTTCTTCAAACTTGATCAAATTGTGCATTATATTCTTCATTATACGCATGCCAAATTTTGTACTTCTGGGATGAACATAAGGGGGGTGCCGGGTAAATTTCTAAAATGTGGAAATATACTATTATTAACTTTATTTGTGCAGATATCGGAACCGGATATATTTTGAGGCCTAGGTTTCGTAGAGTTGCACTACTGTGATTTTTTTCAGATTTTTCGGTTGGATAGGTTCTGAGAACGAGACCTGTTACACTTTTTGATGGTCATATTTGGAGCCCTCACTCCCCTATGTTTCACCCAATATCATATATTGAACCAGTTTCGAAAAGTACTAATTGAGACCTTTCATTTGATACCCCTCATGGCTATATTCTGTGAAAAAAAATTTTGCAGCCTCCTTTCACATGTATGGAGAGCCCCCCCTTAAACTTAACACAAAATAGCGCCAGTTGCTGCATGTAAAGGGAACGGCAGATCACATACTCCTACCAATTTTCGTGACAATCGATCCAGCCGTTTCCGAATAAATCGGCTGTGACAGACAGACAGACAGACAGACAGACAGACGGACAGACAGACAGACAGACAGACAGACAGACGGACAGACAGACATCGAATCGATTCTAATAAGGTTTTGTTTCACACAAAACCTTAAAAAGATATTTTTAGCTTAGGGGTAGCACAGAGACAGATCGAAGGAGTTAATGGAATCAATTCTTTTACCGTCTTGTGGTATAATTGGCGACCGTGAACACCTAAAATTGGACAAAAATGTTGACGAATGCTCCTAATTCTGATTTTGATGCGGTAACAAAAGGATACCTTGGAGATGCTGGGCATTGAATCCAGTACCTCTCACATGCTAAGCGAGCGCTCTACCATCTGAGCTACATCCCCCTCGAAAGTCTTCCATTGGTCACTAAATATGTTGAAAAATTGGTCTAGTTTCAGTTCACCGCGTACCTTTCACACTACACATTTCTTGCTTTGGCACTAAAATGAATCCAGAGATACAAGTTACTGTGCGTATTACTGGTAAACTCGCTCCACTGAATTAGTTGCGGCTAACAAGTTGAATGTGTATTAACATTTACAAGTTAACGCCGTTCAATCAGATGAAATTTCTTTTCTAGTGATTTTATGTAGATTTATTAATGGATTTTGTGATGGTAGATCAAGAGCACTTACTATGTGGTAACTTTTTCAAAAAGCGAAATTATATCATCACTAATGTTTGTTGTTTGTATTCTTTATTAAATTTTTTTTTATCGTTTTTCTGCAAGCGCTGCATAAATACATACTAGATTATGTAATTTAATTAATATTAATTTACTGATGTTTTGAATGCGTTTTTTAGAGCTAATTGAAGTTCCGTTTACATTAGAAAGTGTTGGTGCCTATTCTGGTGGGATCTAAGGCAAATTTTCAATATTTAAAGGATTAGACAATTGTTTGTGCCCGTCTTCGCCAAACTAATACCATACTTAAACGATAATTAGCTAATGCTTAATAAGTTTCAATTGATCATATACTAAACGGAGCTTATAAGACGATGTCTGTACTTTTCGCTTAATTCCGGGGACTACATTTGATAGGCTATTTGACTGGGCGCTAGCGCTAGCTAGTCTTTCTATCTATTTGTCTGTGGCACGTACTTTTCTCCAAACGGATATACGGAATTATGAAATCCCATGAATACAGTGAGTGACATAAAAAGCAGCGATGTAGACTTTTTTCATCGAATATAGTCACGTTGGGTATCAAATGAAAGGTCTTGATTGGTATTTTCCGAAACTGATATTATCGTTGTCGTAAATCGTATACTGCACGAAAAAGGAGTCAAAATTTGCACACTTTAAATGAGACAGACAATGTCGGAAAAATGAGGATGATGCGCTTTTGTGAAATTTAGGCCTCAGAATAAATCCCGTTCTATTGCTCGATTAAAGTTAATAATAGCATATTACATATTTTAGATATTTACCCGAAAACCCCCTTGGGATCATCCTAGAAATACAAATTTTGGAATCATTGTAGGTTATTCTGAAGAGTTTAAAGTCGATTGAGTTATTATTAACAAAGTTAAAGGAGGTCAAATTTTGGATTTCAAGTAAATTTGTTACACACTAAGCCGTTTTTATCGTGATCCTCATATAAAGTGAACTCGTATGAATAGCAGGATCGATGGGGCTAAAATGTCCCCCTTTTTAGCAGTTTGTAGTTATTACTTGCGACAGGCATACATATTCATATATGTATGTGCTAATAATGCTTGCCATTGACATGTGTGTACGCTAGTCAGCGGTATTTATAATACTTTAGGTACATAAATGTAAGCTTTTCTGCACTTACTCTGTGCAATGTGGAAATATGTGAAGTTGATTTAGATCAATTCAGATGCGTACATATGTATATGTGCATCAGTATGCGGTAATGGGCAGTGTTTGTTTATTTTTTTTTTTTATGGAAGGACACTGCTGCGCCAGGTTGCAGCAGTGTGTGGGATTCACACCCACTAAAACCACCCCCACTCTTCCGCCCCTCCCCGCGGGACCACCGTGAAGTATTACTTCGCGGGGGAGGCTCTGGTTCGCTATACCAGCTCGTCCATGTCACGTCTCCGTCGCGCCGCCTTCCGAGCTTCAACATCTCTTCCACCAGGTTGGAGGGCTCGATGTCCGCCCCTAAGATGCTGTTCAACCTCCTTTTCTGCTGTAGAAATCTGGGACAATGGAACATAACGTGCTCCGGGTCCTCGGGTGTAGCACCCCATTCAGGACAGTTGGGAGACTCGTCCAACTCGAAGCGATGCAAGTACTTCCTATAGCCACCGTGTCCCGTAAGGAACTGTGTCAGGTGGTAATTCAATTCTCCGTGCTTTCGGTTAACCCATTTCTCGATACACGGGATCAATGTATGGGTCCACCTGCCCTTGTCGGAGTTATCCCACCGTTGTTGCCACTTGCCACACAACTCTCATCTGATGGCTTTTCGGAAATCCGCATTCACCTCGGTTGGATTTGCCTTCCGTTTTTCGTAGAGCCAGTGTGCTTCGCTCGCTAGAAGATCTATAGGGATCATTCCTGCGATAACACACACTGCCTCCGTCGACGCCGTCCTAAATGCGCTACACACCCTTAGCGCGATTGGCCTATCTTCCTCCGGTTGACAGCGTGGTTCAACGCTCCCGCCCAGACAGGGGTCGCGTATAGCAGGATCGACCTCACCACTCCCGCGATGAGTAACCTGCGACTATACTTTGGCCCTCCTACGTTAGGCATCATCCTTGCAAGGGATGAGCTGGCATTTGCTGCCTTCTCTCGCGCATAATCCAAGTGTCCCTTGAAACTCAGCTTGGCATCGATCATCACCCTCAGGTATTTGACAACCGATTTTGAGACGACCTCACGATTACCAACCTGGATAGTAACCGTGTTGTTCTTCCTACGGTTGGTAATGAGGACCGCCTCCGTCTTTTCGTCCGCCAGGTCCAGCTTGACCATTCGTAACCATGACTTGATGGTATGAATGGCTTCATTTGCATAAAGCTCCACGTCCTCGGGATGCTTTGCAATTGCAACTACCGCCAAGTCGTCCGCAAAACCAATCAGCGTTGTCTCCTCCGGCACGCGAAGGCCAAGCACTCCGTCGTACATTATGTTCCACAGCAGCGGTCCAATACAGAACCTTGAGGCACACCTGCTGTCACAATGTACTCCTTCGGCCCGTCGTCCATCTCGTACCAGAGAAGTCTGTCCGAAAAGTAACTCTCAATGAACCGAGCCAAGTAGCTAGGAACACCCAGTTTGGCCAAAGCGCCCTTAATCCAGCCCCAGTTGGCTGAGTTAAAAGCATTTTTGACGTCCAGCGTCACCAGAGCACAGCATTTGCCCATGGCTATTGCATTTCGAGCCAATTCCACGACCTTTGCTACTGCATCGACCGTAGAACGGGCTCGCCGAAACCCATATTGCCGCTCCGAAAGACCACCCGCAAGCTCGATGAACGGGAGCAGCCTGTTGTATATCACCCTCTCCAACATCTTCCCCATGGTGTCTAAGAGACAAATAGGGCGATATGAAGAGGGGACGCCGGGTGGTTTTCGGGGCTTCGGTAGCAAGACCAGCTTCTGCCTCTTCCACTGGGCGGGAAACACTCCTTCCGCCATGCACGATTCGAATGTGCTTGCGAACCACCTTGGTCTGACCTTGACCGCCACCTTCAGAGCCCTGTTCGGAATTCCGTCCAATCCCGGAGCCTTGCTGTCCCCAATACGTCTGCAGATTTCCCGAAGTTCCTCTTCGGTAACATCAGGGATCGAGAAGACGTCCTGCTGAGCTGCCAGTTGGGGTTCTCCTTCGTCCTGCTCTTGTTGCGGGAAAAGAGTTGCAATTATTTGCAACAAGAGCCGTGGGCATGTCACCTGAGGTGATTTTCGCCCGCGGATCTTCTTCATTACAACTTGGTAGGCTGTACCCCACGGATTCGTATTAGCCTCCATGCAGAGCTTCTGGCAGCATTCCCGCCTGCTTCTCCGAATGGCCTTCTTAAGGTTGCTTCGCAGATCCCTGTATTCCTCCTCACGCTCCTGGTGCTCCGGCCTTCCCCTTGTCCTGTGGGAAAGTCTCCTCGCTCGGAGACAAGAGAATCTCAAGGCAGCGATCTCCGTGTTCCACCAGTAGTTTGGCCTCTTGCCGTGGTGCAAACGTCGTCGTGGCATCGTAGCGTCGCATGCTTCGGTTACACGCTGAGACAGCTGTGTGACCCTTTCCACCGCTGTTCCATCCGGATCATGGGCTCCCTCCAATGCAGCCAGGAATGTCTCCTCGTCGAAAGCTCCGATAGACCAGCCAACCGCCTTAGCCTTTCCACCTCCAGAGCATCGTTGACTGCTTCCCCGGTTCCCAATGCGGAGAAAGCCTAGTGGTCACTGTGGGTGTAGTGCTCACTCACTTGCCAAGCCATTTCCCTCACCAGTGAAGTGCTAACAAATGTCAGGTCAACAATCGAGCCCGACCCTCTTCCTCGAAAGGTGGGCACGCATCCAACGTTGGCCAGCACGATGTCCAGCTCCGCAAATGACTCCAACAGAATTTGACCCCTGGTGTTCGTCGATCGGCTTCCCCACTCCAGGGCCCACGCGTTGAAATCGCCCCCAATGATTTTAGGGCTGCGGTCTCTAGCGTCCAACACCACACTGTCTAACATCTCCTCATATTGTGCTAAGCTTGCACTAGGAGGAGCGTAGCAGCTGTAAATATGGACACCGTTGACCTTCGTCCTTATAAAACCCAAGTGTTTGTTTATTTAGGATGAGTAGGATGACATAGATACATTGTTATGTATGTCATTGATTAGTAAGTTTGGGGCCTGTGTGGAGTTGCCAAATCTCCCATCAGGCGCGTCCCTTCGTGCGGATAAGGGAATGCTCGGCGAATGTGTCATGGCCATGCACATGCACGCATCCGGAGATGTGCGTGTATGGGCATGTTTATGCGCAGGCCGGGTAGCTGGGAAGTAAACGCCCACCCGTGGATAAAAATTCGCTATGGGAAGGATACCCAGAAATAAAACCAAACATGGAGGATCAGAGGAAGAATGAAGTTACGGTG
This sequence comes from Hermetia illucens, assembly GCF_905115235.1. NCBI lineage: Eukaryota > Metazoa > Arthropoda > Insecta > Diptera > Stratiomyidae > Hermetia > Hermetia illucens. The sequence goes on along the minus strand of NC_051851.1, from coordinate 117,433,415 downwards.
CAGGGTTTGGGAAACCCAGTACCTGCGGTTTTTGGGAGTGAGCAAGCGGCCGTTGATATCCAACGACCGCAGTACCTCAGTAGTGGGAACCTTGGCTACTGTGGCATCTAATGTTACAAGCGCAAGGGAGGAACTTGAACTGGCTCCAGTGATGGACCCGTTCAGAAGGAGCTCGATTTTTCGCAGCTCCCCTCCCATACAGGTACAAACCCCCACGATCGCTACCCCCAGTGGGAAGCGTATAGCGGGAGTCTTCGATGAGGAAGAATCACTGACGCCGATTCACTCGAGCGATGTTTTGGGCAATGATCAGTCTGGAGCTGCCTTTACTGCCCTCGGTAAAAAGATCATGGAGCTGTGTGAGTTTATAAAGGAGCGCAGGAACATTCACCAAAATATAAGGGCCATGATAAGAGGCATCCGTTTGACGAACGTCAAGGCCCAGGATGAGCGAGTAGGGAAGTCGCCGATTGGAAAAGTGAACCAGGCAACTCAAGTAACGCCGGTTCAAAACACAAAAGGGGAGAAACCGGGGAAGAGGCTGCGCGAGAAGCTGAATGACTCAGCAGGCCAGCAAACCCCGAAAAGAAAAAAGGACTCAACTCCCAAAAAGGCGGAGTTCATGAAAAGTACGTCTGAAGCTGCCAGTGAAAATACTGCAGTGGCTATCTCGAGAAAAGGGATCGAACCTTCAAAGGCGGATCCGGAGGCTTGGAGGAAGTTAGAACCGCGGAAGAGAAATTATCGGAGGAAGATTAGACCGGAGGTGATTTTCATTTCCAAACGGGGCGAAGGGTCATACGCCGACATTCTCAGGAAAGAGAAGGCAGACCCCGAACTCACCAATTTGGGAGACAATGTCAGCCGCATTAGACGGTCCCAGAAGGGAGATCTTATGTTGGAACTTAAGAAATCCAAGGATGTAACGGCGGACAAATTCTTATGTCAAATCGGGAAGACATTAGGGGAGGAAGCCGACATAAGAGCTACCAGGCCGGAGATCACTATAATCTGCAAAGATATAGATGAAATCACGACGAGGGAGGAGGTTCGCGAAGCGTTGGAGAAACAGTTCAATCTTGCCGGACTACAAGAGTCAGTGGTGAAAACGCTAAGGAAAGCCTATGGGGGAACACAAACCGCCATCATCAGCCTACCAGTGGAGAACGCACTCAAACTGTTAGCAGCAGGGAGAGTGAGAATAGGCTGGGTTATTTGTCGCCTTAGGGAACAGGTGGCGTTAAAACGGTGCTTTAGGTGCCTTGGCTTTGGTCACATTGCGAAGGCATGCATTAACCCAAATGACAGGTCAAAGCAATGCAGGAGATGCGGAGTGGAAGGCCATATCAGCAAGGACTGCGGAGCTGACCCAAATTGTCTACTGTGCAAAGGAAAGGAGGGTGTGGACCACCGGCACATTGCGGGCAGCAGCAGGTGCCCGGAATACAGCAGAGCCCTTAGCACAAATCGCAGATGAGGTTGATACAAATCAACCTCAACCACTGCGAGGCGGCGCAGGATCTACTCGCGCAAACCATCCGCGAGAAAAACATCGATGTGGCCATACTAAGTGAACCACACCGAAACCGCGGTGGTAGCGTTTGGGTCAAAGGCCAAACGGGCCAAGCAGCGCTGTCGACTTGTGGAGAACAAGCCTTCCAGGAAATAATAGAGCACCCGGAGGAGGGCTTCTGCATAGAGATCAAGGGCGGATCGAGCTCGAAAAAGATTTCTCGCGGAATGCCGGGTGGTATGGTTGGCTGCACAGTGAAAGCGTTCGAGAGGGACACGTTTTCCGCGGTGCTCAAATCCGACATATCCCTGAATGGTACGGCTGGAGAGAAAGCCACCCAGATCACTCGATGGGTGACGGAAGCATGCGATGCTACTATGCCCAGAAGGCGATTGCTCCCCAGTAGGCAACCCAACTACTGGTGGAACAACGAAATCGCAAGTTTGCGAGCCGCATGTTTTCGGGCAAGGAGGCTTTGCCAGAGGCTCAGGGGAAAACCCGGTGGCGACGGTCGAGAGGAGGCACACAAGCAATTGCGTGGCCGCCTAAAGGAAGCCAGAACTGCTTCAAACAGCTGTGCGACCATGCCGACATAAACCCTTGGGGCGAGGCTTACAGAGTGGTGATGAAAAGGCTGCGGAAATCACCCCAGGTGACCTGTCCGCGCCTCCTCAAACAGATTGTTACCACTCTGTTCCCTCACCACGAAAATAGGGGAAGGCAAATTTTTGTCCAGCTAAATGACGGCATAATATCGCCTGTAACTGTGGAGGAGCTGCGGGTAATATGTGGTAGGTTCGGTGACAACAAGGCCCCAGGTTTGGATGGGATCCCCAACCGAGCTTTGAAACTGGCAGTGAAGACTAGGCCCGACCTTTTCGCCAACACCTTCGAGGCGTGCCTAAAAGACGGAATATTCCCTGCCCAGTGGAAAAAGCAAAAATTGGTGTTGCTTCCGAAGCCTGGCAAGCCACCTGGAAACCCAGCGTCGTATCGTACTATCTGCTTGTTGGATACAATGGGGAAGATGATGGAGAGAGTCATCTACAACAGACTCCTGCCCATCGTCGAAGCCAGCAATGGTTTGTCGGAACGCCAGTTTGGTTTCCGACGCGCCCACTCTACGGTGGACGCAATTGGCATGGTGGTAAACCTGGCAAAAGGTGCACCGATTTCTGGCGGCTGCTGTGCCGTGGTGGCGTTGGATGTCAAAAACGCATTCAACTGGGCCAACTGGAATAGAATTAAAGGGGCGTTGGCTGACATAGGTGTCCCCGGATACTTAACGAATTTGATGGAAAACTACCTCTCAGAGAGGACTCTCTGGTACGGGACGGATGAGGGCCCCAAAGAGTACATTGTCACAGCCGGGGTACCACAGGGATCGGTACTTGGTCCCCTGTTGTGGAATATCATGTATAATGGGGTGCTCGTTCTTCCCGTCCCAGAGGGGACTACGATTGTCGGCTTTTTGATGACCTAGCTGTGGTTGTTGCAGCAAAACACCCAGAAGATGTGGAGGTTCACGCAACGGAAACAGTGAGAACGGTAAAGTCCTGGCTAGAAAAGGCCGGGCTGACCTTGGCGGACGCGAAAACGGAAGCGGACTTGATAACGAAACGCAGGAAAAATAACACTGTAAAAGTGGAGGTCGGTGGACATACGGTCGTATCAAAGCCGGCTATCAAATACCTGGGGGTAATAATTGACACCAAATTGAGTTTTAGGGAACACCTAGAGTATGCTTGCCAAAAGGCAGCCAGTGCCACCACGGCCCTTGCAAAAATGTTGCCAAATATTGGTGGACCGAAACATTGCCGGAGGTTGGTGCTAGCCGGAGTGGTGCGCTCCATCCTGCTCTACTCGTCGCCTGTGTGGGCAGAGGCGCTTGCAGGCTCTCAGAGACGGAAGAAGGTGAAGTCGGTTTACCGGCGGATGGCTTTGAGGGTTTGCAGTGCTTTTAGAACCACATCAGATGAGGCAGTATTGGTGGTGGCAGGCATGATACCGGTTGACATTCTGGCCAAAGAAATGAGTGTCCTGTACAATGCAAGACATATGGAGGGGCATGCACAGCGTCGAAATGCGGCAAGGTCAGAGTCGCATGATCTCTGGCAACGCAGATGGGACGAGTCTACGAAAGGTCGGTGGACGCACAGGCTCATTCCAAACATTAGGGTGTGGCTTGAGTGAAAACATGGGGAGACAACTACCACATTACCCAGTTCCTCACGGGACACGGTGGTTGCTACAGGCAGTATCTGAACCGCTTTGGGTTGATGATTCTGCGAACTGTCCCAGATGCGATGGCATACCGGAGGATCTAGAGCATGTGATGTTTCACTGCCCACGATTTGCGATGGTGAGAAGGAGCTTAAACCAGGTGCTGGGCAGGAGCGGGACCCCGGAGAGCTTGATTACTGAGATGCGGGAGTCCGAGGAGAAGTGGCTTGCGGTTAGTTCCGCAATCATCCAAATGCAGGAGGAGTTGCTGAAGGAACAAAGAAGGAGGAAAGCTGCAAATAGGTGAAGGATGAGTGCCTAAGAGCCAACCTACCCCGCGAAGTAATACCTCAATGGTGGTCCCGCGGGGCTGGGGCTGGAGAGACCGGGGGTGGTTTTTAATGGGTGTGAATCCCACACGCGCCCGCTGTAGTTCCGCCGTTCGGGCGGCGGAGCTGCGGCGGACGTGTCCTTCTAAGACTTTCCACCTCCGTGTACGCAAAAAAAAAAAAAATATGTAAGTTTGGCGGTATATGAAGGAATATTGTGCATTTTTAACTATGTACGCATGGAAAACCGTACACAGAAAGTTCCACACACAAGATGCACACAAAACCTTAATAATAATAATCCCAACTTGTTGGTATCTGTTGTAGGTGAGCTCTTTCTTATTTGCTAATAATATTGAACCCCACGTGTGAAGCGCATGAGGTTCATTGTTATCAATGCAGGGCTTTTCAGATCAGAATATTTGTGTTAATGGTTCTTTAAAAGGCAAAGTGGAATTTTTAAGATTTTGTGTGAAATAAAATCTTATCAAAATCGACTCAATGTCTGCCTGTCCGTCATTTTTTTTGTGAAAAGGGTGGAAATAAAAGAGGTTTGTTCTGGATAAATGCGATCACGGAGTTGATCGCATCCCAATCTTCCTCATATGCTACCATTCTCGACAACAGATGTTCTGGTACCAGTACCTCTCCTGGAGTCTCCTCTAGGTTCCTCCTTTCTTGTAAAACCCTTAGACAGTGAAAGAATACGTGCTCAGGGTCGTCTGGTACTCCACCGTAGTTTGGACAATCTGGTGAGAAGTTCGGTTTAAATCTGTGCATATACTGGCGGTATTTCCCCCGTCAGAAATTGGCCAATATTATAGTTGATCTTACCGTGTCGTCCCTCCGACCACTCTTTGATTGTAGTGATGAGCCTGTGAGTCCACCGAATCTTTCTCGATCTTTCAACGCTCTTGAATCTATTTACAGATCTTACCCTTTCTGGGTCCTTCGTCTGCAAAAAAAGAGAAAAAAGCCTTCTCATTGTTTATGTTCGGCATCTCATCTGTAAGCTGCATCACCGGAAACAGTTCTGAATGCAGAGCACAGCAGTGCTGTGCTCCTGTACACTGCACTCAGTAAAATCTGCAAAGTCTCCCTCCAAAACGGGGGTTGCATTGAGCATGATCGAGCTATGGCTATAAGCAACCCAGAGATACATGCTTCACGTCCAGGATCACTACCACGTACTGTTCGCTGGTACTAGCCTTTCCTGAATTGCATCTTAGGGCAAGCCACTATTCAATTTGGTGGGGTCAATGGTTAATCTGGTTTTACGTAATCCATACTGTCATTTTGAAAAACCTCTAGCTGGGGGTAACCGATTATTGATTATCCGCTCTAACAGTTTCCGCACAGTATTTAGAAGATATTTGGGTCTGTATGAGGATGGTTCACCTTCAAGTTTACCAGCATTAGGCAGTAATACTTGCTTCTGTCGTTTCCATGCTGTAGGAAATATCCTCTCAGACATGTGAACATGTCCAGTCTGAATTTAACAGCGAGCTTAAGGGCTTTATTCGGTACTCCATCTAGACTTGGAGGTTTATTGTCGTCTATTTAGCCATAGATCTTCAACAGTTGGTCTCTGGTAACTGGCCGAATTGGCGTCACATTGCAGAGGTCGCCAAAAGCTTTTCGTGTCTTCCTCTTGCTGGGGGAATAACTACTGGATGATTTTCAAAAAGAGAGTAGGGCTCATGATCTGCGGATGTGATTGGCTCCTTAAAGCATCTCCTCTTGCTTTGTTGGATGGCAGGCTTAAGCGTTTTGCGGGCTTCCTTATAGGTGCACCCTTTTTGCCTCTCATCACTTCTACCTACCGCCCTCTGACCTGCTCTTCTGGCTCGGTGGCAGGCTGAGGAAAGGCTGGTCAGTTAACTATTTCACTAATAGTTTGGTGTTCTACTGAAGAATGGGCATTTCCTAAGCATGGACGCGTCACATGCCTTGGCGATGAATTATTAGATCTGCTCATCCTAGGTTTTTGCAGACTGTCACGAAATTTTTCTCGGTCTCAGGAATGGTGGTTTTCTGCCCTGTGGCTCCACACATACCTCAAAGAAGATTACTGCTGATCGCTGTGCACAGTAGCTGTATACAGATGCACACTTATTTTCGCCCACACAAAGCCACTGGTTGTTTGACTCGTAAGACATTGTATGGTTTGTCTAACGCAAGGCCATATCGCTGCTCCACTAGTCGAATTTGTGGTCCATACGTCACCGTGGCTGTTTCTATAGGGTTCACTTACGGTGGAAATTTCCATCTTGGATTCGTCGTCTGCTCACTTAAGTCCTGAGTAACCTTACAACGATTGAGTTTTATTTGAATAAACGGTGGTAAATTCACACTTTTAGTTATTATATTAGTTTTTTTTTAATAAAATTTACTTTTCACACGTTTTATTCAATTCAATGTAAAGTTTAATAAAATTGATGTGTTAATGTTTTCTCTTCTCGACTTTTCTCACTTTCAAACTTTGAAAAACAATTTCCGCTGTGAAACATTATTTTTCGAAGTCATGTCACTTTGGATCACAACTGCGTGTGTGAGGCACAGAAGTTGCACGCCCTGCCACAAAGATTCAAGGGGCATTTGAACTATGTTTGAGAAAATGAATCAAGGGATTGTTGAAGGATGATGCCTTATATTGGAGGGCCAAAATATATTCACCGGTTGCTTATCGCAGGGGTGGTGAAATCGGTGCTGCTATACCTGGCTCTTGTTTGGGCGAAGCATTGGATCATAAGGTGAATCGGATAAGGATGAATTAGGCATTCTGGCTAATCACGTTAAGGATGCCAACGTGTGATTGATTTACTTGGTCTTCTAGCGAACAGGGCACATCATATCTACCAGAGAACGCTGGCGAATCCCTCCGATGTTGTTGCGGACTCCCGAGAGGTCACTAGGAAGGAACTGTAAAGGGAACGGCAGAAACGGTGTGATAATTCTGCAAAAAGCCACCGGATTTCTACACTGATGAGCTAAAACACGGAAAATTGAATTACCACTTAATACAGTTCCTTACGGACACAGTAGATACAGTAGGCACTTGCATTGTTTCTGATTGGACACGAAAAAACCCCAGGAGGAGGAGGACCCAGAACATGTCATGTTCCATTGACCGCGATTCGCGTTGTAAAGAGGGCGGTTAAACGACCCCTTGAGCGTAGTTATTGGACCTAATAATCTCGTGAAGGAGATGCTAAGATCGGAATCAAATTGGAAGGCGATAAAAATAATAATAATAATAATAATAATAATCGTTAGCACAACAATCCAATTGATCTCTCAACGAATCCCAACAGAGCGCCCAGACAATACAGTTCTCGGTGACGGAAGCGAAAGAGTATTGGGGTGGACTTTGGGGGTTACCTGCCCAGCATGCTGAGCATGCTGAGTGGATCACCGCCGAAGCCACCCGCCATGCCAATACACCTGGCATGAATTTCGCGGATGTTACCGAAGAGGAAGTTCGACGAGCTATAAACATCTCGAAGAACTGGAGGGGCCCAGGTCTGGATCGGGTGCAGAATTTCTGGTATAAGAAATTTACCAGCGTACACAGTCGGTTGGCACGCAGTATAAATGAGGTCATGAGTCGGCCGGAGGAATTTCCACCTTTCCTCACTGCGGGAATTACCTACCTTATCCCTAAGAAGGACACGGTGCAGGACCCCGCAGACACAAGACCGATCACTTGCTTACCAACCCTCTACAAATTCATCACGTCCATTATTAGTGGAAGGATCAATGCGCACCTCGAGACCAACAACATTCTGTCCGAGGAGCAGAAGGGCTGCCGAGTTGGGTCAAGGGGTTGCAAAGAGCAACTCATTATCGACTCGGTAGTTGTAGGACAAGCAACTAGAGGCCAAAGAAACCTCTTCAGTTGCTATATCGATTATGCCAAGGCTTTTGATAGCGTTCCGCATACCTGGCTAATCGACATCCTACATCTGTATCGCATTGATCCGAAACTAATAAAGTTTTTGGCGACAGTCATGGAAGGGTGGCATACCACCTTGTCAGTCCGTACGTCTGAGGGTGCTAATACCTCAGAGCCCATCCGTATTCGGAGGGGCATCTTCCAGGGGGATTCATTGAGTCCTCTTTGGTTTTGTATGGCACTGAACCCCCTTTCATGGCTACTGAATGATGCTAGAGGGCATGGTTTTGCAATAAAATATGGCCTACGTGCTAAGTGCGAACTGACACACTTGATGTACCTAGATGACATCAAGCTGTATGCTGGTACTGACAACCATCTTAGAAGTCTGTTGCGAATAATAGACATGTTCAGCCGTGATATTCGGATGGAGTTTGGATTAGACAAATGTCGAATCCAAGCCATTCGCAAAGGTCATCACGAGCCACATGCCGGACATAGCATTGGTGACCTCCACATCGAAGCTATGACCGAGACAGACTTCTACAAGTACCTAGGAATTCTGCAAGGAACCCATGCTCGAGTTGGTGATCTGAAGGAAGCTCTGCTGTCCGAATTCCTGCGACGTGTAAAGCTGGTGCTGAAATCGCATCTCTCGGGGAAGAATAAAATAAGCGCGTTGAATGTATTCGCTATCCCTTCACTGGCTTATGCATTCGGAATATTGCCGTGGACGAAGACCGACCTGGAAAACGTCCAGCGGCGGATACGGACAACTATGTCCAAATTCCGAATGCATCACCCAAAGTCTGCCGTGGAGCGGATGAACCTGCCTCGTGACATCGGAGGTAGGGGCGTGGTTGACGTGGCGGCACAACATCATCGCCAAGTCGACTCGCTGCGCGCTTATTTTTACAGTAAAGAGCAGGCGAGCCCCTTGCATGCGGCTGTCTGTAAGGCAGACTGTGGACTGACTCCACTAAACTTGAAGGATCGATCTTTCAATCCTCTGAGTGGGGTGAAGTCGGACCAAGAGCGGATCGAGGAATGGAAGTCGAAGGCAATGCACGGTAAACACGTGAATTGTCTTTGGCAGCCATTTGTCGATTTGCATCTGTCGAACAGGTGGCTGTGTGCTGGGGAGCTCTTTGCTGAGACGGAGGGGTTCATGTGTGCCATTCAGGATGGCGTGGTCGCCACCCGAGCTTATAAAAAGCTCATCATGAAAGAACGGGTGGAGAACGACCAGTGCAGAATGTGTGGTTCGGCGTTAGAGACGTTGGACCATCTCATTTCTGGCTGTACTGTTATGGCACCGGTGCAATACATCACCAGGCATAATGCTGTATGTAAGGTTATCCATCAAAACCTTGCATATAAGCATGGGCTGATCACGGGGACATGTCCGGTTTACCGATATGAGCCGCAAGCAGTACTTGATAGTTCTGCTTACAGCATGTATTGGGACCGGGAAGTTCTGACTGATCGCCATACCGCACACAACAAGCCTGATGCTTGCTAGTTGACAAGACGGGTCGCTCCGCGTATATTATTGATGTTGCTATCCCCCATAATAGCAACATTGAACGGAAATACGTGGAGAAGAAGGTGAACTATGAGCCACTGGCTCGTGAAATCAAAGAAATTTGGCGTCTCGAGCGGGTGGTTGTAGTTCCCATAATATTGTCAGCTACAGGTATTGTACCTAAATCCCTGACGGCTTCCCTTGATGTCCTGGGACTTTCGCACAGTCTGGTTCAAACCATGCAGAAGTACACCATTCTGCATACGTGCTCGATGTTGCGGGGGGTACTCGACGGATTCTCCCACTGACCTACCACCGGCCACCACCACCAGTGCCCCTTTTAGTTTTTAAGTAGGCAGGATCGTCCGAGCCTAAATGCTTGGCACTTAGTGCTAGTATTAGGTAAAATCCGGCATTTGCCGAGATTGTGATAACTCGGAAATAATCGTTAGCACAACAATCCAATTGGATCAGGGCCAAGAAGTGTGTAAGATCACTTCATTCGAAACCGTGACGGCACACTATAGTACACTTTAGGAGACAATGCCGTCAGCATTGCTTTCGCCCGAGATTATTACTCTGATTTGACTCAGGTACTCATTTACAGCTGAGTCGATTGGTATCCGAGGTCAAATCATGGTACAAATTCCACTGCCACGAGTGAGATTTGAACTGCGACCTTCTGTGTAACAGCCTTATGCTCTAACCACTCAGCTATCCGGACATGGAAGACGATAAACGCAACAGTAACTGCAATGTAGAAAAAGTTGCAGGAACTGGATCAAGCCCGGACAGAGCGACGAACGCGTGACTTAATTGTGCTGATGTGAACCAGAGCCCTACCCGCGAAGAAATTCTAAAATTTTCACCTACATCCTTAAAAAGAAACCGTCCTAACGACAACTTCCAACAAACCGAGTGACTGGTTGAGCCAAGAGCTCTGGTATTAAAGTCAACTCCAACTAGGACATTTCGAATCTCATTATTCAAGCCGCTGAACTTTTCCATAGAACGGGGCGTAGACTCATTCGGTCGTTGGGTTTGAGGCATGGTAGAAAGGTAGCAGCATAAAGTTTTGTCAACTGCTATTATAAGAAGCTCGTTTTGATAGCAGCATTAGCGATAGCGAATGCTACAGACACTTTCAATGGCTCACTCCGTTTCGGGCAAGGGAGAAAATGAACGCTTTTTTTGATAAGGCATCCCAGATTTCATTTTCCTCTACATCACAATGTCCTGAATAGTTAAACCGCATTGAGTTTAGAAATCCAGTCAAGTTGATTTCTGAATTTTTGAAAGACTTTTGAAGTGATCAAAGGACTGCTTTTGGAAGTAATATGCCGTCTGACCCTGCAGATTTCCATGCGGAGAGGCTGTTTATAGCCTAGTTAATTCTATCCTCGGTGATTACCGATTCTATAGTCTCAACCGTCTGGGATTACATACTTTCCGAGCGGGGTTCTGACTCCCAGTCCTCGTCGCTTGAAGAATTTCTCGACGAATTGTTTATGTTTCCGATGTTTAGTAAATAAGCTAGGACCACGGATCTTTTCAGGCATTCCTTGCATGGATGCGAGTATGTGTGTTTTCTGTAGGTGGACTGGTGTTTTTTCACGACTGTGGTAATATCTTTTTACTGTATTTTCTAGGACATGAGACTCTAAAGGCGATTTGAAAATTGCTTCTCTAGAGCTCCGCCCTTAGACACTAGTTCGTCTGTTTTAGCAATGTTCCCATTTGCAGCACCGAATTATTTGGTCTTGATAATTAGACTGAGTTCTCCCCAGTCGATCCTCCCTGCGTCTGGAAAACGAAAGCAAACCTTAACTGCAAGATTCGGCTTGAAAAGTATTCAGCGGTGATTCGATAAAGATCTCTGATCATACAGTCTCTAGTTGTCCATCCTGAAAATTGTATTGTCAGTTAGTAAGGTGGCATCAAAGATTTCCTCCCAAGCTATACCTGAGACACGTCGACAGCTCCGTCGAAGAGACTTCTTGGTTCATTTCGGAATTACCCTGAAGTATTTCTAGTGCCGTAAATTTACCTGCCTCAAATTTAAAATGGTCTGCTTCCGTAGGAGTACCGTCGATTCCCCTCATACCGTCGATTTTCGTTTCTCCTAGAGCTTGGGTTGGGGTGGGTTTCTAACCCACTCTGTATTCTGTCTTTTCCAGTACCTACAAGCGTTTTCTATTTATGCGGAGTAGAAAACGTCCGATTTTCATCGGGGGTTCCTCTTCCCTGATTCCGGAGTTTTCCAGGCATCCCTGCAACATATGCTAGCAACAGATGCCCTCGGAATCCCTTTGTATCGAATCCCCCTTGAACTTCACCCTCTCTCAACCTCAATGACCAGCTCCGGCAGCACCTCCATTCCCGGTGTTACCATCTGCTAGTGATTACTGGCTACATCGCTTAAGAATCAGCTATTGCTGTTTCGTTGTCGGCTGAATTTGGTTGCCTCCCAAGCGCTTCCACTGCCACTGCTCTTGCTCTGCTGTTCAGCTTCATACTGAGATTGGTAATGTATGAGGACAGTAGGTCACCCTAACTGCTGGTTTTATAAGCGTTTGTTATTAAATTCTCAACGATCGACTGGTATCTAGCGAGGTGCGAAAACTTGTTTGAAATATACCGGAGGGGGTCACCATATATGCAAAAAAGGGATGCCAAGTTTCTTTTTCACCGAATATAGGCATGTGAGCGATTAAATGAAAGGTATCGATTAGTCCTTTGCAAGGCAGTGTTAGTTTTGAAACAGATTGTAAATGTTAGGATTGCGGGAACCCAGAGTTTTACTTCAGTTACTCCAAGGGTTCATTCTCCGAAAATACCCAACCGAAAATTCCGAAAATAGTAGTGGTGATCCATGCATATGGTATGTATGGCTCAAAATTCTCTTCGTAGCGGTATCTGCTCAAATAAATTTAATAACATTAGAAAACTAAATTAAAATGGCTGTCGTACGGAAATCTCACCAGTGGCAGTGGAATTTGTATCGTGATTTGACGTCAGATTTCAAATCGACTTAGGTTGTGAATGAGTACCTGATTCAAATAAGGGTAAAGCAAGCGCAATGCTGACCACATTGCCTTCTATAGGGTACTGTAATCGTGTAGTGTACCGTTGCGGTTTTGAATGAAATGCTCTAACACATTTCAAGGTCCTGTTTTTGCACCAACGATTATTTTTCATATTAATAAATCTACTGCAAATCTCCCTTAGCCTCACCATTCATCCATAAGATGCGGTAAAGTGGCTTTTAGCACGGATCATCATACCGGGGAGTGTAGTGAAAGTTTTATTATTATTAACAAAGTTATAGTGGGCCAAGTTGCCCCTTTCTCGGCAAATTACTGCTCACTAGGAAATAATAGTGAGGCAAGGCAAGGATCTTAATTGAAACTGACTGAACTAACAGTATTCAAAACAACTAACTAACAGTATTCAAATGTGCCCTCTTAGTCACGCAGCCTTCGGCCTGTTGCTGCCTGCATTATTAGTACCTTCTGCAGTGCAAGAAGGATGCTCCCTGGCTTGTTGCTTTATTCCATCTCCCGCAAGATTCGCTTGCCCCTAAAACATGACTAATAGGCTTATCTAAAGGCGTTTCCAGCGGCCTCTGCCGGGAGTTGTCCCGCCGATGAACCTAGAGGAAACTATCTCCGAATATTTACGGTATCTCCAACCGAAATGAAATCACCACCAGATATAATGGAATATCACGATGCTACTCCTTTGGGAGCAATAAATCACTCCTGTCACTCACTATCTGCCCCGTCAATTTGCGAATAGCCCGTTTCAGGATATTTAGAAAACTGTTCCCTTGCTCCAGTCTTTGTTGATCGACTATCGGTTATCATTAAATATATACGAGTATGTAATTATTAGGCTGACTTCGCTGTGGGTTCAAATTATTTATCTGAAAAACTATTTTCCGCTCAGAAGGATTCTTGTTCTAGTGCTTGTTTCTCGCGGAGATTATAGGCATTTTATCGTTGCAAGAGTTGAATAGCGAAAACTTTTAAGCTAATGTTATTGGGCATTTACATCGAGTTGGGTTGACCTCGAGAAAAAAAAGTGTTGTTTTTCCGGTGCAAATGATTAACTTATAGGTCTCAATAGACCCGTTTTCCCTGAGGCTTCTTCGTTAAACTTGGCTTTCCACCTGGCTTACGAATATATAAAATCACGATCGCCACTTCTTGGTTTTTAAGAAAAAGCGTAGTCATATTTTTAACTTTTGTAATACAAATTTTATTTTCACATTTTTACATGATTATTGGAAAAGGAATAAAAATAAGTAAAATAAAAAACGTGTATAGAATGAAAATGGAATTCTACGGAAACTACTTATTGCTGCTTATATTCTATTCAAAACTTGAAATGTATCCATTTTAAAACTATTGAGTAAGGTATAAAAAGTTTATTAAACAAAACAACGAACAGAAGAGTTGCAAAATTAGGTAGTTGATCCCAAAAAATGGCTATTGGGCTCTGATGTTGGCAATTAGTTTTGTTTATTGGCGGATTACTTTCTTAATTTTCATATGAATGAATTCAGTATGGCGCTTGGTTAATATAATTAACGTTTTTGATTCTTTAAAAGTATATATTTATCTGCACGGGAAAAGAGTTCAGGTTTAGTCAGCGTAATTAGTGAATTTCAGCTTTTTCCAACTCTTTTGAAAGAAAAACATGTTCACGACAGTTATACACAATTTGATTACATTCAAAATAATTAATTTAATTTTTACGAATAAAGATCACAAGTTCACTTTGTTGCTATCTTAAATTTATGATTTGTTTAGCTTTTGAAAAATAATTTATCAAAATGAAATAATTTTGTCTCTAAATTTGGTTTAGTAGCTAAAAAATATACTTTCGTTTTCATTAAAAACATTTTACTAAATAATATCTCTAAAGCGAAAATTTGGTCCCAAATTAGTATCTAATCGAGAAATTTTGAAAATAAAAATATTTAAGTATTTACAATGTTTGCTTTTAAAAGTAAAACTTACACAAATTTCGGCTAAATTTGATAAATTTTCAATTTTGCTAATATCAAAATATCTTAAAGCTGACTCGTTTTTAACATAAATTAAGTGTTATTTAAGGAATATATTTTAGTGTGGAATGGAGCCCTTTATTCGTTCTAGCAAAAGTACTTGAAATTGAAATTTTTATTGATGAGGATAGAATGAGGTATAGTGAAAATTGAGGGTGCTATTCAAGATTTTATTTTGGAAGAATGAAAAATCCAATTGTAATGATTAAGGCAACATTTGAATGTGAAAGTTAAATGGAATGGCTGAAAACTGTTTGACTCCAGTGGTTATCATTAACTTTTTCAATAACATGGAAATGCACATTTGCTTTCACAAAGAGGAGAATCCCTTCCTCTAGGAAAAGCAGCGTATAGGCAACTAATAATAACCTTAAAATTAAAAGATATATAACCAATACATTTTTTTGCATTTTTATTTGTTTTTAATTTTTATTTCTCCGTTTAGAAAAGTACAATTATGTATTGTTTATCAGTAAAAAATAAAATCACATTCACTTGAGCTTTTCTCCTCTTCAACTAAAATCTAAAAGAAAATTATCTTTATTTGAAACACAGAGCAATGCTTACGTTTTTCTTTTACTCCATTTCGAGGTGCAATATCAAGTTTTAGGGAGGGGTGGACTTTTTTTTGTTATCATTGCAAGACTCAGTGATTAGCTTGAATTGGAAATGATTTTGGAATCATGTTCTTTTCTCTAATTGAGAAACTTAGAGGTATAAAAAAAAGATTTATTGTTCGAGATTGCATTATTCATCTGACGAGTTAACTTGGAATTTTAAATTTTGACCACAACGTTCCTACTTTTCGCGTTTTTTCTGTTAATCAAACTGATCTCCACAAAATTTTTATCATTCCCTCCTTAGCTGTTCATCGCATTTCCACCACCCAATTGCGTATGAGCCAGCATCAAGATGTCCTTCTTTTCCTTTGGAAAGCGTAATTCCCGTCCGGCTAACCGTGCAGTCTCTAATTCTCTCTCAGCCTGTGCCAACTCTCGTCCCAAAACGCCTGGGTTTTCTTGTTCTCGAGCGATCCAATCTAAGGCCATCTGGGCACGCATATCATCATCCAAGGAACGATTCGAGTAATGAGCGACGACTTCCTGGCGTGAACACTGTCGTTCACGCATCGCTTTCAATGATCCGTTCCAATGAAGCAGCTGAAATACTGTCATGAGTTCTTGAAATTCTAACATTGTACGACCTTTATTTGCTTCAAGCATGAATCTGTAAAGGAAGAGAAATCGTTTTTTTAGTTGAACAAATTTATGCAGAGATAACCATAATTTTTATGAGCTTGATGACCATAAAGCTCTATTGAGTGATTCTTAACAATAATTCTAATTTTTGAATAACTTCCAAAGATAAACTTCATTGGAAGGCTGTAGAGGGAAAATAAAACTTGAGATTGAACTCATTTCATCACTCTAATTTACCGAGTTGGATGTTGAGGACACGTGTTATGAAAACGCGTTAACATCGATAAGAAAAGTTGAGTTAAAAAACCCGGGAAAGTCATATGAACGTCAACTATAAGTGACAATAACTTAAAGACTACAAAATGGTGTTAAATGACCCGCCCACTGCAGTTCGCACGGTTTCATTCACAATAAAACGGTCGCAATATTACTCAACGATTTCTTCGTTGTGTAGGCTGCAGAATGAGCAATCCCTGTAGCAGCAGGCCAAAAGTTCTTGGGAAAATTCTCCTGTTTAACGCGGCTAAAAAATTAAAATATTACTTACAGGGAACATGTGACGAATGGTAAGATCATTGTCTTGTCTAATACATTAGGGACTTTAACCGACTGATGAGCCGTTCCACGTGAATGAGTTTTTGTAAGCTAAAATAAGCTCTGATGGCTGCCAACAATCGCGCGAGGATTTGGTCGTAAAAACGGTTACTGGTTTTGTTTTCGACCCTGCATACGTCAGCAGTTGTGTGGACTTGAAGTGTATAGTGATGTTGGTATTCACCTTAGCGTCGCGGACTACTTCTCTGGTGCATGATAAATCGCCCCTTGTTTTAGACTGTTATTGACGGTGGTATATCCCAAGGGAGACCTTCCTGTTATTATATACCCTCGCATGGCCAGCGATATAGTTTGATATATATAATGATATAATTTTATCCGGTCCACCGATTTCTTCCATGCTCTCGTACAGTTTTATCTTGACTACGCTATCATAAACTACTTTAACGTCAATGAAAAAGTGCCGCAAAAGCTAGGCATATTCCAACCGTTTTTCCACCGATTTCTGCGGCGAAAAAATCGGATCTGGCGGAGTGAATGATGTTATCGATGATGATACATATTTTGGGCGAATGGGATAACCTAGCCTAGCCTGATAGTGAAGTGGTTTAATCTGGGCGAATCAGCGAAAAATTACTAAAAGGTTCGTTATATTCCCACGATAGAGCAAATCCGAAACCCAGACCAGTAGCGACGATGTATCGATATGCTATGGGCACAGTTAGATACTAGACAGCTACCTCACTCCCCCTTGCCCCTCAAGGGGGGAAATCAGTGCGAGTACACACGATTTCAAATTGTTTTGCCCTTGAGCATAAGCGAGATGTACCGAAAACCCGATCAGCTGTGTTTGACATACCGCCCGGACTTGCCAATGTATTGGTGAGATTGGCAAGTTTTTGCTTATGTATAAGTGAATACATGAAACAACTTTTTGCCATATGGGTGAGCACGCCGTAGTACCAGAATAGCAAAAGCTCACCAATCTCTCTCTTACCAATACGATTTGACGAAGATTATGCCTTTTCCTTGTTTAGCGTCTCTGATGTGTACAGATAAGCTTCTGCAAGCACATTTGCAAGTGGGGTCATTTTTGTAAGGGTACTGCCTATAGTAGATCTACTGTGCTATGGGTGCGGCTTTGAGAGCAATCTCGAGCTGTACTGCACGAAGCACTCTATGACCGATTTTGTAATTAGTGGTGAAATGGTGTGTAAATTGTCCATTCGTAACCTGTCAAATCTTTCCGCTGGCATTACCAACGCACTTTGTACACAGATCATCGTAATAATCTGCTACTTTTAAGTATGTGGATATCAGCTACCTATTTGAACTTTCCGAACCGACTCACCTAAGCCAACCATTTCTTTAGCTGCCCAGATTTCAGAAACAAATGAATGTATGCTTTTACGCAAGCACTTAGTCGGACATTCTGTCGGGTATCCCACGGGCCGAAATTCATCGATGTCACTGTACACTTCATCGTTTACGCGGAAAGGTCGGTTAAAATCTTGTCTAGTAACCCTCTCCTATTTGTTTGTTGTTTCCTTACTGGCGGGATATGGAGCACTTATTCCAACCTCCGAACGATGTCTTCCCATCTGAACAGTAGATTCCTCAATAGGACGTCATTGGCTTTAGCATCTCCGTTATATTTTGATGATCCTTGCTTTTTGCTTGTATCGGATATACCACCTTAACATTCAGATTTCCGCCACTTGTAATTCTCCCAATTCCTTCACATAGAGTCCAACCTGCGGGGTCCACAGCTTCTAGTTGTTCATCGTTATATTTCGCGCAAACACTGTTCTGAAGGATAGTATTAATATTGGCAGACCGAGTAGTACACCGAATATAGTGCTATCTTTGGTATTTTTGGGTGCTTCACCATTCCAAAAGTCGGATTGACTATTGTTAGATTAGTCCGGTTGGGAATAGGATTGACTGCCTTTAGGTTACTGCCATTTAACGGAGCTCGGAAAAAGCGATAATGCAGGAGGGTTTCGTTGCACAGTTATTTATCGTTTTGTGCCGAACCCGGCCAGGGACACTAGTTCTCTGTTCCGAAATGTTTCCTTGAAAATCCATGATACTGAACTGTTCGGGCTACTTCGTTGTCTCGAGAATGGATGGCACGCGCCAATGGACACTTTAATGGGGGTGTCTCGCGTTCTCTAATTAGTACTAATTGACCGAGTCTCACACTTATGTTTTCCTTGCGCTATTTAGTTTGGACAAATAAATGCAGCTACCCCTGAGACCCCCTTCAAACGTTGACAATGCCCAGGGGCCAAGTCTTAACTCCTTTGGGGTTTTTGGAGAGCGGAACCAGCGGCTTCAAGTTCAGGCATGCCTCGAAATTGCAGAGTATTTCAGTAAACTCTGCAAAATTAGAACAATTTTTGCCTGAATGAACGCGCATTTTAAGTGGCGTTTTGCTCATTTTAAGGAGGCTTCACAAAGACCGTCTATGTATGATATAGCGAACGGTAGAATTTCCAAGTACTGTTAACTTTGGTGATTACTGGTGCAGCTTCTGCATCTCCTGGTCGATTTGATTTTCTGCCCCAACAAAGTTAGTTTCGTCTTAGATCTCTGAGCACAGGCCTCTTCTTGCAATAGACCGCTTAAACGCAGCAAGAAATGCCTCAGTCGAAAAATTTCTCACCACTTTTAGTTACGAAAACGCGAACATACTCCTTTAAAGTATTTAAAGTTTGGCCTTCGATATACTTGTCTCGAAGGAGATTGCATAATCCACCCCGCAGTGCGTGAATGAGGCTTAATGAGATCGGACAACTAGCGAGTCACTCATCAATTTGCGACTCCACTGGCTCGAATTGTTCAACTCTTATGAACTTTGAAGGTTTATAGAAATGTAAGCTTAAATTTAGATTTTGAAATTTCTTTAAATTTTAAACGGTTATATCTTCGAAGGAATGATGATTTTTGCAATTTATACGAAATTTTATGTTTAAATGATTGTGGGAGTGGAAAACTATGACTTTTTGGGGGAGGTTAAGCTTTTTGACACTATTCACAAAAAACGCTATAATTCTGTAACGGAAAAAGATTTAGTACCCATGATTTTCCTCAAAATAGTGGTACTATCCAACATCAACATTTGTACCATCATAAACGGGACATCCTGTATCTTTTGTCATTGGTACACCTTTGTCCAATTTTAATGCATTTAGGTATATTCAGTCAGATTTTTAACATTTTCTTTTCTAAAATAGTTGCCCAAAGTTTCAATACGTTCACTATTGCCGGAAAATTTCTTACTCTTCTGCTGGCTAAGGATCTGATTCGTTAATGTCATCAGCTGGAGCTATGGTCTCTGATTCTGTCAGCGAAGTTATCTTTTCAACGAGAGAAATTGGAAGATCACTCGTCATTCGATTCTGATCCAATGTGATATATAAGTGATATATTTTGCTAGTCACGGTACATTTTGATGTATGTAATATTTTTCAGGATTCCATTTCGGAAACGGAAAACGCGATTCTTACACGGTTGGTATTCAGTTTTGTGATTTCTTTTGGAACGAAGGCTTATTCGCGTAGTGATCATAGAAGAAGTGAAGTATTTGCCATGTTGTTTCTCTACATTCACATATCTTGTCATCAATTTACCGCTGGAATTTGGAGCATTCTACACCAAGACAAATTTTTAATAAATCGTTCTGTTTACCAAAGAACTGGGACGATTTTTTAAAAAAATATTATTAACATGAAGTCGATGTGAGGGCAAAACGGAAACGAACTGTGGGTTTGCGAAAGTGTTTATTTCTTTTTGTTCTCTGAATACGAATTGAATTGACTCGAATTGAAACCTGATAAAACCTATTCTTGTTGCTTGAGCATTCGGTGCTATGCCGGATGCGAGCATTCTTTTTTAAGGTTTTGTGTGAAACAAAACCTTATTAGAATCGATTCGATGTCTGTCTGTCCGTCTGTCTGTCTGTCTGTCTGTCTGTCTGTCTGTCTGTCTGTCTGTCTGTCTGTCTGTCACACCCGATTTATTCGAAAACGGCTGAACCGATTGTCACGAAAATTGGTAGGAGTATGTAATCTACCGTTCCCTTTACATGCAGCAACTGACGCCATTTTGTGTTAAGTTTAAGGGGGGGCTCCCCATACATGTGAAAGGAGGGTGAAAATTTTTTTTTCATAAAATGTGGTCATGTGGGGTATCAAATGAAAGATCTCAATTAGTACTTTTCGAAACTGGTTCAATATTTGATATTGGGTGAAACATAGGGGAGTGAGGGCTCAAAATATGACCCCCAAAAAGTGTAACAGGTCTCGTTCTCAGAACCTATCCAACCGAAAAATCTGAAAAAAATCTCAATAGTGCATCTCTACGAAATCTAGGCCTCAAAATATATCCGGTTCCGATATCTGCACAAATAAAGTTAATAATAGTATATTTCCACATTTTAGAAATTTACCCGGCAACCCCCCTTATATTCATCCCAGAAGTACAAAATTTGGCATGCGTATAATAAAGAACATAATGCACAAGCTAGTCAAGTTTGAAGAAAATCCAACTATTATTGACAAAGTTATAGAGGGTAAAACTTTACCATTTTTTGTGAATTTCGGGCACTCTTCATGCATGACTGCATGACGTCATCATCCATATCAATTCGTCAATACCACAACCAAATGAGTTCTTATGAATGGGGTCCCAAAGAATTATTTTGTTTTAGTTTTTTAAGGTTTTGTGTGAAACAAAACCTTATTAGAATCGATTCGATGTCTGTCTGTCCGTCTGTCTGTCTGTCTGTCTGTCTGTCTGTCTGTCTGTCTGTCTGTCTGTCTGTCTGTCCGTCTGTCTGTCTGTCTGTCTGTCTGTCTGTCACAGCCGATTTATTCGGAAACGGCTGAACCGATCGTCACGAAAATTGGTAGGAGTATGTAATCTGCCGTTCCCTTTACATGCAGTAACTGACGCCATTTTGTGTTAAGTTTAAGGGGGGGGTCCCCATACATGTGAAAGGAGAGTGCAAAATTTTTTTCACAGAATGTAGCCATGTGGGGTATCAAATGAAAGGTCTCAATTAGTACTTTTCGAAACTGGTTCAATATTTGATGTTGGGTGAAACATACTGGAGTGAGGGCTCAAAATATGACCCCCAAAAAGTGTAACAGGTCTCGTTCTCAGAACCTATCCAACCGAAAAATCTGAAAAAAATCGCAGTAGTGCATCTCTACGAAATCTAGGCCTCAAAATATATCCGGTTCCGATATCTGCACAAATAAAGTTAATAATAGTATATTTCTACATTTTAGAAATTTACCCGGCACCCCCCTTATCTTCATCTCAGAAGTACAAAATTTGGCATGCATATAAAGAAGAACATAGTGCACAATTTGGTGAAGTTTGAAGAAAATCAAACTATTATTAACAAAGTTATAGGGGGTAAAACTTTACAATTTTTTGCGAATTTCGTGCACTGTACAACCTGCATGACGTCATCATCATATATCAATTCGTCAATACCACCACGAATGAATTGGGTGGAAAAGGATTATTTTGTTTTACTTTTTAAGTCATTTGTATGTGAATATCAATTATTCCAACGGGACGTGTGTGTATGTAGGTATATAATATATGCGTGCTAATGGACTTCGCGGGTAGTGCCTAATTCAAATAGATATAAGAAGTAAATCGGAAATATGGTTACGATCAATCTATATACGTGCATATATGTGTACAGTATTCGAAAATAGACAGTTTGTTTGTTTAAGGTGAACGTAACATCTACGGCTATAATATGAACGTATGTCTCGTAGTTTTGTAGCTCTATACGGATAGAAAAATGTTAGTTGAAATTTCTTAGATAAGATGAACACAAAACCTTTATACCCGAAGCGCGAGCTTCCGGTATTCCGACTTGTTTTTTTTTATCAGTTGTATCTAGATATAGTGTAGAATATATGGGCAAAGTGATTTTTTGATATTCGGAAATTACACTGTTAAACAGGTAAAATGTCACATGCCAGGTTTATGTCGATCGCCATAATAAAACGCGTATTTATTGGTCCAAATGACGTTCGAATGGCTTTCGCTAGAATCACAGGAATTGAAGCCAAGACTTTACTTGTGTTTTTTGTTTAAAAAACTTAAGGCTTATGGGGTGGATATAGCAGAAGAATGGTCAGTTAAGATTTAAGCTGAATGGTTAGAGCACAAAGCTGTCATACGGAAGGTCGCGGTTCAAATTCCACTGGTGGCGTATCGTGATTTGACGTCGGATATAAGCCGACTCAGCTGTGAATGAGTACCTGAGTCAAATCAGGCCAAGCGCAACGCTGACCACATTGCCTCCTATAGGGCACTCTAATCCTGTAGTGTACTGCTACGGTCTCGAATGAAGTGCTTTAGCACACTTCTTGGCCCTGATCCAATATGCATTGTTGCGCCAACAATTATTATTATTACGATTTTATGGTTGAAAGTCGTATTCAACTTTTTAAACGCTTTTTTCTCGAAATTGCATGGTGAAAATCTCATGCCACCATAGCTCCAAATCTATCCAAAGAAATTCTTTGAAATTTTCACGAATTATTCAGAACATATTTGCACGGACTGCAAACTAGGAAAATTGCGATGCATTCGGTAGTTTTTTTATTCATTAAAGAAGCCCTAAAAAACAACAAAATTTACAAAAAAAAAAGTTTAACAAGGCGCCAACAATTTAGCTTTCAAGATTTTTTAATAATCCTAGTTTCCGGACAGTGGTTAAGTCCGCACGTTAAAATTCCGTTTACATTTTCTCTCTAAAATTATCACAGCGCCCTATTGGGTGGCAGCAGAAAACATCGTTTTTGGAGATGGGTGTATAAGTCGCTCTCTATTTCGATAATGAACTATGCTATCGGACTGGAAAAACTATTGCACATGATCAAGATATTAACAAATATATGGTGAAAAATTCGTATTTGCATCTTTATCCAGTTCTTCATAAAAAAAATTCTAAAATAAAGCGAAAAAGCGGCCTTCACACGAGATCACCCCCTTAAGTTTTAACGTAACGTTCACAATTTGCTAGTTTCTCAGATTGGCTTCAAGGGTCTATACCCGTAGTTGATAACAGTCAACTTAGATGTTCATTTTACAATACAATATAATATTCACGGGGAGTTGGGAGAAAAATAGGAGCCCATTATAAAGGAGTGAGGAGCTCCACGGGAAAAGATTGTGTGGTGCAACCATGAAGAAATTGAAAGCCGGAAGTTCGACGCTTTAGTTATAAAAGCTTTTGTGTATTTCTGGTATAGGAATATTTCAGTGCAGAACTGTGTTATTTACACGTAGCTTCCTTTCCGAGGGTTATTGCCCCGAAAAAGCTTCCAGGGAACTCTGGAGACGAAGGTGATTCTAGTGGATAAAAATCCCACATACTAAACTGCCTCGACCAGTGTTTCTAGAAGCATAGTTCTAAAGAAGGGCAGACAGATATAAGGACGGGCGCTGGATTTAGTAGGACTTCTCTGTTCGATGTAGGCAACAAAGAACTGGCTGATATCAGCCTCGAAATAGGTTATCACAGAAAAAACGTTTGTATCGACTTCGTTTATATCCTCATGGGTGAAGAGTTTGTGCCCAACACGAGTTAATTTCTTTATTCGGCCCATGCTCAGCAATAGAAATTCTTTGGCAGACACACCTACACCTCTCTCTCTGTTATATAACTATGTATGTGAGACTTATAGCTGTGTTCTGTAACATTTTCATGTGTTCCTCTGCTCATTTATCTGCCTTTGATTATACTTGCATGCATCCTCTTTACCCTTAGTGTTTGTACTTTCATTTCCCATAATCTGGATAATTGTTATTACGTTTCTCTACATGAAGTTACTTTTTCTCACGTCATGTTGGATAGTACGATATATAGACCGCTTCTTTGGGATCAAGGAGTACTAAATGTCGGCCTTTTCCGATGTGAGGCAGTTGGAGCTGACACTAATTCTCCAACCGTTTTAGGAATGAATGATGAAAAAATGAAACTCCCAAAAATATATTTGTTAAGAAACATGTCGTAGATATAGAAGTATACTTGTTTTTAGAGGTTAAAAATAAGTAAAAACCTAAGTGAGTCAATTATAAAATATATTATTACCTGAACGCTCCAATGCCAGTATCCGGTCCATCTCCTTCCATATTTATATCACCTTTAAATGAAGCTCTCGCTTCTAGAACAGCCTTTTCTATAAAATCGTCGCTTATTCTTCGCGACGGATGCTCATTGAATACGGAATTCATTAGAGCAATTTTTGCAGAACTTCTGCGTGCCTCGGCTTTTGTTGGACAGTTCTGGAAGAATAACGCAGTATAAATAAAGAAGTAGATATAAGTATAATAT
This sequence comes from Hermetia illucens, assembly GCF_905115235.1. Lineage (NCBI taxonomy): Eukaryota > Metazoa > Arthropoda > Insecta > Diptera > Stratiomyidae > Hermetia > Hermetia illucens. The sequence continues at coordinate 117,408,731 of NC_051851.1, read as the reverse complement.
ATGTATCTATTTCTCCTTGATATATAAAAGAAAATTGTAATAAACTACAATCCCGTTGATTAGCAATTACCTGGAAACTTCCAAAACAGCTCCCACCAGGCAGCGTGACATAACACACATAGGGTTGACTATTGGATGGCACTGATTCGTAGATGACCAGTGCTCCGTTTTTGAGATCAGCTCCACGGGCTTGCTTCATTTGCCAAAACTCTTGAAGAGCTTCCACTACATTAACTGAAAGGAAAAGAAAAAGCCACTGAATATCTGAGTTTTCTATCAAATGCAATATTTATCTACGGCCATTTATCTATTCAACGCTACTGTAGTCCTAGATTTCCACAGAAGTATGCTTAAAAAGTATTGTCGAATTAGTGATTATTTAATCTACTGGCCGTTTGACCTAGCAACGGAATATACAACAAAAAACAACAGCAAGTATTTCCGTTATGAGTTTATATTTATCAGGCTATGCTATGCGAAAAATGCTTGATATCGTATCAGGTATGAGGTAGTGTAGATTGACCGCATTGACTGATAGTGCAATACATTGCTTGGAGCTGGTAGGAGAATTCATTTATTTGTTTGCGTTAGCTCGTTTGCCTACCACCTACTTTGCCCTGAGAGTAGGGGTTTAAAGCCAGCTTCATATGTTTGTCGCTTGGCGCAAACGTCAAACCTTCCAAAACATTTGCCGGATCAAACATCCCGTTTGCAAATCTACACAATCCAAGTCAAAATCACTATCCTCACCTTTGCAAGGCTTTGGTTTGACAAACATGGGGATGTCGCATAAGAATAAATAAAAGGCGCTAAAAAGAAAAGTGATTTGTGGGCTAGTGACCTGCAAATTTAGAAACTTTATTGCTAGCGAAACGTCAACAAGGCCTCAGACTGCGGCATTTGACTATTGAAAACAGCTAATGATTGGTTTGAATGAAATTTGCGAATGCTCTTCGAAAACGGTATCGAGCGTGCTTAGAATGCTACCTTTCTCTAATTCGAGCGAAAATCCCGGCAATGTGAATTGATATTCTAATTCTAACTGAAGTGAGACGTTGGGACTCCCCTTAAGGTATGGTGGAAAACGAAGACGTAACAAGGCGCGCTCTCTTGAGCAGACACCTGCCCGGTTAAGAACATATTGCGATCGGCAGTAGATTTAGGAGCCATCTTCTGGACGCGCTCAACAAAAGAGTTGCTGATATCGGCCTATAAAGTTCTTCCTTTACTTTCGTTTCTCTGCCGTTGCATTTGCTTGCAGGGAAGCAGAGCATCGGCTCCTAAATTCAATACGTCTCCGCGATCCAGTGGTATGAAAAGTTTCTTTGTTCGCAAATTACGCGCACTCTAACGAAACCATCCGATAATATTGATGAGTACTGAACCGCCGTCAAATGTGTTTTCCTCTCTGGTAGGAATGAAGTTGTCGGCCATGCGCAGTGTAATGTACGCCTTAACAAAATGATCACAATTGCGCTGGTGAGAGAAGCACAAGCTGCCACAAATAGCAATGATTTCGCCACCATATAATTTATAACGAATGCGTTTGCAGGTGGTTGTAAGTTGTCCGATGGCTTTGCGAGGAACGTTAACGGTAGGCTTGTCATCCAGGGTGGTGGACAGCTGAAGGAAGTGGAAAGAGCACTTCACCACCATTCTAAATCGTATATCATCCTGTGAAGTTCCATCTCTTGTGAGTGATATGGTAAACCACCGCCACATGCCAAAAAGAAGCAGCATTTTCTCTGCACTCAAACGGAGTAAAGCCGTTCAACGCGACGGTCTCCCTGCGGAACTTTTCTATGCAGCAAAGTTGTTACTTCCACTCATTCGTAAATCCTGGGAACATGAGATGATTCCTAATATGTGGGAGGATGATTGTTAAAGTTCCAAAGAAGCACTATTGGGTGCCACAATTGGAGGGATATTTGCGTGGTTATTGCTGTTCCAAAGATATTAGCTATAATCATTCTGAAATGTATCAAGGAACACTTCAAAAGCTTGATTGACAGAATTGATCACGGAAGTCTTCACGTTTTGCGTAAAACCTTTCAGAGTTTTACAAAAACCAGTCCAAGGTACGGAGGGCTCGGTATTCACGTAAACATACACATAAGAACTGGGGGCAACGGGGGGATTACGTAAGCATAAATGGTTCAATTCGATAATTTATGGTAAATGTAGAGCAGTTTAGTTAGCACCGTTTGAATTTCTTACGTCGGGAAAGTACAGAATAGAGTTCGCGAAGCTTTGAAGCCGCGAGGCGTAAATTTTCGAGATTTTCAGTCTGATTCCCCACTCTTATCAAGAAATATTTGGGATATCAGCCATGGTGGTTGATAACAGTGTACTAAATCTTTGGCCAGCATTGCTGCAGCATCAAAGTGAAAGCGTAAGGAAAAGCATTTGTGAAGAAGTAAAGACACAAATTGGATGAAGCAGCAAAACAACAAGGGGGAAAATATTTATGCTATTAAAAGACAAGCAAAAATAATGAAGGGCTTAAAGGAAATGGCAAAGCAATTAGAAGAAAAATGGCATAAATAAAAAAATGGCGAGAGGAAAACCTCCTGGAGCCAGGAAAATATCATAACACTTAAATATTAACACTTAAGAAAATTATAAGTCATCCCTTGAAAAATTTTAAGAACCGTATGCAAATCAAATTTGAAAAAATCATGAAAAAGTTTAATCAGAAAATGAACCTCAATTTCAGCATTTGGAAGTAAATAAGTGTTGAACGCAGAACCTAGTGAAAAGAGAAACTATGTACCAAAGAGATTTCATAAGGTATAGCAGGCTAGACGCTCTTTACTGTAACGAAGGATAATCAAGTACTAAAATTCAGAGCTTCGACATACGATGGAACAATAAACCTTAAAATAATTAAAACTTGCCTTTTCTTTTCATTAGTAATGTTGATGATCCTTGCAAATACCGATATTTCGAGAAACACTGTTCCCTTCATCAGGGCTACTAGTTTAAGGGAACCTAGAGGAACATCACCGTTTCTTATTTTAAAGTCTCAACTTGAAACTGCTGTGCACAAAATCACTGAAGTCCTGACGAATCTGCTGCTGCGTTAGCAGTGTCACTGAAAGGAGCAGCAGCAAAAGGATTGGAGACAGTTCCGGATGGGGAACGAAAACAGGACGAATTATAAATGGTGATGGCTACGCTTCGGCAGAAATATGGAAACGAGCATAGTAAAGAAGCTTTTCGAATGTGGTTAAAGGGTAGATCTCAAATAATAATAATCGTTGGCGCAACAATTCAATTGAATCAGGGTCTTGAAGTGTGTTATTCAAGAGTGTAACGGTACACTACAGGATTGCCCTATAGGAGGCATTGCGCTCGCTCAAGATCATTGCCCTGATTTGACTCAGTTACCCATTCATGGCTGAGTCAATTGGTGTCCGACGTCAAATCACGATGTAAATCCCATTGGCAACAGTGAGATTCGAACCGCGACCTTCCGTATGACAGCTTTGTGCTCTAACCACTGCTATCCGGACACACGCACACGTTTATAAAGGGTTCGTGAATTAATGCAGGATTTTGCAGCGTAACTTTTAGCGCTGACACACATTGAATAAACATTACACAGACTGTTCAGCACACTACATGGAGCGATACCAAATGAGGTTGTGGCGCGGCAGGATTCGCAGCATTCGAAATTTATTTCGAATGTTGCGAATGTGAACAAATAGATGGCGCGGAACTATCCACTTTGTAGAGCTCGCCACGGGAGTGGAAGACTAGCGAGAAAAGTGTGCCATGAGTTAGGGGCAGAAAAGAAACACATGAAGCGAGAGGATTCTCTTCTGCCTCTAACGAGCAAATAGTCACTTCACTTTTTCTTCATTCTTTAAATAAATTAATTAATAAAGTCTAATTGTTAAATCTATCGAGTATTGATTGTAAAAACCTAGTCTATGTTCCGGTGTACCTAAAAATTGTGGTTTGCAAAGAATTGGACTATTAAAGTTAAAAGGTTATTTGTGGACGGCATTCGTGATATTGAAACGAAATGGAAGGCTATCATATCACCAAACCAAATTTTTTTCCAAACCGTTTCCCAGATATTTGAATGTAAATACGGCGTATTCAAAATGAAACTTTGCTTATATGTAGTAACGACGGTTACTAACGTCATATTCGTAAAACTTTAAAGTGAAATGTTTTAACTAATAATATGCTAGGTTATTTGACCTATAATGGTCAGAAGGCTCGGAAAAGATCTCAATAACTGAAGTCACACTTAAGCCTTCGACAACTTAGCAAGAGCCAATTTGATAAGGCGTGAGTTGGCTTCCTTAAAGGGTCGTCTGGTATCTTTTCTTCAAAAAATCGACTTTCTAAAAACGCCTTTTTCTTATAGTAAATACCGATAGGAATAACGTACAATATACACATTATATATGGCTGGAAGCTCAACAAATGTATTGTATGTGACGCTTATTTTAGGAGTGCGCAAACATTAAAAAATTCAAAACGCCTTTTTCTAGATGCGTTTATCTCGAAATGACTGGTTGACATGATTGTGAAAAATCTATTCGACCGATTTAGGTCAAATTTTAAGGGCAAAAAATCCAACTTCTCGTTTCAAAAATTTGTTGAAAGACCACACGGTCTTTTTATTGAACGCAGATGTATCTCTAGATCACAAACATGCAAGGAACAACGTAACGACGAAAGGAAGTTCAAAGGGCCAGAAAAGTTTTCTGGGGGAGGTAGACTGCGCGTGTTTTGATTTAGAAACAGAAGAAATGATTCGACAAAATATAGAATCAACTGCCTTAATACAAGCGCACATTTTCAGAGGTAAATTTTAGAATTGTAAAAAGCTCTAAAGCACGACATTGCAATAAATACCGTAAAAGGTGTAGGTTGTCAGAGAGTAGGAGACCGACAAGGAACAGAAAGAAATGGAAAGCAGGAAAATAGTGAAAGCATGTTTTTTTCATTTAATAACAATATACAGAAAGTAAATTTCTACTTAGATATTGTCCGTCCTGAGAGGTAGGTGCAAGTAAGTGGCTTATATTATATTACGCTTAAAACTAAGGAAAGAGCCAGAGGACCCAAACTGAAGGGGATTATAGGACCGCATAGTCTCCGGATCGGCGAGTTCAAAACTGCGTGTATTACGAGAGGCGATGTGGAGAACAATACCGAAATTGGCAGAGCAATCCATCAGGCAATCACGGAGTTTGAAACGGGTACGGATATCAACAAAGACAACAAAGATGCGGCGTTGTTTCAGGAAAGGGAGATTGAAGTTGCGGAGCCCTAAGGGATAGACAACAAGGGAAGGTTCTTTTTAAGGTTTTGTTTGCAAAACAAAACCTTATTAAAATCGGTTCAATGTCTGTCTGTCTGTTTGTCTGTCTGTCTGCCTGTTACGAGCACTTTTCTCAGAAACGGCTTTACCGATTGGCACGAAATTTGGTAAGAAGGTGGGAACTGTGGACTCCCAGACATGCAGGGACTGTTATCCTCCTACGTTGAGATTTAGAGGGGGGGGCCCATACATGCAAAAGCGGGTGTAAAATTTTTTTTTCATCAAATATGGGGTATCAAATGAAAGGTCTCGATTAGTACTTTTCGAAGCCGGTATTAGTTTTGAGATTAGTTGGAAAGGCGGGGAGTGGGAGGGGTGGAAAGTGACGATTTCTTTAACGGACTCATTCTCAGAAATTACCCAACTGAAAAATCTGAAAAAAATGAAGCTGCCTATATGTGGTGTCCAGGCCTCAAAATACCCTCCACATCGATATCTGCTCAAATTAAGTTAATAATAGTATATTACAATATTTTTGGGGAAATTGAGTAAAACCCCCCTTAAGTTTATGATAGAGTTATAAAAGTTGGTAGTAGCATAGAATATAAAATGATTCATATTGTCCCCAAGTTTGATCAAAATCATACTATTAGTAACAAAGTTACAGTAGCTTAAAGTTCACTTTACGGTGTAAATTTACTGCAACTAAATATCAATATCACAGTAAAGTGGGTAGTCTAACATGGTAAATGCATATACATAACCGGCTACGGACAGATGAGACAGGTCTGCACTTAAATATACACACAGAAGAAACAAACAAAACCTGTCATACCCTGAAGCGTCGAGCTTCCGGTTTCCCGATTTATTTAAAAAGAGGTTCCGGATAAATTTACGTTGTATAGATTTTAGAGCGTGGAAGGGGGCCAGACTATTCAAGGATGTTTCTGACAAGGAGGTTGGAAAGCGTTAAGGACGATTGGATTGAGGTAAAGTCGAAGTAGGAACCCAGGACAAAATGAAACATTTTGGAAGCTATATTGATGATCTGAACAAAGTAGAAGTTGAAACAAAGTTTGTCATCGAATATTACACCCAAGTCTTGAAAGGAGGTCAGTAGTGAGGGGGTTTGCCCACCAAGAGATTAGCAAATGGATATTGGGAAGAGTTTTAGCGAATAGCACATCTAGTGACATTTGCTAACATTTAGTCTCAGCTTGTTAATCCAGCACCTATGGATCAAAGTATCAGACGAAACAGAGGCAAATAATTTGAAGTTGTATGCGTAAAGCAAACATTGGCAGAAGAGAGTGGAGGGGAGGTTTGTGGTAAAAAACAGAAATAGTAGATACCAAGTATCAACCCTTGGGAAACACGAGAGGAGGAAGAGAAGCAACGGAATGAGTAACCATGAGAAGAAACTTTGCAGGAACGTTATGGGAAGTAGGAGCGAAACCAACAGATGGTTGATGGGAGAGGCAAATTGAGTAAAAAGGCTGAAGAGGGTCTGGATGGGATGTGTGTGTGTATGGTGGGGGAGAAGCTACACACACATGCACATCCACATATTATGCTCAACGTTATCACAAGGTAAGTATCATACATCCACGTAAGAATCTAATTGCTGGCAAATTGCTGAAATTAAAACGTTGATCTTTTAATATACTTGAGCACCTCTCATGGAGACTTATTCCCGCGGTCTTCTTAAGACACGGATTTTGTGACCACAATCAGAGCCCCGCCGAAGCACGCTACGACAGTACCAGTCTATACCAAGTGCACGGCTCAGCATTCATACTGGTGGATGCAAGACCTAAATCTCCACCGAACTAAGGAGTACGGCACCCGCGTTGAATCGCAGCACCGCGCCGAGGCCCGAAGATTCGTTTGAACGTAACCACAACCCCCATGAAGCTCCCGCTAGTGGGCGAACCGCAAACAACCGAGCTGTACTCACATACAACAGGAATTCTCCCAAAGTATGAGAGTCCAGGGGCTATCCCGGTTCCCATGGTACCAGTATACCCCTATCCCGGTTCCCATGGTACCAGTATACCCCTGGTAAGGTTTCGTGACCAATTGCCACTTCAGATGGGTCCCCGTGCAGACTCGAGCCTGATCGCCCTGATTAGGCCTTTGGAGCACTCGCCTACTGCATCACGACCGGCAAGCCAATGCTATACAGCGTCTCCCGGTGCCACCACTATGGAGGTTCTCCTAAGCCGCGTGGTTTTGGTTCAGCCGACAGGGTTGCCACCCCGTCCTCCTCACCGCCACCTTTGAACACCAAGGAAAAAGTAGTGAAATTTTAAATTTTAAAGTCTCGTTTTATGATATTGTACCAGCCTAGAAAAGTGGAAAATTGTGAGGTTGAAATGAGTGAATAATTTTGGCCAATGAACATGTCTTGAATAAGACTTTTTTAAGATAGTTTAGGAAAAATATGGAAGTAAAAACAGGAGGGAAGGTAATGGAGACATTTTGAGAAAGAGTTGAATAAAGGATTTTTAATGTGAAGTTGATTTACTGGTGGGAGTCTAGAAATTTGGAGAAGAAGTTTATGATGATGAAGTTTATGAGCTATGATATTTAAAATGAACAACTCTTGGTGCTGTCGGTAGCGTACGAATTCATTAGTTGAAGTGTCACCAGGAGAGTGAGATAAGTACAAGCTAATTTTACAAGTCGAATATGCTTAGTCGCGCGGTTACTATAGGTCGAATAAACTTAGGTATTTGCCACGAAGTTCAAATTTGAAACAAATCTCTGATGCAGTTTTGTCCGCCTGTCTGTTTCTAAAACTCAAACTCTCACGCATATAGTGTTTGACAATATTCTGCCTTGAGCTTGGTGTGGCGAGCCCTATGCATGCAAAAGAGAATGGAAATTATTTTTGCCCAATGAGAGTGGCGTGCGTATAATAGATTTTGCGGACATACACGACCTTGTAGTTGCGAATGCATGGTTCATCAAGCTTCATTGTCATTCTTCTTATATTTTATAGTGGGAACAGTAAACCGAAATCGAATATATTCTTATAACACGCCGACATTTTACCTCCGTCACTGACTGTCGTACCCTATTAGATCATCGCACTTCAACATTAGCCGTTAATTGCCGTCTTGCGAATCAAGCTACAGTGTGAAAAACGCATTGGGGGGGGGGGGGGGTGAGGAACGGGAGAAAGGCTGAAAAAGGGAAGCTACTTGATTTTTTGAAATTTTTGAGTTGGTTAGCTTCTGAGAATGGACTTGTGAAATAGACCATCACTTTTGAGCGCCTACACTCACCTCAGCTTTTGCAACAGTTGTCAAAACTAAGACCGACCTTATAGAACCTATCAATGATATTCCTTTGATACGCCACAAACCTATATTTGGTTTCCATTCACCGTTGAAATGTATTAACTGCAGGCGTCGTTCCTACTTTCCCACAATATTTACTGTTAATAGTTATATAGCGTGTGACAGACTTCCATATAGATGAAAAGGCAGGAAACCAACAACGAAATTAGGTTTACACAAAACGCTCAAAACAAGTCGGCAATTTCTAGAAAAGTAGTATCTGCGTTTTGTAGACGGAAATACCAGGGATCTCTAAAAAAGTTGACAAACAAGTCCGTTTCAGGTTCACACTGAAATTTATGTAGAAAGAGAGGGAGATGTGAGGTCAGATTTAATAGAAGACGTCGGGACCATATCTGATATTGACATTAAAACTCTCAATCATGCACTCAAAAAAGGAAGTGCTAAGAAAGGGATAACAAGAGACACGAGTAAGGAAGATGTAAATTCTTATGCCTTGATGAGAAGCGGATGTGTGGATGGATCCAAGTGAAAAGACATTACACAAGTTTACAAATATGAGACTAGGACAGTTTGAATTTCAAATGTTGGCTGGGAGCAATCCCAATTGCTTGCTACCAAGATTAAGCTGAAGCTATCGAAACTGAATTGGGCGTAACGTAAAACGATTGAACTGGTTACTTTACACATTGAACTCGATAGCTAGTTGATAAGCCCGTTCTAATATGCAGGTTGGAAATGATAAGGTCGACAGTTGCGATTCAAGATATTTTTGTTGAAAGAAAAGAAAAGAAAAGGTATCTATAAAAGATGTTGGACGTAGAGAGGTGTAGCAAGAGTTACCGCCTGCGACAATTAGGCGAGTTGAGCACCATCAGAGGAGAACGAGGACTAATTTTATCTGAGGCCCTATTAGAAATAGAATAAGTGCTGGGTTCAAAGCTTGTATGCATACATTCTGTAATTACGAACTCCGCTTTCTAATTTAAATTCTCATTAGATCTTAGCTTCGTTGATAATTCTTTATTTCTTTAGAATATGCCCCGTGTATACAGTTCTCTGCTACTTTTAACTTGTTCATCTCTTTCCTTAAAGATTACCAACCAGTTCCAATTTCAACGACAAGATGGGTGGTCTAGGGTCAATAATAATCAAGGATTTTTGCACTACGCTCTGCAGAACACCACCCTACTTCACAGAGTTGACTCACATTGGAGAGAGTTTCGTATAAATTTTCGCACTTTTTAGCGACCTTTAAGGGCAGCTGTTACGCTTTGAGTGGGTGCTTTTTTCCCATTTCATAAGACACTCACTATCTCTCTCTATTTGGGGGAGTGGACTTAATCTGCCCGTTTACTAGTAACCCCAGTTAAAATGTCTTTAGCCAATAAAATCATTTCCTACCCCACATTCTTTGGGAGCTTGTGTAGATATGTCGGAGTCTAGTTTCCCCAAATCATTTAGGTGTCAGACCGTTTGGGTATTAGATTTTGAAGCTTATATTTCGCGGTAGTCTCAAATCTGTTATCTGTAATCCAGTTTTTTACATCTAGTTTGTGCATTAACTTTATTTTATAGTTCAGAATGTCAGACATGTTGTTTAATCTTCAATGAAGTAATCCAAACTACAATTTCCCCAATGTTAAAATTGTATCGGACTGTGAAAGGTGGTATCTCTCTTAAGTATATCTTGTTTGAAGTGCTATGAAGACTTTCAGCGTCCGAAAACTACCGTCCAGGTTTCACTGACCGTCGCGGTTGAGGAGTATGTTATAGGCCTGGTTTTTACCTAGCTCTTTAATGACCTGCATGCTCAACATCTGACAGAAGCTAGTATTTCCGAGGAATTCCACTCAAACTCCCTAGCTGCGTCGTCATAAAATCAGTGACTACTTCTTTATCAACTACGCCGCTACTTAACCGACTCCGTACAATTTACATATCATCTCATAAATTTATGATCCAAAGTTAAAACGTGGCTTTTTGTGACTTTTTATCTAAGTTTTTCGCTACAATGTTGAACACATCGGCTCACTAATGATGGAAAGAGGTTTTTGTCTGCCGAGGAATTATTTTCACATAAACTGGATTACCCTGCGATTAGCTGGCAGGCGGAGCGAGCGGGAGTAGTGGCAATTGATCGCCATCTATTTGACGATGCAGAACGTATGTGATGCAATTTTGCGTAGAAGATATGATGCAGCATGTACCGACGGCTCACATAAGCCCCTTACATGAAAAATATAAAATTTTATTATTTATTAAAACAATTTCCGCATTCAGTCGCACGCAAATTAATTTACGATCGCATATGATCGCAATCGGTGGAGCGAAGCAGAAGACGTCGAAGAAGAATGTTACCTCAGCAGTGCAGTGGGATAAGGAGAGCTCAAAAGACGAGTGTGGAAAAGTAGGAAATTAATAAAATCTATAGAGGTGGACGAGGAAAACGTTGAGGGCATGGCTGGGGCGGCCTGTTCTTCGCTAAGGCGAAGATGGCTTGAAATATGCATGTACACTGCGGAGAGTCCCGCAAGGCTGCATCAGCAGCAGCACCAACAAGACCCACGAAATTCGATCACTTGGCAACAAGTTTGATATACGACATTGGCTTCCAACTTGTTCAAATTTATGTTGGCTTAGTTAGTAGGAGTAGCTTATCTGTAAAAAATGTCCGATACATTTGCAACCGGACACCGGCGGATCTGGTAGGAGCTCTATTGTTCCCAACATTCACTTCAACTATTTTCAGCTTCGACTTCGCTAGCCATTATATAAAACGATACAAGCGGTCAGCAAGGGGACCAACATCCGCTTCCATCACCAAGAAGAAGATACGCCGTAAAAGAACAATAAAAGTCTCAATAAATTTCCTCGTATGCTCGAATATTTATTGACCAACTTGGAGATGTGAGGATCTTTTTCCGCAATTGAAGGTAGACGATGTGGATCGGTGAAAGATGATGGTAATGATGATATAGGACCATTTGTGATTGCGGAGATCTTAGTGAATGGATTAGTTGCTGCTTGCGACCGGCCGGGCTGGTGGACAGAATTTCTATTCTTGTCCTATGTGCGATGATACCTAAGTCGGTCCAGTAAATTTTTGTAGAACAGGCCGTTGTATGGCACAAAAAACAAGATCACTTCCCACAAAACGATAAATTTTGCAAATTTCTATTGGAATCAAGGCTTTCGAGCTAAATCAAACCTCGAAAGAGAACTTAAACGGGATCACGTAGGAACTAGCTTTAGTCCGATTAGGACCCAGTTGCTTGGACTACCATCGGGAAGATCGCATAATTTATGAAGTTGGTCTGTTTCTAGAGAGAATCCACTATACATGGCTCACTTGTGGTGACTTTGTACAGTCAGTGAATTGAATACGAAGCCAATTAAACATTTTTCTGTAACTGATTAGTTTGTTTGGCATTTTGAGGTGGTTAAATTAAGATAGTGTAGAATTTGAATAGTATATCTGCGAATCCAATTTAAAAACATGGAGCTGTTTTGTGTCAACAGAATAATCAAATCTTTCACTTACTCCTCTATCCCGATTCCAGCTCTGTCACTGTATCTATCTTCATTGCGAATCGCATTCTTCGACTGGTATATCTCCCATCTTAGGAAGCGGTAAATATAGCGCAGAGAATCTGCAACTGGATAACTTTTTTGCATACTGGACTGAGATGCCCGTGAGACGTTTTTGCATATTTTTGACCATCTGAGGAAGGTCAATTGAATTAGACGACGTCACTAGTAACGACCATTATGATTTAAACGTATACGATCTGTCCTGGCTTGGTAGCATAATAGCATCATTAAATCGATGCAAATCCAGGTGTCCAATAGAATGAGGATTGTGTGAAATATTATTGAAAATCATCGGTTGCTACTATACTTCTGGTCCAGGAGTCGGATGATCTTCCACAAAACATGGCCTTGAGGCGTTCGTATAATAAAGTGTAAGATTGAGAGAAGATTAAGATATAATCTGGTGATCTGATGCGGCTGGTCGGTGAATACGGTAATTAGATTGAATTTGATCTTGTTATTAATCCAGTATTGAGAATTATTATAGTTGAACAGGTTGGAGGCTGTAAGTGATCTTCGCTCTTGCTTAATGCAACTAATCCAGGTATAATAAATTCATTTCGAATGATCTTGCGTTACGTAACTTTTTCAATAAGCAAAAGGCTGAATATATTCTTTTTTTTTTCATAAAAAGACGTGAAATCGATATTAAATTCAAGTAGAGGTCCCTTCTTATTGAAATGATATTATTTATTTTACTAGAAATCTGATTATCTTTCTGTTAAAAAGATGGGTGAAAATGGAGAGAAGCAACTTAAGCATGTGTGGCCAGGAAAAAATCTAGGCGTATCAGAGAAAAACGATGGGAACAGGAGGGATTAATGCACAAATTTGAATTAAATTTAGTAACCTCCTGATGAGCGCGCTGTTGATTATTCGCATTGCATACCGTAAAAATCTCCCTAATTTCGGTATCGTGGTATTTCACATATTAAGAATTGCTTACTAGCCCGACACGGTCCAATTAGTTGAGCGTCAGCCTAGTGATTCCATTGCCTGGGTTCGAATTTCGGCTAGCATGGACGTTTGTGCATCTCTTTTTGCTTGTCTAGCTGATGCAGGTTTATCACTTATGGATTATTAAGTGTGATACTAAACTGAATTACAGTTTCATTAAAAATGACAAAATAAAATAGAAAGGAATACTTTGAATGGATGCTCTTAAACACACTCAGAACATTACATATATCGTTAGGTATGACAACTGGCCGATATTTTGGTTGTCGAGTAGTTCATCAAAATACTCAACCCATCGCTCCAATATGCCCATTTTGTCAGAAATCAGATTTCCTTCTTTGTTGCTTCATCCTGCGTACTTGTTGGTAAAACTTGCGCGCCTGGTGCGGTTACTCTCTGTGCTTTTCGAGTTCACAGACCTGTTCGTTATCTCAGGGTTCCTTTTTCCGGATGTGAATTCACTTCTCCGCTCGACGGACTTCCTTGTAGATCTCTGCGCGTGCCTGCTTTCTTTACTCGGTATGCAACATCCTTCCGTTCCGTTGCTAGATTACATTCATCGTCAAACCAGCCGTTCCGACTTTTCTTGCGGCTGGGATCAAGTATATTTGTGGCTGTGTCAATAATAACGCTCCTTAGGTGGTTGTGAAGATCATTTGTTGATGCTCCATTTTCAGAATATCTGTTAATAATAATAATAGTCGTTGGTGTAACAATCCATATTGGATCAGGGCCTTGAAGTATGTTAGAGCACTTAATTCAAGACCGTGACGGTACACACAGTACACTGTAGGAGGCAATGTGGTGAGCATTGCGCTCGTCCGAGATTATTACCCTGATTTGACTCAGGTACTTGTTCACAGCTGAGTCGACTGGTAACCGATGTTAAATCACGATACAAACTCCACTGCCACCACATCCTTCTGTATGACAGCCTTGTGCTCTAACCACCCAGCTATCCGGACACACACATCTATTTGCTGCGGTTAATGCGACATCCATTTCCCCCTTATGGGTGTTGCGGAGGGCTGTGTTGTGGACGGCTTCAGTATTCACTCTCACCTGATTGTCAGAGGGGATTCTGGGTGGTGTTGTAATTCGAGCCCGGAGCACCATGCCAACGAACTACTGATCCGAGTATCTATTGGCCCCCCTGTATGTTCAGACATTCATCAAGGCTGGGAAGTGGCGGCGCTCAATCAACACGTGGTCAATTTGGTTGAAAGTGCTCCCATCTGGATAGGCCCACGTATGTTTGCGAACCGTTTTCCGCGCAAACCAGGTACTTCCAACAATCATTTCGTGCGATACTGTTGACTAAATAATCCGCAGTCCGTTATCATTGGTATCCCTATGTAAGCTATGGGAGCCCATGTATCGCCTGAATACGGGCTCCGTCCTTACTTGACTGTTAAAATCTCCAATTATGATTTTGAAGGGTTGGATTCCCGCGTTGAAGGCTCCTGTTGTGGCTTCTTAGCTTCGATTTTCCATCTGGAGGGCTAGTACAATTTTTTAGGTGTTTTTGCGTAAGTCTAAATTGCTTATCGGGAGTTCGTTGTTGTATGCGGTTAGATTGGTGGTTGATTGTACAATTCCAGGCCATCTCATGTAGCTGTTTTTAGGAAGACTGGGCATCCCCTGCAGTTCCTCGTGTGCTTTACCCCGCAGTTGTGGCATTTTTAAGGTTTAAAAGAAACTTCACTGAGATCAATCACACATAATTTACCCAGAAGTGACTGAAAATATTGTCTCGAAATTTGGTGAAGATGTGTGGTCTGTGAAATGGCATCACTATGAGTTGGGTTTAAGGGAGTGGGGGCATCTATTCTCAGAATATGGCCATGTGGCAGACGAATGAATACAATCAGCACTTTTCGCACCTGCCCTTATTGATATTGGAGGGTAAAGGCTCAAAATGTGTGTCCCAAAACAGGTCTCATTCTCAGAAACTGTCCAACCAAAAAGTCTGAAAAAATTCTTAATGATGCATATATTTCATTTAAGCCTCAAAGTACACCTCGTTCTGATGTCTGCTCAAATCAAGTTAATAATACCATTATTATTATTACAATTTTCTAGAAAATTTTCTTAAAACCTTTCTTAAGTTTATACAAGAAACACATTGCAGTAATATAGCTATAATATATTGCATGATACTTGCAAGTTTGTTGGAAATCATATTATAATTTACAAAAACTGAACTGAACTTATCGCATTCTAAGGCCACATTAGTACCATAGTTAATAGAGAGCGTTAATAGCCTGAAGTACACATTGTTAAACTTGTAAACTATTGGAAAACATCTTTAAAACTGAAATTCATTTACTGGACAATGAAATTTGAAATTATACATATACTGCATAAGATTATCAAATACTGAAACTATTAGCGAATAAAGAGGACTTCATGAGATCACGAAAGTTAAGCGTTATTTGCAAAGTTCAAGTACTTAGACGAGGGCCAGACGAGATTTCTGTTTGCATGTTTTTTGCTTTTTAGTTATCCTAAAATGAATTCACTATGAGTAGTCTGACACATACATTGTAAGGAAGGGATAAAGGTAAATTATCTTCTACTAATCTAGAATCCTGCCCATGAGAAGTTTATTCATTAACTAATGACAGCAGTGCCAATTAGATGCACATCTGACGTAAAACCACAATTCACTCATCGTTACTGAACAACTTTTATAAGCTTAAGGTTGAATGAAGGGTAGACGACCTAAAAATGTATAGACGACATAAAACTAAAATGAAATGTTTCCCCGCGACTTCCCATTCACGTAAACTCACTTTGTTGTGGTATTAACGAATTGATACGTGATGATGACGACATACAAGTTTTAGAATACACGACATTCACGGAAAATGAAAAGTTTCACACCCTATAACTTTGTTAATAATAGTTGGATTTCATTCAAACTTCTCAAAGTTATGCCTTATAATATCTCTTATGCAGTTCTAGCATGAACTTAAGGGGGTTTCCGACAAAATTTCTCAAATATGCTAATGTAGTTATTTAAATAAATAATTTTATTTGTGCAGATATCGAAATGGGATGTATTTTGAGGCTTACATTTCGTTTCGTCGACCACTATAATTTCGCACTATAATCGCGCCGCTAACTGCATGTAAATGGAACAACAGACTACATGCTCTCACTAATTTTCGTCACAATTGGTCCGGCCATTTCTGACTAAATCGGGTGTGACAGACAGACAGACAGACATCAGAAATATGATCATGTACGATATCAAACGAAAAGGCTCAATTAGTACTTTTCGAAAATTTCGAAAACTTCGAAAATTATCTTGTTTCTGATATTGGGTGAAACATAGAAGCGTGAGGGCTCAAAATGACCTATCCAACCAAAAATCTGAAAAAATAACAATTGCGCATCTCTACAAAATCTAGGCCTCAAAATACTTACAAAGATCAATTGAATGATTTTAGTAACATAAAATATGCATGCAGGTCGATTGTCCGCGCACAAAATCACGGCATTGTACATAATCTCGAAGTGTATGCAATTAGTGAATGCATCTTCCTATATTTTATGTTATGAAATTCATACTATTAAATGCCACTAAGAGTGCACATACATCCGGCTTAAATTCAAATTTTATGAACGGAGCGATCGAATTAATGCAAGCAACATTAATGATTAGCACATGCAATGCAAGTAATGCCTTCCACACTTCTGAAAACGAATTCATTCAAATTAATTACATTCAAATATAACGCGCTGAACTATTATCTGTCGCGCATCACGAAAGTTCAATTTTCCGAACTTTTTTACGTGCCGCATTGCGCACTGGACTTCTTGTGTATTATCATACTTCATACAAGGCCGTATAATCAATTTCGTTTGACAGTTCTCTTAGTTCGCACGCAGTCATTCCACTGTTGTGTTTCGGCCTTATGCCTGTTTGGAAAAATATGAAATTGTAGTTACATATATACGGATGGAAAAATGTGTGTAGAAGTTTCTCACATTAGATGAACACAAAACCTTTATAACTGAAGCCCGAGCTTCCGGTATTCCGACTTTTTGATATATGTAAGTCCTTCTTACATTGACCGGGTTGTCATTTGGAAATTGGGCAGAGTTGGCTTAGTGGAAACAATTTTCGTTTTTATTATGTACTTAGTATTTTGCGCGCAACTGGTGCAATGAAATCTAAATTGAGTTTGTGTTTGCAAGTGACTGTTGGTAAAGCTAGACTCGAGTAGTAAATTGATAATTAAAAGTGGGATTTTTTCTGTATGTGATTTGTCTAGATATATTAGAAATTTAAGTTTATTAAATTTTGCTGTAACTTGTGTAATACGTTCCTCATGTGCATTATAAGGTGAAATAATGTCGAACACACAGTTTCTGTTCAATGTTTTAAACCTAGCTCGAGTTAGCTTACGCAAGTCAATAAAATAACGGCATTTCCTGACTGTAGCAATATTTCAGGCCAACCTCTAAATGATACCAACTCAAACGGAAAGTATCTGAGAAATTGCATCAGATGCAAATTGGAAATCGATTTGAAATATGAATGCAAAACCGAATGTGCTTATATCCGAATGTGGCCTAAGTGTGCTAAAGCTAGTGCCTATCTTGTTATCATACACTTCTGCACGTGATAATTATCATTTCAAAGATTGGTTTGGTTGAAAATTTTACAGTTCGTTTGGAAAGTCTTGTGTCTCTTGTTCCTCTTTGCAGAGTGCAGTGTATTAACAAGTTCTGAAGCGATTGAAGGGAAATAAAACGGCAAAACTCACAACTTTCCGAATAATTGGGTTGATACTTCGAACATACAGTGTCCTGAAAATCGCTAATGAGAAAAAATTTCTCAAATATGCTAATGTAGTTATTTAAATAAATAATTTTATTTGTGCAGATATCGAAATGGGATGTATTTTGAGGCTTACATTTCGTTTCGTCGACCACTATAATTTCGCACTATAATCGCGCCGCTAACTGCATGTAAATGGAACAACAGACTACATGCTCTCACTAATTTTCGTCACAATTGGTCCGGCCATTTCTGACTAAATCGGGTGTGACAGACAGACAGACAGACATCAGAAATATGATCATGTACGATATCAAACGAAAAGGCTCAATTAGTACTTTTCGAAAATTTCGAAAACTTCGAAAATTATCTTGTTTCTGATATTGGGTGAAACATAGAAGCGTGAGGGCTCAAAATGACCTATCCAACCAAAAATCTGAAAAAATAACAATTGCGCATCTCTACAAAATCTAGGCCTCAAAATACTTCCAGTTCCGATATCTGTGCAAATAGAGTAAATAATAGTATATTTCAGTATTTTAAAAATTTACCCGACAACTCCTCTTAAGTTCATCCTGGAAGTACAAAATTTGGCAGAAGTATATGGGATGACATTTGGTGAAGTTTGAAGAAAATCCAACTATTATCAACTATTATTATTCATTATATAAAGGGTAGAACTCTGTGTGTATGTACATATATATACATGCTAATAAAGGTTATGGGTAGTGTCTAGTTCAAAAAGATATATTTGTATATTAAACCAGTGGTATTCAATGCACGTACTATATATGTACATATGTATGCTTTTGTGCACGAAGTAAACAAAAATACGGGTACCACCAATTTTAGTACGCGCATGTGTATCTACAGTATTCGGTAATAGGAAGTTTGTTTGTTTGGGGTGAGAATACTATCATAAGGAACACAATTACAATGCATGTGGAATGCCTACGAAAGAAACTGCGGACCGCACGCAGTTTAAATGTACAATAAAGATTTTCGGTCCGCAAAGTACGCTCTACGCCGGCAAGGTTCGTTCTGATGACAGGTTACGCCATTTGGGGTTTTTTTGTCGCTTTTCGTTTTCGGTTGTTACTTTTGAATGTAATTAATTTCCATGAATTCGTTTTGAGAACTGAGAAAGGCACTATTTGAGTTGCAAGTGCAAATTAGGAATGTCACTTGCATTAGTTCCGAAGCTTCCATTCATAAAAATTGAATTTAAGTGCACTCTTACAAAGATCAATTGAATGATTTTAGTAACATAAAATATGCATGCAGGTCGATTGTCCGCGCACAAAATCACGGCATTGTACATAATCTCGAAGTGTATGCAATTAGTGAATGCATCTTCCTATATTTTATGTTATGAAATTCATACTATTAAATGCCACTAAGAGTGCACATACATCCGGCTTAAATTCAAATTTTATGAACGGAGCGATCGAATTAATGCAAGCAACATTAATGATTAGCACATGCAATGCAAGTAATGCCTTCCACACTTCTGAAAACGAATTCATTCAAATTAATTACATTCAAATATAACGCGCTGAACTATTATCTGTCGCGCATCACGAAAGTTCAATTTTCCGAACTTTTTTACGTGCCGCATTGCGCACTGGACTTCTTGTGTATTATCATACTTCATACAAGGCCGTATAATCAATTTCGTTTGACAGTTCTCTTAGTTCGCACGCAGTCATTCCACTGTTGTGTTTCGGCCTTATGCCTGTTTGGAAAAATATGAAATTGTAGTTACATATATACGGATGGAAAAATGTGTGTAGAAGTTTCTCACATTAGATGAACACAAAACCTTTATAACTGAAGCCCGAGCTTCCGGTATTCCGACTTTTTGATATATGTAAGTCCTTCTTACATTGACCGGGTTGTCATTTGGAAATTGGGCAGAGTTGGCTTAGTGGAAACAATTTTCGTTTTTATTATGTACTTAGTATTTTGCGCGCAACTGGTGCAATGAAATCTAAATTGAGTTTGTGTTTGCAAGTGACTGTTGGTAAAGCTAGACTCGAGTAGTAAATTGATAATTAAAAGTGGGATTTTTTCTGTATGTGATTTGTCTAGATATATTAGAAATTTAAGTTTATTAAATTTTGCTGTAACTTGTGTAATACGTTCCTCATGTGCATTATAAGGTGAAATAATGTCGAACACACAGTTTCTGTTCAATGTTTTAAACCTAGCTCGAGTTAGCTTACGCAAGTCAATAAAATAACGGCATTTCCTGACTGTAGCAATATTTCAGGCCAACCTCTAAATGATACCAACTCAAACGGAAAGTATCTGAGAAATTGCATCAGATGCAAATTGGAAATCGATTTGAAATATGAATGCAAAACCGAATGTGCTTATATCCGAATTTGGCCTAAGTGTGCTAAAGCTAGTGCCTATCTTGTTATCATACACTTCTGCACGTGATAATTATCATTTCAAAGATTGGTTTGGTTGAAAATTTTACAGTTCGTTTGGAAAGTCTTGTGTCTCTTGTTCCTCTTTGCAGAGTGCAGTGTATTAACAAGTTCTGAAGCGATTGAAGGGAAATAAAACGGCAAAACTCACAACTTTCCGAATAATTGGGTTGATACTTCGAACATACAGTGTCCTGAAAATCGCTAATGAGAAAAAATTTCTCAAATATGCTAATGTAGTTATTTAAATAAATAATTTTATTTGTGCAGATATCGAAATGGGATGTATTTTGAGGCTTACATTTCGTTTCGTCGACCACTATAATTTCGCACTATAATCGCGCCGCTAACTGCATGTAAATGGAACAACAGACTACATGCTCTCACTAATTTTCGTCACAATTGGTCCGGCCATTTCTGACTAAATCGGGTGTGACAGACAGACAGACAGACATCAGAAATATGATCATGTACGATATCAAACGAAAAGGCTCAATTAGTACTTTTCGAAAATTTCGAAAACTTCGAAAATTATCTTGTTTCTGATATTGGGTGAAACATAGAAGCGTGAGGGCTCAAAATGACCTATCCAACCAAAAATCTGAAAAAATAACAATTGCGCATCTCTACAAAATCTAGGCCTCAAAATACTTCCGGTTCCGATATCTGTGCAAATAGAGTAAATAATAGTATATTTCAGTATTTTAAAAATTTACCCGACAACTCCTCTTAAGTTCATCCTGGAAGTACAAAATTTGGCAGAAGTATATGGGATGACATTTGGTGAAGTTTGAAGAAAATCCAACTATTATCAACTATTATTATTCATTATATAAAGGGTAGAACTCTGTGTGTATGTACATATATATACATGCTAATAAAGGTTATGGGTAGTGTCTAGTTCAAAAAGATATATTTGTATATTAAACCAGTGGTATTCAATGCACGTACTATATATGTACATATGTATGCTTTTGTGCACGAAGTAAACAAAAATACGGGTACCACCAATTTTAGTACGCGCATGTGTATCTACAGTATTCGGTAATAGGAAGTTTGTTTGTTTGGGGTGAGAATACTATCATAAGGAACACAATTACAATGCATGTGGAATGCCTACGAAAGAAACTGCGGACCGCACGCAGTTTAAATGTACAATAAAGATTTTCGGTCCGCAAAGTACGCTCTACGCCGGCAAGGTTCGTTCTGATGACAGGTTACGCCATTTGGGGTTTTTTTGTCGCTTTTCGTTTTCGGTTGTTACTTTTGAATGTAATTAATTTCCATGAATTCGTTTTGAGAACTGAGAAAGGCACTATTTGAGTTGCAAGTGCAAATTAGGAATGTCACTTGCATTAGTTCCGAAGCTTCCATTCATAAAAATTGAATTTAAGTGCACTCTTACAAAGATCAATTGAATGATTTTAGTAACATAAAATATGCATGCAGGTCGATTGTCCGCGCACAAAATCACGGCATTGTACATAATCTCGAAGTGTATGCAATTAGTGAATGCATCTTCCTATATTTTATGTTATGAAATTCATACTATTAAATGCCACTAAGAGTGCACATACATCCGGCTTAAATTCAAATTTTATGAACGGAGCGATCGAATTAATGCAAGCAACATTAATGATTAGCACATGCAATGCAAGTAATGCCTTCCACACTTCTGAAAACGAATTCATTCAAATTAATTACATTCAAATATAACGCGCTGAACTATTATCTGTCGCGCATCACGAAAGTTCAATTTTCCGAACTTTTTTACGTGCCGCATTGCGCACTGGACTTCTTGTGTATTATCATACTTCATACAAGGCCGTATAATCAATTTCGTTTGACAGTTCTCTTAGTTCGCACGCAGTCATTCCACTGTTGTGTTTCGGCCTTATGCCTGTTTGGAAAAATATGAAATTGTAGTTACATATATACGGATGGAAAAATGTGTGTAGAAGTTTCTCACATTAGATGAACACAAAACCTTTATAACTGAAGCCCGAGCTTCCGGTATTCCGACTTTTTGATATATGTAAGTCCTTCTTACATTGACCGGGTTGTCATTTGGAAATTGGGCAGAGTTGGCTTAGTGGAAACAATTTTCGTTTTTATTATGTACTTAGTATTTTGCGCGCAACTGGTGCAATGAAATCTAAATTGAGTTTGTGTTTGCAAGTGACTGTTGGTAAAGCTAGACTCGAGTAGTAAATTGATAATTAAAAGTGGGATTTTTTCTGTATGTGATTTGTCTAGATATATTAGAAATTTAAGTTTATTAAATTTTGCTGTAACTTGTGTAATACGTTCCTCATGTGCATTATAAGGTGAAATAATGTCGAACACACAGTTTCTGTTCAATGTTTTAAACCTAGCTCGAGTTAGCTTACGCAAGTCAATAAAATAACGGCATTTCCTGACTGTAGCAATATTTCAGGCCAACCTCTAAATGATACCAACTCAAACGGAAAGTATCTGAGAAATTGCATCAGATGCAAATTGGAAATCGATTTGAAATATGAATGCAAAACCGAATGTGCTTATATCCGAATTTGGCCTAAGTGTGCTAAAGCTAGTGCCTATCTTGTTATCATACACTTCTGCACGTGATAATTATCATTTCAAAGATTGGTTTGGTTGAAAATTTTACAGTTCGTTTGGAAAGTCTTGTGTCTCTTGTTCCTCTTTGCAGAGTGCAGTGTATTAACAAGTTCTGAAGCGATTGAAGGGAAATAAAACGGCAAAACTCACAACTTTCCGAATAATTGGGTTGATACTTCGAACATACAGTGTCCTGAAAATCGCTAATGAGAAAAAATTTCTCAAATATGCTAATGTAGTTATTTAAATAAATAATTTTATTTGTGCAGATATCGAAATGGGATGTATTTTGAGGCTTACATTTCGTTTCGTCGACCACTATAATTTCGCACTATAATCGCGCCGCTAACTGCATGTAAATGGAACAACAGACTACATGCTCTCACTAATTTTCGTCACAATTGGTCCGGCCATTTCTGACTAAATCGGGTGTGACAGACAGACAGACAGACATCAGAAATATGATCATGTACGATATCAAACGAAAAGGCTCAATTAGTACTTTTCGAAAATTTCGAAAACTTCGAAAATTATCTTGTTTCTGATATTGGGTGAAACATAGAAGCGTGAGGGCTCAAAATGACCTATCCAACCAAAAATCTGAAAAAATAACAATTGCGCATCTCTACAAAATCTAGGCCTCAAAATACTTACAAAGATCAATTGAATGATTTTAGTAACATAAAATATGCATGCAGGTCGATTGTCCGCGCACAAAATCACGGCATTGTACATAATCTCGAAGTGTATGCAATTAGTGAATGCATCTTCCTATATTTTATGTTATGAAATTCATACTATTAAATGCCACTAAGAGTGCACATACATCCGGCTTAAATTCAAATTTTATGAACGGAGCGATCGAATTAATGCAAGCAACATTAATGATTAGCACATGCAATGCAAGTAATGCCTTCCACACTTCTGAAAACGAATTCATTCAAATTAATTACATTCAAATATAACGCGCTGAACTATTATCTGTCGCGCATCACGAAAGTTCAATTTTCCGAACTTTTTTACGTGCCGCATTGCGCACTGGACTTCTTGTGTATTATCATACTTCATACAAGGCCGTATAATCAATTTCGTTTGACAGTTCTCTTAGTTCGCACGCAGTCATTCCACTGTTGTGTTTCGGCCTTATGCCTGTTTGGAAAAATATGAAATTGTAGTTACATATATACGGATGGAAAAATGTGTGTAGAAGTTTCTCACATTAGATGAACACAAAACCTTTATAACTGAAGCCCGAGCTTCCGGTATTCCGACTTTTTGATATATGTAAGTCCTTCTTACATTGACCGGGTTGTCATTTGGAAATTGGGCAGAGTTGGCTTAGTGGAAACAATTTTCGTTTTTATTATGTACTTAGTATTTTGCGCGCAACTGGTGCAATGAAATCTAAATTGAGTTTGTGTTTGCAAGTGACTGTTGGTAAAGCTAGACTCGAGTAGTAAATTGATAATTAAAAGTGGGATTTTTTCTGTATGTGATTTGTCTAGATATATTAGAAATTTAAGTTTATTAAATTTTGCTGTAACTTGTGTAATACGTTCCTCATGTGCATTATAAGGTGAAATAATGTCGAACACACA
The DNA here is from genome assembly GCF_905115235.1 of Hermetia illucens. Taxonomy (NCBI): domain Eukaryota; kingdom Metazoa; phylum Arthropoda; class Insecta; order Diptera; family Stratiomyidae; genus Hermetia; species Hermetia illucens. The sequence continues at coordinate 117,384,165 of NC_051851.1, read as the reverse complement.
GTTTCTGTTCAATGTTTTAAACCTAGCTCGAGTTAACTTACGCAAGTCAATAAAATAACGGCATTTCCTGACTGTAGCAATATTTCAGGCCAACCTCTAAATGATACCAACTCAAACGGAAAGTATCTGAGAAATTGCATCAGATGCAAATTGGAAATCGATTTGAAATATGAATGCAAAACCGAATGTGCTTATATCCGAATGTGGCCTAAGTGTGCTAAAGCTAGTGCCTATCTTGTTATCATACACTTCTGCACGTGATAATTATCATTTCAAAGATTGGTTTGGTTGAAAATTTTACAGTTCGTTTGGAAAGTCTTGTGTCTCTTGTTCCTCTTTGCAGAGTGCAGTGTATTAACAAGTTCTGAAGCGATTGAAGGGAAATAAAACGGCAAAACTCACAACTTTCCGAATAATTGGGTTGATACTTCGAACATACAGTGTCCTGAAAATCGCTAATGAGAAAAACGGCTAATAGGCGTGACCAAGGTAAACTGCACATAGTTTTGTGCCAATGTCGATTCAGACAGGGCCTTGAGAGTAAACTATGCATGATATCTCAATCCATGGCTCATATACTATATATTTTTTCATGCCTCCCAATGCAAGTAAATGGCGAAAAATATCATATTACAAACGACGTACTAATCATTCTCCTCTATTGTACTGGTCCGCGACCCTCACAACACATGGCTGGTCCTTTCCGTGGCGTAAAATCCATTGGGTCAGATTACGGCTATGATAGATGTCGGGCATAAATCACGGATTGGCGGGAACGCATGCAGTCTGCTGGCAATGTCAACAGGTAATTGGAAATAATTGAGGCCGCGAACACGCCGAAGGCTAGAATTTCTATCGAATTATCTGATTCTTGTGTGCAATATATGGGATGCAGATGATGCAGTTTGTCGGAGATAAATTCCAGATGTTGCTTTCATTGGATTATTTCATGCATAGATTCTTTTGCATTTAAAAGTTTAAAAAAGTTTTGATGAAAATATATGAAAGACTTGCAGTACGAATGGAATGAAATATGCAGGCCAAGTTGGGCCTCTTTGCGGAACAGGGATGATACGCAGCTGGTCTAAACACCATGCTACATGGCGGCACTTGGTGATCATACGGTTTCTTGCACTGCTTCTCCCTGAGTTTACAAACGTACTTCCTAATTTCCTCCATGAATCTTTCACTAAACAAATGAGAAACCATGAATGCGGGGTATTAAAGTAAATAAGTAGAAAAGTAAATCAATAAATTTCTAGTAATGCAATTTCCCACTGTGGGTCCTTATGGACTCCGATATGTGTAAATGCGTATCGGTAAATTCTCAGAAAATCACCGCAGACCACTCTCCTGTTGGAACTCGTAATACTAGAGCACTTACCAGGGAATCGTCATAGAGTCACGAAATTTATTGCATAATAGCCGATCATGTTCCACAACACGATATGAGCCATATGAGTCACATGAGAGTATCATACGAAATTGGCTGTAAACGATGTCGAACAAGGTTTGCAAGCAATTCAATACGTTTGTAGAGCTAAATTAGTATATTCTTTGCATTTGTGAAGTTTATAGATCCATTTTCCTCGACTCATGCTCAATTAGTGTTCGAATTAAAGCTTTAATTGACGAAGGGAATAAAGAAGGAGTGGCGTTACAGAAGAATAAAAATAGGAGTCTTGTCATGAGTATACATTTTTCGGTCTTGGACGAAGTATACATTTTGAAAAGTTTTCAGAAAATGTGAATTTCTTCAAAGTGTAATGGTAATAATAATAATCGTTGGCGCAACTATCCAATTGGATCAGGACCTTGAAGTGTGCTAGAGCACTTTATTCAAGACCGTAACGGTACACTACAGGATTGCAGTATCCTGTAGGAGGCAATCTCACCCGAGATTATTACCCTGATTTGACTGAGGTACTCATTCGCAACTGAGTTGACTGGTATCCGACGTCAAATCCCGATACCAATTCCACTGCCACCAGTGAGATTTGAACTGCGACCTTCCTTACGACCGCCTTGTCCTTTAACCACTGCTGGGTATCTGCGTGCTCCCTGCCGTCGCAAAGAGAATAGCTAAAATAATCCTGGAACGCATCAAAGAAAATCTTGAAAGCTTAATCGCCAGAGAGCAGGGTGGTTTTCGCTCCGGATCCCCCTGCATCGACCGCAGGTAATTTTGGAATAGTGCGCGGAATTTAGATCTTTTCATTGATTTCGAGGAAGCTTTCGATAGCATGAACAGGGAGTGTGTATGAAGTGCTCTACGTAGCAGGAGCATTACGGAGAAACTAAGAAAGCTGCCGACGGCGATACTGATAACACTAAGATCAAGTTGGAATTGTTCAGTGCTAGGGTTCTTTCTGTGTTGCTATATGGGACTTGCACATGAAAAGTTAATTCCACTGTTACTCAAAAGCTCCAAGCTTTCGTCAATACCTGTCTCCGTGATATCATCGGAGTACGCTGGTCTGACGTTATCTCAAACGAATAAATTGGCCGGCGCACAGGTTTGGCATTCGTATGCTTTGTGAAAGGTAGACGGAACTGGCAGTGGGTAGGTCACACATTCAGAGGGCGACAATCGGATTGCAGACAATGCCATGCAGGGGAATCCACTCTCCCAAGATGGCCGGCTTGTGGGTCGCCCGAAGAACACTTGGTGCAGGACAGTAGAGGAGGAGTGCGAGCGTTTCGGGAAAACGGTGGGGGAGCTGAAGCGCATTTCAGGTAACCGTGAGCGATGGCGCGTAGGTGTGGTTGAAGAGCTGTACCCCACCAACGGGTGGAAGGTAACTATTTATATTTGTACCCATTTTTGGACAATTTTTTTACGACGCGGAATAAAAATTCTTCAGCCTGTCGATGGTGTAACTCTTTAGATTCAACCCATAGAGTTGAACAAGGATACAATCTTGATATAATATATACGTATATGATAATAATTGTTGGCGCAACAATCCATTAAGGATCTAGGCTTTGCAGCGTATTAGAATTTTAATGCTTCAACAAGATATCGATGGAAAATCATGGTTCTTCTTGGCAGGGAACCTTGCTGTTTACACTTAATTTCCTTAATGAAAATTGAAGAGTTCTATTTCACGCACGATTCAATTTTAATTAAAACTTTATTCGTCAGCCTGGTCTGTCGACATCCACGGCATGTTGACTTTGTTTTGAAATATATGACATTATTTTCACTTTTGTTAGACAGTTAATTTCACTTGTTAAAAATTTAACTTCATTGGTCAAATAGTTAATTTCATTTATCAAAGCGTTAATTTAATTTGACGAATAGAGAAATTGAATTAATGATCGATTTTGACTAAAGTCGAGCATGCCCAAAGAAGACTATGTCCGGATTAATTATCGCTTAGAGCGCTAGACTGCACAACGGAGGCACACGGTTCAAATCTCAATGGTGGCAGGGAAATTTGTATGTCAATTCATCAGCTCTGAATCAGTACCTGCGTCAAATCAGCAAATTAGCGATGCTTACCATGTCGCCTCTTACAGGACTATGGTCTTTAATGAAGTGCTTTAACACACTTCAACGCACAAATCCAATTGGATAGTTGCGCCAACTGTTATTATCATTGTGTAAGTTCCTCACACGAACTTTTCATTTTTTCGACTGTCTATCTGCAATCTGAGGGTAGGATTTCATCCTTTTCAATTCCTTTTGAACACAGTTGAAACTACAACAAAGTTGGGGAAGCCAATTCGTCACGATTTCACCTTGCTTTATTTCTTCATTCTTTTTCTAAACATTGTGGTATGGAATGTATGCGTTTACTATAGGTAGTCTAGGTAATTATCGACAAGTTTGCAGATGGAATATGTGACTATTTGAGCACAACAATGCAGAAAATCCGCAGTTAGTGCTTAAGTACTGCTAGTTTGGTTCACAATGCACGTTAGGTGGAGCAGTCACCTGCTTCTTACCATATAGGCCTGATACCAATGACGGTTGGAAAGGCGACGTGTGTCCATCTAATGCCTGCTGATCATATTGTTCCCAAGCTTGTCATCCATAAGGCATCCCTTATTATATTCATTAAAAAATGATGGTCCAATCTCTCGGAAAAATTATTATTTTATTGGCAGCAGAAAAATTTCTAAGATGAAAATGGCGGAATAGAACTAATCTTATTTATTTCGACAGTTTTGCAGCGAATCAGCGCTAAATTGAAATATCATATCCTGCTAAAAGTTGGCCGACAAGATTAAATATTCTTGATATGGATGCCAGAGTATTCGAATATCGCTAGCAATGATGACGTTGGCAGATTAGTTTGTGAAGGATCTGGGCTCCAAAATGTTAGGAACAAGTCGAACCTACTGTAAAGTGTGAACTTGGAAGATTTCATGTAATCCAATGTAGGGGAGTTTATCAAATCAGTAAGGAATAGTTCAATGAAAATGGTCTTTCCTATAGGTATACCAAGAAAGGACCAGAGTATAGTAATTAAGTTTTTCGCTTTAGGCTCCCCCAGTTGAAGCATACCAACGGCCCTATCTTGAAGTGGGCCCGCCAAGCAATACCAGCTATCAGATGGCTGCCGGCCTAACTTGAACATCATGAAAACGGACTTGAGACTTGAGATGTCCGACACTCGGCCTTCGAAGCAAGGCAGGGAACATCATCCATAGACTTGGTGAACAGAACCCAAGTATCGATCTCAAATGCAGGAAGGCAAAGTTTGTAACTACTAATAAGGATAAACTCACAAATGTGAAGAGTTTCAGCTTGGGGCTCGAACTGGACCAACAATTTTGAAGTTGCTCAGGGATAATCACCATATGACGGTCCACTTTTTCGTAGAAGTATTGAAAATCAATCATATCAGGAAACTGAAGAACGTCATTTCTATTTAGAGAGTGAAGAAAGATGAAGCTTACAAAACAGAGGAAAGCCCGCGCTTCTCTACAATAGATCTGTGAATCACTAAGCAAATAGCAGAACAATGGTTGAATCGCTTCCTTTGAGGCTGACAAAGCTGCAGGAATGCCGTTATATTTTTCTTATGCAGCTGCCGTTGATTCAATCTAATAAAATCGATCTATCTATCTCTATCTATGGGCTAGTAAGAAGAGAAGGGAGAGGAAGAGAGATAAATAAAATCGAGACCCTGTCGCTTGAAGTGAAAATTGTTAGAATCAATTGAACTGACACAATTATGTACCCGGGACCAGGAAGCGTTCATCTGGCAAAACTAGGTTAATGGCAGAAAAAGGACACGTTGGTACTCTGTGATTCTTTATGTCGTCGGCCAGCGCAAGGACTAAGGCGTTCGGTTACAGGTTGTAATGCGAACGCTTAACATTTTTCTTGGGATAGAAGCAAATGCAACCCTACTTCAGCCGGCTTTATTACTGGGAACGTGTGGCACCGAGCTAAAAAGAAATGGAAAAACTAAGCTAATATTTGCGGAAAATTTGCAGCGAGACTAATTTGGAACATACTTTGGTAAATCAGAAGACGAAAGAGAGATTTCAAGGTTGTGCAGACATGTTGAAAGGGTTGATTCGGCCAAGTTGGACTCTCTTTGAAACCTGGATGATATTTTCATAAACTTCAGAGCTGAGTCAGCACAGAGTCTGGAAGTGCATCATTCAGAAAATCGGGGCTGGGGAGTGAGATAATACTGCGAGAATCGCGATTAGTGGTTACCTGTGATGGATGGCATCTATTCAGCGATGGTAACGGGGGGTGGTAGGCTAGGGTAGTCTTCAAAAGAATAAATTCAGATAAATAGCTCTAGATAGGTTTGAATGGATCAATTAGAACATGGAATCAGTGGCTTACCGAATGTGCTCATAATCCGTGGCTTGCTGTATGTGCTCTTAATCCGCATGATTTGAGTAACTGTTCAGTCTACTATCGACAACAATTCCCTACGGAGAAGGCCATTTATCATTTGCTTTCCGGCTTCGCTCATTATATGTGTCACGGCAAGGTCAAGTAGCTTTAGTAAGCATTTGTCGGGTTTGAAAAGCTTTTTATAACAACAAATACAGCTACTTGGCAGAAATTGGTAGAGAGCTATTATTAGAATTGTTCATTGACCTGGAGATTAATTTATTGATACGAAGATTTATTGACTCCTGTGTTAATTATTTTGTCATAACAAAAAACTTGCCAGCCGGTAACAAACATTATTCATTTCAGTTTTCAATACACCTGTTTAAGATGTTAAATGGTTGGAGAAGTCTATGGGTTCAGAGATTGATGAGAGTCAATTTGCATTGAATTATTATTTTGAGATTATACCTGAGTGAGTGCGCTTGAAAAATGGGTTGTAATTTGCAAGGTTTTTCTAATTATCGATTGGGGTAATTGAAATTGGAATGATATGATAGAGATAGAGATTACCTTTCTCTTTCAACTTTTGTGAGCGTTATCGAAAACGAACCCATACATAAATCCGGTAATCGCCACCTCTGCAAGGTAGAGCTTAAGTTCGCCTAAGTCAATAAGCCACAACCATTTATATGTAATCAGCTGAGAGAAATCTAAGCCAGCCAAGCCAACAGCCATATTCATAAATACGAACCTGACGGTGAAGATTGCTATGTGCTGAAAAACTAGTCTATCCAGGCTTCTATTGCTTCATTCATCATCGGTATCTCCGGGCGACTTTTTACACTCCTTCTAAATTTAGCCATGTATGCTCTTCACTTCTTCAAACTCATCAACAATGAACTGGCTAACTTTTAAACCCAGTGTCTAGTAGTAGCCGCTCTTCCTAAGAGTTCCTTTAATCCGACGTGCCTAACCATAAAGACAACAGGGTAGTGATGTGCGCAATATTGAAAATATACGCACTGATACGTTCGATTGAAGATATTTGAAGGATATGAAACTCAATCCCGTTTGCAAGTTAAGCAATGGTAATCAGTCAAATGGCGCTAATACTTTTGCTTCGAGTCTTTTTCCTCCACTTGTCCGTGCAATGCTCATATGTCTACATTGAGTTGTGGTAAATGGTGAAGCAGACGGGGTTTTTATGGGGCTGCAATCCAATAAGTTCTCAGCTCCTTGGAAGTTTCCGGCCTAAGGCTTTTTGTGATGTCCATTGTTAGTTCGTTGTATAATAAAATCGTAACAGTGTTCAGTGTTGCCGTAGACAAATCTCAATTGAGAAACATCAATCAAATCTCTCTCAAAGCACAAAATTCAAAAGCAGCTACAAATCTTGCTCCGTAAATGAAAGTCACCTCTTAATTAGAACGCCCACAGCTAGCAACCCTCCATAGTACCAGCAACGAAGATTACTAATTTTTTTGTAATGAAACACGGAGGTCAGTCCGAAGCATGAGCCGCGGCCAACACTCTCCCAAATCACAGATAGAATTGATTGAAGACGTTTATTAGGGTCATTCATTCTTGGAGCATCGTAAAAGAAAAGAAACACTTAAACTACATCCCGGTGTATAGATCTCCGGTGGAAGATAGATGGCTTCTTTTGCCCTTGCCCAAAAATCAGTTATTCAAGGCTGGAGGGCAATAAAATAAAAGTGGAAATTAACTGTTACACACCTCTATATTATCAATCGGGTGTCTGGCTGATTATGGCCGGATTTTAGAGAGTTTCACTGTTAAAATGGGTTTTTATCCCTTTTCTTGCATTTTCCTCCAGTAAATGCCCTCAAGTAGAAATCGATTAGGATGAGTTGAGTATCGTGGGAATTGTTTTCATTTTTTGTAGTCATTATTTCGTTTGTGGTTTTCGGCTTAATTGAGGGTTTATTAGATTAGAAACAGATGAGATTTGGCGATATATGTAGGTTGAATTGGATTAGGTTGTGAACTTTCCATTTCGTTGTTGTTGCCGTGGTCTTGATTAATGATTTCCATCTACATGAATGGTGTGGTGTTCGATTCAATGTTGTTCATTGACTTTGTCTCCACAACCAATAAACCAGGAAAATAAAACTCCACCAGAGCTGTCGTTGTTTTTAGTTTCCTTATGATTTCTATCTCCTAAATAATGTCTTTCACAATATCTTAATTCAAAGAACATATTTTAATAAACATTCATCGTTTGTTCACATGGAAGTCCAGTTCGGCGAGAGAAAGCTATCAAGTTGTAATTTCAAAACAAAAGATTCAAGCGGGTAACCTGTTTTCATATTCTTCGTAATTGTGCCTCATTAATTGGCTGATTCTAGTAAAACTTTATAGGAGCTATAGGAACTTTTCCAAATGTCTTAATTACTCCACTGTCGCAATATCACCGATTTGAAAACATGAAGGCACTAAATCAAAATCGCCATCGATAAACGTACAGGTGAATGCGGTGCCGGCACTTGTCTAGGCTCGACCCAAGTAGGACCAGCAGCCGTTAAAGTTGTCACAGGGTTGTTGAATAGCCACCTAAAGATATTGACAATTGTCACATCAATTTTAAAGTTGAAAACCTCCCAACAGTGTGAATAAATGTACCGTAAAACATCAAGCAAGTATTTTAATGGTATATGCTTATTTAAGCGTGTCTATGATGCAGGAGTGCAACGAAAACTCGTCGCAAGTCTTGTAATTGATATTGGCATGACATGGATGGGTATATGTATATGTGTACACCGAGGTTGCTGCATTTCTGCAACTCATATGTAGGCGAGTCTAATAACCAGCTGAACTACTTCTAAAATTGCTGCAGTGCAATTTTTCACACAACATTGCTTCATTACTTCGATAGAGCCATGGACGTCGACCTAATTACTTGATTCACTGGACGATGCAATTAAATTGAGGTTCTTGTCGTTCACGTCGGCTTTTTCCTTTTTTCACAGTTAGATCAACAAAATAAACTTGTAGAGATAATCATGCAAATGGTAGTGAACAAGGGATAGCTGAGGAGTAAGAGTGCAGAATCATAATCTGGATGTTTTACTATGGAAGAAAAGGCCTCCGCATTTTTGAAGTTGGATAAGTTGTAAATTAGAGCCTCTCACTTTGCTCATATCCTTTAATGGATTTTTTTTTGTCCGAAAGGGCATTGCCTTTTATTTTACCATGAACCATCTGGGAAGTTGTCGGTCCTTGTCATATGATCAGTAGCACCTTGGTTGTTACAATTACCTTCTAGTTAGAAAATTATGGTATTTGATAAGGCAGCTAGTGTAGAAATCGGGAAAGTCGAAGCAGTATAGACACACGTCGGGAAACCGAAAGCTGGACGCTTTAGGTATGAAAGGTTTTGTGTATTTCTTTTATAAAGACCTTTGAGAGTGAATTTGTCCCATTAGTACGTAACACGTAATATACCCATATATTGATTTTTTTCAGATTTTTCGGTTGAACAGTTTCGCCCCCCCCCCCGCGAACTCCCCGTCTTTCCAACAAATGTCAAAACTAAGACCAGCTTCGAAAAGTACTAACCGAGGCCTTTCATTCGATATATATTTGGTGAAAAAAAAATTTAGAACCCCCTTTTGCATATTTGAGGACCTCCCTTTAAATTGGACATAAAAGGATGTAACTCACTGTTTCCGTGAGTGTTCACAGTTCCCACCTTTCAACCAAATTTGGTATCAATCCCCGCTGCACTCTCCGAGAAAAATGCGGGTAACGGACAAACAGACAGACTGACAGACAGGCAGTAAATCAATTTTCATACGATTTTGTGTTACAAAAAACCTTTAAAAAATGCTTTAAGTTTTAACTTCTATATGTGGGCTTTTATTCAGGAAAATTGGATAGCTATTTCCTTTTAGGGATTAATTAAAAGTACAAGGAGGGGACAAAACAAAACAAAACAAATGGAAAATTTGAAGCTCCGACTTTCATATATGAGAGGTGTTGTGTACTTTTCGGATAATAATAATTCCTGCAAACCAAATTTGAATTATATGTAGTTTGTACTTTACAGTGTTATCACTGTGTTATGCTGGTCGAGTGCCAGCTGGTGAATATATAGACTTTACGTGTGATTTTAATGACCATGTCGATGGCGATTTGATGGAAATGGATTCGAAATGACCTCTACTGACTGCTGACCATTACTGGCGTTTGAGAAAATAAAACATGATCACAAAAATGGTTGCCATTCATCCCTTGGTGGAGCATGGGCGCCATGCAAGAGGGTCTGCTGAAATGTGCTTCAACTGCATTCCACTGCATCGCGTAACCGGCAATGGAATTGTCTCCTTCCTTAATGTGTAACGTATCCGTTCCACTTCCGCCTTATGATCATATCGCGTACGGGTGGTAAGCGTATGCGCCACCCAAGTTCTTTCTTAAAATAGTACCAGTACTCCGCATATATGTAAGTGTTGAAGAAAGCTTGGTGCTTTTCAGTAACAGTGGAGGTCACTTTCCATGTGCTACCCCCATTTAGCAACAAGAACACAGTCTTAACTTGACCTTGATATAGAGGTACTACATTGCCAGATTTCTGACAAAGCAGCAAAGAAGGTTTTCTCGGCAGATTTAATGCGCTTCCTAGATAGTTAGTTACCATACCTTCGATAAAAGTCAACCTTTCTACTAAATATCCAAGTACCTCGCTCAATCACATCAATTCTGAAGAACAAGGATAAAAACAGCTCATATGTATATACACATTTAAATTAATTTGTTTACGTGTTCAATTTTTTTCCCTGCTGACACTGTCGCAAGCTCTCTTAAAATCGGTGAAGAGCAGGTGGCCCGGAGATCTAAAGTCCCCGCATTGTTCCAAAATGATTGAAAAGGTGATGATGTGGTCAAAGCAAGAAGAACCAAAGCGGAAACCTACCTACCGGTCGGAGACAGTAGGGATCTCAGAGATACACACCCAAACGGGTGCCCTTCTTCGGAATTTTAGCGATCATTCCTTTCTTTCAGTCTCCGGGAAAGGTCATGGATTGCCAGTATTTCCATGTGAATGGAAGTAGTAGATCTGCACATCTGTCTCACTAAGCAGCACATGTTATTTCCTGGGCCAACAAGGCTGGTAAGCAATTCGTCAACCATGATACTTGGCTCTGGAATGGCGATGTTCATATGAAGGTTAGTGAGAAGAAACGCGGAACAATTGCCAAATTTATCCAAATTCCAATCGCGAAGCAAAGTAAACGATAGTTGTTACCCTAGCAGCCTGCCACACATCGACTTGCTAATAGCTGCATAGAGGCTTTCGAATATTTTTTGTTGTTAATAATAAGAGCGGTGCTTTTGGTACAGTTGCCGTCGGAAGTGTGACAGCTATATCAAATTTCCCCCATGGCTCGGTTGGTGCTTATCAAGGAAGCCTCCCTTACCGCTTCTCTTCATTCTAGTAATCGACCCTATCATGGGGGACATTCTACGTTTAGCGCTCTACATATTGTATTTCCCTGTGCAGATGATGTTTTCCTAGCATCTCACATCAAAGCTGATTTCAGGCAACTTGTCCTAAATCAGAAGCAGCCTGTTATAGGGAATAGTTTCCAGTAGATTTCCCATATTGTCTGTAAGCTGTATGATGGCTTATCACTGTGTCTCCCATCTACATTTGCGCGTTGATAGTTTCCTTTTGATTTTCATCATTCAGCACGCATTGTCATTTCATCAACGTTCGGGTAGTCCATGGGAATAATTTTTACGGTTTGGTGTCGAGCCCTGACAAATCGCGATCAACTCGTGGAAAATATGTAGTATTTTCCTTCCGTTATACCTGCCGGGAAACCTTGCTTAAATGCAAACATCTTCACATTCACTGCTTTGTCCGACCTGGCTCTATGTCGCTGGGATACACCCCTTAAGTTTATCTCAGAGTTATAAAAGTTGGTAGTAGTATAAAATATAATATGAAGCATATTATCTCCAAGTTTGATCAAAATCATACTATTAATAACAAGGTTATAGTAGCTCAAAGTTGTCTTTACCGTGTAAATTTACAACCCGAAGTACTAAATCTGATATGCTAAATGTATATTCTTAAAGGGCTACGTACAAATGGGATAGTTCTACACTCAAATATACTCACACAAGAAGCAAACAAAACCTTTCATACCTGAAGCTTCCAGCTTCCGGTTTCCCGACTTGTTCTACTCTACATTATGGTATTGATTGAGGATTACTAATTCGTTGTTTTTCTCATAAGGGGACTGTTTACGTAAGTGATATTCACCCACGAAGCCCATCTTACATTTGCGGAAACATAAAGCCCAGCGACGAGAATGTTGAAACTTTGCTTCGGTATTAGGCTGATGTGTTGAAGTTTTCTGCAGTGAAAGGAGGGAGTTTCGCATCTCACACTAATTTATGGAGCAATCACTCCTATTCCACACTTGCCCCGTTTCGTGGGCATAATAACTATAGATATAAACCCATTATTTTCGCTTTTATCAATTCATTTTCGGGTGTTGGAGCCTTTTCCCTTGAATGGGTGTCTTTCACTGGTCCAAATTGTGCACTTTCCACTTTTGTTTGAGGCCCATAATGCACGGGCTTTTATCTGTATGCTTCGCCAATAATCGGCACGTCCACTTCAAGTGGCTAAAAGTATCGTATGCAGTCTCACAATGACTGAGGCTTATCTGAATAAATTTTATTTGTTCCTTGGTTTGGGATCTCTCTTAGGCAAGCCTTTTTTCCATACCATTTGCTTCGATCGGATCTGTCATGTTTACTTTTTTGGTACATACAGCCAGCAAGCTAACGATCGTCGTTTGTGTTCCACCGTATGCTCTTCCCAAGTTTTTTACTGCGTCGACACTACCGTCCATCATTCCTCCGTATTTCCGCTTCCGTAGTAGTATCATCAAGGTTTGTCAATAATTAATTGCCTCATTATGGCGTCCTTTCTTAAAGAGTCTTACTAGGTTCTGCATGCTGTTTTTTGGAGCTTCTTCACTTTTTACAATTGGAAGCTTTTCAGCACCACCTCCTTCAGAAAGTTTCCATTCTGAGTACTTCAACTAGCACTTTACCAACTCTCTCATCGTTAATATGCAGCATTTCTTCCCTGCTTGTTTCCAGCACGGTCGTTGCCATTATCAATACTTGGTCTTCAACTCATTTCTACGGACCTGCTCAAAGATCTAAATATTTTATTATTTCATTTGGAGGAATCCAGATTGGTTCTCCCTTCTTTTTCACTTGTAAATTAGCTATATATATAGCGACAACCATGTAATCAACCAAACCAACTTCCTCTAATGGTTATGGTAAATCTCTGTGTGTGAAGTGAATAACTTCACTCAGTTTAAGGGGGTCCTCAAATTTACCAAATCTAGCCGTATTGGATATCAAATGCATGGTCGTTATTAGTGCTTTAGAATGCCATGGAAAGGGGGTGGGGCGAGAAAGGGCAGGGGTATATCTCAAGGATCCATTCTCAGAATCAAATCGATGAATAAATAATGTTTTTGGCTTAAAAATACTCTCTCAAAAAAGTTAATAATAGTATGTTGTTATATTTTTGGGAATCGACTGAACACCTCTCTTAGGTATCACCTAAAATCATAAAATTTAGTTGTAAGTCCCCGGTAATAGCGTCATAAAAGATAAATCTAGCCAAATACTTCTTATTTATTGGACCGGAACATGGGAGTAGTCTAATTAAGTAATAGAGTCTAATAAGTAGAAGTTGTCTAATAAATCAACTTAAGGGAGTCATCCCGTAAGAAGGCCGTTTTTTGGCTTTTTTCCGAAATTTTTTGTGGAGAACTATACATACAAATACAAATTTTTCACCATCGATTTATTAATATCTTGAGCGTCCACATTAATTTTTCCATCCCGATCGCATAGTTGGTTATTGAAATGCAGAGCAATTTATACACCCATTTCCAAAAAAAGTGATGGCATTTTGACGCACAGACCTAACTATAATCCGCAAAATAGGATTATTAAAAAATATTAAAAGCTAAATTTTTGGGGCTGTATTATACTTTTTTTTGTGAATTTTGGTGTTTTTTTAAGGCTTTTTTAATGAATAAAAAAAAACTACAGAATGGATCGCAATTATCCTAGTTTGTCGACCGTAGAAATCTGTCCTGAATAAGTCGTGAAAATTTTATAGAATTTCGTTGGATATATTTTAGGCTATGGTGGCAGCCGATTTTCAACATGCACTTTCGAGAAAAATGCATTTAAAAAGTAGAATGCGATTTTAAGCCATAAAACCTTAACTGACCATTAATCTGCTATACCTAGTCCAAAAACCATAGGTTTCTTCAAGAAATACATGTAAAGCCTTGGCTTCAATTCTTGTCTTTTTAGCGGACTCATTCAAATGTCATCCGGACCGATAAATACGAGCTTTATTACGGTGATCGACATAAAATTGGCATGTGACTTATCACGTGTTTAACACTATAATTTTCGAACGACTCCGAATATCACTTTGCCCATATATTCTACACTATATCTAGATACAATTGATGCCATAAAAAAAATTCGATTCTACAGATCCGGCACACGGGATGACCCCTTAAATTTTCCGCTGACAGTAAAACCAATTCCCTGCACAGCAGATTATTCTTGCGTGTGTCAGTCCCGAATGTTGGTAGGGTCATAGCAGGTCTAATTTATTTCTTCAGTGTAAATTTACTCCAACCCAAGATATAGAAGATGAAATATCGTACATAAATGGTTCGATATGCTATAGCGCTATACATATATATCGCTATATATTACAAATTACGCAGAAAAGTATTATACCCAAATATTCTAACAGTGGAAATACACAAAAGCTCGGTACTTCAAGTGGCGAAGCTTTTGTATTTGCAAAAACTAAACAGGATTACGCAACTACTGTTTCTACAACAGTCTGTGAACAGTTTTCAGCTCCTATCCGGAAGGGTCAGAAGATCGCAAAACCTTTTATAGTATACTCATAAAAAAAGGGTAGAAAACGTTATTCTACTGAGTACGGTAGGGTATATGGTGAAAAGACATTCACTTCGTAAAGCACATAAGCGGGTACGATTACAGTTACGATATTTTTAATGTAAACTCACATGTAAACTAATCTGTTCCAAAGTTTCATATACAGGTATTATTTTAGTTTAGTTTCTGCCAGACCGCTAGAGGCTCGGAGGGGAATGGAAATCATGTTGGTAGTAGCACAGGGATCCATTCTAGGTCCAAATTTCTGGAACGCTTCCTTCGATAGATGGCACAAGAGTCACGCTTGGTCGATTATGTAGGGAACGTGGCGGCACTTGTTGTTGGCGCACTATTGAACAGGCACAAATCATACTTGGCATATTGATACCACGGGTAAATGGATCTATGACTGTTCATGGTTTCGGCTTTGCGCTGGAAAAAACTGCAGTAGTCATTTTAATCAGAAAGAGAATCCCGACCTTGCGGCCCATATCGATTGAAGAGCTGACTATATAGTGCAAATCAGCGGTTAAATACTTAGGTTTGATTTCTCGACTTGAAGATAAGCTTCGGGCAAATCAGCAGTGGTCTAGGTATAGGAGTTGAAGTCTTGGTCTTGAGTCGCCTAATGGTGAATGTTGGACGCCATATATCTATTGGGAGCAACGCACTTTATTCTGCTTTACGGGGCCGACGTCCTTGACAAGGAGGTGTATCGTAATTTCCTTACCGAAATGCAGAGCTAGGGAGCTTTGCGAATAGCGTCTGTTTATCGCCTTATTTCATAATCAAACGTAATAGTGATCGCGAGAGTGATAACCATTGTCCTCTTACTACTACGGAACGTCAAGCCGAATTGTGCACCATGTTCTTCAATACACCTATGCTATTTTGTACTTCTGCGATGAACACCAGGGGGTGTCGGGTAAATTTCTAAAATGTGGGAATATATTATTATTAACTTTATTTGTGCAGATATCGGAACCGGTTATATTTTGAGGCTTAGATTTCATAGAGATGCACTACTGTGATTTTTTTCGGATTTTTCGGTTGGATAGGTTCTGAGAACGAGACCTGTTACACTTTTTGATGGTCATATTTTGAGCCCTCACTCCCCTATGTTTCGCCCAATATCAAATATTGAACCAGTTTCGAAAAGTACTAATTGAGATCTTTGAGATTTGATACCCCACATGGCTACATTCTGTGAAAAAAAAATTTGCAGCCTCCTTTCACATGTATGGGGGGGCCCCCCTTAAAGTTAACACAAAATGGCGGCAGTTGCTGCATGTAAAGGAAACGGCAGATCACATACTCTTACCAAATTTCGTGACAATCGGTCCAGCCGTTTCCCAATAAATCGGCCGTGACAGCAGACAGACAGACGGACAGACAGACATTGAATCGATTCTAATAAGGTTTTGCTTCACACAAAACCTTAAAAATGGAAGTCTAGTTTTAAGCCAGAATAAGCTTTTTCCAGTAGCTGTACCCCCGTGACACTTCCTGCTTCCAGGCTAAAATGAACACAAGTCAACTCGGAAAGGCCGTTTGCTTCGCTCTCTGCATTCGCATTCATTATAGAAAGTCGCACATTTCTAGAAAACTGTTGAACTGTTGAAGTTAAAGTTACCAAGTAAATGTAATATTTTTTTTCTGTTTTACAGATCTATTAAGAAATGTCTAAACGACAGTTATTCATGGCATAACAAACTATTCAACTACTAAAATACAGAAAACCAAATAACATACTCACCTCTGTAATCACCATCATCATATAATCCAGGAATGGTTGGCAATGCCCAAAAGGGCTCTTCCGGATACACCATCATCATTTGAAATATTTTGAACGTTATCTTGGTAAAAAATTAGTCTCTGCACAATAACAAGAGAAACTCTTAGAAAACGGATGTAACAACGAAGCTGAACGAAACGTTAATGCAAAACTCTATTTACGTTGAAATATTCCTTCTCAGGTAATAACTTGCAGAAACTTGCATTCTCCAACAGAAACTGGATGAATATAGCTTTAGACTAATCAATCATGAAGTCATATCAAATCATGGGTCCTGATAATTGACGATCACAAATCACAGGAAATCAGAATATGCTACGCTCCATCTCAATTCTTTAATCCAACGTCAGGTCTACAGTTTCCTTATCGCTAATATTTTCATATATGGGAAATTCCTCTCTTTAGGTCAGTTAGACTTGCAGAAACTACTGCATAGGAAAGAAGTGAGTAGTCCGAGAGGCGGGAAGAAAGTCATCGACTGCTAGGGGTGCGTTATATCTTAATATGAGAAATGAGCATTCTACTACCAGCTGAAATTCCTCAATTACCATCCCACTTTCTAACTTGTTATTGAGAATAGATACGCGAATAGAGAATATACAGAAAATATCAAGTTCCAATAAATTCCACCGTGTTGCGGTCTAATTGGAACCATTAAAGTTCTGATTTTGGATTGGGTTCCCACAACAACGAGTTGATATTAAATTTTGTGAGACGAAGATATGACCTGCTATAAATTAGTCGAAATGGAAGAAAACACTTAGTTTTCAGTTAGAGAAGAAGGAAATAGTCACGGTCTCTTTCGGTTATAGCAGTGTCAAGCATCGTGATTTTTTGCCGAAAAGTCCGATAGTCAAGAAAGAGTATTGTTTGGTGGTAATGAGAAGTTTGTGTGCCATAGCGGTTCAAAAAAAATTGTTTATTGACTGGTTGGCTTTGCACATTCATGACGCAATATAATTGAGAGCCATTATAACTCGAAAAATTTTCACTAAACCGCAATCACTTGATTTGTCTTTCTCGGATTTCTTCCTAGGGATTAGGCGTTCCAAACCTCGAGAGGAGTCAATGGCTAAATTGAGGTTGGCACTGATGGGAAACACCAAGTATAAAAAATATAGAAAAAATTGGATCAGACGCTGGTGTAAGTTCGTTGTAGTCAATATATATAGGGTTGGCATTTACCCCTTGGCGGGATATTGCATGTCAATCACACCTACGTGCCATCGTTCTCAGTTATCTGAAATGCATTCCAGCTCCCACCATGATTTTCTGAGCTCTCTGCACTCGTTCTTTACTGTCGGGAATCTTGGGCGAGTGGATTCAAGTGTGTGGCATTGCCAGAAATGCTGTTTTCGCCCCTCCTTGATGTGTATCCTGTCCACTGCCACAACCGTCTTATACTCATACATTATACTCCGATGGCACGATGCAGACAGGTGTTCACGAAGTCTTAGAGCTTTTGAGTGAGGTTCGCTTGCCATGTACTACTCCCATATAGTAATATAGAAAGAACACTAAAACAGTCTCAGCTTGATCTTGAGCTAACTGCTTTTCCAGATTTTATATAGGCCGGTGAAAGCACTGCTGCTGTTAATGCGTCAGACAACATTGAATTCCTCCACCGTCCGCAGAAACTACGCTTCCTAAGTGTACAAACTGGTTGACACCTTCGATGCTCTGCCAATTAAGATACAGATAGGAAGACCGGGACAACCCATCAGACTGAAAACAATGCTTTACTTGGTATTTGCTTCTCTTTTCAAATACACAGCCATTTGGTAAAGGGCTATTACCCGGTTAGAGAGCAAACAGATTTCATTGGCGTTATTGAGGTGTTTAAGGAAAGATGTCATCGTCCATTGAATTCCTTCACGTCCTCCGGATAAGGCAGCATGAAGAACGACACCGATAACAAGAAAATATAATATCGGCGACAGGATACAACCCCGACCGACTACGCTTTCAACTTAAAACGTGACATTTTACGCTATCATATCTCACTGTGATAGTAGCCATTAATTTCTCTGGAATACCTCTCCATCGGAGAGTAATTCAGGCACACTTCCTGTTCACGATATTGAAAGCTTTCTCGAAGTCGATGAAAAGCAGGTGAAGCGAAAATCGAAACTCCGTACCCGGTTCAAAAATTACCCGTAGGGGGTTGATGTGGTCAATGCAAAAGGATCCGGAGCGAAAACTAACTTGTTGTTTGTCTATTAATTTTTCGAGATGTTCTTTGTTGCGTTCCAGGATAATTTGAGTTGTTATCATTGTAACGGCCGGGAGCACACAGATACCCCTTCAATTGTCGCACTGAAAACGTGTGCCCTTCTTTCGAACTGATAAGCTCTGTGCTCGAACAATGACAGGGCGATGGAAGCTGCAGGAATCCAGAAAAACCTCTCACCATTACCGTTACGGTCGCCAAGACCGTATTTTCTCATCACATGTCCGAGCAAGGAGTTATCAGAGCTCACCTTGGCATTCAGATCACTTATCACGACCACAATGTGACCTTTAGGAAGCCTTCCCTTCATGTAACTGCTAGTAGAAATCATCCTTTTCCACTACAGCAGAAGTCTTGGTTCGTGCGTAGCATTTTACAATTGTAGTTTTCCTTTCCCTGAACCGGAATCTTGCTGTTAGAAGGCTGTCAGAAATCGGTTTCCAAGTGAAGACAGCGCTATTTGCGCCAGCCGTCAGAAACAACCCCGCACTGTATTCGCGTCTGCTTCCACTTTGCTTTCCAGAGTACAAAGCACATTGCCGCGAGAGGAGGAGGAGTACGCTCTAGAGTCCCAACATCTTACTTTGCTGAAGCCCACAATATGTAGCTTATATCGTTAAAATTCCTGATCAAGCTGGAGAAAGCGTGCGTTCTGAGGGCCTCGTTACCGTTGTCGAGGAGCGTGCGTGTATTCACCAATCATATTTGGTTTCGATAGGCAAAGGTCGTAGCTGCGAAATTAGTCCTTATCTGAGGCGTCGTTGACGTTTTGATAGCAATAAAGTTTCATAAATTGCAGGTTGCTAGCCCATAAATTTTTATCCCTTTAGTCGCCTCTCACGACAAACAGGGAAGATTTTGAATATATTTTTTAGCACCAACACGGTGGGCTGTAGTGGGGATCACTTTATTATCAAAGTAGTTTTTGGGGAAAATATGAGGGAGACATTTAGCAAATATTAGAAAAAGGATAGATCTAAAAAGGGGAAACTATAAGACCAACTTTATTTTTATTTCGCAAGAAGGCTTCTTCCACATTTTCGGTACAGTTTTCCAAAAACCTGATTTTGATTTCGTCCAAAGCAGAGACAACACGTTAGATATTGCCTGACCTTTCTTTTTTGATTTGGAAAAGTAATATGTTTTCCAGTTATTAAGAACGAACAGCGAACTTTTCATCATCACCAAAAGTGCAACAACTAGTATCCGGCCTGGCCCAGCCGTAGTAAGGTACACCAATTTTGTATCCCTAAAAGGTATTTGGCGTCTTGGCCAACGTTACCACTCCATATAAGATAGGGTCTGCCACGTATTTTTTTTTTCTAGCATAGATATTGCCTTTGTGGGCTTTCTGGGCGGGATCATGGTTGTGAGAACGCTTTTAAATTCCGTCGTTATGCTAGCTACGGGATAATCCAGCTTCTTTTGGAGGTCAAAAAGTCTTCGGAGGATTTTTCTCTCGAAGGCCGTTGGTGAGACATTTCGTGTGGAACAGTGTCTGTAAACTGAAAGAGCCCCTGTTTGCTGCCAAAAACTGTGTGGGGATTTTGTTGTCATTGCAGTGCCTCATGCGCTTTAATCAGTTCCCACCAATAACAGGTATTATGAATTTGAGGATTGACAAAAAGGTCACTGGTAGTCTACGTAGTGGAGATTTCGTCGATCATCTAGCAATCTAATTTATATTATGTGGAAACCGACCGTTTATACTGGTAGACTATTTCTACCTGAGGTGAGGCTGTTGTCAGCACAGATAGATCTGATGGACTGCCTCTGTCCGGACGAAAATTTGATCAGGTGTAAGAAATATGTAATAATGTATGCTTCAAAGCTTCAAAAATGGAAAATGCCAGTTGAAGAGAGGTAATTCGCACTTGTTTATTCTAGTTCGCGTATATTTATATTTCGGCAATAACTTGTTCCTTTCTTTAACGCTATATTTCTACGATTGCTTTTGGTAGTAAGTTTTGATACGCGAAACATCTGCCCAACAGTTTTTATGTAGAACGCACAGAATTCTACAGTGACAACTCATAAATAACAAAGTATTAGAAGGGCAAGTGTGACCTTCGCTGGTTGATCTATGTGCAGCATCAAATTGCTAATTTCGTGAATATTTACATAACTTGATCGCGGGTGGTAGGGGGGGACGTCATTGTAGATTGACTGACTCTAGTCTTCTATAATAGATAAAACTATTCGAAGCTTACATTATTTGCTCCTGTTTTAACACTTTTTAAGTCCAACTAGTGAACTGTGAATCTGAATTTAGCTTAAATATATGCCGATCTATATGCAAATCAGCTTTGGCTACAGACAGAGCTTCCTTTATGGATTTGGTTGGTAGCAGCTAAATAACATTGGGATCAGCAGGCTTTTCAGAAAACTGTTTTTTTCTTTCAATTTGCAGTTCAGAGAAGCGAGGGAAGAGGGGAAATTTGTTTTGGTGTGAAAGGCGGCAATGAATTTTAACTTTGCCCAATACAGGTTTCTTGACAGTTCATGATATCAGGATTATAGGGAAAGATCAACGAAATAAGAAGAAAAGGTGGCGAAGTTCCCGTTTAACAAATTGTAGAATAGCCCACGGATTTTCCCGTTTACGTCAATGGTCAGGGAAGCCAACATGGGCACTCGTATTTTTTCACTGCGTTCTTCGGAGCTCTATATATATCGTTTCCGAGCTATAGAATTGGTGTATTTTCCCCTGGAACTTTTTGTTTTTCTCTATAATGCGCATTATGAATATATTGGATTCGCACCAGAACATAATTTAAGAAAGATGGCGCCTTGATATAGAACGTTTTGATAGTTTATCTATTGTAGATAAACTATTGGCTTCCTATTTGTATCCCATTGGATAAGCGGATAAGCGGTGCGTTGTAAAGGCAATGAGGTGTTGGATGTTGCCAATACAGGAGAATCCACGGCGGAAGGCAGCCTGCTTTCTGTCGATTAAGTTGTCAAGATTTTCTTTAATGCGTTCCAGGATAATCTTGAGTTGACTCAAGGGATATCGAAGGCACAGCAACTGCAAATGTGTACATGATTATGGCAGTTAGTAACAGACACTGACTTAAAGAATATGCTCTCAGACCCGGTATACCCTACAATTTGCAATCACAATGGATAGGATGAAGAAACCCTCAGGCACTTCCTTTTGCTAGTACCAAAGCAGGTAGACAATTCGTTGGCAACGTCAAACACGTGTCTGATCATTCAGTGGGGGCGTTGCTATTTTTCGTAAATGCTACGGGTTGGCTATGAAGCCGACTGGATTCAATTCCGTTCGCTCTTCGTCGTGAATCCATGCAGCAATGGGAATTCGTGGTATCAAAACGGCTTACCACAGTGCTAATTTAGATCCTAGGAGCGGCTAATGGGAACTGTATACAATGCATATTTGAATTCATTTCCGGGGATATCTTATTCCCGTGTACATTTTATTGCAGGGCGGAAATTGCATTAAAGTTCTAAAAGTGTTAAACTTTTCATCTCTTGATGTATTCAACATGGTTTCTCCGGACTATGTCCCAGTAGGACTATGTCCAAGTACTCATTACAATACTTGTATTACCTTTTTTTGTTATTTCCAGGCAAAAAAAGTAATTAATTTTTGTCATAAATTTCGACTTGAGAGGACTATGTTAATGCTCGGTTATTTAAACCAGTATCCTGAGGTTCCACTTCGGAGATCTTTGCCTATTGGGCTAAAACTTGGTAACATCATTTTACTTGAAACTGACCCTGGTACCCTGGTACATTAAATTGCATGAAAGCATAAGATTGGTCAAAGCGCAATATTGCATTATCACACTTACATGAGAAGTGTTACCTAGAGCGCTATCATCTTGCCTCGCTTCAGTCGCAAATGTTTAACAGTTTTTCGGGTATGCAAAGGAACCTGAAGCAAAAAAATAATCTGAATGTTTTGGGGAGCAAATAATCAGCAATTTATTTGGTCGGTGTTTCCTGAAGCTTTTATTGGCTGATTCGTCAATCCGATATAGCCAAGATAGTCTCATTCATTGCTTACCGGATATCTCAACTGAAAACTTGCAAATGGCAAACAACTTTTCATTCTTTCGATTTCCTGAAAACAATTTCAATCTATCTGAATAATCCATGTTTCTATCTACTCTGACCATGCGCTTTCAATTCATCTAAATACTTCAAATCTGGATAATTGCATAATATTTCAATAACTTTTTATGTGGCGAAACCGATACGAAAAAACGTCTTTTCAGCTTCCCAGCATGACTCCAATTGTCTACTAAATATCAGTCATGTACAAGAGGAAAAAAATGAACTAAAAAATATGGAAAGAAGTACGGTATTGCCTCGCTTGGTAATTGTCAAAGAGCTAGCATAATTGGACAAGCTAAATAAAAATATGGGTCATGGTTGCGACAAGAGTGAAACTGAACAATAGATGCAGAGTTGGATACAATTCAAGTAGCACAAGAAGAATAAAATTCTTCATAAATGAGATATTTTATTCGAGGCTACAAAGCTACTGTTTTATTTGTGCAGAGCTATAATGTAGGAGATGGTTATCTGGTAAAAGCTTGTTTTCATGAGTTTTTAATTTTGAGGATTTATGAGACCACTACGTAAAAATTGTTGATTATCGTCTGTGAACGTTGTTAGAATAAACTGAATACGAATTTGTGCTGAATGTCAAGTAATTAATGTGACTTCGAGGTCATTGTTTGATCGGATTGGTATTAGAAAACTTCGACTTTATAGTGAACTCGTCGAGAGAGTACGAGCAGAACAGTGCGAATAGAGAAAATACTGTATCACAATCTTATCTACCTGAATAATATGAACATCAATAAGTGACCCAAAACGAAAGATTTAAGCCAGAAGCCCAATTTCTGATCGGCCTGAAAACGGGACATCTAACACTATAGTATGTCTTTATAGGTTATTGCTTGTTTCCGAGTAAAAGTCAATAATAAAGATAGTCAATATAATTTAAATCAATAAAATTCTGGGCCTGGCGAAACTGTTGGCCATAATGATAATCATTTGATTGGACTTTTAGAGGCCTCTTTCTTTGTTGCATTTATGACTTTATTATTGATTCCTTATCTGGAGGTTTTTACGACTGTTGTCGAATGTCTGGGTAGCGAAACTACAGGAAACGTTCTAAGATCGTTCAACTTGATCTATAAAAATTTTATGGATTTATTTTATTGCAGGGGATATTTTGTTATCGTTTTAGATGAAGTTATTAGCATTATTTATAATATTGATGCTATCATTGTGGAAGCCATGTGAGCAGGAGTGATAATTCTGAATATTAAAGTTGTTTTGGCAGCAACATATGGTACTGATTGATGGCATTTGGGCACTTTTTTGGTTATTTCGAGGCAATCAATTTGTTTTAATGATCGTACCTTCGACTCGTGTTCCAATTTATTGTAACGTGGATTTAATGTAGTAGTTCAGCATTTTGAGAATTTTTCCCAAGACGTCGGAAAGAGCTTTATATGAATTTATTGGACTTAATAACCAATAGCTCGATGGAAGACAAGCAATAGTACTGTATTTGGCATTTCTAGTGTAAATACTAATTCAAATAATGATGGTAGGTGACATAGATTTCTCCTCGAAAAGACTGTATTTCTCCATAAATTTGTCGCTATGACCCCATGATTAGGTGGTCGTCTTATTCGTGCCTCTGATAACTGAAAACCTGTATTTTAAACACATAAAATCCAACAAAACTTTCCAAAAAGTCTATCCACCGGGATATGAAAGGCAGACATGGAACGAATTCTTCACGCCAAAAATTTATTTAGCCTCTTTCTTCTCCTTCAGTAAGCAACTACGAGAGCAGGAAGTTCACGAAATTTAATAAGTAATTTCAAAATTACAGTACTAATATCCATAAATAATTTCATCTGAACAAAAAAACGGCAATCAGTAACCATTCAACCTCAGCCAAACATAATTTTTTGTGTTGTTTTTCCTTCAATATGACCTCATCCCATTCCATCAAAGGCAAAGACATCAGCGCGAGAGATACTCTTGTCCGTAATCGCGACATTGAGTTGCTTTAAAGTGCAATAACTTTGCAACTGCAGGATCCATGGAAATCCAGAAGAAGTGTTGTGGCTGCTGCCTAGCTGGATGCCGCCTGCTGTCTGCTTGATTCTGATGAACGAAAATGACTGAAACATTGGTCGTTTCTGTCCTGTGCGCGCATTATCACACAAAATAAGACCCTCGAGGCTCTTGCGCGATCGACCCGCTGCTGCTGATGCGTTTCATGGGAGACGACCACTATGATGATGATGATGGGAATGTTGCCGTCGATGATGATGATGATGATGACGACGATGGCGATGTGGACGAGGCGCAACGCATAATAATTTCATGATGAATATCGCAAAAATGAGATGACAGTAAAGAAAGGACGGGATATAACTGATGGAGTTGGGAGTAGACATTCAAATATAAAGGTAGGAGTCAGCCACTTTACTAGCTGCCTTGTCAAGGGGTTCAGGATAGCTGACTAATCTTTAGACAAGGTTAGGATCGAAACTTTATAGGGTTTAATTGTAAACTATTCTCCCCTTTCCCCACTGGGGATACAGTGTATCGTAGCTTTGTAGTGTACTACTTTTTTTATCAGAAAAGGGTCGGCTGTGCACTGGTTCTACGACCTGTAGATAACCAGTAAAAGTTGAGTACTGCGACCAGCGTGTCTGGATGTTCTACAGTACTCAAAACTGGGGAAAGTAATTGATAATAAATTTGCGCAAAGTATATAAGAAGTCTGTGTCAGTTGTCAGCGACTACCTGAGTCAAATCAGGGTAATAATCTGGGGCGAGCGCAATGCTCATCACATTGCCTCCTATAAAACCTCCTTTAAGTTCATGCTGCAATCGTGGGTTTTTGCAGTAATTATAATATAAACTAAGATTGTACCAAGTTTGGTGGTAATCGCAGTATTAGTAATAAAGTTATAATAGGTTAAAATTGTCGCTTCGGTGCAAATTCTAAAACTTTGAATGTCAGTAGCACGCATAATATATGCATATGATTACGGAAAAAATGTCCATTCAAATGTTTATATACAAGAAATACACAAAAACCTTTCATACATGAAACCTCCTCTGGTTTCCCGACATGTTTTCAACTAGCTAGAAACTTCGCTCAGAACCCGGAGTTTTACAGAGAAGTTGAAATAGAGATTTTAGTTGAAAAAATAGGGAAACCAAAAGCTTTCAACACCCTCTTCAATCCTGCCAACAATCGAGCTTAGTAAATAAGCAAACTTTCGTAGGGAATACAATAAATGTATGAACATACAAAACCACATCTTACACCAGCTAGCCACCCATTTATCCATAGATCAGTGCTTCGATAATACATCTTATGAACACTAAGAACAAAGAAAATGCAGCTGGTAACTCGGGCGAAATTACGATATTATTCAGGGCTGAACACTCTTCTAGCTCACATCAGATCTATGGTAATTTTTGCCCTTCATATTTGGAGGGAGCAAGAAAAGGTGGTTTCAAGATTAAGATGGATCAGTTGGCGAAGTGGTTTCTCCATTTGTCATGGAACTGGGATACGATAGTTCGTTTTTCAAATAGCTGGGAAACAAGGAACTAGGAAATTTTTGGACCAGGCTGATAAGAACCTACCGTTGAATGACACGCTGAGCAGCACACCAGGCAGAATCGGATAAACGACAAGAAAACCAATACCTTAAACAGAAAACCACGACCCTAATCAGATTGTTGTATTTGTACCTAAAAAAAGGCAGAGGAAGTCATATAGCACTGCATGGACGATGGCTTATGTCTTGAAAGATTTTGTTAATCAAGCAAAAGGATTGTAAAAAGAACGATTTCGGGTTCATAAATATAACATTAATGAACACGATAGAGTCGATTTCAAGTTTGTATCTGAGTCCATTTCACGATACTCAGCATCCTAAAGAGCCCCGGTAGTTTGGATTTATGAATACATTCAAAGTATTCCTTGCCTGTTGCAAAAGGTCACTAGAAGAGATTAAAATTTGTGAGTTAGCAATCCAAATTTTACTGCTAACTGAAAAGTTAAGACCACCTCAGATAAGTCTGATCTCAGGGCTATGACCTTTGGATATCGAAAACGATACAATGATTGGTTTTTTGGACTGTGTGCAAATTCCTCGATAACGGCATTGAACGACCCTCCTCCAATTTCAGCGAGAATCCCAACGATAGAAGCTGGAAATTAAGGGCTTCAGCGAGGCAAGATGATATGACCTTGGAGAATACTTCTCTCCCTCTTCTCACACCAGTTTGTGCTGCTGTGTTTTTGTACTCTCAATATCCAAGTGATAGCAGACGTGATTCAAGTGTTGTACTATTACTGAAGCCGCATAACAAAAATGGGGTTGACAACGGTTTCGATTGAAGCTGTCAAATCACGAACGAGTTCACAAGTAGTCGTAAGTCTTTCGACGGTCCTGTAAGGAATGTTAACGGTAGGATTCTCATGCATAATGATGAACAGCTGAGAAGGCGGATAGAGCACTTCACCATATTTGTGAATCGTATAATATTCGGTGAGTTTCCACTTCTCGCGGTTTACGGTCTTCCAGCGAAGGAGCTGCCACTTCTACCCATTTGTAAATTTTGCGACAACTAGAGGGATATTTGAGCGCTTCAGCGACGATGTTAGCCAAACCCTTCGACAGCTTAACCGACAGGGAGCAGACTGGTTTGGGCTATGCATTCTCATGTACTGAACATCAACCTCTCGATAATCTGGATGAGGAGTCTATCTGGAATGCTCTACGCAAAGGGGTATTGCGGGGAAACTAATAGCAATTATCAGAGGGTCATATGGTGATGCAAAATATCAAATGTTGCTTCGATATAAAATCTAAGAGAAATTTGAAACTCAAAGCAGGATCCGCTAGGATTTTCCCTCTTTCACCAATACTTTTCGTTCTCGCTATCGGGGAGGGTTTTCATACTGCCTTGGATGGAGAATATAGAGTGATTCAATGGACTATGGCAACTTTCCCCGAACACCTCTATTAAGGAGATAACACCTGTTTGCTTTCTGACCGAGTCATCGCCAAATTAGTCTGGATCTAGAAGCGGAGGCACGCAGAATTGGTATGAAAATAAACACCAACAAAACCAAGGTTTTCAGTCTGATTGGTTATCGCATTCTTCCTATTAATGGGGAGAACATCGAAGTCATTGATTATTTTTTTATATTTAGGAAGGGTTGTTTCCGTGGGTGACCTCATTCAACTTGATATCGTAAGACACATTAACAGCGCTAAATCGGTCTTCTATGTTTTGTCCAAGATTTGAATTTCAATTTTCTCGGCACTAACATGATGTTGACACTGTGCTGTTATTTGGAAGAGTACATGGAAAATGATCCGCACTATTACGTTACATGGCGGACTTTTACGCCATATAATTTTCAAGATTTCGTTGAAAACCAAATCGGTCTCCTGCCTTAAGGGGGGGAGTCCCTATACACGTAATAGGTAAGTGCATGTTTTTTTTCCAACGAAAACCGCAATTTGATTGGTACCCCCCATCAAAGGTATCTTAAGTACTTTTTATATCAAATAAAGGTGTTGATATTGTTTGCAAAGGAAAGAAGTGTGGGGTCCGAATGGGGCCAATTACTTTAAGCACCTGCTGTCAGACACTACCCACTCGAAAAGTTTGAAAAAAAAATGTGATGTTCCATGCCATGGTCTCCAAATACCCTATGTTACCTTATCTGCTGAAATAATTTGAAAATTTACTGTGAACCCCCTTAAATTCATCATTGGCATATTAGATTGAAATCCTGCTCGACACACCAAACTTTTCCGGCCAGAACCAAACATGCGTACCGCAAAGTTTATCCTGTCGAAAACCAGGAGGACATGCAGATGTATTGTGGGCATTCTGACAGGCCATAATTCACTAGCTGGGCATATGTTCAGAATTGGAATTACTCAAGATGATACGTGCTCCTCCTGTAATGAGGAAGCGCAATCCACGGAGCATTTCCTATGTGAATGCCCCGCCTATGGACGCATCAGGCATCAAATTTTTGGTGCGGATGTTCTCCAGTTGCGACGGGTAGCGTCACATCCACTAACGGAAATCCTACCATATACATATTAACGAATCCAGAATATTCCGTTAGACGGGGGTGGCGAGTACAATGGGCCAGCTCGGAAGCTGTAGCTTCTCCCCCCCCCCCTCCACACACACACACATAAGAAATCAACCAAACCTTCCATACCTGAGCTGAGCTTTCGGGTTTTGAAGTTGCTCAGATGATTGTTATGATACGGACGTGAACTAAATCTAAAAGGTATTTGGCTAAGATGCTGACACGGTTGAAATTATTACAGGTTTCATAAACGAATCTTAATCTATCTAATAAATATATCCTACAGATGAAACCTGTACTGTCATGCTACCTTTACATTGGATAAATGTATATGCTCTTCAGGTAAACTAAATGCATTTCCGGGCCCGGAGAGAATCTCCCCCTTTCCATGCCCACCTCCTCAGGCCTAGAGATGACCTTTAGAGGATATGAAATATTATACGGGAGAAAACTTTCCATCCTCAGGAATTAGTTTCTGCGATAGCGTTGCAATTCCGGCGCTTACACCTTTCAAAACTTTCCTAGCACTGACTGAGACTCTTGCTGCTGCTTGCAGTCACACTACTCTGGGCCTGAAGTGTGGAAATGTCTGAAGAGTTAATTCTGGCTTGGACGTAACCATCAGTTGGTTTTCATATTTTTGTCTTAACCAATCTCTACGGTTGTTACCAGGATTGGGTGTTGCGCGCTCCGGTATCAATTAAATCTAAACAAAGTCCATAACCCCAAGTAACGTTGTTGCCTATTGGGGGATTTATTGATTTTTTGACAAATTTTCAATTATTGACAGTAAAGCCACACATGACCGCACCCAGTATACCTTTGAACGATCCGCCAACGACTCAGTCCAAAAACCATACTTTGATTGGAGTCTAAGTCCTCCCTGAAGTCAACGTATTCGCATAAGTCTTTAAATCAATTTTAAGAGCAAGATTGCGATCGCACCATGATACTGTCTCTGATGTCTCTGTGCACACCTTTTGCAATGAAATGTATATTTCATTGAATGAAAGAAATGGAAGAAAAATAATTGAAAATGAGTCGAGGATGGTCAAGGGAGTCTTGAGGCTCGGCCGAAGGAGAATGGGAGAGAAGTGAAAGATCAGTTTGAACATAAAGACTATACAATTCAACGCAACACCATAAATTTTACGAAGAACAAGATCATACAGCATCAATGTGTTGTAGAGATGAGATGTGTGGTTGTTCCTTTTACTCTGCGTTTTTGTTGTGAGTAATATATCATGGTATCATGTGGGTTCGAGTTGGTTTTGTACTGAAATGGTAGGAGAGAATGTATTAAAGCGTTCTACCTGGGCTAGATTGTATGATGTTAATAATTGCTGAACAGAAGGTCCTGCAAAGATAGATATTTATGATTCCCGTGAGAATGCCATAAATTTGAAGTAGTTTCTAGCGGCAGTCATCAAGTTTTGGGTGACAATTTGACTATTAGGTTCGAGTATCTGCAATTTTTAAGTAAATAGTAAATATATTAGATGCAAATGTATGCCAGTGATTATAGTAAACCCGAGACCGCAGCAATAACTATTTGGATAATGAGTATCTCGAAAACGTAACAATAATCGAATAACTTTTTTCTCTGGCATTATCAACTGTCTCTAAGCACAACTGTATTCACCTTCAAGTGGATGGTCGCCAAGGCTCAAAGGGGCGCTGGGGCATTATTATCTAAAGAAGCGCATCTCTCGTTGAAGACCTGCATAAATTACCAATTTTATTAGTTTCAAAGATATTCTGAAAATATCTCTTGACCAAAGAAGATGAAGATAATATTTCGGGTAAAAAAAGGTTGTCATCGCAAAAGCCAACAGAATTGATTAAGTTATTAAAAAAGTGAATTAGGAAGGTACTGTGAAACCGGCCCACAATTCAAGATCTGCTGGACCAGAAGGAACAGGTTGTGGGATCCGCGAATTTCTGAGAGTCCGTAGCGCGGAGGTGGTGCAGTGCAAGCCAGTGGTACCATGACCCCTGGAAGATTGCATAAAATAGATGGTATTTTAATTTAGGTGAATCCGTCCGGAGATGTTGGGGGGTCTCTTTCCGAGCAAGCAAGAACTTCCAGTTTTTGATAGGATTGTTGTTGGTGTTCAACTTTTATTGTTAGCGATGTGAAGTGTACTCCGTAGTGGATTCCTTCGACCTGATCTGCAAGGGCTACCAGAGACAGGAGACGTAAGAAGTGGAAACTGGATTTGTTGAAAGAAGGAATATTGCAACGCATTCAAACGCAGGAGTGAGGGTTCCCATTTCTTGATTCTTTCCTTTGGGGACACCTCACTCTTGGCGTCATAATTCATTGTCCTCTGGTTACTTATTATCACTAAGTACTTGATACCTCTATTGTAGTCCAATAGGTGGCAGTCAAACTGAACAAACTAAATGAAAACAACTCGCACACAACTTTACGCCGATAGATGCACGTACGTACATAAACACCGACAGCAGAAACAAAAGACTTAGGCGAGCAACTTGATTACGGTGATGCACTAATGCAGTCTTGTTGTATCACACTTTTTTCGCACCAATATTTCCTAGACAGATCTAATGAAATATTCACTTTTTAGTATTCTGCGTGCCCAAAAAGGCAACAAACGACAGCAGAAGCAAAACTCGCTTTCATAAAGCAAACACTCGAAAAACACGTCGCAACCGCGTCGGATCGCACTCGGCACATATGCGAGACTAAAGAAGAGAAACGGAGAGTTTCGCGTAACTTTTTCGAAAAAGACAATCTTGGTATCATAAATGTGGTGGCCTGGCTGGCTAGTTGGCTGCCAGGTTGTTGAATCTGGCTGCGGCCGCCGAGAGAATGGGTTACCCGATGAAGGTTGTATTGTTTTTCCTTTTCCCTGTATCTGCTTCATAACAGGATTCGTTTGGACCCAGGCCTCGGCCGGCGCACCAAACTCTGCACAAAGTGAATCCGAGCGTGTCCCACAGGTGAGAGAGTTGGGTCCAATGTTGCTTTTTGCCTTGTTTCTGGTCGTCTTTTTTCCGTATTTATTTTTGTTGTTGGCCATGCGATGGCTGGTGGCTTTTCTTTTTTCGCTCTCGTTATTTTGTGAGGTCTAAGATGCTGGCCGGTTGCCCAGCGGGCTGGTTACGACGGGGTTAATGTGTCTTTTTCGCGATAGCAAGGATGGGCAAGTGTAGGCAGATGAACAACAATAGAGCAACACGGAGTGTGTGCATGAGATGAACTCGATGATTTTTTTAATGGCAATGATTGTTTTTGATTGTTTTCGTTATGTTGCCGTGCTTTTGTGGGCGGTTGTAATTGTTTTCAATATTTCTGGATTCAGCTACAAATTCGAAGAGCTGCACATTAGTGAGAATGGAATTAATTGAGATAATTTATCTTTAATGCTGATAGTTAATCAGATGTACCGAATTTGAGAATTTTCGTATAGCATTCGTACTCGGCGGGGTGTGTACATATGTATTTGTATGCACTGAAAAGTATCTGCAGTTGGGAAATCCCATACCTGAAGAATGGAAAAGCAAGATTTAAAGGTATTGGGTACCCATACAGCATGAGAATTACGTACCTGGGGTAAGGTTTTTTTATATCTCAATATTCAAATAAATTGAATGTACGACTATTAATATTTCATAACGAAGCGGAATAACGGTCAATTATAAAGCACGATCGAACTGAATCGTTTGGGCTCTAGCAGGTCAAGTATGCATATTGCACAACTTATAAATTTGTCAGTTTTCTATGATTACTTTGCAAACAAAGAGAAAAGTTTATCTGAATTGTGAAGGGCCTGAAAGTTACTTTGTATTCAACCCAATAATAATAAAAGAAGTAACTTGATATTGGGTAGTCTGTGAAATTCCCTTAAAGGTTAGTTATTGAATCAAATCTATTAAATCTATCAATAATACTGGGAGAAATTTATTCAAATGCCGAACTCCATATATGGCCGGCAGTCGTTTTAGAGTTATGAGATATTAGAGTTGACAACAGAATGTTCGGTATTTTATTTGATAAGTCAAACGAACAATGTAGAAGTAGTTGAAAGACCACCCACAAGTTGATTGGTGTTAGTAGTATCTAAATGATCGTTGACAAGTGGTTGCATGACGCTATGCTTTGGCTCATGACTGCGAGGAAAACTTCTGGATACTTCTATATTTTAACGAAAACGTTCATGCCTCCTGAAAATAAGAGAACCGCAAAACCACAATCACAAGAAGAGGAAAAATAAAAAAAAAACGGTTCGAACTCACGTGTAGAGGTTTGAGAAAATGATTTAAATATTCTCAATTATTTAGCCGGAGCTTCCATTTGACACCAACAGTTACTCGAAAAAGACAGGACAGGTTGAGTGTTCATTGTCAATACTTTTCTTCAGAATATCGAATACAAAACAGACTTTTCAGACACAAATGTCGAAAAATTCTGAGCAATTTTCGATAACTAACGACTAAGGATTGATTTCTTGCTGATTCTTGCTGAAAAATTAGAAGTACAGTTCCCTTTTCCATTTATCCTGTTTTAGATAAAACAAAATCCTATTAAAATCGGTTCAATGTATGTCGGACGCACACGCTATTCACAGAAACAGAGTTTTTGGAGAGGTTAAGCACCTGCCCATTGAGCCGTGGCATAATTTATAAAGGACGCAAAGATCTGTGCTGTTGAAGAGACAACTGCTTAAGAAATGTAAAACGATCAAGACAATACGAACAAGGAAGATTCTTTTTAAGAACCACTGAAGCATACCCAAGAATAATACAGTTGAATAATTAGACGAAGGATTACTAATGAATGAATATCCTCGAACTGCTTAGAGGAGTGCAAAACGAAGCGAGGCATTGTGTAAGCTCGGCTACGGATGTCAATATAGTGAGGATTGAATTGAAGGTTGGTGTTAGTTTTTCAAAGAAACACTTACTAACATTATGTGCCAACTTATTCCATGCACACCATTGAGATCCGCAAGGAATCAACAATAGAAAATAGTTTCAAATCGTCTGTATATGGTCATTAATAAAGGAGGAAAATAATAATGGAGCAAGGGTGGAACCCGGGCGACTCCAGATGATATAAAATAATAATAATTGTTGGCGCAATAATCCAATTGGATCAGGGCCTTGAAGTGTGATAGAGTACTTCACTTAAGTCCTCAGCGGTACACTACAGGATTACAGTACCTTATAGGATATAAAAACAAGTCCGAAAGCCGGAAGCTGGACGCTCCAGGTATAAAAGATTTTGTGTTTCCCTAAGTGAGGAACCATGAGTGAATAAGAGTTCCGTATATATGTAGCTAAAAAATCCATTCCATAAAAAGCCACTCACACAAATAATTTGATCTGGATAGTACTGTATTGATAATAGCCAGGCTCATACGCCTCACACTGGGAGTTGGATATTTATAACTAATATGAAGAAGTAAACCTACAACAGATACAAACAAGTCGGGAAACTGGAAGCTTGACGATGCAGGTATAAAAGATTTTGTGTTTCAGTATTTAAAGAGCATAACACAGTTTCCCATTAGCTGACAGCATTGACTCGAGATATTTAAATCGCTCAGTGCTGTCAGCTTCAGTAACCTGCCCAGAACTGAACGAATTAAATATCTCGGGTCAATGCCATCAGCCAAGGGATAGCTGCGTAATGAAATTGCTCCACGCATTAATGAAACCTGGATGAAGTGGCATTCCCGAACTGGTGTTCTTTATGATCGACGTATCAGCGAACATCTCAAATCTGAAATTTACTATTCGTCCTATCGCTCTCTATCTATCTCTATCTATCTATCTATCTCTCTCACAATGAACGGCGTCTCGCCGTAATGGAGACGAAGAGGTTGCGTTGAACTCACTAGTCGTTTTGATCACATCCGAAATGAGGATATCCGCCACTGATATGGAGTTGCAACGATCGTGGAAACTACGAGAGAGGTGTCTTCGATGGTATGGTCACGTGATTCGCCCTACCAAAAATTCACTTGCCGAGATTGGTCTGAACATCAATGGTCAATGGTAAGCGACCAAAAGGCTGGCCGAAAGAATGATAGCTTGATACGCTGGATGGGGATATAAAAGCCTCGTGATTACATCCAGATCAGGCATTTGATAAAATAAAATAGCAAAAGCGATTACGACGAAACGACCACGCTTTTGAACGGGAGAAAGGCTGAAGAAAAAGAAGAAGATGTGAGGAGTGATGAGTGCTTGACAGTTCTGTGTTACTTAGTTGAAACTTCTACTAGCCTCTATTTTTTAGAAAGCGATTTAAATTAATCATTTGATGGAAAGCACTGTATTGATAATAGTCAACCTCATACGCTTCACACTCGGAATCTAATATTGTTAGCAGATGTGAATAACTTAACCTACAACAGATACAAATAAGATTTTGTTTTACACAAAATCTTAAAAAGGACTGAGGAGAATTTGATTTTTCATGAATGGAAGTTTCATATTTCACTCGAATGTCATTTATTCTAGTTAATTATGATGTCAGCATCTTATTTGTATGGTTTAGGATGCGTGAAATTGATAAGTTTGTACTGCTATAGCTTTGACACTAATAGTTGAATTTTCATGAAACTTGGCATGCGTATTTGAGCAGATATCGAAGTGGCAGATATTTTGAGGCCTAGATTTCATCTAAGCGCACCACCCCGATTCGGGTTTTTGGGGTAAGGTAGTTTCCGAAAATTAGTCTTATCTCACTTTAAGTGCATATATTTTGACTCCTGACTCGTGTACTTTGCAATTCACGCCGGAAGTACTAATCGAGACCTTTCACTTGATACCCTACACGACTTTATTCGATGAAAATGCTTACATTTCCCCTTCACATGTGCGGGGAGCCCCCCTTTCAACTCCACCTAAATTTATGTCACTCACTGCATGCGTGGGATTCCATAGTTGTGTCTACCGAATTTCGTTTGGATCCGTTTAGCTGTTTTGGAGAAAAGTGCGTGTGACAGACAGACAGACAGTGAATCGATTTTAATAAGTTTTATTTTACACGGATTTGTTTTACACAAAACCTATTTCAATCCACTGTCAATTATTTTCGCTATTTATGACGTCAGTAGCTAATTTGCGTGGTTGAAAAGTTTTAACTGCTATAGCTTTGACCATAATAGCCGGATTTACATGAAACTTGGTATGCGTGATACTGTCCTCTATGCTGGTGCAAAATTTTGTTTTCTTAGGATGAACTTAAGGAGGGTTTTCCCAACACTGTCGATCAAAAATTCCACAATGGCAGGAGTTAGTAAAGGCATAGAAATGGTTACAAAGTTGACAGGGTTAACTGGCCTGTAAGGTGAAATATTAGCCGAAGCTCGAGTTTCGCACGTAAGGCATCAAGATTTTCCACTATGAACCAAACCAGATATCGACGTAGCTTATGAAACGGGCTGCGTGTCATCATCATCAACGGCGCAGCAACCGGTATCCGGTCTAGGCCTGTTTTAGTAAGAAACTCCGGTCATCCCGGTTTTGCGTCGAGATCGATCAATTCGATATCCCTAAAAGCTGTTTGATGCCTTGGTCTATGCTATCGCCTTATCCCAGACAGGGTCTACCTGGTCCTCTTTCTTTACCATAGATATTGCCCTTCTAGACTTTCTGGGCTGGATCATCCTCATCCATACGGATTAAGTGACCCGCTCACCGCAACTTATTGAACTGCATTGTATCGGCAACCAGCCGGTTTCGTTATTATATAGATTACAAAAACGTCCATCTTCATGTTAGGAGCCAAAAATTCTTCGGAAGATTCTTCTCTCCAAAACTGTCAAGATTTTGCAATTTTATTTGCTTAGAGTTTAAGTCTGCGGGGAATACACAAGGACCGCCAAGATCCTAGTCTTGCACAGTAAGAGCTTTGACCTAGACATTTGAGACGTTTCGTGCGGTACAGTTAAGCTGAAATAGGCTCTGTTGGCTACCATCAACCGTGCGTGGATTTAGTCATCTTAGTTGTGATTTTCGGTCCTAGATGGGAGAAGTTATCAACGGTCTCAAAGTTGTAGTCTTTTATCTTTAATGTTCTCGTTTCGCTAGTGCCTTCATTGATGTGGGGCCCAAAACCTCCCGCCCCGTGTGCGATCTGGAATAAGGCCCTTTATATTAGTAGTAGTTGCGTGGACTTGAAGAGGATGGTGGCCCTCGCATTTACCTCAGCATCATGGATCACTTTTTCCAGGGCCAGGTTAAAAAGGATGCATGATAGGGCATCTCCTTTTCTTAGACCGTTGTTGATGTTGAATGGTCTCGAGAGTGATTCTGTTGCTTTTATCTGGTTTCACACATCGGCCAATTTCGCCGGGATGTCAAATTCTCTCATGGTCGTATTCAGTTTTACCCTGGCTAGACTATCATCAGCGGCCTTGAAATCGACGAAAAAATGATGCAACTGATGATCACATCCCAACAGTTTTTTCATCGCTTGCCCCAGAAAGAAAATCTGATCTTATACTGATTTTCCTGTAATGAAGCCTCTTTGTTATGGGTTAATGATATTTTGGGCGTACAGGGCTATCCCACCTAGCAGGATAGTGGAGAATACCTTATAAATAATATTCAGCAGCGTGATACCGCTGTAATTGCTACATTGGGTGATATCTCCCTTTTTATGTGTGGGACAAATGGAGAGTGTCCAATTAACTAAGGAAAGAGATTTATTTAGGGTAAGGAAGTCCACTTTATGTAAGTTGAGTTCTGAAACCGTATGTATAGGTTGTATGATAAATCGATTTGAAACTTGACTTCATCAGGATGATGGCGCACCCCAA
Source organism: Hermetia illucens (assembly GCF_905115235.1). Taxonomy (NCBI): domain Eukaryota; kingdom Metazoa; phylum Arthropoda; class Insecta; order Diptera; family Stratiomyidae; genus Hermetia; species Hermetia illucens. Next base: position 117,346,380 of record NC_051851.1, on the reverse strand, counting down.
TTAAAAGATAAGCCGAGTTACTGGGTGGTACTAAGAAAAGAAAGTGTAGAATGTGGAAAGAAATAGAAAAATGAGGAGGCGATTCTTATGATGTGATACGTTTGAGGAGAACAGATAGATCGGCAGAGATCAATGATTCAATTGAGGAAAAATTCCCCGCAGAGGATCAGTAGCTGGTTTCTATATTTAATTGAGAAAACGTCCATCAGCGTATCAAAAAAGCTATAGAAGAACATGGAAAATAAGCGCTGGAAATAATGTGAAATGCAATAATGTTTCATAGGGGCGGGGGCATATCAAGTTGACAGGGGCAATAGGGATATCCTACGGCAACTAAGATACTCTCTAAGTTATCCCGAAATCTGCATATCGCAAGGTCAACGAAGAACTTCATAGCCATCGAGAAGCTCAAATTTCAAAATATTACAATCAAGCCATGTTGGTGTGAGACAGATGATACCGTGCAATGCGGAAAGGGCGAAGTTTTGAGGCCTCTCATATGGTGGTAGTGTAATAGATTTAAGTGAGAATATTCAGCACGGCTCTGACGGTCGTGTGTCATGTGAGTATGTTAGTTTAAATGGCGCTAGAGCTTGCAACGAATTTTTGTCCTTATTCAGTTTGGTACAAGGAAGCGGAGACATCAAGTACCTATGTTTATCAACAGGTCGTTAGTCGATATATTGGATGCTAATCCGGATAGCGAAAGTTGTTTGGGGCATGACAATAAATAAATTGGAACATCCAAGGGATAAGCTGACGTAACCAACCTCTCAGATAGTTGCTGATATGATGATAGGTAGTCAGATGAATCTACTTTTCTGACAGTGGCTAATGCATTTCTCTGCTTAATGCTGCTGGTAATACACTTTAGTTCTCCATAGGGTCAAAGCTCTTACTGTATAAGACAATGATCTTGCCAGTCCTCATGTATTCCTCGGAGACTTGGGTTCTTACCAAGAAAAATTGCAAACTCATGGCCGCGTTCCAGAGAAGAATCCTCCGAAGACTTTTTGGCTACCTACATGAGGATGGACGATTCCGTAGCCTACATAACGACGAAATCTATGAGCGATACCATGACCGTCCGGTTGTAGATAAAATCCGGCTCAATGGGTTACAATGGGTGGGTCACTTAATCCGTATGGATGAGGATGATCCAGCTCGGAAAGTCTATAAGGGCAATATCAATGGTAGAAAAAGAAGACGAGGCAGACCCTGCCCGAGATGGAGCGATGGCGTAGGTCAGGACGCCAGACAGCTTTTAGGGATATCGAATTGGTGGACCTCGGCGCAAAATCGGGATGTCTGGAGTTCCTTATTAAGGCAGGCCTAACCGAATACCGGTGTTGCGCCGTTCATGATGATGAATGCACTTTAGTTAAACAGAAGTAGACAGCTCTTCAGGATTGGTATGGATATTAACATGTGAACATTTTTGAAAATTTGAAAATGATTGGAAGTGTACTGGAACTGGAACAGAAGATATTATGATGAAGACTAGTTGACTCGATGTAACCTTTAAATTGAAGCGGATCCTTATCAATGAAGATAGTTAGAAGTTAGTAACTTATAACAAACTATGCTTTGTTTGTGGCGATTTGTAAAGCCGCAAGGATCTACGTATATGATGCGGAGGAAGATTCACATTATGGATGGAGGGAAATCTACTGAGAGAAGATGTGGCCAGATATGTTTAGGCTGCGAGGAGCGAGGATTTCATCTTTGCTTAGGCTGTGAGTGAGAATTTTATGTGCATTTTTATAGCTGATGAACGTTTTCAGTAAATGCTCACACACAAAAATTTTTCAAATTCTCGTCCCAAGCACTTCTATGTACAGAGTTAAACTAATGATATTGCGGTTTCCCGATACGTGGATGGTGCTTTCAGTTTAACTGCCAGCCGAGTGCATTGCAGGCTCTTCTAGCGTAATTGACAAGCTGGACTCAACTGAACTATCAGGTTTTAAGGGCTGCTCACAGGAAAGAAGAAAGAAACTTTTCCTTCCTTGTTGTGGCTTCCAGTGACTTTAAGACATGGTGGTAAAAAGATTTTTCCGCAAGAGTGTGCAGACCGTCTTACTGTGGTAATTATTGACAATTCGTGAACAAAAAAAGTTGATGCCCTCTATAATGGAAGACTAAACTAAGAATATCGTAAGAGTATCGCTACCATGAGTGTATTGATGTAATTTTCAGTAAGGTCCATTTTAATGTATGTATGCATCGTATAAAGCGGTTGCGGCAGATCCGAAGACTCGGTTACCTTCATTTTAGCGGAACGATGAAAGCTACGCTATCTTCGGTTCTTGGGATTATCCTAAATCTAACGATCAAGAAACCCTTGCACACGCGCAGACAGTTTTTCCAAATATCAGAGGGCACAAGCAGAAAAACTACAGGCAAGAATTGCAGAATCCCAATTGTATGCACTTTTCACGAATGCGAGACATCAAAATTACTTACGCAATGATACAGACAACAAACAGGCAAGACTTAAAACGAATTCGAAACTTAATTTAATGGACACCTTGAATGTCTGGCCAAAAAAGCAAAGAAAAGTACCCACAGGTTACTCAAGCTAATCAAACTCGATGTGAGAGCAGACAAATGTCATCAGCACAGCCGAAATATGCCAAGAAAGATGACATCGTCAGCTAAAGCTTTCCTAGTTTCCAGTTAAAGCAGCATGAAGGGTGTCCCTGATAACGAGAAGTATCTGTGTTGAGCTGTAAGTATCAGAAGGTGCAGTAAGACGATGGAATGTAGAGACTATTCCTCCTCCTCTTGCCACACTCATGGCAATGCGCTTTCGTATCCTGGAAAGGTAAGTGACAGCCTGAGAATATCGAAAAGCATTGGATTGTCGTCAAAAAAGTTTCTTTCTCGGGTACTAAGCAGATCGTCAGTGATGGCGGGCATGACGTGCTAGAACCCCGATACCAAACAAAATCTCGAGCAGTTCAGCGTAGTGTACGCCGTGACAAGAGAGAATTCGATCGTTGATCAGGGAAGCAGAAGATGCCGCAGAATGCAGATTGTAATGATTTTAGAAGTATGTACCGCGTCACGAATATGATAATAACATCTCAAAAGCTGGATCGACAAATAGCAGCGTGGCTTCCACCCCGGATTCTCCTGCATTGACCCCATCTACGGATCTTTTTGGAACAATGCGCGGAGTTCAGATCTTTGCTGCACTTGATCAATATTGATTTCGAGAAGGCTTTAGATAGTGTGCACAGCGAGTGTATCTGACGTGATCAACGCAGGAGGGGGATCCCGGAGAAACTAATATGTATTATTGGAACGACATATTATGGCGCAAAATATCACATAGCACAGAAGTCAAATCTCAGAGGATTTCGAAGTCCAAAGCGTCCAAAGCTGTGAATGAGTACCTGAGTCAAATCAGGATAATAATATTGGGCGAGCGCAATGCTGACCACATTGCCTCCTACAGTATACTGTAGTGTACCGTTACGGTCTTGAATGAAGTAATCTAACACACTTCAAGGCCCTGATCCAATATGGATTGTTGCGCCAACGATTATTATTATTATATTATCGGTGCTTATTTATGCTACTTTGTCCGAAGGACGTAGAAGAGTTCAATGGACGATGGCATTTTTCTTCAAACACCGCGATTACGCTGATGAAATCTGTTTGCTGGGCCATTAACTCTGGCCAAATGGCTCTGGATTTGAAAAGAGAGGCACTGAAAATTAATATCAACTATACCGAGGTTCTCAATTGTATTCTTATCTGCGTTAATGAGCAGAGCATCGCAGTCGTCAATCCATTTGTATATCAAGGAAGCGTAGTTTCTGCCGACGGTGGCACCGAACTGAATGTTACCCGACAAATTAACAGCACTAGATTCACTTCCGTTGTCTTGTCTAAAATCTGAAAATCCGGTCCACATGTTGAGATTATATGGATAGTCACATATTCAGGAAGGACGACAATTGCATTGTTGACTACACCATGCAGTCGAATCCACTCTTTTACGACGGGTGGGTTGCCCCAAGAATACTTGGCGCAAAATAGTACAAGAGGAGTGCAGACCTCTCAGGAAATCCTGGGGACTCTAAATGGAAGGGAGAAGCAAAAACGCTGCGTACAAGTAAAAGAGTTTTCCCGTCAGCTGATTACAGAAACGAACGCAATGATGGGGAAACTGCAAAGTCAGGTATACTATATGTGCTTTCGCTATTGATCTCCACACTGCGGTGATTGCGGTGATTCCTCCCTCTTTTTTATACATCACACTCTGTAGATTGTGCGGGGGTTCACATCATTCACATCGATTTTCCAGGCCTGTGGACATTTTCCGCTGAGCACCTTTTTTCCTTCAATTGACTGGTATCAAGGCGAGCCTCTGTTGCTACGAATTAAAAGAACTTCTGTGCGACAGAACAGCTAAAATGGTGTCTTCCCCTAAGTTGCACAAATTTAGCTCCTAGGGGAGGGAGGGGCTTTTTAATCCGAACTTTAACTAAACATCATGTCCAAAAATAATTGAGGTGGAAGGATCCAGCGGTTTCGAAAAAATAGCATTTACAGGAATTCTTGTGAGGTTTGCTCAAGTACCTGGATAGTTGATAGGGGTAACTTTCTCCAAACAACAATTTTTAGTTTTAAATGTAAATATATATTTCGGGAGCGACTTACTCCCTTCATCAGTACAAAGCTCAGGAAATATATATTTACATTTAAAACTGAAAATTGTAGTTTGGAGGAAGCTACCCCCTGTCTATCAATTTTAGACTAGTGACGGAGGAAGCTGAATTACTAAAAAGGGGGAGGACTTCTTCAGTAGGTGACCGTGATCAAAGAGCCTAACCACAATAAATTCCATTATGAAAGCTGTTTTAACGAAAAAGATGATCAGGAATACTGCGTAAACACAGATACCCCTAATGCGCATTCATATTTGTTTTCACCAATACCAATGAGAGGATAATAAAGTTAGAGATATAAATATAAGTACATACTAAATATATAAATAAGTACATACTAAGTTCTGCTCATTCCACTGAAAACCGAGATGTCACTGGATATCCAATATATTTTCAACCAGCCAGGGGAAAAAGATAAGATTTTAGACCAAGTAGAGGACTCCAAAAGAAATGACCAAATAATAACGTAGTGCTATGCTATACGATGGAGGATCATCAACAATTGAATAAATAAAATGGAACACTCTCTTCCAATATCTCTGATAATCATACATGTAAGGAGAAGTCCAACTTTTATATCCACCATGCAAGCGACAGAACATCGAGACCTCCTACAGACCATATTTGTATTTCACCGTGCATTACCTTCCACTTAGCACCTAATAAAGATACCTGCCCGGCTCTCACTATTTATCTCAGAACAGGCAACATGAGCAGATAAACACACATTGGACCTTTGATAATATTGCACCTGTTGACAAAGGTGAATAACAAGAGCACACCTAGGTTGAAGGGCCCGTCACTTCTCTGTCATTTTGCTTCAGTTCCCTTAGCACAAAGAAGGCAAACGTTGTTCTGGATAAGAACTCTACCAGAAGATCACAGAACACTCGCATACATACGTACATATTTATCTGTAAACACTTGCCTGAAAATTAGTTCTTACATTGGCCATCATCTCATCATTATCCGTTGTCATTCAGCCTTGTCTGTTATTATAGAGTGCATGCGCTAATTGAAATTCATTAGAAATTTATGATAATTCTTCTAGTTAGCATCAGACATTGTTGTCAGGAGCCTGCCATCATGAGGAACTCTCATTCGAAGTGACTGCAAGTGATATAATGGCAACTGGGTGGCTTCAAATGTTAAATAAATTTGTTTTATGCAAATAGGCATTATGCAGTTGGGTGCAAGAGTGGTGCTGTATATGCAACTGTTTAGTAGATCATTCATGTTTGTCTGTCTGCTTTTAGTGGAATGGCTAAAATTGAGAGCTTGTTTGACTGTAAAATATAACTCCTACTAAGTAGCCATTGTTATGAACCCAAACACACTTTTCCAAGAAACGAGCATTTATGCATTAATTATACTTACTGGTTGAGCGTTACAATAATATAAAAGTGCCTGACTTTCTCACCTGAAAGTAAGAAAACAAATGATTAGTAGAATTCATCTTAGTCAAAAATGAATGCAAGTGACTGAAAAACTACATTAAACGTTTGGCAAAACTTCTTTGCTTAATGTTGGAATGCTTATCAACATGTACAAACATATCAAAGGAGACATGGAACGGAGTGTGTTGAACGCATTTCAAATCTATAAAGTATTTTTTTTTCATTTCGCCAATAGAATATTTCATCGATTTTTCAATGAAAGTTTTTGATGACGTAAGAGTACGAGAGCTTTTTAGATTTGATAAGAGGCTCTACTTATTTATATGAGGACATAGAACTTTTCGGGCACCACAGATTCAACCTGTTGCCGGTTAACATGAGCGAAGACCAACAGCACACATATTTACTGTTTGATGCATAAATAGCAATACCGGGACATGCTAAATAGTTTCACGTAGGGTGAAAGGAACAAGTGTAGGCTGCAATAGCCCGACCCAAAACTACCATTTAAAGATGGCTTTTGCCTTTCGATCCTGGATAATAGTTTAACTTTAATATTAATTTCTTTGCAAACCACACTTTTAGGTACACCGGAACATAGACTGGGTTTTTACAATCAATACTCGATAGATTTAACCATTAGACTTTATTAAATAATTTGTGTGACCGTGACTGTTTGCTCGTCAGAGGCAGAAGAGACTCTCGCTTCATGTGTTTCTTTTCTGCCCCTAACTCATGGCACACTTTTCTCGCCGGTCCTCCACTCCCGTGGCGAGCTCCGCAAAGTGGATAGATCCGCGCCACCTATTCGTTCGCATTCGCAACATTCGAAATAAATTTCGAATGCTGCGAATCCTGCCGCGCCACATCGCCCGGCAGGCCTGCCATTCATGCGCAGTGCGTCCAAAAGGCGGATGTTACAGTCAATAGGTCACACATTAAAAGTGGGCGACGATTATATAGGCTACATAATGCAGTGGGGTCCACTCTCCCAAGGTGGTCGATGAGTGGTCTCCGCAAGGGCACCTGTACAGAATATTAGAGGAGGAGTACGAGCGTGTCATGAAGTGGTGGTGTGTGCTGAAGGGCGTTTCGATGGTGCATAGGTGTTTTTGACGCGTTATACCCCACCAGGTTGTGAAGGGCAACCAGATATATAAATAGAAGACATAATACTACCAAGTTTGGTGGAAATCGTACTATTATTTATAAGATGTGGTGGTGGTGTCAGGAATCACCTCAACTAATTTGGCAATATTTACTTTCTGTGTTCTCCCTTATAGGTTATTACCAGATGATTAAATGAAGCAGCCACTTGGCAGAAAAGCAAGTCTACTCACAGTTATCACGTTGTAAACCCCGACCACGATCTAGATATTTTCGAGATTAGTCTTCATTCACGACAATAATCCGAAGGTATATGCCGGTGAATACGGTATGCGACTCATAATGACCTTCGCAGAAGGCTTGGATAGGGTGAATGGACACTTGGTTACATCAAATTCCACCAGACAGATATCAACCATGCGAAGTAGACATCTAAGATGGTCATCAATACGGGAATATGCATAACTTGACGTCATCTAAGTACATCAAGTTGGCTAGTTCGCACTTGGCAAGTAGGCCGAATTTAATTATAGAACTATGCCCCATGCCCTCTAGCATCATTACTACCGACTCAATAACGCACTCTTTGCACCCCAGCAGCCTTCTTCTGTTTCTTGAACAGGGTTTTGTTAGCCTCCAAATCCACATTGACCCACTTATAGTGGACGCTGCGAACGTGTAGGTAGTTGGCAAGCAACTAATATGTCTGGATCCTAGATCGTGTCCTTTTTAGGAAGGACTGCTCCCGCAGATTAATGACCTGGTTTATACTATATGTCAATCGACCATGTAGACCGATGGATTTTTATCGAAGAAAGTCTGCACCCGATTCAGACTAACTGCGAGGAAAATTCGTGTACACGGATCTCAACTTCTTACGCTCTACATGCACCGCCGAAGCCGCGTTTAAGGTTGTGTGTAAAATAATTTATCAGGAAACTCCTGCGAAATTCAGTCAAGAAGCACAACATTCTGTTTCAGCAAGCGTGGGCATATCCATATGTTTTTCGCCATAAATCTTGATAGACGGGCAAATCTGAGGCCATCATTGAAAAGTACTAATCGGTAACTTTTATTTGATACTCCACGCTACCGTATTTGGTGAAAAAAAAATGTTGTACCCACTTTTACATGCCCTTAAGTTGCGTGTGACAAACAGACAGAGAGTGAATCGATTTTAACAAGGTTTTGTTTTACACAAATCTTCAAAATGGTTACAACAGAAATCGAAATGGGATGCATTGTGAAGCCTAGATCTTTAATAGGCATTGTTTTTAAATTGGGTTGGTTGATTTAAAAAAGTTAGTTCTGCTTCACTTGCAATTCGTCTCGATACTAAAACCTGTTCGTGAAAGTACTAATTGAACCCTTCAACCTTATACCTCACATGGTTACATTAGCAGAAAAACTGTAGCGCTCCATTTTTCTAGGGACCTGCCTTTAAACTCCATGCAGTTCTCATACAACCTCAAAATTTCATCTGAATCGACGCTGCCATTTTGGAAAAAGTGAGTGTGACAGACAAACAGATCGATTCTAATAAGGTTTTGATTTACACAAGGCCTTAAAAATTGCATCAAGTGAATGCAATGAGGATGGAAACAGGTATCCTCTGGAATGCATTGCTGGCAGTAACCGAGTCGCATCCGGATCGATGTTCCCGTAATTGGTGGCGAGACCTTCGAGCACAAGGTTCGTCGATTACTGCAGTCAATGATCTGCGAACACTTTGTTGGTAATATCAGCTGAGAATCTATAAGGCTAATGACCAGTCATTTGGTTAGTTTGCCTCAAAATCGTCAGTTGGTGAGTTGAGTCGCGAAATATTACCAATGAAAAGATTACTTCAAAATACGGGCATATTCGAGGCAAACACACAGAAAAAGATACTTACCGATTTCCCCAATTTTGTTTAAACACACTCCGAAATATCTAAGAGTAAAAAGTTGTTCCTCGTCGTCCTCGCAGAAACCGTAAAATGGTGTTAATGGCAATGTATCTGGAACGCAGCGTAACCTGCACTGATTGTGGCTAATGGTTGCATATGACCGTGTGCACACTTGCTATTACTTTTATACTCCCGAACACCTGAACTCCACACTTGTACGGACCCCGTTATCGAAAATTTGTGTAAATTTAATGCACGTTACGAGTATGTACACAGAACAGGACTTTTCGGCCTCCTCCTTCGTCCCGGTGGATCACACTGCAGGTAAATGTTACGACCGAGAAAGACACTTTATGGGGCTCTTAAAAAATTATTACTATGTTGGTAAGTATCTGATTTGAATTTTAGCGCAATCAATTGATTGGTACATAAACTACCTGAAATTATCTTGTGTGTGATTATAAAATGAAGTGAACAGTTCTTAACTTACATTTTAGTGACTTTCGTGGAACGATCATGCGGAAATATATGTCTTTATGGCCAATTTATTCTTTTTAGCTTGATGATGTTTGATCGCAAAGCCATGAAGATTAAGCTCACTACATTACCGTGGAACGAGGAGCATTGATTTCATAATATGATTTAGAATATTGATGCCAGGGCAGAGGTAGTTTGTGACGATTTTCTAAACATATTGTCGCCGCCTCTGTTTTGAAAAGGGATGGATCCAATTTGGTGGACTACATACTAGGTAAAACCTCCTTCCATGTGGTTAATTACTTGAGCTTCTTATTATAGAACCCATAATCAGAAACATGATGGTTGAGTACGGCGATCTCTGCTCCTGGTGAATATCGCCTAGTGGATGATGTTTGAAGGATTCTGCACATCCCATCTGTAGATCGTATAAATACCTTGAATGTTTTTCCGACCTAACTTATGTTGGAAATGCGTGAACATGTGTCTTTTCTGGTCCCTACTACCGCCCAAAGTGCATTCCGCTAGATGACCTTCTGCTGATTCAATAATTCAAAATTCAAAGACGAAATCTCAACATATTTCATTGGAGGACGGCAATGCAGCGATTTCAAGATTCTGAATGCTCCTGGTTTCAAGGAAAGTTAAATTAGACTCCTAATATAATATAAAGCAACCACGGAGGACAGAAGTCTTTCTAGCTGTCGAATAGCTTCGTCTTCAAATTGGTAACTGGGGTAAAAATCTATGTTTTAACCAATCTTTTAAACTTTTGGTAGGAAATGAAAAATTGCTCTCAAAATGTTCTGTCTATTTTAGAGGGCAGCTACAAAAGTGAGCCATCAACACTAAAATTAGTTTTCAGAATGTAAGAACCATTCTCCATAATAAGCGATCTATTCATTTTAAGCAAGAATTACACTAATAGGGTCCGACCAATTTGGATTTATACGAGTTAAGATATTACAACTCCGAAGCCCCCCCTTGTTTTTAGGCAACTCATTACTATTGTCGCCTGGAAAGTATTCCGAAAGTCAGTACGGATCCGGTATGCGATTTATACTGAAGATGTTTGGATCACTTTCAAGACCATTCGACATCAACAATGGTCTACGACAATGCCCTATCATTCGTCCTCTTTAACCTGGCCCTAGAGAAAGTGGTCCGTGATGCTGTGGTAAATGCAAACTGCCTTCATCCAGATCGAGCAGGCGGTGCGAAATCTTGGGCTGCACATCAATGAGGGCAAGACAAAGTATATGGTGGCAACGTGATCACCAAAAACAAACCAACCAACAACATAAAACCGCCCTGGTCAGACTACAACTTTGAGACCGTTCATAATTTCTCCCATCTAGGGTCGAAAATCGGAACCGAGAACAGCTACGATGATGAAATCCGCGCACGGTTGTTAGCAGCCAACAGAGCCTATTTCAGCTTACAAAAACTATTCCGCTCGAAACGTCTCACCATAGGGTCAAAGCTCTTACTGTACAAGACAATGATTTTGTCAGTCCTCATGTGTTCCTCGGAGACTTGAGTTCTTAGCAAGAAAAATTGCGAACTTTCGGGCGCGTTCGAAAGAAAAAACCTCCGAAGAATTTTGAGAATCCATGAGGATGGACGATTCGGTAGCCTACATAACGACGAAATCTATGAGCAATACCATGACTGTCCGGTTGTGTATAAAATCCGGCTCAATAGTATGAGTATGGATGAGGATGGCCCAGCCCGGAAAGTCTATAAAGGCAATATCTATGGTCGAAAAAGAGGACGAGGCAGATCCTGCCTAAGGTGGAGCAATGGCGTAAATTAGGACGCCAGACAGCTTTTAGGGATATCGAATTGGTGGACCTCGGCGCAAAATCGAGATGTCTTGAGTTTCTTATTAAGGCAGGCCTAGACCGGATACCGGTTGTTGCGCCGTTGATGATGATGATGATGTTTGTTTTTCACAGAGTTTTGTCTAGTAGGTTCCGATATAGACGGTTGCCAGTCTGCAACACGATAGCATTTCGTAAAATTAAAGGCGACTAAATTTTGGCATGTCTGGGAGAAGAACTATACATGAGTTGTCATCATAAAGGTGACTGAAAATTACTTATCGCTTAATTTTCAAAGATTCGTCTTACCACTTGCACTAGTCGATTGTCCGAAGAAGTTCAAAGTTTCTTTTCCTTTAGTCATGGAAGTGGCTTTGATGTGCAGGTGCTGCAGTGTGTGAGTGGCTTAGCAAAGATTCACCCGAGCTCCACACCAAAATAAGCAGAGCACAACTCAAAACGACCGAGTAACTCGAAGTATACTCCCTGAGCAACTCGCCTACTTGTCGATATCAGGATGAGAACCTCGGGGACTGCGTGGGAACTGGGTTCGGGACAGTACGCAACCAGCCGTTGGATAGATAGGGCAATTGACTTGACTTACAAAAATGCTTAATTTGTATTAGCGTATACAATTGTAATTTAACTCCAATGTAGCCGGTCCCAAGCCCGTGTCTGAAAGGAAGGGATGGACAGCCTCAGTCTGAATGGCTGTACGCCACCGCAGCGTCCCAGGGTGTAGATGAGGAAAGTGCGGGAACTTTCCAATCTCGCAGCTATCACCACACCTGGCAGATAGGGATAAAATGCACTAACGAAAATGAGGAGAAGGACTGGGTCGCTTCCCGTAATGAATAGCCGCAGGCGTTAAAACCGCAAACTCATCATCCGCTCTTACTACGAACGAACGGCGGCTCGGGTACAACATCTTACTGCCCCTTGTTGCGCCAGAGATTTGTCGAGCGTTTCCCGCAAATCGTGCACGTGACCGTGTAGCGAGTCACATACCAGTACCGCAACTATACAATCCTGCCCAATCCATTATCGACTCGGTGGTTGTAAGACAAGAAACTGGAGGCCAAAGAAACCTATTTAATTGGTATATCGATTATTCCAATGTTTTCGGCAGCTTGCCGCATACCTGGCTAATCGATGTTCTACACCTGCATCACATTAATCCCAAACTAATTAAGTTTTTGGCGACAGTCATAGAAGGGTGGCGTACCACCTTATCAGTGCGAACATCTGAGGATGTTAGTACATGAAAGACCATTCTTATACGGAGGGGCAGCTTTCAGGGGGCTTCGCTAAGTCCCCTTTAGTTTTGTATGGCACCGAACCCCCTTTCAGGCCACTGAATGATGCTAGAGGGCATGGTTTTGCATTCAAATATGGCCTACGTGCTAAGTGCGAACTGAAACATTTAATGCACTTAGATGACAACAAGCTGTATGCTGGTACTGACGACCATCTTAGAAGTCTGAAGTTTGAAATAGTAGACATGTTCAGCTGCGATATTTGGATGGAATTTGGATTAGACAAGTGTAGAATCCAAGCCATCAGCGAAGGTCATCACACACGGGCGCCGCATGCGGGACATGGCATTGGTGACCTCCACATCGAAGTTATGACCGAGATAGACCTTTATAAATACCTGGGAATTCTCCAACGGAGCCATGCTCAAGTTCGTGATCTGAGGGATACTCTGCTTTTTGAATTCCTGCGACGTGTAAAGCTGGTACTGAAATTGCATCTCTCGGGGAATGAATGCATTCGCTATCCCTTTACTGGGTTATACATTCAGAATATTGACGTGGACGGAAACTGATTTGAAAAACGTCCAGCGGCGGATACAGATAACTATCTCGAAATTCTCGGATGAACCTGCCTCGTGGCCCAACATCATCGCCAAGTCGATTCGCTGCGCGCTTATTATGTGGCTGTATGTAAGGTAGACTATGGGCTGAATCTATTTGAAGAATCGATTTTTCAATCCTCTGAATGGGGTGAAGTCGGACCAAGAACGGATCGATGAATGGATGTCGAAGGCAATGCACGGTAAATACGTGAATTGTCTTTGGTAACCATTTATCGATTTACATTTGTCGAACAGATGGTTGTGTGCTTGGGAGCCCTTTGTTGAGGCGGAGGGATCAAGTGTGCCAGTCAAGACGTGGTCGCTACTCGAGCTTATAAAAAGCTCATAATGAAAGAGCGGATGGAGAACGACCAATTCAGAATGTGTCGTTCGGCGTTAGAGTCGTTGGACCACCTCATTTCTGGCTGTATTGTTATAGCACCGGTGCAATACACGAACAGGCATAACGCTGTGTGTAAGGTGATCCATCAAAACCTTGCATTCACTTTTTGCTTACAGCATGTATTGGGATCGGCAAGTTCTAATTGCCTGACGTGCTGTTAATTGACAAGTCGGGTCGCTCCATATATATTATTGATGTTGCTTTCCCCCATAATAGGAACATTGAACGGAAGTACGTGGAGCGGAAGGTGAACTATAAGCGACTACCTCGGGAAATCAATGAAAATTTGACGTCTCGGTTGTAATTCCCATAATATTGTCAGCTACAAGTATCGTACCCACGCGGCTTCAGTTGATGTCCTGGCACTTTCACACCATCAGGTTCAAACCATGCAGAAGTACACCATTCTGCATACGTGCTCGATGTTGCGAGGAGCTCTCGACGGATCCTCCCATTGACCTATCACCGGCCACCATCACCAGCGCTCCTTTCTAATTTAAGTAGGTAGGATCATCATCAACCATTTTTGATCGTCTATTTCCGTTGTGCAAAAGCATGGTTTAGACCGAATATTGTTTGGTACATTTATACTTGTAAGTAAAACTCATCTGCGAAACTACTAACACAATACGCTCTGCGGTTACTCATGGGGAAATACTTGGGAAATTATTGCGCCTAGATCTAAAGAATGCTTTTGACCGTATGACTCATATGGTATACATTGGGACAACACCTACTCCCAGAGGAGTACATGCGCTGGTTTAAGGGTCATGTTCGGGTGGAGAGTATATAAAAATTGTTTCTGTTGGTGTACTTAAAGGAAGCGTCACTGGTATTCTCGCCACCTTTCTTTGTTCTTGTCATGGACACTGCCACACATGCATCCAACTTTCAGATCTTGAAATAACGCTACATGCATGTGATGTCTTTCTAGGTTTCCACAAGAAAGCTGATCTCGAGTATCTTCTCCAAAAATTAAACGATCCTTATACAGTACGGTGGACAACTGAATCTGCTTTCAACTATATATTATCCAGATCCCAGTGACAGTGACAGCGTCTTGCACAGAACTAAGCCATTTAAGTATCTTGGCTTAATGCTTTCAACCAACGTATTTGAAACCCTGCTGTTTACCTGACATCTATCCATTCATCACCAGCCTATATTAAGGAGTTAGTATACTGTCCGAGAAAACTTTTTTCGATTCCTATTTAAGGTTTTGTGTGAAACAAAACCTTATTAAAATCGATTCAATGTCTGTTTATTGGTCATACCCGATTTACTCGAAACTGGGTGGATGGATTGTCACGAAATTTGGTGAGCAAGTGTCGATTCTGAATCTTTTTACATATAGTAAGTGGCGCCATTTTGTGTGTGTTTTGAAGGAGGCTCCCCATACATGCGAAAAGGGGGTGTAAATTTTCTTTTCAGAGAATATGGTCATCTTGGGCTGCATTAGTACTTTTTGAAAATGATCTTTATTTCTGATACAATGTGAAATATAGGGGAGATAGGGCCCAAAATATGTGCACCAGCAAAGTGAAACAGGACTCGTCTCAAAATGCACCCTGTTCCGATATCTGCACAAATAAAGTTAATAATAAGTAGTATATTACCATGTCTTAGAAATTTACTAGAAAACCCTGAAGTATCTTGGAAGTACAATTTTATATCAGTAGAGGCGACAATATAGGACATAATTCGGAAAAGTTTGAATGCAATTCAACTATTATTAACTAAATTATAGAAGGTCAAAATTTTGTTTTTTGTTTTGTTTATTTAGATTGATTTCAATATTTATGTCTTTGATCTGTATTTAAATATGAGTATCTTGGAGAGAGAGCCAAAATATGAAGGAGTATTTGTATTTTTAGCAATGTTTGATGATGATAAACACAAAATCGTCATACTCGAAGTATCCAACTTCCAGTATCCCGACTGGTGTTTATTTTGATAGAGTAGTAACTTGAGAAAACAGGTATTGAAATTGCGTGTCAAGATGAAACCAATAAACTTTACTGGGAATAACGACAGCTCTTTTGCTCGAAAATTAAATGATGGTGCAACATATAATATTTCTACTAATCCAACAATATCATATTGTATAATTAATTTCAGCCTCGTGTTCGATACGCTTTAAATTATGTATTTTGAAATGTAAAACTTGTGATAGCGACATAATATTTAAGAAAAAGAGACAAACGAGTCGCCAGTAAAGAACAAGTCGAAAATCAAAATATTTGAGTGTACATTTGCCCCATTTGCACCTAGTTCGTAATTTTATAACATCAGACTATTCACTGACACTCAGTCTAAAATTTGCACAAAAGTGGCAAATTTGATTTATTGTAACTTTCTTAGTAACGATGCGATTCTAATCAAACTTTGTGGTATTATGCTCTATATTATAGCCCATGCAAAATTGGATGAGGATTAAATTAAGCTGGGGTTTCAGCCAATTTCTGAAAATAGAGAGGTAATAAATATAACAATATTCTCTTATTAACTTTATTTAATAATATATCCGCAGAGAGCATATTACGAGGTTTAGACACAATGTAGTGGCAGCTTCTTAAGTTTTTCAGATTTTTGGATTAAGTTTCCTAGAACGGGTCCCTGAAAGAAATCACTTTTCCTTCTTGTTGCATGTATGTGGATATTAAATCAAAGATATAATTCATAAATCTGCCTACATGAATTATGTCGCTATGAAGACAATATCAAACTTAAGGTCTGTGAGGAAAAGCTCCAAGTTATTGGACAAAAAAAAAAGGCCAGAAAAACCCTTCGCGGGGAAATCCACAAAGACACAGATAGACCGAGAATTTGATGGTGAATAGAAAGCCAAGACTGCTGTATTATGGACAATAATGATTGGAGTTGCGGTAGGGGGTAGTGGGAATACTTCGGAGAAAAAAATTTCTTATTCGCGACTTTCAGAAGCGCTGCCGACAATCAAAGCTATAAAAGTTGATGGGGCAGTCAATATATATGATCGGTAAAATCGAAAGAACTTGAAGATTGTAGATGAGTCAAGGAAAGCAAGGGGCAGAAATACGGCATTCTGGTTCGAAGGTTTTTTCTGCCATGTTATTGAAAAACACAAAATGTACTCTAACTAAAAAGGCTGATGTGGAAAGGAAAAGGTAATACGGTGGAATATTTAAAAGTTTATAAAGTTAAACACCAATCGAAACTTTTCATTTGATCGATTATCCGTTGTGCTGGTGAGAGACATAGAAAATTCTACAAATAGCGACGATTTTGCAAATTAAGAAACTCCTTGAATGCTTGGTTTCTGCTTTGGATCCCCCTTTACCGACCATATTAGTATCCTCCCTTGTGAAGCATTGTGCGGAGTTGAGATCATCGATCCACCAAACTTTCTACAACGTCTGTAATGCTTCATGCAGGGGGTGGGGAAATTTCCAGAGAAACTAGTAGTTATTATCAGAGCGACGTATAGCGGTACAAATTGTCACATGATCAATCTAGATTTAATCTCAGTGTAATTTGAAATCGAAAGTCTCTCCTTTTCTTCGCGTTATCATTGACATGCTTCATGCTATCTTAGCTTAATTGACTAGAAATTTGAATTTAACCTTCATCTTGAGAGTTTAACGATATTGATAAAGTGCATTGCGAATGTCGAATGCTTGCCGAACTGCGTCCGATGAAACAGCATATGTAATACCAGGCATGGTCCCAATAACATCGTGCCTA
This sequence comes from Hermetia illucens, assembly GCF_905115235.1. Classification (NCBI taxonomy): domain Eukaryota; kingdom Metazoa; phylum Arthropoda; class Insecta; order Diptera; family Stratiomyidae; genus Hermetia; species Hermetia illucens. The sequence continues at coordinate 117,329,022 of NC_051851.1, read as the reverse complement.
ACGGAGGTCGACATACCTATGGATGGCAATTAGTCAAGACTAAATATATTTTAGATTGGAAAGAAAGGTGCGATGATTTACCGATAGAACACTAGATAAATAAGTTGAAAATATTTCAAAGTGGATTAAACGACGACATGGAGAGGATGCCAATGACCTAACACAATTCCGAGGTGGACGCGGAGCAAGAAGACTACATACAGGAAGAGCAAATCGAGTTTCTAGGAAGTATGGAATGCGATCGCGTATCGTACTAAGCTAATTGGCTACCTGGCTGCGCGTGACTAAAGATAATGTTTAGAGCTTTTTCTGCGAATGCAATTGAAGACTGGCCTACATGTGTGATGTTTTTCTTGCATCATACAAAGTCAAGCAATACGCCGGGATCCGAAGCTCCAGTATGTGGTTTTTTGGACACGGTGATTATTGCGAATATTTTTATTGCTTTGAGCATGACGACATTCCATATTGTCTGAAATGCGAGATGATGAAAGAAAATGTTTCTTTTACGTATCCAAGATTTGCCGTGGGGAGAGAAGGGGTGATTGTCAACTGTCACCAGGCCGCTGTTGTAACTTGGAGTACATGCCGATTTCAGAAATAACTTGAAATTGATAGAAGTGATTCAGGATGTGTTTCGAGCGGAGGAACTTCAAAGAAAGATAGTCCATAATAACACGAACCCAGTAACTGATTATGCCTCCGACATAGTACGGTAATCGGGATAAATTAAGGAAGTGCTTTTTGTGGGCAAAAACTTTCCATAACTGCATGCCAGGATTCAGTGGTTTGATATCTTTTAATCTTTCGACGATTTAGAAAAAAGAATGAGAGACAGTAAACCAATAAGGTAATATTTTACTAAAAACCTTATTAAAGCGAGGCCTTAGAAAATACCACCGTTTGACAATAAAAGCCGACAGATAGTTTCATGCTTTGTAAAAATGTCGGGGAGCAGTCGTTTGCAGATAACAGAGAGTTAAATTATTTCCAAAAGAATAGCAATACGCATTCCCCCACGCTCCTCCCTGTAAGAGTATGTTTACCTTCGAATATATGTCACATCGTTATCTTCTGTCGTAGCCATCTTGAGGTAATGGACGCTGTATGTGAAAACAAGCAGATTCTAGAACAGAGATTGAATTTAGGCCGTTGGAAGCTCTGTTGTTGGATTCATCAAGAAAACAGATCTCCCTCCCATAAAATGCATATCGGGCAAAGTTTGGATACCCTTCATGTATTTTCATTGACTTTAAAACGACTTCCAATAGCCTTTATCGAAAAACCTTTTTTTATAGCCATTGAAATTTTGATGACTGCAGAATATTAGGTAAATCCGTGGTGTAAAATACGGACACCTTTGCTACTTTTGACGGACACTTGATTTATGGGTATCAACTGACATTTACATGAGTCTTCGTTAGGAATACAATGTTTCACTAGTCTTAATGACAGGTTTACTATAGCAAATATACACAAAATCTACACGATTGCATGCTGATTACCGACTTCCATGCCGCATTTGATCCTGAATTCTACAAAGCTTCTCATTATTGGAAGCATGTGTAATAAATGGTTTCATTCATACTAGCACCACTTGTCCATATCCAAATCGATTTTCTTACTTTTTGATATGCAAATTAAATGTGTAACGCAAATGTAGATTATTCTCTAGTCGGTTTGAATTATGATTGCGATTAGTAACCGTTTTCAAATTATCCACGGTTGAAGTGTATTAATTTATGACTCAATATGGGGAATTAGAATCGCAGCCAATACACAATTTCACACGTTATTGTATCGCATGCTTCGGCAGGTCAATAGCAATTTAACACGCAAATTGTGATAATAATAACAGGAGCAAATGCAAAATCGCCATTTAATGCTACTTATCTTACACTTAAGATAGACCCCAAAAGCAGTGCCTGACGCACATATATCTCCCCTGACCTATTCAAGTGGACATTATGCAAATTTGCAAATGCAATTCAAAACACTTTGGCAAGGCAATCGACACTAAATTATAAATGTTGTCATATAACATGGTCATGTAATTGAAAAAAGACAGAAAAAATCTGAAAGATAAATATTGAATTGATCGCACGAGATGTAGCGTAAGCGTTAGTCGTATTAAAATTGTGTCAAGAAAGTGTGAAATAAATTACAGCCGGGCCCGAGGAGGTTTCCCTTCTTCTCTTCTAATGGTCAAGGCACGGTCTGGATCAGTCAGCTCCGGCGCAAGAGTTCTTAGATTTTATTATAACTAAACCAATCCCTATTCACTGGCAACCTAGTCGGAGGCTAGTTATACTGATTCGTAGGTGCACGCAGAGCTCTCATGGGAGATGAAGTCGATCTGTGACGAAGAAACCACATTGAAAATGATATAAGGCACCAACTTGATCATTGATCTTACACGCAATCGATCGGCGAGGAATGTCGATGTAATTGAAATATATATGTATGTAGACCAATGAACAATTTTCTCTCAAAGTATGGCAGCAATCGAGAGAAACAGGCCTACTACGAAAGCAGAATGCCCAATACCAACAATGGTCGCGAAAATGGGTCCTTATGTAAGGGTTCCATTAGCAACGTGATGTAAATGGCCAGCCGAAGATTGAATAATTAAATTGTCTTTCTTTCGAACACATAAAATCAATTAATATCTAGATTTTATTGCTTCATCAGGTTTTCCTCTGGCGTTGATTAAGTTCTGCCATTTGAAGAGACTGACCATCCTCACCGATCTAATGTACACCCACTCGCTTGCCTTTGGACGTGTTGAACTATTTATGGGACGATTGTGAGGTCGACTGAGTTTTGTTGCCGATTAGGCACACTTTGTGTAGGATTTCATTCGTAGTGGGCGGCGCAGAACCATAACGTTGATGCTATTGTCAAAGGTATCCCGTTGGCGCAGTTTTTTAAGGAAGTTTTTGGAAAATTGTAATTGCTTCAAACTAAACACCTTTTCATGTAAATAATGACCAAGATTGGGGAACCTAAAGTTAAGTATAGCTGCGAAGGCGCAACTAGTGAAGATTTTTATATGAAACGGAAACCACTAATTGAAAACCTTTGCTTCGAATAACGGACAATCCTGTTCTGTGTGAAATTGGGACGACGCAATCAGATAAATGCAATCCGAATTCGAATACTAAATGACGATGTAAACGGTTTGAAGATAACATAGTCAGTAATCTGGGGTGGACATCAACACTTAAACAGATGAGAAAAAATATCGCTGTATCTTTCTTGATAAACACTGAACCAAGTTTACATATCCTCTGAATGTATGTGAATTCATTCGGCCGTTATCACCCACACAAGTTGTATGTGCACTAATTTAGAGAGCAATTATATGTGATGATGGCGAACGGTTGAGTTTATTTCATGGGCTAGGCGTTTCGAATTTATGGCCTGTGACCAGCTGCCGATACGGCAGGATCGCATATGTTGCAAGCGGCAAGAAATTGTAAAAGCTTTATAATTTGCCATGCAAAAATTATCTTAGATTTCTTATTCTACAGCTGAATAATTTATAATAATTTAAAGTTGTGTACTGTGCGACGATTTGAAAAAACCATTTTTGTTGCTTTACATATTTCCGCTACTGGTAAGCTTTAAAATTCAAATTCGGAATATCCCAAACCAATTGAGAATTTGCCAAACTAATTTCGAAACTAACTTCAGACTTTTCCAAGTCAATTTCAGAACTTTTCATTTCAAATTCAGACTTTTCCATTCAATTCCATTTTTTTTCTCAATATTTTACTATAAAGTTTTATGTCAACTTTTTACCGTTAAATAAGGATGGAGGTGAGACTCATTGAAAGAAATCTGGGCTACCCTTCAATTTTCTATTATTCTATCATAATGGAAAATCACTTCCTCGTCACAGTTCGAACGTTACTTTTCGGAGCGTTGTAGTGCAATTTAACCCAAAGGTGTTGTCGTAAACTATACCAGATTAGTTGATGTAGCATACGGGCACACGCTTTCTCTAGATCCAGGAAGACAATGTAAAGGAGGCGATGCCTCTCACGATGTTTCTCCATGATTAACTGCGTATTGCGTATATTGCGTCAGTAGTTACGCAGTTCTTGACAAACCATGCTTGATTTACGGTTATGTCAAGAATGCGTTCAAAACAGGAAAGCAACCGGATCGGACGGCAATTTGAACATTTTCCTGGACTATCTTCTTTTTAAGATTTTGTGTAAACACAAAACTTTATTAAAATGGGTTTACTGACTGTCTGTCTGTCCGTCCGTCAAACGCATCTCTCGAAGACGGTTATAGCGATCGACACCAAATTTGGTAGAAAAGTGGGAACTGTGAACGCTCACACATACAGTGAGTTACATCCTTTTACGTTGAATTTAAAGAGGGTCCCCATACATGCAAAAGGGGGGTGTAAAATTTTTTTTCAGCAAATATAGTTATGTGGGGTACCAAATTAAAGGTCTCGATTGGTAGTTTTCGAAGCTGGTCTTAGTTTCGGCATTTGTTGGAAAGGTGGGAAGTGGGGGGGTTGAAAGTGATCATTTCTTTAAGGGGGCCATTCTCAGAAACTACCGAACCGCAAAATTTGAAAAAAATCCGGAGACTGCCAATTAATGGTACCTGGGTTCCGAAATACCTTCCATACCGATATCTGTTCAAATAAAATTAATACTATACTATTGCTATAATTTTTTGTAATTGGCTATAAACCCCCTTAAATTCATCTTAGCATTACTAACAAAGATGCTTCTTTGAAAATTGAAGACTATGAATATCACCCGAAAGTGGATATTCTCACATAACATATGGATATATTACGTGATACGTACTAAGAAATACACAAAACCTTTCGTACCTGAAGCGTCCACCTTCCGGTTTCCCGAATTGTTTCCATATTGGAACTGTGGTTCTTTCTTTCCAACGAGACGGTGTTCTACCTTCCTCAATAACCAGATTGAAAAATTCACTGAGCCACAGTGTTGGGTTCCAGCTCTTCGCTTTCCAGAGTTGGGATGTGATGTGATCAAATCCTGGTGTTTTCCTCAATTTCATTCTTTTTATTGTTTCCTGGCCTTCAGTTGCACTGACAGTTACGTCACGGTGTTTTACGTTGGTACCTCTCTTGTGGACTTAATCCCACGGTCTTCTTAAGGCACGGATTGATTTTGTGACCACAATCAGAACTCTGCCGAAGCAAGCTACGACGGTAACAGTCTATACCAAGCGCTTGATTCAGCATTCATACTGGTGGATGCAAGACCTACCTGAATCTCTACCGAACTAATGAGTACGGCACCCGCATTGAAACGCAACACCACGATGAGGCCCGAAGGTCTCTGTTCGCTTGAACGCAACGACAACCCCCATGAAGCTCTCATTAGGGGGCCAACCGCAAACAACCGAGCTGTACTCACATACAACGGGAGTTCACCCGAAGTATAAGAGTCCAGGGGCTATCCCAGGTTCCCACGGTACTAGTATACCCCTGGTAAGGTTTCGTGACCAAATTGCCCGTGCAGACTCGGGTCTGATCGCCCTAATTAGGCCTTTGGGGCATTCGCCTATTGCATCACGGCCGGCAAGCCAATGCGATACAGCGTCTCCCGGTGCCACCACTATGGAGGTTCTCCTCGCCCACTTGCTTTTGGTTTGGCCGATAGGGTTGCCGCCCCATCTTCCTCACCGCCACCTCTGAGCACCAGCTGCACTGACAGGTGGAATTGTTCCAAATGTTGCCAATGCTTGTGGAAGTTGAGCACGAACAAATTCTTCAGTAGAAACCTGCTCGAAATAATCTCGCCATCTATCCGTTGGTGCACTTTTGTCTGTAAACGCAGTATCGTTCTTGTTATTAACGCTACAGAAGTGTTCGACAACCTGTGTACGGTCGTGTCGGCTTTTGACAAGTCGATACAGGTCTCCCTCGTCAGGCCGCTTTGTGGATCATGTGTTTAATTTGGGTCCACGATTGCTTAACATTCGTAAAAGTTGATAATCTCGTAGGTGAGACTATTTCCTCTTTCTTGCCACGAAATCGAAACGCACAGCGGGTCATTGCGTTCCTGACGCTGTTTTATCAGTGGCTTGAATCGTAAGTCGTAAATCAATAATGGCTTTGCAGAGCCTGACGGTGGTAAGATGTTGGTGTCTGTCATGGGTGTGCGCAAAATCGACTACATGCTTGACACCCTCATTGCGTGCTCCAAACTCATCAGCAGGCACGTTATAAGCTTTTGCATCGAGATGTTGCCGGAAAGCATCCTTCTCGGCATCAGGTTGACCTGTCTGTGGCGCGTAACCGGTGAAGAAGTGAATAGTTCGATCAGTTGATATAATGGTGAGCTTCAATATATGAAGGGTAGCCTAACTACAAGCTAGTGAAGCTGCGGTATCTATAACGGACCGCAATAAAATCGTGAACTTATTATTAAATTCTTGGGCATTAATTAGCATCACTAATTTTAGGTGGTCACAAGAAAACGGACATGAGGGAGCTTAAAATGGGTTTCTATTCGGAAGGGTGTTACTCGACTATTAAGAATGTGAAATTGAGGTACAACTTTTCATTAGGCTGAAGAACTCCATTTTATGATACTGAACAACTTAATATTAGTGCAGGATAGTTGTTATTTAGTAATGAATATCAGTCAGTATTACCTTTATTTCGCATCTCAAAGGATTCTTCACTACTAAATTGAAGAATACAATTAATTCAATTAATTCTTTGTCTATGTTGCCATTGGTGACAGAAGCGTCTATACTAAAGACGGGGTGAAGACAACTTCCCAAGACAACGTCATCATTGACTGAATCAGAAAAAATCATTGCAGTTAGACAATGTTGACCGATACGACTACGAGACCAGCAATACCTGTTAATTACAGAGTACCAACTGAAAACAACTAGTCCAAGATGGATTCTATGAAATCAAATGAAATCTGACGGGTGCACAATTCTAGCCAAAAGAGACTAAGTTCGACTGAAGCCATTTATTCATAGATAAAGTAATCGTATTCGCTGACCCGCTGAGGCTGCTTGGCGTTGAGATATTTATTTATTTATTTATTTAATGAGGACAATACACAGAAAGGAAATTCCTTATTGCATATTGTGCTAAGAGGGAGGAGCAAGTGAATGGCATATTTTACGCTTAAAGCTAGAGAGGGAAATAGAGTCAAAGAACCCAAGCTGTAGGGCATTGTAGGACCGGCAAAGCCTCGGGATCGGAGAGTGAAAGTAAATCCGCAAAGGGTACATCAAAAATGTTCCCACTACGTGTGTTATGAGACGAGGCGATACGGAAAGTAATATCCGAGTTGGCAGAGCACTCCATCAGACAATTGCAGAGTTTGAAAGTTTTTTCTCCAAAATTTGTTTTCATCCTAGTTACGGAGTGGGGTAATGAACGCGACGATAAAGGGATAAACGAATAAGTATCGGAATCAACTTCGAAAATAGAGCTACAATAAGTTTGAAACCGTTGCAACATTTCAACACCGGAAGCCAACTAGCATCTAAGTACACTAAAATGCGCGTTGATTTTGGTCGTCCGTTCAGGAATCTCGGCTTTTTGGTGCTTTGGTCCCTAGTACACCGTAAAACTAGATTGACCTGCCTTATGGTCGATTCATCGATGGTCAATCTCGAATGGGCCTAAAGTCCAAATTAATTAATCAATGGTATCGCGTAAAAGTGAACAGGACGCCTTTCACAAATGAAAATACAAAAAGCCATTCAAATCAAAGACGCCTTGATGATAGAGCCCATTATAGCAGTTAATATAAACTTTTAAAAGGACAATTAAATTTGAAAGTTATCTCGTATATGGCGCGGGAAATGTTAGCTTTTAAATAATTAATTGATTGAATAGGAAATACTAATTTTCATGACATACCCAATCACAAAATCCGGGGGGAGCATGAATTTTATTAAATATGCAGAACCATGTATTGTTCTCATTGTTCTGCTTTACGAACTCGTGCAATGCTGTTTGACTCCTTCTTCAAATTAGGAGCCATTTAATAACAATAATCGTTGACGCAACAATCCATATCGGATCAGGGTCTTGAAGTGTGTTAGAGCACTTCATTCGAGACCGTAACATTACACTACAGTACCCTATAGGAGGCAATGCGTTCGTCCGAGATTATTACCCTAATTTGGCTCAGGTACTCATTCACAGCTGAGTCGACTGGTATCCGACGTCAAATCACGACACAAATCCCACTGTTACCACCGTACGACAGCGTTGTGCTCTAACCACTCAGCTATCTGGATAGGAGCCAATTGGTCAAGGATTATGACTCGGAGAGGACAAGCGGTGTTAGGAGCGTAGTTGACTTTGGACTCCTACGAAATAGCAGGTGACATTTTGTGACAGCTTCTTGCACACCAGCGACGATATTACTCTATATATTGATAGTAATATCCGTCCCTTTGATAAATAAGTTGATATGTCCTACTTTTGATCTAATCTTCATTCAATGGGACTGATGTTGATTAAGAGCTGAAGCTTTCACTCACAGCTGTCACGGCGTTTTTGCATGATTACAATCCTGCAGGTATCTCGTCTAAAAATTTTCTTTCACTGAGCAGAACAAATTGGCATAACTCGTGCCGAGTCCTTCTTTATAGTGAGTAATATCTTCAATTTCTGGACAGTCCCTGGTACTGTACTAAAAAATCAGAAGATCGTAGACTTTCCATTATGCATCAAGAGCGTCGTAGTCTTCCACCGTTTTAGCAATATGTAACCTACCCATTAGCACTTCTACTTTTTCATTAATACGTCCATGGGTCTCTGACAGGTACGCCAAAACAGCTCTTCGTCCGATACTACCTTATACCGGAGTATTCCTACGCACGACATAAACACAACTTGACGAGATTTATAGTGACAGCGGTGGCTGCTTTCCATGTTTTCCCATGTAGAATTGTAGATGGAACGTTTATTTGGCAGTCTCAGCATGATGTTGATATTGACATAAATGCATTTCCACATTTCGAACCAAACAGCTTTTTGTCGATCAGACATTTGTGGTGTTTTTTTTTCCATTCCCGATTTACTCTAAGTATTATTTCATTAAAACAAGAGATGTGCAAATATCTTTCAAAATTGCGGCACCCAGGTTCTCTCACAACCCCCCTGCCAGGAATTTCGAACAAAGAGAAGCAAGAGTTCTGCAGAAACTGAAATGGCTACAAAGAACATATCCCGAAATGGATCCTCAAGGCCGACAGTGATGCTTCGCTTGAGTACACTGGTGGCAGAAGAGCAATCCTTATCTGCATCTGGCTTGCCATTTCATTGATTCAGAATCGTGATAAAGGTCTTTCATCTCTGGTGCTGTTCACTATCCTGGATTCGTGGAGTGGATGAAAATGTCCTCTACTGGACCATTTAAAAATTTAGGACCACTAATTTTTATCTGAGTGTAACTACACGGTATTTCTAACGATTAATTATTTGAAATGGTAAAAACTTGGTCCTCCTATTCGCTAGTGTTGATTTATATTTTGCAAATACCGATATTTCTGGAACCACTTGTTCCCCCTTCATCATTGGTATTAAGTCTGACAATTGTTTCTCTAATCTATAAAGGGAAAGGGACTTTTGCCTCCTAAGCATCAGACAACCAGGTGTAATCTACATTGAAACTTGTACATATTACTGCTGACACTTTCGTGATGATTGAATATTTTTAGGACGTTTTGTAAATGGCGACGATGGAACTATTTTTTGGGCCCACATTTCGACCTTCAGCAATTGTGTGTTCGCTTTGACAAATTTACAAAATGTCATTGACATTTTTCAACAAGCGTAGATTGCATAGAACTCCTAGTACAATTACAATAGTTCTGAGGGTATCCTTGGAAAAATGCATATTTTCGAAATTTGAAAATTCCAAGATACTGATCTGATAATCATGTAGTTATGTTCCGGACATATTTTATTAAACAGGTCCGCTTTTACCCTGTAGACTGGCGGAGGCATTGCGTGGTATTTTTTGTAAATAAACCGTTAAATTTCTGTTCTTCGTCCTTGTCGGGTAGATTTCTATGCCTAACTAGCCTCCGACTCATTTCTGTCAAACTGGTTGTTGCGGTCTGCAGGTTAAAGCATCACGAGGGTGTATCATCTGATATATTGTAAATATTACTCTGACCCGAAAAACTTGACAATTGCGTCATTTTCTATTTTCTGAGCTGTGGGACATTCATCAAAACAAACTTGTGCTGCAGGAGGAGGACCAACCTCTTCATTATTGAAGTTCACAAGGCTATCTATACATAAATTGCATAAATAATGAGGTTAGTATTGCTCGACTTAAAAATGTAATAAAAGGATCCAACCAACAAGGCATCAAATCTACTTTGGATAGGCTTGAGCTATTAAACGGTATTATTAAGTTCGGTGCCATCTTTGGCTCAATGTCAATAAACTTATTGAACTACACAAAGAGCTAGCATAAAAAATACATTTTAAACTCACATAACTTAATACTCCCGTTTGACAAAAATCAGGTCAGGCCTAATGCATTTCCTATTTCACACGAATAACGGAGCAATCTCTAATTGCAACGATCATGCAAATCAGCCTAGTAAACCTATCACGATTCCCCCACGAACTTGCTAAACATTCAGATAACTTCTTTAGACTTAACAAGAATAAACCCGTGCAAATATCATTGGCAACTTATGTGGCAGCTTGGACTTAATGTCCGCATCAGAAGCTTAGGTGACAGTAATTGGAGATAACCAAGCCTTCTCACTGCGATGGCTATCTTCTAATATTTCCTTCCATGGTCTATCTGCATCGGCATACCCTTTCCAGCCTTGTAGCCGTTGTGATTCGAAACGGAAAACCTTAACGCTTATCGAAGAGTGTTAATTGCAGACAATTTTCAGTCCTGGGTCAGTAACACACTTGTCATCAGTTCCCACAGCTTTATGCCCTATCATATCTCGGCCGGGCCGATTGCGAGAATCCAATGCTTTCAATTCTCATAGACGCGATGCAATAAAGTGTGAACGTCTTCATTTGACTTGTTGCGTTGACTAGAGAGTGTGAGTTTTCCCGAGCAGGATGGTCAGGCTCAATTACTCGTATTTTAAGAAGTTGCAGTTCTCCCTGTCCGTCCGTAATTGTTTGGATGCAGTTCAGCCTGAGTGCATCAGAACATTATCCATTAGCCTTGGCCGATAGTGCTTCCATCGTACGAAGATAGTACGAGCAATCGGAGAAGTTAACCCTGCACTTTTAGACGCAGAGAGGTAGCGGCTGCAAACTACGTGATGAACTAGAATTGGATTACCTTTGCAAGAAAAATCCATTGTAATATGGATCACAATTTGTTTTGAACAAGTGACCATCGGATCCTAAGATGCACTTGAATTCTGCACTTGGGATTTTGCTACCGACTGCAGTCTTCATTTCAATTAAAGTTCAGTTTAATCTGAATGCCGGGGGGTTAACGCCATCGCTGATAATTTCCATGTAGAACACAACACTAATGCCAAACGGGCAGCAAACGCTAGTCGGCAATCACCGTTGAAAATGGAGTTATTAGCATACTTGCATATGAACCAATTGAATTTCATTTTACGGATTTTATTGGGCAAACTCAATTTGCATCGGAAACCAGGCTTCAGTCAATCTGTTCAAAATAAGAAGCATAGCGACAAGTGGCCACCCTGCAGTCTACCCGATTGTCTTAACCCTTGATGGTGAGCAACTCAGCTGCACAAATTTATATGCTCAGCTCAGATTTCGGAAAAGGAGTTAACTTTTCTCCCCTTGTTCGACTTCAAGAACCGCATTTAGCAAGCACCGGAAAATCAGATGAAACTCTTCAAAGATACTGTTCTTAGGCCCGATTAGTAGTTGGTAGAAATTTATATGCTGCTATCGAAAAAGCTCATTGCGTTGGGTTAAATTGCGCGGTGAAACCAGGCAAAAGTCACTGAAGTTCAAAAGCAGAGAAAAAGACATCATACCCTCTGCAGTGCAAATATAATAAAGAAAATTGAATTGGAAATGAATTTATATAAACATTGTTTTTAATTGGATCATTAACGGCTTGGACTGGAAAGGCTGGCTGTATTTCGTTCTTATTATTTATTAGAGTTGATGGTGTCCGCGAAGAAACACTGTCCCCAGACAACATGCAGTTGCGGCAAGTCCAAAAAGAGGACAACAACGTCCAAGACGATGACAACGACTATAATGTAACTACGATGCGATGACTAGGATATGGACAGCAGGAATGGCTGGGATGACGGCACATAGTATCCTACCACTCACGGTTGGAGGTTTTCGCTTATTATTTTAATGGGAAATGATTATTTGCACAGTGTAGTCCAAGAATTTATATTTTAAGTGCAAGATATCTTCATTTTGTACGTATAATTAGGTTGTGTATTGCATGCTTTCGCGGTCGAAATAAGAATTCAATATTTAAATGACTATGTCTTCATTAAGATGTACGCGACGAAAACAGGTTGGCTTTGATCTTGTCTGGTGGTTAAATGATACTTTTTATATTGATTGGACGTGGTGAACCTAGTGTAGAGGGAAACGTACGCAATAGATGTGCAGTACGTGAAATTGACGGCAAGGAAGCATCTTATGCAGGCTGATTTACCATTAAGGAGTTCAAGTTGTCTCTCTGCCTACCACATGTCCATTGAAAACTACTGTAAAATTAAACTAAAACACTGCAAATACTTACTTGTGGATAAATCAACAATACATAAAGTTGCACTAAGCTCTTTACTTCCATTTTCCAAGTCTACTGTTTTAGTTCTGATGAACAGAGGTAAATACTAAAGTAAAGCCATTGAATTCGATTGAGTTTACTTGAGAGGCTGTGAAGACGCAGTAGTCTACCGTCATGTGAGTTGGTTCAGAAGTGCGATGGCCGATAACCCCCCCCCCTCCCCTGTCCAATTTTTATCTACAGGATAAATGACGACCTGTCACAAAATATCACAGCAGATTTAACTTGTTAATATAAAATGACAAAGAGATAATAACACAAAACTAAAAATTAAATGTGAATAACGCAAACCAAACATTTAGAAATCCCAGACATTTTGGTAGTCATCGTTATCAGGGGGATTCAGATTCAGGACTCTTTCAATTCTCAAACAAAAACAACACTTCGGCCCAGTTTAGGCAAAAGCACAAGACTGTCATCATCATCATCAACAGTGCAACAACCGGTATCCGGTCTGGCCTGCCTTAGTGAAGAACTCCAGACACCCCGGTTTTGCGCCGAGGTCCACCAATTCGATATCCCTAAAAGCATCATCGCTTGATCTTAGAGAAGGTCTGCCTCGTCTTCTTTTTCTATCATAGATATTGCCCTCATAGATTTTTCAGGCAGGATTAACTTTTCGACTATTATATATATTTATTTCTCTCCTTTCTCCCTTCCTGCACTCACTACCGTGCACTGACACCGTACTGACACGGAAAAACAATTTTCACTGTCAAAAGTTGTTTTTCCGATATTATCGCCACAGCGATTCGTACTTGCGTGCGTCCGACACGCAAGCTGCTCGCTCTTTCACACAATAAAGGGTGGCCCCATACTCTGTATATTTTTGCATTCTTCATTTTAAGAATGGTTCTTTATTGTTCATTTTGGCTCCAATAGTATTTCTGATTTGGATGGCCTTCCTAACTGTTTTCTGGTACGTACAAAACAATACCGATTTTCGCTCATATAATATTCAATAAGGTTCTTAGAGAATTGAATATTCATGACTGTGCCAAATAATATTAGTTGACCTAATTAGCAGTGCCAGTTTTTTAAGCAAATCTTTTAATTATCAGCGCGGCTTGCATTTTAGGTGATTGGAATATTAAAAAAAAACATTATTTGTACTTCGGTCGACTTAGGTCTGAACTGCTAGGGAGGTTTCATCTGAATATGATTCCCTCTCATATAGTATTTGAGGAACGATTAAAGAAGCGAATAACACCCAGGAACAACTTCGGTCTGTGGGGACTGTTTTTCAAAAATCTGCATATTATCTGAGTGTTTTCCGAATCCTGGAAGGTATTCACCCCTGTGTTCAGTTGCCAAACCTGAATGTTAAATCCTATGAAGTGCTCAAGGAATACCATACCACAGTTCTCCACCATAATCAGCATCAACGACGCAACCACCAGTGGTCCAATATAGGCTCGCTAAATAGAGAACTGCGAACGTTCTAGTTTTGGACCAAGGTTCACCAATCCGATATTCCTAATAGTTTTCTGGCTATGGCCTAGGCTTCTCCATCATTTATTGACTACGGAATGGTTTACCCTCCTGTAGGGTGTCAAAACTTTTACAGAGAATCCTTCTTTCGAAAGTTGCTAAAAGTTCGTAATTTTTCCTGCCACCATGTATTCCGTCTTGCCTTTAATAAAGTGCAGCCGAAGACCACGCACCGATCTCCGCCTGCTAGATAGAAGCAGTTTGAACAACTCGAGCTGATCTTTCCATGGTGTTGATATCGTCAGCATAGGCTCCTCCAAGAACAGTTTAAAAGGGAAGCATGGTCCCTTATCTTAGACCGTTGTTGACGGTGAATGGTCTCCAGAATGATCTTGCTGCTTTTATCTGGCCCCGCACATTGGTCAGCGTCTGCCTAGTAAGTATAAATTTTTGTTTTGTTAGGTATAGGCAACCTCAAAGTTGATAAGACTGATATACTGGTATGATGTGCAATTCATAGCCGTATTCTAACAGTTTTCAATGAGATAATTTGATCTGTTGCTGATTTGCCTGGAGTGAAGCCCTTTTAGTTTGGGCCGGTTTTGTGTGAAATAAAACCTTATTAAAATCGATTCAATGTTTCTCCCCCATCACCCGATTTACTCGGAAACGGTTGAACTAATGGTTACAAAATATAGCAAGTGGCGCTATTTTGTGTTGACTTTGTAAGGGGGGGGGCCTCCCCATACATGCGAAAGCCGGGTGTACAAATTTTTTTCACAGAATATAGTCATGTAGAGTCTCAAATGAAAAGGCTCAAGCAGAACTTTTCGAATCTGGCGATATTTTTTTGCTGGAAGAAACATAGGGGAGTGAGAGCTCAAAATGCGTGCCTCAAAAATTGATTCAGGTTTCCTTCTCAGAGGAATTACTCGAGACAGACATGTGTATGTGCTAATAAAGTTTGCAGGTAACGTTCAATAGATTTCCAATGGAAAACCGTGCGTAGAAGATGAATACAATACCTTCACCAGAGACGCCCAACTTCCAGCTCCCAACTTATTTTATGCATGAAACAGATCATGCCTCGTTCTCAATCATGAAGCATAAGTTGATAAATGGCTTGGTGTATTTGGTCGCCTTTATATTTAACCAGTTCCGCTATAATTCCATCAGCTGCTGGCGACTATTCTTAAGCCGATGATAAGCACAGACTGTTTGATCCATGCTTGCTGGGGACAGTATTTGCCCGCCGTCTTGAGTTGGACACCTCGCCAATATTTTAGTTTTTGAGCAGCTCATTAAAATACTAACCCACTAGCTCCAATATGTCCATACGTTGGGGAATCAAATTTTTCTCTTTATTTCGTCATGATGTGCTGTATATGATATATTAGAAACTTGTGCACCTGCTGCGCTTGCTCCATGTATTTTTCGAGTTTATCTTCTATTGCCAAGTTACTTCTCCGCTCGAAGGAGTTCCGTTTCGTTGTTAGTGTATATTCATGGTCGAACAAATCGTGCCTACTTTTTGCGACTGGGGTGAAATATGGCTGTGGTTGTACCAAAGATAGCGTTCTTCGGATGGTTGTGAAAATCATTTAGCGATGCTGCAGGGCCTCAGTTAGCTACAGTTATTGCAAAACCTATTTCCCCTTAAATATAAGTGTTGCTTATAGATGGCTTGGCTTGCTTGTTTTCACTCTGACCTGGTTGTTAGAGGAGATTCGAAATCTTGTGGTTATTCACGCCGGAAACACCGTGCCGCCAAGATAGTCACCCGAGTTTGTATTTTCCCCCTTTATGTTTGGACATTCATCAAAACTGAGAAGTGATTTAGTTTTCGTTTTGAAAGTCAGCAGGTAACAGGTACGCTGTCGTTGTGCTATTAGTTCCGTCCGAGGCTAATTCTGTCGGTTCGTCACAGGTGGTTTTCCATCAAGGGATGTTAGCCCCCAACACTCAACCTGGTGGACCAGTTGCCACGGTTCGTTTTGTTTAAGATACGGGAAACACGCTTTCGTCCTTACCCTTCGCAGTTCCTCATAAAGAAGAAGTTCCCATCATGTGGAGGTGCTGATAAAGTTTGATGGCATATCTGTTGAAGTAGATCTAACAGGTGTTTGCATTGCGAGTAGAAATTCATACTTTCGCCTTGGAAGCTATACTACCCTTTGCAAAATATGCGGTTTTCCAAGCAGGAAAAATATAAACTCATCTGAAATAGGAAGTTTGACTACTATAGGATCTAGCATTATAAGGCGTCAGTAAATATTGTAACTGGACTCATTGGCTGACTTTTTATGAAGGGCTTTCATGCTCGATAGCGTGAACAGAAAGGATATCTGATGCTTTACGCAGGAGAGGCATTCCAGAAAAAATAATAGTTATTATAAGGGGGTGCATTAATCTAAATACTTTGAGGAATTTGAAGTCCAAAGCGATCTTCCAGGGTTGCATCTTGTCACCGATATTATTTCTTCTTATAATCAGTGATGTTCTGATGATGAAGTTTTTCCTCAAATACCTCGATAACGCTGATGACATCTGTTTTGCTATTTCACCCGGTAATAGACCCTGGCTGAATGGCTCTGGATTCGGAACGAAAGGAAAGTACCATGTAAACCAAGGTTCTCAGTCTGACGAGTCATCGGACTCTCCCTATCTTCATTAATGGGCAGAACAGCGAAGACCTTGACCAATTTGTGTATCTAGGAAGCGTGGTTTCCGCCGACGGTGGCGCCGAACGCTGAAAGCATTAACATCGCTAGATCCACCTCCGCTGCCTTGCCCAAAATTTCGAAATGCAATTCTTTTAACACCAAGATCAAGTTGAGACTGTTCGGTGCAGAAAAATGGCCCTGACTGTCACTCGAAGGCTCCAAGCTTTCGTCCACATCTATCTGCGTCGTATCATCTAAGTACGCTGGCCTGATTATACTTTAAACGAAGAAATTGGTCACCGTACAGGTCTGGCACCCATACGCGAAGTGATCGGAAGACGGAAGTGGCAGTGGGTAGATCACACATTGAACTGACTGTAGAGGATATTTACGTACTTTATGTATTCGTTTAGTCAATCTTCTGAACAGTGCATGTGTGTACTACAACAATATTACACATAGAACTTAGCTAAACCCCTCGAAGGCGCCCCCGCGGGATTGATTTCCGTTGTCGATAAATGCCAGTGTCGATTTTCCGATAGCTGAAAGTGTTCAAATCCTTATAGATTCTCTGCTGAAACTTCGATTTGCAAATCCATGTAGACTGTCCAAAAAATTAAATGCAATGAATACACCTTGGAGCTCCCCGTTCCTGCCTCCAGATCTTATGAGTAAATCAAATTGTACGACACAGACAATGTGCCTAAGGAATACATTGCCTCCACGGGTGTTCAACTAGGTTCTACGCAAGAACTTCCATTGTAGACTACTACATACCTAATGATGTTCTCAACGCTCACGTTGCTAGCGAGGCCACAATAGTCGTTTACGTCGATGATATAGCTGCCATTGTTGCCGGAAAAGTTTCCTCGGATAGGAGTTGAAATGGCTGGTAGATGCATCACCTTGAAATTGTGGTGGACAAAATAGAGGCGACGGTTATCGCGAAACCCCGTAAAAAACGGCTGCTGACATCAGAATGACGAACCACATCATCACTTCAAAACCAGCTATCAAATAGTAGTTGAAGTGATGATAGATACTAGGTTGAACTTGAAGTAGCATTTATAACATGTCAGGGTGGCCCTAGCAAGGATGATGCGCCTGCCGGATATGTGGAAACATAATAAATTATTATAGTTAAACATTCCATACGGCCATAGAGAAATAAATTGTTTCCATTCCACTTTGTAATTTGACCGAATGTTTACACAACCAGTGCTCCAAGAAAGACTACACTGGGCGCCGATTCTGATAACAGAAGAAGGCTCCCATATTTAACTTCTCTATTGTAACATATCGACCCTCAGTGAAAGCAGTCCTTCATGCTCCCAAGTGAATAAGAAACTCGTCTGTAACTTTCCCCGAATACAGAAAATTCATTATCACAAGCAAACCCAGTAAAATTTATGGGTTTCGGCGTGACATGCGCCTTTCCAAAACAAATAAAACATTTAACATGAAATATAATCCGAGTAAGAGGAATGGGTTAGGCTGAAGATAATACATCCACCATTTAATCAATTCAACCCGGTTAGACATCATTTTCTAGCCAAGCCTTCATGAACGAGCAAGAATGTCATTAATTCGATTGGAAAAGTAAAGGAACAAGCGAAAACCAGGCAATAAACATTTTTTTGGTAGAATTTCTTCAAAGCTACTTCCATAAAAAAGCCAGCTCCATATAGGCTTCATTTGTCTCGTATATTAATCGTTGTTAACATGTGCTTCTCATCAGCATTTCTTTACGACATAATTTATAGGAATACAATTAAACTTTTTTTTTTCATTTATGGACCAACAACGGAACGAGAAAGACGACAATTCTCGGATGTTAACAGGTAGCTAAGCTGATTAGACTAATACATTTATGATGGCTTCAACTCTGAGGCCAGAGCCATAATATACAAAACGTTTCTGAACGACTTTCGTGTGGCTAATTATGTGTAGTAATAGTAAATTATGAAGCGAAAAAACACTTTTATATTCTCTCAAATAAATTGGATAAGTGTTATAATTTATAACGTTGGCTGGACATAATTTCTCCGATATGGATTGGCGGTGATGAAATTTCCATGCGTTTGAATAAATTGGCGGGTTAATGCCATTTCTGTGTAAAATATATGGTTTTTATAAATAGCGAAGCGGTTGTGTGTCATTAGCTACCAAATCTGCATGTTTTCGGGCAAAAAATACCGTTCCCATCTAGATTTGATGTGATTTTAAATCAATCGCGCTGCGATATGAGAAGCAGGTGGCGAAAGTTTTTACACCAAAATGTGACGTGAACGTGTTTGAAATACTTTTTTTTCATTCATGGATTTGTTCCACATTCCAATACGGACGGAAAACAGGACATATTTGCATATTAAGAGATCAAAAACTGTAGCTATGACTTCCCTGCCTACATTCAACGATCTGTTTCCACCGTCAAATTAATTGGAACTATGCCTTCCATTCACGATTTCCGTCTCTTCAAATCCGGATAAATATTGGTCAGATAACGAATTACGGGTACCAAAACTGTTCAACTGGATTCTCAAGGAGACTGTTCTGCAACAATAGAATTAGCTACCGCCCATCGGAGACCGGTAGCGTGTAGTATTTCCCAACTGCACTAAAAGTATCCAATATATGAGCTTGGAAGGTAGGAATATAGCAAATTCATACTCCCCACGAAGAACTTTGACTCAGCGGAGAGTCTGCACTTAGTGCCTATGACCTAGCCAAAACCTTTTTCTAGGCAGAGCGGAAGAAAAAGGAGCTGGGATGTTGACGTAATTAGCCAATTGCAACAACCAGTTGATGCGAAAAAAGACGAAACTCCTTGATAATGTGCACGTGGGCATTCTTTATCACCAGGTGAAGCAATGTCTAGAAAAATAGACTGCAAGAAAGTCGAACCTTTAGTACAAGATTAGAGTAGTGCAAGGATAATAAAAAGCATGAGACCAAGACAGCAGTGATAGTTTTGATATGATCCGCATGAGGAACTCCATGATTTCCCCGGGGGGGGCTAGGACCGGTTAGTTGGGATCGTGTCCCCATAATAATGCCAAGGCGAAAGCGAACTATTATAGAAGCGAACGTATAAGCAAGCAACGCCCACCCCCGCTGTTGCAGAAGTTTTCTCCAAGGACGGTTAAATGTCCATGGAATGGACGCCTAGACGGAAGTCTGAAAATCAATGCTTTCGCGATGGAATTTGAAAAGCATCGATGAATTGCCCAGGCAATATGAAGACGAATCCAATGGACGGTCTACTCACAACCAGGGCTGTAACTTGCTCCACGGAAATTGAGAAGACCGAATGTACAGTTTCAACTTTGATTTGGCTTTGTATGTAACCATCAAGTTACTAAACTTGAGCGAAATACGCAGTTGTATTTTTTTACGCTTATTCGAGGAAAACATATCTTTCACTACACATAAAAAAAAATACTATTATTTTTTTTAAACTCCAAAAGATAAAAAACATTCAAAAAAATCTTTATTCAGCTGTATTTTGTACAACAGTAGTTGACTGAACTCCATCGAGGCAATCGTCCATCACACTTAGAGGCCTTAGGCACAACTAACTTCCCGTCTTTTGCGTTACGAGATTGTACCACGTAAAAGAACTATCTGTTGATATAAGGCGAAATCTTAAGGGTGTCCTTGCAATGTCAGAAAAAGATCTTAGGAAATTAAGTATTCTCAAAAAAGATCAGTTTTTGACATGGACACTGAAATCACGAATCATCCAATGTTTCGTTGCGTGCAGTTTATTCAGCATTAAGAAGGACATAGTTTAAGATTGAAACTGAGTCAACAGAGTGTACCGTAAATAACAATTTCTACTTTTCTGGAAGCGGTAGCAGTAACTACAGCGAAGAACCAATGGTGGAGCTTATTTTCCAAACTGGCATTGTTAAATGAAATGCGGGCACTGTACCCAAAAAAGCGTCACTTGGCAGGCAGCCTGGTTCGATTATCCTACACGACTGCCCCAGAGTGGTCTCTGAGAATTGTCTTCGGCCGGCTGGGAGTTTACAGGGCCGGGCTGTTAGTAGATTTATCCAACCGACAGGAATCTGTTTGCCTGCTAATCATGTTTTAGGCACAAGCGAACATGGTGGGGGATGAACCGTTGCAACTGCCCGGGGACCGTCTTTCGTGCATTGTGAAAGGTGCTAATAGGATTCTAAGCTGGTGGAGCAGCACATGCCGAGAGCGAAGACCAAAAATAAATAATTTGAAAACCAGAAGCTCGGCGCTCCTGGTATGAAAGGTTTTGTGCATTTCTTCCTGCATGTTTAGGGGGCTATTTGTGGCAGTTGTTCGTAACTCGTAGTATTTATGCATTTAGTCTATCACTATTCCCTTTAATCTGACATTCCTAGGATCCAATAATTTTGTCTCAGATTGCAATAAATTTGTAGAAAAGCCACAAATTCGAACCATTATAACTTTCTTAGTAATATTGTGATTTTTATCAAACAAGTATCAAAGTATCTGTATATTCAACATTATAGCTTATATTACTACAAAATTCCATGATTTTAGTATCTCCAGGGGATTTCCAGACAATTTCTAAAAAATATTGAAATATATGTTATCATTATAAACTTTATTACACATATATCGGTATGGAATGTATGTTAAGACCTAGGCACCGTTCAGTGCAGCATCGTGATTTTTTTCAGATTTTCTGGTTGGGCTGTCTAAGAAGTTAAAGAACGATCCGTTTCTGGCCCTCTCTTTCGATCAAATGTCAAAACTCAGGCTGAATTATGAAAGTATAAATTGAGACCGTTTATTTAATATCTCGCATGACTATCTTCGATGCTAAAAAATGCATATCCCCTTTTGCGTATGTGGGGAACCCCCTTAAATCCAATATAAAAAGATGCTACTCAATTGCAGTTTCAGATTTTTCAGTTTTTCACTCTACACAAAACTTGAAAAATTAATAACACTAGAACAAGAAGAAGTGCATACACCAGGCATATAAAAGAAGCATGAATTACTAGCATCCAGCAGCAGCTCTCGTAGACAGTGCAGCTAGTGCCTGCAGTAGCACAAGATCAGGAAGAATAAGGAGGTCGGTTCTACTGATGAGCTGCAAATTGGCGTCAGAGGTATTTAGGTTAGACTTTCACACCTTGTAACCGAGCATCTTTTGGGATGTGAGGGTATGTAGTTATTTCCCCAGGGACTTTCCCCGTTCGTGCGCCCTGCGAGGGCATGAAATTCAAAACTATGCCATATGATCGGATTTCCAGGTGACCGCTTTCTCGCATCTGGTAGGCCAAGACCTGCATGGATAAGAATAGAACGAGCGGGGGACCAACGATCCCCCTACTCAAGCAGACCATACTGAAGGTATCACAGCTAGACCTGCAGTACTCAAAGGGCAACTCAGCTAACTGGCTGGTCTTCGTGCGGAACGAAGACATCCATATGTTGCTGATATTGGAGCCTTGGACCGGCAGATTCCAGACTAAACATTACAATTTATTCCATAACACAAGAGGTACTGATCGGGGAAGGCCTAGACCACTTATTCTTACCAGAAAAGTCCAGCCTCTTTTTTTTGTGTCCAAACCTGCGTTTGAGTAATGTAACGTGGTAAAACTCTAGCAGGCAGAAGCAGGGAATCTAGAGAGTGCGTTTTTTGGCTTATGTGACTTACGATACAAGCAAGTTCAGACATTTAACATGACTGTATTGACGTCTACCACCGCAGCGAGGAAAGCTAAACTGTTTATATGGTTGAGTGCATTTCGAAATTCAATTAAAGATTTTTTTTATTTTATTATAAACACAAACCTTTCGGTGCAGTAAATCAATATTTTACTTCCCAGCTTGGGGAATTGTGACGATTAAGAAATCCTTGATATCCCCTACTAATTGACAATGCGAATTGTGATTGCAGAGAATCGGATAAGAGTTCCTTATCGGTTTGCAACTGGATTCCAGTTAGTAGAAATCGCGCTGTAGACCCCAATGTAGACTCCAGAGGAATCGACTAGAAGAAATTCGGTCGAATTATCAGGACTAAAACCGTCAGTGTTCCTATTCACGGCAGACAAATCGGTATCACAAATTGGAGCTTCTAAACCTGGTCAGAGAGGTCTTCAACATCTGCCACAGGTATAAATATTGCCAGCTATACAAGCATTGTCTGAAGAGATACAAGTTAGCTACCAGGCCTGCTGTAATAAACAGCTTCTCCGCATATAACTCTCCAGGCCCAGACGGCATTATGCATGTATAAATAGCAAGAGGCTATGCCACTTCGAGTAGAAATTAAATAAACTCTGTTCTATTCGGGCATGTACAGCACTCCTGGACACGTGCGCGCATGACTTCGATACCAAAAACGGGTAGGCGCGACCATCAATCTGAAAAGGATTTTTGTCCAATCAGCCTCACTTCTTTCGTGCTGGAAGCCAAAGAGAGCGTCCTGGAGGTCAAATAAGAACAATAAAGATAGGAGAATACAACTTTGAGACCATTGATAATCTCTCCTATCTAGGGTCGAAAATCATAACCGATAACAACTATGACGATGAAATCCATGGTTGGTGACAGCCAATGGAACCTATTTCAGTTTACAAAAATTGTTCTGCTCAGAATGTATTACCATAGGCTCAAAGCGGCAGACCCGTATGGGTGAATATAATCCAGCCCCGGAAGTCTATAAGGGCAATATCGATGGTAGAAAAAAGGCAAGATAGGCCCTGCCTAAGATGGAGCGATAGTAAAACGGCAGACAGTTTTTAAGGATATTGAATTGGTGGACCTCGGTGTAAAACGACTACTGGAATCAGATTAAGGAGAACGCTTTCGGAAAGCCACGCCTGCGCGCTGCAAGATTTGATTAGGCACAAATCTGATAAAACTGGAGTTGTTGCTATTTACAAGAAAAGGATATTCGATTCTCCTATGGCTTGGAAGTTTTAACCAATGTAAGGAGTTTGAGTGTGATTCTAGGGTAAATTGGAAACTGAAAAGAAAACTGAGGGCTAAGAAGACCTGAATAGCCTTACGCCAGCAAAAGTAATTTTGGCAGTTTCAACTAATGTAAAGAGTTTCAGTGTCATTCTAGGATCAACTGCAGACCGAAAGTAAAACTCAGGGCTAAGAACGCCTATATAGCCTGCTACGCCCTCAAAAGGACTTTTGTAAGGAAATAAGGTCTTTGGTCTAAGATGGTTCGGCCTATTCTAACATTGATCGGTGCTGAGCAAAAAATACAATAAAATTAATTTTATTAGGATTTAAAAAGCTGAATAAGCAGGTGCTGCGGGAGCTGTGCTTTTCTGCCCGATAACTGCCTTTAATGCTCCCTTGGACCTCCACACTAAATAAGGTATAACGTTCGATGCTGCTAGATTACGTGGGTCAGAATGTTGGGCAACGAAGCCCTGCGCTCATAGTAACACCCCAGATGGAGTACCCCGAGAATACTATGCATTCCCAACCGACTATCCCATACAGTTTCAAGAGGAGTTTTGCTGTGGGCTTTCATTCAGCCCATATACGACGAGTTGCAGAATTAGAACATAATATTCTTCAGTGGAGTCGATGTGATTTTCTTAAATATGCAGAGTATAGTCTAGTCGTATGGTCTTCCAGGATTTTCCAGTGCGGCCAAGCGTAGGTACGATACTCCCTCCCTGTGGGTTACGGATCGTAAGAACATAAAGGAGAATGAGAGGGCCGACGAGCTGGACAGACGAAGCTTATCTCTTGATTGTCCCTCGGCAGTCGCAGTCGGAGCCCCACGGACGATTATTGTGGATGGAATTTACTAGCAATTACCGTTGACTTATGATGGGGAAGGCTCACCAACTGCGACAAGTCAAGAAGGATTTTGCGGTCCTGCATCGAAAACGATCACGAAAGCTTTTTCGCCAAACACATGCAAATGTGTTTAGATTTACAGCAGTTTGCATGCAGCACTGAATTATAAGAGACCATGCCGTGAGGCTCGGCACACCCAACAATTCGATTGCCCAGCTTTAGCTAAAGCCAGGCTGCGTACACTAGGTAGTCAGTTTTTTGGGGACCTCAAGCAAACCTCTAGTTTCAGGGTGAGGGAGACGATATAGTTCGTAATTGTTACGAGTAGGTTGCTTAAATCTGAGCCGGGGGGATTCTGATCCCCTCGCAATTCCTTCAGCAGTCATGATCCTACCTATCTACCTACTTATTCTATCTTGTACTAATTATTCTTTCAGATGCACTTACCTATATCGCACAAGAGCCAAAAATATATATAGAGATTTCGGTATTCGTATCACAGAATCTGCAGATAGCATCCGCATATATCCATAGCTTCCCCAAGTGGTAGCTTAGAATGCAGTGACCCGTCAGTATTGTCAATCATAAGGCTCTTCTAATCTAATATGGATAATGGATTTAGAAGGGCCCGTTTGGGAAGTGATGGGAGCAAAAATATAATTATCATAATCATGTTAACGCGTAAGTTATGCCCTTGATCTGGAGGATCTTATTGTTCACGTGATTACATCAGTCAACACTTCTCGTAAATTGCATTATGAAGCAAAATTTTGTTGGTCCATGTAATATCGGTGATTTAGTGCCTGAGCATCAACTGGGCTAAAGGTTATCCGGTCAGACAGCAAACAGTGTAGCAACTCGAATTAATTCATTAAACCCTTCTACTTACATAACTTTCTGTAACGTTAGACACCAATAAATTCGTGTTGAAGTTTACTAGAGTCATGCAGCCAGGTCGGCCACAAATCTTAAACGGTCCTCAATTGCTACCAGTTTTGGAATTAGTCATTCTGAGTGTCGGGTCTAGTTAGTAGACCACCATATTAAAATGTTCCCACAAGACTTCTTTTGACTCGACATTACACTCTTACCGTCGACGTCTTTCCAGCCCCGCGCGGCTCTAAACAACTTGTTTTGCTACAAATCACTTTCTAACATGATAAGTCGTTGACATCACCAGCATACTTAACACAATGAATAATTTCGCTTGAAGCATTCTATTAGGTCCGTCCGCGACGGACCCGCTGCGGCCCAACAGCACCATCCATCGCAAGCGCTGTCGCTTTGAAGACCTTAAAAATCAAAGCAGTAAATCAACAATAAGAAGATGGAGCCAGCGTTTTGAAGAAGAGGAGTTACTGCCGCCGCTGCAGCAATCCATTAAATGGATTTTATATAATTGTGTTTGAGGGTACTCCTAAGAAATGGAGGAAGTGGAGAATCGGTGGAAAGGCTGCAGAGCATCGGCTGAGCAGGGCAAACTGTAAGAAGGTCGGAGGTCAGTCGTGCGCCAATTCGTTAAGTAAATTTTGTCGTCCGGGAAACTAACAATATCTGTCTAGTCCGGAGAAAGACATGTTTGGGAAAATGCTGGGATGTTCGCCGGTGGAAGCCCAGCGAAATGCGGAGAGGAAAATATGTTTTGGGTGTAATCATTTCATGTATCTCGAGGGCAATGTTGTTGGTTTATTCCGAGGTGTTGTATGATGTGGCGAAACGTGATTAATGCAGGGGCTTACGTAGTTGTTTTTTATCGGCGAACATTTCATTGCCTTAATTGATTTTACTACAAATTTCACCCGACATTGTTGGCCATGTGAGTTGGTTTATACTCTGGCACTTCCCAAAGAACAGATTAGAGTACCAGTGATGGCTTTAGGTCTTTTTCGATTAGTCCTCATGTGTTGGAACATTATAACTGACCCTGGCGAAGTGTTTTTACCTATTAGTCTTACGCAGACTACCTAACCCAATATATACTTCCTTCCTGAAAATTAACCTTTCTGAAGTAAGTAAGAGCTAAACTCCTGTACTCCTAAGGGCACAGTAATTTGATTGCGATTACCTTCGACCCATCTTTCTAATTGTTCGTGCTTTTCACATAGGCACCTGCATACGTACAGGACATTAACATTCCTCAACTTTTCCCTTTCTCGCTCACATTTTGCATGTGCATTTTTTCCTTTGGAATTTTGTACTTCGATAAAAGTGAATGGTGTCATGATTTGAGCGATTGCCAATTGAATTGGTTCCCCGGAGGGACAAAAGTTCATAAAATAAAACAAGTTTCGAAAATCTGCACTTCTGAAAGCATACAAAGATGGGAACAAACGGTAGTGTGTAATCGGAGATGAGCACAGCATTCTTGAATTTCGCCCGGAGAAGTAAGACCAGAAAACTAAATCCAAAGGACCTGACCCGTTGGAAGCAATCTTACATTATTTTTCAATGGCTGCTGATTTTAGATGTTTATTTGTGATATACATGAAGAACTTGGTAAGGGAAGGAGCCATCATAAAATTTTATGAAAATTTCACGCATAATTAAATCATACTGTTTACTGATTTGTTAAGAATAAAGGAAAAGAGAATGCTTCGAGTAATCGTTGATTAAAAATACTCCTAAAGATTCGCGCTGCCATGTGTTACCATTTATAATATTATTGTGGAAAGTCGATTGAAGCATCCAGAGTTTGTCGGGGAGCACTGTTTAAGTTAGGCATGGCTACACTATAAGAATTCGAAGACTTACAATTTAGTTTCTGGATTATTGAATATGCTGCCTTTTTGTTCGACGCATAGTGCGTCATGGAGCACCGCCTAGAGTATTTTCGGTCGATTAGTCTTTGAAGTTTATGCTTCAAATTTCATTCATCCGAAGGCAGGAAAGTCATCAAATTTCATTGTACTGCAAATAAGAGCGCCAGTCGCAGCAGACTCGACTGTATGATTAGTTTGAATGCTCAGTGAATGGAACAGTCGTAATTTGATCTTTTTGAAAACTACTCTTCAAGTCGCAGAACCCGTTGCTCCGATATGAACTGTCTACCTCTGCAGAGATACATTTAAACTTTTTTCTTAACCGAATCATAAATAACATGTAACTATTTCATAATTAAATAATAATTCAGGCAAATCTTCTCATAGCAACTTAAGCCTAATTCGGTAAGAGAGACTCCTCCAAAGTTTCAGAGTCCAGGTTTCCTGGCCTCTTCAGGTTTCATTAACAGCACCCACTTAAAAGTTACCCTGTCTATTAAAATTTAAGCGGAAAGTCCCCCCCCATGTTATAAAAGGGGAAGCATTTTCAATGCGGACGCAATTAGGGCCGTTTCAATGCAAGAAATAGACGAAATATTTTCTGAAGCAATCTGCTCTGGAATTTTGCGCTCTCGTTCAAAATGATTTCCATAAACTGCCCAGGGAATATTAGCAAGCAAGGTGATGAGCCCGAACGCTCATTTGCCAACTCTCTTCAAGATCATTGCAGCTAATATTAATGACGAACTAAACACTCCCAAAAATATTTTATTACAGAGCAGCAATGAGACACTGAAAACAGTAAGTAACAGGTTGGGGCTTAAGGAGACGCTCAAGATTTTCCTTCCAGTTGTAAAAGGTAACTAAAAAGGATAGAAATTTGTGGTATAGGAACCTGGAAATTTTGGCAATTTATTACTACCGAGACGTCAACAACGTCTAGGATAGGCGATGACCTCAACGCTGCATCGTGCAGCTATTGAAAACAGCTAATAATTTTTCTGAAATGTGCATACGCTCCTCGACAACGGTATTAAGGACCCTTCGAATGTTCTTTTTCTCCGGCGATATAAGCAAAGTCAAAAAGAATTCCGGTCAAGGTTAGAAATATCACAATTTTTCCATACTCGCTTCGAAGCTCTTGGCACCGAGGAGAAGTAAAGTAATTGACCTCACAATCTGTACTTTAAATGTGTTAGAGTTGATTACTGGCGGGTGCTAGTCTCACTATCAGATCATCGATACCGAGAATTCAATCTGAATATTTTGGGCGAACAGTCTGTAACACCAAGTCGGAATCCTAGGGAAACGGAATGGACGAAGTTCAATGAACTTCTTGGTAATAGAATGCAGCTCCTTTGGCGACTATGGACTCCTTTGGTCCTAGGAGATGAATTCGAATCTGTAAATTGCACACTTTTAGAGTGCTATGAAGAGCTTGTCTTATTTCTCGAGGCCAAGCAGTAAAACGGCTCCTTGGTGGAATCGCGAAGTGCTCAGGAATTTGACCAGAAAACTTCTTAACCGTGCTTGTAAAAGCAATAAGAATGACTACTGGTTAAACTCACAGCTCAACTATAAGAGGCTCGTTAAGTGTTCGAAAAGAGATTCCTTGAGAGCATACTGTAAGGAACTGGAAGGTGAAAGGGAAACTTCAACGCTGTACAAAGCCTCTAAAAGGGATGAGTCGGCCAAGTTGGACCCTCTTGGAAAACCCGATGGCACTTTCATGAACTCCAGACCCGAATCAGAACAGACCCTCTTAGAAGTACACTTCCTGGGAGAACTGGTGAGAGAAGTGGAAAGGAGAGAGTTAGCAGTTCGTGCAATCCTTTCAACGTGTTGCAAGGTGAATTGGAATATTGCGAAAGCGGTTGCTATCAATAGAAAAGGGAGGACTGCCATGCTGCCCTATTACCACTTCAAAGCACCTAGCATCTATCCAGCAATTCTAAAGGAGGGTGTGGAGCGCTTAGATATTGACATCATTCTTGCTGGAAGGTTTGGAGAGACCGGTTAAGCGTCACATTCGTGGGAGGGCATTAAGGTCGCACCCACTAAATAAAAACTGAAGGGACGTTTGATTGTGCTTTCCAAAAACTTTGTGATACCACCAAAGCGCATGATGTCGATGATACTGTAATTAAGTGAATCAATACTGTGCTAACGCGGAGATTACTGTGTACTAAAGTGGATGCCGACCGCAGCATAACAGCAAAAACAACGAAAGGCTGCCCCCTTGGAGATGTGCTATCGCCACTTCTGTGCAAACTGCAAAGTCTGCCAATAAATGTTCTGCGAATGATGTGCCTGTGCCAGTAATTGATTGAGATCTTGGAACGGTGTTTAGAAACATTCAACATGCCCCGGATTTTATTGACATGCTTCAGGCATGTACTTTCAGCAAAACCAAATAAAACCACGCTAGTAATATTTACAAAAAGGAGAGAACTGGATGTACTTTACCTCCCACAGCTGAGAGGTACTACCCTTCAGCTCCCCTAAGAAGTAGCATATCTGGGAGTCACTCTAGATAGATATTATAGCTTCTTTGGTACAAATATGTAGAGGTAAAATTGAAACAAGCTCTCACAGCCTCAAGTCTCGTGTGGTAATATATGTTGCAACGGGTAGCATCACATCTGTCAATAGAAATCCTGCGATACGTAAATGAATCGGGAATATACCGGCGAACCCCCCCAGTCTGACTGCTAAGAGCTTAAAAGCTTTTAAAAGAACAATGATGGACTCTAGTTGATCACCATTCACACACCAAAGGCTTATTAAAATGTAATACACAATGGGGGGTATTAGTAAATCAAAGAAGTGATAATTATAGTCTCGATATGGGGGAGGTGAATGGTAAATCAAGGAAGTGATAGTTCCAGTCTCGGAATGGGAGAAATTGAACCTTCTTTTGCTAAGACATCCAAGATTTCACCTTCCTCTACGTTCCGGTGACCAGGTATCCAAAGTTTTGTATTACTGAATGACATTTGAGGCGATCAAGGGATCACTCAATGCTATCAAAACCAATTGGCTATTGGTGCAGATTACCTGATCACCTCGGTTATTTCTTTTAGACTGTAGACAGTTCAACTGTTTTTTCTGAGGGATTGAATCCTGATCTAGAAATTTTTCTCTTTTTGAGCCGGCGGTGTAAAAAACCACTTATTTTTTTATACAAATTTTATAATTTTATAAGACATTGCAACATTTGGACTCAACTTTCACTCAACATCTCTTCTAATCACTTATGAGCTAATCTGAATATACACGTCTAAGGGTTGTCAATTGGCTAGTCCATCAAAAGTTTAGCCACATGTTGGACTCATGAAACCGATAATGCCCAGTTATACAGTTCTTTGTAATGGAGCCAGCTTACAGTGAAAATATTTTGGCTCTTCTTAAACCCCGACTCTATGAATACACAGAAGAACATCGGCCTAAATAGTAGCAACGTATACCATTGTCACATGAAGCTTGAATCCCCGTGTCGAGCACCGCCTAAGGATGCATCAGAATTCCCTCTTTTTGGGCCCCATATACTCCAACTATAGTGGGAAGCACCACATCTACTAATCTTGTGTAAATGGGGCGTCTTATACAACGGATTACTATGAGGCTTAGGCACTCCCCACTCCCTATGCACACATACACACTACGTTCAGGCCAAGGCAGGACCTTTTGCTCATAAACTGACGGAGCTCATTTCATCTTTACCTCTATATGCATGTACCATAGAGGTTTCATACCTAAAACAACTCCCAGACGTTTATATCATCACCCACTTCATACAGCAATATCTAGGTTAGCATAGCATATATACACTTAACCAAATTATCATCAACACCATGGCAGCATGATAAAGTTTTCACAAAGGTGCAGAGTCAAAAGCCCTTTCTCTGTCCACAAACACCTGCATCATGCTCTAGCCTTTCAGAGCTGCGTCTCTTATCTTTGCAACAAAGTAATGAAGAATAGACCCACAAGGCTTTACAAGCTGGTCAGCATATTGATTTTCAATGACAGGTACACCTTTAACGTCGCCTCACGAATGTGATGTTCAGTAAGTCCTTTCCAACATCTCAGTGAGAACGCTGTTGAGCTACTTTGTCTGAAGTTTGAATAGCCATACTTTTCTGGCTTTGCTGTAAAGATCACTGCGGAGGATTATGCATATAGTGTAGCCCAGAGCAATGGCAGTTAGGAAGATATTTCCTTCAAGTCGATCTAGTTATTCTATACCCTCCTTTAGATCGTCGGATTGGTAATACACATGCCACGTGATTTGAAATCCCGGAAAGATAGTATGGGAACTCTTCTCTCAACTATGACTCTCAACTTCGATTTCGTAAGACTTCATAGTATTTCGTGTTTGGTTTATAGTCTATTCGTCCGTAATTATCATCATCAACGGAGCAATAACCGATATTCGCAATAGGCGTGAATTAGTAAAAGCCATCTGGTATCTTGGCCATCTGAAGCAGGATTTACTACATCTCTCCTAATGGCCACGGGGGTCTGCAGTAAAACTTTAGTCTCTAATCAACTCAAAAATCTTTGAAGTACAAATTTTCAGGTCAATGACTTCGCAGTAATTATACCAGCATTTGTTACTTCCTCAACAAATATGTTCGGTGTTCGCATTACAACCTACTAAGAGTATAAGATTACTTGAGTCTGTATACGTTAGATCCTTCAGTTTTTACAGATGACGGCACAGAGGACCATGACGTAAGTAGACAGCGGCAACCATGACGTTTCTTCTCTTACCATTAATGTTGTGTTGTAAGATGATGCAGTTGGTTCTTGGGCACAAAAATCTCACGATATGGTTGCTTCTAACATATTTGATAGAAGGACACAAACTTCCAATGGTTATCCCTGACTTCAGTACCAGAAATATAGAAAATCAGTTCTATAACTTTCTCGGCTATGCTGCCATTTAATATTTAATATTATACTCGTATGTCCGGATAGCTGAGTGGTTAGAGCGCAAGGCTGTCGTACGGAAGGTCGCGGTTCAAATCTCACTGGTGGCAGTGGAATTTGTATAGTGATTTGACATCGGATGCCAGTCGACTCAGCTGTGAATGAGTACCTGAGTCAAATCAGAGTAATAATCTCGGGCGAGCGCAATGCTGACCACATTGCCTCCTAGTGTACCGTTACGGTCTGAATGAAGTGCTCTAACACACTTCAAGGCCCTGATCCAACATGGATTGTTGCGCCAACGATTATTATTATTTATCTAAATTTACCCGGCACCCCCTTATGTTCATCCCAGAAATTTGGCATGCGCATAATGAAGAATATAATGCACAATTTGATCAAGTTTGAAGAAAATTCAACTATTATTAACAAAGTTATAGGGGGTGAAACTTTACAATTTTTTGTGAATTTCGTGCACTCTACAACCTGCATGACATCATCATTACATATCAATTCGTTAATACCACAACTAAGTAAGTTCGTATAAATTGGGTGGAAAAGAATTATTTGGTTTTAGTTCTTTAATTATTTGTATATGAATATCAATTATTCCGAGACATGTATGTATGTAGGTATATATCATAGTATATGCGTGTTAATGAACTTTGCGGGTAGAGCCTAATTCAGATAGATATAAGAAGTAATTCCGAAATATGGGTACGATTAATTTATATACGTGCCTATATGTGTACAGTATTCCAAAATAGGCAATTTGTTTGTTTAGGGTGAGCGTAACATATACGGCTGTAATATGTACGTATGTCTCGTAGTTTTGTAGCTGTATACGAGTAGAAAAATGTGCGTTCAAATTTCTTAGATAAGATGAACACAAAACCTTTATACCCGAAGCACGAGCTTCCGGTATTTCGACTTGTTTATTTAGGCAGCTGCAATTTCTTCCTTCAAATTCTAAATCGTCATACAAAATGGATATACCATTTTTAATCTAAACCGCGACCTTTCAATGATGGCAATATTATTTCTCCCGAAAATATTAATGAGCGTTGGACCGCGATCAATAGTGTCTTCACCTCTGGTGTGGTGCAAGTTGTTGGCACCCGCCTTCAGTGCGATAACTTGAGGGATATTTGCATGCTTCCTGCCGTTACGAAGATATTAGTTAAAATCATCCTGAAACCCATCAAGGAGCTGGATCGACAGAAAGTAGACTTACTTGCGCTCTAGATCCTTCTGTACACATATTAACAACAACGCTGTGCAGATGATTGTGGAGAAGTGTGCGAAATCTAGATTCGCCAGATATTTTTATTAGTTTCGTGAAGGCTTTCAACAGCATTAATAGGGAGTCCACTCTGAATGCTCTGTGCAGGAGCTATTATCAGATCAGCATATGATGGGGGAAAGTGTCAAGTACTGCATCCAGGTAAAATCCCAATGGAAATTGAAGTAAAGTACTGAGTCTCATGTTGTCGGTAATGTCCTTGAAGCTATCTTGGCCAGAGGATATGAAAGTGTTTAATGGATGATGTTATCTTTTCACGAACAGCTGAAGATAAACATCAACAAAGCCAAGTTTCTTAGCCTGATTGGTCATCGCAATCTTCTCATCTGCATTTACAACAAAGGTGCCGATCAATCTTAGAAGCGTGGTTTCTTCTTACGATGGCACCATTAAATCCCCATTCGCTGTTTTGCTTAAAATTCGGAAATGCAGATACCTCAATATCAACATCAAATTGCGGTTGTTTCCCACCAATATTCTTTTCGTGCTAGTTCTTAGGAGCAGCACATAGAAAAAGACCACCACTATCGTTCAAAAGCTTCAAGCCTTCAATAACATCTGTCTCCACAGTGCCATCCGTGTACTCTGGTCTGAGAAAATCTTGAATGTTGATCGAAGGGCGAAAGTGATAGTCAAAATGAAAATAAGGTACACTGCGGGCCCTAGTACAGCTGTCAAACCAAGAAGGATTCCAAAGGACGATGCTTTGTCTCAAAAATACTTTGTTTCATTTTACATACTAAGCTTTTGCGTTTTACCGAAAGAATATAATTTCGGCAGCCTTGCAAGGAATAAATTAATCTCGCTTCATTTTACAGTTCTATGATGACTCTTGAAAATTGTAAATTTATTTACGCTTTGTTGCGGGTACTTCATCCATGTAGTGGCCTTTGCCAGCTGCTGCAGAACAAGTTTCAAGTATATTTTTATATTCGTGCCTCGATCTTGATAGAAAGCCTCCTTTGGTTTACCAGTAACTTGGTTTGTGTTTCAGCAACGAAGATCTATATTTTTGCTATTCTACCGTCAATTCTATTGTGGGCCGTGTTGGCTCTTGCCTGACATTCTAGATATTGGTTAGATTGCTTGAAAGCGGGAAACAATATTTTATTGATAGCACCAAGAGTTTTGGTCACATTACTTTGAGATTTAAAGTTACTTTAGTATTCAAATGAGAATTAATATATAATATTTTCGAAACGCCATTTAGCTAGCGGTTTTCGTTTTCAAATAATATACTAGTGAATATAAATTGTCAACTTGAATCTAGTCAATCTGATACATACACTACTTACATTGCAGAACTTCTTAGAAAATTGCAAAAATTTACCTGAAAGGAAAAAAAAAAGCATTAATTAGTTAAATAAGTTTTTTTATGCAGTTTGTTCAACAAAAACCAAAAAAGATATTGGCTTACGTCGTCCATTGTTTACTTGAAAATAGTGTAGTCTTGCGGTTTTGTCTTTTCAGTGTCTGTTTACATGTTTGACACTCCCAGAAAGTCAATACAATTCAATGTTTGTTAGAATATCCCTGCATTACTTCATTTGTACGAAAGATGAGTAGAGAAGTGAACATGTATCGCCGAATGAAATCCAATGCAATTTCAAACAAGTCGGAAAACCGGAAGCTAGTCGCTTTATTCATGAGAGGTTTTCTTTGTTTCTTATATAAAAATATTGGAGTAGACATTTGTCCCATTTGAACCTAACACATGATGGGTACGCATATATTATGTCAAAATATTCACTTTAGCTTGATACTGACATTCATAGACCTAGAATTCGCACAGAAGCGATACTACAGTTTCGTTGGTAATAGTGCGAGTGGGTGCGGGTTGAATTCTAGCTACCGTATGAAAGTCCTGGGGGTTTAACGTGAGTACCTGCCGTGTACGCATAATCCCACGGTCCTCTTCCGACACGGATTGATTTTGGGACCACAATCAGAGCCCCGCCATGCAATAACAGCGGTCCTGGTTTATACTGAGTACAGGCTCAGTATTCATACCAGTGGATGCGAGGCCTATCTAACACCTCTGCCGCAACTAAGG
The DNA here is from genome assembly GCF_905115235.1 of Hermetia illucens. Lineage (NCBI taxonomy): Eukaryota > Metazoa > Arthropoda > Insecta > Diptera > Stratiomyidae > Hermetia > Hermetia illucens. Next base: position 117,293,299 of record NC_051851.1, on the reverse strand, counting down.
GGTACGGCACCCGGGGTGTACACCGCAACTCCACGCTTGAGCTCCGAAGAGCTCCGCCCGCGATGTAGGCATAACCACAACCACCATGAAGCTCCCACTAGGGGGCCAACCGCAAATAACCGGGCCGAGAACACATCCTCCAGAAATTCTCCTGGAACATATGCTCTCAGAGGGCCATCCCGGTTCGCATGGTACCGGATAACCTCCTCCTCCTTGCTTTAAATGTCAGAAACGAGGCGATCATTGAAATGTACTAATCGATACCTTTCATTTGATACTACACATGACTATATTTCGAGAAAAAAATTTACAGCCCGTTTTGAATGTTTAGAGACCCTACTTAAGTTTCATATATGATGATGTAACCGCATACGTAGGCGTTCACAATTCCCACCGTCCCACCAAATTTTTATCAATCGATACAACCGTTTCTGAAAAAAGCGAGTGTGACAGGCTGACAGACAGACAGTTTTGTTTTACACAAAACCTTAAAAATTGTGAAAATTTCGCCGAAAGCACTTCCAACTGCTGCCTGCTGGATAAACAATCAAAAACACCCGTAGCTCACGCAAAATCGCGACATACCTTTGCAGAAGCTGCCCAGTACTTTCGGAATTTTCTTAACGGTCTTCGTCCTTCTTTTCTCCCTTCAAGTTTCGTTCATATATTGGACATGGCCAGTCTATTGCAACTTCTGAAGATTGATTATTTTGGAGAGTGCAGCATCGTCAAATATTTGACACATCAGTGGTCGTTCTTTACTTTGCCTCTATTGTATTGTTGTCCTCAGAATTCTCCTGTCGGAGGTATTCACAAACTTTTCGCAACTTTTTTAAATACCATTAAAGCAAATTTTTATTCGAAAAAAAATATAATACCCGTTGCTGCTGTTTAGATTAGATCAGGGCCTTGAAGCGTATTATAGCACTTCATTCAAGACCTTAACGGTACATTACAAGACTGCAGTACACTGTTGGAAGCAATGTAGTCAGCATTGCGCTCGCCCGCAATTATTACCCTGATTTAACTCAGGCACTTATTCACAGTTTAGTCGGAATGCGAACAAAAGAACACAGATAAGCTTGAAGTGGAGATTGACTTTGCAGTGCATTGAAAACAGGTGTTACCTGTGGTATAAAGGTATAATCATTGTCCTTACCCCACACTTTAAAAAGGAGCGAAAGACTCTCAAGGTCACGTTGATCGAACCTATTAAATGATGTTAAATGTTAATCTGAAAAAATAACCGCGAAAAGCCCAATAACGTGGAGAAATCATTTTGCAACTCAGCTTACAAATACAAAAGTTGAGACTAGGAAAATGGAAAACTCAGAAAGGCCAGGGAGTTGAAATTACTTGCAGAGGATCAAAGTAACCATAGAGAAAGTACGCCCGGTATGCCCATCACTGATAATGAAATAAAAAGATAAAAAGTCTCTCAGAGAAGAAAAACGAAATAGTTAACAAAATATTAAACCAATTCCGCTAATACCTCCTCTCAATATTCTAATGCATAGACATTTCGTATGTAATTTTTTGTCAAGTCTTACTAAACTGAACATCTGCATATGAAGCGCGAGGTCATCTTCACTTCCTCACAATATTGGCAACAGAATGACGAGCAACTACCCCAACTTTCTTCTGGGCGCTTTAGAAGGGTGTCTTTCTTTACAAGGGTGAGTAAAATGATGTTTTATCGGCCTAAGGTTCCTTTGCCAAAAGTTTGCTGCCGACAGGAGTGTCTGATTTCTTTTTTAGGGTGATTCCTCTCAGTTATGTCGTTCTTATCATTGTAGAGACAAACCACTGGCAAGCCAACAAGATTGAGTGTGAATAGTTGAAAGCCATGCCTCATTAGGTAGGTAAGGAAAGTACTTGGTTATCTTGCAGGGTACTCATTGTGGAATTGTGATGGCGCCTGACAACCAAGTATAATTAACCAGGAAGAGAAAAAATTTAGTCTCCTCTACTGGTGATCAGCGGAAGTCATTTGATCTGGTGAATGAATCGGATTCACGTAACGAACAGAAGGGCATCGAAACGGCTAATTTTGGGGCGATTTAATGTATAATCCCACAATGAGCAGTAGTATGGCTCCGCCTGCTAAAGCTATTTTGTTGCAATCTATTGGTCCTGCAGGTCCACGAAACAAAGAATATATGCGCAGAAAAGATTGTGGATTATACATAGACTAATCGTAATTAAAACCACAGCGCAAAACCTGCTCCAGAATAAACCATTAAAAATTTAACTCAAAATGAAATCCAATTTTTGGAATTAATTCAGGTAAATTGGTAGCCTAAAGTCGATAAAAGGGGAAGCGGCGGCATCAGCAAGACTGATTCATTCTGCGAGTAATCAGTTCAATATTCTCCAAAGCACTCTTGTCCATCATCAGGCTAAAGTCTCCGCTGAAGTTCCAAACGTATTCTAAAAACCGTGTATATATTTTTTTGAAGATGGATCCATTAAATGAACCAGGCATTACCAGTCTTTACTTATCTCTAACAATTCCGAAAATTCTACCTGAAATCAGTGATAAAATTGCGTCTAGCCTGTGTCCTGATATGAGATTACTGCAACTGCAGCAATACAAGGTGTGGTTGAGGCCGACAGATCACACGGTCAGAAAACATACTTTCGTATTACTGGTTTTGATCGAAGATACCTACCATGAAAAATTCGTTTGGAGCAATGGGATGTCTCTTTATGACTGACTCAAATCAATGCTGCCAGTAGATGGGTAAAAAATAAAGTGCGGAGGTTTCATTGAAATCTATCTTCACTTAGATGAAATTCTTAACTCAAACATACTGAAATTCTGTGCCGTGTGCCACCGGTTGCAGCGGTATGGCGAAACTCACTTCATACATGATACCTTACTGCTACCGAAACGTCAACAACGCCTCGGGTATGGACTGACTTCATGACCACCTCTATTTATCGAAAATGGTTTTTGCTGATTTCTGGAATGCTCGCACGCTCCTCGACAGCGGTCTCCAGAATGATTAGAATGTCCGTTTTCGCGAACGGGATCACCATCTAATGGTCGCTTACGTTCGCTCGTTTGTTGCGTCCGACACTTTTCGCAGAGTTGGTGAATTGTGACCCTTCAAGTTCAACGAAAACTCGAAGAGGCGCCATATGATCTTGGTGACTGCGGAATTATAGAAAAGAATTGATAAATTAAAGGGATTGAAAGCTCCATTGACCGGTGCGAGCGCGCTGGCGCGAGCTCTGATACTGCTGGGCTTAACGATCTCCCCGGGAAAATTATTCGTAGCGCACCTGTAGTTGCTGCACATCTGCTACTTCCTCCCATATGGAAGTCCTGAAAATTCGAAACCTTTCCCAGAGCGTGGAAGAAGAGGATGATCATCAAAATTCGAGAAAGGGCACTTTTTCAACAATTGGAAGCTTGATCAACAGAGCGCAGGACGGTCTTCACTTCATTTGCTCTTCATCGACAGGGCTTTCAACAGCATGAACTGGCAGTGTATCTGCGGTGCTCTGCACAGGAAGGACATTCCCAGGAGGCCAGCAGAACAACATATAATAATAATCATAATCGCTGACGCGACAATCCAATCAAATCCGGGCCTGGAAACGTACTACACAACTCCATTCAAGCTCACAACGGTACAACGGACTACAGAACGATATATGATGGCGCAAAATGTCACATGTTTCATTGAAGTAAAACCATAGGAATTTGTGGTCCAAAGCGGAGTCTTCCAGGGTTGCATCTTGTCACCGATATTATTTCTTCTTGTTGTCGATCACGTTCTAGCTTCGTATGGAGGGTTTGAAGAAGTTCAATGGACTATTATAGCTTTCCTCAAGCACCTTGACTACGCTGATGATATCTCTTTGCTCTTTCACCAGGCCATGGACCTTGAACAAATGGGTTTGGATTTGGAAAGAGAGGCACGAAGAGTTGGACGAACATCAATAAAACCAGGGTTCACGGTCTAACGTCTTATGGCACTCTCCCTATCTGAATTAATGGACATCAAATGACGTCAAATTTTATATCTAGTAAGTGTTGTTTCTGCCAACGATGGCACCAAACTGGATGTCAACACATTAGCGGCATTTAATCTACCTTCGGTGGTCTGACATTATTGACTTTATTGATACAAAGTATGGTCTCAATATGCACTTATAGAGAGTTTGCAATAATGTTATAAAATAAAGTGTAGTATATATAATAGTATATGAATAGGTATCAGAATCATGATTATTTTGGTTCGGTATTGAATGATGTGCTCTAACACACTTCAAGGCCCTGATCCAATATGAATTGTTGCGCCTACGATTATTATTATTATGTTTTATAAGGGCGCCACCTATTTTCAATTTTATCCCCTGGGTAGTTTCCGCAAATAGGCATTTAAAGAAGCCTTCCACGGTTTGGCCCTGCACCCCGCCCTTTACCAATGATGCCAGAACTAACACATAGTACTAACCGAGACACATGGCTATATTTGGTGAAAAAAAATTGAACCTCCCCCCACCCTTCTTGGAACATATGGTGATGGCTTTTAAATTCAACAGGCACCTAATTGTGAAGTTCTCAGATTTTCGGATCAATTTAAAATATCTGTTAAACAAAGTGAGAAAGCTTTTCATTTGATAAGCCACAATCATGCGTTTCAAAAGTAATGTCTCTTTTTCAACTAAACTCGATATAGGGCTCAATTCAATTCTAGTGGAATCAACTGCGTACTCATTCAAAGGACTAAAGTGCTCACCAGGATGTATTTCCAGAATCTTGGGGAGCACGTCTATCAAAAGTGATAACAGCAGCAACAACTGAGATCATGCTCGGAACTCTTTATTATTGTGCAAATGAAAATGATCGGGTGATACGAAGGTAAAGTGGACACCATAGATTCCGATTCCACATAAAAATGATGCCGGTTAATACGGATAGCCAGAATCATCCAAAACAAGCAGTTATCTATTGGACGATAGATCTATCGCCCAAATTGGACTTTCAAAATTTCATTCACTTCACTTTCTCCAACTGCCCTTACCAAATTATCGACTTCCAAGCAAATAAATCGTTTCTACTCGTAAAATACACTCTCCAACTGGCAGTAAACCACCCGTTCTACGAAAGGTGCAATCACAGCAATTTCACACCTTCACCAAAGTCCAGTTGAACAGACGAAGGTTCAGATAAACGGAGCCTGAAGTTATACCAGTGTTGGGCCACTGTGTTTATTATGATATGGCTGGCAGCTAATATTACATTAACTATGGCATATGACTGCCTACTGAACAACAGTCGAATCAACACTTCACACGAGACAATAAATCAATTTGAGATAATCGTGGCTGCGAGGCAAGTATACCATTCTTGGAGCCACATGTCAAGCGAAAAGCAATCTTAACACCAACATGGAACGGCAACGGTAATGCATGCAATTATCTGCCGTGAAAAAATTCCTTCGTGTTATCGGGTGTTACCATTTACTAAGGTGAAGAGATGCTGCGGTCGTTCATGGTGCCGACTGTCCTCTAATTCGCATGGCAGGTTTCTGAGTATAGCTGATAGTGCCGTTTGAACCCGTCTACACGGATCGAATATTGGTTGCCCAGTTTAGCCACTGTCGATACTTTTTACATTATTTATTGCCCATCATCTACTTCATGGATCAATGTGAATATATTGCATATCGCATATTTCAATCATCTGGCTAATAACTTGACTTTAGTGACCGCCCCACCGGATATACACATACCATCGGTTTGTAATGCGGACCAAGTCCAACATTCTCTGCTTTGTTAGCTCCACGGTTTCCCCATAGCCATAGTTTTGAATTTGACGCAGTCTAATCCATTTGATGCAAATCCCATTTTATGCCGTTCCATTTTGGAAATTTTATTGTTTCATATTCGCTTAATGGTCCCAATAAACATTTCAGCTTGACCGAATAAATAATTAGATAATTTAAGACGGCTACATTCCCATCAGACAGCCAGAGTGTAGTAATATAGATCACCTGCTCTATGGATTTCTACCTGAATGAATGTACACACCACAAGGCAAAATGTCTGTCTGCCCCGTCCAAGTCATGGGCGAGAGGCGGTCGTGGTCTCTAGAATGCTAGATCGAAAAAGAGGAAAAAGTGAACGACACACATGCTCGCGATCGACCTTAATAAAGTCATATGGGAAAGAATGAAGCTAATCCTCTTTCGCAAATTATATATGCATGTGTGTTTTAGAAAGACATAAATTATTACCTCAAGACGGATAAATGGATTAACGGACCATTTTTTTGGAGCACAAAGCGATCCTAGCCCCTTGTATGCAATCCTATCATGATAGTTCCGAAAAAAAGGAGTTACTTGCTGTGGTCTCTGACGTATTGTCCTACTTTCAAATCACCAGGGACATAGCATGCCTACACCCCAATTTAACTTGAAACGAGTATAATTTCTCCAAGTATCATTAATCAATGTGCTTGATTGCCCTCCTAATTTATTTCCAAGATGGCGTGGTGGTGTTGAAGTACCTGGTTGTACCTCCGCGCAGTACTTTTTGCAATTATTCCGCACTCTATACCTCTAAAACGAGCATTAGCTCTAGAAGAGAAAATTTTATTGAATGTAATACCGAACGTAGATATTGCTCTCGGAACCCAAGAGGTCTACAAAATGTAATCTATTTTTCTTTGCCTCTTTTGAGGCTCATTTGAAATTTTATTCGTCCCATCTTGAAAGTTCCGCCGCAAAGTTGCTTTCAGTTGGAAGCTTCTTCGTACATCCTGTCGATCCCAACATGACCGAACCATCTACCTTTCACCCGGCAATTTCTTTTGAAATTTCGCCTGGCAGCATTAATAGCAACATATTTTCATTTATTATTATTGATAGACACCAAAGGAAGTAAAAGACTTGGGCTTGCGTCAATTAAAGGTGATAACTTTTCCGGAACCTGAAAGAAGATACAATTTGTGTAACGATTTGCAGATGCAGCTTGATACACATGCGACAGACATTTCAAAACACATCAACATTTTTAAGAACGTAACATGGCAGCCGTTAGTTTCGCGACAACAACAATACCACAAGATGGTTTTCGGATTATTGTGACGTCCATATCATCAACTCTATGGAAAATAGGGGGGAACTTCCAAATTTGATCACTAAGCAAAAGCATGGCATCGTACTGCTTTCAGAAACCCACCTTAATCTGAGGCACACTACCTGCACTCGTCCATAGCTCACGTCAGACTCAAGCATAAATTCAACGATACTGAAAGGGGAATACAGACCTTCCCTTACGACACCAGTCATAATGTATCTTAAACTAGGTTCTGTATGTTAGAAGAAGAGCCCGAGAGTACATATCGAGGCAAGAAGAGCCTCTCAAATGAGGGAATGGAAGTTCAATAATGTCACCCTATTGCTCGTTTCAGTTCTGCAATGCAAGCTAACTTCGTACCGGATGATCAACTGCTTGAATACTTCGCCCCATATGGAAAGCTTCTCACCAAATTGACATGATTAAACAATGTGAAGTACCTACCGAACATTGCTATTCGCAACTATTGAATTTGATTCAACAATTTATTGAATAATTCGTAGTTCCCAGGCCAATGAAAGAAAGCCGGAACTTCCCTGTTCGTGAAAAGGGATTTATTTTAGAAGTTATCCGTGCGGAAGGTATTTTTTGACCTAAACATAGTATATCAGTTTCCACGAATGGGTTAGTGAAATATGTAAGTGATCACTTTCTAGTCCGCATCTCTCATTTTAAGGTCGATATAAAAAATAATACCGGTTTCGAGAAGCACAAACCGATACTTTTCATTTGATACCACGCATGGCCATATTTGATGAAAAAAGGTTTACATCAGTTTCACAGTATAAATGTTAATGTTAAACTAAGCTTGTCTTTTCTCAATCTTTAGCCTATGTCGCATTCAGTAGTGGGGTTCGCCACTCACTGCGTTTGAACGCTTTGCCCGAAGAGCAAGGAAAACTAGAGTTAACACTACTACCATACGAATAGCGTAGGTTCAATGATTCAATGTTTGTCTGTCCGCCTGTCCGTTTGTCCGTCCGTCTGTCTGTCTATCTATCTTTTTTTTTTGAGGAGGTGGAAATCTTCAAAAACAAGCGGGTGGGATTGTTACCCACTAAAACTACCCCTGACTTCCTCCCTGTCCCGCGGAACCACCATAAATATTAAATAACGGGGCGGAGTCAGCTCACTCCAGCTTAGTCACCTTTCTTCTATACGCGACATACATGACCGCGGTTTTCTCGTCTCCTCTGCCTTTCGCATTTTATTTTGGGCAGATGCGATCATGGAGTTGGCTGCATCTTAATTCTCTTGCTGTGTTACCATTTTCGGCACCAGATTTTCTGGTGGCAGAACCTCTCCTAGAGTCTCCTCTAGATTCCTCCTTTCTTCCACAAATCTCGGACAGTGCAAAAATGTATGCTCGGGGTCCTCTGGGACTCCATCGCAGTTTGGACAATCGGGTGAGGTCTCCAATTTAAACCTGTGCAGGTATTGGCGATATCCTCCATGCCCCGTGAGAATAATAATAACCATTGGCGCAACACTCCATGTTGGATCAGGGCCTTGAAGTGTGTTCGAGCACTTCATTCAAGACCGTAACGGTACACTAGGAGGCAATGTAGTCAGCATTGCGCTCGACCGAGATTATTACCCTGATTTGACACAGGTACTCATTCACAGCTGAGTCGACTGGTGTCCGACGTCAAATCACGATACAAATCCCACTGCCACCAGCGAGATTTGAACCGCGACCTTCCGTACGACACCCTTGCGCTCTAACCACTCAGCTATCCGTCTTTCCAGATTACAATTAATTTCACCGTGTCGTCTTTCCAACCACTCCTTGATGGCATGAATGAGCCTGTGAGTCCATCGTCCCGAGCGTTCTCACCGTTCCATTTATCTCTCCCTCTCAGCGTTCTGTCTGCGATGATGGAGAGATTGGCTTCTCCCACGGCCGGCATCATCCTCCCCAGGGCCATACTTTCCGTTGATGATTTGTCGCAAACATACTGCACGTGCTGCTTATAGCTAAACTTCCTGTCCATCACCACTCCCAAGTATTTGATGGTTGGCTTAGAAATGATAATATGATTCCCAATTCTAATATAGTCATGATTTCTCTTCCGGCGTTTAGTGATGAGGACCGCTTCTTTTTTTTTCCTCCGCAAGTGTCAGACCAAAGCTCTCTAGCCAACATTTAACAGCACTGGTTGCCTCGATTGAGTATAACTCAGCATCTTCGAGATGCTTTACGACAACAACCAGCGCTATGGCGAAAGCGTAACTCACCACAGTGGCTTCCCTCGGAAGGGCAAGGTTAAGTACATCGTTGTACATGATGTTCCACAGTGGTGCACCCAATACGGGGATTTGCGGGACACCCGCGGAAACAACGTACTTCTCGAGTCCGTCATCCGTGTCATACCAGAGCCTCCTTTCAGTCAAATAACTGTCGACGACAGCAACGAGATAGGCGAGAATAGCAACTCACTAGGAATTTGCGTATTAGGATCCAATTGGCCGAATTGATTACATTCTTCACATCCTTACTACCACGCAATATTTGCTGGTACTACCCTTTCCGCGAATTGCACTTTTAGGCAAGCCAGTAACCAATTTGATGGCAGGAATCGCCTTTGAATTGTCCCAAAACGATTCTGTATCCACCCCCCTCCCCCTCCTCCACGAGTCTACGGCCGCTTCGGAGCAAAATTCCTTAAAACATTCCTATTGCTTCGCTGAATGGCTAACTTGAGGGTTTTGCAGGCTGTTTCATACCCGCGCTCTTTTTCACCCTGATCGACTCTACCTACCGCCTCCTGAGCCCCTCTTCTGGCTTGGTGGCAGGCTGAACGAAGGCCGGCCAGTTTACCATTCCACCAGTAGTTTGATGTTCTACTGGAGAATGAGCACCTCCCAAGCATGGACGCATCAGATGCATTGGGGCACATGGACGACTCTTTCCGTAGAGACGTCTGCTTTATCAGGTCTGCTCATCCAAAGCTTTTACAGACCAGCCTGAAATCTTGCTCGGTTTGGGGCATGATGGGTCTTTGCCCTGTGGCTAGACATTAGTCTCAAAGATTGTCTGGTGATCGCTGTGGGTGTAGCGTTCGCTGACCCACCAGGGCATACCACCCGCCAGTGCAGGGCTGACAAAGGCCAGGTCTACAACCGAACCTGACCCCCCTCTCTGAAAATTGTTCACACCACCTTCGTTACCCAAGACTATGTCCATCTGCGCAAACGCTTCTAACAAACTGCACCCCCCGGGGTTTGATTCTCTGCTACCCCGCTCAAGGGCCCAAGAATTGAAATCACCAGCAATCACCTTTGGACACCTTCCTTTCCATCGAGAACAAGATTATCAAGCATTTGCTCGAATTCAGACAGTGTCAGACTAGGTGTGGCGTAGCAGCTGTATACATATACACCACTTACTTTCGACCACACAAAGCCACTGACTGCCTGACTTGCAATACATTGTATGGACTGTCGAATACAAGCCAATATCGCTACTCCACCAGTCGAATCTGTGACCCATACGCCACCATGACGGTTTCTATACGGTTCACTTATGATGGAAATTTGCACCTCAGATTCGAACGTGGTTTGCTCAAGTAAATCCTGAAAGACTCTTCAATGATTGAGGTTTATTTGAATAAACCTCATTTTTTCATTGCAGTGAACGCCTCCCTAAATTCCGGACATTTACCACTTCCGGCAATATGCCCGTTATCCTGTCCCTCTTGCACCTTGCACAATAGGCATTTGGGGTCCCTATTGCACTCCCTGGCAATATGACCCTTCTTCCCACACCTTCTGCATCGATCGGATCGATCAATGCTGCTGGTGCATGCCTTCGCGAAGTATCTAAACATAAAGCATCCAAAGCACCTCATTAGTGAAGTTTGTTCTCTTAAACGGCAAACAACCCATCCAATCCGAACTTTTCCGGCCACCAACAACTTCTGCGCTACCTCCACTGGCACTTGTATTGTGGCCCTTTGAATACCACTATAAGCTTTTCGTAAACCCACAACAGACTCCTCGGTAAGTTCTTTTAACTTGAATTGCTCCTTCCGCTCAGATCTTTTAGGTCGGGATCAGCTGTGACGATCTCCGCATAGCACAGATTGCCCTTACTGGAGATAACAATCGCATCTGGACGAGTTCGCACTTTTGCTTTTCATTTCGCTTTTTTATTGGTAACTTTAGTCCATCCATCGTTTTTTTCGTCTTAGGCTTCGCATCGCTGGTCGACTTTCCTACATTCGCTGCAGACTTTCCTCCTTCAAAGCTATTAGTGCTGGTTTTCAGAGTTTCCTGTCCGCTTTTTTTTCTCTCAGGCGCCTGCTGATTATTTAGAGCATGCCCTTCCTTTTCACGTACTCCTTTATTTCGCCGTGATCCAATGATAGTACGGTTAGGCGTCACTCGGGTCGCTTGTGACACTGTAGCACAGCGGGGCTCGGCTTATCCTTAGAATTCGTTTCCTCCTTCTGCGATCTATTATAAAGGACTCTAATAACCCTCACCAGATTCTTTATGGCTTGGTACACGTGACGCTTGTCCTTGATATACTCGGACAGCTCAACTATTTTTTCCCCAAGCTGACTGAAGGGTAATTCCTCCGGATCGGGGCTCTGCTCTCCACAAGATCCTTTTATACGCTCCTTCACTTTTGGCGTTTATTAACCTTGCCTATACCTTATCCTTTACTGTTTTTGGCATTGGTGGAGATCTCATAGTTGACGAGCTTATTTCGAGTGGATCCCTTTCTTGGTACTGAAGCACCTCTTGTTGTTGCGCATATTGAACTATCTATCTATGCGGTGGGTCTTTTCACGTTTTTTGTTGTGAAAATGAAAATGATCTTATTTCTGACATTAGCCTACACAGAGAGGAGTGCGGACTCAAAATAAGTGCCCCAATAAGTGAAACAGGTCTGGTTGTCAGAACCTAGTCCTCCATATAAAATTTAGGCTTCAAAATACAGTGCATTACAATATCTGCTCAAATGAAGCTAACATTACTGTATTTTAGAAATTTAATCGACAACCCCCTCAAGCTCATCCTGGATGTACACAGTTTTGGCATAATTCTGAAAATTTTGAAGGAAATCGAACTACTATTCTCAAAGTTGTAGAATATTAAAGTTTCGTATCTCACGTGTATTTACTCGTATTGAACCTGTAGGACGTGTATGACGTCATCATCATATAAAGTGAACTCATATGAACAACAGAGTTGGAATTTGGAGATATATCGAGGAATGTGTGATTGGAAAAACATGAAAAGAAATTTTATCACCCAAGGTGAACACAAAACTTTTGTACCCGAAGCGTCCAGCTTGTTTAGTTATTACTTCAAAAGCTTAGTAGTCCAGTCACTGTAGTAGATGTATTTATACATTACACTGAACCATTTCACACAAATGTTTTTTCTGGATCGAAATCAAATAAAAACTCCAAACCTGTCGGTCCTTTTTAAGGTTTTATGTAAACACAAAACCTTATTAAAATTTGTTTACGGTCTGTCTGTCTGTCTGTCCGTCACACGCATTTTTCTCGGAAACGGTTATAGCGATTGACACCAAATTTAGTAGAGAGGTGCGAACTGTGAACGCTCACGCATATAGTGAGTTACATCCTTTTATGTCGAATTTAAGGGGGGCCCCCTTCATGCAAAAGGAGGGTTTAAATTTTTTTTTCATCAAATATAGTCATGTGGGGTATCAAATTAATGGTCTCGATTAGTACTTTCCGAAGCTAGTCTTGGTTTTGACATTTGCCAGAAAGGCGGGGAGTGAGGTGGGTTGAAAGTGATCATTTTCTTAACGAACCCATTCTCAGAAACTACACAACCGAAAAATCTGAAAAAAATCAAGAGGCTGCCACTGTATGGTGCCTAGGCTCCGAAATACCCTCCATATCGATACCTGTTCAAATAAAGCTAATAATAGTACATTACTATAATTTTTAGTAATTGACAGGAAAACGCCCCTTAAGTTTATCCTAAAATCAAAATCAAAATTTCGCGGCAATGTAGGCTACAGTATAAATTATGATCTCACCAAATTTGGCGAAAATCACACTATTACTAACAAAGTTATAATAGGTCAAACTTGTCGCTTCTGTGCAAATTCAAGACTTTGAATGTCAATATCACTTGAATGTGGATATTTTCACATAATATATGCATGTATTACGTGCTACATACTAATAGGGCAAATGCGCACTCAAATCTCTTTATAAAAGAAATACACAAAACCTTTCATACCAGAAGCGTCTAGCTTCCGGTTTCCCGACTTGTTTTAAATATTCTCTTAATACAGTACTTATACGGGTAACATGTTGTTGAATGCCATCTATAAGACATTCTGCGCTATTAGGTAGGATAGCCCCATACATTCACAAGAGCATCCCTCATAATAGGAACATTAGCAACAGATCAAATTTTCTTTCTATGGCAGTCGAAGGGAAAACTGTTGGATCAGTTGTACTAAAAACTTCACATGTCCGCTACCTGATACATTGGGGTGCACCAGCATCCAAAACCCTAAATGAAAAATCCGGAAAAATTGACAAAACGAGGCGATCTAAGACAGATAATAACGCAAGGATGAAGCCGCAATCAGCTGCATGAAGACGGAAAAATTATGGATGCAAAACCGCAATCGAGGGTTGAAAATCCATTCCTCTGCAGATCCCAGTTGGTTTTGAAGTACGATTTATGGGGCTTCCTCCTATTTTCAACTGTATTACGAAGTTTAGTCAAATTGTGAACAAATGAAGGAAGTGTCTACCAGAAACCGGAGTTAGTGGGAGGTATGGAGATCCCCGTCCATCAAGCGAGTTTGGCGTCTCCACACCCTCGAAAAATAATGATACGTGCAAATACGTATTTCGGAAACTACCTACTCCCTTCTTCTGCTGGAACAATTCATTTAAAACCGTATCGGTACACTTGGAAGCATATGGTCAGTATTGTATCTACTTACGATACAAATCTCTTTGCCGCCAGTGAGATTTGAACCAGAACCTCCATTCCACAGCCTAGTCAAAGTGCTCGGAACCCCAGTACCGACCATATTTTCGGATGAGGGGGCAGGCGGGCTTCCGGCCGTCGATATCGCTTGTTGACAGTGCCTCGGCGCTGGAAAACTTGGCCACCATGGCATCTATTTCCACAAGTGGCAGCCAATAACAATGACGAAGGCAGATGACTTGACCGACAAAGGCAATTCCAATACACGCCCCGTTGGTACTCCAGAGCCGGAAACGGGCCTATTCAAGAGTCCACCATTGCCAAAGACGGTAAAAGGTAAAGCTCAGTTAAACTCAACAAATCCTAAAGGTGAATCAGTGTGTAAAAGGAGCAATCTAGGCAAAACTCACAGAGAACAGACTCCTGATCCGGAAGAAGTGCCTTTGATGCAGCTAAGAGCAAAAGTGTTTGAGTTTATCAAGGATAAGTGCAACGTGCATCAAACCATTAAAAACATGATATGAGTCATTAGTTCCTTTATAATACATCGCAGGAGGAAGAAATAGATTCCAAGGAAAAGCCGAAAATTATTATCAGTGTTACTTGCCCTCAAGTGAGAACATGTCGCAAGTCAACCGAATTGAGAAACTCTCACGTCGGTTGGACAAATCGCGAAGGCGAATAGCGGCATTGATCGGACCGAGACGATTGTTATTATTTTTCTTCAGCCTCTTTCCCGTTCACAAGCGGGGTCGGCTCGTTGTGCTCGGTTTCCCCATTTGGCTCTATCGAATGCATGATCTGGGTGCAATATTCAGACTTTTAAATCCCCATCCAGCGTATCAAGCCATCGTTGTTTCGGCTTGCCTTTTGGTCGTTTACCATCGACTTCGATGTTCAGACCAATCTTGGCAAGTGAATTCTCGTTAGCAAGAATTGTGTGGCGACTGTTGGTGCGACGATATGGGCGTGCAGTCTCCAAGTCATACAATAGACAATGAGAGTTCAGCAAATGGATTCATGTGGTTGAAAATAAGTAGTGCATATGTCTTCAATCTCACATTGTGGAGATTGCAGGTGCCTGAGTCCTGGAGTGGCTAGTGAAGGTGGTGTGAACCCCAATCAAAATGGGACTCTTGTTCAATATTTCTCATCCCTTAGCTGGGACGCAATATGCCCTGAGAAGGTTTGCAAAAGTAATGGATGAGCAAACACTCAGGGTCTTGTGGTTAAGCGAGCCTAATAGCCTCCAAGGGTAGAGCTATTTATACAACGTAATGCATAGCCAAAGCATGTTACATGCGTATGTCAAGAATATGTACATATATATATATCTGGAATGATGAACTGATCAACTTTCTATCAGCTTCCCACCGAACCAGACGGGGTTCAGCTAGAACCCACGAAGTACGAAAACGCCCCTAAGGAAGTCCGTAAAAACCTCAACCTGGATGTCCAACAGACCAAAAGGGAATGTTTTACAGAGCTCTGCTCGGAAACGGACGTAAACCCGTGACGGAACAGATATCGAATTTAGATAGGATGACTTTCCCCAGATCGTCCAAACCTTTAAAAAGGTGGGCAATTTAAAATTTGTAAAAGTAGAGACGTTCAATTGAAGCACAACGACGAACTTCAACAGACATCCAATACTCGTGGAGGTAATAACTTGGTTCCAAAATATCAGCATTTGCAAGAAGTAAATATCTTACTAGGGAAGGAAAAGCTGAATTTTGCCCAAACCTAAACTATGACGCTATATATAATATGACAAAGGGGAGGGTAATTTTCACTAGGCGATAGACTCATCTGTCCAATGACCGACATTCTTCATAGAAATCATTGTCCCTCTCGAAATATAGAGATTTCCTGTGAAATTTTTATCTGACATTACTAAATACGTATATTATCCACTCTATTCAGAAATTCACTTAGGAGCATTCTTTTTGCATTCGAACTGCAGCTCGGTTCACATGCCCTCATGATAGTACTTAAAGTAGATACGAAATGATTCATCCGAATTACTCGGTCCGCCTGGGATTGCATATGTATATGTGTGCACAAAGCAGAAGACATCTGAAAGACAACACGAAGAGTAAGAAGGAAACCGGGCTTTTTGTTTAACCAGACAAACACTCGCTGTCCAAGCGAATATATCAAACGCCTTCACACTTACAGTTGGACTCGCTCAATATATCTCTCCTGTGGGGCTTTGGGGAGTTCAACTCTGCTAAGGTTGCGGCTGCTGTTCTTGCAGAAATGAATATTCAAATGGGAAATGACTTACGTACTCCACTCAAAACAGAGGTAGCACCCAGTATCTTCTGTTGCTGTTCCCCGCCAAGATAGCGTCGCGGATTATATCATTGACTCTCAGATGTTAACCCTTATTAGCTAGTACGTGGATTCAAACATCTGTGATGGTATAATTCTAGCTTTATGGAAGTGCATATTTCCTGCACTATTGAACTATTGAATATCATGATTCCATGTTCACTCCCTTCCAAAAGTGTGTAGAGTATCGACATCAGTGAAATCATTCCACGGTTTTCCACCTACAGTTTGAAGCTTGCGTAATAGCTTAACGACCAAACCCATTGAGAACATTAAAAAAATTCGCAACTGTTGTGCGGTGGACATTTTTCTTGTTGCTGGCTATCATCAAGGTTTCGTTGCAACACATCATCCTCATATATGATGTACCTCATCATCCGGTCCAACGTCCAGCGTCCACCATCGAACGCCCAATCTTGTTGCGGACAGATTCTGCACGGATGGTACTTCGGTTAGGCTATCTTCAACCATAATCTGGTTATGGGCGTCCACGGCAATGGGAGGTTACGCTGACTACGGCACATATGCGTTTTCAAGGTATTTGTCAGAGTACCGTTGCACGGGGTTCAGGCTTTTAATTTGCAAATCGACTCGACAGTATTTTCCATTAGCATTTCACACACATGAATCAGCGCCCGATTTAAGGCATTCAAGTGGGTTTTCGATTAAGGGGAGTTATTCTGGGGAACAAGCAAATATTGAACATGGTATCCACTTATTCTAGTACCTGAGGGTGCTCGCGAAACCACCGCAGAATAGAGCGTAGGCTTTTTTAAGAGGTTGAAGACCGGCAATGTTCTGTGATGGCTTTATACCCATAAGGATTGTTTGCACTCGCCTTAGAAGCTCAAAAATCGGTTAGCATATCTGCAATCACAGCCCCCTTAAGTTGCAAGCTACCAGCCGGGCTTACATCCTGCACAGTCGCATACCTGTAAAGACTGCATCCAATGATGCTGCATTAGAAAAATTCTGTACGGTCACAAAAGGGTCATAAATCATAAAATGAAATGGCTCGCGTGCACGGGCACTATTCAAGTCACCAGCAAGAACAGAGGCTCGTAAGGACAGCAAACTGAAGATGATGATAGCTTTCGGCGACCGATAAAACTGGGATGGGGTCGTTCAGTCATATGAACAGCAAAATTTGGGACACTTTTCCGTTGATAACTACTGCTGGCTCCTTGAAATGGTTTTATGTTCCTGTCCAACTGGACAAATACCCGCCATAAATAAAACAAAGTTTCAGGATGTATGAGGTGTAACGGTTTTTATGTGGTAATTTCTTTGTCTGGTGCTGAATTCCTTGTCTCTCAGATTTGCTTGTCGGTTATGGGTATTAATACCCATAATTTATCATTCGGATATTGCGGCTAATGTTGCCCTTTGTCAGGAATTCGGACCTATTTAGAGATATGTCAAGATGTTAAAAGAAATGGACGACCTATTTCTTCTCGCATATATGTATGTAAGCAAAGCAGGCTAATAAAAAGTGAGGGCATCTAATTAGGAAAGTAATTAGAATATCAGGAGGATTTCTCTATTTTAACTTTAATTAATATGGTCTGAAGACTGGTTAGCACTGATGAAGGGAACAAGTGGTTCCCGAAATATCGGTTTGTGCAAGAATAAATATCTACACCACCGAAAAAAAAACAACAAGTTTTTATTATTTCAAATATAATAATTAATCGTTGGAAACACCGCACAATTACACTCAAATAATGCTACTATTATTAACACAGTCATAGATCATCAAATAACTGCTTGTGGGGTATATTCGACGCATATACACAACGGCTGTATATGTGGGGAACGATCCGATACCCAAATATTCTTAGATTAGAGTAATTGAACAGTAATAGCGTCGAAAAGAAAACGTTGGTGACTCTGAAGAATAGTTGCATAGCGAATGAAGGGAAGCTTCATCGAATTGAAATGGCGGTAAAGTCAAAAGGAGTACTGAATGAATCTAAGTAGTACACTAAAACGTCAGCGAAGTCGGAAACCGGTCGGAAAGGTATGAAAGGTTTTGTTGATTTTTTATCTAAGAATATTTGGGTATACGATGATTCCACTTTATATATATGTGATGAATATACGTTGAATATGCCCGATATTCAATTCGACTTGGCACTGACAGTTTATGCCGTGGGAAATAGTAATTTTACGCGAAAGGGGCAATTTTGACCTATAATAATAGTAGGATTTCCACCAAACTTCCCAATATGATTCTCTCTGTTCTACTGTAGAAGTTTTTGGATCTGGGATGGACTTAAGGGGGGTCGGAGTAAATTTTTAAAATATTATAATATGTCATCTTCTTTTTCTTCAACCTTGATGACATGATCGGATTCGCCATTTGGCCTTATCAAATGTCTGATCTGGATGCAATCTCGAGGCTTTTAAATCCCCATCCAGCGTATCAAGCTACCATTGTTTCGGCCGGCCTTTCTGTCGTTTACCATCGACTTTGATGTTCAGACCAATCTTGGCAAGTGAATTCACATTAGCGCAAATTACGTGATCATCTCTCGCAGTTTTTCCATGATCGGTGCAACCCCATATCGATCTTGAATATCGCAGTTTCGGATGTGATCAAAACGTATCACGCCACAAGTCTAACATAACATCTTGGTGTCCTTTACCACAAGATGCCGTTCATGGTCTTTTATAGTCGGCCAACACTCAGAACCATAGAGAGCCATAGGACGGATGACGTTGCGGTAAATTTTAGATTTGAGACGTTCGTTGATACGTCGATCACAAAGAACACCAGTTGTAGAACGCCAGTTCATCCAGGTTGGGTTAATGCGTGAAGCAATTTCATAACGCAGTTCTCCATTGGCTGATAGTGTTGACCCGAGGTATTTAAATCGCCCAAGCAGACCGTGTTGCATGAGGCGATCATTCCATTTTTGGACAAGTTGCTCGAAATCACTTTTATTATTGGATGCTACGAAAACATTATTGCATAAAGCAGTGTATAAGGCGCTGGACGTTAGATGTCCCGTGTGACAACAAGAACAAAGAGGAGTGGTGAGAGGGCGCTCTTTTGATGAACACCAACAGAGACACGAAGCAGTTTTGATACACCCGCCATACTTTACTTTTCGGATCGTGGTAGAACAATTGAACCCAGCGCACGAGTTCTTCTGGCACGAAGTATTGTGGTAAAGCATACCCGATGTGTTCGTGTGACACACGGTCAAATGTTTTCTCTAGATCCAGAAATGCAATGTAAAGAGGGCGATGTTTCTCACGGTCGTCGGTACGCCAGTAGTTCCGCAGTTTTTGACAAATCCGACTTGATTCACGGTTATTTCAACGATTTCGTGAATACGGTTGTCAAGAATGCGTTCAAAAATCTTCATGGTATGGGATAGTAATCGGATCAGACGGTAATTTGAACATTCTGCTGAACTACCTTTCTTTTTCTATATTGAAACAGTAGTACTTTCTTGCCAGCCAGAAGGTGTTCTACCTTCCTGAATAACCCGATTAAATAATTCACTAAGCCACAGTGTTGGGTCCCAGCTCTCCGCTTTCCAAAGCTCAGATGCGATGTCGTCACATCCTGTGGCTTTCCCCGACTTCATTCATTTTATTGCTTCCTCGACTTCAGTTCCGCTGACAGTGAGTCCTATGGGGTTTTACGTGAGTACCTGTCTCGTGGACATAAACGCAATACCACGCTGAGGCCCGAAGGTCTCTGTTCACTTGAACGCAGCCACAACCCTCATGAAGCTTCCACTAGGGCTCCAACCGCAAACAACAGGAATTCTCCTGAAGTATATGAGTCCAGGGGCTATTCCGGTTTCCATGGTACCAGTATACCCCTGGCAAGGTTTCGTGACTATTGCCACTTCAGGTGAGTCCCCGTGTAGACTCGGGTCTGATCGCCCTAATTAGACGTTTGGAGCATTCGCCTACTAGATCACGCCTACTACATCCGTTGCCAAGTATCCCGGTTGATGTACCGCTTACCTAGCTTGGTGACCCCTGAGGGTTGCAGAGACCGCTTTGTGGATGGTGTCTTTCATTTGGTTCCACAATTCTTCCACATTCGTAATGGTTGGTAATCATGTAAGTGAGATCATTACATGACCATTAAGGTCGCCGACAATGATGATAGTCAGCAGGAACGTGACAAATCTTTTCGTCGACAAGTTCCCAGAAGGCATCTTTCTCGACATCAGGTCGACCTGTCTGTGGTGCGTATGCGATGAAGAAGTGAAGAATGCGATCAACCGATATAATGGTGAGCTTCATCAGCCGATCATCAAATCGTTCGACTTTTTAATGGCATCACGGAAACCTTCTGAGATGGCAATGCCAACACTGTATTGAGTGTGTAGACTACCAAAATAAAGAAGTTCATAACAATTTTAACTGCGTTCGCGATCAATGACGCAGCTTTTGGCATCAAACCATCGGATTTCTTGCAGAGCGCAGATATCAATGTGCCGAAGGACTCTTGCGAGTTCCACGGTCTTTCCCGTTAGGGAACAACATTTAGCGTGCAGACATGTATTTGTTTTGTTCGGACTAACTTACTCTTGACGCCGTCCATGCATCATGAACCTGTGCTCGTTTCTCGACAGAATCGGCGGTCGACTAAGGTAGACGCTCTAACATTTTTCCGAGGGTTGTTACTCGATCCGATCATATTGTTTCTTACGACATTGCATGTATTTGCTATCATTAACTTTATTTGGGCGGATATCGTATCGGGAAAGATTTGGAGGACTAGACACCATGTGCAAAGACCACCTTTTTTTCAAATTTTTCGATTAGGTAATTTGTGAGAATGGGTCCTTGGAACAATTGGCCCTTTCGGACACCCACACTCCTCCTTCTTGCAACCAATTTCTAAATTTATTTGCTTCGAAAAGTTCTAATCCAGACCTTTCATTTGATACCCCACATAGCGATATTCGGTGGTAAGAAATATACACCCCTCTTTTGCCTGTATGTGCCCTTTTAAACTCAACGTAAAACAATGTTACACAGTGCATGCAACGGGATTTACAATTCCCATCTTTCCAACAAATTTTGGTATCAATAGGTGAAACCATTTGTGAGGAAATGAGTGTGACAGGCAGACAGGAAAG
Organism: Hermetia illucens; assembly: GCF_905115235.1. Classification (NCBI taxonomy): domain Eukaryota; kingdom Metazoa; phylum Arthropoda; class Insecta; order Diptera; family Stratiomyidae; genus Hermetia; species Hermetia illucens. The sequence continues at coordinate 117,271,814 of NC_051851.1, read as the reverse complement.
CCAAAGAGGGCAGCCTAATCAAACAGAAAATATCCAGGTGGAGGCTAAAATTGGGATTTAAAAATACACACTGTATATATACTTTTTGATGTAAAAGGCGACTTAAGGGGATAGATATTTGCAGCCTATGAACTTATAAAATTTAAAACTACCATGTTACTGAAATATTAACTGCGACTCCAATAAGTTCTGATCTTTGCCTATCGGAAATGATAAACGATTGGTTTCTGGTATATGTGTACTGTCCTCAACAACAATATCAAGGCCCCCCAGATGCTCGCTTTCTCCAACTTGAGTGTGAATTCCGACATTATCCGTAGAAAATTTTGCAAATAGATGAAACGTGAAAATTCTTGCGACACCTTACTTTTGTACTCTGGAAAGCCTGCCGAAAGTAGAGATGTGGTAACGGACTGTTGCTAACAGCTGGGACCGGAGACTTCTAACTGATGGCCACATACCGCTCAATAAGTCTGATGTGTTGCTAGTTAACAAGATGGATCACTCCCGTATATTGTTGACGTCACTATCCTACATAACAGCCTTTCAAGAGTGGGTGCAGTAGTTGCAGTTCCAATAATGTTGTCAACTACATGCATTCTACTTAAATCCTTCGCGGATTCCCTAGATTCTTGGGACTTTCACAGAGTCTGCTTCAAACCAAGTAGAAATTAGCCATTCTGCAAACGTGCTGGATATTGCGAAGAGTTCTCGACGGGTTCTCCCATTAGCCTACCACCAGCCACCACCACCAGAGCCCCTGTGTATTGAATCTGAATAAAACGGAACTTTTTCCGAAGAAACAAGATGCATCACTGTCACTGGCAGAGACCTGCCCAGAACTGAGTGATTTAAATATCAGGGGTCAAAGCTGTCGACCAATGGAGAACTGCGTTATGAATTTTTTTCACGCATTAGCGCAATCTGGATGAAATAGCGTTCCCAACTGGTGTTCTTTATGATCGACGTATCAACATACGTCTCAAATCTAAAATTTACCGCAGTGTCGACCGCCCTGTCGCCCCCTTTAGTTCTGAGCATTTACCTACTCTAAAAGAGAATAACCGGCGTCTTCTGGAAATGGAGACGATGATGTTGCCTTGGACTTGTGGCGTAACACCTTGCATCGATCGTGGAAAAATTATGAGAGAGGCGTCCTTGATGATATGATTATGTAATTCCGGCTGAGGAGAATTCACTTGTCAGGATGAACATCGCAGTTTGCATGCCTTGTTGAAATAATCATATATGAGTAAGACTGTCGAAAGAAAATCCGGCCTAGGGTGGATAAGGTCCCTATATATGCCTTACTTGGTTAAAAGCTTTTATTTCGGGCCATTGAAAAAAAACCGGAGCCGATGCTATTTGGTCCTGCTGAACTTCTATGCACAGAGCCTCTTATTCTCAATAAGGAGGTCGGAGCCCTCGCCATTATCAAAGATGATTGGTAAGGTAAACCCCTTTGCCCGGCCAACTTTGAGACATTAGCGGACAGAAGAATTTCGTATTAGTTGGTTGTTTTTCGGCGTTTCGAGGTAATACGAAAAGAAATTAGCAGCGAACACAGAAATGTTCCTAAAAGTTTATAGTGCAGTGTCAGCAATGCGGCACCACTTTCCCAACAGTTGAGTTGTGGCAAAAAGACTATCTGGAAGAGATATGACCCCCTTTTAAAAAAAAGTCAGATTAGCGGAGATTGGAGATTTCGGGTATACAAGTTTGGTGTTCATCTTATGTGATGAACTTCTTCTTTTTTTCTTCAGCCTTAGTCCCGGTCACAAGCGGGGTCGGTTTATGTCAAGAATCTACTACGGATGTTTTCAAAATATTCCTTCATATATTTGCAGACTCCAGGTACATATATATATATGAATATTATGCTTATCCTAAACAAACCACTGATGCATATCTTTATATGCATCTACATCTGTATTAGCCGCTGCTGGGTCGTTTTTGGAACCCTTTCCCAGCCGCTGATATTCAATGACCGCAGTGCCTCCGTAGTGGGAACCTTGGCTGCTATGTCATCAAATGTTACAAGTGCAGGGAGGGATTAGAACTGGTTCGATTGAAGGACCGGTACAGAAAAAGTCCGTTCAATGTAGACCCCCACCTTTACAGGCGCAAGTCCCTCGCCAATGTTATTCAAAAGGAGTGAAAGTAGCGGAATTCGCCACGGAGCGTTTTCAGAGCTTTTAGAAATACATCTGGCGAGGCAGTATTAGTGGTGCTGGGCAGTGTGCTATACAATGGGACGCACGAATGCGGCAAGGTCAGATTCTCTCAACTCAGATGGAATGAATCTTCGAAGAGTCAGTGGACTCATAGGACCATTCCCAACGTTATGGTATGTTATGAGTGGAATACGATATCACTCACTTCCTCACGAGATACAGTGGTTCCGACAGACAATATAGCTTTGAGCGCTAAGCTGCCAAATTGTTCAACATACAGCGACTCAACAGAGGATCCAGAGCATGAGAAGTTTCATTGCCCAAGGTTGGCGATGGAGAGAAGGACCCTGAATGAATGAATGGAAAGAAGCGTGAGCTCGGAGAGTATAGTGTCGGAGATGCTGAGGTTGAAACTGAATTGGCTCACGGTTTCTTTCGTAATTGTAAAAATAAGGACAAGTTGGTTAAGCCAGCAAGGAGGAGGAGCCTAAAGAGAAACCCACCCCGCGCAGTAATACCTAAATGTAAATCCGTGGGGCTGGGGTTAGAAATACGGGGGTTGTTTTTATTGGGTGCGGTCGTTCTAGCTCAAATGCTCACGAGGCTGAGCCGGAGCGGTCCGGTCTTTCTGAGATTCAAAGCCTACGTTAATATGAGTACATATATGTATATCCATCTGGATTGGACATCATCTGATAATTGATAACTAACTAATACTGGATCTTAACCGACTATAAAAGACAATGTATGGCGTCTAGTGGTAATGGAGACGAAGATAATACGCAGGACCAATGTCAAAACACGTCTTCATCATATCGGATATGAGAGTATCCGCGGTCAATATTGAGTTGCACCGATCTTGGAAAAAATGCAAGAGAGGCTCTTTCGATGATATGGTCATGTAATTTGCGTTAACAAAATTGGTCTGATTATCGAAGTCGATGGGAAACGATCAAAAGGCCGGCAAAATCAAGGATCGCTTAATAAGCTGGATAATGATAGATAATGATTAGAAGCCTCGCGCCTCCTTCCAAATTAGGCCCGAACGGGGCAAAGGCTGAAGATACAAATAATTAAAAAAAGTCAAATAGGAAAACAAAAAATGTTACCATGCGACCGTCGTTCACTTTATATGATGATGAAGTCCTACAGATCTTAGAGTGCAATGAAATACAAAACTTAGACACAAAACCTTAGAAGATGACTCGGATTCGAACGCTTTATGCGATGATTATTTCGGGAATTTCTGATCAAAGTACATATTATGTAAAGCAAACCTTTTCTACGACAAATTATTTCAGATTTTGATTTTGCGTACTCAAAATGAGTAAGAGGAAGTTCGATGCCTTCGATGCCACGTGAATTAGACCCTTGAACTTGGTTCATATAATCAAACGGATACCATTTTATATTAACAGAAGTTGACTGAAATTCTTGCGTTTAGAATTCTTAAATAATTTATTAAAGAATGAAATCACAAGTTGAATTTATAACAATTCTACTCGTGCATAAAGTCCTCAATCACTTTAGACTATGTAAAGTAAATCCCGTAAATCAAATGTGTCACATTGCCCCACCCCCGGTGAATTTGGACATCAAAGTGCTGGACATCTGTTCCGAGCACCTATTAAGCAAACTGGAAGCGTATTAAATTACCACCTGTTACCTGTGTGCATGCGAATTGCTGACCGATTCGGTCATAGCCTCTCAGCGTTCCGACGCACATGTTGCTTGAAGGGTAAGATCACCTGAGTCTATTGGTAACTGACACAAAATCTCACAACCTCCAGTCAATCTAGCCCCAGGACAGGTTGCCGTTTATCAGTGCCAGCCCTGTTACATGCTAGACAAATGTCGGCAAGCTCTATACTCAATTCTAACGCTACTTCTGTCCATCTAGAACGGAATGAATAAAATAATTGAATTAAATTGTAATCGATTGTGACGTGCAATTGTCATTAGACGGACACCAAGCATTCCCCTAGAAAAGTAGCGTGTGATGGTGATTCACCGGTTTGTCCGGTACTTTTATAATCAGTCACTTAGTTATCTGACACTAAGCCTGCATACCGGAGGCTCAATTGAAGACGACTACCAGCTACTCAGCTAAATACTTGCAGAGAACATTTCAAAGATTCACTGATTTCTGCATCAATTGCGCAATTTGCTAAATTCCTCAGTAATATGGTTATAAGCGACTACAAGGGTGCGTGCCTACTGGCAGTACCGCGTTACTGCTTTCAATTGGAATTGCTGTTTGCTTTTAGAATCCACCATTAACCATTTCTCAGTGCAGGAGCGTTTCAAACAATTCTACGTCTGACTCAAATCATCTGATGATCTGAAGCACAAACTTATACGTAAGACCTTACCTTAGAAATAATTAGAGGATTCTCTTCATTTTCCCGCAGAATTTTAATTGACTGACAGCAGAAGCGAATGTGGCTGCCTTTCGTTCTAGAAGTTTCCAAGCTGTTGCCTTCATAAAGATTTTACTTCCAAACTCACTCACTATTCTGCTTACGATCGGCTTCTTTCATGGAATGATACCCGCAAGTATCAAATATTTATTAACGCATAACAGCCTGAAAGACAACCTCACCTACGACTTCAGAGGAAGGGCGGAGGGTAATCGTTAGCTTTGAACGTTTATTTTGGGCTTAAACATACGAATTACCCCTATTCTTGCCAAGAGCGTTGAATAAATCCTTGATAGGAAAACAGAGGGTGGCTACAAAACCCCATTTACTACGAAACCGAAGAGGTAAATGCTCCCTCATCGATATCCTGCTTTCGCAAGAAATATCGGCAACCCAATGTTTTTCCAGCCCTACATCATGATCATAATTTCTCGCCTCATACTCTCAAGACCTAATGGCAAAATAATTATGCAATAAGAAAAAAGGAATATTTGGAATGCTACTTAAGAAGTTAATTGAAGTGTAATTTCACTTCCGGATAATTGTACTTAGCATCTTCAGGAGGCGTGCGTGCAGGTGTGAGATCAGTTACCTGGGCCGTCTACAGTGAGCGCAATTTCTATAGGCACACCCAATTTTTTTTTGAATTTTGAGATGAAATTCATGTTAAAACAAAATATTATATTCAAAGTAAAGTGGACACATTTATTTTAAATTATAATACAAACAAAAAATAACGAAATAAATATTATTCTTAAAAAAATTAACAAAAAATAGCATTTCAGTGCGCAATTTCCATAGGTGCACTTTCATTGTAACACTTTTACCAATCGAATAAAAGACATCAATCAAACTTTAGTATTTTGTTTTTGCACCATTATTTCTTATTATTTGAAATATTCTGTTTGGCATTGAATTAATAAGGGTTTTTAGTACATTATCATCGATTTCCCCTCAGCACTCTAATATTTTCTTTTTTAATTCAGCGACTGAGCTAAACTGCCGCCCATTTGCATAAACCCTTCTGGATAGTATTCCCCAAAGGTTTTCGATTGGGTTTATGTCGGGACTACGGGAGGGCCACTCCATTATTTTTATGTTTTTAGAATCTAGGTAAGGTTTTGTGAATCGGGAAGCATGGACGGCGGCGTTATCTTGTTGGAAAATAAAATCTATGTTATTTTTCTCGTCTAAATATGGGACAAGAATAACCTCTAACAAATCGGTGTAAATGTCTGAGTTCATTTTTGTGGGTACTATCCCAAGACGAAGTTTTCCATGATAGGAGAAAGCACCCCAAATCATTAAACTTCCACCACCAAAGTTTCTGCTCATACGCGGAGGGTTATCTTTTCGTAGGTCGTGCCAGTAACAACTAAACCCATCGGGGCCATCTAAATTGAATTTCTTTTCATCAGAAAAGATAACTGTTTTCCATTCATCTTCCCATTTCATATGTTTCCGTGCAAAATCTAACCGGGCGGTTTTATGGCACTGTGTTAGGTGCGGAGCTTTCGCGGGTTTCTTGTATTTTAAATTGATATCGGCCTGCAAAATTTGCTGAACACGCCTCTTTTTGATGGGAAGATTCAGTTTGGAAACAATTTCAGCCGGACTTAATTTATTTTTCGTCGCTTCATCCTTAATTTGTGTGATGAGCCTGTTTCCAACTTTTTTGTTTCCTTTCGGGTGCTTTCGGGCGGCGTATTTTTCCCCTAATTTGAAAAAATTTCGGATGACATTTAATGATCTGCCGATTTCTTTTGCTATAGCTCGCATACTGCATCCCAGATTCTTCATAGTGGCTGCTTTTACTCGTTCTGTTTAAGTTAATACTTTTCCACGTGGCATACTGTTGTTGCTATATAAAACAATAATATGAGACTATGGATTTTAACCTATATAACATTAAACAATACTGTTACTAATAACACACCGTTTTTTGTACGAAAAGCCCCCTATAAACAACACACTATAAATTTTTTTTCGTATGCACTTATAGAAATTGCGCAGTTGAAAACGGATTTTCACCATAAAAACATAGAAATTAGCACAACTAATCAGCTGATCACATTGCAAATGTCAAAACGCCTTCCCAGCAAACCCGAGAACAGATATTAATGCAAGTGGTCATGATACAGCAAGCGTTCTTTGTGCCTTCCTTGAAAATTATTAAAAATGCCATAGCACCTATAGAAATTGCGCTCACTGTATTGTTGGCACCGCTGCAGACTTCAAAATGCGAATAGAATGGCCAGACGCAACGATTACATACCAAGCAGAGGAGATTATGCGCTGAAGTATGGATGGATGGTTCGTGGGTAAATGCTTGCACTTATCATCATGAGATGCGATTATCACCGAGAGAGAATAGCATTGTTCGCAAATGGGAGGTAGTTCTTATTTGTAGTCAATTAAACGGCATAAAGTGAATACAACTATTATGAATTTACTGCTATTAACATACTTCCTATGAGTAGATTCGGAGCAGTCCCACAATATGTTTTCCTTCCCAATAAAACTTGTTTATTTTGAGAATCGTGGGAAATAACCTAACACCAAATATAGCACTTGTCCGTTTGCCGTCCAGCGGGGATAGATACATATTCATAGCTATCATACCAAGCCGGATTACATTGCATCTGCGATCGATATGTCCATCATAGAGATATCCCATGTTGCTCTGAAGTTAACCCGAATTCATTTTTTATCCAAGCGTACGGTAATCGGTAGCAGAGGAACAAGAGTATCCCAATTGCGCTTGGTTATTAGAGGGTGGAACGTTTGTAGATTTACCACCAAACTCCACAATGACAACCTGTATTAAGATATGTGGGGTGTACAACTTACTGAATCCAAGCCCAACCAAACCGCTAAAATTAGGAAAGATCATGGAAACTGATAAAAACATACAGGTGGACGTCGGATATTTCTGGGATAACTTCATCATGCTAAATCCTACCTTATCCCACCTTTTTGTCAAGGAGATTGACAAGTATATTTACTTAAACTTCCAGGTGTCAAGAGTAAGAAATACCTTTGAGTCTACAATTGAATTGGTTATAACAGATAAACAAGGCTTGAAACCGGGAGCTCGAGGCTACAGGTATGAAAAGTTTTGTTGACTTTTTATATAGAAATATTTGGCTACACGATGGCTCCACCTATACATAGCTCCTAGTGAATATCATCATCAACGTCGCAACAACCGTTATCCGGTCTAGGCCTGCCTTAATAAGGAACTCCAGACGTCCCGGTTTTGCACCGAGGTCCACCAATTCATCTTATAGACTTCCCGGGCTGAATCATCCTCATCCATATGGATTAAGTGATCCGCCCACCGTAACCTATTGAACCGGATTTTATCCACAACCGGACAGTCATGGTATTGCTCATATATTTCGTCGTTATGTAGGCTACGGAATCGTCCATCCTCATGTAGGGGGCCAACAATTCTTCGGAGGATTCTTCTCTCCAACGCGGCCAAGAGTTCGTAATATTTCTTGCTAAGAACCCAAGTTTCCGAGGAATACATGAGGACTGGCAAGATCATAGTCTTGTACAGTAAGAGCTTTGACCTTATGTGAGACGTTTCGAGCGGAACAGTTGTTGTAAGCTGAAATAGGCTTGGCGGGCAGCCAACAACCAAGCGCGGATTTCATCGTCGTAGCTGTTATAGGTTGTGGTTTTCGACACTAGATAGGATAAATTATCAACGGTCTAAAAGTTGTAGTCTCCTATCTTTATTCTTCCCGTTTGACCAATGAAGTTTGATTTTGTTGGTTGGTTGGTTTTTGGTGCCGACGTTGCCGCCTTCATTGATGTGCAGTCTTGCCTTCATTGATGTGCAGCCCAAGATCTCGCGCAGCCTACTCGATCTGGATGAAGCCAGTTTGTGCCGTTCTTCCCATGATGTCGATCGCCAGCATCGGCCAGTAGTGGGGTGGACTTGAAGAGGATCGCACCTCTTGCATTTACCTCAGCATCATGGATCACTTTCGCAAGGGCCAGGTTAAAGAGGACGCATGATAGGGCATCCCGTTGTCGTAAACCGTTGTTGATGTCGAATGGTCTTGAGAGTGATCCTGCTGCTTTTATCTGGCCTCGCACATTGACCAGGGTCAGCCTAGCCAGTCTTATCAATTTCGTTGGGATACCGAATTCTCTCATGGCCATGTACAGTTTTACCCTGGCTATGCTGTCATCATTTGTCCGGATAGCTGAGTGGTTAGAGCACAAGGCTGTCGTACGGAAGGTCGCGGTTCAAATCTCGCTGGTGGCAGTGGGATTTGTATCGTGATTTGACGTCGGATACCAGTCGACTCAACTGTGAATGAGTACCTGAGTCAAATCAGGGTTATAATCTCGGGCGAGCATAATGCTAACCACAGTGCCTCCTACAGTGTACTGAAGTGTACCGTTATGATCTTGAATGAAGTGCTCTAACACACTTCAAGGCCCTCATCCAATATTATATATTATGCTATCATAGGCGGCTTTAAAGTCGATGAAAAGATGATGCAACTGATGTCAATATTCCAACAGTTTTCCCATGGCTTGCCGCAGAGAGAAAATCTTGTCTATTGCTGATTTGCCTAGAGTGACACTTCTTTCGTATGGGTCAATGATGTTCTCAGCATATGTGGCTATCCGGCCTAACAAGACAGAGGAGAATATCTTATAGGTGGTACTCAGCAACGTAATACCTCTATAATTGCTGCACTGTGTGATATCTCCCTTTTCATGTATGAGACAGATAATGCCTCGTTGCCAGCCATCAGGCATTGATTCACTGTTCCATGGTTTGAGCACAAGTTGATGAACCACTTGATGTAACTGGCCGCCTCCATATTTAACCATTGCGGCTGTAATTCCATCGGCTCCTGGCGACTTATGATTTTTAAACCGATGAATTGCACGGACTGTTTCTCCTATACTTAGTGGTGGCAATATTTGTCCATCGTCTTCAGTTGGCGGGACCTCCAATTCGCCGATATTCTGGTTGTTCAATAGCTCATCAAAGTACTCAACCCATTGCTCCAATATGCCCATTCTGTCGGAAATCAGATTTCCCACTTTGTCTCGGCAGGATGAACATCAAGGTGTGTAAGGCTTTATCCTGCTGACTTGTTGGTAAAACTTCCGCGCCTGGTGCGCTTGCTCCCTATACCTTTCGAGTTCATAGACCTGTTGGTTCTCCCAGGCTTCCTTTTTCCACCTGTGAAGTCGCTTCTCCGCTCGACGGAGTTCGTGATAAGTGTCTGCGCGTACCCTTTTTTTTGGAATGCAACATTACTCAGTATGCTGCATTCTTCCGTTCCATAGCTAGCTTACATTTATGATCAAACCAGCCGTTCCGACTTTTTTTGCGGCTGGGGCCTGGGGCCTAGTATCTTTGTGGCCGTGTCAATGATAACGTTTTTCAGGTGGTTGAGAAGATCATTTGTTGATGATTCATCTCCAGGATCTCTATCGACTGCAATTATGGCGGCATCAATTTCCCTTTTGTAGGTGTAGCGGAGGGCTGTGTTGTGGATGGCGTCAGTATTCACTCTCACCTGATTGTCAGAGCGGATTGTAGGTGGTGTCGTGACCCGAGCTCGGAGTACCATGCCAACGAGACAGTAGTCCGAGTCTATATTGGCCCCCCTATATGTTCTGACATTCATCAGGACTGAGAGCTGGCGGCGTTCAATCAACACATGGTCAATTTGATTTAAAGTGGTCCCGTCTGGAGAGGCCCACGTATGTTTGTGGACCGCTTTCCGCGCAAACCAGGTTCTTCCAACAACCATTTCGTGCGATACTGCTAACTGAATAATCCGCAGTCCGTTATCATCGGTATCCCTATGTAACCTACGGGAGCCAACGTATCGCCTGAATATGGGCTCCATCCCTACTTGACTGTTTAAATCTGCAAGTTTTGATTTTGATATCATACTTGGGACAGGCTTCGAGGGTCCGCCCAACTGCGTAGAAGGTAACTTTCTCCGACTCTGCAGTCTCCTCTGTAGGGGCGTGAACGTTTATGAGGCTTATATTTCTAAACTTGCCTCGGAAGCGCAGAGTGCATAGCCTTTCGTTTATATTTTCAAAGCCGATAACAGCAGGTTTCATTTTCTGGTTGACTAAGAAACCTACTCCGAGCACATGGTTTACTGGATGGCTGCTATAATATATGGTGTAGTGGCTCCCTGCAGAAAAACGGTGCCTGTTCATCGCATCTCTTGCAAAGCTGTTATATCAACCTTATATTGGGTATCGGCTAGCTGCTCAGTAGCATTCGGTCTGTACAGGGAGCGCATATTTCATGGGAAAATATGTAAATCGTTAATCCGTTAATTCGTCGTTTTGAAATCGATCCTACCCGAGGCTCCTTGCGCGGCTTCGTAACATCGGTTTTCCGTTGGTTGTCAGCCCTACCCAATCCCCAACCTGGAGGACTAGGTGGTACATTTTGCCCCTTTTTTAGGCGCGGGAGACTCACTTTCATCCTTCTCTTTCGGCAGTTTTTCATAAAGAAAGTACTATCAGAGAACACCACGTGGAGGTGGACAGTGAGAAATACTTTTGAGTTTACAATTGACTTGGTTATAATAGATAAGGAAAGCTTGAAACCGGAAGCTCGAGGCTACAGGTATGAAACGTTTTGTTAATTTTTATATAGAAATATTTGGCTACACGATAGCTCCACCTATACATAGCTCTTAGTGAATATGCGTTGAACGCGAACTCTCCAATGTGATGGTTAGAGGGCTGGGCTTTCGTAGCATAAGGTCACGGCTCAAATCTAAATGGTGGCAGAGGGATTTTTTATCGTGACTGAATGTCGGATGCCAGTCGACTCAGTTGTGAATGAGTACCTGAGTCAAATCAGGGTAATAATCTCGTGCGAGCGCGATGTTGCCTCCTACCGAACAATGTAGTGTACAAGACCCTGATGCAACATGGATTGTTCTGCCAATGATAATTAGTATTATTGCCTGTATAATGCTTCCTGTTAAAGTCTGTCCTACTGCAAAATTTTATTTATCTGGCTTGAACTTAAGAGGGGTTGGCAGTGGATTTTCATAATATAATAACACACTATTATTAACTTAACTTTGAGGGAATCGCACGCACTTGATGTCGGACTGGACAAATGGGAAGCAACTTATGAGTCTGTCTAACGAGTTGCCTCCGCCATTTGGTAGATATCCACCATGAATTTTTCAGATTTTTAGGTTTGGTAGCTTCTGAAAACGGGTCTTTGAAATTATTCACCAATTTCGGACCGCCGCAGGGGGAAGGGAGTGACTGAAGTCCGGAAATAGTCAACGAAAGCGCGTAGGTGTGGTTGATGTGGTGTGTAGGCAATTTGGTACAATTAAGATGGGTCCAAACTGGAATAATGTAAACAAGTCGGGAAACCGGGAGCTGGACGCTTCATTTGAGTGGACTTTTGCTCCATTAAGCATGTAAAATATGCATATATTGTGTGAGAATATCCACTTTCGCATGATACTGACATTCAAACTCTTCACTTTGCACAAAAGCGACAACTTTGACCTATTATAACTTCCACCACACACACGGTAAGATCGTGCTCTATATTGTAGCCTACATTGCTGTTAAATTTCTTGGTTTTAGGATGAAGGGGGTTTTGCAACCAATTGCTGAAAATTTTAGTAATATAAAATTATTAACTTTATTTGAACAGATATCGGCATGGGGGGTATTTCAGAGGACACCACATAGTGCCAGCCCCTTGAATTTTTCAGATTTTTCTGTTAGGTAGTTTCTGAGAATGGGTCCGTGAAAAAATGATCACTTTCGACCAACCGCACTCCCCACCTTTCCAACAAATGTCAAAAGTAAGACTGCTTCGGAAAGTACTAACCGAGACCTTCCATTTGAAACCCCTATGTTTGATGAAAAAAAATTTACACCCCCTTTTGAAGGTATACCAATCTATTGACTCTGGTTGTTTGAAACTCCAACTGATTTCCGCCGCAATGCTTAAGGGTTGCAATCATGTCGTAAATCCTGATTTATTTTTGCTGTTCAACAGAACTAAATACCAAAAGTCAAAGATTTTGATAGCACGCTCTCTCACAAAAGTAGACTGCTTTCTCTATCATTTTCGGAGATAAGCGGTTTTCTACTGGCCGAGCAACTATGAAACTTCGCTACCCACACTACTTGGCGTATGTTCTAAAAGTGGACCTGTCCGCCGGTGTATTCCAACGTGTTGGTACTTTTATTTGAATTGTAAGTGATGTCAAGCTGTTTTCGAACTGGCAGCTTCAGCAATGTATCGTTCGACTTATGTCCAACTTAATGGATTATTTTATACCTTTTATGATATGATGGATTGGAAACATCAAAACGTTAAAAGGTACTAATTTGGGTACTTCTGGTATTAAAAGGTCAACAATACTATTCTCAGATAGACCGAATAGATGTCTGGTCAATACCATTGGCAAACTAGTTGAACGGGCGATATATGATAGGTTACCCCCAATTGTAAAAATGCTCTCTGACAGACTGCAATAGAAGAACGGAAATTCTGTGGGGTGGTAACACTAGATGTGAAGACTGCATTTAACTGTGTAAAATGGAAAAAATCATGGAGAAAGTTAACTTAAAAGTGCCGGTATATATTGTACGCATCACTGTCGAATTTCTCGTAGGGGAAACACGGGACAACCAAGAGCCTCACAAAAGATATGGGGATTACAATATTAACAAAACGCCTAGACGAGATCGAGATTTACGCAAACGAAGCGATATGGGGGATCGATTCCTGGGTAAAGAATCCCAACCTAATACTTGCTGAAAATAATACAGAAGTAGTTTCAAACACCAAGAGAAGGAAGGGAACAACCGTGAAAATTAAAGCTAGCAAACAAGTAATTTACTCCCAAGCAGCGCTCAAATATTTGGGAGCCATAATCGACAAATGGCTTGGCTTTAAGAAACACATTGAGCGTGCAGCAACTGAAGCGTCTTCCATCGTGGTAACCATTGTGAGAATACTATCGAACATTGGTGAGCCAACACAAAGCCGATGTCTTCTTCTTTCAAGGATAATTAGCTCTGTGCTGTTCTACGCAACGTCAGTATGGTCAACCTTGCTGCAGAGTAAAACTGCAGGAAACTTGGAATGGTGTATCAGTTAAATGCACTCCGGACATGCCGTGCTTACCGAACAGCATCAGGAGGAGCAACATGTGCTTTGGCAGAAATTCTCCCTATAGACATCCTAGCTAATGAAACCTGACGTCTCTACGAAAAAACGTATGTAAACGGCAGCTGGCACGGAATCAAAAACTAGTTGCGCATACCGCATCATTCCGATATTCAATGATGGATTGGGCGAAGCAACGGCGAATAAAATTGCGAGCTAACACAATCACTATGCGGGCATGGAGGATATCGTGCATACCTACATCGATTTGGGCATGACGATTCACCATATTTCCCGAGATGCATTACCACGACTGAAAATGCGGAGCATGTTGTATTCGTTTGCCCCAGGATCAGCGCTTTCCACCTGAAAATATTGTTGAGTCATGCTAGAGTCAATGGAGACTAGGAAGCAAGTCGAAAAAGAGTTAGGAAGAGGCAGGCTGACTTTACAAAAAGGCTTCAAAAGATTTATACGGGGTGGGTAGATGCAAACAATATCAACAAAAACATCAAACTGTATCCGTCAGGGTCACTGAATTACTTTTGAGTGTGCTTTCTCGTTCGTTTATTCAAAGATTTTTGATAAACCTAATCTTACATGCACAGATATGGTCGTAAAGACTGAAATGAAGTTCCTACTCAGAATTAAGTGATTTCCATTTTCTAAGCCGCCCAACCTTCACTCCTCTACAATCTTGCAAAGTGCCCACGCCAAAAGCCACGCATCTCCATCTTGTCGCCTTCCTAGTACGGCAGGGGTACTGCTAATCGTGCAAGTTCATTATTCTTTTGCACTTACCAAACAATAAAGTCATGTCAAGCAAGTGCTCGTAGATCAAGGAGAGTAAGATCTATTCATTCTGGAATCACTCGGTCTCCACTGGATAGGAATATCTCAAAGATCCCGTTGTACACGTGTGCCCTGCTAGAAGGTGCTTAAAATCGCTTGTGCTAACAAATTTCTTGCATTCAGCCAAACGAAGCGCCAGAATCAAAGAAATACCAGCAACCCGGCAAGAGGCTCCGATATATCGCAGACTAAAGACGCTTCTATTTGCGTTTTGGATTTTATGTCGATCAAAAGTGCGGTGACCACACACTGATCCTCTGCTGATTTCCTGTTGCGCTATCATCATTCTTCTTGTAAAATGATGAATGTTAGATGACCGCTACTCCCAGCCGATCTGCTGCACCTTCTTTGAGCGCTGCTCAATCATTCATTTATTGTTGGAGGCGGTGGTCTTAAAATTTATTGCTGTGCATGGAAATTGATAGATAGAATGCTTTCGTCCATCTTAGTGAGTTCTTCCGCTAGAGAATTTTACTTTCCCAATCACATTTGGTTGATGCAAATGAATTTTAATGGATTTTCGAATGATTTTAAGACGGCTTTAATAGTTGCAGGGTGATAAAGGTACAGTTAGCCTCGTATGTACTTCCTAGTTGATGGCATTCCATCATTACAAGTGATATATTTATTGGTTTCTCTTTTATATATATAGTTCTGCGGTCTCCGTAATCTACCCCTAGTTAAGCGATCGTTCATGATTTGTATTCAGTTGGACCCACGTCCTTTGCTTGATCAGCCACATTTTCCTGAAATCCAAGCGAATCGTAGTAGTATTTTTTGCTCTAATGAAGATTCTCAAACTCAACCGACATTGCATTGATATGTTCCCACAGTGCGCAGCCTTAGCCGTTAAGAAAGGTTTTCAACTAAATGTCTGAATGTTGATAATTCACTGCAGGTCTAGCTGGAAACGCGTTGCACATATTAACACCAAGCATGTCCTTGATAACGACAAAAACTAGCATTTTTATCAAAGTTATGATATCTGCCAAGACGCATGTCATAATAGCCGCTAATTATAATCAAGTACAAAAAGGCACGAACACCTCAGCCCTTAGAGCACACAACAGTCCCGACAATGCAGCAAGCCAGTTTGTTCGTTCCATAGTAGTAGGATTACTGGCTAGAGATTTGGTCATCTCTTATTTGTTGGATGGAAAGAAATCAGATACAAAAGCGGCTGAAGAATAATTACAGTCGTCATCGTCACCATGCACGGGTGCCCATAGATTTAGCCAACTGAGTCATAGTGACACACAATCACTTTATATATCGTCTCACATTTTAAACTTGATACGAAGTGCAGAAGGTTATCCATTTGGTCATGCAAAAAAGACGGATATTGGCTTGATTACAGTAGCTTAAACAAATATTTATATCGCATGCCCACTTTCAAGTGTGGTGCCTCAAGGTTTTACTGAAAAGCGCCCTAAACTAATGAACCTGTGGCTTACTTTTACAACAATCTCAGTCTAAAATCTGACCAATTGTTATTTACCTCTCAATAATTGAAACAAGTCGGAATACCAGAGACTGGACGCTTCGGGCATAAAGGTTTTATGTTATGTTTTTGAACCATCGGTGTAGAAGACTTCCATATATCCCACTACGCATTCCTTTGGTACTTTCCAGTTCTCTCTACATGTGAGGATAACTCAATATCTTCTATCAAGTAGATGTACTGGGTCCCGAAAATCGAAAGGCATTGTACGAATTGAACTCAGTACTCCCAGTAACTCTTCCAATGCTCTGTCCTCCACGTCCGTTGGTTCTTCGTAGATCTAATCAAACTAATCTATGAGCTCATTATAGTGTTTTGAATAATATCCAGGGGCAGCAAATTGAGTATTGCATTTCGAGCTGCGCCGAATGTCGTGCTCTTGGCACCCATACACACAGTTCTTTGCAATGCGGCTAGTTGCCACAAAACGAACGCCTAAGCGAACATCGGACTAATGATAGCGACGTATATCCATATTACCACATGAGGCCTGAGTCCCCATGTCGAGGAAAAGGTCCGTCAGCACAGCCCATAGGCTGTGAGAGCTCATTTCAACTTTACCTCTGCATGTTTGCTCCAAAGAAGCTTTTGATCTAGAGCGACTCCCAGATATTTCACTCCTTCGGAGAATTGAGGGGTTATACCCTTCATCTCTGGGAGGCAACAAAGCCAATGCAGTTTTCTCTTTTTTTGGATAATACCGTTGCAGTTTTATTTAATTTAACTGAAAGTCTAAATTAGGTTCTGTCAATCAGATCATCTAACGTGCACACGTTCCAAGATCTAGACTAACAGCAGGCACGCCACATCATTAGCATAAACTTGAGCATATATTAGCAAATTTTGCAGTTCACATAGTAGTGAGTCGACTAGCATACTGCACAGAAGTGGCGACAACACACGTCCTTGGGGACAGCCTTTCGTTGCTTCTGCTGTTAGGTAGCGATCGACACCCACTTCAGCACACAGCAATCTCTCTGCGTTAGCATAACATGGATCTACTTAACTAACGCATCATCAACACCACGGGCTCTGCCGGCATCACAAAGTTTTTGAAAAGATGCACAGTCAAACGCCCCTTCAATGTCCACGAACACCCCATCATGTACTCACTCTTCAGAATTGCATCTATTTTTGAAACCAAAGAATGTAGTAAGCATATTGGTTTTCATTAAATAGATGCCAACCCACGAATGTGACGCTCAACCAGTCTCTCTAAACTTTACAGTAAGAATGAAGTCAAATTGATCTGTCTGAACTTCATCGGATTAGAGTAGTCATCTTTTCCAGGTTTCGGTATGAAAACTACTTTAACCTTCTACCAAGAGGTAGGCACATAGCCCAAAGCAAGGCTTGCTAGAAAAATGTTACCTTCCAGTTCGTCTATGCTCTGAAGGAGCTTCGTTTCGAACACCTAACGAACCTCTCATATTCAGGCAGTGATTTCCGGAAGTTTAACCAGTCTTCGTTCATATTGCTTTTGCAAGCACGATTCAGAAGTGCTGTTCAGCAGTCGCTTGGTTGAGTTCCCGGTTCTACCAAGGAATCGCTTTACCCCTTTGGCGTCAGGAAATAGGATAAGCCCCTTCATAGTACTATAAAAGTGTGCAATTTAGAGTTTCCAATTAATATTCAAGCGCCAAAAGAGTCCTTGATCGCCTAGGGAGCTATACTTTATTGTCACTGAACTTTGACTAATCCGTTTTTCTAGGATTCCGTCTTTATATTCCAGACTGTTCGCCCGCCATAGTCAGATTGAATTCTTAGGATCGGTGATTTGACAGTAAGACCTCGTCTAACACCAGTGTGTAATCAACTCTAAAACTTTTGAAGAACAGATTATTAGGTCAATTACCTCAGTTCTTTTCGGTCCCACGAACGTAGGGGCGCACACTACGTTTGTAGTCATGAGACCAGCTGAAGTGATAAAATCAAATAACCATTAAATCGAACCCACGGCTTTTGCAACAGAATAATGTAGGGGCAGTCCTGCAGCCTCGTTGCCAGCAGATAGGAGGAGGCTTTGGCATGCTGCAGGTTAGTTTGACCAATCTCTATGTTTTTCGACATTAACTTTGTCTTATGTATAATGAAAAACTGTTAGAAACGTATGCCGCGGCCCACGTATGACAGGGTTTTCCCCATATCGTTCCACCAGAGACTCGATCCTCTCGTGTTTGAATTCTCTAAAAAAAACCACACTTAGTGATACTGCAGTTCCCATGTTCTCATCCGTGAAATATTTTATCTCATCCCGCAGAGCATTCGTGTGTTCCACTTAACACCTTCACTGGTTTGCGGTGCCCGGTTTGCATACTGGTATCAAGTCAGTTTGGTTGACGTCTTAGGCTTCCCTTTCTTCCGGCTGTTCCGTAAATGATGTAGGAGAAGTTACTAGCAGGTAGGATTCACTATGTAGTCCCTTCACCAGTGCTAACTCTCATATGGGGATTCCGCCACTGTATGTTCTATCCTCCTCGCAGCTCCATTGTTGGAGAGCGCCCCGAAGATGCAGTAATGTGCAATGTGCACCTTATATTACGATAAATTCTAGTGAAATAGAAAATTTGGATGTTTTATAATTTTGCTAATAATAGTTGGATTTTCTTCAAACTTGTTTTATATTATTTACCTTTAATGGTATAAAAATTTGTCCTTCTAGGATGAACTTTAGGAGGGCTTTCAGTAAAATTTCTAAAATATGGTATTATGCTATTACAGAACTTTATTTGAGCACTATCGGAATGAGGTGTACTTTTAAGCCTTGCTTTTGTACAGGTTCACCATTATGAATTTTTTCAGGTTTTTCGGTTGGGCAGGTTCTGAGAACGATACCTGTTACATTTTTCGGGGCGTACATTATGAGTTCCGTCGTATGTTTCACCCAATATCAGAAATAATAATAATAAAAAATAAGTTTTGAAAAGTATTAATCAACCCCTTTTATACGATACTCCACATAACTATATACCCCCCCTTACACTCAACAGAAAATGGCACCACTTGCAATAAAGGGATTCATACACCAAATATTCGTGACAACCGTTTCAACCGTTTTCGAATAAACCAGGTGTGACAGATAGACAGACAGACAGACGGACAGAAAGAAAGGGAATTGATTCTAATAAGGCTTTGTTTCAACTGTTATAACAAGTCGGGAAACTGGACGCTTAATCTATGAAAGGTTTTGTATATTTCTTTTGTAAAAACATTTGAGTGAACATTTGTCCCATTAGTACCTAGCATGTAATATATGCATATATTATGCGAGAATATATACTTTCTGGTAATACTGACATTCAAAGTCTTGAAAAAGCGACAACTTTATTATAATTTTGTTAATAATAATGCGATTTCGCCAAAACATGGTAAGATCATGCTCTCTCTTATCGTCTACACTCCTTTGTGATTCCAGGAAGTTAAGGATGATTAGCGTTCAATTACTAAAAGTTATAATAATATACTATTATTAAATTCATTTGAACAGATATCGGCATGGAGCGTACTCCGAGCCCAGGCACCATATAGTGGCAGCCTCTTGATTTTCTTTATATTTTTCGGTTTAGTGGTTTCCGAGAATGGGTCCGTGAGAGACCCTCGCACGTGCCTGCTTTCCAGCAAATATCACAACTGACTAAAATGGCCTTCGAAAGCATTCACCGAGACCATTCATTTGATATCCTATATATCTCTTTTTGGTGAAAAAATGTTCACACCCCTTTTGCATTTATGGGGTTCCCCTTAGATTCGACGTCGAATTATGTAGCCCACTGTAAGCGTGAGCGTTCCCACCTTTCCTTCAAATTTGGAGTCAATTGGTATAATCGTTTCCGAGTAAAATGCGTGTGACAGACAAACAGACAAGCAGACACAAGGTCAGACAGACAGACAAGCAGTAAACTGATTTTAATAAGGTTTTGTTTTATACAAAAAGCTGAATATAACATTTTTTTCTGCCGTAGTCAAATGAAAGGTTTCGAGGTTTTAGTTTTCACGCCAGTTGGTGTTTAACAAGAGGTCAATTGTGAGGGCATCCTCAGCCAATCACCCCTTAAGTTGATTTTGGAAGTACTGTAATACAGGACATAATATAGAATACCATATTCCTTGAAAGTTTAATGGATACTCTTTTGTTATTTATAAGGTTACAATAGATCCAAGTTGTCCGTATGTACATCGAATGTCACTATTACAGTAAAGTGAATAGCATAAATCACTAAATACATATACACTACGAGCTTTGTGCAAATGGAATCATCGAACACCCAAATATTCTTCCATAAAAAATCGACGAAGCCTTGAATACCTATGATGACCGAGTTGGTTGAACGTCAACCCATCGCGACCTCACTTCACCGGATTCGAATCTCAGATCGTCATGAATGGAGTAATGTCATGTCGTGAAAGAAGTAAGGAAAGTGCGTAAACTTTGTGGTCATACATAATACTATCTCAAGGAGTTATCACGAAACCTGGCAGTCAGATATGAAATGCACCACCAACTGCGTAGGCTGGGGATGAAATGTACTAAATAAATTAACTTTACTGTGATCGATGCAACACCAAACTGTCTACAGCATCATATCCCTCTATGTTGCACCATCGATTCATCGAACATTTTAGTTTCAGATCAGTACTGCTTTATGACTCGTAGCGAAACAATTCCGGCCATCTTAAAAGAGCGTTTTCGACATGAGGTTGTGGAAGCCCGTGACCAAGTGTCTGTGGGGGTGGGGCGGAGAAGCGGCGGAACCACCCCACCACATTACAATGTAAGCAACAGTGTTCGATAAAACACTCTATTTACCATCCCGCTGAAGTTTTCGCTGAGGTTCGGAATAACTCCAGCAACTCCAAGAATTCTATCTTAAATCACGATGAGATCTCCTTTCGACTGAATAAATAAAAATACCAACAATGGAAAATTTGTGTGGAACAGCAAACCATTAAAGCAAAATAATGCTAGGCTGATATAAGCGCTACCGGCAATGTCAGCAGACGGGTAAAAAATGAAGTGCAGAGGGGGTTACTACACCATCGCCAGTGAAGCACTCAATTCAATTCAGGATATTTTCAAATAGAAATTTTCTGTAGTATAAAGACCATTGCGATGGCTTAGCGAAATTCACCTCAGACATGTTCAGAGTGCAACATATGCGAGAAACCAGTTGATATCGCGACGAAGGCGGAGGAGGATCTAATTTGCAATAAAAAGGATGACCAATATTCACTGTCAATTCGCCATATTATAACGCAGATCATTAGTTGGCCAGTGAAATTTCCATCAGTTCTCACAGCGAGAAATACCTACTTTGTCTTTAAAAAGGACACGGCACTGGACCCAGAAGGCAGAAAACACTTGCCCGCATACGGAAGGGCATTTTCCAAATGGATTCCTTGGGACCTCGCTAGCTTTGCATTACGCTGGCCATGACCTACTTGTTATGTGAGTGTGAGCTAATGCAGTTGATATTCTTAGAATACATTAAGTTGTCTGGTGGTGCTGCTGAGCATCTTATATGTTTATTGTGAATGACTGGTACGTTAGGTCGTGGTATTCGGATAGGATTTGGTTTGGACTAGGGTGGAAAGCAAGGCATACCCAATTATCATGGGTATTGGAGACCTCCACATGCAATCTATGACCGAAGTGGACCTCTACAGCTACCTAGTAATTCTGTAAGGACAAGGGTCGCATATTTGAGATGGTAATTCGAAGGAAGTTTTCCCGTCCAAAGTATTTTGACGTTCATATGCTGGTGCTGAAATCACAGTTCACAGGGAAGAACAAAATAAGCGCACTTCGTATGTTCAGTATCCTCTCCCTGAAATATGCAATCCGAATATTACCGTCGATGAAAACCGATCTGGAAGTCGAAGTTGCGCAGTGGTGAATACGAACTAATGTGTCCATATTCCGAATGTGGTATCCAAATTCTGTCATGAAGTAAATCAAACTGTCTCGTAACATTCAAAGCAGAGGGGTGATTGACATAGCGGCGTAACCCTATACTCTTATTTTCACGACAAGGAGCAGATGGATCGCCTACATGCTGTTGTTTCTAAGGCAAATTGAAGGCTGACTCTAGTTAACTTGAACGAATAATTGTCAATCCTCTGAGTGCGGTGAGTCCGGATCAAGAGCGAATCGATGAGTAAATTGTATCTAGCAGCTGTTCTTCTACCTCCGTTTGTCGAGTAGATATGTATGGGCGATCTCTTTGCTTCGACGGAGAAAGTTTTGTGCGCAAATCCAGGACGGCAGGCAGTATTCGACATTTGTGCTTCCGACATGTATCGGAACCAGTAAGTCATGACTGATCCCTACCGAGCGCGTATATTGACATGCTGTAACTTAGTTTCAAACGATATCTGTGTAAATTCTCTCGAATTAAAGAAGATTTACTTTAGGATAATGCCACTGTTCAGACGAATAACATGTTAAGGCAAAAAAATCTAATTCTGAGAATGTCAATTAAATTTTTCTGATTACTTAGCTCTCTGTTGGCCTATGTAATCAAGAGTTAATAATATATGCATTCATATACATATATCGGCATTTAGTATGTATGATTATTTCGTTGAATGCGATACCGATATTCTAAAACGTCTTAGTGTGCAACAAATGCTGACGGAACAGCGCATTTGGAGGTCATAGAAGGGTTCAACGGAAGATATCAGCTTCACTCACATACCTCGACTACTCTGATGACATCCGCTTTCTCTCCCCACGAGTTATAGACCCATGTTTGGAAAACAAGTAGGGAGAGTTAGACTGAAGACAAGCAACAATAAAATTAAGGTTCTCTGGGCGCAGAACATCAAAGGAAACAGTTTATATACCCACCATCGGTGAGTTGACCTAAGTTTGGAAGTGCAACTATCTAGCCACTGACATCAAGTTCTCTCTGCGCTATAATATAAGAGTAATACTTAGGAGATGATCGCCGCTGTTATTCAAAAGATCCAAACGGTGATCACATTATGTTCGCGTCGAGCCATCGAGGTATCTTGGCCTGAAACAATATCTAGCAAAAACTTGGCCGTACCAGATAGCCCTGCGGATTATGATGTATTCCTGCATGGCAGACGATCAGGTCGCCTTGGAACTACATGGTGTAAAACAGTGGAGACGGGTTGCAAGTTTCTCAGAAAATCGTGGAGACAGTTGAAGCACATTGCCCGCAATTTATGATTTCAAAGCGAAGTAAATTTAGCAGAAGTTTATTACTAGCTTTATTTGACAAATGTGGAAGTGGAATTTTGAGGTCAAAATTCTGCAGAAACAGATTTTTTTTTCAGATTTCGGGGTTGAATTGGTTCTGAGTGCGAAGCGTTTTTACCACTTAATGCTCACATTTGTTGCCCTAAGTATCCTACGTTCCAACTAATATTGAAAGCTAAGTCAGTGTTGGATAGTATTAACGGAGCCCTGAGATCTGATGTAAATCTCCTCCTCTTGAACTCAATTTGAAATTCAGCTGTGTGCTGTTTGGAAGGGGTGTCAACTAAGTTTCCTGATAAAAGGTTTTGCTATTTTCGAATAGATTGGGCAGATAGACAAACAATTAGACACAGAAAAAATCAACCTTAACAAGTTTTATTTTAGATTCGTTTCATCTAAAACTGACTTCGGTATTCCTTTGCCTTAATGCTCATCAGCCCAATAACCTGACAATTGAAATTATTTTGTCAGAGGATTGAGGGAGTCCAAAGTTCGTATCTACTTTTTTGAAAATTTTGAATTTTTTTGATTTGCGTTCACGGACAAAAAGATCGAAGAAATTTTATGTAGTTTCCAAAAATGGTATCAAATCTATTCTATGATCTATTTATTTATGAGTGAGAACCATCTTATTATCTAAAAAGCTGTTTTGAATATAATTTTATTTGCATGAATAGATCAATTCGCTAGCGTGCCAAATGCAATGAAGAAGCTAAAATAACTTTGTAAGTCGTACGTAATATACCACATTGCTAGCTCATCCATCCAATTACTGCCACCCCGAACTGTACCTTCCTCTACCCAGTATTGCTCATTAACTGCTGTTTACCTAGCCTGCGTGCAAAGTGCATACAGTGCAGAAGCTATGAAATTATGTACGGCATCATATCTTCGCTTAACATCTGAAGGTACTTCTTCAGAAAAATTCCTTTCATTCACTAAAATCGTCTTCGATCTGATCTGATCCAATCTGAGCTGATTTGATCGGACGGCAGCGGTGTAACGATGACGAAGGAGTGACTTAAGAACTTCGCAGAAGTCGTTCACAAAAACAGTTGGGCTCAAGTTGGAGCCCGAACGGCGCATAGTACACCAATCGAATTTAAAATGATATGGACATTGGAGTGTGGACTGGCCGCGGTACAGGAGCAAGCGCAAGATGCTGGAGCTGAACGCCCTGTGAGAAACAGATGATTGTAGCTAGTGATTTTCTACTTCTTCGACGGTTGGACGGGTGCTATAACACCGTAGAAACAAAGGTGTTACCATCAATGTAATCACGGACATATAATGCGGACTATTATTCTGGAACCAAAGACCGTAATGAATCATGATAAATTATTATACCATGTATAATAATTTACCATAATTCATTCCCTTTTATAATGGCACAAATTTTAATGGTGAATAATACTACTTGTTTGAGGAAAATTGATCCATGGAATAGGTACTCTACCGAGTCAAAGCGTTCTTCGAAAATATCGTCAATAAACATGACCCTCTAACAAATTCACAATTTTCCACTTCCTAAATCATTTAATCCCAGATTTGATACCATTTTTGGAAACTACATAAAATTTCTTCCATCTTTTTGGTCCATGAACCCTCCTTTTTTTGGCTATGAACCCTATTCTGCAAAAACAGGTGATCGATCTTTTCGTCCAGACTAGAGGTAACTCATCAGACGCTGCCTCATCGCTACAATGGACCCCGGTTTTTTGTATCAACTTGATTAGCATCCATTAGCCTGTAGTATGTATATAAGGGATCACACTGCTCCGGAAGCAGTGGTGAAGTTTCAGCTGCCTGCGCCCTGGAGGATATTGTAAATTGCCTATCTTTTAAAAATGCACTTGTAGGTTTTACGTTCAGTTAGTATACACTTTCACCTCATTTAACGCAACTCTTCCGATAAGTGAAGCTGTTTTACCGTGGCTTAAGAATCAGAGTTTCATTTCGCAGCTACATCAAAATCTCCCGATGATCATTAATTAATTGCCCAATCACATCTCGTCTTCATTCACCTTGCAATTGCTCGTGACTGGTGTTGTTCTCCCGGCTCTGATCTCGAGCTAATGGTCGCTTGATTCAAAATGAACTATAATAAAATCTGTGATTCCTAGCCACGATGATTCTGAAATGATAACTGTCAGTTGCAGAAATCTGCCCAGAACTGCTCAGACGGCCAAATCGTGAGGAAGGAACTAGCTTCTGGTTCAGCGTTAGCCTCCATTTGATGAGTACGTATTATCTCCATATTTATATATATACTCCCACAGTGAAGACAAAGCCAAGTTTTCTTCCGAAAAGAAAAGAAATTCTCAATTTGGCAGTGGTGATTAACGATTAATTTGACCCCCTATATGAGGATGGATGATTTCGTAGCCTACATAATGACGAAATCTATGAGCGATACCATGACCGTTCGATTGTGGATAAAATCCGGTTCAATAGGCTTCGGTGGGCGGGTCACTTAATCCGTATCTATGAGGATGATCCCACCCGGAAAGTCTATAAAGGCAATATCTATGGTAGAAAAAGAAGACGAGACAGACCCTGCCTAAGATGGAGCGATGGCGTAGGTCAGGACGCCAGGCAGCTTTTAGAGATATCGAATTGGTGGACCTCGGCGCAAAACCGGGATGTCTGGAGTTCCTTTTTAAGGCAGGCCTAGACCGGATACAGGTTGTTGGGCCGTCGATGATGATGATGACTAACGATAACAATTTGGCTGGTTTACATTTTTCTCCCGGAATACATTCAGTTGGCCCTGTTGTTTGCACATTTGTTGCTGAGTTGATTGCCAGTTTTTCTCTACTAGCCAATCCCTCGATTCTTTCCCGCTAACTGAAGACAACCGGCAAATACTGCCGCAGTCCGTGAAATCTGTTGATGGCTGACAACGAAGCAATATCTGCCCTAAACATGAAAAGGGCGATATCATACAATGTAGCAATTGTAAAGATACTCTCCCTTATCTTGCTAGGCCGGATAGCCTGACACATCCAGAACATCATTTTCGCATATCAAATAGGCTTCACACAGGACAAATCAGTAGCAGATTATATTTTCTCTGTGTCGTAAGCAATGGAAAAACTGTGCGCATATGTTATGGCCATCAGTTATACCACCCGTTCATCGAATTCAAGGTCCCCAATGATAGCATAGCCAGGGTAAACTGATATACGGCCATAAGCAGGAGCATTTGCTCTTAACAGCAATATGACACTCACTATCCGGTCTTTTTAACCAGCCCATGGAAAAAGTAATCCGTGATGCTGATGAGAAAGACACCTTCCTTTTCAACTCCACTCAACCAATCGCTTAAATTACAACCGATTCTTTTCAAGCGACTTCGGTTTGACCACCGATAACAGCTATATCGACGAAATCCGCGTAAGATCATCGATATTCCACTGAGGCTATGGCAACTTTCAAAAACATCTCCTATCATAGGCTCAAAGCTCTGACTGTATAAGACAATGATCTTGTCAGACCTCATGCAATCCAGTGAGGAAAATTGCGAACTTTTTGCCACATTCGGGACATGAATCCCCGTACATGAAGATGAACGACTCCGTAGCCTGGTTGTAGATGAAATTCGACTTAAAAGGTTGCGATAGCCATCTGGGTAAGAATGATCCAGCCCAGAAAGTCTATAAGGACAATATCTAAGGTAAAAAAAAGTAGACGTGGCAGAGCCTGCCTAAGGTGTAGCGCTGGCCTAGACCATTGATTTTGTAGATCTCTGCGCAAATCCTGTATGTCTGGACTACTTTACTAATACATATCGACCGATTACCGGTTATTGCGCATCTCATGTTGAAGATGGTGACGGCAGCAGAAATTTGAAGCGATAGCCAAAATGCGTTACTGGAAACACATTCGAGAAGTGAAATATGTTACACGCTTTCTCATTGGCTCGACGATACTTTTTGCCGAACATGGGTCATAGACATTGACATAGACAACAAATAAAGGTAGATGTGGAATATTTCGCTAGTTTTTTCCACGGTCGGCATGGTGTTTTGTTTGTTCCTTTTCCAAGTCGCATCAAAAGTAAGTATTATACATATACTAACCCTGGGTGTATATACCAGCTCTGGCCAATGATTATGTGTGGCAACATTTACAACTACAATAAGTGCCGTCACTCTTTCTTCCTCAAAACTCAAAACCGAGAAAATTTCTCCGATTACGGTATATAGCATAAATGTCCCGCAGCAAAGGCTTGAATCTGAAAAGTACGAGTGGTCAGTGAACTCCCACTTTTACGGAGTCCACGCGGAGGACCACGCCAAAAATAAAAAAACCCATTCTTTAGAGTTCGTTAATAATTATCCATCTCCTCCACAATAAAATTACGGAAAAGAAATTATGGCGGAAGTCACTTCAGAACATGCAACTTGCAAATTTTGTGAGCAGGGAAAACCAGGTCTTGCAGAATGAGAATCGTAATCTGGGTTTTTTATAGTCAATTTCGATCCCTGACAAGAGTTAAGTGAAGTTTTCAATGTGAATAACTTCGAAGCATTAATAATTTAGTGGAAACCAAAATAAGACTCTCGAAATGGTGGCGAAAGGGTTACATAAATTCATTAAATGGACAAAAGAGTCATCCGCCAGTTCTACATTGCTACAACTGCCGCCAAACTTGGCACCCTGCAAGCTTATAAAGAAATGGAAAGAAAGAAAGAAAACCCTGCTTTACCTGGGGCAACAAAGTAGTCAACATAAATGTGGAAACGCTGCTAAAATGGATCCACAACCTTTTTGTCCCTTATCAATATTGAGACCCGGATACATAAAGAAAGACCCAACTAGTAGTCCACCCTTGACTACTTCTTGCTGTCTGACCAAATCAAACAAAGCTTTCAGGCGAAATCCTCTAACACGTCACCAGTTGCAAAGGCGAGTACATTTAAGTGTAGAACTATTCCATTTGTACGTAGCTCGTTATGTATTTGCATTTAGCAGTTCTGACTATCCACTTCAATGTCATATTGATATTTAGTTACAGTAAATTTACAGGGGAGAGTCAACTTTGAGCTACTGTAACTTTGTTAATAATAGTATGATTTTGATCAAACTTGGGGATAATATGCGTCATATTATATTTTATACTACTACCAACTACCTTTTATAACTCTAGGATAAACTTAAAGGGGGTTTTACTCAATTTTCCCAAAAATATGGTAAGATACTATTATTAACTTAATTTGAATAGATATCGATATGGAGAGTATTTTGAGGCCCATATAGAGGCAGCTTTATGAATTTTTTCAGATTTTTCGGTTGGGTAGTTTCTGAGAATGGGTCCGTTAAAGAAATCATCACTTTCCACCCCTCCCACTCCCGCCTTTTTAACAAATCTCAAAACTAAGACCGGCTTCGAAAAGTACTAATCGAGACCTTTCATTTGATACCGCACATGACTACATTCGGTAAAAAAAAATTTTACACCCGCCATTTGCATGCCCCCCCCCCCTAAATTCAACCTAGAAGGATATCACTCACTGCATGTCCACAGTTCCCACCTTCTCACCAAATTTCGTATCAATCAGTATAGCCGTTTCTGAGAAAAGTGCTTGTGACAGACAGACAGACAGACGGACAGACAGACAGACATTAAACCGATTTTAATAAGGAGAATTTATCTGCAGCAACGTTAGAGAAGCGCAAGTCTTTGCAGAATCATTTGGGACCCGTTGCGCCGCGAGTCAATACTCATCGCTCAATACTTTGCAGTTCTCTACAAGTCCTTTCGCTATTGAGGCATTAAGATAAATGTGAAACGCAGTTGTGTGTTTTCGGGAGACAATTTGGATACCTAGGTTATAGAGGTATGCAGAACAATGTTAAATGTTTCGAAATCGAGGAGACAACCATGAGGAATTCCCAAACGATTAAAAACTTGAGAGTTAAGTTTCACGAACTCCTAAAACTTAATCTATACCTGGAGCTGGCTATCTGTATGGCATGTGGCGCAGGTAGTAGGACCGGCAATATTCTTATCAAGAAAATGGTTTTAATGCCAAAGCCAAACTGACCCTCTACAAAAACCCAACAAGAATACGAAGGATTTAAACACTAGTTTTCGGCATTGCACTGGCTTGTTTTATAACTGGAAGACTGGAAAGGTAGTAAAAAACGCCAACGTAAATCGGTGAGCAAAAGTAATACCACTTCGAAAATACGTTCTTAATTTGACGGTGTGTTTTAGGAGAAAATAGAAGGCCTCCCAAATCCACTAATTCGGCAGCTCTACGATTAGGGCAGCACACCCCCTTTGGTCATAATTCTTGGGCCCAGCAAAATTGTGGGTAATAACCCTCTTTGACACTCTTGACCTGGTAAAGGCACACAGAGGATAACTGTCTTCTGCGATTATATCTACTAACTTTTAAGTAGTCATGATTTTAAGTTACAATTTAGCATGTAAATAGTAATTTTTAAGTAATTAAAATTAATAGTTTCTGCGATTTATGTAGACACAGAAGGTCGGCTAAGCCAAACAATTGTAATGGCCACCCATTGAAGTAAGCTAAGTTCAACTTAAGCCAGCAATAAGTTTTCAACGTCCAGATATAAGTCATAAATTATATTCAAGGCACATGAACTAACTTTGTAGATCCAGCGGTGATGTAAAAATATATTTGAGACAAACATTTAGATATCGTAACAGAAATGAGGAAACATGATTTCACCATTTAAAAAAGAGAAAAAAATGTTAATTTAAAACTGTCTACTAATTAAATAAATGCAAGCCTACTATCCTTTTGAAGACAATTTGCCGTAGACGGAATGAAAGCTAATTGCACTGGAATTCCAGATGAATTTTTATGGTCATCAGTAAACATTCACTCACTGTTTTCAACATAGGCCTATTACCTTCGTTGCTGAACCAATCTTGCAGGCTAGCGAACACTTATGAAAACGCATCACTCCAATGGCAACCCAGGTCACCAAACTACCAGATATACCCCCTTGTGCAAAGAACCCTTTAGCAAAAATGTATTACAGTCATGAAAGATATACGCACATACATATGCAACTGAAGAAGAGGAGCTTCACTTATTTTTTTGTTTAAGATAGTCATCATCATTAACATTGCGGTCATCATCTGAGTGTCGCTTAAAAAATTTTAATGGGATAGCTACAAAAATGCCCCGAGATTTTTCCTTTAAGTGCACTCTTTTATTCGACATGCGTAAAATGCGATTTGCGTTCCTTTTTTCGCTTCGCTGTTCCTTTATCCACATTGTCTGCAGCTTTTTACTCTCCGTTTTCTGCTTCTTTTTCCAGCGTTAGTATCAAGGTGCGTGAAAAAATTAAAATTACAAGGTGCATCCGTAATGAACTACTGCGTGATGACTTTAGTTGGTGAATTGCACTAAATCATCAGGGCTTGAAAGGGGAGGGGGCTGCATTAAGAAAGTGAAACCCTTATTGAAATTGTGAAGCTGCTGAAACTCTTTTTGCATATATTTATGGCTCTGGAGTTTAGTGACCAGCGCATTATCGAAGTTGAAAAGGCTTTCCTTTTCCTTAACCTACATGGAAATATTTAAGAAATGACGGAGGAAGAACTTCATGCGTGCCTCAGTTAGCAGCATAAGTTCTTCATAATAACCATTTTTAAGGTTTTGTTTGTAAAACAAAACCTTATTAAAATCAGTTCAATGTCTGTCTGTCTCTCTGTCTGTCTATCTGTCACAGGCACTTTTCTCAGAAACGGCTATACCTACTGACACGAAATTTGTTGAAAAGGTGGGACCTGTGGACCGCCAGGCAAGTAGTGAGTGATATCCGCCTACGTTGAGATTTAGGAGGGGTGTAGAATTTTTTTTCACCAAATATAGTCATGTGGGGTATCAAATGAAAGGTCTCGATTAGTACTTTCCAACGCCGGGCTTAGTTTTGAGATTTGTTAAAAAGGCGGGGAGTGGGAGGGGTGCAAAGTGATGATTTCTTTAACGCACCCATTTTCAGAAACTACCCAACCGAAAAATCTGAAAAAAATCATGAAGCTGCCCCTGTATAGTGCCCAGGCCTCAAATACTCTCCATATCGATATCTGTTCAAATAAAGTTAATAATAGTATATTACCATATTTTTGGGAAAATTGAGTAAAACCCCCCTTTAGTTTATCTCAGAGTTATAAAAGTTGTTGTTAGTAGTATAAAATATAATATGAAGCATATTATCTCCAAGTTTGATCAAAATCATACTATTAGTAACAAGGTTACAGTAGCTCAAAGTTGTCTTTACCGTGTAAATTTACAACCCGAAGTACTAAATCGGATATGCTAAATGCATATTCTTAAAGAGCTACGTACAAAAGGGATACTCACACAAGAAGCAAACAAAATTTTTCATACCTGGAGCGCCCAGCTTCCGGTTTCCCGACTTGTTGAATATAATGATTGAGCTTTGGAACGTCAAAATGGGGCAAAGTAGGGCAGAGAAAGAAGAGCAATTTAAAAGGATTAGTAATTGTGGTCATCAGTTTAGGGTATTAAACTATACATACATGGCATGTGCTTTATTTTTCCTATTATCTCAGCAAATCTTGTAACACACTACTCAACCGTTTCGGAATGAAATTTGCATGACGTGGAATACAGGGAGACATACCGCTGATGAGCTTGATTTTCAGCAAAGTTAAACGACAATTTTGGCCAGTACTGGATAGAATTACTGTCTAAGAATTTTTCATCACAAATTTCAGGTTATTCGCTTGAATCTTTTATATTTGTCAAACCAACATTTAATAGGAGCAATAATAATTTACTTAGAAAATTTACAAAACAAGTCGGGAAACCGAGAGCTGAACTTTTCAGGCACGAAAGGTTTCGTGTATTGCTTACATAAGTATATTTTAATGAGCATTTGTCCCACTTATACCTAGTTCGTAATATTTCTGCCTTACTTTAGTATGATATTGTCATTTAAAGACTTAGAATGCAAGAAAGTTGTACAAAAGTGACAACTTTGACCTATCATAACTCTGTTAATAATAGTGCGATTTCCACCGAAATTGATGGTATAATGTTCTATATTACTGCATTGGTGATTCTGGAATAACCTTAAGGTGTTCCCAATCAACTTCTTAAAAATATACTTATAATAAATATGGTTATATATTATTCTTAACTTTATTCAAGCAGGTATCGGTATGGACGGTATTTCGGGCCCTAGATACTATGTTCGTGTACCACCATATTTCCTTTCAGATAATTGTTTGGGTTGGGTAGTAGTAGTAGGTAGAAAACCTTAAAAATAGTTAATTCATATTAAGCCTCATACCGCGTTATTTTACAGGATGCCTTAAGTGGGATTCAAATAAGTACACTTGTAATAAAGAAAACATTAAAAACAACAAACAATCGGGACTTTGTTCCTCAGAATTGGGTCAGTTTCATCAGGCGGAGGTACATCTTCAGGTGATTACACTCAAGTAGAAAGAAGTCGGGAGGTCAAGCAGTGGAACCAAGGCCAACATTCGTCTACTGCGAAGATGGTAAAAGTCCCCGCTTAAAAGGCTGGCTGAGGTCAACATATCAGATGCCTGGAAGGAGACAGGCCTTAGTGGCTCAGGTGATAAATGGTATTTTCGCTATCTGAAGAAAGACCTGAATTCAGAGAAGTCCCTTAAGAAGCCGCAGAGCAGAAGTGGGCATTCAACATCTGAGCCAAGAAAGCGAAGAGCAGCGGAAATTAGCCCGTAAAAAAGGAATAATCTCAAGAAACATAAACCCGAGCCTAAGCAAGGGGAAATCTCGGTGAGGTCAGGAGCGAAGGCAAGAACAGCCAGACCCGCCGTTTACCATACTAATGCGGCAAAGAGCATCCGACTGGCCAAATCGCCGACAGTATTTCCTGAACAAACACTCACTCGAAACAGGAAATAATTGAAGGCCTCATCGTTATGGAGATCTATCAAGGATGGAATAAGGAGCTCGAGTTTACCAGCATACGCTGATATACTGAAAAATCAAGAGCTCGCATAATTTTCAAACGAAAATTAAGATACATATGTCTTTCAGAGTTTCTAACTGGAGACCCCGTTGCCGTCCAAGTCTAACAAGAAGGCGGGAGAAGAACTCGAGGAGTAGTTGTGGCATCAAAAGTTTCTCAGGAGACGATACTCAGATCTCACCGAAATTCGACGTTAAATTCTCGAAGTTTTGCGAGGGGAAGGCGCTATCACTTCTCCTCGGCTGCCAATTCTCACCATGAGGTCTGGGGCAGCAACGACATTAATCGTAAAGGTGCCTACCTTCTGCAGTTTTTCCCTAGTTACAAGTTAAAAATACATAACGTAGGAAAAACACCAACATTCGTGACGACCACCACACAAGGGGTACTATACATAACTCTAGGAAACACTCTAATGAGCGACTTGGACAAGAATTGGAGGATGTTCTATTCTGGATCCCAAAATAACCAGATTCGACATTGAGGGCAACTCGGAAGTATATAGAATAATTAGGAATCCCACGAAAACAGACTGGGACTCCTACACAAGACACTTGAGTGACAACATGTCCCATCTACAAGTGAGGTTAACATCAAAAGCAAAATAAAGGTGGAAACAGCGGTAGAAGACCTCAATAGAGTTGACATTGATGCATATGAGGCCCCCTATCTGACGGAACAGGAAACTAACCAGAATGAGAAAGGAAATGCGATAACCCTTCAACCGTGCAGAATAAACCGGGAACTGACAGACGTATATAACAACGCATAGCAACGCGATCAGGGAAGCAAAACGAATCAGCTTCTGGAAATTCTGCGAAGGGATACAACAAACCACAGAAGCAGCCAAGAGTAAATCAATATCTTCTGTCTGTCTGAACAAGGAAGATAAGACATTCACCGAGAATGATAAGGAGAGGTTACATCTACTTCTTAAAACTCATTTCCCGGGGTTCTACCCCATCGTGGAAGGCAATAGTATTCTGCTTAACACCCCAAAAATGGATGGAATAGGGAGAAAGGTAACTGGGAAACTAGCGAAAAAGATATACTTGCAAGCTAGAGTAAGATGGGCAGTGGGAACCTCTAAACCACTGAAATCACCCGGCACCCCGCACTACTCCAGAGTGGCCTTGAAATCATCTTAGAATCTCTTCTTACAGTCGTAAGAGGCAGCATTGTCTTGGAATATACACCAGAGGCATGGAGATAGGTAAAAACCCTAAATCGTTCAGACCAATTTACCGTTGCTAAAACGTTCTAATGCGTAATCCTCTACATCAATGACAACACGCATACGAGGCGCGGAAATGGCACTGCGTGTGTTTTCAGCCATCGATGGAGCGTACGATAACACATCGCACACAGAGACCCGACGCCCAAACGAGTGAGAAACAGGTCCAAGGTAACGTTGATGATATTTTTTTCATTTATAGGGATAAGTGTGAGGATCCCCTATTTGACAAAATCGAAATCGGATTGCGAATCACTCGTAACTGATGCAAGAAAATGGGCTGCCATCAACCCAGCCAAAACCACCATAGTACCATTCCCTAGAAAGCGTAAGCTTAATCACCTGAGAGCATTAGAGTACATGGTATGGGGGTGAACCAAGTAATAAAGGTGAAATATTTGGGAATCACACTAGATCAAAAATTACTCTGAAAGACGCATGCTAGAAGCACTTGTCGGGAAGCTGCGGAGGCTTTGATGACTTGCATTTTCAAAAACTGGATTGCATTTGTATCAGTAGGACGATGAGAAGTTGCCAAACGGTATCCCTTGCGGCCTTCTGAGATTGACTCCTCCCCTTGTTCAATAACGTCTGGACACTTCGAGTTCCAGGCCACATTGAATTAGAAGGCAATGAGGCAGATGATGAGCTGGCCGGAAAAGTCGGAAATGGAAAGGAACTTTACTGGGCGAATTTACCAGAATCCTTGCTGCGCCAGCATAGAGAACAGTGTCGCTTTGATTGCTGCAAAGTTTGGTTAAAATTCGGCTATTAGCATTGAGGTTATAGCAGTTTTGGTCAAGTCACGAGAAGAAAAGAGGGCTCATGAAGCAAATTGAAAGATGATGCAAAGTAAATCATGGAAGATTTTGGGATGTATGGGAAAAAGTATGATAAGGTTTAGGAACTTCTGGATCGACACTATAACAGTGGGCGAACGCTTACAGAGAAGGAAATTGATTGATACATTGATTTTCCCTAGGAGATACATGAAAATGCAAACACTTTCGGAAAAGCGCTAGATACTGTCGGTGGGCTCGAGACTTAGGAAAAAAACCGGCTTTAACTATCAAGAGAGGGTACCCCTTCATTCTTACCCGAAAAGTGAACACTGAAACGTGCAGGGATTTTCATTAGACCTAAAAGACCTGAAGTGACCATCAAGGATGTAGATAAATTTTTGGAGAATCTCCGCATCGTAATGTCCCTTTGTCGGAATAGTTGTGTGAGTCTCCGAAAATCATGACGCCAGAAAAGACCACCTACAAAACGGAGGAGAACCTTGAGAGAAATGAAGAAGCCGTTTAAGGAGTTCAGCCTCGTAGCAAAAAGTAATGTCGTTAGAAAAAGTTCCCTTTTTTCATAAGCATGGAAAATCACAAGGTCTTCATGCCAGATAAGAAGCCAGAACACTGAAATAAGAAGGGTATGTCCGCGGGGAAGGTTTCCTCGATTGTCTCGCTTGTGATTAGATTTGACGGTTCGAGAGTAGAGTCTAAGACTCTTGTTGGAAAGCACGTAATTAAAGGAGGTCTTTCCGATTTTACTACAAAAAAAAATTATTCTTCCCTGGTAAGAGACTTGTTGATCCGGTCAGGGCGAATCTATCTCATGACCCGGGCTTTTTAGCGTCTTACTCACTATCTTAACCCAGATATTTTTGGATGAGGTCGGAGTTTTTAACTTCTGAGGGTAATAACAACACAGAACGATCCCTATATAGACAGGCATTTCCCAATGGGCCTTGTTTGACTTTGGAGGGCGGTAAATTTCGTTTGATAGCTACTAAATAATGCTAGAGAGTATGGCTTTGTTGGTGGATAACTGAATTGTACAACGAAATGGAAGAACTTGAATCATGATATCGGGTGCCCAACAATATCGCCAAATCTGTTTGCTATGCCCTCATTTTTACAGCAAATCCATGCTTGCCCCTGTTTGGAATGCAGATGGGGGGATGTCTCCAGTAAATGCGAAGGAACGTGAGTGCAACGAAGTTGAATCAGAAGCAATTGTTTCTGGTAGTCGCTCGTCGGCTTGAGGTTCTATTGATTGACGAGGTGGCTTGCTCTCCGTTTATTATTGAAATTGCTATCCACAATAATAGCGACATTGAGTAGAAATATTTAGGGCAGAAGGTCAACTATTAACCATTGCGCCAGGAAATTGGAGAAATCTGGCGTCTGGGGACAGTAATTTTAGTTCTTGTAATATTGTCAGCTACTAGTGCTACCGAAATCCCTTACGGGTTTCTTCGTTGTACTGGGACTATTGCACACTCTGGTTCAAACTTTCCAGAAAAACGCAATTCTGCAAGCATGCTGAATGGTGGGCACATATGCGACGGATCCTGTCGATAGCCTATCATTAGTGACCACCAGAAACTTCTCCATTTCTAAGAGGAGACAGGAGGCGGTTGATATTGATGGAAAGGTGGGAATTATGAAGGCTCACGCATACAATGAGTTACATAATTCTACGTCGAATTTGAGGGGAGGGGGGGGGGGGGTCCCCAAACGTGTAAAAAGAGGGCATAATTTGTTTTCGTCAAATATAGTCATGTGGGATATCAAATGAAAAGTCTCGGTTAGTACTTCCCGAAAAAAAAATGAAGAAAATGCCACTGTATTGTGCCTAGGCTCCGAAAATTCCGCACTTACCGATATCTATTTAAATAAAGTTAACAATAGTATATATAAGCATAGCATTCCCGTTAAACGAGCAAATATCATTATTAAAACGGCTCATTATCGGGGATCAGATCGCTGAATTGCAATTGGAATGCATTTACTATGTCAGAATATTTACCCTAGTATTATATGGACATTCAATGACTTGGGTTACAATGAAGTTACAGGAAAGAGGCGAATAAGACCTACTATAACCTTGTCAGCAAAAGTAGGAGTTCCATCAAACTTGGTTATATCATGGTCTATATTACAGCATATACTTAATGATTATGGTATTATCATTATTTGTTTTACACAAAGCCTTAAAAGTGAGCCGAATGCAAATAACGAAATCAGGGGAAAATCTAGCAAAATGAAATTTCCTGGTGTTAGACAACCTTCAAAACTTGCCATGGAAACAGTCTCTGACATTAGAAATTGCAATAGCAACCCTCATTCACTATTCATAATTTAGTTACAATTCGTGATACAAAAGCTCACGAAGAACCCAAATCTCCCAATATGTGATTTACGCCTTTTCCTGTGTCGCGAAATAACAGTCGAGGAACTCCGTAAGCTACTGTACATTTCATAGTGTACATGCTTTTTGCGGAGATCTTCATCTGTTGTTGCTGTATGCCAAAAGCAAATTAACGTAACACTAGGAAATACAGAAGTTGTGAAAGCGGCCATACTGCCTATATGCAGTTTTTCTTTTCAATGTACTTCAAGGCACTTGGCACCGGTAGACTGCGGGTTAGTTAGCATTGGTATGTCAAGGTAAATTTTACCTCAACTAATGAACAAACGGAAAAGGACCACTACCCTGTTTTCATAACATAGACCAAATGATCCAAAAAGTACCACCTTATGGCATCATCGTTTTTGAATCGGAGAGGAAGGGCTTACTTCCCTTCGCAACCATTGCTATTTGTGGTAACATCTGACTCGTCGGAAATATTTACAGTTACACCAACCATTCAACGCGTACCGCAAATTGGCAAAACCGTATAATAGTTTTATTTGCAGTCTCAGCAAGTGTTTGTCCAATGAACGCATCCTCGCGCTAGTTTCAACCAGCTAAAGCATTTGGTGGAAGTTCATAGCTAGGTGTTGGGCTGAAATATCACTTGCAGTTGTGAACCAACGCCATCACTCTGATACTAAGTGGCAATCGGAAGATGAATCATCATAGATCATCACTCTTCTTTTCCTTCAGCCTTTTTCCTGTTCACAAGCGGGGTCGGCTCGTCGCGATCGGTTTCCCCATTTGGCTCTATCGAATGCCGGATCTGGGTGCAATTTTGAGGCTTTTAAATCCCCATCCAGCGTATCAAGCCGCCGGTGTTTCGGCCTACCTTTGGGTCGTTTACCATCTACTTCGATGTTCAGATCAATCTTGGCAAGTGAATTCTCGTTAGCACGAATTACATAACGATACCATCGAAGACGCCTCTCTCGCAACTTTTCCACGAACGGTGCAACCCCATTTCAGATGTGATCAAAACGTGTGACGCATTAGTCCAACGTAACATCTTCGTCTCCATTACCGCAAGACGTCGATGATTGTCTTTTATAGTTGGCCAACACTCAAAACCATAGAGAGCGACAGAACGGACGACATTGCGGTAAATTTTAGATTTAAGATGTTTGTTGATACGTCGATCCCAAAGAACACCAGTTGTGGAACGCCACTTCATCCAAGTTGCGTTAATGCGTGAAGCAATTTCATAATGCAGTTGTCCATGGGCTGATAGTGTTGACCCGAGGTATTTAAATCGCTCAGTTCTGGGCAGATGACTGTCGCTGACAGTGATTGTGCCTGTTTCATGAGGATCGGCCGTCAAAAATTCAGTTTTGTTTAAATTAAATCTGAGACGGTGTTGCATGAGGCGATCATTTCATTTTTGGACAAGCTGCTCGAGATAATTTTTGCTATCAGATACTAGGAAAACATCATCTGCATAAAGCAGTGTCTAAGGCGCAGGACGTTAGATATCCCGTATAACGGTGTCTATAACAAGAACAAAGAGAAGTGGTGAGAGGGCACTTCCTTGATGAACACCAACAGAGACACGAAGCGGTTTTGATACACCCGCCATACTTCGAACTTTACTTTTCGGATCGTGGTAGAGCAATTGAACCCAGCGCACGAGTTTTTCTGGCACTAAGTGTTGTCGTAGAGCATACCAGATGAGTTCGGGTGGCATACGCTCAAACGCTTTCTCTAGATCCAGAAATGCAATGTAAAGAGGGCGATGCTTCTCACGGTGTTTCTCCATGAGTAACCGCGCAGCAAGTGTTGCGTCAGTAGTTCCGCAGGTTTTGACAAATCCGGCTTGATTCACGGTTATTTCAAAGATTTCGCGAATACGGTTGTCTAGAATGCGTTCAAATCTTCATGGTATGGAAAAGTAACCGGATCGAACGGTAATTTGAATATTCTGCTGGACAACCTTTTTTTTTCCATATTGAAACTGAAGCACTTTCTTGCCAGTCAGATGGTGTTCTTCCTTCCTAAATAACCCGATTAAAGAATTCACTGAGCCACAGTGTTGGGTCCCAGCTCTTCGCTTTCCAGAGCTCAGATGCCATGTCGTCAGGTCCTGTGGCTTTTCCCGATTTCATTCGTTTCAGTTCAGTTGTGCTGACATGAAAGTCCTGGGGGGTTTAACGTGAGTACCTGCCGTGAAGGCATAATCCCACAGTCCTCTTCGGACACGGATTAATTTTGGGACCACAATCAGAGTCCCACCATGCAAGCACAGCGGTCCTGGTTTATACGGAGTGCAGGCTCAGCATTCATACCAGTGGATGCGAGTCCTATCTAGCACCTCTGCCGCAACTAAGGAGTACGGCACCCGAGTTGTACAGCGCAACTCCACGCTCGAGCTCCGAGGAGCTCTGCCCGCGATGTAGGCATAACCACAACCACCATGAAACTCCCACTAGGGGGCCAACCGCAAATAACCGGGCCGAGAACACATCGTCCAGGAATTCTCCTGGAGCACAGAGAGAGGACCATCCCGGTTCCCATAGTATCAGATAACCATTGGTGAGGCTTCGTGGCAGAGCCACTTCAGATGAGTAGTATTCTCGTCTTCTATCCGTTGCGGCTCGACGGTTGGAAAACATTTTTACTTCCCGCTATACAAGTTGACTCCAGGTCGAACCGAGACCCAAAAGTATTATATAAAATCCTCTTTCTATTCTGATTGAAGAATTTTCACAACTCCCTTTCAGTTGTTTTGTATTTCCAGCCTCTGAGTTTTACCTATAAATTTTGAGGCTGTTGTTGCCATCTTGTCATATTCAGTGGTTGGTTTCAAGGGTGCATTGGTTAGAAGTGGATGGAAATATAGGATCTACTTTAGCCTATTGTTTTTTACATGAGTTTAACCGGTTCAAGGTTATTAGCATGGAAACTTGGAAGTCATATTAAAACCGATGGATAATCGGATCGTAGGTGGAAATAATGATTAAGAAAACCAGAAAGTATTCGGTGCTATGTGTCTTGTCCTTTTGTGCCATTTTATATATACATGGTATCGTAATAATACTATTAAACGATTGCCGCTGATACAACATATCCCACAGAAACTATAAAACGCTTTATTGGAGTACCGTTCACAATTTTTTACCAAAGTGGATCATAATGGAGCGGTATAAAATGCAATAGTAGTACCACACGTTCGAAAATACTTTTTTCTAACGTCTCGCACTCAATCTTTAGCAAACGTTGAATGGGGTCAGAGTTGAGTATGCTACGGACCTAAATGGCGCATATCTGTAACGTTATCGTCCATTAAACTGGCACGATCGATTGCTCAGATCGAAAGCTCGAACGTGTATCTGATTCCGAACAAGATCACTATTTTCGTTCACAGCAAATCCGTACATATGAGACACTCGGTTACAATGGAATGTGGAGTGCAATTCCTCTTCCTAAATGACTCGATATGGTATTGTATCGATGTCGCCTGTCATGTTGACGATGGTTTATTATCTATTGAGAGGACGCTGCTTTCACCGATATTTTCACACAGGTAAGTGTCTTGTAAAATGGAAATGGTATGTAACTTGTTCACCTTGTATAAAGTCAACCTGGATTTTTAAAAGTAATTTTTCAAGTTGTAGTGTCACAATAAGGAAGTTATTTCGAATGTACATAATCAAGACGAATGTGTAAAGTTGTTTTTATCCTACCTATCCTTCGTCGGAAATTTCTGTAAAATTGTAACGAACTCTGCATTTTTTCCAAAAATATCCAATTACATACATATACATAACATATTTGTGGGAAAGTTAACTGAACTATCCATTTCAAAATTTCTAGATAGTCGAGTGTCAATTACCCAACGGCAAATCACAGTTAAATCAAAACATATTCATATTCGAGTTAGCCGCTTAAATCTTTTGTTTGTGATTGAGGCATGGTACTAGAGCGAAAGTGAATAGATAAATAAAAATACTTATTATATCCAATTTATTCCTAATAGAAGCCAACGCACATTTACGCTATATGAAATATTGCGTTTTTATGGGAGAGCTCAGATCACTCAAGGGAACGTTCTAATAAAATCGAACAGATAACTCAAATCACTATCATCTTTGACACACAATTGGAATCATAACATTCAGAAGTTTCAAAATTGGATTACACCATCTTTATCTAGATATCGCAATGATACGCAATTTATATTTAGATTTCATTCTTGAAACGAATTCGACAGAGGTGTTTTCGTTATGATGAGGAAGGTGAAAGATCCTGACATCGATTGCTAACGCTGTGTTAGTTACGGAACTTGTTAGGCAATTCTCACAGTCCTTTCTGAGCATCTTCCAATCTTTATAAGAATTAAAGGCCAACTAAACTGCAACCAGTAAAAGGATTATTCTCTCTTATTTTGATAGATAATACATTGAAGAGGTACTGTATAAACTATTATGTTGTCTACTGTCGTTTTAGTTTTATAAGCATATTTCAGAGTTCATGTCCCTTTTTCTCAAAACGCAACTTTTGGTGTGCAGGGTATCGTAGCGAAAAAGCTAATGAAGCGTTTGAAACCAAACTGACGGCATAATTGGTAACCACACACACCAAAAATATTAAATTTTGAAACTTTGAGGGGATTTTTTTCAACAACAAATCGGAATACCGGAATCCACTTGTTCCGGGTATAAAAGTTTTGTGTTCATCTCATGCGAGGCCTGCCTACGCACGTTTTTCAATTCATATATAACCAAGAATCGAATTTCTTCATATTATATTTTTTCCAACTGCAAGATATGTTTATGTATTAAAGGTACGTGACGGATTCAAATTTAGATTTTTTGACTTTTTTCAAAGGGTTTATTTTTTGTGAAAGAAGGCAGATATTTGGATGAAATTTTGCCTATATATTGTGATAATGTTAAAGTTTAAATAAAAGGATTTATGAAATTTTCCAGTCTGGTTGCTACAAATTTTTAATAAAATGTCAAAAATTGATGGTGTTAGTGATTGCAGGTCACTGAGCCATAAAAAAAAAACAAAAAATTGGGTTTTAATCAGCCTGAAATTCTCTATAGAATGACCAAGAATTAAAAAATTTCGCCTAAAAATAACGAAATGACGGCGGTTTTTACAATTTTTCGGTTTTTGGTGTCAAACAATTTGTTGTAAATCCAAATATGTAGTACCTATCTCCGTCTCCGAGTTTCATTCTATCACTTTGATTGTGAACTATAACATATTAAAATTTAAAAGCGAATGGTCAAGTGTTTTTTTTAATCCTCCACGCCAACCCAAAAAAAAACGTTGTTTTGAGAAAATCGCGTTTAAAAATTTATTACAATATTTATAGTAGTGAATTTTCAGTACACAATCCGAATCATAACCGGTAAACATAGTTTCCAAAGTGTTTCCTTCTAATTATACAACATGCTAACAAAACAAAAATGTGTAACATATCCATATAAAACAGACGTTTTGAAGAGAAAAGCAGGATACAAGAAGTAAGAGGCTAAAATGCGACTTTGACCTGCCGCACTATATACACTGGCTATTCATTTTAAAGATTCTTTTTCTTAGCACATATTTTCAAATGTATACAAAACCTTAAAAATTATGCTCATCCTAAAGAAGCATTGTCTATTAACGCAAACTGATGTACGCATCTATATTCGCACGTACCTATCTAAATTGATAGCACGCATCTGAGTATTTCCATTTTACTGCATGCGCTAAGGCTTACAAATGTACAAATATAAGTACAAAAGTTGAATACCACTGATATTAACGTAGATATATTTCCCCTTGCATGAAACACTGTCCGGAAAAAAATGTTCGCGGCTAGTTAGTTTCGGTCACAAGATGGAGGCGATCTAATCAAACGCGTGCACCCTGAGGACCAGCGTGACCAAAACCGGCTACAGGTGGCATTTTCCCCTATTTTTGTTTAATTCAAAACTCAGCACGGGTATTAATTATTGTTCGAAAGCACAAGGCTTGCACCAAAACTATTTTCAGCTAATACAATTACTACCGCCATCTAGCGAATAGCAGACCGCCGTTAGTGGATGGCGAGCTCAAAATAATTTGAATACAATGAACATGGAATACAACATTTTTTACCTCTTATAACTTTGTTAGTAATAGTTGGATTGCCTTTAAACATTCCAGAATTGTGTATTTTACTGATACACCCCTGCGTTTCACCCAATATCAGAAAGAAGCTCATGTTCATGTGAAAATTTCTAATTAGGCCCTTGCTTTTATACCCTACATGACTATATTCTGTGAAAAATCCCTTTTTCGCATATATGGGGCCCCTTTTAACCCCAATAAACTGCGGTTCACAGACCACATATCCTCACCAAATTTCATGATAATAACTTCAGCTGCTCCGAAGTAAATCTAGTTGATAAATGGACAGACTGATAGATGGTCCTGGGAGGGGTTGCCAGATCTCCCATCAGACGTGGAATATGCACTTATACACATTTCAGGGTGTGACTGCGTGAGCATGTTTATGTGCAGATAGGGTATTTAGGAGAAGAATACCCGCATGTGGACAAAAATGGCTTTGGAAAGAATATCCAGAACAAGAAACAATTGTGGAAGACGAAAGGAGCGAAAAATTTACGGTGCAGGGACTCGGAACCCCAGTACCGGCGCCTTTTGGGAGCGGGCAAGCAGGCGTTCCGACGACGATATCCCTCGACTGCAGTGCCTCGGTGCTGGATTACTTGGTCATCGTTGCATCGAATACTAC
This sequence comes from Hermetia illucens, assembly GCF_905115235.1. Taxonomy (NCBI): domain Eukaryota; kingdom Metazoa; phylum Arthropoda; class Insecta; order Diptera; family Stratiomyidae; genus Hermetia; species Hermetia illucens. Next base: position 117,227,333 of record NC_051851.1, on the reverse strand, counting down.
AAGCAGTCTGGAGAAAGAGGAATGTAAAAGGAGTACATTACACCTGTTCCAAAAACATGGAAAGATACTTCATGCACTGGTCATTCATTTCCGTATAAAGGGGTGACTATACCTGGTAGGGAGATGTCGCAGGACTTAAGTGTTTGCTCTATTTAGGCTCGACGATCCTACGATTGGTGAAGTGAAAGTCAACGTTGGTGAAAGAAGAAAATCAGGGAAGCTACTGGAAGGCTGATAAAGACGGAAGCGCATAGTGGAAAAAGCAAGCGGAGGAGCAGTGTCAAAATACTGACGAATCATGGTTTGCGCTATTCGAAGGGAAAATAATAGAGTTGTCGGAATTCACAAAGGATAAACAAAATATGCACTAGGCCGTCAGAAACATAGTCCGAGCCATTGGTGTACTGTAAAATAGTGTCAAAGAAGAGAAAAATGCCGCGAAGAAAGCAAGCATCACGCAGGCAACACAAGTGACACCCCCGCAATATCCAAACGGCGGTAAGCTTGAAAGGAGGAATAAAGAGGATGCAAACAATTCTTGTAGGACACGAAAAGGCAAAAAGCCCTCTCATCGGCAAAGGGGAAGGCAAACAAAATGATCAAAATCGTGAGAACAACGCCACCATCTCCAATCGGCCCAAGGGAGGTAAAGCTCCAAAAACAAACCAAGGAAGCATGGGAGAAGGTTGACGGAAAGACATATGCAACACGTAAAGGAAGATTACGGCCCCAAATGAATACTGTCTCGAAAAAAGGTGATATGACATATTTCGGTATCCTTAGGAAGGTTAAATCCGACACGTTGGACCTTGAAATAAGTGTCAGCCGAATCAAACGCTCCCAAAAAGGAGATTTGATGCTGAAACTAGAGAAGTCTCCGGGCTGAAACGGCTGAAAATTACCTCAGTAAGGTGGAGAAGTCCTTAGGAGAAGAGACACAAGAACGGGCCAGAAAGCACGAGATTGTGATGCAATGTAAAGATATTCATGAAATCACGACCAAAGGGGATATCCGTGAGGCTTTAGAAAAGCAGTTCGGACCACTAGGTTTGCAAGATTCCGTAGTCATAGAACCGAGCAAGGCATACGAAGGAACGCAGACAGCAACTATTATATAAGCTTACCAGCTGAAGCAGCGTTCAATATACTGGCGGGTAGTAAAAGAAAAATAGGTTGGGTCGTTTGCCGATTCAGGGAGCAGATGTCCCTCAAGCGCTGTTTTAGATGCCTTCGATTTGGGCATATAGCAGCGAAATGCACCGGTCACTGTGATAGGTAAAAGCAGTTGGAATACTGGAGGCTGGCGGTTCGGGTATTTCTATACACATTTTTCCATCCGTACAGGGCTAAAACCAAAAATATTCCGTTATATTTTTTTCAAACTGCAAATCGTACTTTCATATTACAGTCATAGATATTATGCTCATGCTAAACAAACATGCATATATTCTACATGAATGTATATAAATCGATCGTACACCTATACGTAAAAGCATATGTACAAAGTACGTATGTTGAATATCGCGTTAAAGCTTCATTTATACATACAAATACATAGATATGTCTGCCTCGGGTGATTGATATTGATATATAAATGATTAAAAAACTAAACCGAAATGTCTCCCTGGCACCTCCCATTCATGTCAGCTAGCTTTGTTGTGGTATGGGCGAATTGTGATGATGACGTCACACACGTTGTAAAATGCATGAAATTCACAAAGAATGTAGAAGTTTCACATGCTATAACTTTGTTAATAATAATTGGCTTTTCTTCAAACTTCCCAAAGTTATGTTATCCCTTACGCAAGCGCCACTTCTTCTAGCAGTTTCGTGCTAAGTTTCTAAAATATGTTAATATATACTGACTTTATTTGTGCAAATATCGAAACGGGATGTATTTGGAGTCCTAGATTTCGTTCGGTTGGATAGATTTTGAGAACGAGACCTGTTATATTTTTTGAGGGCCATATTTTGAGCCCTCACTCCCCTATGTTTCACCCATGATCAGTTTCAAAAATTTCTAATTGAGCCTTTTCATTAAATACTCCATGTGGCACATTCTGTGAAAAAAAATTTGGCACGTCCCTTTCGCATCTTAAACTTAACACAAAATGGGGGTCATTTACTGCATGTAAAGGAATCCACAGAACACAAGCTCTCACCAACTTTTGTGATAATCGATCTAGCCGTTTCCGAATAAACCGGGTGTGATAGACAGACAGCAGACCAATGGACAGACAGACATCTACTCGATTCTAATAAGGTTTTGTTTCACACAAAACCTTAAAAACAGGTCAGATAAACATGAGGTCCAAACGCATTTTTACATTGAGAAATATTTGGAGGTGCAATTTGATCAATTTTTTTTCGCCCTGTTTTGATAGAAAAGAAAAATCCAACTCACCTCTTCCATATCCTTGTGTATGCTTTGCAAAACTATTAACAACAGCGTCCACAGCTTCCTTTAACACTTGCTTGGCACGAGCGTCGGGGGCTGTACCTGCTACTCCTGCCGAAGATGGGGGTAACGGTGCTGGTATCTTTCCATTACCCCGCACGCTGGATCCGTTCGGTTTCTTCACGATTCCTTGTTGTGACTGTTGTTGCTGTTGATCGTTCTGTTGTTGACTCTGCTGTTGATTGGATTGTTGCTGTTGCTGTTGATTCACCACACTACCACCACTATTACCATTATGATTCACTACTATTGGATTATTGCTACTATTACTATTATTATTAACACTACCCGGGGTGGATGGTGATGACGTGACGACACTTTTACCGTTATTCACTTTGATGCTTCCCGCGCCGCCCCCAGATCGATTAGCATTCACGGACGTAACGAGATCACTAGCCGCTTTGTGACTCATCATTGAGCTCGAATGAGTCGTCTGAGTTTGCTGAATCGTTTTGAGTGACATGACGGAGTGAATGACTCAAGTGCGGAGAAGTGAACGATTGGATTAGAAGACTCCTGTATTCGACACGGTCGCGATTCCCTACGGTTTACATTTTCAAATCGATTCAACGCACTTACTTCTTGGACACTTTTTTCTCTTCAGAAGAAATAGCACTTATCTGACCACATGTACCTTTTATCCGTGCAATTTACAGATGGATTATGTGTGCTGAGTAAATGCACTTAAGGTTGCAATCATATCCGCGATGATGCGTGTAAAGTTTTCAAACAGCAATCTCGAGGTGATGTTGATGATCTTGTTGTTGATGACCGTAATCAAGACGATGAGGACGCTGCTGAATGCAAAGCAAGAGGGCGAGACTTGCAGAATACATTGACCGGACGTGAGGTCTTTATAGATAAGAGGACACTCGCGAAGGCGGCGAAAAAGATGAAGCTGATACCACTGATGATATAGAAGATGGCGGGGTTGGAGCATGGACATAGAAATCAAATGCTGCTGCGATTTCAGTTCGGATGGAGACTATTTCTTATCCTTGAAAGAAAATGAAGAAAACATAATGATTAGATACAGCTTAGTGATAAAATATTAGTTGATAGCATGAATTCAAGTCGCAGAAATATTAACTCTCCATAAATGCAAATCATCGCTCCACCACCCATACTGTAAGTGTACTGTCAAGGTACACTTCCAATATGAAAGTTCCCAAGTTCCAGGTTTAAGAAACATGGGAGCTGTAGGTCATCGCTACATCTTATAAAGGAGAGACCTGTGTGGAAGTAACAACATTGGCCGATAAATGAGAAAACAGCACAAAAGTTGCGCTAAGAGAAGTAAACGAATTGGGAAAGTCCAGATTAGATACCCAACGTAACGCCTCTGACTTTAACCAACACAAAAGATTTTTGCATACCGAGTTCAGACAATTGATATGGTTGATAAGGTTTTAATTTAGAGGACTGGATGAACGATCTGAAATCTTTCTATTATCAGAGCTGGGTACTACTCAATTTGAATCTCACGTTAGAGATTTCCAAACTATTGACGAATCCTAAAAGGATAGACTGAAGGAATTGAAACTATTAGAAATACAGTTTCCAAAATTTGTATTCTTCTGCTGCAGCATTTTTTCCATTTCATAGTAGGGGTAGTGGCGTAGAGTCGGGAAATTTGGAACCCCCCATCTAGCGCATCAAGCCATTGCTGTTTCGGTCACTTCCCTGTGGGTTTGCCGTTCAAGCCAATATCAACTATAAAGTTTTCGTCAGTTCGAATTACTTGGCCCCTCACTTAATGGGTGCAACCCCATACAAATCGTGGATGCTCTCATTTCGAATGTAATAATAGCGTATTATGCCACCGATCAAACATCTTCGCCACCGTCCCCGGGACGCGCCACCCACTGTTCTTGGTAGTCCGTGAGCATTAACAACTATAGGGAGTAACATGGCAAACGACACTTTGGTAGATTTCGGATTTGATACGTTCGTTGATGTGTTGATTAGAAAGAACCGGAACGCCCTTATACGATTCGCTCTGTTTTGACTTTTTTCGTTTGGGATGGTTTTCGAAAACTCAGATTAAGTTTCAAACCATGTTGCATGAGGCGTTTATCCGACTTATGGATAAATTGCTCGAGATCAACTTTCCTGGGAAATACTAGGAAAGCATCGTCAGCATAGAGGAATGTGAAGAGCGCTGGGCATTGTCTAAGCACGCAGCAGTGTCCTTGACAAAAACAAAGATTAAATGGGGTTTCAAATTCAAATCGAGCGCAATACAAAAGGATTACACCGTGCGCGACCAAAACCAGTCTTAGAAAGATACGATCAGTGTACTAAAAGCAACAAAGGTTCTGTAGAACAATATCCTGCATAATGGAAAGATAAACTCTCTTAAAGAAACACGGAATTCCTGGAAACAATCTTTTGGCTATACTTTTGAGAAGGACTGTGACTGGAACACTGTTTCGAAGTTATACCTTTACATTCGCAGAGGAGCATCTAATTTCATAATCAGAAAGGAGAAAATGGGCCAGTTGCCCCGACCATCATGGAATAATGGATTCCACTGCTTGGTATGCTCCTTTCCTTATTTTCACATATCTAAGCGAATACTGATGGCGATCAAGTTTCTCGTCAAATATTATTTAAGGCCAGAGTATCTTAATGACATGATGCACGTATAAGTTGACAAAAGCTTGAAGCTTTCAAATAATTTCAGTAATCTTTCATGGAATGTTCCCATATAACAGAACAAAAAGAATATTGGCACAGAGCAGCCTCAACTTTTTACTTTTTTTGTTAAAACAAAATTTCCTCGATGCAGAAATTGTTCGACACGCACGTAATTCTGCTCATTAACGAAGATAGGAAAAGGGTAACGATTAATCAGGCTGAGAACTTTGATTTTGTTAGTGTGTATCTCCAAACAGAGGACCATTTGGTCCATGACTCGGAGCCAAGATGCAATCATGATGGACTGTGCTTTCAACTTCCCCGAATAGTTATTATCTTTTCCAAAATACACCTTTAAAGTGGAGCGATCAAGCCTCAGTAGGCATACTATACTACATTTCTCTTAAAGCTCTCAGCTACTTACGTTCGTTAATATGAAATGCCTTTAGTTTTTAATTTTTAATTACCAGGTGCAGCGGGTCAATTGTCGGTGTGACTGCTCTATTTGATGCCTTGGCAATTAAGCAAAATTTAGGAGGAGCAAATTTGAGAGGGATCCGGCTCTCAAATAATTAGCAAGTTTCTCATAAAAAGTGCTTTACTCCACAATATGGGAAATATCTGTCTCTCTGTCCTCTACACTGAAGATGCTGTAAGAACCGGCTTGCAAATCATCAGAGGCTGCTCACAATTGTCAATAGAAAAATTCGACACCTGAAAATAAAAGCAACGTGCCATCAAGGGAGAGGGGTACTGTCAATAGTCACTTCATTGGGTGCAAAATATCCAACTTATATTGTCAGGATACCCGTTCAAGTTGGAGGAAGCAAGCATTCTGGGGGCCAGAACGATGTGTACATTTCGGAAACCAATCATAGATCGTTTTCAATAGCCAAAAACCGTAGTCGTGAAGTAAGTCCCTATCAGAGGTGCTAATAATGTGTCAGCCGTAATAAGTTTCAAGGGGCTAACCCAGTAACTGCCAGTGCTTTTAGTTGCCGTTTGCGCCAAGCAAGGGATACTATGAATGTATTTTTAGGTCCCAAATTGCAGGACCTGTCGAACGTTTCTCGAAAGCGATGGAAACCAGTTGCCCAGAAGCAGCAGCAGATATAACTAAGGCTGCCAGAAACAACCTGGAAAAACTAGATACTAAGTACTTCATTAAATTTTGAACACAAGGGCAGCAGCTTGTTTACGCAAGACGGATTGACGACAGAAAGATGACTGGAGTATTTGGTTTATTTTTTTATCCACCATTTACGCAACCATTGCCGCCAATCCTACAATTTCACTTATCAATGCTGAGGGCATTCAAGGTACTTAATCCGGGAAAAACAAAAAGATCTGACGACTTCGAAACTATGCTGCGAAAAATAAAGAGTTGGAATTCAATACCCTGGCTCCTTGGGTTCATCAGTCTCATTGCTATCAGTACAAACAACGCTAGGTAGTCCAATTGTTCCAAAATGAAACAAGTCGAGAAACCGGAAGCTGGACGCTACAGATATGAAAAGTTTTGTTTTTAGTATTTATTTTATAAAAATATTTTAGTGGACATTTGTTCTATCAGTACCTAGCACATTATATATGTATATATTATGTAAGAATATCCACTTTCGCGTGATACTGACATTCAAAGTCTTGTGTTTGCACAGAATTGTCAACTTTGACCTATTATAACTTTGTCAGTAATAATGCAATTTTCAGCAAACTTGATAGGGTGATGTATATTATAGCCTACATTGCTGCAAAATTTCGTGGGGTTTTGCAGTCAATTATTAAAAATTATAACAATATACCATTATTAACTTTAATTGAACAGATGGAGTATGGAGGGTATTTCGGAACCTTGGCACCATAAGCCTCTCGACTTTTTTCAGATTTTTCGGTTGAGTACTTTCTGAGAATGGGTCGTGAAATTGGTGATCAATTTCGGGCCCAAGCCCAAGACCTTTCATTTGATACTCTACATGACTATATTTGATGGAAAAAAGAATGTGCACCCCCTTTTGCATGTATAGGGAAACTCATCTTAAATTCGGCATAAAATGCATGAGTGCTCACAGTTCCCACCTTCCACCCATCAATCCATCGCTTAACCGTTTCCGAGAAAAATGCGTATGACAGACAGACGTACGGACAGACAAACTGACAGTAAACCGATTTTAATAAGGTTTTGTTTCACACAAAATCTTAAAAAGGAAGCGACGGTTAGACACACTAGCAGGGTCGTAGGGAAAAAATCCGGGTCCGGGATAAAAATTGTGGCGGTCCTTTTCGAAGTTTATTAACGAATCTATGCTTTTGTATGCTTCTTGTGCAAGTATATTTGAGTTGACTGTGTACGTAGTCCGTTACGTATATGCTTTTAGCTTGTCAAACTACACAATTTAAGGTGATATTCATTTAGGTGCTGAGTGGTTAGAGCACAAGACTGTCGTACGGAAGGTCGCGGTTCAAATCTCGCTGGTGGCAGTGGGATTTGTATCGTGATTTGACGTCGCATACCAGCTGTGAATGAGTACCTGAGTCAAATCAGGGTAATAATCTCGGGCGAGCGTAATGCTGACCACATTGCCTCCTACAGTGCTCTGTAATATACAGTTACGGTATTGAATGAAGTACTCTAACACACTTCAAGGCCCTGATCCAATATGGATTGTTGTGCCAACGATTATTATGATTATTTCCGAGTTATCACAATCTCGGCAGATGCCGGATTTTACCTAATACTAGCACTAAGTGCCAAGCATTTAGGCTCGGACGATCCTACCTACTTAAAAACTAAAGAGGCACTGGTGGTGGTGGCCGGTGGTAGGTCAGTGGGAGAATCCGTCCAGTACTCCCCGCAACATCGAGCACGTATGCAGAATGGTGTACTTCTGCATGGTTTGAACCAGACTGTGCGAAAGTCCCAGGACATCAAGGGAAGCCGTTAGGGATTTAGGTACAATACCTGTAGCTGACAATATTATGGGAACTACAACCACCCGCTCGAGACGCCAAATTTCTTTGATTTCCCGAGCCAATGGCTCATAGTTCACATTCTTCTCCACGTATTTCCGTTCAATGTTGCTATTATGGGGGATAGCAACATCAATAATATACGCGGAGCGACCCGTCTTGTCAACTAACAGTACGTCAGGCTTGTTGTGTGCGGTATGGCGATCATCAGAACTTGCCGGTCCCAATACATGCTGTAAGCAGAACTATCAAGTACTGCTTGCGGCTCATATCGGTAAACCGGACATGTTTAAGTAATCCAATTACTTTTTTATTTTAATAATCCGTTAAGTAATTAACACCACTTCTCATTTCAACAATCCTTATAAATATTTAAGATATTTTTAAATTAACAATTCATATGTTGTTTTCATTAATGTACACTTAACATTCTTTTTAATTCAACGAACTCAAAAAGACTTCTCTGCTCAATTCCCAACATGATATCTATAATTTGTGACAGGTCTCCTAAAACAAAATTACTCATCGCACACTTTTCTGAGATCTTCCACTCCATTGGCGTGCTACGCAAAGTGGATAGATCCGCACCATCTATTCGCTCGCACTCGCAACATTCGAAATAAATTTCGAATGCTGCGAATCCTGCCGCGCCACATCACTCCGCCCCCAGATGAAACCTAGGGGTTTCAGCGACTGATCCCCGAACTTCGTTCGCCGTTAATCCACAAAGCGGACACGACGTTGCTTCGGGGCGCACGCGGGTTTCAGCCTGGACAAAGAGACCGCCTTCTTGTGACCACCGATCTCGAGCTGGAAGAAATGTTCTCCCCGCTCGAGAACGCGGTACGGGCCCTCATATGGAGGCTGCAGCGGCTTCCGGACGGCATCCGTCCTGATCAGCACGTGCGTGCAAGTGTCCAGCTCCTTGGGCGAACAGGCAGATATGGACGAGTGTCGAGTGGGTGGTGGCGCTTTGATGCGTCGGAGATTGTCTCTCAGCAGACGCACCAACCCCGACTCCGTGAGACCCGATCTCTTGTCGAAGACCGGATCGCTTGGGAGTCTCGGGTTCTCCCCGTAAACCAGCTCCGCGGGGCTGGCAGCAAATTCCTCTCGGCGGGTTGTACGAAGGCCGAGTAGGACGAGAGGCAAGACTTGCGTCCAGGACGGGTCGTCGCGTGCCATAATGGCGGCTTTCAGCGTCCGGTGCCAACGTTCCAACATCCCATTGGATTGTGGGTGGTATGCCGTAGTCCGCTGGCGTTTAAAACCAAGGAGTTTGCCTAACTCGGAGAAAAGGGTGGACTCAAATTGCATTCCCTGGTCAGTGATGACCACTGCAGGGACGCCAAAGCGAGGTATCCACTCTCGACAGAGGGCTTCAGCACATGATTGCGCCGTGATGTCTTTCAGAGGTATTGCCTCAGGCCACCGCGTGAACCTGTCGATGATTGTGAGGCAATACTTATAACCATGCGAGTCTCGCAAAGGCCCTATTATGTCGAGGTGTATGGTGTGGAAACGCTTGGTAGTGCGGGGAAATGAGCCCACTTCTTTCCTAACATGCCTGGAGACCTTACATTTTTGGCATGCGATGCACTCTCTGGCCCAGGAATTAATATCCTTGTTCATGGAGGGCCAGAAGTATTTTCCGGTGACTAACCGGTTTGTTGTCCTGATGCCAGGGTGCGCCAAGTCGTGAACTGCGTGGAACACTTCCTTGCGAAATGTGGCCGGAATGTATGGCCGAGGTCCCTTTTCCGAGTCTTCGCAGCAGAGCGAGAGGCTTGAGCCGAAGATGGGCAACTCCCGAAATTTGTATTTGGGGTTGGACTTGAGGCTCTGAAGTGCTGCGTCATCCACTTGCGCCTTGGCAATAGCCGAGAAATCGAGTGAGGCGGGGATGTTAACTTCGGAGACACGAGACAAAGCGTCAGCAACAATGTTGTCCTTCCCGGACACGTGCTGGATGTCCGACGTAAACTGGCTTATGAAGCTCAGGTGTCGAAGCTGACGAGGGGACGCTTTGTCGGGCTTCTGTTTCAAAGCGAACGTGAGAGGCTTATGGTCCGTGAACACTGTGAACGGCCTGCCTTCTAGGGAGAAACGGAAGTATTTGATGGACAGGTATGCGGCGAGCAGTTCGCGATCGTAGGTGCTGTAGTTCCGTTGAGCGGGATTCAACTGCTTCGAGAAGAAGCTCAACGGCTGCCAAACTTGGTCCACCTTTTGGTGAAGGGCAGCACCTACTGCGTTGTCAGAGGCATCAACAAAAACGGCTAGGGGTGCATCTTGCAGAGGGAATGCCAAGAGCGTAGCGTCAGCCAGTTGTTGACGAGATTTGCCAAACGCGCAGATAGCCTCTTCAGACCACACGATCTCTCGTGTGTCCTTAGTTTTGGGGCCAGACAAGTACGCGTTCAAAATGGACTGGAGATGGGCGGCCTTGGGCAGGAAACGACGGTAGAAGTTCAGCATGCCCAAGAACCTCCTCAACTCCCTCACTGTCTTTGGACGCGGGAAGCTTGATATCGCTTGCACCTTGTCTGGGTCGGGCTGTATTCCTTCAGGGGAAATGAAATGGCCGAGGAATCTCACCTGTTGTTGAAGGAATTTGCATTTCTCAACGTTTAGGACTAAACCGGCCTCAAGGAGACGTTGAAAAATGCACTCGAGATGGGCTAAGTGCTCAGACTCAGTGGAAGAAGCGACCAAAACATCATCCAAATATACGAAACAGAATTCGAGGTTTCGCAGGACTGAGTGAATGAACCTTTGAAAGGTTTGCGCCGCGTTGCACAATCCGAAAGTCATCCGGGTGAACTCGAAGAGTCCAAAGGGTGTGCATATTGCCGTCTTTGGAATGTCTTCAGGAGCTACTGGAATTTGGTGATAAGCCTTGGTTAAGTCCAAGGTCGAAAAGATGCGGCAATTCGCGAGGTGATGCGCAAAGTCATGGATGAGTGGAATTGGATATCGGTCAGGAACAGTCTGTGCATTTAGTCTTCTGTAATCCCCACATGGGCGCCATTCGCCGTTTGGCTTAGGGACCATATGCAGTGGGGAAGACCAACAGCTGTTTGAGGGCCTGCAGATACCCTGTTGAACGAGTTGTTCAAACTCTTTCCGTGCAATTGCCAGTTTCTGAGATGGTAGAGGACGCACCTTCGAGAAGATAGGGGAACCAGTAGTGATAATGTGGTGCTGCACATTGTGCTTCACTGGTTTGGAGAGACTACAGTTGGTAGTAATCTGGCTGAACTTTTGGAGAAGTGCCCGAACACGAGAGTCGGTAATGTCTTCTAAAAGAACGGAAAGATTATTGCCTGGGTGAGATACCATATGTCCCGACGAATTAAGGTTGGTCGTGGAATCTATAAGAGACTTGTTTTGCAAGTCCACCAGCAATCCATAGTGACACAGGAAGTCTGCGCCTAGTATGGGGAAGCTGACATCCGCCAGGATGAAACGCCACGAAAACGTCCTACGCAAGCCAAGACTCACGTCCACTTGCCTATACCCGTACGTGTTTATGCGGGAGGAATTTGCTGCCGCAAGTTTGAGCGGTTGAGGGAAAAGTTGATGATGCTGGGGTACGGGAAGGACCGAAACCTCCGCACCCGTGTCGACGAGGTAGTTGCGCCTGCTGAGAGGGTCGAAAATAGTTAGGCGACGTGGCGCTGCGTTCTGGGTGGCCGCCGCCAAGACCCCCCGCGGACCTAGTTTTTTGCGGTAGGAGAGAATCTACACGGTAGCGTACATCTTGTCGCTTTATCCCCGAATCTGCGGTGGTACCAGCAAATCCCTGGGTCCGTGGACTGTCTTGACGACCTGCTACCTGATCGCCCTTTTCGGATGGCAGACCGCGAGCGTGCTCGCGATCTGGCGCCCGAACGCTGAGCGTCCAACGTCGCCCGCATCTCGGCCATACTGGCTGTTAATGCAGCAATCTCGCGCCTCAATTCACCCACCTCATCCGACGGTGGTTGAACGGCCGCCAAGGTTGGGCGTACGTACACCTCCTGAACCTGGTCGGCCGTCGCTGCCAGTTCCTCCAAGGAACCGGAGACGCAAGCGAGGATCGCCTGGGTGCCCTCCGGGAGCCGACGCAGCCAGAGCGACTTGATCAGGTCTTCGCCGATCTTACTCCCACCCAATTGCCTCATTTCACGAAGCAATTGGCTGGGAGTTCGATCACCTAAGGTTAAACCTGCCAGCAAGTGGTCTAATTTTGCCGACTCGCTTGCCGACAGGCGCCTGATCAACCCGCTCTTGAGCTGCACATACGATGTCGACTTCACCACGTCGGACACCAGAAGTATGGACTCTTCGTCCAGGCCGACCACCGCGTAGTTGAAGCGGGTCGCGTCCGATGTGATGCCGGACATTTGGAATTGTGCTTCCAAATGCACGAACCACAGTTCGGGGTTCCGCCGCCAAAACGGAGGAACGCGTACGGCGAGGGCGGTCACTTGCGGGTTCGATGGGCCCGCCGCGTCCCTATTGTCAAAAGACATCTTGTTTCACGAAAAGTACGAGATTGAAATGCAAACGCGGTGAGTTTATTCTGAAACGCGGTGAACTTTACACCGACACGGCAGGCCGCACCCACAAATGCACGCACGAAACGAGAAAAAACGAAGCGGACGCTATCCAGCGCAGACCAAAAACACCACCAATGAGAATGGAGGACTCGCGATGTTAAACACTTGCACGCCGTCTCTTGCAGCGATTTCAATTTTTTTTATTATTATTTATACAAAAAGTTGGGACAAACTCATTACGCTTAAAGAAGAGTGAAAAATACATGCGTGCCACGCGAGCATTTTAAAGTAAAACTAAAGAGAATTTCCTCAGGTCGTTAAGTTGCAGCGGTTACATTTGGTATGTATTTCGTCGTGGGGTCTTCTTATTCCGATAGCCGAGTAATCTGATGGTGATGTCCCGACGTGTGTCGCGCAGTACACTGTGTAGAGAAGGTTTGTTGATGGGGATGATGATGTGCTTGAGTTTTTCAATTATATGACACCTCGTGCACAGCCTTGAGGAATTGAGACTTCTGCATTTGGAGCATATCGATCTTCTCGATTTGTTCTTGGACGTAATCCAGTTTCCGTTTGAAGTAGTCTTTGGAGTCTTGTAGAATTTGTAGGCCACGAAGGAGATGGCTAGCAGGCCAATGGTAAGGACGATTCCTCCGATGAACGAGGGTCCATCGAAGTGGCGGCAATTCGGAGGAGGCTTGACCGTGGTTGTTGTGCTGGGACTAGGAGGCGTCGTTGGGGTTCTTGGAATTGGCGTTGTTGAAGTTGAGGTAGTTGAACTGGTGGTTGTGCGTTAGGAAGTTCCGGGGTCACCAATTAAGTAATCCAATTACTTTTTTATTTTAATAATCCGTTAAGTAATTAACACCACTTCTCATTTCAACAATCCTTATAAATATTTAAGATATTTTTAAATTAACAATTCATATGTTGTTTTCATTAATGTACACTTAACATTCTTTTTAATTCAACGAACTCAAAAAGACTTCTCTGCTCAATTCCCAACATGATATCTATAATTTGTGACAGGTCTCCTAAAACAAAATTACTCATCGCACACTTTTCTGAGATCTTCCACTCCATTGGCGTGCTACGCAAAGTGGATAGATCCGCACCATCTATTCGCTCGCACTCGCAACATTCGAAATAAATTTCGAATGCTGCGAATCCTGCCGCGCCACAATGTCCCGGTGATCAGCCCATGCTAATATGCAAGGTTTTGATGGATAACCTTACATACAGCATTATGCCTGGTGATGTATTGCACCAGTGCCATAACAGTACAGCCAGAAATGAGATGGTCCAACGTCTCTAACGCCGAACCACACATTCTGCACTGGTCGTTCTCCACCCGTTCTTTCATGATGAGCTTTTTATAAGCTCGGGTGGCGACCACGCCATCCTGAATGACACACATAAACCCCTCCGTCTCAGCAAAGAACTCCCCAGCACACAGCCATCTGTTCGACAGATGCAAATCGACAAATGGCTGCCAAAGACAATTCACGTGTTTACGTGCATTGCCTTCGACTTCCATTCATCGATCCGCTCTTGGTCCGACTTCACCCCACTCAGAGGATTGAAGGATCGATCCTTCAAGTTAAGTGGAGTCAGTCCACAGTCTGCCTTACAGACAGCCGCATGCAAGGGACTCGCCTGCTCCTTGCTGTAAAAATAAGCGCGCAGCGAGTCGACTTGGCGATGATGTTGTGCCGCCACGTCAACCACGCCTCTACCTCCGATGTCACGAGGCAGGTTCATCCGCTCCACGGCAGACTTTGGGTGATGCATTCGGAATTTGGACATAGTTGTCCGTATCCGCCGCTGGACGTTTTCCAGATCGGTCTTCGTCCACGGCAATATTCCGAATGCATAGGCCAGTGAAGGGATAGCGAATACATTCAACACGCTTATTTTATTCTTCCCCGAGAGATGCGATTTCAGCACCAGCTTTACACGTCGCAGGAATTCGGACAGCAGAGCTTCCTTCAGATCACCAACTCGAGCATGGGTTCCTTGCAGAATTCCTAGGTACTTGCAGAAGTCTGTCTCGGTCATAGCTTCGATGTGGGGGTCACCAATGCTATGTCCGGCATGCGGCTCGTGATGACCTTTGCGGATGGCTTGGATTCGACATTTGTCTAATCTAATCTAATCTAATTATGATTATTTCCGAGTTATCACAATCTCGGCAGATGCCGGATTTTACCTAATACTAGCACTAAGTGCCAAGCATTTAGGCTCGGACGATCCTACCTACTTAAAAACTAAAGGGGCACTGGTGGTGGTGGCCGGTGGTAGGTCAGTGGGAGAATCCGTCCAGTACTCCCCGCAACATCGAGCACGTATGCAGAATGGTGTACTTCTGCATGGTTTGAACCAGACTGTGCGAAAGTCCCAGGACATCAAGGGAAGCCGTGAGGGATTTAGGTACAATACGTGTAGCTGACAATATTATGGGAACTACAACCACCCGCTCGAGACGCCAAATTTCTTTGATTTCCCGAGCCAATGGCTCATAGTTCACATTCTTCTCCACGTATTTCCGTTCAATGTTGCTATTATGGGGGATAGCAACATCAATAATATACGCGGAGCGACCCGTCTTGTCAACTAACAGTACGTCAGGCTTGTTGTGTGCGGTATGGCGATCATCAGAACTTGCCGGTCCCAATACATGCTGTAAGCAGAACTATCAAGTACTGCTTGCGGCTCGTATCGGTAAACCGGACATGTCCCCGTGATCAGCCCATGCTTGTATGCAAGGTTTTGATGGATAACCTTACATACAGCATTATGCCTGGTGATGTATTGCACCAGTGCCATAACAGTACAGCCAGAAATGAGATGGTCCAACGTCTCTAACGCCGAACCACACATTCTGCACTGGTCGTTCTCCACCCGTTCTTTCATGATGAGCTTTTTATAAGCTCGGGTGGCGACCACGCCATCCTGAATGACACACATGAACCCCTCCGTCTCAGCAAAGAGCTCCCCAGCACACAGCCATCTGTTCGACAGATGCAAATCGACAAATGGCTGCCAAAGACAATTCACGTGTTTACCGTGCATTGCCTTCGACTTCCATTCATCGATCCGCTCTTGGTCCGACTTCACCCCACTCAGAGGATTGAAAGATCGATCCTTCAAGTTAAGTGGAGTCAGTCCACAGTCTGCCTTACAGACAGCCGCATGCAAGGGACTCGCCTGCTCTTTGCTGTAAAAAAAAGCGCGCAGCGAGTCGACTTGGCGATGATGTTGTGCCGCCACGTCAACCACGCCCCTACCTCCGATGTCACGAGGCAGGTTCATCCGCTCCACGGCAGACTTTGGGTGATGCATTCGGAATTTGGACATAGTTGTCCGTATCCGCCGCTGGACGTTTTCCAGGTCGGTCTTCGTCCACGGCAATATTCCGAATGCATAAGCCAGTGAAGGGATAGCGAATACATTCAACGCGCTTATTTTATTCTTCCCCGAGAGATGCGATTTCAGCACCAGCTTTACACGTCGCAGGAATTCGGACAGCAGAGCTTCCTTCAGATCACCAACTCGAGCATGGGTTCCTTGCAGAATTCCTAGGTACTTGTAGAAGTCTGTCTCGGTCATAGCTTCGATGTGGGGGTCACCAATGCTATGTCCGGCATGCGGCTCGTGATGACCTTTGCGGATGGCTTGGATTCGACATTTGTCTAATCCAAACTCCATCCGAATATCACGGCTGAACATGTCTATTATTCTCAACAGACTTCTAAGATGCTTGTCAGTACCAGCATACAGCTTGATGTCATCTAGGTACATCAAGTGTGTCAGTTCGCACTTAGCACGTAGGCCATATTTTATTGCAAAACCATGCCCTCTAGCATCATTCAGTAGCCATGAAAGGGGGTTCAGTGCCATACAAAACCAAAGAGGACTCAATGAATCCCCCTGGAAGATGCCCCTCCGTATACGGATGGGCTCTGAGGTATTAGCACCCTCAGATGTACGGACTGATAAGGTGGTATGCCACCCTTCCATGACTGTCGCCAAAAACTTTATTAGTTTCGGATCAATGCGATACAGATGTAGGATGTCGATTAGCCAGGTATGCGGAACGCTATCAAAAGCCTTGGCATAATCGATATAGCAACTGAAGAGGTTTCTTTGGCCTCTAGTTGCTTGTCCTACAACTACCGAGTCGATAATGAGTTGCTCTTTGCAACCCCTTGACCCAACTCGGCAGCCCTTCTGCTCCTCGGACAGAATGTTGTTGGTCTCGAGGTGCGCATTGATCCTTCCACTAATAATGGACGTGATGAATTTGTAGAGGGTTGGTAAGCAAGTGATCGGTCTTGTGTCTGCGGGGTCCTGCACCGTGTCCTTCTTAGGGATAAGGTAGGTAATCCCCGCAGTGAGGAAAGGTGGAAATTCCTCCGGCCGACTCATGACCTCATTTATACTGCGTGCCAACCGACTGTGTACGCTGGTAAATTTCTTATACCAGAAATTCTGCACCCGATCCAGACCTGGGCCCCTCCAGTTCTTCGAGCTGTTTATGGCTCGTCGAACTTCCTCTTCGGTAACATCCGCGAAATTCATGCCAGGTGTATTGACATGGCGGGTGCCTTCGGCGGTGATCCACTCAGCATGCTCAGCATGCTGGGCAGGTAACCCCCAAAGTCCACCCCAATACTCTTTCGCTTCCGTCACCGAGAACTGTATTGTCTGGGCGCTCTGTTGGGATTCGTTGAGAGATCTGAAAAAGCTCCGCTGGTTCCTCGCGTATGTTGCATTCTGGACACGTCTGGAATAACTTTCGCCATACCGCCGTAACCGACTGCATATGACAGAAAGTTTCTGTTTTAGTGTGTCCAGAATTTCAACTACGGGTGTCTCACAGGGGATGGCATAGTTCCGGTAAACCCTCTGCACTTTGTTTCTCACCCGTCGGCTGGCACTGCCAGTGCTGATCTGAATCAGTCTAGCAATGTCCTGCCTTAGTGAGTCCCGCCGACGTTCCAGACGAATTTTCCATGGTGGATCTCTTTTGTCACTCAAACCAATAACACGAAAGCGAATCTTCTGACCGTGCAATCTGATAGCCGCAACTGCACCACAATACACAAGTGATTGTAGTTGCAGCAGCGACATATCAGCACACAGTCGAGATGCAATCTCATCATTGATTTGAGATAGAATTCCCGGAGTTGCTGGAGATGCATAGAGCCTGGGAATGTCTGGTCTATGCAAAGGATCCATATCCGAGAATTCTATACACGCTCTTTGGAATTCGTCCCGAACCTCAGCGGAAACCTCAGCTGGACGGTGGAGAAGAGTGCTTCGGCGAGTACTGAACCTGTTGCCAGCAGTGCGGCGTGGTGTTGTTGGTGCCGCCGCCTCTGCCCCCATCGACTCTCGGTCACCAGTTTCCCCGATGACTTCAAGTCGAACACGTTCCCTGATGGTGGCCGGGATTGTGTCGCTGCGAGTAATAAAGCGGTACTGGTCTGCGACTCGCTGCACAGTCACGTGCGCGAATTGCGGGAAACGCTCGACGAATCTCTGGTGCAACAAGGGGCGGTAAGATGTTGTACCCGCCCCCGCCGTTATTTCGTAGTAGGAGCGGATGATGAAGAGGTTCATTTCTTCAGTCCATTTCATCCGCTTCCTACGCGAACCTGCTGAAGTGGTCGCCACAGGTTGTGGCGAAACAGCTGCAGCAGGCGGAGCTGTGCTCCTGGTCGTCGTGGCGCCTAGACGTCGAACCGCCCCACGACTAGCGGTTTCGACGCCGTGCTGTCCATTACGAGAGCCCGACCCAGTCACCAAGTCAGACGACTCCCGCCGGTTATCCGCACCGGACCTTAAATTTCTCCTTCTTCTCATTTTTGGTGGTGCATTTTATCCCTAGCTGCCAGGTGTGTAGATAGCTTCCTTAGTGAGTAATCTGCAAGTCTGCAAAGTTCCTGCACTTTCCTCACCTACCCCCTGAGACGCTGCGGTGGCGTACAGCCATTCAGACTGAAGCTATCCATCCCTCCTCCTTTCACAACCGGGCTTGGGACCGGCTTCGGCGGATTATTATTATTATTATTATTCACTTAGGTTGTAGTGCGTTTACACTGAAAAGACAACTTCAACCTGCTGTAACCTTCACAGTATTAGTGCGATTTAGACCAAACTTGGATATCATGCTTCATACCATAGTCTATTTTACTACATTTTTATGACTCTAGGATAAACTTAAGGAGGCTCCTAGTCCAGTTCCCGAAAAAATTGTGATGTACTATTACTATCTTAATTTTAGGCGATATCGGTATTTAGGGTATTTTGCCACTTTGCCATTTTTTCCACCTTTCCACTAAATTGCGCGTCAATTGGTACAGTCGTTTCTCTGTGTGCCAGGCAGACAGACAGATAGATGGACATTGAACCGATTTTAATATTTTGTTTTACACAAAACCCCAAAAAGGCTAGAGAAGCTTATTGTTTTCGTCTACCCTAAGCCCATGCCAACTGGGCTGTTGACTTTCCGACGGCTAAGAAATATAACAATATTTTTGCTAATCGTCTCGGCAACATACCCCCTCAAGACATGTGTTTTCAAATGATATTTAGCTTTCTTAAGAGGTTATTTTTAATTAGCTTGATTAAACTTTTATAGCGATATGGGCGATTACCCGATTCACCTGATTCACCCACTGTTAGGGAGCGGAGAAGAGTTTCTTAGCCCTCCAAATGTTAACGGACATTTTCAGTAGTAACCCCATCTGGTGCGGATTCTGCGATAGCTCAATCCTTCACTACATTCTTCATACTGTTTGGTGGATTCGCATCCGGAAGCCACAAAATGAAGTTTACGATAATTCATTTGATTACGGCCACCTGAATGATGTCATGCACCCTGGGCTCACATATTAGTTTTCAGAATGCTTCCAGGAAAGCTTATTCGAAATTCCCAACACTCACATTGTGTCCATTCCGAATTTAAATTCAAAACATGTTTTTTATGAGACATAAACGACGTGGACAAAAAGATAAATTTCATTAGATAAATAAAGATGACGAGACCATTTAGAAATCTGATTGTCGAGGATTGGAATTCAAAATAAATTTTGGTATCTGATTTCTTGTGCAGAATAATCTTTCAGTACTGTCGGCTGAAAGTAGCTGTTACTGGAGATTATTTTATCACAAGATTAATCGAGTTATCCTGGCTAAGTATCAATCAACTGAACCTACTTTTATTGGCAGCGCGGTTTTAACGCCCATCTCCTGCGAGCATAACTCGGTTGCATATAGTTCCACGGGATCAGCGAAGATTCGCATGGATCACCGCGTAGACGGTTCCGCTGATTTTTACGATCGATCTCAGTTGTTTCCAATAAAAGACCATTGGAAAGCCACTAAATCAGTCAGTCATGGTGCATTGTTAATGTCGACGTACTAAACTTTATATTACTCGAAAGCATTACAAGTGGAAATTACCGTCCTGATGCCGAGTCGAATAGAGTTGCACTTTACAATGCAGGCCGCACGGAGGATAGGCGGACTTTAATATTTTGTTCTATTGTAAAAGCAAATGGTACGTTGCAGCAAAGTTGCGGTCTAGTGACGTGCAGCAATGTATGCGGCCTTCGTGCAAAATGGAGAGCAATAAACACATTAATTTTCCCATTGAATCCGGAACCCTCATCAAACCCTTTGGTTGACTCCATTATTTTTCTAATAGGAGTGGCTGTCGTGAGTGCACTTGTGGTATTTAAAGAAGTGCAGAAATGATATAAAATCTTGTTTTTTATAGTTGCATTGCATTTTCGCAACCACAAGCGCCCATGACATGCAATATGACCTCAACATCATATTCATCGCTATGAAATAGAAAACTTAGGGTAGCCACTATCGGTTAGTATTTATTGAAAATTAACCTGGGATCTCAAAGAGCCTACAAATATTCCAGCCCAATTCAATATCATCCACCATGCTTCCGACTAGCTTGATGACCGCCCTCCCATATGTGCATATACATAAGGACCCTGGACAACTAGAATCAATGACGGTATGATATGTTATCGGGTTGATTCTCTCCCACGTGGTATTTGATGGAATGGACTCCAATGTTAAGACCCATTCAAAAAAGCAACAGATTTGGAGTAGCCTACTTCACTATTTCGGTATTTAAAAGAAAAACTCGAACATCTGGTTCCCCCATTCTGTTACCACCAACTTCTCGAGCATGTGCAAAAAAGATCATGTCACTCTAGTTTCCAGAACACCTCTCCCCAGGCCATGATACATAAAAAGTGCTCCGAAGCTGCATTTCTTCGCGTGTCCATTACTCACCATTTGTACTTTAATTACCTCAATAAAAGATCATTCGCTAAAATGAACCATTTTGTGTGTTAAAAGCATCTTCCACTCCCCATAAGCACAGCCATTGAAAGGTTCACTCTTCTGGTGTCTAACCACAAATCTTGAGAAATCAAAGAAAAAAACACACCAGGGTTCCCAGGCTACCCAATGACTCATTACTAATCACTCCATTGATTCTGAATCTTTCCATCCATTCACACTGGATTGCAAGCAGCGGAAAGAGATGGCGGATCAGATTTTTGGCTCTTTTTGGTTGTCTTTGATTTTGCAAGAACAAATCGCACAAAAAGAGCCTTAAAGTGATATTACTTTTTGGGGGAATTAGATAGCAGAGTACGAAGGGGAACTTGTTGACCAAACAACAACAACACCTGGAAATGTGTCGATCGCTAAAAATGGACGAAGGTGGCAGCGGCAGCACCAACAGATGGAATGGTAAAAAATCATCTTTTGTTGCCGTCGTTCCTCATATCATCCTTTTTTGTGCGCTGCGGAGTCACTTACCTTTGTGCGCTGTGTTTGAAGAAACAATTACACCTTTATGAGAAATTGTAAATTAATGGGTTTTAGTTGGTTTTGGGTAATGAGAAAATTGTTTATAGATTTTTGCTCATATGGACGCTGCAAGCCGAATTCACCATCGTTTTGAGGCGAACAGGAATTCGATTTGGTTGGTTATGAACAAATCGATTCCGGGAAGAATCTTTGAAATCGCATGGTTCCATGATTGGCGATCTTGCGACTAGAAGTACACACTTTTGTATTTAGAATTTTAACAGTCGACAGTTCACCAAATACTAAAGAAAAGCTAAAGTGTTTGAAAACCTACATTACGGAATGTAATCTTCGAATAGCTTGGAGGTCAATGCGATTTCCGGCAAAGGGATATATGAGCTACTCTGAGAGCAGTAGCTCCACGCAGTGAACATCAGAGCGTCCGAAAACAGATAAACACATT
The DNA here is from genome assembly GCF_905115235.1 of Hermetia illucens. Taxonomy (NCBI): domain Eukaryota; kingdom Metazoa; phylum Arthropoda; class Insecta; order Diptera; family Stratiomyidae; genus Hermetia; species Hermetia illucens. Next base: position 117,205,411 of record NC_051851.1, on the reverse strand, counting down.
TACCTACTTATATTTGGTGGACAATGATCATTTTGACCATTTCCAGTCATAGTTGTCATTATAAATCGTGTCTAAAATGGTCCCTACATTTGTCAAGTACACTTGATTGCGTGTTCAAGTTTTAGGTTTGGACGTGCAGCGGAACCAACTAGTCCTCCAGTTTAGGGGTCGGGCATGCCTGAAAACCCTACACCGAAAACCGACGTGTCGAAGCCATGAAAGAACCCTCGAACAGGATAGATTTTACAACGGCGAACGACAACGAAAATGGAATAATGACTTACGCAGAGAAGAGCTACTACACCATATTTTATTGTCGCCATGCAGTAAACTATGTGCTCGGAGGAGGTTTCTTAATCAGCCAAAAAATGGAACCTGCTGTTATCAGCTTTGAAAATATAAGCGAGTGGCTACGCACTCTGCGTTTGCGAGGCAAGTTTAGAAATATAAACCTCGAAACTTTTCCCAAGTATGATATGAGTCATACTTGGAGATATTAAAAGTCAAATAGAGACGGAGCCCGTACTCAGGCGATACGTCGGCTCCCATAGCTTACATAAAAACACAATGCCTTAATAGCCGTAGCTAACAGAAAACCTGGAGATGAAGCATCAACAAATGATCCTCACAACCACCAGAAGAACGCTATCATTGATACAGCCATAAACATTCTTGGCCCCAGCCGCAAAATAAGTCGGGACGCGTAGTTCGACGATGAATGTAAGCTAGCAACGAAATGCAGGAATTATTCATACCGGGTAATGCTGTACTCTCAAACCACGCGGCGTCCTATCACGAACTCCGTCGAGTGGATAGGTGACCATACAGACAGAAAGAAGGCGCTGGAGAGAACCAACAAATCTGAGAACTCGAAAAGTAAGGGAAGCAATGGCACCAGGGACGGAAGTTTTACCAACAGGTTGCTCAGTCGTAGCAAAGAGTGAAATCTGATTTCCGATAGAATGGGCATATTGGAATACTCTGATGAACTCCTCAACAACCAAAATAACAGCGAGTTGGGGATCTCACCAACTGGGGATGTGTTACGAATGGTGCCAACACCAAGTCACCAAGGCTTAAAAATCATAAGTCGGCAGGAGCCGATGAAATTACGCCCGAATTGGCTAACAATTGAGGCCACCAATTACACCAAGCAGTTCATTAGCTTATTCTCAACGTGTAAGACAATGAATCAATGCCTCACGACTGGCAACGAGACATTATCTCTCCCATACATAAAAAGGGGCATATCACACAGTGCAGTAACTATAGAGGTATCACGTTGCTGAGTACTATTTATAAAATATTCTCTTCTATCTTGCTAGCTCGGTCCATACCAAAGAGGCTTCACTCCAAACAAACCAGCAACAGATCGGATTTTCTCTCTGTAGCAAGCAACGAAAAAACTGTCGGAATAGGGCCATCAGTTGCACCATCTTTTCATCGACTTTCAGGCCACCTATGATAGCATAGACTTTTATGAATGTGTGACGTCAGATAAAAACAGCAACATCACTCTCGAACGCGCACGGTTGTTGGCTGTCAGCATGACCTATTTCAGCTTACAAAAACTATTTCGTTCGAAAAGTCACACCATGAAGTCAAAACCCTTAAGGTACAAAACAATGATCTTGCCAGTCTTAATGTATTCCTCGAAGACTTGGGTCATTAGGAAGAAATCTGCGAACTCGTAGGTATGCATATCTCCTGCCTACTCCTTTTGCGGAGTATAGGGCATCCATACGGTCTCTCTTTAAGGTTTTGTGTTAAAGGAAGACCCAATAAAATCGTTTTGTTGGCTACCTGTCCGTCTGTCTGCCTGTCACACCCAATATAGCTAGAAACCACTGAATCTGTTTCCATGAAATTTGTTTAGCACGTGATTTCCTTTCCATGCAAGAAGTAGCATGAGTTTGTTCCAATAGCAGTTAGCTTAAGAGGGGCTCCCCATAAAAGTGAAAGGATGATGTAACATCTTTTTATTATGGTCATGTGGGGTATCAAATGAAATTGTTCAGTTACACGTTTTGGAAACTAGTCAAAATCAGCTGGGTGATGAGGGTTAAAATGCGAAATTTACACCAGATAAATTCAACAGTTCTCATTCTCACTACACACCAAGTGAATTGGGGTCCGTGGGGACTCGGTTGTAAAATGATCATCCGAAAAATCGGCGCTCTAACTAAAACCCGCTCACTTAATGTCCAACAGGTGGACCGCATTGAGCGACCTAATACTCTCCAAAATATGTCGTTGGGGTTGGTGGGGCAGCAGCATGAGAAGCGCCAGGAATTTTCCACTTTTGTTGTGAAAGAGCGCGACGAGGCAGCTCTCTCTATGAAAAATAAGAAGGCAGTAAGACCAAAAAACTCTACCATTGGCAATATTCCACGCTTGTCCGAAGAGGGGAGTGAAATTTTCCTTGCACTGGAAGGTAGCGAGACTCGCTCTTATCAGTAAAGACAGAGGAGGCCTTGAGTCTGTAGCCGAGAAACGCACGGAAAACTCATCAGAAGTAGACTCACTGATTCGATACGTACTGCCAGGAACTTAAAGCAAGGAAACCAACAGAAGATGGTTCATCGAGATGGGGAGCACAGCCGTCGACCTCGACCCTTCAATTTCGTAAAATGGGCAGATATACTAGTCACATTAGTTTCGTGTATATTGAACGACTATTTACTATCGCTGAATCAAAACTTCAAAGAAGTAGGATATTGGCCGAAGCCTTTCCGCAGCTGAATATTGTGTTTACTAATAAGAAATCCCTATATTTCCTGTAAAAGCAGGAGTAGTATAATAGAGAGCAGGAGAATGATGAATCAGATGGAGGAACCCACCGAATAGGGGGGTGTCATAAGAGAGAAGCTTAGCACTGTATATACAAAGTTAAGCGTCAACAAAGCACCTTTTGAGGATAGAATACCTATCGAGGTTCTGAATAAGATTGTAAAATCAGGACCGGGGTGGTTCATTTTCACTTTTAATATCTTCTTGGTAGAGGGCACTTTCCCTAATCAGTGAAAAAGCAGCTGCTGAATCTAGTACTAAAGAGTAGTAAATACTTCGTGAACCATCTAGATATTGCCTGATTTATTTATTAGACAATATTTTAGGACAGGTGGGAGGCATGCCGGAGTAGTAGTATGAATTTCGGGTCGCCCGATCACCAGTGGGTACCATCAATGTAGTCGTCAATACACAGAGAAAGTAATTGCAGGTAAATAGTGCGTTATCATCACACATATGGTATAAGGAATTCCTTCAACTGTATATAAGAGCAACATATTAAATATTACTTCCAGAGCAAAGGTTAGGCAGCGTCTTGACTCTCAATACTGGCGTATGCTAAATAAATATTTGTAAACCGACAGAGTGTTTCAACGGTTGGGGCAGGGCATATTATCCTGACCACGCGGCAAGCTATACTCATTACCAGCGCCGATTAAAGGGGCCATTCCGTGTGAAAGCCATTTTTTTTTGCTTTCTTTAGAAATTTTTTAGAGAAGAACTGATTAAAGATACAAATACGAATTTTTCACCATAAATTTACTAATATCTTGAGCATCACCATTTAAGGGGGTCATCCCGTATGTCGGATACGGGATGACCCCCTTAAATGGTGATTCTGGTAGCAGATGAACATCTTTAGGATATTTTATGAAAATACAATATAAAAGATTTTGTGAATTTCTTATGTATTTGAGTGGATATTTGTCCCATTGGGTGGCATTGCATAGCTTTTTTTATTCCGGGAGTAAGGAGTCTTGTGTTTTGGTTTGAAGAGGAGTGAAACTTTTAGTCGGGGTTTAGTACAAAAACAGAACACAAAATGACAAAACGGAAAGTGTATTTACGAAGCCTTCAAAAGCTAACCACAAGAGCTCTAGAAATTGGCGAATACATTTCTTCGTTCCTTTCTTTATATTGTTTTGATTTATTTTTTTTTATCTTTTTAAGATTTTGCGTAAACCGAAATCTTATTAAAATCGATTCATTGTCCCTCTGCCTGGACATATGGGAACTATGAAATCTCATGCATGAGTGACATAAATTTATTGGGAGTGTACAGGGTGGCTCCCCATACATGCAAAAGGGGGGATGTAAATATTTTGTTTACTCGTTGTACCCATGTGGGGCATCAAACGAACGGTCTCAATTAGTACTTTCATAAGAAAATTTGAATACTTAAAGTGAGACAGGACTTATTTTCGGACACTACCCAACCCCAAAATCTGGAAAAATTCAGGGTGGTACGCCTACATGAAGTACAGACCTCAAAATATATCCCACTCCGATATCTGCCCAAATAAACGTATTAATAGTATTTTAACAGCTTTTGAATATTGTGTTTTATGTAAAACAAAACCTGATAAAAATAATTGACACCAAATTTAGTGGGAAGGTCGCCAATGCCTACAATGAGTTACATCGTTCTACGTGGAATCTAGGGGGGGGGGGGGGCTTCTCCATCACCGAACGTAATCATGTGGGGTATGAAATGAAAGGTCTAAAGTAACACTTTTCAAACGTGGTCTCAGTTCTTACATCTAATGGACAAGGAGGAGGGAAAGAGCTGAAAGTGGTCATTTCTTTCTCGGACGCATTCTCAGAACCTACCCAACTGAAAAATCTGAAAAAAATCACGAAGCTGCCACTATACAGTGCTTCGGCTCCGTAATACTCTCCACACCGATATCTGTTTAAATAAAGTTAATAATAACATATTGCTTTAATTTTTGATAATTGACTTCATAACCCCACATAAACCCATCCTAAAATCATGAAATTCCGCTTCAGTAGCAAGTGATACATGCTAGGCACTAATAGGAAAAAATGTTCACTAAAATGTTTTTATATAAAAAATACACAAAACCGTTCATATCTGAAGTGTCCAGCTTCTGGTTTCCTGACCTATTGTATCTGTTTTAGATGAACTTCTTCACATGTACTAATAATGTTAACTACTGTCAATACATTGTTTTCCAGATCAAATTACAGTACTGGGAAAAAAAACCGGTCACTTAAGTACGCTCTACTTAGTCTCGCGTAAGTCCGTTATTTGAATTTGAATTGGCCTGCAGTTTTTTTGTTGTATGAATAATATGTATAAATATTATACAGATGTGAAGAAGGTATTAGCACCGTTAAGTGGTAGTTTCTCGCAGTGTACGTTTTTGAAGTGCATTAATTAAAAAATAAAATGGCAAAACCACGTCATATCGACAAAGGAGAAATAATTGCCTTATTCCATGACAAATGTAGCAGACGACAAATAGCGGTCATTGTGGGCTTTAGTGAGTCCTCTGGAGCTGACTTTTTGAAAAAATTCTGGGCCACTGGGTCTACTGGCCGAAAACGCAGAAGGAACGCTATTTATGGGCGAAGGATCACGAAAATTGGACACTGGAACAGTGGCAAACCATAATATTCTCCGATGATTACTAATTTAATATTTTTGGGTCGGAGGGGATCCACCACGTATGGAAAAGATCAAGTTAGCGATTCAGTGGGAAGTGTAACCAGACTACTGTACGCCAGTCGTTGAGCGGGATGATCTGCGGTTGCTTTTCGTTTTATGATGTGAAAGGACTTTCATTAATTGATAGAAGAGTCAGTGGTCCAGCCTATAAACGAATTTTGGAAGAGCAACTGATACCTTGCATTTAAGAGCAATGTTAGTATTCAAGTGAGATCGTTCTTCAAGATGATTCTGCTCCCTGTCACAGGTTGCACATTGTAAGTAATAATTTCTTTAGCTGTTTTATAAGAAATATTGAAGGTTTCCCAATTATTTGCCATTTTTTGCTTCGGAAATGTGCAACTTACTGGCCGAAAACTCAGTAAAGCAGCTGACTTCGCCCGGGAGCAGCCCAAATTTAAAAACCATAGAAAACTTATGAGCACTAATGAAGGAAAAAGTAGCTGAATAGAAGCCAAAAAGCCAACATGAACTGGATTTCATCCTCTTAAGAACGTGGAATGACGAAATTGACCTACATATTTGCGTAATTGGCTTTTTAAAAAATAGAGCGCAATTGAATTTTATCCCTGATCACGCGAAACTGCACTTATCGTATCTCCCATGAAGTCCCTAGCTTCCGGTTTCCCTACTTGTTATGTATTATTGTTTGATAATTGCTTTTTCAAATATTTTTCTATATATTTTGGGGAATTTTTAGGTCATAGTGGCATGAAGTCGGGCTAAGTTTTCTTTATTTTAGGACTCCCTCTTCTGCTACTTCAATTTGATGCGCGAAATTAATACTAACGAAGGGACATACGGAACGGCGCAACAACCGGTATCCGGTCTAGGCCTCCCTCAATTAGGAACTCCAGACATCCCGATTTTGCGCCGAGGTCCACCAGTTCGATACCCCTAAAAGCTGTCTAGCGTCCTCACTTACGCCATCGCTCCATCTCAGGCAGTATCTGCCTCGTCTTCTTTTTCTTCCATAGATATTGCCCTTATAGACTTTATGGGTGGGATCATCCTCATCCATACAGATTAAGTCACCCGCCCACCGTAACCTATTGAGCCGGATTTTATCCACAACTTGACGGTCATGGTATCGCTCATAGATTTCGTCGTTATGTAGGCTACGAAATCGTCCATCCTCTTGGGGGGGGGGCCAAAAATTCTTCGGAGGATTCTTCTCTCGAACGCGGCCAAGAGTTCGCAATTTTTCTTGCTAAGAACCCAAGTTTCCGAGGAATACATGAGGACTGGCAAGATTATTGCCTTGTACAATAAGAGCTTTGACCCTACGTTTCGAGCCGAACAGTTTTTGTAAACTGAAATAGGCTCTGTTGGCTGCCAACAACCGTGCGCGGACTAAATTATGCCCAGTAAAAAACTGAATCGAACTATTGCCCTCTTTAAGCTTTACACAGAAACACTGAAGTTTGAGGAGACAAAAAGCCTTACACTACATGTGTTAACAAAAATTTATGAGAGTGCAGTGAGACGCTGTGCGCTAAAATGTGATTTTATCTTCCTACTATCCAGACAAAAACATCTGTAAATCGTAGTTGTTTGAATAATCGGTTATATAACAAATTATTTAAATAGAATGGACCCCAATCCACAAGGCAATTATAAACTCCAGAAGCAAGTAGGCTCTAACATATAAGAAACTACAAACGGGCGCACTCTTAGTAATCAAAACTGAAATTATTATATGTACAGAATATGGGCTATAATGCTGTCAATATATATTCCCTTCCCTCCTTTGTCGTGGCGAAACTCCAAGCGTTCAAAAATTTTATTAGGAGCATTGTACTGTACCTTTCGGAGGTAGTTTCGCCTAACGATGGAGGATTCGAGGGGAATGGCTTTTCGTTTTATAAGCACATTGGCTGCATATAACCGAGACAACTACTCCAATTTCTCTCATGGGTAGTTTAAGAAGCAGTATTCCATTAAATTTCCTAATATGGTTTCCTCAAAAGGACAACAAAAGTGACGCTCTAGTGACTTTGGGTTCTTTTTAAAAGGTTTTCCCATGCCGGAAGGAACTCAAATTTACCTATTCGGCTGGGTGAAGCTCTGCAATTTTATCCTTTAGAGCTGAGTTAACAGTGGCTCTTGGCGAGCCAGTCTGTCAGCCCCCTCATTACCGAACACTTACCGCCCTGGAACCTATGTCGGGAATGTTCGTATGATCAGCTAAGTTCCGGCCACTTTTTGGCAGCTCCGCACCAATTGACTTGATATGGTATTGCTACTTTCGAAGTCGACAATACCCGACCAAAGGGCCGGCCAAAACAACGATAGCTTCATACGCTAGGTGCTAATTTGAGAGCCTCTCGTCTTAATCCCCGCTTCTGATTGGGACAAAAGCAGGAAAAGAGGAGTTGTTATCCTATTCTGATAACGCTGACTATCGGAATAGGTTTCAATAGCGCTATGTTTGTTATAGATATTCTTCTATTGTTAATAGAATGGCATAAACCTCCACCTGGAATATAGTTGCTATTATTTGAGTCGGATTTTCCCAAAATACCTTTAAGATGATAATCAGTTTGTACGTCCTATAGTTATTGTATCTGCAATCCTGGAAAATAAATTGTGTTCACCTAACGCACTAGCCGATAGTCAAAAGAGCACCCTGGGTGGTCGGAATCGACATAGAAGGTTGGCTATCCCGAAAACATAAAAAGATGACAAAACTAATAGTGCAAATCTGCCGCCTAATAACGGAGCTTCACTGAAGTTCTCTGTCGACACGCGCTTGTACCTCTTTGTGTTACGTAGGCTCGGGAATAAATGGATACTTCAGTCCCTTAAGTGTCATTTAAACGAGGCGCGAACATTACCATATGAACCTAAGGACTGCTTGGCGCCTAATGGCACAAAACGCCCCTGGGAGCTCAGCTCATTGCGTCTTGCGTTGAATCCGGTTGAACACCCGTGGAGGCAACGTATTCCCTAAGCCCCTTGTCTGTGTCTCAATCTCTAATTTGCTCATAAGATGTGGATGCAGAAATGAGGACCTCAAATGTGTACTCATTGCATTTATTTTTTTAACAGTTCACATGGATTTACCTGTTTGCAAATCGAAAACGAGGCGCGTACATTTCGATATGAACTTAACTAATAGCACAAAACGCCCCTGGCGACTCAGCTCAATGCGATGACCTTTCAACTTAAGCAAACAGAACTTGCGATATATTCATAGATACCCCTTCCCAGGGGTACAGCAACGGATTGTTACTGGTACTACTAGGAGCCTGTCTAATAAAAAACCACCATGTCGTGCATTCGCCTTTGAATCAGCTAGAAAATTCCTTGACAGAAGACAGATTAGTAGAGGTGACCGACTTTCAAATGCAACAGCTACGGTTCGCGAACTACTTAAGTACATCTAAGTGTAATTTTGCGATGTTTCAAGCGATTAAATTATTTGAAATAATTAATTGCTTTTTTCTATTCGCTAATGTTATTTGTTGGTGATATTTCAGGAACCACCTGTTCCCTTCATCAGTGTTAATAAGTCCCGGGGAAGCAAGCCTTAATTATTTCAAATATGCAAGTGCAGCTGTTCGATGACTTAAAAATGCGTCCCTCAAGCAGTCATTTTTACCAAACGCGCGATTATTCTGCTGAATGTAGAGAAGAGATGAGCATGCAGTGCATCTCAGGAAATTCTCATTGCAAAGATCCAGATTTTTTTTTTTCACTATGCAGGAATTGTCGTTAGATTGGTCGCATATTTGAAAACTTTTTGTTACGATTCGGAAAAAATAAAGAGGTGTCATTCACCTATATGACCTGACGATGCCAGACGAGGAAGGGCAGCAGACAGCGCTGCCTGAAAATTGGGGACAAGGGAAACACCGATTGAGGATGTAATCCGCCCGGGATCTTTCCTATCAATCGCGACGTTCCAGTCTTGAGTTTCACAGTGCCCTGCGTGTGTCCTCTGCTAGGTACGCGCAGTATCTCTCGTTTGATATCAGTCTTAAGGGGGTCCACGCCTCTATTAAATAATAGTGAAAATTCGGATAATGGCATGTGATGAAGTATCCAAAAGGACTGCTCCTCCGCAGCGTGAGTCAGCAGCATTTCCGGGCAAGACATCCACGATCAATTTCGTAGTCCTTTTAGGTGTCTGGGACAGTCTTGCTTTCTAGGTCAACTTAGGCCATGGAGATCAGGCATATAACCAAGCAAAATGGCGCAGCTGATCAACACGTTCCAAATCCACCCATGTAAAGGACAAATGCCGATGAAGAAAAAGAAGAATGTTTAATATAACAATATAAAAGGAAAATATCGATAAATTAGACATCATCGAGTAAGCGCTGGAGCAATGGTTGGGAATATAAAATCGATTTATACCCGACTTTCTTCTGCATTTATACTAGCGTCGACAGACCTTAAAAAATATTTCGGATGAACCAAACACGACATCGTCCGGGCTGATCAAATCTCATTATTCAACCTCGTCCGAACAGTAGCCTTTACCGACGAATTGGAAATATTTATGTAAACCGAAGCAATTCTTTACCACTTAATTATTCGAGAATCATCGTACCTGCGCCAACGAGAAAAGTACGAAAAATCCTAGGTCTCTTAAAACAAGGCACGGAACTGCAAACTGGATGCGATAGTTAGTTGTTGCCACTACGAACTACATGGTCTTCAGGGAATTAAACTTATTTCCACAGATCCAGTCCCCTCAGCAAGGTAGGGGCCGTTAGGATTCTTAAATGTGTCCTAAAAAATGCAACTTAAGATTGTCATCCACAAGAATAAAGAGGTATCTCCCCTACAACTTTGTCGAAACCACTGAAGCTCAAGAGCCATATATTATAACAACTTTGACAAGTGGGTTAAAGAATTGGAATAATCAAGGCTAGTAACTTAATGGGAGAAAGAAAAGGTTCACTTTCACAAAATGGCCAATTCAAAGTTCATTTTCAAAGAATATAAATTTAAGTCGAAAATTGAAAGAAGTTATAGGCATTGACCATGTACGCTACATTGCTGCACCGGATTTGTCTAGAACTTTACTTAGGCGTGGGCGGACTGGTGTATATGCCACCAACCGGCTATGAATAAAAAATTGACGATTTAGGATCCCAACCGGAAAAACGACGACGGCAAAGTTGCACAAGCTTCAAGGAAACGGAAAGGTCTAAACACAGGCATTAATACTGGGATCTGAGAAAAGCACTTCCATTCAAGTTTATTCAAAATTAATAAATCAAGACTACATAAAGCAGTCATTTCTGCAATTCTGCAAAAAATTCAAATTCAACTGTTTTAATGGTGAGTACAGACAGTAATTCATGGTAAGTTTACCTCATTTAATCGAATGAACCAATTTGTATTCACTGAAGAGCTATGGAATGGGGGATAATTAGAACGTTCTTACGCAAAACGGGCTACACACCCTTATTTAGATATAATATAAGGATGTAATGAAAAATGAAAGCCTTTTACCCTACGACCGAAAAGTGTACTTTACTGTGGATAGGTAGGAATCGAAGTTGTCATTAGTACTAGACAACATAATTATTTTTCCTAATGCTCGCATAGCTAGACTATTTTCAGATTAGATTCCTTTTCTGCTTGAACGAATATGAACCGCAATTCCAACATATGTTGCCTTACCCTATCCATACTATCTCTCAGCCATCATTGCAACATATGTACCCATACTTGCCTAACTCCAATCCTAACCCAAAAACCATCGCCATCACCATCAGCCGCACCGATAACTGCATGAATAAACTGGACAATAACTGGTTCTAGGACATTAATCATTGCCGATGGCGTAGTTTATTCGCCAAACTGGTCGACATGAATAGTTGCGACGATTCTCCCACGGTAAGTGCCAAACAAAAGGCTTCCGATACCAAATCCATCTCGGCAGCAAAAGTAGATGGAATTAAGCAGCACAGCAGCATGAATACTGTAAGAAAGTGAAAAGAGTGAGAGGGGGCCCGATCTGGCAAAGTGTATTCAATAGAGTGTTCTGTCGACGAAGGGGCGAAGATGGGAAAGGAGGTCGGACGAAGTCTCAAGATCTTTTTTCATATCCAACTCCACCGGTACGGTGAGAAGTTAGTGTCCCTTTTTTGCACCACTTTTTACGAACCGTGGATTTATAATGTGCGCCGAACTCGTTTATTGCGCCACCGCTGTTGCGGTGACCGTCTTCTGTCCGTCCTCGAACCAGTGACCATACACAGGATAAGAAGGTCCAATCAAGTGTTATCGTCACTACTCACTGACTCTCTCCGAGTTCCAGTTGCACCACATTCACCTCTGTTCAAGGCAATACTCGTATCTTGAGTCATCAATGATGAATTCAGCGGAAGCCGCAAAGCAAAACTAGCGTTTTTATTCAAAAATGTGGCCAAAAACTATTTAAATGACATCAAGTCTTTGTGGGGTTCTGAATTCTGAAAACTAGTTTTTAGAATGGATCCAAATTGGATGGAAATTACATAATTTGAGATTCACATCCGACTATAGAAATAGCTGGAAGGATGGTTCAATGGTATCTTTACGAGAATTACCTCTAGAGTGGCAACACCCACTTTTTCGCGGTCTAACGATCTTACCCTGACCAAGGAGACACCTCGCGATCCAAGATGAGATTGTTTGCAGATACGATGGATGAATTGCAGCGAAGAAGTTCAAGAACCCGAAAATGTGCAATCGATTTTTTTACTTGTTTCACTAAACTTCCTCTGGTATGCACTTTATTGTGCTTAGTTGCGCGTTTTGATGAAATTTGCAGTTTCATTAATTCGATTGGAAACCTGAAGCACTTTCCAGTGGAATTTTATTTTGTTTAAATTTAAGTTGGCTGCTGGCTTTGGCTGAATTGGAGTCCTGCATTGAATCTATTTCAACGTATTAAATGGGCACAGCCTATCGGGTTTCCTCATTTACGCGAACACATCTTTAACACTTTTTTCATTGAGATGCATTCCCTGGGAACAGTGGTTGGTTCCAGCTCCTTCTAAATTTGGTTTGGGAGAAGTGCAATGTGGATGGTTCCTTTTGTCATCCATCTTCAACCACCTTCATACCATCTGATCCCTTCCTCCGATTTCGAAGCATGGTAAGTGCATGCACCGTTTTTATTCTCGATGGGGCTTCAATCGTTCTGATGAGAACGTCATTTAAAGTAAAATCTGAACTTATCAAGATTTCGTACGTGAATAAGAAATATAATCCATTGAAAGAATACAATGACATCATTCAGGTGCATTTGGAGGTGTGTTAATGATCGTGGGAAACGATTTTCAGATTACCGCAGACGATGGCCGTTGCATGCACTTTCTTTTGTGAGAATAAATGAAGAACTGAATATGCATTTTTTGCGGTTCTTTTGCTCTTAGCAGCGTGAAATGCATTATTTGCTAATTTCAATTTGACGCTTGTACAGAGTACCTTGTTCTGCCTATGTATGTTTGTAAAACTGCAGATTTTCTTCGGGTGCCGGAAGAAGTGAACCACACTTACCTACAATACATCCGTCTGTTCACTTGGGATGTGGGTGTGAAATTAATAATATTTCGCGAGTCCTTTTTCCATGCCTGAAGAGGGTAAAACTTTATGATGGGGGAGGCGGACGTTCCCATTTTCAAACCCGAATAAAACTCGTGGAGGTGGTAAAATCGCAGCGCACTCCCTTAGACAGTTAAGTCGCTGCCCTCCCTTCCACATCGCGACGATAATTGCCTCAACTTTTTAATTATACGGAAATAGGCCCTTTCCGGAGGCGCCATAACCATTCAAAGGGGTATAATAACACTAATCGTTGACGCAACAATCCATATTGGATCAGGGCCTTGAAGTGTGTTAAAACGCACTACACTACAGTACACTGTAGGAGGCAATGTTGTCAGCATTGCGCTCGCCCGAGCTTATTGCCCTGATTTGACTCAGATACTCATTCACAGCTGAGTCGACTGGTATCCGACATCTAGTCACGATAACAAATCCCTCTGCCACCAGTGAGATTTGAACCGCGACCTTCCGCTACGCGAATAACCACCACAACTCTTCGACGACGTCAAAAAAAGGAACTTACTTCTTCCTATAGTTACTTTATCCTCTTTCTAACCGGAGTGAAGCTGACAAATCAAACTTTACCATAATGATACCAAAACATCCCCCATTTGAAGTGCCTTTACTTTTTGAGGAGGTGACCACTATGATTTTCAACGGGCTTTTATAAGGAAGATATTCCGCTTCTCCATTCATCCTTTCCTTTCCGGATGAGGTTCAAAGTTAAATCTTAGCGTTTTGACATGAAAATAGCCCTAATTCGGGGCACCCTTACTCTTTAATTGGGGATCGCCGCCGTAATTTTTTAACGAATTTCTCCTTAACGCGAAAATGTGCAATGAGCAACAATAACGTAGATAGGATCAAAATATTTTCCAATGCAAAATATTTTTATATACCAATTTTCATGGGAATCGGTTAAAAAGTTTCAAACGCTATCAATCCCAAACGGATATATATACCAACTATCCCCAATTCCATATAAATATAGAGAAGCCCAGTCCGGCAGACTTTATTCGGCCTGTGTATGTTTGCAAAAACTGCTGTTTTCCTCACGTTCTAAAATAAGTGAACCAATTTGATGGTATATATGTCATTTCACCATGAATGTGGGTGCCACTTTGAATGTGGGTTTGCGAGTATGCTGTAAAAAGTCTGTGAACTAGAAAATTACAAAGAGCAACCACACCAGGCGCGGAAGTTTTACCAACAAATCAGCAGGATGAAGCCTTATACACCTCAATGCTCAATCTGCCGAGACAAAGAGGGAAATCTGATTTCCGACAGAATGGGCATATTGGAGCGATGGGTTGAGTACTTTGATGAGCTACTGAACAACGAGAACATGGGCGAGTTGGAGATCCCGCCAACTGAAAACGACGCTCAGAACATCATTGGCCCATACCAAAGAGGTTTCACTCCAGGCAAGTCAGCAACAGATAAGATTTTCTCAGTGCATGACGCGGTGGAAAAACTGTTGGAATATGGACAACAGTTGCACCATCTGTTCATCGACTTTAAAGTCGCCTATGATAGCATAGCGAGGGTAAAACTGTACACGGCCATGAGAGAATTCGGTATCCTGACGAAATTAATAGGACTGACTAGGCTGACCCTGACTAATGTGCGAGGCCAGATAAAGGCAGCAGGATCACTCTCAAGACCATTCGATATCAACAACGGTCTACGACAAGGAGATGCCCTATCATGTGTCCTCTCTAACTTGGCCCTCCAAAAAGTGATCCGTGATGCTGAGGTAAATGCAAGAGGTACGATCCTCTTCAAGTCCACCCCACTACTAGCCTATGCTGACTATATCGACATCCTGGGAAGAACCACCCGAGACGTACAACCTGCCTTCATCCAGATCGAGCAGGAAGTAATTGGCGCGAGATCTTGGGCTACACATCAATGAAGGCAAGATAAAATATATGGTGGCAACTTCAGCACCGAAAACGAATCAACCAACAACTTCAAATCGCACTGGTCAAACAGGAAGAATAAAGATAGGAGAATACAACTTTGACACCGTTACAATTTCTCCTATTTAGGGTCGAGAATCGCAACCGATAACAGCTACGATGATGAAATTCGCGCATGGTTGTTGTCAGCCACCAGAGCCTATTTCAGTTTACAAAGACTGTTCCGTTCGAAACGTCTCACCATAGGGTCAAAGCTCTTACTGTACAAGACCATAATCTTGCCAGTCCTCATGTATCTATAAGGGCAATATCTACGGTAGAAAAAGAAGACGAGGCAGAACCTGCCTAAGATGGCGTAGATCAGGATGCCAGACAGCTTTTAGGGATATCGAATTGGTGGACCTCGGCGCAAAACCGAGATGTCTGGAGTTCCTAATTAAGGCAGGCCTAGACCGGATGCCGGTTGTTGCGCCGTTGATGATGATGATTATTGAGTAGCTCCAGCAATATGAGTTAGAAGTGCGTCAGTCAGCCGTGTCAGGCAGTGGATTTTCAATTAGTCCAAAAATGAAATGGTCGCCTCATGAAACACGGTCTCGGATTGAAAATGAATAAAATTGAATTTTTGAAACAGGCACTATCATGATGGTGATGGAAGGTCCCGCGACTACATTCAGATCCGGCCTTTGATAAAATAAAATGGGGCAACCGATCACCATAAACCGTTCCCGCTTGTAAACGGAAAAAAGTTAAAGAAAAGGAAGAAGAAAATCGGACCTATCGTGCATTCAGCTGTACATTGTGTGGCTTGCTCTTCGGCAAATTCGGCAACAACTAGCCGTTTTTGCTCGAAGTTTTGTAATTCGTACACCTTGTTGAAGTATAAACTCAAGCGCGCATATTTTCAAATCATGCATATGACTTTTCTGATGTTTCAGCAACTTTGTCATAATTTTGGCGTGGGTTTTATTCTTCTCTTCTTCTCGCTCTATTTTGCATCTCTTAAAGTAGAGGTAGAGTAAGTTTTATTCGTTCTATTTCCATTCATAAGTCTCGTTCTCGTTATTAACGGCCACGGTGCTTCATGACGCAACCAACCAGCTTAAATTCCATAACGCACAAAATGAAGTTACCGATCATTTTGATCTCCACGGAAGCCCAAAATGTGAGACCGAGTTCAAAATCAAGAAGATCACTGCGACGACGGTCAAGATGAGAGCCATTGAAAAACCATATATGGCAACGGAGATCAACACAAATCCGTCCCCACGCGCCTTACCATTTTCCCGTGGGTTGGAAACTTACTCGTATGAGATTTTAATTATCATCTAGGTTGACAAGAAAGCTATTGAAATTGGCAAATCCTGAAGTATACAGTAAGAACGATCCTACCTGAAAATAATTCCATCTAAAAAGAACGACTCCAACCTTCAACCCTCAGAACAAGCCAGGAGTATTCAAAATAAGTGCATTCCCCATGGAAATCGAATAAGGAATCCTAAAAATACCCGTTTGCTACAACTGGTGCAAGAATTTCCTGCAAGATGGGTTGCTATATGATACGCGAAAAAAACAACTGAATTTGTGTATAGCTTAATGGTAGATAACGCAGCCAAAGGCCTTTAGCGCTGGGATTAGGGCCAGTTTCGGATGAGATTTTTTACTTAAAAATCACAGTGTTCTTATAATCATGGATCAATAAACACCTGTTTGGTAGTTGTAATATTTGAAAGTTTAGCCCGCAATGAACCGAGAGATTCTCAAATCACTATTCAGCATCAAGTCATCGCCTTCGCGGCGGGATAACTGAAAACTAAGGTTATCTCCTTGTGTAGTATGTATTCCTTATTCAAACATCTCAGAGAAATCCCGCTTTCATAAATGACCTCTATTCTGCAAACACTTCGATTAGGGCTGGTATCCACGAAGACTTGCAACTTAATTGGTGAATGAAACATATTTTTATTCAATCTGGTAAAGCTCCGTCTCATGAATAAAGTCACTGATGACCTAAGAAAATAGAATTATTTCGTTGTTTTAACGGCGGCAGAAATACATATTGCAGTTTATATGGTGTTGTTACTAATCGGTTAATCACGGACACTACGGTTTACTACTGCCAAAGAGTAGAAAAGGAGAAAAAGCTAAGGAAGACATCCGACAAACGAAATCACTAGAGTGATACTACTACGTTAACAATGCACTCGCTTCCTTTTTATTGTTTCCGAAACGAATGCCCCGCGCTTGTGATATCAGCTGCATTGAAATATGGCACTTTCAATCAAAATTAAACATTTTCAATTTACTATTGACGCTGGTGACTGATGGAAAGGACATCTTATATAAAGGATGACGTCTCCCCGACAAGCTTACACTCTTTTACCTCTTACACTCTTCCACATGCTTCTAGAGCGACTTCACTTACTTCTGGCCTTCTGTCGTAAGAGGGACAAGGGTGCTCTTTAAAGCCCACCACTTTCCTCAACCCAGAATATCCAGTCTGTTCCGATGGAAATCGCGCAGAATTCAGAGAAAGTGAACATCCTAGGGAGCCTAAATAGTGTCGGTGAGAAACTTTCGCAAGTTCCACAATCGCATTATAGACAGCTGATCAAATCAAAATATCGCGGTCGAAAAATGTGTCCGCCATAGCCAGCATGGTGGTCATTTCCGAAGCATAAGGCTAATTGGAAAATAAATCTCTACCACTTTTAATAGCTTTTCCGGTAAGCACGGAATACTTTGTTTGAATTTTCAATTCCCACTTCAGAGGAATGTGACTTAGTGGGCAGAAAGCTAGGCTGTCACGGCAGGAAGTTGGGGTTACAATATCACTGGTGACAGACAGGTCTGTATCGTGACTAGATGTCAGATATCGATCGACTCAGTTGTGGATGAGTACCTAGATCAAATCAGGATAACAATCTTGGGGAGAGCGCAATGCTAACTACATTGCCTTTCAGTGTACCGCTACGGTCTGAAATAAAGTTCTCTAACTAACCACCATTTTTGCATGATCACGTACCTATATCCATAGGCATATCAGTTTTAGGCTGATATAAATATAGTACCGTATAGATTCAGTTTTTAGTTCGGCACTATAGTGATAAGGAACAACGTTATTTGAAAATAAATAAAATTATCCAATGGGTACAATATTTTTACGCCTTTTCCGAGTAGCAAGAATGGAATGATCTTGGTTTCATTGATGTTAGAATTCGCTTTCTGACGTTTTCCACCTTTTACCTAAACCGGTGCCACCCAGCTAAGCTATAATATATGATCACGAACGTAACAGAGTTGTTTCAGGTATGACATCATTTGTTAATTGAATTCTTCCACATCATGCAGTGAAGGAAGTTTGAAAAATGTCACCCATCAGAAGGTGATGAAATCCGTTCCAATTATTGCACAATTCGACTCTAAGAGGAAGATCTGAATTTCCCAAATGTGTGGAGGGAAACCTTTTTACAAAATCTGCAGAGATTTCAACAAATCGTTTGGTGGAGAGCCAATCTGTTCAGACTGCCTTAATTCGCCAGAGGACCCTCATTATCCAGTTGATTCTATCACGAGAAGTTGTCTCAATTTACTTGCTCAAATTATGTACATCCCATTTAATGTTATATTGACTATTTACCAGAGTAAAATACGAGAATTGTAATGCAAGGCCTTCAGTGATGTGATTTATAGAAGCGAAATTGTTTGGTTCAATTTTTGCTTGAATGCCTAGCGCAAAGGCCATTTGGCTTTTGCTACGGCATTGCTATTCTTCACTTCACGATGTTCGCCGGCATTGGTGTATATTTTCCTCGCTCCGTGCTTATTTTGAAGACCTCTTTTTTGGGATAAGCAGTCTTGATGATTTACTTCAGAAATGAGAGGGTTACAGTTGATGGTAATGTGCTAATCAATACTCCCTGGCATATGTGCCATTGGCGCACCAAGATAGTTCCCCAATACTCAGGGATCAGCGCGAACAAAAAGTGATGAGTGAGGCCACAAATTTTTCATATCCAAGTGGTCAGTCGTGAGGCTAATTCAATCTTATATTTTCAAATTCAATTATCTCTATGACCTTATCTGAAAGACAACCTCAATATAATAATTTATTGGTTCATACTGGAGAAGATTCTGTTTTGACATAAAAAAGTCAGTACTTTCGTAAGCTATTTCGCCGTTCAGGTTTCGACCGCCTTCTAAAAAGCGTCAAAATCGAGACAGTGAAACCGGTGCTCTCAAAAGAAATAGAATTTAATTACGCAGACTAGTTGAAGCGGATATCGGTAGAAATTGTTCATGATGCCATTCAAATCAAAACGCAGTAGACGGAGCCGACCTGAAAATGTAAGCTTATTCTTGTGTAGGCATTCTTCCTACAATAAAAGATTATTATTTGCCAAATTTTAAACTTAAACTTAGGTTCAGTTCGGGTGCACTAAATCTATACCGTCAAGATTGAACTTGTTGTCCAGCGAAATGATGTAAACGACAAATCGTTGAAGTATGCATACCACAAGGTAATACATTAAATAGTTTGTTAATGACAATTCCACATCTATGAAAGTAAGACGATTTCTAGTAAGAGATCAGCAAAGAAACTGCCCTATTCAAACCGAAGATGCGGTTAAGTCTTTAGAGCTGCGTAAACATAACTAGAAGTTGGTGATAGTCCTTGCCAAAGATGTCAAAATTTTCAATCTTTTACCGAAGACATGGAATCCTTCATACGTCCGCCCAACAAAGATGAAGATAATGAAAAATCATCTCTCTATTGTAACTGTTTTTACAATAATTAACAAAATTGACAGCACAAGGTTGCCAGGATCTACTTTGAAAGTCACTGCTGATAAGACCCATAGGATGCCTGAACCAAAACTGAAAGTGTATCAAATATTATTTATAATTCAATACTCATGCCCATGGGCCACTGTTATAATTGAATTCCTATTTTTTTTAGATGGGATACTTCTTTCTTCTCTATTTAATCCAATTTCTGATTATAATCAATGGTAAGCCTTGTATTCTCCGCTTAGTGGACCATGAAATATTTTCAGCAAGATATATCTTAAATGTTAGGCCCCAGAGAAGTCAATGTGAATGAATGTCCCAAAGTTGTGCCTCGCTTCATTCGAGGCAAGGCTGAATTAAGGAACAATGTGTTTCGTAATTAGGTTCCCCCGGATCAAACTCGCTTATAAAACACAATCATAATTTCATTAATTGTTAGATCTGTAACCTATTCCTAACCCGTAAATTACTGGATATTGACCCCAATGAGTAGAAAGGTCAATATTGTCGCCAACCTCGCCGAACTGGTTAATTGGAGTGATACGGAAGTGCATGTTGATGGAGTGGTATGTTGATGGACAATCTGATGAGCTAGATGGAGTGGAATGTTGATGGACAATCTTATGAGCTAGCTATAGGCTAGCTCGAACCGTTTGTGAGGTTTATCTATCTCGGTTTTCAATTATTCGTAATACATACAAATTTATTATTGTAATAAATTACAACAATTTAAAAAGAGAAATCAGAAGAAAACACTAAAATTATCTCCAAATTACTACTCAATATCTCAATCATAATGAGAGAAAGGTTTAGGCTCTAGTAGACAATCTCCACGGCTTTCTGCGAATAACTTTTTAAAGGTTTAGGTCTATTTCGGATGCCAGCCGCTGGCCCACAATTACAAATTTATCTATTGTATCCGTAGCTTCGTTCTTTCACTTTGTCGAGTGATTGATAATTGCTGAAAAGTTAAACACTGAATTCTAAGCAGAGTTCCACTTAGAAGACTGTAAATTTCCCTAAGCAAATTGTCGACTGGCTGGCAGGTTTTTATAGCAATAATACTGAAATTATCATGCCAAATTTAAAAATTGTTGATCAGCACGAAATAAAATTTCATTACTGTTGGGTAGTTAGGTGAGTAAAGAGCCTAAATAGTTAATATTGTGTTTCAAGACTACTACCATCCAAATTCGATTGCCCTAAAGTTAGGACCTTAATGGATGTAATCGGGTAGAAGTTCCAAGTGCACCTTTGGGCAATCAAACCGCTGAGATTCTATAATTTTTGGCGGGCCCGCTCAACATTTCACATTTGCATGCGACCATCAGCACTAGTAGCAAATTCACACCTTAGAAGTTATAGAAAACGCTGTCTTGAAAATCAGACTAATGCAAACTAAACAGTGGTCTTTTTCTAATCGATGATTTTCTTTTTGGTTGGTTTGGTGCGACGCCAGATAAAAGCATTAGGATCACTCTCGAGACCATTCAACATCAACAAAGGTCTAAAATAACGGGATGCCCTATCATGCGACCTTTTTAACCTGGCCCTGGAGAAAGTTATTCGCTACGCAGGTGTCAATATAAGAGACAACATCCTCTTCAAGACCACCCAACTGCTAGTCTACGCTGACTATGCTGAGGATATTGACATTATGGGCAGAACAACTCGAGAGGTACAGTCTACCTTCATCCAGATGGAACAGGCATCGCGAGATCTCGGGCTGCACACTGACAAAATCAAAACCGAAAACGCGAATAACATCGAATCGCACTGGTCAAACGAAAACAATAAAGATAGGAGACTACAACTTTGAAACCATTGAAAATTTCTCCTATCTAGGATCGAAAATCACAACCGATAAGAGCTACGATGATGAGATCCGCCCACGGTTGTTGGCAGCCAACAGAGCCTATTTCAGTTTACAAAAACTGTTTCGCTCGAAACGTGTCACCATAGGGTCAAAGCTCTTACTGTACAAGACAATGATCTTGCCAGTCCTCATGTATTCTCCGGAGACTTGGGTTCTTAGCAAGAAAAATTGCGAACTCTTAGCCACGTTCGAGAGAAGAATTCTCCGAAGAATTTTTGGCCCCCTACATCAGGATGGGCGATTTCGTAGCCTACACAATGACGAAATCTATGAGCGATTCCATGACCGTCAGGTTGAGAATAAATTCCGGCTCAATAGGTTAAGGTGGGCGGGTTACTTTATCCGTATGGATGAGAATGATCCAGCCAGGAAAGTCTATAAGGGTAATATCTATCTATCTAGAAAAAGAAGACGAGGCAGACCCTGCCTGAGATGAAACGATGGCTTAGGTCAGGACACCAGTCAGCTTCTAGGGATATCGAATTGGTGGACCTCGGCGCAAAACCGAGGGCTGTCTGGAGTTCTTTACTAAGGCAGTCCTAGACCAGATACCGGTTGTTGCTCCGCTGATGATGATGTGCTTGTAGAAAATTCGAGGTATTTGCGGCATCTTCAGTACTATTAGAAAGACTTGACAGATTATTTTTATTTCGCTCGTAATTCTAACAGGAATTTGGTTCCTATAAGCAGGTGGCAAGTGGTCACTTCAACGATCACACAAGAAAAATATTCTGGTCCGTTATTCTGCAGCGAGATTAGTCTTCCATTTGCAGCCTTAGATCATATATGCAATATCTCACTACAGAGTTTAATGGTCTGTAAAATAACGGAAACAGGTAGTCCAGCAACTAATGAACTTCAATAATTACGTATTATTTTCGTGTTTGGAAATTCATGTACCTAAGATTGCTGTGAATAGCACGGAAATCAGAATGCCAAATAAAATGCTTTTTTAGTTTTTTTTTGCATAATCAGTCATCTGAACTCTCCCCTTCACTCTACCGCATAGAACTTCAGAGAAGTAAGGAATCTCTTCAATCGCTCAGGAAAGACAAAACCTTTCGTACCTGTAGCTTTCAGCTTCCGGTTTGTTTGTTATTTAAGGATAATAGCGAAACGCCTATTATCAGTTCAGAGTTTTCCATTATTATTGGGACAATAGAGGCTAGCTTTGATACATCATATCCCGAAAAGTAGATAGCAAAATAGTATAAATTGGTCGGACGCAATAGACTCTACCATAACCACAACGTCAGTAGACTGAATCATCTACCGGGAAGGAAAAAGAATCGCACTTTATTGCTGAGTTATACTGTTTGGATCTGCTTTAGTCTACATTCTTTATATGCTAGACCTTAAATACATACAATACATTCCCTTTACAAGTAAATTTATTTATTTTTGCGAAAAAAAACTTACTTGTAAAGGAGAATGCGTTCAAGTTCTACAAAGACTTTACAAACATCGGAAACGATAACTAATCTAAACATGGTATCCAACCAGAAATCCTATTTCAAGATTTTTTTTAAGCTAAAGTCATTGGTAAGTAACAAGGAAAACACCAGTTGTAGGAGGCATCAAATAACGCCAAAATCACACCGTATCCAGATAAAAACAAGTCGGGATACTGAAAACTGGACGCTTCGGGTATAAAGATTTTGTGTTCGCTTTATGTGAAAAACTTTCGATGCACGTTTTTCAATTCGTACATAGGTAGGAATTCCAAATATTCGTCTATATATTGCCAAACCTCTAGTTATACAAACATATGTATGTACATACAGCACATCCTAAATAAACAAAAATTGCCATTGCCGCGTACTGATGCATAGATACAGCTCGAAATAAAATAAGATGCGTGCACGGTGCTCAGGAAGCAAGCTTACATTCAATGTACAATGTACAATGAAGATTTCAGGTCGGTAAAGTTCGTTCCACGTCAGCATGGTTCGTCCTGATGACAGATAACGTCATTTGCAATTTGGCGGCGCTTTTCGGTTTCGCAGTTACTTTTGAACGTAAACAATTTGAATGAATTCGTTTTGAGAACTGCGTAAGGCAGTATTTGTTATGGAAGTGCTACTTATTGCATTAGCTCCTTCGCTTCCATTCATAAAAATTGAATTTGAGCCATAGGTATAGTGTATGGTTTTCACAATATAAAATATCCACGCAGATTGATGGTCCTCACACAAAATGGAGACATTGCGCATAATCTCCAAGTTTATGCAATTAGCGTATGCATCTTCCTTCCGTTGTGTAATTGCCTGAAATGCAAAAAATTGACCTTCTATATTATCATCATCAACGGCGCAACAACCGGTATCCGGTCTAGGCCTGCTTTAATAAGGAGGTCCACCAATTCGATATCCCTGTCTGGCGTCCTGACCTACGCCATCGCTCCATCTTAGCCAAGGTCTGCCTTGTCTTCTTTTTCTACCATAGATATTGCCTTTCCGGGCAGGATCACCCTCATCCATACGGATTAAGTCACCCGCCCACCGTAACCCATTGAGCCGGATTTTATCCACAACCGGACGGTCATGGTATCGCTCATAGATTGCGTCATTGCGTAGGCTACGGAATCGTCCATCCTTATGTAGGGGGCCAAAAATTCTTCGGAGGATTCTTCTCTCGAACGTAGCCAAGAGTTCGCAATTTTTCTTGCTAAGAACCCAAGCTTTGACCCTATGGTGAGACTTTTCAAGCGAAACAGTTTTTGTAAACTGAAATAGGCTCTGTTGGCAACCAACAACCGTGCGCGGATTTCATCGTCGTAGCTGTTATCGGTTGTGATTTTCGACCTTAGATAGGAGAAATTGTTAACGGTCTCAAAGTTGTATGCTCCTATCTTTATTTTCCGTTTGACCAGTGCGGTTTGATGTTGTTGGTTGATTCGTTTTCGGTGCTGACGTTGCCACCATATATTTTGTCTTGCCTTTATTGATGTGCAGCCCAAGATCTCGCTTCAATGGCCGCCTGCTCGATCTGGATAAAGGCAGTTTGTACGTCTCGGGTGGTTCTTTCCATGATGTCGATTAGTCAGCATAGGTTAGTAGTTGGGTGGACTTAAAGAGGATCGTACCTCCTGCATTTACATCAGCATCACGGATCACTTTCTCGAGGGCCAGGTGAAGGAGGACGCATGATAAGGCATCCCCTTGTCGTCGACCATTGTTGATGTCGAATGGTCTTGAGAGTGATCCTCTGCTTTTATCTGGCCTCGCACATTGGTCAGGGTCAGCCTAATCAGTCTTATTAGTTTCGTTGGGATACCGAATTCTCTCATGGCCGTGTACAGTTTTACCATGGCTATGTTATCATGGGCGGCTTTAAATTCGATGAATAGATGGTGCAACTGTTGTCCATATTTCAACAGTTTTTCCATCACGTCGCGCACAGAGAAAATCTGATCTGTTGCTGATCTGCGTGGAGTGAAATCTCTTTGGTATGGGCCAATGATGTTCTGGGCGTATGAGGCTATCCGGCCTAGCAAGATAGCGGAGAATATCTTATAGATGGTACTTAGCTACTTTTTATGTTTGGGACAGATAACGCCTCGTTGCCAATCGTCAGGCATTGATTCGCTGTCCCATACCTTGAGCACAAGTTGATGAACCACTTGGTGTAACTGGTCGCCTCCTTATTTAACCAATTCGGCTGTAATTTCATCGGCTCCTGGCGACCTTCTATAAGTTTGTTAATAATAATTGGATCACATTCAGTCTTTTCAGAATTATGATCCATATTATCGCCTATATTGATACAAAATTTTATACTTCTTTAATGAACTAAAGGTTGGTTTTCCGATAAATTTCTAAAACGTGGTACTATACTAGTTGCATTTTTATATAAATGCATCATTCTGATTTTTCGTCTGGATAGGTTCTGAAAACCACCTGTTTCAACATCTTTATAATGGACAAAACTGAATACGACCCCGCTGTAACTGAAAAATTAAGGAAAGGAGGCTTTTCAATTGCGAGGGACCTAATGCCCGATTCAATCAAACGCGAAGACCGGGCCCTTAAAGAAGCAAGTAATATTTTCAAGGGCAAAATCAGCTAAGGATGCCAAATTCATCACTACGGTTGGCCTCTTTGTTGGAGTTTCAAGGTGGTTGTGCGCCTATCGCGAGCAGAGCTCACTGTGGCTATATTGTGGAGCTGCGCTGTACAACTCGGGCGCCATCTGAAGTTATGTGATACCATCGGAACCAGGATGGTCGTCTAAACACATGCTCCTGAAAAATTGTTGAGCGGTGTGCTCCAGGCCCGATTACATTACGTTGGCCCCATTGTGGGAGTTTCAAGGTGGGTGCGATTAAAAAATAGTCCAAGTAAATAGTGTTTGAAATCTTGAGTAGTTCTCGTAATATGAGTTAGAATTGCCTCTGGCAGCTCAGTTAGTGACCAATTGAACCTGCCAGTCGGACAACTTCCAAGCACGATGATATAAGTATATTATATCAAACAGGATATTCGGCGTACTTTGTAATCGTAGTCTTCATTGTAATTGAATATGCTTTATGGAGATCGATCCTCAACATTGATCGCATCTGTCTTGACCTTTCAGCTTCACAACATTTTGTGTCTTGCTCTTCGGGAATTGCAGCAGCTCTGAAAGGGCACACTTTTGCTCCGAGAGTTGTGATTCGTATACCATGCTGTTGAGATATTACGACACTTCTTAAAGGGATAGCCCAAGCAGGTAATTCGTCACCGTAGACAGGACGAAACGACAAATTACCTTCTTAATTCATAGGAGAAATAAAAATTCAGTAAAATTAGTTTTTCGGAGAACCTAGTTTTACCAATACCTACTTTTAACCCACTTCAAGAAATTCAATATTGTGTTGAACCATAACTTCTGAAGCATAAGACTTGACTTTTTTTCTTTATTTTATTCTTCCTTTAGATTCACACGTTTCACACATTTTAGCACATTCATCAACTATTGTTATGAAATAAAAGCCCATCAAACTCTATCAGTCAAAACAGCAACATTCCTTTGATTGTCTAAGCTACAAACCTAACAATAACACCCCAGATTCACTTTTTGCTGCAAGCGTTATGGTAATTACTGACAAGACCGCCAGACTCAGAAAATGGTATGGTACCTCATAAAACACAACGCGCAAATGGATGCATACACGCGTTTCAAGTGCACTCTCAACCAACCATTACGCCATACTAACTCTATCTTGGATGCTTCCATTGCATGATCCATCCGTCCACCCATTCATCCATCCATCCAACCATAAATCCCTTTTAAGATTTGCAACCATTTATAGAAGTGAAAACCACATAATGGTCGTAAGTTATTTTTTCAGCCTTTCCATAGGGCACAAAGCATCTATTTAGAATCATTTCGAAACACCTATTCAGAACCGTCACAGGCGTACACCCCTCGACAATTGATATATTAGAAGGCTCGCAGTCGATCTGTGATTTCAAAGCGTGGTCGAGACTTTTACTACCGTGGATATTTTCGATCGTGGCTACGAACAATAGAGCCCTGGACTATAAAAGCAAACAGAATAATAAGGTCTATGGCCGGCGACAATGATTTTTGAAAGCGCTTGATCCCTTGGTACATTCGAGGGACTTAAAGTCTAACAATGCCAATTTATGACCTCTATGGTATTAGTCAATATGTAAGTTTCGAAGTTAAACGGTGTAGTGGAATAATTACAGAGCATCACTTACAGATCTGGTCCTGTCCCGAAGAAATTCTTTTGGATGCTCAATTACAGTTCATATGACATAAGCAACCGAATGCATTAAAACATAGTAGAAGAGTATACTATCCTCTAAAGGATACTTTCAAGGTAGCTTTGAAATCGCTTCCACGCCCCAGTTAAGCGACAAAAACGCGACGCATATGTCATAAAATCTCTTCACAATACGCACATGTTCAGGTGGCTCCTCTAAATTATATATAACGAAGTGTCGGAATCAACTCTAGACTCTATCTTGACTAAGGAATGAAATGAGTCGGAAAATTAACGAAAATTTTGATTAACATCAAAATGCGAGTCGATCGGCATCTCAGAGTAATTCATACGTGAGTCGCAGTCAACACAAGATTGTCTCCCAATCTATAATACTTACAATTAGCTTTTGAAAAGTTTGAAAGAAGGAAAGGAATTGAGATAAGGATACTTTGTACTATCTTCAGTAAAACAAAAATAAAATGCAGAGATCAGAGAAAGAGATAAAGAAAATATAGTTGGGAGTTATTCCACTATGCTAAATCCTACCTAATCCCTCTTGGTGACAGGCCCAGCGACAGAACCAAATGATCGTGTTGAGAGATCGTAAGCCTCGGAGAAATGCTTTGGGGGTTCACCTCAGTCGACACGGTAGGACAGGTCTCGGTTCTATCGAGAAATGGGTAAGAGTTCTTGACACATGGACGGCGTCAGGACTTATGTAAATTAGTCCGAGCAAAACAAACGCTGTGAGCTAGATATAGGCACCCTCACTGGACGGAGGAACTTGCAAAGCAAAAATGGTAGCCAGCTCAATACGGTGTTAGTATTGAAATCTCGGATGCCATTAAAGAAGTCGAGTGATTTGGTGGCCGGTTGATAAGGCTCATAATTTACCTGCTGATAACCCTATTCACTTTTTTGCCACATACACACAAACAGAGCAACCTGATGCCAAGAAAGATGCAAGACCAATAAAATGCCTGCTGATGACTATCTCGTTATTGCCGGCGACCATAATGGTCGAGGGTGAAAGGGCGCACGCGTTCCAAAGGGTGGCAAGCGTAGTCAAATTTGCGGAAACACATGAGTTTGTAATTATAAATACATGGTTCATAAAACGATTGTCTCATCTTCCTACATTTGATAGTGGGAGTAGTAAAATGGAAATCGACCATATTCCGATAGGACGTCGACATTTTACCGCTGAAACGGATTGTTATTCCCTAGGAAAACATCGCACCTCAACACCAACCGTTGATTGCTCTCTTACGAATCACGTCACCGATGAAAGAACGTGAGGAACACAAAGGCCTGCCGTGTATTAAATGGAGTCGATTTCGTGAGAAAAAAGAGGAAATGCGATTCCCAGCCGTAACGTATGTAGAAAAATCGTGAAAGTGAAAAATACGAATTACAAAGCAGCCTATGCAACCCCAAGCCAGATAAGCGAGATACCTGGCTTTGGAATGATGATATCTAAATGAAGGTCCCTAAAAAAAAACTCTACCACAAGTTTCTCGTCGATAAAATGTCGGCCAAGTGAAAAACTTACAAGACTGCCAACCGGGACGAAAAGGTAGCGATCACCCTTACCCCCCGTCCATTACAAAGATCTTTACAGTAAACTAGACACTCGAGATGGCGAGAAAGATCTGTATCGACTTGTCAAAAACCCACACCAACGCACAATGGCTACCGAATACTTCTGTTACGTTAATGCTAAAAATGGTACTTTCTTTACCAATCGATGGCAAGAATATTTCGAACAGATTTCGAGGAAATAATAAAAATGATAAAATCAATAAAGCAACAGGACTTGATGACATTGCATCTGCGTTCAGGAAACTGAGGAACTAGGATACAACACTGTGGCTTAGTGCATTTTTCAATCGGGTTATTCAGGATAGAAGAATACCATCTAACGGGCAAAAAAGCACCACCGTTTGGATATGGAAATAGAAAGTTCAAATTTCTGTCCTGTTCTGGGTGCATTCCGGCAACCATATTCGCGACTTAGTTCAAATAACCGGAAATCAATCAATCAGACGTTGCTCGGTTACTCATGGAGAAACGTCGTAAGAAGCGTCACCCTCTTTTCGTTGCTTTTCCGGATACAGATAAGGTGTTTGATCACGTGCCATAAGAACTCATCTGGCATGTTTTGCGACAACATCCAGAGTACGAGAGGAACTCGTGCGCTGGATTCAATTGCTCTACCAAAATTCGAAAAGCAAAGTTCGAAGTCATGCGGGTGTATCGAAACCGCTTCGTATCTTTCTTGGTATTCATCAAGTAAAAGCTCTCTCACCCTCCCACCCTGCTCTTTGTTCTTGTTATGGATACTGTCACACAGGACATTCAAAGTCCCTATATACTGCTTTACGCAACTTGTCCAAAAATGGATTGATCGCCTCATGCAACACGGTCTCAGATTAAACAACTGAAATTTTGTCGGCTGTTCCCCTAGAACTGAGCTATTTAAATATTTTGGAACAATGTTATCATGGAATGGAGAACTGCGTTATTAAATTGCTTCATGCAATTGCGCGAGCTGGATGAAGTGCGTTGCACAACTAAGGTTTTTTGTGATCGACGTATCAACGAATGTCTCAAATTGAAAATTTTCCACAGTGTCCTCTGCACTGTTGCCCTCTATGGTTCTGAGTGTTGCTATAAAAGAAAACGGCCTCTCGCAGTAATATAGATGAAGAAGTTGTTTTGGACCTGGGACATAACACGCCTAAATTCAATCCGAAATGCGGATATTTGCGATGAATATGGGATAGCACCAATCGTCGTTGCAAAAGATGGGTCCTATGGTATGGTTTCGTGATTGGTCTGGACATCGAAGTCGATGGTAAGCTACTAAAAGACCGGCTAAAACAATGGTGGCTTAATAAGCTAGACGATGATTTGAAAACCTCGTGACCACATCCTGAGCAGGCCTCTGGCAGAACAAAATGATGCAATCGATCACAAGGAACGTCGCTTGCAAACGAGAAAAAGGCAAAAGAAATAAAAGAAGAAAAAGAGACGTACTCTCTCTTTTTGCGAGAAAAAATTTCGAAATATAAGCCTCATTAATGTTCATGCCTCTACAGATGGGACTGCAGAGTCGGGGAAAGATACCTTCTACAAGACAGTAGAAGCCTGCTCCAGGCATAATATCAAAATATCAAAATCATACAGCCAAGTAGAGATAGAACCCGTATACAAGCCTCTTCCATAGCTTACACAAAAGTACCAATGACAACCGACTGCGCACTGCACTGCAACTCATAGTGCTGCACAAAATGGTTGTAGGAAGTACCAGGTTTGCGCGAAAAACGCTCTACAAACATACGTGGGCCTCTCCAAATGGAACCACTTTCAACCCAATTGACCACATGCCAATCGAACGCCGCCTCCTCCCAGCGTTGATGAATGTCAGAACAGATACGGTGGCCAATATAGACTCGGGCTTCTCCTTCGTTGTCGTGGTGCTTCCAGCTCGGATACCACCTCGAATCCCTTCTGACAATCAGGTAACAGTGAACACTGAAGCCTCCATAAAAGAATCCTCTGGAACACATACAGAGGTCCTAGCTGGTTCGATAATGAATGTAAGCTAGCACCGGATCCGAAGAATGCTGCATACTGGCCAATGCTGCACCCTCAAACAACGCGGGTACGCGCAAAAACCTACCACGAACTCCGTCAAGCGGAGAAGCGATTTTACAAATTCCAAGCCTGGAGAAAACCAGCAGATCTGTCAACTCGAAGGATACAGGGAGCGATCCCATAAGATATGAAAGTGTTACCAATAAATCTGCAGGATGAAGCCATTTACAACGTGATGCCCATCCTGTCGTGGCAGAAAATCTGGTTTCCGACTGTATGGGCATATTGTAGCACCGGGTAGGTACATCGATAAATTGTTCAACAGCCGGAATATCAGAGAGTTGGAGGCCCCGTAAACAAAAATGGCGGACAAATACTGCCCCCACCAAGCATGGAAGAAACAATTTAAAATCATACGTCGCTTGAAGCCGATGGAATTACATTCGAACTGGTTAAATATGGAGGCGACCAGCTACACCAAGCGGTTCACCAGCCTATACTGAAGATGCGAGTCAACGAATCCGTGCTTGACGATTAGCAGCAAGGCATTATCTGCTCCATACATATAAAGGGCACTATTATAGAGGTATCTCGTAGCAGAGTAACATCAGTAAGATATTCTCCGCATCTTTCTAGGTCGGTATACCCAGAACGCCATCAACCCATACCAAAGAGGCTTCGTTGCAGACGAAACAGTAACACATCAGATTTTCTCTGTGCGGCAAGTGAAAGAAGACTGTTGGAATATGGCCATCAGCTATATTATAATTTTCTATAAGAGAAATCGTCTCCGGATAGCTCAGTGGCTAAAGTACTAGGTTGTCGTACGGAAAGTCGCGGTTCAAATCTCACTGGTGGCAGTGCGAATTGTACAGTGACTTAACATCAGATACTAGTCGACTCAGCTGTGCATAAGTACCAGAGTCAAATCAGGTGCTCTTGTTAGAGCACTTCATTCAAGTGGGTTCACTTAAAGGCAATTGGATTGTAACGCCACCGATTATTATGCAAGAATTTAATATCCCGGCATAATTGATAAGACTGGCCGGGATGACTCTGACCAATGCAAGAGGCCAGATAAAATAGCAGGATCACTCACGAGACCATTCAACATCAACAATGGTCTAAGGCAAGGAAATGCCCTGTCATGCGTCTTCTTTAACTTGGCCCTAGAAAAAGTGATCAGCAATGCAGATGTTAATGCGAAAGGTACCACCCTCTTCAAGTTCACCCAACTACTGGCCTATACTGACGATACCGATATTATATGCCTTCGTCCAGATCGAGCAGGCGGCGCGAGGTCTTGAGCTGCACATTAACGAAGGCAAGACGAAGTGCATAGACGCAACGTCAGCTTCAAAGAAGAAACAAACAGCAGCATCAAGTCGCACTGATCAAACGAAAACAATAAAGATAGGAGAATACAACTCCGAGACCGTTTCTCCTATCAATGGTCGAAAAGCGCAACCGATAACAGTTACGTAAAGATGAACGATCCCCTAGCCTACATAACGGCGGAATTGATGAGCGATACTACGGCCGCCTGGTTGTGGATAAAATCCGACTGAATAGATTGCGGTGGCCGGGTGACGATTTTTTGTATAAAACTAAAAACAAGTCAGGACACCGGAAGCTGGGCGATTCGGGCATTGATGTTTTGTGTCCATCTTATGTGAAATTTGCCACTCATACGTAGCTCAGAATACAAAATATTCCGTCATATTTTGCCAATGTCATAATGTTAATGTAGTATAATATGCCTTCCTCAGTCGCTCTCTACCGTGAAAAGAGAGGATTATAATCAATTTCATACAAATAACCATCAAAAAGCCAGACGAATGGGAAAAGAAAAAGAAAATATTATTTAATCTGAAATAAATAAATTGGTAAGGTCCTTTTGTAAATAGTTTGAAGTGTCATAGCTGGCTGGAGTTTAAGGATAATAAATACACGAAAAATATGGATGGATTCATAGATAATTATTAAATAAAAGTGCAGGAACGACACAACTCATTTCAGTGAAGACCCAGGAGTAACATTATCTATATCACTCGGAAATTATTGAAGAATCACTAATCACTATCAATAAGATATTCTCAACTTTATTACAAGGTAGGTGGGGAGCACATTATTAGTCCAGACTATAAACCCAGATTAGTTTTTTTTTCTACGGCATTTAATTGAAAAACCTGTTAGAATATGAACATCAGAAACATCATCTTTACAGCGACTCTGAAGTCCTTTCACCATCAGTAACGCCCTATCGGCTATCCATACATGACTTTAGAATAGTGATCCGGAAGGCCGAAGTAAGTGCAAGGGTTATTCTTTTTAAGTTCACCCAACTGCCGGTCCAGACTGACGATATGGACATAATGGGAGTACGAGATATATAAACTGTCTCCATCTACCATAGATCAAATAAGGTGCGCCAGATATCTTGCGATGCACATTAATGAAACCAAAACAAGCGGACGACGACACAAAACTAGAAAAGTATTAAGGCGTTTCGTCAGGCAACTGCTGGAAATATCGAATTGGGGGAATGCAAGATTGGGATAATAAAGCATTTTCAGCTTCTTGTCTGAACACTTTTCCTCAGCTTCCCTTGACCGCACAAAGGCTCTATGTAATGCTGCATATTTAAAATTTAATTGTTCTTGCGACTCAAATGAGAAACTGTCGCAACTTCATGCTCTACTGTATCCTGAAATATTATTACCCTTGAATTATTCCAGAAACTTTGGACTCCATAGGAAACCGCAACGCAATTTCCTCGTTAATATACTCCGTTGTCCATTCCGTAGTAATGCTTCCATGAACATAACAAAAGTCTAGTCACCCAAGGCAATTTTAACGAAGACTGCTTACAAAACAAACCTCTCCTCAACTTCCCGGACAAATGGATTTCCTTTGTTTAATTTGGAAATCCATGTCCACTTTCCTTACAGAATCCAATAAAACACGCTTTGGCGCAGTCTGGCCAAATCATTTGCTTATAAAAGCATATAATTAACATTTCCTTCTGAAAAAACGGGTTGCTAGCTTAAATCTTTTATTCCTCAAATGCTTTAAGAATTGCTATCTACAGGAAATAATACATAAAAGTAGCCACTTTCCAATTATTACAGAAAACTGCTTCTATCTTCGGAATTATCTGTTGCTTTTCCTAATTAGCATGGCACCCAAATTTAAAATTTTGCAAACCAAATCACCTTACAGCCAAGCGTAAAATCAAATTTATTCCAATAAAGAATTCGTTTAATTGCTTCATCAAATCGGTTTGATTGTTGGCTGTAAATATTTACGATGTTATTAACATTAGGAAACTTAACGACAGAGCTCAGTAATCATTAGAGATCGTCCCACCAGTGATAGTCATCATCAAAATATCTATTTAGTAAGATATTCGATATCTCCTAGAAAGCAACTGTTATGACGTTTTCTATACATTATTTAACATGTCGAACGTTTCTTAATTAGTTAAATTCAATAGAGCAATTTAACGCCTTCGTTTTGAGATTTCCCACCACTCCTTATTGTTGACTAAAATAACAGAGCTTCAGGTAATTCGAAACCAGTTTGTGATCAGTACCATCTGCGATGACAATAATACTTAACTCCTGAGGAATTGCAATAAAAAGTAGCCAAATGACAGGAATGGATTAAATCTAATGATTTTGGTTTTTTTTCACTTAAAAAAGCAACGGGAAACAGCAAAAACACTTCATAAAACATGAAAAAACTTGCCTGTAATAAAATCTAATAGCATCTCATCCTTTTGATTGTTTCACCAAATTTATCTGAATTATGAAACAGCTCTGACCAAAAAGCCCACGCTTCATTCCTAATTCAGTGAACTATCCCAACATATATCAAGATTTGCACATTTTCTCAAAGTTCTAGACGTGTCATCTTAGTGTTTTCTTTTAGTGTGGGCAGAGCGGATCTCTTTGATTTCTCCAGAGTTATTTGACACTAAGAAGAAATTGAATTAAAATAATTTGTAAATTATCATGGCTTTTACGACACTTCCAAAAATTCCAATGGAATGAATCTATTCATGAATAACGTTATGTAAAATATTATTTTTATTTTGCACAATATCAGATTGTTAGCTGCTATTTGATGGGTGGATGGAAAGATTTTAAGATTAATAAACGATTTTGTATTGCATAATTATTGCATTCGCAATTCTTTGACCATTTTAACTTTGAAAAGTAGTAAAAGAGTGCAACCAGAAAGAAGTTCAAAAATATTTGTATTTTATAATTATACTTGTGTCCAGGGTTTATTAATTTCTTTACTGATGAGATATAATAAGTTACTTGCAAGTAAAATACTATAATAATTGTCCATCAACATCACATTCCTTGAAGAAGGCTTGCAGCATATGTCCTCAAAATTGCAATGATAGAATTCCCACTGCATTTAAGGAAGTATTTAGTAAACGAGGGTAATGACAGACTTTGACTTTTTTCCACGTAAGACAATCTTATCTGTAATAAATACTTTCATAAACCTTTCTCCCTCCGCACATCGTTTTATTTATTGCTAATCTCATTATTTTTCCATTTTATGAAAAATTTCCTTATTAAAAACAGATGTATGTTATAAAGTATTTATTCTTTCAATTATCTTTTTTAACTGCCGAGTATAATGGGATGATAGAAAAAAATTATAGCTGAATAGAAATCAAATCGAGATAGTATTGGAGTGGTTGCTCTAAGAGTCCTATTTTAAATTTTGGGTGAATACCAAGAAATTCGAAAATCGTTTCAGCAACTTTATCGGCGAATGGGAGGCTACAATCTGAACCACAAACAGAATATTTTGCCAGAACATAATTCCAATGCTCAAAAAGGAAAATGATCTTTCATCAGGTCGCATATATTATCAGGTACTCCGTCTCCTATTTGCCACTGAATTCCCCTCTGGTCCTATCAAAACAGCAAATCATCCACAGGTAGCAATTCTTGTCCCCATTTGGTAGAGGACTATTTCCATCTCCAACACTATTCCAACATATTCATATTGTGTAGATTACCACACACTTTAATGGCGCCCTACACGAAAGGGTAGTAAAAACTCTCTTTTCAAATCATCACACCCATTCCCCTTCCAGTAATATACTTCTGAAATTATGAACCAGGAACCTGATGGAATTTTTTTGAATGTTGTTTCAGGTAGACATACAATTCGGAAGATTGGAAGCGGGATTTTTCAGGAATTCAAGATGTTGGATTCTATTCTATTCTATTTATAAGTAGCTAAAAGAGAAAGATTCCATCGTTTACTTTCAAATTTCCAAATAAAAATTTCGTCCTTTACAACGTACATAGAAATATATATACCAAAGTATTTCCACTTTATTTCGGGCGTAATAGCGTACATATTTTACATATGTATATATCTAAGGTGCATTCCTACATAGTGAGACGGTGCGCGCATATTTATAAATCTGAATTCGACACTCAAATTTTGTTCACATGTGCAATATGTTTCGAGTAACCTCGACAGATATGAAACTAATTAAAGAGCTTTCAAGGCCCTCTCCCGTGTATATGGACTCTATGGATTTTTGACGGTGTATAAGATTCTATATGTAGACTGAGAATCCAAGGAATGTAAGTTATTTATTTATTCCTTAATTTAAATTTTAAAATCAAGTCACACTTTATTTACTATTTCAATTACAATAACTTATAGCTACTCGCATTGTGTCTATCCAACAACGTCATAAGACTAATTTCTCAATAAGAATTTATTTTAAATATGTATGATTTCTTAGAGTGAAATAAATTCAAACGAATTGGAAAATTTTGACCCATCATAACTTTACTAATAATAGTAGGACTTTCACCAAACTTCCTAATTTCATACTAATTTCAAACCTAATGTACTATTAGTCACTTTCTTTGGGAAAATATCCAGATGCGATGTATTTCCTGGGGAGTCAAGCAGTGTACGGCAGAATAGACTGACCCGAAATATAGCTCCCTGAGGCCAACCTATCTCTCTTTCAGGGTGAGCTGTCTCTCCTCTAGGGCGATGTGTGGCGCTACGGATCTAGTTTGAGGAGTCGACAAACACCTTCCCCAATCCAGAGTGTCTTGCGAACCGTGCCCATTGGATAGTTTGCAGTCCGGAGTAACTGGTTGTATTCGAACGGAGCCTCACTGATACTTAGTTGCCTCAGTGAGTAAATTAGATTTCACCGTGGTACGCGGGGCTACGGCACGGCGGACTTCCTAAGCCCGATACTCGTGAGAATCAAATAAGTGCCCGTTTTAAAATAAAAAAAAACTATGCTAAACCAGCCCCATATCCAACCCCATACCGGACACAAACTGGTTATCCAGGCGGAGGCACATCTCCGAAATATTGAGAGCCAGATGGTTACACCCAAGAAGGGAGAAGTTGGGACATCAAGCAGCGGATCCAAGGTCAAGATTGGTATATCGTGTGGACAACAACCAACAAACACCACTGCTTAAAAAGCAGGGACCAGCAAAAGAACGCCTGAGGTAAATATATCAGGTGGTAAATAGTACCTGCGCTACCTGAAGGAAGGCTTGAAACTAGAAGAGGCCCTTAAAAACGATCAGAATAGACCTAAGCCATCTTTATCGGAGTCGAGAAAGCGAGGAGCAGCAGAGATTAACCCGCATAGGGGGAATGCTCCCAAAAATCCAAACCTGAATCCAAGGGGGTGAGAAAACCCGGGCAGGTGAAGGCAGAAATCAGGAAGCCCACCATTAGCTATACTAGTGCGGTCAAGAGCATTCGACTTGCTATACTGCGAGAAATGTTTTCCAAGCAAATACTCACTCGTGAGGAGCAGGAAACCATCGAAGACCTTGTTGCTAGGCAGATATGGATGGGATGGACTGCGAAATTTGTGTTCACCGGGATACGCTTTCGACCAGGTCATATACTGGATGACTGCGCGACGGAAGACGCTACAGAATGGATGTGTGTTGTGGATGACATACCAGGAGCATACATGGTGACAGTTTTTCTCCCGAAAGCCGCAACAATAGAGACGGAAGATCTCCTAGACTTCAGAGAGTCTTCAGAAGCAAGGTTGAAAGCAAGGGTAGACTCCTCACGATCGAGGTAGTTGACCGATCCCTGGAGGCAATCAAACGTCGAAGTTGCCATATTAACTATCGATTTGGTAACATACCTGTGCACATGGAAAAGCCGAGAAAAGACACCTCGGAGGAGACATCGTGTGAACCGTGAAGTGGAAGCTGGACGACCTAGACCTAGGATTTCTAGGGCTCAGGGTGAACAGCGGCGCACAGGAAAGCGCCATGTCCGAGGAGAAGGGCGATACTGCGACAGTGTAAAGGAGCTCCAAACAATAACGGAGCCAATGGCCAGCACTAAGATAGCCCAGATAAACCTCCACCATGTGAAAGCTACTTCTGCCGTAATTACAAGGGCAAGTTCCAAGGAGAACATTGAAATAGTGCTGGCTCAGGATCTCTGGGTGCACCGGGGGCACATTCCTGGTCTGTAAGGAGGAAGCATGCAGGTAATTTAGGACTCCTCTTATGAAAAATCAAGAGGTTACATATTTCTTAAACGTAATTAAAAAAAATATTTATGTCTTTCACAGTTCCTGGCCGGAGATCTTGTGGCTATCCAAGTCTCACTGGAAGCTGGGAGGAGTACTCGACAGGCAGTTGTTCTGTTCTGGAGACGACATCCAGGTTCGGCCGGAACAATCCGCTAAACTGGTGAAATACTGTTAGAAGAAGGCGTTACCACTTCTCCTTGTCTGTGATGCCAGCGCCCATCACGAAGTCTGAGGAACCGCCGACACAAATCGAAGAGGTGAGTAATTTTTTGAATTTATACTTGGTAATAAGTTAGAAATATATAACTTAGGTAACACTCCGACATTTGTGACCAGCACTAGATAAGAGGTACTAGACATAACTCTAGCAAATACTCTATTGAACGGGCTAATCAGGAGTTGGAGCCCTCTATGTCTGATCACAGAATAATTAGATTAAATGAGGGTAACTCCAAAATAAAAACACTAATAAGGAATCTCAGGAGCAACGCACCTGAGCAACAATATGGCCCACCTTCAAGGGGGCGGTGACATCAAGAACTAGCAATAGTGGTGGAAAACCTCAACACAGTCATCATTGACGCGTATGAGGCCAGCTGTCCGACGAAGACCGTTAGCAGGTATGTGAGTTTTTAGCTCCATATTGATTTACGTATGGACATTTTTACTATTTACCAAAAGTCTAAGATTTTTATAGAATACTCTTCCACGAAGGCCGGCTGTTTTTTGGTTATTTTCGGAGATAAATTGCTTTCTTCTGCCCGGATTGCTATAAAACTTCGCTACCTACAATATTCAGCATATGTTATCTGCTCGTGCATATTGCAAACATCTGCCCCTAATACCGTGGCTATTTGAACTGGCGTTTCTGTCAATTGCGAATGGCGTCGCGTTGTCCCTAAACTGCCGACTTTCGGAGAGGGGTCACTCCACTTTATGACCAACTTAGTGAGCTATTTTATGGTATACATTTTATAACGTGGTAAATTGCTTTCCTATAAATAGTCACTTTACTGTTACGATTTGTCTAAAATTTTGGCCATAACCGTGGTCGAGGCTAGATTTGTCATGAACTGTGGCACTACTGATGCAATACATGTTGCGCAGAATACGGAAAACCGACTCTATATTGCCCTTTTGAATCTAGAGATCCAACATCCACCACCCTATGCACTAGTATATGCAGATGGTATTTTCTCGACGTCTCATAACAAAGTTAATCTCATGCAGCTTACCCAAAAATGGAATAATCTCTTTATGCAACACTGCCTCACACTGAATTTGAACAAAACAGAATTTTGGAGGGTCGATCTCAATGAAACGGGCACTACTGCTGTCAGTGACAGTGACCTGTCGAAAACTACGCCATTATCTTGCATCAATGCTAGTGGCCAATGGTGAACTGCGTCATGAAATTTCTTCACGTGTCAGTCCAACTTGAATGAAGTGGCATTTCACAACTGGCGTTCTTTGTAATGGATGCATTTGCAAATGCCTCGGATCTAAAATTTATCGCAATGTTCTCTGGTCTGTCGCCCTCTACGGTTATGAAATGAGAACAACCCCGATCGATATGGGGTTGCATCGACTGAAGAAGAATTGCAAGAGGGATGTGCTAAAATTCATCTGAGCATTGAAGTTAATAGAAATCGACTAAAAGACCGACCGGTATATTATCATTTGAGAACCTCTCGACTCCATCTACATAGGACCTAAGACTGAATACTTTCTAGGTTTGTAACTCACATTTGAAAACGTGTCAAAATTAAAACTAGTTTCAGAAAGTTCACAGTTGTCATTTGACACTGCATCAATTATATATGAGAAACAAGTCGGGAAACCGGAAACTGAACGCCTCAGTTATTCAAGGTTTTGTGTATAGGTTATATAAGCATATTGGAATGGGCATTTATGTCATTTTTACCTTACTTAACCTGTTTAATCTGCCTAGCTTTCAAAATCTTGGAAAGTAAAAAAACTTCACAAAAGTGACTAAATTTGGCCTATGCGATTACCACAAAATTTGGTAGTATCATGCTCTACAGTAAAGGCTATATTATTGAGTTGATGATTCTAGGATAAACTAAAGGGGGCTCGTAGCCAATTTCTAAAAAATTACACATACTAAATATGGTAATTTACTATTACTAACTTTATTTAAATAAGCACTTGAAGAGTATTTTAAGGTTAATTGGAGAACGCTTTCAGAGATAATAGACAGACAGACAGCTGGTAAACCAATTTTAATAAGGCTTTGTTTTACACCAACCCTTAAAAAACCATCCACTTCACTTTAGTGGATCCCTTCTTTAATTCATAATTTCAGTAAATTACCATATTGTATTAAAATAAAATGTTTGTAGCAGAAAGACAGAGATTAAGACAGGCTAGCATCCAGACAGAATAATGATCGTAGCCAAACTTCATTATACCCAAAATCTCAAAAATGATGGCGGAATATTTTTCACTGTAATTTAAAACTTGAAATTTGGGTTCTTACACGTAAAAGTATCTTAAAATATTTCTGTAAGTAATTTAAACAGAATATTCACATATTTACGGTGGTATAGCATTTCAGCATTTCAGCGGGCGCAGAAAGAATGAAGGCAAAAGACCTGTAGCTGACAGTACTCACAAGAGAGAGGAGAGGCAATAAACGTAGCATCAGCTTCAACTAACGATAATGATATCCGACATAACGACATTCGAACAGGACATAGCATTGCAAACTTTCATATGGTGTTGAACTTGAGGGTGAATACCTCCCCGGTATCACAGCGTAGCTAGAAATAACGTCGTCCGGCGTTTACATTACGTTGTTCGTTTTCCACCCCTTGACTACTGCTAATTCAATTAAATTAATTATGGAGCACTAGCGAGTATGAGAGAGGAGAAGCGAAGAACTAGAAGAATACGGAATTATGGACTGGCAACTTCACATTGACTACGTCCAGAAAAGATTCCACAAGGCTTAGCTGAAACTTCATCCAGATCGACATGGAACGCAGGAAGTGCAACAGAGTATGGGCATGACAAAAAGGAATTACTTATTATGGTGGTTAGGGCTATGGAAATTCTCGCAAATAATAATGACGTCAGGACCGTGGAGAGCACCTTGAAAGAACTCGCAGGTGACCGAATGTCTCTCAGTAGTCTGGTCAGGGGCTTTTACTCTCGATCCCCATCCACGATGATGAGTATCTTAAGAGGTGGAAGAAGCATTTTACCACTATTCACGATCGTATAACACCCGGGTAAGTTCCACCGCTTATGGATGAAATTGCAGACCATCGAATTTAACGGACGCGAACTGCTCCTTCAAAGAGGACCGAAATACTCACTGCAATCAATGCACCCAATTGGAGCAAGGCTGGCAAGTTTACGGTCTGCCTGCGGAATTGTTCCCACAGAGTCGCTACTTATAATAATAATCGTGTTGGCAAAAATTCAATTGGTGTACCGTAACGGTACACTATAGGAGTACAGTACGCTATAGGAGGGAATGTGGTCAGTATTGCGCTCGCCTGAGATTTTTATGCTGATTTGACTCAGGTACTCATTCACAGCTGAGTCGATTGGTATCGGACATCAAATCACGATAAAAATCCCACTACCGCCAGTGAGATTTGAACCGCGACCTTCCGTACGACAGTCTTATGCTCTAATAACTCAGCTATTCGAACAGTGGCTACTTGTACCGATCCTTAAATCCTAGACACCAAATAACTTTCAAAGTGCTTATCTAGCGTTATTTCGGTTGGTGGGACAGCACTAGATATGCCTTCGCTGTTAAAATCTGGAAATGCGAATGCAATAATGACCCCCGGAAAGTTATTGACTACATTTTAGAATCAACCAAAGCAGTGAAAATCCATTTAAATGAAACTAAATCTAGTCATATTAACTCCGTTCAGAGAAAACTGAATCCAGTCAAAATCACCATCAAGAAGCAAAATCGATAAACCTGCCACGGACGAATATGTATGTTTAGGTAAAATACTCGATGCTACGCTCACCGGGAAAAGACAAATTTCGAAAGAGAAGGAAAAATAAAATAACAGATGCAAAAAGATTTGCTGGTTCTTCTAAGTTACTAATTTATAAATAGGTTCTTAAGCGCACACGGTGCACAATTTTGAGACTATGTCGAGAAAACTAACTTAAAAGATATTTAAAGTTTTAAATATTATGCACCTTCATTGACGCTCCTTCCAAATAATGATCTGGCTAGAGAATTCGCCAGGGAGGTTGCTGAAATTATGCTTTTAATTAAAATCAGAGGCAGTACTTCCGTGTTATTAAGGAAGTCCAAAAACTAACAGATATCTCAAGTCCATCGAGACGCTTAAAACAGCCAGCTCCATAGTGAAACTAACCAAGATGCTAAGGTCGATCATCCCCAACAATATGTAACCGAGATATGCAAAGAGAGCTGCTTTGAACTATAGTTTACCGAAAGGTAGCTTCAGAAGGCAAGAGCCTCGCACCTTCAGGGCACGTCAATCCCACAAAAGAGTTGAACCTTTGCAAAAAAAAAATTGCATCATCATGTCCCTCCTAAATTCCATTACCATTCGACATACTGCTTTCACGGGCAATGAATAAACTCATTGGTGTTCGAATTCGAACACATAGTAACAGATGGCACCACTTATCCTAAAAAGGTGATGCTGTACTAAACAAAGGCGAAGATCCCGACACGAATCGCCAATGAGAGTAGCGAATGTATTAATTTCCTCTTAGACATTTAAAAAAAACTTATTGCATTTATGATGAGCGCTTTGATCCTAGAAAATTCTTGAGTCATGGGAAGACAACTGAAGAAAATATG
This sequence comes from Hermetia illucens, assembly GCF_905115235.1. Taxonomy (NCBI): domain Eukaryota; kingdom Metazoa; phylum Arthropoda; class Insecta; order Diptera; family Stratiomyidae; genus Hermetia; species Hermetia illucens. The sequence continues at coordinate 117,162,051 of NC_051851.1, read as the reverse complement.
TGCCCCTGCCATTATATACAACTCCCTCTTGACAAATTTCATCCAGTGGAGCATCTATATGATTGCCATTCACTCACCTATGCGCTATCGTTCATGGTTAACTGAAATGCCATACAGCATCCCACACGACTTAATATATGATATTTTCAGACTTTAGGAAGGGCAGCGAAAGCGTATCTATCGCTGTTAATGCGTTGGGCAACATCCTGTTCGGTGCCACCGTCCGCAGAAACCACACTCCGTAGACATACAAATTGATCGACGCTTTCGATGCTCTGCCCGTTAATGCAGAAAGGGAGAGTGCGATGACCCGTCAAACTGATAATCTTGGTTTTGTTGGTGTTTATCTTCAATTCAATCCTACTTGACTTTGTTTCCAAATCCAGAACCATTTGACCAGGGTCCATAACCCGGTGAGACAGCAAACAGATGTCATAAGCGTAGGCGAGTTGAGGAAAGATGAGCCTCAAAAGCCTCAGAGATTTTGCCTCGCTGCAACACGTGACATGTTACGCCATCATACGTCGTTCTGATAATAGTTATTAGTTTCTCCGGAATACCCCTTCTGTGTAGAACGCTCCAGACACACTCCCTCTTTACGTTGTCAAAAGTTTTCTTGAAATCGATGAAGAGCAGATGCAGCGAAGATCTAAACTCCTCGCACTGTTCAAAAATGATCCATAGGATGTTGATGTGGTCGATGCAGAAGAATCCAGAGCGGGAACCACCCTGCTATCAGTCGATCAAGCTTTCGAAATGTTCCTTGATGCGTTTCAGAAGTATTTCAGCTATTATCTTTGTGGCGGCAGGGAACACGCAGATACCCCTCAAATTGTTACACTGAAAACGGGTGCCCTTCTTTGGGAACTTGACGATCATCTCCTTCTTCCACTCTATGGCAGAGGTGAAGCCCATAGTGTTTTACGTAGGCACCTGTCGTGAGACTGAATCCTACGGTCCTCTTAAGACATGGATTGATTTTGTGATCACAATCAGAGCCCCGCTGAGACAATCAACAACGGTACCAGTCTATACCAAGTGCATGGCTTAGCATTCATACTGGTGGATGCACCCGTGTTGATACGCAACACCACGTTGAGGGCCGAAGGTCTCTTCTCGCTTGAGCACAACCACAGCCACCATGAAACTCCCACTAGGGGGGCCAACTGCAAATAACCGAGCTGTCCTCACATACAACAGGAGTTCACTCGAAGTATGTGAGTCCAGGGGCTTTCCCGGTTCCCATGGTACCAGTATACCCCTGGTAAGGTTTCGTGACCAATTTGCCACTTCAGATGAGTCCCCGTGCAGACTCGGGTCTGATCGCCCTAATTAGGTCTTTGGAGCATTCGCCTACTGAATCACGGCCGGCAAACCAAAGTGATTACAGCGTCTCCCGGTGCCACCACTATGGAGGTTCTCCTCGACCACTTGGTTTTGGTTTGGCCAATAGGGCTGCCGCCCCATCTTCCTCGCCGCCACCTCTGAGCACCTATGGCAGAGGTATCGGATTCTAGAGGAAGATGAAGGTCCGCAGTAACTGCAGATGCAGAGACAAATAACTTTGCGAGGAAACCGTCAAGCCCAGCCGCCAACCCAGTTTAGTGCGTTGATGGCAGGAATGATTTTTCTTCACTTGGGATGATAGTCCGTATCCGCATGTTACATGTCATTTCATCCAGGTGTGACACGGTTAAGAACCGTAGTGAAGCTGTTCCCTCTTATCAAGGTGTACACAATGCTGAATTTCTAGAGATTTCGCTCGGTATCGGAGTTCGAGCACGTCACACCCGCCATCACTCGGAGTGGTAAGTAAAGCTTTCAACTCATCCGTTCATCGATATGTTTCCATGATTTTGCAGATTTAGCTGACTGCTGACGCCCCTTCAGTAGGTGGCCAATGACTTGTGTAGCACCCGTGAAAAGGACATTTTTAATGACGGTCCAATGCTCATCGATATTCTCAGGTGGGTTACTCAGTATGTCGATCATCTGATTAGCAAGATAGCTCCTCCACTGTCGAGCGACAGCGGCGTCATACAAGCGGTCGATGCGAGAAGTAACAAACCCAACACGCTAGCGAACGTAAGCGGCCATCATATTGTGATCCCCTTCGAGGCCGATGTCCGTGCTTCTCTTGCTACGCATTTCCAGGAGGCAGCTCCTAAATTTAGTGCTGATCGCAATGTGGTCGGTTTGATTACTCGTACGACGTCGATCGGTTGAAACTCAACTGACATTATGGCAGGCTCTGTGCTTAAACAATTTACCACCAGTGACGAGGCGGTGGAAGTTGCAGAAATCCATGAACCATTACCGTTGCGACCGTGTTACTCCATCACATGTCCAAGTAAGGCGTTGTCAGACCCCACCTTGGCATTCAGATCACTCATCACTATCACAATTTCACCTTTAAGAAGCCTCCTCGCGTTTAATTGCTCTCCACTATATTGATAGTCGCCGTTGGTACGTAGCATTGTATAATTGTGATGCTCCTCAGCCGGAACCGGAATCATGCAATTAGAAGTGTGTTCGAAATCGGCTCAGGGTCAAGAGAGAGCATCTTGAGGTAGAAGTCTGAAGGGTTAAGGTTGAAATATGTTTACAGTGTGGCGTTGCTTCGAACGGTCTCTACAGAAAAGGTCAAATTTATCCGACAACGGTGAACTTTTCTAATATATGTTTTCGATATTTACTCGAGATCTCCACTTTCTGCCTATGATAATTTCGGTTTTAGAGTGGGTTATATGAAACATTAAGGTCGAGAATGGCAAGTGTTAATGGCATCTGGATTTTATTTCAACCTTTTTCTTCGCCTAAGATTCCAAGTTGTTTCTCAGCTGCTGAGACTATTGTAACTCTATCGTCACTGTTTTCAACCAAACTTGTATGACTCCTGTTAATTACTTAAAATATAGCTAGGTCAGCTCCAGCATATCCAATTCAGGTGGGTCCCAATTGTCGTGATCCTCAGCTCAGCGGACTTCAACACTGAGCACATTATTCACCTGTATTCACTCTGGTCAAAATGAGGTTACAGATTTAATAGCTTCATTGAAGTATACAATAATTATAACCATGCGCAAAGCGGAAGCTGTTAAGTTAATCGCAGAGCAAATCAAGGAATATTCTAAATATCTGAAACCAGTGCAAAAATAACTTTATATCTTCACCAATTCATTGAATGGATAATAATTTCACAAAAAGCTGGAGGGAACTATCAAAGACTCGAAGTCGTAAACCCAAAGACGTTACACAATGCATTGTTTTATAGTGTCGTTAAGTTTATTCTTTCTGGAGAGCCATAATAGTAGCTGACTCAGCTGGAGTCAATTTTAATTACTCAATGAATTATCATGATTAACATGTGCCTGAAGAGTTTTTTTTTCGGGACACACTGGAACCAGACACCTGATGCTATCTTTAAATCTATTCTTCCAGAACACAAATAGCCATTTTAGGAATATCCGGCTCCCATGCAGTAGAATCAGTCAGTCAGTTGGGACTACATCAAGGTGCACGAACTCGCTTAACCTCCAGAAAGCCTCAAATGTGAGCCGAGTTCATTTACATTCCGTTGCAATAAAGCATCATCATAACTAACTTATCTGAGCAATCTTGACGATCGCAAATCCTTTAAATGATCCATAAATAAATCTAGTCCAAGCTTTTCAGTTTGCCGTTAAATTCAATTCAATTTGCATAGAAGTTTTTTTTCAGATTTATAATCGTTAATTAGCTATTGTATATTCACGAAATTTTAGAGCTTTGGCAGAGGAGCATCAATCTGCCCCTGGTATTAATTAATTTGTTAAAATTTTTGCTAAAACAGAATCATGGTTTCATGGACCCTCACATTTTCTGGCGAAAATCACTATGTACTTTAGTCTCAAGTCACAATACGAATGGATCTAGCAATCGTTTTCCAAAAGGATATCATAAAAGTAAAAAGGTTAATTGTAATTGTAATAACTAAGGCTAAATTTGCCTGGTCGGCCCATTACCTCTTGATCACCAGAGCTACTTATCCTATCCTAGCATCTGAGTTGTTTGCATTCTATCTTGAGTACCTCAACCGACAGTTTATATTTCCGGAGAACCTCAGATACAGCCATGGAACGCTCCTCCGCTTCTCTCAAACACTTATCACTTAATGCTTATCCTAGTTTGCTCATCACAATCGTTATCAACTGGATAAGACCAATTAAGAGTCACTTCCTTTAAACCAACCAAATTGAAGCCATTCGGATGCAAATATCCAATGTTTGAATGTTTGCACACAGAAATCAAGTTAAACTTCAAAAGCCAAAGAAAACTGTCTATGAGAGTTTCTGATGTGCCCAACTACGTGCATTGAGCTAGGTGAGGAGGAGAATTTGTAAGAATCCATTGATATTGACCTGGACACAAAAAATCCAAATTCTCCAGTTATTCTACAAACTTGTCTTTTATAGGTTTTTTATCGTTAAATATGTGATACTTAGCGGCAGTTGGAAGGCAATTTCGAGCTTACATTGTAGCACAGACACCTGTTTTCAAGACGCTTTTACGGACAGTGGCGTTGCTCAACTTAAGCAAAGTCGTCATCGTTAGCCCCAACATCGTTACCTTTATGAATTTTCATCCTTTTATTCGTTTTTTCAAAGTTTCGCACTGACGAAAATGAGCAATCTTTTAGAGAATATGTGATATGTTAATTATCATATTAACTGGGAAGTGGAGACAGCCATCGATGGGAGTAATGAATATATTAAGAAAGACCTGGAAGCATTAAATGGAAAGGAACACACAATAGACTAACCAACCTCCTCACTCAACAAAATCTGGATAAAACGTTGACATAATTTGGCTATTATCAATTTGTGGCATTAATTCTGCTGCTGCATATTGAATCATTAAATTCAGAATGAATATTTTCAAGAGTAGGCTCCGTTTTTGAAGTTTGTGTAAAATGAAACCTTATTAAAATCGGGTTTCTGTATGTCCGCCCGTCTTTCACATCTATAATCTCCGAATCCCCTCGCATACAATGAATAGCATAATTCCACGTTGAGTTTGAGGAGGGGTCATATACCCATCTATCAAAAGGGGTGTATAGCTTTTACTTTCCACCGAATATAATTTTGAAAGGTACTTTTCGAAGCTGTTGGTTGCAAAGGAGAGGAGTGCGGGCGCCGGAGCGGATCAGTCACTTCAAGGACCCGTTCTGACAAAGTTCTCAACCCAAATATATGAAAAGAAATATGGTGGTCGACATAGTATTTAGGCCTCAAAATACTCTCCATACCGATACCTTTTTAAATAGAGTTAATTATAGTATATCACCATATTTATGATAAGCCCATTTTTTAATAATTGCCTGGGAACCCTCCTTAAATTTATGATAGAATTATTAATTTTTGCAGTAGTATAAGCTATAGTGTCCAGATAACTAAGTGGTTAGAGCATAAGGCTACCGTGCGGAAGGTCGCTGTTCAAATCTCACTGGTGGCAGTGGGATTTGTATCGTGATTTGACTTCGAATACCAGTCGACTCAGCTGTGAATGAGTACCTGAGTCAAATCGGGATAATAATCTCGGGCGAGAGCAATGCTGACCACATTGTCTCCTACAGTATACTGTAGCGTACCGTTTCGGTCTTGAATGAAGTGCTCTAACACAATTCAAGGCCCTGATCCAATATGGATTGTTGTGCCAACGATTATTATTATATAGGCTATACTATAGAGCACGATATTATATGTTACTAAGAAATTTGGTGGAAATCGAACTATTACTAACACAGTTGAAATATGTCAAAGTTGTCTGTTTTGTGAAAATTTCTTGCTTTCTAAGACTAGGATCTCAAATCAAGGGGTTTTCTGGTCCTGGTGTCTGATGCTGGTTGGGATGGGACGCAAGTCTCACATTTTTCCTTGGATGTCAGTTTGGTTTTGGCGGCTGAACTTTTTGCCGTGCTTCCGACCATCAAGATAGCTACCAGGATGGGTGAGGAGAAGGTTGCTATCATTTCAGACTCTCTCCAAACTTGTAAATTACTCAAACAACCATCGCGTCATCGCGTCACCTAGTCTGCAAAAGACATTGTGCCCAGCGCACGCGGGGCACCCATTAAATGAACTCTCTCATGTAGAGGCCTGTAGGGCTCTGCGCTCTAGTCCCGCAAGTTTGGTCGGACCCACCCTGTAGATGTTCTAAAGGTAATTCAGGAACACTCCCATAGAAAGTGGGAGGATGACTTTTTGGCGATACCATGTACCAAAGGACCATTTTTCTCTAACATTCACGCTGCCTTTACTCATAATCGACCGCAGCTACACGTACGCTTATAGCTTCCGAAGAAAAATTACTGAATCGTCTTCAGACCAATCACATATATACAAAGTTTTCCTCAAAAAGTTTGGAAACATAGATTCGGACAAATTTAACACTTGCATAGTTAGGGAAACTAAAGAACACATAATCTTCGATTGTAAGGATTATACCCGGTATCGGGTTAAGTGATGATATAATAACTTTTTTAACTTCCAATTGAGAAGAGATCTTTGCATGATTGATGACCTTCTATATTTCTGTAAGAAGGCTAGTGTCAGATTATAATACATTTAGTTTCAGTTTCTTCGATGCACGGCATTTTTTGCCATCACCGTTCTTTTTCCTTGCATTTGTCTACCATTACCCTTGGGCGCTCCAATGATTCGCAACGTTTAGTCGAGTTGCGGAGAAGTATCTGATCCGCACAGTGTATATAACTTCAAACTACCGAACAGCCTCTATGTGTTCGTGCGTCGAGTTGCTGCCGGTTTTGTAGTATACGTTGGGGGTTTTTCGTATGGAGGATGCACACAGCCTTTTATTTCACTCGAAGGAATACTGAATCTTGGTTTTCTTTCCGCAACCACCCTCGAATCCTGTTTTTCCCGGAACTCATTTCTTTGTATACCAAAATTTATAATGGATCCTGGTCATCTATGATAATGACTAAAAAGCACTAACATGCATCATCATGTGAATACATTTTTTCAACGTAATTGAGTTCGGCTAAACATTTATAACCCAAAAACATTAATAACAATTACCTGTCAAGTTTGCAACACATATCCAGTCTGTTCGGGTAGGGTTTGACACTTATGTTTAACTTGGCTAATTAAAACAAGTCACGAAACGGGAAGCTGGACGCTTTAGGTATGAAAGTTGTTGTGCATTTATATTTTAGTGTGCATTTTCCCCTTTAATACGTAGCACGTAATATATGCATAGATTATGTGAGAATATCCACTTTCGGGTAATAATAACATTGAAAGTCTTGAATTTGCAAAGAAGCGGTAATTTTGACCTATTATAAGTTTGTTATGTAATAGAGCGATTTTCACCAAACCTAGTAAGAGCGACTTCGAAAAGTATCCAATCACTCATTTTATCAATACACTCACCTTCTCCGAGAAAAATGCGTGTGGCAGACAGACGGAGGGACAGACAAACAGACAGTAAATAAGGTTTTGTTTGTCAGTTTCACACTAAAGTGGAAGGTCTGATATACTAAATGCATAACCACATGGGACAAATGCCGCCCCTCCCCCCCCCCCCCCCCCACATGCCCGATCAGTGTACGTAACACCGCCCTCAGGTGCGTAATCATTCCTAGATCAAGTTGGTAAATTTCAAGTTAAAGTCGGAAAAGTATTGACCCGGTAAATTATGCAAGTGTTTGAGACCAAGAGATCCTTGATTTTAGTCGATGAACTTTCTTCCCAATGCAACAAATTTCTTCAGTTTGATAACGCAATGTCTTCTTAAGGTTGTCGCGAAAACTCTCCGCTCCCCCTTCTCTGTATTAATTTAGTTTCAGCATCAAAAAACCTTTTTTTCTGTTCATCTGATATGGATGCTCTAATTGCCCAATTGCTCCAGCTCATTACTGGCCTTGACTTTTCAGAAAATCCTCCCCTAAGACTCCATGGATCTCTTTGTCTTTTTTGCTTTCCTTATTGGCTTTGTTTAAGAGAAATTACGATATACTTTTATTTCTACCGATATTACCGCTACGTTAAGCATACTAAACGGAAATTTCTACCTGTTCAGTTTGCAAAGGTAACAATGTTTTCTTTCTCTTCATGATTTGCTGGTATCTCAAATGTCCACTTCTTCCTTGTCACAGTAGTGCAGTTTCCCAATACTGAGGTATCATGATATTTAAATATTGATGGTCGGAAACCCACTTGTCCACCCTCCACCAGTACTGGATTTTCAATATCCTTCGTAATAACCTCCTTATTTTCCTCCTGCTGAGTCATAAAATTAAATTAAGTTGGTGCAAACAACCTCAACCTTTGTGTGATAGCTGAGTGAGAATCTGCAGAACATTCGAGGACCAATGCCGACGTAACGACCGAACCACACCGGTATTATGGAGGTGCTACTTTGGAGAGCAATACATTAGGTAACACCACATAATTAATTAATTTCGGATCCTGCCTCTTGCGTTTTATACTCCACATGATTATATGCCGCGAAAAGAAATTATAAACCCCTCCCCTATTGCATGTATTGGTACATTGGTAATTACATTTACGAGGGAACGTGAACTAGGATTTAAGTAATTCAATCATTATATTAAAAGAGGAAAGAAATGTCAGCTTCCATGGAAAAATCAGACTGCCTTTTCCCGTTTTGTGCAATGTGACAGCGAAACCGCAAATCATAGAGCTATTTAACTGTTTCCAACCCTATAATCGTCCCCCCTCTCCCTCAGCTAAGCTAGTTTCTTTGGAGTCCCTGGCGATAATTCTAAGAAATTTATTTGAACATCCAATGAAAGCATCTAGAGAAATTACCTTCTATATCATCCATTTTTCCTTTGGAATGACAACTTGACCGACAGGAATCATATGACTTTGTCTTTCGCTAACGATTAAACGGAAATTTTCGGAAAACTTTGCACGAATGGTGCAACAAATTTCACATATGGATTACTTCACCATTCATAGCAAGCTTCCAAGGGGAAGTACTTGAATTGTTCACTACTGTGTCCATTGTATAGTAACTTAATAGAGACGGCTATCCATTTACGATACCGGTGGTATGTCTTGAAGTTGAAATAATTCTTAGGATATTGAAAGATAAACATTTTCTGATAAGACTTATTCAGTGGAGTCTGATCATGTAACTCTCAGAAGTTTTGTAAAAATATCCATTAGTTTACTTCATATTGATTAACTTGCAAATTATATTAATATCAAGTGACTTAAACTTGATGCATCCATCATATATGCAGAACGAGTTTGGCAATATGGAAATCCACTAACCAAATAAGCAATCAGTTAGCGTCCATAGCACAAGCACATAAATCAACTTTGTTAGCCTACATAAAATAGATTGGAACGTTCTTACTGCCACAATTTGAATAAAAAGATCCATACTACTCCAGCCGCTTCTCTATTATGACGGTATTTATTGTGGGTGGCAGCTGGTAGTAGCAATAATTTTAAGTATCTACATTTATTTATCTCTGAGCTAAAAAATGTTCGAAATCTTTTAAAGCAGTTTCCATAATCAATCAAGCATCATAACGACTCGAACAAATGGGTCCGATCAACTCGACGTGCCAAGTTTTTTTTTCTGGAAGTGATTTTCATTGGCTTGGTTGATTGATTGATGAACAATGGAAAAATCTGGCTAAATTAACATCTATCTTTTATTTATTAACACTAGAGAATTGCATTCTGTCAATGAACTGGAGTTAAGTTGATCTGGACTATTGCTAATCAAGTTTCTCGCTTAAATCATTTGTTTTCAATAACAAGTTTCTCGCTTGAGTCTTTCGTTTTGCAATTGAAATAAAATACCCCGGTTTGATTATCAACTAACATTCAGTGAACATTCCAAGAGCCAGTATGTAAAGTATTATTAAAGCTTTTTGAAACCTGTTAATTAAAATTCTGGAATTTGTTGTAAACTACATCCTTCACATATAAAGGTATGGTTAAAGCCAGGCATAAACAAAATAATGACCCGTTGCTGTACTAACGGATCGAGTGCAGATTATTCCCATAAATAACTTTCAATAAATTAAAAATAAAAACAACTCGACCACATAAAAGTCTTCCCGACAGGCAATCTGCCATGATATTCCCTAAAATGCCTCCACACATATGCGTAAAGTAACTCATGCAAGCCCACTACACCTCGTGATTGATTGATTGATTGATAACAGGAGAAACAGAACTCTTTTAGTTTCTTTTTTCTAAGAAAAAGTAACAAAAAGGCTGAACTAACTGTTGATAGAATGCGGTCACAACATGTTTCGGAAGTGGAGTAGGTACCTAAACCGTTCTCGCTAGGTAGCTACATACCTGTATGTTTTTATAATATTATAACACAGATGAAACATCTGCAGACATATACTATTTATTTAATATAGTATAAATTAAAGTATTGCACATTATTGATTGCTAGATACCTTGCTAAATTTAATATCTGTTTGACAGCACAAGTTTCGACCAATTTATAGCCGCTATCATTCATTATAAATAAAAAATTTTAGCAGTAACAAACCTGTAAAATACCTCTGACATAATATATAGTGGCTTTTCTGTGGAAAACTAGCATTTTAGAAGACCAGCCAAGTCTGTCGACACTCACTGCAAAGAGAAATAAAAATTTGCGTTTAATTGTAATCGTCATGAAACTTATTTGTAAAGTATTTATCAGACAAAATCAAAACCAGTGTATGAATTATTTTTTCACTATACATAGATTAAACAATTACTAAAGGCGGATTTATCATGGATTTTCTTAATCTCCTTCTTCAACAGAGATCTTTTAACATACGAGTCAGAATAGCTCTCTGAGACGACACGCTGCAGCTGAATTCCCGCAGAATATACCTTTGACGCTGTTATTTGTTGGACCCCCTTTGGGAGTTTGATTGTGGTTGTGATTATGTTCATATCAGGGCCAGAATTACTGTGGGATCTATGGGGTGAATTGCGCTTTACAACTCGGGAGTAAATATAAGAGACAAAATGGATGAATGAACCATATTAAAGGGAACACACTTGCTTAGGTTTTTCCTTCTGTTTTTAGTTAGTCTAGACAAGAGCATTCTGAAGATTTTGAATATTGGCACTGATTGCTTAATAGTCGTACCCTTATCCAAAAAAAATTATGATGACATATTACGACTCTGCCTTTTTGTTAGTGCTTAACAATAATGGTACCATCTTTATCATATCTTCGTACTTTTTTGCAACTTGTAAAGAGATTTTACTACATCAGAGACCGAGAAGCCAAATGAAGGGTTCTTCTCAATAGAACAAATAACAACAAATTATTTGCAGCTCCACTGAAATATCCCATCGACACGTGTTTACAATCCTCTGTTCTAAGTTTTCACCTATCTTTTGATCCTACATGTAGAACTGGACTAGGACCCAAATATGAAAAAGGATATCGGGTAAAGTTGAACCGTAAAGGGCGCAAATCTGAAAATGAAAAAAAACTGCGATTGCGCACGTAGAGCCGGACACGTTACCACTGAGTGAGACGATCGATATCCCTTTGGACTCAGATTCTCAGCAGACACGGTCTTGTGAGGTTTTCACCCTTTCTTGGCATCCAACGCACAACGCGCCTAATAAGCTGTTAGTTGACAAAACGGACGCTTACCATATATTATTGATGTTATTATCCCCTGTAATAGCAATCACCATCTTACCGCCTCTTCTTGCGCCATAGATTCATCGACCTTTTTTACAATACGCTCAAGTAACTGTGCAGCAGGTTGCAGCCCAGTACCGTTTTATTACTGGCTGCGACAAAATCCCAGCCGTCATCGGGTATGGGTTGTGTTGCTCGCGGTGGGCGCATGCAAATCAGCATTGGTAACGTCAGCAGAAAGGTCAAAAATAAAAAATCCATTTTACTAAATTTTGGAGAATTTTGGGGAAATTGCCGGGAATTAGGTTCAAAAAGACATAAACAGTTGAACAGCTCAAAGAACTAAAGGGGCTCTGGTCTAGGTGCACATAGCATAAACGTCAGCGCCAGTAGAATCTCGATCCCGTCCTCACTGCATGGATAACCTACCTTCTCCCCAAAAAGGAACACACTGCATGGTCCCGCAGACACAAGACCGATTACTTGCTTACAAACCGGAGTCCTACATCTGCATAGCATCGATCTCAAACTTATGACGCTTTTGGCGACAGCCATTGAAGGGTGGCCACCACTTCAGAATCCATCCGAAAACGGAGAGACATCTTCTAAACAGATTCATTGAGTCCTCTTTAATTTTGTATGGCTTGTGAATGATGCTAGAGGGCATGGTTTCCAATAAAATATTTCCTTCGTGCTAAGTGCGTGCTAGGACACTTAGATGACATCAAGTTGTATGCTGATACTGTGATCACCTTAGGATTCTGTCGAATAGTGGACATGTTCAAATCTGATATTCCGATGGAATTTGATTCAGACAAATATGGAATCCAGACCATCCGCAAAGGTCATCAGGAGCCGCAGGCTGGACATAGCATTGGTGGCCTCTATATCCAAGCTACGACTGAAGTAGATTTCAAACACCTATGAATTCTGCAAGGAACCCCCCCATAAGTTGGTGGTTCGAAAGATGCTTTTCTGTTCAAATTCCTACGACATGTGAAGCCGGTACGAAAGCCGTACCTCTTGGGGAAGAATAAAATAAGGGCTCTAAAGGTTTTCACTGCCTCTAGCAGCCGTTTGTCAACCTTCTTGTGTCGAAGAGATGGCTATGTGCTAGGGAGTTCTATGCTGAGACGAAGGGATTTGATTGTATGTCATTCAAGATAGCGCGCGCATGCCACCCGAGTCATAATAAAGGAACAGGTGAAGAACGAGCAGTGCAAAATGTTTTGTTCGGTGTTGGGAACATTGGATCATCTCATTTCTGACAGTACATGGAGCAACATAATGCTGCATACAGCCTTATATTCAAGCATAGACTGACAACGGAAGTATTTCCGGTTTACCGATATGAAACGCAAGTAGTAGTCGATAGTTCTGCTTATAGCATATATTGGCATAGATGTAACTGATGGGGGTATACACGCACAACAAGCCGAACTTGCTATTAGTTGATAAGACAGGCCACTTCTCGTATATTGTTTATATTGCTATCCCCCAGGTAAATGAAATAAATTCTACATCTCGCGAGTTTCATTGCAGTTCCTATAACATTGTCAGCTACAAGTATTGTACCTAAATCCTACACTGCTTCCCTTATTATCAAAAGAAAGTTTAGCATTTGCCGAGGTATCGCAGAACAATTCTAAAAAAAAGAAAAGAGTAAAAGTCCAAATTCGTCGAAATTCTCTTAATAAATTATTTCACGAAATCACTTCTGAAATCCTCGACAATTTTCTATCAACAGAAATATTACCCAATTGTTACCACTCAACATGGGCATGTTATATGGCGTGGCTATGCATACGGGGAAAGTAACAAATGAACAAGTTGATGATCGTTTCTGGTATTTGAAAATTTATGCATTGTCATTAAATAATGGTTTTACATAAAAGCTACCAAGTGAAATTAAAATTACCATTTCTGAATAAGTATTTAAGTATTGAATAAGTATTTAAAAACAGTTCCGCTCGTAACGTCTCACCATAGGGTCAAAGCTCTTACTGTACAAGACAATGATCTTGCCAGTCCTTGGGTTCTTAGCAAGAAAAATTGCGAGCTCTTGGCCGCATTCGAGAGAAGAATCCTCCGAAGAATTTTTAGCCCCCTACATGAGGATGGACGATTCCGCACACGAAATCTATGAGCGATTCCATGACCGTCCGGTTGTGGATAAAATCCGGCTCAATAGGTTACGGTGGGCGGGTCACTCAATCCGTATGGATGAGGATGATCCCACCCGGAAGGTCTATAAGGGCAATATCTATGATAGAAAAAAACGTGCCTAAGATGGAGCAATGGCGTAGGCCAGGACGCTAGACAACTTTTAGGGATATCGAATTGGTGGACCTCGGCGCAAAACCGGGATGTCTGGAGTTCCTTATTAAGGCAGGCCTAGACCGCATACCAGTTGTTGCGCCGTTGATGATGATGATGATTTGAAATACATTCATATTGAACAAGTCGCAGTGCTAACAAAGGAAAACAAAAATACTGCATGTAAGCGAATCAATCTATTCAACCGCTCCGTGTAAAACAAAAACGAAACGAAAGAATCAACATGCCGCAAAATAGCAGATACTACAGGGCAGCTGGCACTCCAGACGTTATCGAGAAAATATAACTGAATACCAAAATCGACGCGGCTACTACCAGGGAGCGAAACTGTGCTCTAACATGCTGGAAGACCCTGATCCTGATTTCTGATGGATTATCGCACCAACAATTATTATTATTATTTATAGATTTTGAATATGTCAAATTTGTCATTTCATAACTTTGATTGTGATCTATTTCAAACCTGTATATAATAATATTCTATACAGTTGAATTTCCACCAAACTTTCCAGTATCGCGCCTCATATTACGACTAGAATTGCTGACAAATTGTGTAATTCTGCGACGAAAGATTCCAATAGGAAAACATGATAATACTTCTTTGGAATGCTTAAAGTCTATCGCCTATATTTCATATGTTTGTAGAGGAACCGCATTGAGTTTAGAAGTTTATTTTGCTTTGAGTCCACATTTTTCGCTCCCTGCTTCCTCTCCGCGGCGGTCAACGTTAAAATCAGGACTTGCTTCACAAAATACTGAAAACTTCCACTTGGAGATCATATGACTATAATCATAGAATGAATGCTCTTCCATCGCAAATGATGTCATTCACTGCATCCGTGAAATCTCAAATGGAATGAAAATGATTTTTATGTGACCGGCAACCAGACAAAAAGTAATCATTTATTTAGCACCTATACCTTAGTCAGTGCAAATATAGACTGGATTTTATGCATTAAATGGAACACTTTATAACTATGGGCATACCTTTGTCTGGACCAATTTCTTAAATGCCTCCAGAGAGCGCCATCTTGACGTACCTCTTAGATCCCCTTCTGGACGTGATTACCTAAACTTTCAGGGCCGTCTAACTGTTCAAGTGAAGACACTAACTAAATTTGAATTTTTTACTCCATAAGAAATGTAACACCACCCCAATCAAGAGCCAACCACATCTTATATCTCAAATGATAAAAACTAACCATTTTGGTATTATGATAGTTGACGTTCAAGCACAGCTACAACCATCACTTATAACACCATAGATAACTATGGTGGCGAAGTGGCAGTCGATACCAATTTTACAGTCTAGTCGTCGTTGCCTTCCCCATGCTTAATATTCAAAATGCCTTTTTATGACTTTGATCCGAATGTACTCGATGTACAATGACCCGAACATCTGCTACTGGACGATATCGAATATCTGTCTGGGACCAGTCGGTACTCATTCAACCAATTTTAGATCATAGTCGCTGGTTTTTTCATCCATTTATATCATAAAGCTTGTCGGCGATGACAATATTCACTTCACTGGAAAGGAACCTTGTATTCATAATTGCATACAGAGATTTTCCTGTATGTATGTACAACCATATGTAGTCTGCGCTCACCTGAGTCACTAAATGCTCATATAAAAGTGGACATAGCTGCTCTGGGAATTCGCAAAAATCAAGTGATTGCACACGTCTCCTCAAATGTAAAACACGTTCCTAATGGCGTTGCATAAAGAATTAATTTCGTCCTATTTTTTGCATCTTAATAAATAAATTCATCAAATTTCCATCCAATCTGATTAGAAATTTCAACATCTGTTTTACTGCAAATAAAAAAACTAAAGACCTCATTCCGGAATTGAGCACAAAGTTCTCCTGCTCACACTATCTTTTATCTTGCTAACTCCTAATAAAATTTTACATGCAAAAATCCGATCAGAAAAATAAATTCTGAATACTGGGAACCGCTAGCGTTGACTACAAGACGCGGTCAGTGAATAATGAACCACCTGAATGGACGGAAAAGAAAGAGTTTCGAATCCAGTAATGATCTATGATATGCAAGACTAACGGTCGATTAAAGATATTTTAACATTTTAATTGGTTCTCTTTCAAGAAGAGAATTCAAAGGCAGATGTGCGATGGTGCCCAGAGTGAAATCGGTCAATTAGATGCGATATTATTTATTGTGTGGACTGTGAGGCTGTTCGGCATTATATTAGAAAATTTGCTTTGTAGTTCAAACAATACTTCCAAAACTGCAGGTTTTCGTGAGAATAAGGTTAAAGGTTTTTCGCTTCAAAATAATGTCACTCTGTAGCTTAGAATTTCGATTTCTTTTGGAAAATATTGGTATCATTTCACAAAATACGAATAGGTCAAAGTAGATGATGACCTGATAACACCTTGGCGACGAAATCTTCCATATTATTCATTTTGAATAGAAAGGAATTATCCATAGTAAATAAGTAGCAGATAATTTAAAACCATCCACAACGAGCGAAGGTGCTTCATCATAGAGGTGGAATGAAGTAATGAAGAGATGATGAGAATAATCCAAGCAAAGTACTCACTACTAACGATTAAAATTACCACCAACAAAGGCTATTGTAAAGAATGACCCACCACGGTAAAAACCACAAATGGTAATGGCCATGGTTTATTCTCTTTATTTTTACGATTATGGTGTAGAAACTAAAGCTTATTTGTAGATAAGCCACAAGACCAAACCAATTTTGAACATAAGCAGTGTTCCCTAAATCTATGTGTTTCTAATTTGAGATCAAGAACAGGACGAAACATATAAAAAATCATTCTGATGTTTGCTTAAAACTACTTTATTTTGTTGTATGTATATTTACGTTCGTCGTTTTATCAAGTATTGGTATTCATATTAGAAACTTACTCAATGGATCTGGCAAATTTATACATTTTCCAATATGCTTATCGCATCTAGCTAAAACCAAAGTTCTAGTAACCTGAAATAATATTCGAGCCTTTCGATATGAAACTTAAACAAATCATGACAATCATGTGTAATATAAAGTCCGCTAAAGGCGATCCCAAGCCTAGTTCATCTAAGATAAGAGATTTCTGGCCTAGCAACGTAAAAATCTAAAATGCAAGATCGAGATGCTTTGGATGCAGCTTACATACTCCGAAGGTAGAATGATTTCTCGGTCACATGATTATGATTGGATTCTAAAATATGCGATATCGAGATTCCGCACCACCCCCACTTGCTCCAATTCGAGTAATACAAGTTGACTTTCTGAGGTTAACTGAGTTAAAATGGTGGGTCTCGGGGGAGCACTTGTCTCCCTCGGGCGTCGTTGGCAAGTCCGCTGGAAGTCAATAATCTAGAGCCAATGCAAGGTCGTCAAATCATAGTAAGGATCACGCTGAAGCACGGCTAGCACAAATCCTGTGAGACATCTCCGGCATAACATCCACAGCTTTACAATCGAGTCCTACCTCCACCAATACGCGATGTCCACTGGGTGTTTTACCATCAAAACTTTACCAGCAGCAAAGAGCGAGGAAATAGAGAATTCGGTGTGACTTTAGTCATTAAAAGCACATTTGGACAACTGTAACTGATTTCAAACCGATTAATGGATGAATCTACTTAATCTGTTTGAAGATGAAGTTTTTTAATGTGTGTTATATCAACTGTCATGCACCAACGGAGGACAAAGAAGATATCATTAAAGACGAATTTTACACCCGACTGGAGAGAATTTCAAATGTTTTGTCCTCCAATGGCATCAAAGCATTATTGGAAGAATTCAACGCCAAAATTGTCAACGAATTGTTCCATAGAGACACAACTTCCTCGTCGGAAACAGAGCTGCCTCAAACATATTGGATGTGGGGACACTACGGGTGCTGACGCTTGGGCGCTTCACTTCCAAAATCATTGTAGAAAAGTAGAAAGACGACAATTGGTTTATATATTCACAATCAAAGCACCTTTCAACGCACAACCTCATGCTGGTCCTGAGCAAAGTAGTGACGAAATATAGTGAAAAATTATTGATGGTATCCAGAGCACAGCTAAAAACAATCTTGGGCATGTCGAACGAATGGTTCAATGATTACTGACAGCAACCGATTAACAAGAAAAAGGTAGCTTCCCGACTACTAATCGAAAGACGAACTAGAGCCAGAGAAGGCAATACGCTAAGATGATCTGCAGACGAGAACAACGAAAGTTCAATAACAACAAAATTTTAACACTTAATGACAGTAAAACTCCAAAATAAACTGACAAAAAGCTTTCTTGTAGTGGACTTAAGCAAGAAGATTGTCTCACCCCCACCCTCTTTAACTTGGTGCTCGAATATATCTTCAAGAAGGTGGCTTCAGTTGTTGTCAGAGGTATGTTAATGGAACAATCCGCGCAACTAGTGACGTACACAGACGACGTGGATATTCTTGCCCACTTGATGATTCGTACGAAGAAAATGTTTAAACTGTTCGCAGCATAATTTCCAATAGGTGGACTAATTCGCCTACCCCTACTCTCAAAGGGTGAAAACGATAAACACGAAATCCAAAGGCGGATTACTACTGCTCATAAAACATGTTATGCGGCCCTCCCCATAATGGGATAGAGAAAAGCACACAGGTGTGAATAACAATGCATCTACAAGACCCTAAACAAACAACCTGCCTATTACCGAATACTGTATATATCCATGCACGTTTATAAATTGATCGTACCTAAATTTCCGGTTTACTTAATGAACAAAAGTGTACATATGCACATATATTTTCAATATACGTATATTGAATACAGCTGGTATAATGTTCAAACATTTATCTGTCTCGATTAACTACCCACAAACTTCATTAGCACGCATATATACCTACATACACACATGTCTGTCTGGAGTAATAGATATTGGTATACAAACGACCCGAAAGCTTAAAATAAAATGTTTCTTTGTGATCCCCTATTCATATCAGCTGACTTTGTTGTGGTATTGACGAATTGATATGGGATGATGTAGACAAAGTTTCATCCTCTACAACTTTGTTAATAATAGTTGCATTTTCTTCAAACTTGACCAAATTGTGCCTTATGTCATCCTTTACACAAATGCAATTTTGTAGTTCCAGTATGAACTTAAAGGAGGTTTCGGGCTAAATCTGTAAAATATGCTCATATACAGGGTGCGGCAGCATAACTTCCTTTTTTCAAAACTCAATAAAAACTATTGTATGCATCGGAAAATATTTATTTATTTTTTATAATGTAGGTATATGTCTAAAGTTTTTATTTACATTGTTTTGAAGACCAAATCTGTTAGGTGATGTCCCCCAATCTCCATACATTGCGTAAACCGATTTCTGGCGTTTGTCATGACTCTTGTTAGCATAGCAGGTGTTATGTTGGCAATTTCTTCTTGGATGTTGGTCTTCAAATCTTGTAGGGTTCTTTGACGGTTCACATAAACACGGGATTTCAAAAACCTCATAGAAAAAAATCACAAGGGGACAGATCGGGAGAGCGTGCCGGCCATTTCAAATCGCCTCTAATTGAGATAAGGCGCTCTGGAAAGTGTTCCCTCAAAACAGCCATCGATGCTCTTGAAGTGTGTGCTGTTGCATCGTCTTGTTGGAACCAAGTGTCCCCCAAATCCAAATTTTCTAGCCATGAGAAAAAAAATTTTGTAGCATGTTTACATACCGGTCCGAATTCACTGTCACTGTAACCTCATTTTCCTCAAAAAACCAGGGACCAATAATTCCAGCTGAGGAAATTGCACACCACACTGTAACTTTGGGTGAATGCAAAGGCTTTTGATGCAATTCTCAAGGGTGGGTGTCAGCCCAGTAGCGCATGTTTTGTTTGTTAACCGGCCCACACAAATGAAAATGGGCTTCATCGCCAAAAAAACAATAGCACCCTCGGGGACGACATCAAGAAGAAGCTCACACGCGTTCATCCGAGAATTGAAGTCACATTCTGAAAGTTCCTGCACTATCGCCATCTTATAGGGATGAAAATGAAGATCATCACGAAGAATTCTTCGCACAGAACGGTCGGATAGTCCAAGGGCAGATGCGTGTTTGCGCGCAGAACGCCGTGGCGATCGCAACATTGACGCTCTCACTGCTTCAACGTTCTCAGGTGATCTAACGGACCGAGGGACTCCAGTTCTTCCTTTTGTCGCACTTGCAGTTTGTCTGAATGTAGTGACCCATGTAACAATTGATTTGCGGTCTGGGACGGGAGTAAACGGGGCTAAATTAAAGCGATTCCGAAATGCACGCTGTGTTGCAATAACCGAACATCCGCTTAAAAAGTAAACCTCAACGGCAAAGGCACGCTCCTCACTATTCCAACGCACGATGGCGACTGAACCGTGTCGGGACAAAACTTTACAGTATCCCCTCTTGAACGAGACCACTAGCGCTCCGCTATGACATCAACTAACTGAGTGGCTCGCATTTTAAAAAAGGAAGTTATGCTGCCGCACCCTGTACAATCATTAACTTTATTTATGCAGACATCGGAACCGGATGTATTTTGAAGCCTAGATTTCGTAGAGAAGGACTACTGTGATTTTTTAAGATTTTTCGGTTAGATAGCTTCTAAGAACGAGACCTGTTATACTTTTTGATGGTTATATTTTGAGCCCTCATTCCCCTATGTTTCAACCGACATCAAATATGCAACCTGTTCCGAAAAGTATTAATTAAGACCTTTCCTTTTATCACATTTTATGAAAAAAAATTGTACCCTCCATTCCCCTCCCTCCCCTAAACTTAAGAGAGTCTTTCCGTGTGTCGGGTTGGAGAAATGGATTTTTTGCAAGAATTGTATCTATATATAGTGGAGAATATGTGGGCAAAGTCATTTTTCGATATTCAGAGTCGTTCAGAAATTCCAGTGTTAAACAGGTAAGGAGTTTGCAGCCGCGGCTAGAGTACTCGATGAGAAAGAGCATCGAATCTTTTTTACCTGAGCCTTATAAATTCGAACACAGGTATAAATATAAAAGGATGGAAAACCAATCAATTGTCTAAACTCATTTGCTGTTTGGAATAAAAAGGATAATCCAGTCTAAAGTGAGCACTGAAAGGCTTTCAAGCTATACTCAATTATATTTTGTTGTAAGTATTGTGCTGTTTGTGTGTACACTGATTTTTTTGAATGGATCGTACGAAGGGAGATCCCTTTAACGTTCAACGTCATGCTCGCACTAAAAAAGGAGTATTTCATGGGAATCGATACTTATCAGAGAAGAAAAAGGACTTCGCTTCAACATCAGCAAAGAAACTTTTAGCAAGCATGAACATGGATGTTCCAATTGCGACAAGTGTTGTATATTGTATATTGGATTTTGCTGGAGTTTTCTCTGGTATTTCTGCAAGTTTCTGCAAATAATAAAATATACGTAGTAGTAAAAAAGGAATGCGTACGACATGTCGAGAAAAGAATGGGAACGCGGCTTAGAAATGCAAAGAAAAATCACAAAGGCTTTGGTGGAAAAGGGGCTGGAAAACTTATTGATTAGGTTATTAACGACCTCATTACATTTTTTGGGCTAGCTGTTCGTCGACAGGCAAATTCGATAGAAGGAATGAAGCAAGAAATTTGGGCAACTTTCTTCCATAAATGTTCTACAGACGAAAATCCTCAGAATCAAAATTGTCCAGCAGGCGAGGACAGTTGTTGCCAATGGCGCAAAGCGGAAGCTAAAGGAGAACTGGATAGTTTCCGCCACGAGAAGGCACCTTTGACTGAAGAAGTTCAAACAGTCATCAAACCAATCTACGAAGATTTGTCACGAGATGATCTCTTGAACAGATGTTTAGGAGCAGAGACCCAGAATAACAATGAGTCGTTAAATGCATTGATCTAGACTTTCGCTCCTAAACACCTTCATTCTGGGGCCAAGGTCGTAGAAATAGCCACTTTTCTGGCTGTAATTATCTTCAATGAAGAATTCAATGGCATTCTCAAAGTCCTTGTAACAATGGAATGTCAAGTTGGTCACATATGTCAGGTTTATGCCAACCGCCGTAATGAAGCGCGAATTTGGCGGTCCGAACGACGATCGACTGAACTCGCTAAAAGAGCCAGAATTGAAACCAGAGAGCAACAATCAGCCTTACAAGACTTTTTTGAAGAAACGGAGGGTGCTCTCTATTGGCCAGGTATAGCAGTTAATGGTGAGTTAAAATTTTACTGTTGATAATCACGTTTAAATTTTCAAATGTGTTTTTCTCGAAACTGCATCTTGAAAATCGGCTGCCACCATAGCTCAAAATCTATCCAACCAAATACTTTGAAATTTTTACGACTTCTTTAATACATATTTCTACGGTCTGCAAACTAGGATAATTTCAATCGGACGGATCGTTTTTTTTTTATTCATAAAAAAAGCCGTAAAAAACACCAAAATCCAAAAAATTAAGTTTAAAAGCCCACCAAAAGTTTGCCTTTTAATATTTTCTAATTATCCTAGTTTGCGGACCGTTTTTCCTCAGATCAACACAGCGCCCTCCAGTGTGGCAGCAGAAAAACATCTTTTTTTGGAGATGGGTGCATAAATTGACACGTATTCCGAAAACTAGCTACGATTTCAAGCTGAAAAAGTTATCACATATACTAGAGACATCAATAAATATATGGTGAAAACATCACGTTTCTATCTTTATCCAGTCTTCCAAAATAATTTTTCAAAAAAAGGCAAAAAACAGGGCCTTCACACAGGATGACCCCCTTAACACAAAATGGCTTCCCGTGCTGCATGTAAAGGGAACAACAGATCACATGCTCTTACCAATTTTCGTGACAATCGGTCTAGCCGTTTCCGAATAAATCGGGTGTGAGAGACAGACAGACAAGCAGACATCAACTCGATTCTAATAGTTTTTTGTGGTTACAGTGTGTGGTTGTGGTTTCAGAGAAACATTGGCAGGTCTCAGTGCGAGCAGATTGCGGACCAATTCTAAGAGTTTCTAATTGAAGGGCTCTGTGTTTTGATGGGTATAATTGGAGGCGATGCATTCGGGAGGCCTAGGCTTAGTTTGGGCTGTAGCGCTTCGAAAAAGAACTGCACAGAACGCTCTCAAAATGAGGCAGTATCAAACAGAATATCAACTACGAGATAAGGATAAGGAATAAAAGGGGCATTGACATGGGTCTTAAACAAGATAATCCCTTAATGATGGTTGCTTTTCCTTGCTCATTAGGTCCGTATTCAATCACAAGGGTAAAGAGCCTTAACGACCAAAGATCAACTTAGTCCGCTTCGTAATCTAACTGCTGTTCCTTCTGACCAGAGGGCAGGCAATTTAAAACGCTCGACGAGGCCTGTCGCATATTGTGCTATGGTGGGTGCTTTTTTCTCTGGTGCAAGTGAAGCTATTGACTGCATTCCAAAAAGATCTGGGTAGCTAATGAAACTCAGAACGAAAAGACGAGCGTAAGCGACTGAAGAACTGCGAATATGAAGTACCTTTACGAATAAAAATGAAATAATCTCGGCCATCAATAGATTCAAGCGGCGTATGCTCGCTGGAGTTGACAGGCTGCTACGGAGCAGAGGAGCCATTCGTGTTTGCCCCGGCAGGACCGCAACTCTCACTCAACATTTTCCATTTATAGAAAAATTTACCCAGTATCAAGAAAAGATGTCCTTATTGAACGGAATTGATCCGATCCGGTTTTCAGTCACTTTCTGGAATATCTTTAAAATAGATTGGAAAAGATTAATATTTTTGAATAACTTTCAAAAGATTAATAAATGAATTATAGTTTGGATTGCCAACTTTTATGATAGGGATGACTTTCACTATTTTCCAGTATTTGGAAAAATATCTTAATCCTATGCAAGCATTAAAAATTTGAGTTAGGTGCAAGCTTGCTTTCACCCTTAGGCCTTTATATGCAAAAAAGTACAACTCCCGACTTTTTAGTCTTCTGTTTCAACTAATATTGCAAAAAAAGTGGAAATTCTGCTTAATTCGCTTGTTTGAAATAGCTAATAATTTTTTCTCACATCTTACGATTTGATTATGCGATCGCATCAATCATTTCATAAAAATCGATCGTAGGAAGTTCCAGAATCCCGTGCCTAATTGCAGTCAGTTGACTTCACCTAGGGAGTGGTGCATGTGAATCTAATAACTACACATGAAACACACAGATAATTTGAAGAAAATTCGCCAAAAAATTTCAGAGACTACGGTTGTAAAATTGCCTATTTGAGTATTGAACGCATAATAAGTCAGTTCATAAGTGAAAAAATAAAGGAATATATTTGTTTCAATCTAATGTGGTCTTAATTTTGCTGAAGGTTTCATGTCCTGATTGGGGCATAGAGCGCCTAGGCGTCATCTTGCACGATTTGCTGAAATTTATTTCAGTTCAGTTCAGGACCTTGGAATTTCGCACTTTTAGCACGACCTACTCGTCGTCCATCTTGGTGTAATAGATTCGATTGTATAGCATAGTCGATAACAGATTTGCAACCCTTCCTTCAAATACAACCTTACCGCTGCCACTGCAGCTCTCACATCCTAATATATGAATATCCTGTCCATGTGTAAACAAAAGTTGCATTCGAAATTAAGTCACGTCAGAATTTCCGACGACACGATGCAGATACCTGTGGACGAAGTCTTGGTCAGTGGAGGTTACTTTTCATGTGCTATTACCATATAACAATACCGAAACTAGCAATGGACAGTCTTAAATTGATGTTGGTGTTGAAATAATTGCATTTTCATATTTTAGACAGAAGAGCGAAAGGGAACCTGACGCTGCTAATTCGTCGGGCGACATCCAGTTCAGTGCCATAGCCGAGAAAACAGCTCTTCCGAGACATAAGAATTTATAAACGCCTTCAATATTCTATTCATTAATGCAGTCTCCGACTCTACTTACCTCTTTCTCCAAGTCCATCCTTTTGACCAAGACTAGGGATTTCATTCGCGGGAGGCACGTCACGGGATGTGGTACAGTTGAGAATCGTAGTAAAGCACTTCTTTCACTTCTTCAAGTGCCCATCATCCTGAATGAGCAGTCAACCATTAATGGCCCCCTTTAGACCATGGAAAGCTTTGCAACAACATGCCAATTCTCGCGTGATGCTCTCGCACTGCTCTGCTCGCTCTGTGGCAGTCTGCTTCTCTTACTAACACAATTATAAACAGCCTCTTGTCTTGGCCAGGTCCGTATCGCAGTTAAATTATGACACATTCGCCATCAATGGCGGCGATCAGTAGAACCTTCATGCCTCTTTCTTGCTTCGATCCCTGGCAACGACCTGAGCAGTGTCGAGAAAGGTGAATTTTAATGGCGGCCCAATGCTCGTGAATATTGTCAAGCGAAGTACTCAAGGCGCCTGCTATCCTCGAAAAGACTGCTCTCTCACTGTTGAACGAGATCTGGATCATATGATGATTAGAGGATAACCACTTTTAAGGCCAACGTCAACATCCCTCCCGTAAACCACTATTATTAGGGTCCTCAAGGCCGAAAGAAAAGATTCCGTATCACATGTGTTGTCAGAATCCACCTTGACACTTTGACACAATTCGAAGCCTTCCTGGACTCTCATAATAAGCCTCCTTCTTCTCTGTATTGAAAGTCCCTATTGGTAGATACTAAGGTGCCTGGTTGTTACTAAAAATTTTAATTCAGCACTGAAGAAAGAAATACTCTCTAGACTCCCACCCGTTAATCTTGCTTAAATGTAGAATGCCAAGTTTGTAACGTTGGAACCCTCGTTCAAGTTAGAATAAGTGGGCACTATGGGGGCTTATACGTTGCAGCGTGCAATGTCGTCAGACTACGTGAGTCCGGATGCTGGGCACAACCACATGCTAGAATGAACTTTACGAGAAACTTTGCTGTGGATTTTCCAACCAGGGCAAAGTGGAACACCGGCTCGGCATACCCTACAATTCGCATTGCCGAAGCTGCGGAGAAGGAAAGGAAACCCTGATGCACCTTCTCTGCGATTGCCAAGCTTTAGCTGGAGTCAGGTTACGGAGATTTCTAGCTGCAGGGTGGAAGAGCTGCTTTCCTTCATGAGTATTACGGGCTGGCTCTGAAGATGCGAGCCGACTAGACACCTCCCAGCCCCCATAACAGCAGTCATGGTCTTAGAAGTTCGTGGCATCAAAACGGCGCACCACAGCGCTAATTGGGCTCCCCGGAGCGGTCGCTGATACCTACCTACCTACCTAGGGGCTTACGTAATATTTCGATAGCCGAAAGCTGTTGCCGGTGATCCATCTGGAGTTCATCCTTAACCGAGGCTCGAATAAATTTTCGAATTTTGCAAGCAGTTCAAATCCAAGCACGATAAGTAGGAAATGCTTTGAGTGATTTCTTACTCACCTCACTATCTCCGGGGGGTAATAGATTAATAAAAAATAATAAGACGAAGAGCTATTAAAAAGAAGTGTGATACTGGTTTGTGACCATCTTGGAAAATAGGCCACCAACAGACTTCAATGTCCATTTCAATATCAATAATGAAGTTTTCTATAACTTCTAATTGAGGTCTCAACTAAACTAAACTAACTAACTTAAACTAATAGACCTAAGCATCCCCTGGGTTTTCTATCTCTCAGAATGTTAAGTTTTATAACCTTTGCAAAAGGATTTTATGTACAGTTTTAACCATGCCTCTGTTATAATAGCTATTTGAGAAGATTCTTTAGAAATAAAATTAAATAATTCGTTTTTTTAGACTTGAGCAACGAGCATTCTACAGGAGGTCATCTATTTTTCTTCAGTCACAGACGTAATTGATTGTAATAATTGTCTTCCTTTGTTGTGCAGATTTTTAATTGCGTAATAAGCTCTTGAGTTATGATTAGCAGATCGTCATCCATGCTAAGCAACTGGAGGCAACGATAATGGATTTATTCAAGGACGGCTAAGAAAGCCAGCCGAGTTAAATTGGTGTACTCGATTTGACCGCTTTTTGATTAGGAAGATATTGCCATTTTTCTCTTCAGTTGCAAATATTCTCCGTATACGCTTGGATGGATGGATTATTAGCATCGTAGCTTCCGAAGCAATCCATGTATGGAATTTTGTGAGATTCACATAAGAATTCTTCTTTTTTAGCATCACACTTTAAGATGACATGACAAGGGATTGGCCATGGTCAAACATTTGGCATTTTTAGCACTACGTAATCGACTGCTCTCTTTTATTGAATACCTCACGCTTTACTATTATATTACATTGTATATTGTCTTTGCCTTCCTCAATTTATTCAGTTTAACTGCCCCTATTTCGAAAATCGAGATAATTCAGTAAGAATGCAAAACGAAGTTTTTTAGGCAGGAAAATCAGAGAGCATAATTTCTATCGACATTTCCAATTTCCGACCAAACGTGAAAGATCTATATTCTTAGATGCTTAATAATATCAAACACATTCCGCTATAAAATAACATAATCCCAATTGACATAAATTGTTATGATATCCACTGACTTTTATCGCTTTCAGAAATATTTCAATAGTACTTTTTTATATTTTTTAGGAATTTGGGAATCTTAAGCCCGCATCCACTTGATGCCTGACCGGACCAAATGGAGAGCAACTTGCCCCACTCTTTATGGTCCTGAGTTTAACACCCAAGGTTCAAAAAGTAAAGGAGGGACGTAGACGGTTACGGCTTCATATCAGGGCAGGGGCAACTCACCAGACGCTGCCTCATCTCTGCCCTGGAAGCAGCGTAACCCTTTTATAATTCGCAAAACATGCCAAGAGTGCGAATTTTATTCAACGTAAATCCGGCCACAGTTCGGACTAAAGCTTGATCCACTATATTCTCATAAGACGTCGATTTTACCAACGTCACTGATTGAAAATCCGTTCCCTATGAGATCATCGCACCTTAATATCGGCCGTTTATTGCTGTCTTGTGAATTAAGCTATCGATAAAACACCGTGAGGAACACACAGGCCTGCCACCCATTGTATGGTAGCGATTTCGTGAGAAGAAATAATCTTATTTATGTGATTATCTATCATTATGAATCTGGCAGAATCCTATAAGGAAATTGGAGACATAATCCACAAAGCAGCCTGTGCAACCCACGGGGTCACCAAACCAGGTAAGCCATTCATCAACTGAGATACTTGGCTTTGAATAACGGTGTTCAAGTGATGGTCCCTGAAAAGAAACGCATTTACCACAAGTTTTTCAACGATAAAACGCTAGCAAATTGGCAAATTTATAAGAATACCGAACTGGAACCAAAGAAAGATCTTTATGATAAACTGGACCCTCGAGATGGTGAGAGGGATGTGTACCAAAAGTCCACACGAACGCACACAGGATATAGTACACTTCTGTTGCGTTTACGACAAAGCGGTACTTTGCTTACCGACCATCGAGCCGTAACGCATAGATAGGAGAATGATAAAATTACCGTCCGATTCGGTTACTTTGAATGAAGATTTTTGAACACATTCTTGACATATTCATGAAATCATTCAAATAACGGTGGATCAAGACGAATTTGTCAAGAACTTTGTAACTACTGACGTAAAACACGCTGCGCGGCTACTCATAGAGATATACCGTCCGAAGCGTGGCTCCGTTTACATTGCCTTTCCGGATTTAGAGAAACCGTTTGACAATGTGCCACATGAACTCATCTGGTATAATCTACGAATCACTTAGTGCCAAAAGAACCCGTGCGCTGAATTAAATCGTTCTACTTGGTTCCGAAAATTGAACTTCGAAGCGAGACGTATGTACCAAGGAAGTGCCCTCTCGCAACCCCTCTTTGTTTTTGTTATAGACACTGTCATACGGGGCATCAAAGCCCAGCGCCCTATTCACTGCTTTATGCAAACAAGGGTTTCCTAGCATCTCATAACAAAAATGATCTCCAAGCAACTTGCCCAAAAATGAAAAAATAAATGACGATCCCTGTGAAACAGGCAGCATCACTGTCAGTGGTAGTGACCTGCCCAGAACTGAGCCATTTAAATATCTCGAGTCAATGCTGAAATTGCTTGACGCATTAGCACAACCTGGATGAAGTAGCATTCCACAACTGGTATTCTTTGTGGTCGGCGTACCAACGACCATTTCAAATATATAAATTTATTATTTGTCGTCAAACCTCTATGGTTAAGTGTTGGCCGACTATAAAAGACGATGAACAGTGTCTTGCGGTAATTGATCTCCTCAGAAAGTCAAGCTGTTTTGCTACAAACAGCTTATCCGTCCCCTCCTCATTTTCGGCTTCATCTTCTAGTCCGATGCTTCCCCTCACCAAATCGAACGAATCCGCTGCAAAGAACGCAGAATCCTCCGCCACTGCACCAACATATACAAGAACGAAGACCGCTCCAAATACATCTCCAACCAGATCCTCTACGACTCCTCTCAACCGCCCCGCATTGACGCCGTCCTACCCCGTCACGCCCTCAAATTCCTGGAAAAATCCATATCCCACCCAAATCTACTTATCTCCCAAGCCATGCAGATCGAGATCGTCGAAGAGAATCTTATCTCTCCAGTCCCGTAACCTCCTTTTCGACCCCCGCGGTAGAGTAATCTTCTACAACGGTATCTACTCCTCATCCCAGTTTTCAAAACCTACCCATCCTTAGCGCCACTCCTAGCTTCCTTTCCCAAACCTCTCCCGCATGCCTCCCATCCCAACCCACATCCTAGTTCCTTCCCCGCCCGCCCGTTTTTATAATAACATCAATGAGTGGAGGTTTTTTTCGACTTTTCCTCCAGAGAACATGTTATGTTTTTTTCCATTTATTCTTTAGTGATAAGTTAGTTTAAGCCATAGTTTGCACCTTAGATTAAGCTATGCTGTTAAGGTAGTACATAAATTAGGTTAATTTAGTCGTGTAATTTTATAGGTAGAATAAAAATGTTTGTTTTCGAAAATGTTTGTTTTCTTGCGGTAATCGAGACGCATCCAGAGTTGGACTAGTGATGTGACACGTTTTGATCACATCCGAAATGATATCCGTGATCAATTACAAGAATTCACTTGCTAAGATTGATCTGAACATCGAAGTCGATAGTAAGCGATCAAACGGCGGCCTAAACAACGGTGCAACGGTGGCTTGTTACGCTGGATGGGGATTTGAAAGCCTCGCGATTGCATCCAAATCTGACCTTTGATAAAATAAAATGGCGGAATCGACTGCGGTGAGTCGATCCCGCTTACGAACGGGACGGGCTAAAGAAAAAAAAGGATAGACAAGTAAACTTTTGTTGACTTGTTAATTTTTATTTTTGTGAATATTGGTGTTTTTCATCTCATCCCTACACCCCATTTGGGACATTCGATCTTTTGGCCTAATTTGAGGGGAATGTCGTCCCAGTTTATTTATATGAGAAAAAACTAAAGAAAGTTTGGATGGCATTTGTGCTGGAAAAAAGAAACACTTGAGACACTCCCACCATCTCAGTACCAACCTCAAACCATTGAATGAACGAATCTATTCGATTTTTGTTGTGTGTAGTTAATCAATTACCATGCGAAAGAGGCATCTTCGATGGTATGGTCACGTAATTTGCACTAACGAGAATTAACTTGCAAAAATTGGTCTGAACATTGAAGTAAGTGGTAAGCGACCAAAAGGCCGGCCAAAGCAACGATGGCTTGATACACTGGATGGGGATTTATAAGCCTCTCGGTTGCATCCAGTCAAGCATTTGATAGAACCAAATGGCGAAACCGATCGCTTGTGAACCGGACAAAGGCTGAAAAAAAGAAGAAGGTTCAATTACCATGCACCAATGGAAAGAGAAGAGGCGGAATCAAGGACGACTTTTATAATAGTCTCTTCGTCTATGGAGCTACATGTTGCAAATCTTACTTGAAACAACAGTGTCAATTTCGGCTATACACTCTGGGCCTAAACAAACTGAGGTGGTGAGAATCCTCCTCTTCTACTTCTCCCACCTACACGCCTGACAGTAGTACAATACTTTCGCTGGTAATTACTACAAAGCGTAATATTATGGCTTGAGGGTCGGTTTCTGATAAAATCTTAACTGCGAAATTCCGGGTCCGGTTAAGGAGTCATCATACGAGAGAACGATGCTTCCCACGAGCAACTGCGCGTAGATCAGGAAAGAAAGGTGATATTGAATTTGTTGTGCGATGAATTAGAAAATGTTCTTCCCGTTTTGACCCAAAAAAGAAAAAACTTTCTGTAGTTTGGAATACTGGTTACTCCACCATTGCAATTCAAAATTACGAACATTACCTTATTCAGGCTTATGATGGGGAGGTTGGAATTATTCATTGTAACTGCCGAACATTTGTAGCTTTTTGCAATATCTCATATTCGCTCTGCTGCTATATTGTTCAAGCACAGGGAGTGCCATTAGAGCAGTTGTGTTTCAACTGACGGGCTATCAGATCGATCATGTCGCGGTCGGCGTTAGCCTGAAGATTGTCCTTGTGATTATACATAAAGAGAGAAAGAGAAAACAATCTGATGGTGGCCTAGTTCTAAATACTACTAAGTGATATTTCATTTAATGATCATCCATATAATTTGCCTAAAATATTTGTTTTCAAACTCTGTCTATTAATTACTTACAAAGTCTGATGTCGGAGCATGTAAATAACAAAACAGGACACAATCATACTCACTAGGTAGACGTCAGCGAGAACTGAATTTATTAAATTTCTCGGTATTTTGTTTATAATTAAAATGAT
This sequence comes from Hermetia illucens, assembly GCF_905115235.1. NCBI lineage: Eukaryota > Metazoa > Arthropoda > Insecta > Diptera > Stratiomyidae > Hermetia > Hermetia illucens. Next base: position 117,130,360 of record NC_051851.1, on the reverse strand, counting down.
GAAATTTCGCTAAAGGAACGCATTATTTATCTAAGATCTTCGGGGCCCCCCGGATGTTACACGGTCGAAACATATTTACACTTCTTAGTCCCCAAAATATAATTCAACGGACTGTGGTTTAGCTCTTTTGCCTCTCTCCATTTTACTTATATTAAAAATGGAATAAACGGCTTACCCACATACAAAATTAAACTAGATTAATTTAATAATTGGTGGCACCCCCAAAGGATACTATCTCCGCTGAAACTAGAGATTCCCAGTATGACGTTTTCGTCAAAACTAGATGATAATTTGAATAGATTTGAGGTCTATTCTATAATCCTGCCAGGCTTCGACGCTGTAGTCGTTGCAATGGCTCACAGCGTGGGTCCCGCGAATATTCAACTGGCAATATTTTGCGGAACTATGGAAGATCTTCATGCTTCGTAATCAACAAATCTGTTAGTAAACTAGTTTAAGAATGGAGCTCTAAACAATATATACGTAATCCCCTATTTGTCGTTGCTACCTCTCCTTCACAAATTACAGCTGCGTCTTTCCTACCTAGCAGAAGTCTAGATACTCCTATCTCTACATATATCCGCTTTCCATTCCTCTGCCGTTCATGTGAATCGGTATCACTGCTCTTGGGTTTGATCCTATTAAATTACATTTTGCTTCAATTCACATCTACGTGAATGAATTTTTAATTTCCTTTTCCATGATAACCCGATACTGAACGCCAGCCGCGTGCATTTCTAAGGTTTTACTGGATGAATTAGTCAATGAGAAGTGAAAAATTAAGTTCGTGGCTTCAATTTTCCCAGCACCATTCAGTCGTTATAGAAAGACGCATTGCTTTGGTCAATTTATCTTGAGAAAGTGATGGGGTGTCAGGATTATGTTGCATCGAAACCATTTCAATTCTCAAAGTATCTGAGTGAAAGTCAAGGCACATTGCAGTAGGTGTAAGCCTAAAAATGCTGCCCTCAAAAGACCAGCTTGTGAATACTCTTCCTCCGTTTTCTACATACACGTTCCTGCAAATGTCCGTACAAATTGCTTACTGTTACTCTTCCCACGACATTTCTTTTGTTGACTTGATAGGAAAGCATAACTTATCATGAAATTAACTTGAAAGGGCTCAACCCCAATCTAAAAACCTATAATTCATCTTTTTAGAACCCGACGGCTCGTTTCCAGCACTGATGATCCGCCGCGAGCCGTGCTCATTGCGAAACATAAAAGTCATTTAATTACTTTCAAAGTAATGACCTCGTATGTGATTATTTCAATCAATCTCGTAACTGCATAAGATGCTGCTATTCTTCTCCCGTTGTCTGATTGCAATCCGGCAAAATTTAATTTCCGCTTCGACACCAAAACCAACTAACTAACTTGGCGAACATAGAACGACGTACGCAGGCCCCGACTCCGCCGTCTTGACGCAAAAGTCTGTAAAATGAAAAAGCGCAGGAACCTTCTTTCTGGCGAAATAAGAAGACATATCTAATCTCCGTGCGCGATATCTTCTAACAGTTCCCATTAATACATGTGCATCTGAATATCGAGATGCATCGGGTGATACGAGGAAGTGCCGGGATTAGAGTGAGATTCAGAGAAACCTAAATACGTGGATGGCATGATGAGTTAGTGGTCGTCAGTCGCAACAACCTGGAGGTACCGCAATAAAGAAATATTTATTACGTTTTAATTGTTAGCTACGTAGCACAAAAGTACGGATGCTTTCCTCAATGATAAGGGATTTCTGTGTGGGGCGTAAGAATGTGTTGATGTGCATTCCTTGAAAAACATTCGTAATTACGCAGAGTTAAACTACCAAAACTGCCCTCATTAGTTGCCAAAAGAATGTCATGTCGCACGCAAACCTTTCATACTGCGACGCTCCCCATAAATTAGTTCCCAGAAAAAAAATGCTAAAATTGATTTGTTTATCATTCACGGCTGTCGCCATTAAGACGTAAAATTAAATTTAAATGAGTTTTTAGAGAATTACTCTGCTGCCTTCCCTACAGGCATCCAAGTTGCAACTTTTTCTGGCAATTGCTTCACCTGGCTCACGTGAGTGAAGCGAATTGGGTACACAGGACTTGCTGACCAGCTTCAACATTGTAATAACTGCTCCCGGGGTATCTCCATGCAATACACTGTATGCAGTTTGGCGTGGATGAGTAGGTCAAACTGTATGAAAAAATATGAGCACATCGAAAACTAATAATCGGGATGCTTTCGAACTTGGGTAGGCGCAGATAACTCACCATTCACTGAGACGACAATCTTGAACCTTCTGAACTTGCTTCCAATGCACCCACGGCAAGTGCTTTCGCAACTACTCGCATTCTAATTAACATCACTTAATTCAATTAAAGCTGGTCCATATCGTGACGTCCGAAACAATCGCTATGCACCGCGAACAATACCATTCACCCTGCAAACACCATCTGCCGGCATGTATCTTCAGCAAAGCATTTCGAAACATGATAGTCCCGCAAATGAACTGCTGCCACTTTATGAAGTTCTTTGCATGGTTATGCAATCCACACCATAAACTTAGTTATAATACACAACGTATCTATCGCGCCAACATGCCCATAAGTCTTTTGCAAGAGTCTCACATCCACGGAACATACCCTTCGTTCCAGCCAATACTTCGGCTGCCAATAAATAACAATACCCTGCCAAGGTAAAGCTCCGTTGCGGTGCTCGAAACTCGGCGCTTTTCTTCTGAAGACACTAAAGTAGGACAATCTGCTGGCATCATATGATCTATGGTAAATAGCTCGTCGTCGACCGAAACCGCAGAAAGGAAGGAGCTGAAATAGATACAACGAGAAAAAAGCATACGTTGCAGATGAAATCCAAACTTATGGGAACGAATAGTTGCGATATGGAGTAAGAGCTACTACCGCTGGCTATGTGACGCCGCAGTTGAATGGCCAAAAGTGGAGCCAATAGCAAAGGTGGTTTTGACAATGATATCGGGGAAGATATTCCAAGTGCAACGCAAGATGCTTGTGTGGTTGCCACGATGTTATTAGTATTCATGCATAAGTGCATTGCGTTAAGGAATGATGCGGGAAAATTAAGGCCACAAGTTCAGTTAAAATTTTGTGGAAAAGTTCATACACAATGCAAGTTACATTAGAAGAAGAACACACATGGCAAATGCGTTTAGAAGCAGGTCTGGAGATGTGCAAGGAAGCCGTGAGAAATTTTAAAGATTTTACTTTTAGATCAGCATAACAACGCATGCCGCATTCTTCAAATTAAATGAAATTTTCATCAGATTGGTATTGGAGTAATGAACGTTTGTGTGCTAGTTAAAAGGCAGAATATATTTACTGCCAAATCACCACCGGAATAATTGCCCGCCCCGACACAGCCAAGCTAACGAAAAAGCGTTCGACAGCATCAACAAAGATGTATCTGGAGCGCTTTGTACAGAAGGAGCATTCACTCGCTGCATCGAAGGAAAATTTCGGAGGAATTTACAAGGCAAAGCCGAGTCCGATATCCGATACTATTTCTTCTTGTTATCGTGACGTTCTTCATACTGCTTTTATGTGGAAGCAGCATATAAAAAGTGACCGCTACTGTTACACGAATAGTATAAGCCTACTTTCACACATGTATGCACCATCTCATATGAGTTCTCTGGCAGCCCACGCAAAGGACCCCAGTATCCCAGAGAGTCAGACAACTGGGTCGCCCTAAAATATGTGGCGCAGAATAATGGAAGAAGAGAGTACGCTTGTCGGGAGGTCCTGAAGTACCGAGAATGATTGCGCATGGATGTGATTGCGTGCCCCATTGGGGAGATAATGGCAACTATATGTGTTTATATAAGTGGTAAGAATTCAAAAACTCAAAACCTACTCGTGATAATAGGCAATCAAGATATAGATTTGGAAGGATTCACCAAATTCATGTTATTCCACGGAGAAATCTGTGGGAGTTATCTTCTCTACTTGATAAAAAGCTTAGACTGGTTGGAATCATCCACAATGGAAAGCTCTACTAAAGAGAAAATGCAGAAACCGACGGCAGCATCTCTGCTGTGTTATTGCAACCTAAATTTTCCTGCAAGCAAAAAACAAAAAAAACTTCAAGCACCAAGAACTATTGAGGAAGTTGGAATCCTTGGACCCGGTAGATTCTTCAGACAGCAGCAACGTACTTACAAAACGCACAACCAACACATCAATTGAGGTTAAAGTATTGGAGAGCTCTACATCAAAGCTACTTCAACGGGATTCGAAGCTCTCTTTCTAGAATATGGGCGGAGCGGCAGACCCATTTTTAAGGTTTTGTGTAAACACAAATATAGTAAGTTACATCCTTTTACGTCGAATTTAAGGGGGGGTCCCCATACATGCAAAAGGGGGGTGTAAATTTTTTTTTCATCAAATATAGTCATGTGATATCAAATTAAAGGTCTCGATTAGTACTTTTTGAAGCCGGTCTTAGTTTTGACATTTGTTGAAAAGGTGAGCAGTGCAAGGGGTTGAAAGTGACCACTTTTTTAAAGAACCCATTCTCAGAAACTGCTTAACCGAAAAATCTGAAAAAAATCAGGAAGCTGCCACTATATGGTGCCTAGGCTCCGAAAAACTCTCCATACCGATACCTATTCAAATAATGTTAATAATAGTACAATACTATAATTTTTAGTAATTGACGGGAAAACCCCCCTTAAGTTCACCTTAGAATCACATGCAGTAATATAGGCTGCAGCATGGAGCATAATCTTGCCAAATTTGGTGAAAATCGCACTATTACTAACAAAATTATACTAGATCAAATCTGTCGCTCCTCTGCAAATTCAAGACTATGAATGTCAATATCACTTTAAAGTGGATATTTTCACATAATATATGCTACATGGGACAAATGCACCCTCAAATCTCTTTATAAAAGAAATACAAAAAACCTTTCATACCTGAAGCGTCTAGCTTCCGGTGTCCCGACTTGTTTATGGCTGTCGATAGAGATTCTCCCAAAGAGAGTAAAATGTCCATGGAGCAATTTATCAGCCTGTGTCCTGGATCAGAGGTAGAAGATTTCATGTTAGGGTTCATACTGGACCAAAAGAGTCAGGGGAGCTGAAGAATAATCATCTTATTATCTCTTTTCCCTGGAAAGGTTGAATTTTAAGTGTATGAGGAATCCGTGGAATATCATCTTGAGAGTGAAGAGCGATTGCAGGCTTTGATTCGAAAAAAAACCACAAACTCCAATATTTCGTTTCGCCTGTTTCACAATCTATCTTCACTCTGACGATATATATATTTTATTAGTAGAACCTCTGTATGAAATGCATCATAGAACACCCCTGATTTCGGATAATTGCGTGCTCTTCATCGATTTCGAAGGTTTTCGGTAGCATGAATAAGGAGTGTATATGGAATGCTCAACGCAGAAGATATCATCAGAGGAACATATGATGGAACAAATTGGTACAGTATTGCAATAAGGTTCAACTCGAAAGAAGTCCGAAGCAGAGTCCATAAGGATTGTATCTTGTAACCATGCGGCCTTGGGTGAGATGGAGAGTTTCAATGGAAGATGACATATTACCTCCAACACAATATGAATATTGGTGAAGTGGCTCTGAATTTGGAATAGGAGACTAACAGAAACTCGTATTTGCATGGGCAGAACATTGAAGGCGTAAATCAATTGGTGTTGTACATCTGAATAGCGTTGTTTCCGCTGACGAGATCACCGAACTCGATGTCAATCGAAGTGTTAACTACTAAATCTGCAAGCCCTGTTTTCTTCAAATGCAGCAATCTTAATATCAACATCAAGTTAAGACTGTTCCACGCCAATGTTCTCTCTGTGTTACTAAATATATAAGAGTAATACATGGAAATTGACCGCCACTATTATTCAAGCTCCAAGCATTAATAATGGCAGTAGATAGGTTACATATTAGGGAATAGCAGCAACACAATTGCGCATCATGGTATGGATCATGGCGTCAATGGAACCCACACAGCCTAGAACTGTGGGCAATGATTCCGAAGGTATGTATTTTGATAGATAATTGCGTGTTTAAGACCTACCAGTTTTCCTCTTGCAATACCAGATTAATGGCAAGAGAAGAAATGTCATAGTTGCATCTACGTGGTCACTTTTATGGTCTTTCTATGTCCTTTGCGATGAAGAACTAAATGAACTCTTGATATTTTGTGATGCAATTAAGGATAAAGAGACTGTTATCCAACGGTAGAACCCAAGGTTATTGGATTTGGCCAAATTTAGTGAACGCTTTGACAGTAAAATGCCTAGTCGAATAAAGACTGCTTTGGCGATATCAGAACAATTAAAAACTCTGAATTGTACACGTGCTGAGGAACTCACAACGTGAATATAAAAAACTCGTTTACAACCCAGAGCCCTTAAATGAGATGAGTCGGCCAAGCTGGATCCTCCTACAAAATCAAATGGTACTTTCACAAACTCCAGGGCTCTGTGCCAATTATCACGGAAGTAAATCATAAATCATCATGAAGTTACTCCTTTATCTATTAATTATAAGTTTCTTATAGAATGAGCCTAAAACTCAGGTAAAGTGCTGGAAAAGTACATCTGTTTCAGAAACTATGAAAATATTATGCGATTATGTCAATTGAGTTGCATTAAACTGAAGTACACGCAAAAAAGTCGAGTTTAAGGCAATGTACGCACTATCACAAACATCATTTTTCATAACATTATCCCTCGCATTACATATCACACTCTGCAGCCGATATTATCAAATATTGCTTACTACTAAGGTGATATTTACCCTGCGTGCTCGGCAACCGCCACTTGTTTTGCGAAGAACAAGGATTCTTCTCGATGCTTTATAATGTGATATCACATCGGTACGATCATTGCATATCACCAGAGTAAAATCATTTTCTCTCTATTGAAGCGATTATGTTCAGTGATGTTAAAATGTAAATGTTGCTGTGCTATTTGATGATATTTGGATGGTGCTTAGAGGCGCTACTGTGATGTATTACTTTACAGTGATATCACTTTTATGGTGTTACGTATATCACCACTCCATCTCTAAAGGGGAATAATGTAAGTGCAATAAAGGTGGTCGCTCAACATAGCTCGGATAACTTCATCATATTAACTCCTACCTAATATCGCGGTTCCATTAATGAGGTTGATAAGAACATTGGCCAGTTATGCAGATTCAAAGTTGCTCGCTCTGTTACCGCGTCATCACCAAATAGAACCTAACATAATTCTCTGGTAATAACGCCGCAAGCGAAATACGTTCTATTCCATTGGAGCCTGAAAAATGAAGTCCCTCTATAAACCATCAGCAATAAATATAATTTTATAGTAGACGAAGGAATATAGTTTAAATACCATTAGAACTTAGAAAAAGAATCTTTCCGTTTGTACATGTGAAATAATGTGAAAATTATTGGTGTTTTGGTAGATATTTTAGACTTTTTCTACTTCTTTAGGCTTTATCGGGTTCACTAGAAAAGCTTGCTTTTCAGATATTTGGGCTTCTGAGTTTCTGAGAACGAGTTCTTTAGCTTTCGACTCCGCACTGTTGCCTTTTGCAACCAATGTTAAAAACAATATCGGTTTCGGAAAGTACTAATCCAGACCTTCCATTTGACCATACTCCGAGAAAAAATGCTGCCTTTTATCATATACACCCCCTTAAAGTTATTGTGGAACTAGGTGGCTCCCTCCATCTAATGACATTTACGGGACCCGCCTTTTTACCAAATTTCGTATCAATAGTAGTAACCAGACAAACAGAGAGTGAACCGATTTTAATCAGGTTTTGTTTCACACAAAGCTAAAAAACGATTTCTACAATAGTTTGGGAAGACTTTCTGGTTCTCTGCCACTTGTCAAATTTACCACAAAAATTTGGAATGAAGAGTACACATAGGAACAGTTAGTGGCTACAGTCCTTATGATGCCTCGAATGAAAACGCCGTTATTGATTACACAGGTGGCACCAGACCTGACGAGGGACTCCCTCCGAAGTTTTCTTGAGGACCCGTAATAGAGATTCCAATAATAAACAGATAATAGGGAGCCAAGCCTCCCGAGACTGTTATAATTTTCACCACGGGCCCATATTTCCGCATAACTTTCACTCCGGATACGAATCGTCCCTCCACGGCTGTGGGTAGCACCAATCTAATCGCAAACTGCGCATACTTTCCACACAAACGCATCCACAAGAGGACATAGACATTCCTACATAACATTCCATTCAACCAATTACTCATACTATCATCCATAAAAGTCATTTAGCATCCTGGATGTAAGATCATAGCAAGTAGCGAACTGGGACTCGGACCACAACCTGGCTGAAACTTCATACATGTCGTATGTTGAAGATATTTGGAATAAATGGAAGTTCACTTAGCGAATTCCAAATATAAAGCCTGCAAAATGAACAGATCGAACAGATCATGCCTGGAAAAAAATTGGTTCCGATATTACAGAACATCTCGAATCAACCCATAGATGAGACCTGAACAGGACTAAAAAAGTACTCACAAATGGATAGCGTCCCGGTGTAGAACAAATAATTAGTATGACAGAAAATACCAAAAACCTCGCGCGAAGGAAAATACGAGGTAAAAACAGCATATAGAAAAACAGGCAATGAGAAAATTTAATAACAATTTGGCAAGTAGCAACAACAGACAAAGCTACAAAGCAGTGGAAATCCTGATATAAGCCAGATAGGCCAATTATCAGTAATGGCAAGAAAGCAGGGGAACGTTGGGCATCATATTTGACCAGCAAGATGGCTTCTTAAAGCAGCAAGGCTAGTTAATGGATTCATCCTCACACCCGGGAAGATATAGATTCAACCAACAAATGCCGGAAAAGCAATAAAACGCCAGGTGTTAATAATATCTCAGCGGAACTTATAAGCAATCGACAAAAAATGCCATCTTCAACCGAAACACTTGAAAAAAAGAACGAATGCCATACGAGTGATCACACACTGTTATGTGCCTTATCCTTGAAAACAGGCTGCAGTTTAAGGATTACTGCTTTTTTTATTATCTGCTTTGTAAATGCTCTAAGGTATTAAAAAAATAGAAAGTAAGATCAAGTATTCCGATAAAATGATGAGGATGATGGCCGATGGAGCATTGTTGGAAATTTAATATTGACGTACAGAAGTATAGACGGGAGCGTATTATACAAAATAATTCTCGCTTTCACAAGCCAGTTTCGCGCTTCAGGTATGAAAGATATTGTTGATTTTTTATGCAAGAATGTTTGGGTACAAGATGGTTCCTTTTATACATAACTCATAGTGCAATGTGGTGACAACGGCGAAGAAAAATAAACGAGCTTTAAGAAGTGTGGATTTTTTCCATGTAAACGATGGTAAATTCTTGAAAGGATTCCTGTTGACGGCTCATTCAGAGCTGGTTGAGAAAATAGTAAAGGAGAGCATCACACTTCTTGCATACTTGTTCGAAAGTAAAAATATAAACAACGCAAAAGAATTTTAACCGAAAAAATCCCTTTCCCGAAAAACCATCAACACAAAAGGCTAAGATGTCTCCATACTAGATCCGAAAAAGAATGGCCCCATCTCTTCTAATTCTGTAGTACTAATTCAAACAGCCACAATTCGCTCATAACTCAATCAGTTCTGGTGAAGAAAGCTCGGTGGAAACAAAACCAATAATTCAAACTGATGGAAGTCCCCGAATTTGCTTGCTAGAAACTTTATGGTTGTTAAATTGAACGGGAAAACAAAGTGCTTTATACCAAGTTTATTTATATTTTATAATTTCTAAGTATAAGATAAGACTTTTGATGGTACAGATTCGCTATACAGTTCTCAAATTAATAAATTACAATAAAAATTTTGAATCTAGTATTTTACAGTCCTTTCTGACTAATTTTACTTTCGGCAGAAGAGATCGTATTAGAAATTTTAATGAGAAACACGTAAGGTTGGCCCATTCACCAGGTAGGTCTGTCCACCAACTTTCTGAATGTGCACAGAAAGAAAAAACAAGAAAAATATATTTTAGTAGCGTGAATCAACCTTTTAAACTCTGATAGTGAAGTGAATACAGAAGACAAAAGGTTGATCCTTATTCGAGACCTGGTAAATGTTTCATTAGCAATAAATGTATTCTGAAATAAGAAGGTAACCTGATCACAAATTTCAATTACTTTTACTGGTTTTTAATGATAAGCCAGTAATACTTTGAATACATTGTTAATGGCAATAAATGAGATCCACTACTAAGTAGGTAGGTAGTTAATAGTATCTCCTGCTAGAGTTAATAACATCACCTATTAGACACATGTAGGCCACTCTGCCCACGTGCTCGTTGCAACACCTAAACTTTTTTTTCGGAAGCTCCGAGTGTAATGACTTTTCAACCAACTTTTCCAATAAGTTGATACTGATTTAAGATACAATACACTCACTATAAATTAGCAAGGAGGGTTCCTACATATAGGTAGATACCGTATGACTCCACGTAGAATAAGATATGTAACTTATTAAACTCAAACGCAATGGAGGATGCTTACTGTTAATAATTGGCCTTCCCAGTAATAAAAGAATAATGAGCTATATCGAAGCAAAGTATCCCTGTATTTAGAAGGAACAATCAAACTAATCATAATTGGTGGACCTCGGCGCAAAACCGAGATGTCTGGAGTTCCTTATTAAGGCAGGCCGGATACCGGTTGTTGCGCCGTTGATGATGATGATGAATCAAACTAATCAGTAATGAAATTATGAACAAAGTGCATTTAAGTTTCGTAGGCTTTCTTACACATTTCCATAATGTAATTATTCACCTGTATAAGGTCTTTCCTAATTTTTGTATATTTGGTTTTTACTTAAACGAACTAAACAGTTTACTTCAGTTAAACAAACTTTGTATTCCCAAGTTTCGATAAAACCAATAATGATCCATTGGATTAGAAACAAAAACCACAAATTAAGTTCAACAAGAGTAATCCAAAGTTCGGCGAAAGGAAACCACCAAAGCGTAATTTTTTTATAAGCCTTAGCTTGCAAGTTAGTTAATGTTTACATTATGTAATCAATGTTGATGCAATGGCAAGCAAATATTTCACTGTTAGGAAAGTGATAATTGAAACTTAGCAAATCTACCAGAAATATTGGTAACAGCAGACCCAAGTAGAGGAAGCATCTGATCAGATCAAATCTAATAAGTCTTCCTGCTAACACTATTATTTTATTCTGTTGAAAATCATTCCAAAGGCCAAACAAACCTCTACAAGTTATGATAGGAAAATTCCTGGAACATGTCAGATCATCTTGAAAAAAGTTCATGATGCATATCACTTGATTTTTTCGAAAAACTTCCGAAAAGGGCACTAGACCTTAATATCGTTAACATTATTACCTCTAAATATTTTCCACTTTGCAATACATACCCTCAGCAATGCATGCTATTTTCGTCTGCTGCCGCGCTGCGCACTCTTTCCCTAAACTTGAAGCTCCTCGGAATGATGTTTCGTTTGCATGAGCAGAATATTATGGTGTATATATTTTAAAAGAGTTGCAAATAACTCACATCTTCAGTCGCGGCTTTGTTCACTTTGTTGTGGTTCACACACAAAAATTCCATGTCGCGGGCAGCGCACAAGCAGTAAACGTGAATAATGTGAATAATGTTTTTCGGACCTCCTCCTTTTAGGAGTCTCAGTACACACAACAAGTTACCGCTGACGTTGCTGCGCTGCTCAAGCTGTTGCACAGTGCCCGTGCACACTGCAACTGCAAATGCAACTTCTTCTTTACAATTTTCTCGCCGCTGTGACCACTGAACGAATAAGGCGAGATGAAAACGCGGACGCGGCGCAGTGCAATGCAAAACTTCTTGCTTCTTACTTCTTCTTTCCCGCGACACGGTACATGGCCAAACGACAATCTTCTCCACTCTGCCTGTCTTATGACCGCCTATATTCTTCTCCTACGTCGACGACAACGACGGCAACGACAACGACAACACGATTTGCGACAAACGTTTTCCACTTATGCTTTTATTTAATTTCACGTACGTTCATTCGATGTAAATTAAAAGATTTATTGAATTTTCACAGTACCGGAAGATTTTCCCTGGCTGCAGACATGGGTTCCACTGAGCAACCTCCGCTGGCAAAGTGACAAAGAGAAAAACTGCAGAATACCTTAAGTACTTAACTCTGAGTTATGGGGAAGCGAGCAGCATTCCTTGATAGCACGAACGACGTTATTCAAATCAGCCTGAATTTCTAATTATCACCTCATTTCGCACTAAAACTGCAGCACCCCATATGCAACACTCAACAAATATATTATACAGAAAGGTCATATGCCGATGTTCAATTTCGTTTATCATCAACAAAAGCAGTTTCGAACATTGTTTGCCAATAAGGAAATCTTTAATAATACACAAAGAACTTCACCTCCAAAATCACCTGTGCTGCACTGAAAATTCACACCGGAAAAATCAAATTCTTACACTTAGGAAATTGACGAAAGAATTCCCTTTTTCTTCGAATAAAAGAAGTCTTAATAAGTGTTGACCGGTTGAACGTACGTTGATATGTGTTGGCCATCAAGTGTTGGCACAAACTGACTGACTGCTGAGTCTTAAGAGCCTCGCACGACCGTCGATGCTCAGATCTTACCGCCGACAACCAAGACGACTACTTGGAGTCTTAAGACTCTAAGTACTCACTCAAACTCGCCAAGCTTAAGATATGGACTTGAGAAGCTGCTCCACTATCCGGAGAAGCCAAGAAGAAATTGCGATCGCAATAAATGGTAGTAGCCGCAGTAATGCAAACCGTCCAAAGCGCACACAACCACATTATTTACATCTTATAGCAAAATAATGTCCGATGTTGGTTATCTTATGCAATTTATACATTTTTTATTGACACAAGATACTATGCTTTAAAGCTTTTTCTGTGATGAAAAGTATCCGTCATCTAATCTAAAGTTTCGTTATTCTGAAGACTTCATACTCTAAATCGAAAGATTGAAGCGAGCAACCTGGTTTAATTCAAGAATATTTTAAGTTTGATAGTGTGCAAAGCAATATCTTATCAAAATTGTATATTATTTTGCAGTAGTCTTATTATCCTTCCGCGCACCCATCTGTCTGTCTGCCTACCCCATTTTTCTAGGAAAGGTTGCGTTCAGAGAATTTCATATCAATAGTTCTAACTTGGAAACCCAACGAATATGAAGAATCGCCAGATTTTGTGCTGTGCTCGAAGGAAGCAATGTGCACGGAAAGGACGACCAAAGAATATGTTCTCCAAATATGTGAGGCATAAACTTAATTAGCTTCTTCCAAATAAATTTTGCTTGCTGTTCCGTATTATTTCAAAAGACCCTGCTACGTCAAACAAAACTGGTGGTAACTGGTTTTCACTTCAGCTCAGTATATCAAATATTTCGTGAAACGATTTGCAGCCCATTTTGGACGTGTTTCCTTCAAAATCCTGGTTACAAATGATTATTTGTTAACAGTATAAACTGTCAGTTTGCTGGATGAATAAGAATGTTTTGTATAAAATTAGGTTATATTGCGCGGATAACCCAACATGATGTAGGAAACTATTTCATCCTCTTCATGGCAAAGTCCGTATATTGGGTTTTTATTGTATTTGTTCTCGTAGAAAAGAACGACCGGATCGGACAAATGCCCTCGTTTTCAGTTTGGTTAGTGTCAACTGTTTTAATCCGCTCTCTCTCTTAGAGTACTTTGCTATGCTAACAGCTTACTAATGCCTCACTTCGATAAACTAATAACTCGGACACTAAACAAAATGAGTTTGAGAGAGCTGTAGCTCCAAACCCTCAAGCCTTTTGATAGATCCATTTTATTCAATTGCCTATCGTTTAGAGTTTTTGCAGGTTTTTACGTTGCATCTCAGATCACTCTCGATAGATAGAGAATGCGGAAATTATCAGTTGAAAAAGGTATCTTCGTCTGAGGGCGGTCTTTTCCTCCTCCTCACATTGGCCGCATATAGTCAAGATTATCACTTCAATTTTGTCCATGTGGTAGTTTAAAGAGCAGTGTCTCGTTGAAAGCCCTACTGAGGTTTTCAGTCCCCCTTTCTTAAGAGGCAACAAAAATGCCACTCCAGCGGTCGAAGTTTAAATTTCTCGATTCTTCTACGCGAATCCTTGTAATTTCACCCTTCAGAATAAACTTGGCAGTAGATGTCCGAATACCCAAAGGTAGTTCTGGCCTCACCATTGTCGATCTAGAATTCTGTGATGTTTGAGTACCCTGGCACCCACATAAGAAATGTTTCGGTCAGTCGGCCACCTAGTGACAACTCCATCCTAACTGGGTAGATATGTCTCTACTTCGCCTGACTGTCGGAGCAGATTCGAATAGTGAGACCCCGCCTTTTTTACCGCAAACATTCTTCTGCTGCCCATGAAATTGCAAATATGTTCGCCTGAAATATGGTCGTCATTATTTCTATAAGTCGGGCCAGTTCTATAATCGGATTTCCATAGAACGCCACTGCGTTCTATCCGTCTTCCATGATCGACCTGCCGCTGAAGATTATTAAGTCTGTAATTCGAAAAGACTTGTGGCCATTTATCGACCATTTTTAAGGTTTCGTGTGAAAACCTTATTAGGATCGAGTTGATGTCTGCTTGTCTGTTACACCCGATTTATTCGGCTGGGTCCATCGGAAGTTGGTGAGAGCGTGTGGTTTTTGTGGCAATTGGTGAATCTGTCGGTATGTAGCATTGTACAATTGTGATGCTCCTTAACCTGGACCGGAATCTGGCAAGAAGTCTATCAAAAACCTGCTCCATCGGCAGAAGAGCGCATCTTGCGGTAGACATCAGGAGCAACCCGATACTGGATTCGGGTGTACTGTCACTTAGCTTTCCAGAGTACACAAACACATTGCCGCAAGAGGGAGGGGAGCACTCTATAGAGTCTTTCTGCCTTACTTCACTTGGACCCAGAGTATCCAGCTTACATTGTTGGAATTCCCACTCGAATTGGATATATCAGCCCACCCTTTTAGTCGCCCTTTACGAGGCATCTGAGCCCTACAAAGAGAAGAGGGGGATACAACACGGTGGCCCAGTGAATTCTTTAATTGGGTTATTCAGGAAGGTAGAACAGCGAGAAAGAAAGGTAGTCCAACAGAATGTTCACATTACCGTCCGACCCAATTACTATCCCGTACCATGAAAATTTTTTAACACTTTTTTGACACCCGTATTCGCGAAATCGTTGAAATAACCGTAAATCACGCCGGATTTGTCAAGAACTGCCGAAATACTGACGCAATACACGCTGCGCAGTTACTCATGGAGAAACACTATGAGAAGCATCTCCCTCTTTACATTACATTTCTGGATCTAGAGAAAGCGTTTAACCGTGTGCCACACGAACTAATCTGGTATGCTCTACGACAACACTTTGTGCCAGAAGAACTAGTGCGCCGGGTTAAATTGCTATACCATGATCCGAAAAGTTCGCAGTGTGGCGGGTGTATAAAAACCGCTTCGTGTCCCTGTTGGTTTTCATCAAGGAAGCACCTTCTCACCACTGCTCTTTATTCTTGTTGTGGACACCGTCACACGGAACATCTATCGTCTAGCGCCTTATACACCGCTTTATGCAGATGATGGTTTCCTCTCATCTAAAAGCAAAAGTGATCTCGGGCAACTTGTTCAAAAATGGAATGATCGCCTCATGCAATCTGAATAAAACTGAATTTTGACGACCAGTCCCCATGAAACAGGCACAATCACTGTCAGCGGCAGTAACCTGCCCAGAACAGAGCGATTTAAATACCTCGAGTCAACGCTATCAGCCAATGGAGAGCTGTCAGAATGAATCCAAAAGAAATGCTCAACTGCTCTGCGGTCTCTCTGATGGTTAATTTGCAGTTTCTGGCCAACACTTCCTTCACTTTGTGACCGTTTTCTTCAGATTTCGATGTCGATGGCCTGCCGCTGCGCTCATCGGCGATGCACTCACGACCTTTTCTGAACGGTTCGTGCCACTCGAAAATGGCTGTTTTCTTTAAAGCATCGTTGCCGAGACACTTTCTCAACTTTTGCAAGGTTTACGTACCGTTAAAATCGTTTTTAACACAAAATTTAATGCAAACTCGCTGTTGCTCATTCAATCAAATATCAGTGACAATTAAGCAACGCACACACACAAAGAAGGACAGCCGAGTGCTAAGAGCGCCACACGGCGATCATTCCGGGAACTTTTTGATCAAGTATTTTCAACAATAAACAGATATTATTTATTTTCGTAATGAATTCCGGGAATTTTTTGATCAAGATAGTAGTCTCTTCACAAACTGTAAGCCGACCTTATACTCTTCTTTAAAGTTTTCTGATCTCCTTTGGGCGGATTTTAGTTAACAACTGGATCAGACTTGAGTGCTTGAATGAGGAACACCCCTGTTGTTCTCCTGTGGTTTACCAAATCCGAGTTCCAAGTTTGTGTCTAACTCTTCTCGGGGTCTTCAGAGGGACAACTTTTTACGAAAGCTTCTCTCTCGTGCTAGTTGTGATCATCTGGGTTATTTTCTCAATTCCAGCAGTGGATTTAATACGCGTCCCAAGGATCATAACTCGGGCGATCAGTTCTATTTTGCAAGTCACCCAATCTGCCTTGCGATTATTTTGAATGAGAGTGGTTGGAGGTAGATCCATACCTATTACGAAATCAATGCACCCGAGAGTCAATGACCTCTCGCCTGACCACGTTCAAAAAATTCCGTCCTACTAGATACTCTAATATTCTCAATCCTCTGCCGTTCCCCAGCATATATGGTGGACATTAGCATCACACCTTGCAATTATTTTTACTTTACGGGTAAAAAGAGAGACGCCTTACAAGGTCCGATAAGTAGCTGGTTTCCCCATGGACCCTGTCAAAGCAGATATTCCACTTTCCAATCCTCACACAGTGCTCCTCGAAGATGATGCTTTGATTGAGTCTCCCAAAAAAAACTTATCTCCAGCAGCTCACTTTAAAGTGTGTTTGTGGCTATCGACATTTTATTGGAAACTGCCGAGAGTACTTATGAAGCAGTCGTGGTATCGGTCTACTTTCTAGAAGACAATATCCATTAAGTCTTAATAAATTGCCAATCTGGTGAAGAACTGCTAGAGGAAGCCACTATTTCTGGGTTACGATGTCAGTACAACAACAATAGTTTGTTAAAAATACGCAATGCAGAATATACCTCAAAATCCGCGATTAGTAACAAAAAGTCCTAGAAGTAACACTTGAGAGTATTCTTATGAATGGGTTTTTGAGGAACTCTCCGAAACCTTCTATGTCTACCGCCAGAATAATCAGATTTGACGTTACGGGCAACTCTGAAGTAGATGGAATGATAAGAACTCGTAGGAGAACCAATTGGAGTGTCTATATATATACGCATCTACCCAGACAAGAACGTTGCCTCATCGAGAAATCCCACAGGTGGCAGTGGGATTTGTATCGTGATTTGACATCGGATACCAGTCGACACAGCTGCGAGCGCAATGCTGACCACAATGCGTCTTATAGGATACTGTAACCCAAAAGTGTACCGTTACGGTCTTGAATGAAGTGCTCTATCACACTTCAAGGCCCTCATCCAATTAGGTTGTTGTGCCAACGATTATTATTATCCCGAGTTTTCACAATCTAGGCATATGCCTAATGATGCCTAATACTAGCACTAAGTGCCAAGCATTTAGGCTCGGATGACCTTATCTACTTAAAATCTAAAGGGGTGCTGGTGGTAGTGGCCGTTGGTAGGTCAGTGGGAGAATCCATCGAGAACTCCCCGCAACGTCGAGCACGTACGCAGAATGGTGTGCTTCTGCATGGTTTGAACCAGACCGTGCCGAAGTCCCACGAGATCAAGTGAAACCGTGAGAGATTTAGGCACAATACCTGTAGCTGACAATATGATGGGAACTACAACCACCCGCTCGAGACGCCAAATTTCTTTGATTTCCCGAGCCAGTGACTCATAGTTCACCTTCTTCTCCACATATTTCCGCTCAATGTTGCTATCATATTATGGGGGATAGCAACATCAATAATATAGGCGGATCGCCCCGTCTTGTCAACGAACAGTACGTCAGGCTTGTTGTGTAGACTGTGGCGATTAGTCAGAACTTGCCGGTGCCAATACATGCTGTAAGTAGAACTATCAAGTACTGTTTGCGGCTCATATCGGTACATGTTCCCGTGATCATCCCATGCTTGTATGCAAGGTTTTGATGGATAACCTTGCATACAGCATAATGCTTTATGCCTGGTGATGTATTGCACCGGCGCCATAACAGTACAGCCAGAAATGAGATGGTCCAACGTCTTCAACGCCGAACCACACATTCTGCACTGGTCGTTCCCCACACCCGTTCTTTCATGATGGGCTTTTTATGAGCTCGGGTGGCGACCACGCCCTCCTGAATCGCACATATGAATCCATCCGTCTCAGCAAAGAGCTCCCCAGCACACAGCCATCTGTTCAAGCTAAGTGGAGCCCATAGTCTGCCTTACAGACTGCCGCATGTAACGGACTCGCCTGCTCTTCGCAGTAAAAATAAGCGCGCAGCGAGTCGACTTGGCGATGATGTTACGCCGCGACGTCAACCACACCCCTACCTCCGATATCACGAGACAGGTTCATCCGCTCTACGGCAAACTTTGGATGATGCATTCGGAATTTGGACATAGTTGCCCGTATCCGCCGCTGGACGTTTTCCAGGTCGGTCTTCGTCCACGGCAATATTCCGAATGCATAAGCGAGTGAAGGGATAGCGAATACATTCAACGCGCTCATTTTATTCTTCCCCGTGAGATGCGATTTCAGCACCAGCTTTACACGTCGCAGGAATTCGGACAGCAGAGCTTCCTTCAGATCACCAAATCGAGCATGGGTTCCCTTTCAGAGACTCAACCCCCTGGAAGATCCCCCTCCATATACGGATTGCTCTGAGACATTAGTACCCTCAGATGTACGCACTGATAAGGTGGTATGCCACCCTTTCATGACTGTCGCCAAAAACTTTATTAGTTTCGAATCAATGCGATACAGATATAGGACATACGATACAGATATAGGTATGCCGGACGCTATCAAATCATCGTCATCATCAACGGCACGACAACCGGTCTCCGGTCTAGACCTGCCTTGATAAGGAACTCTAGACATCCCGGTTTTGCGCCGAGGTTCGCCAATTCGATATCCCTAAAAGCTCTCTGGCGTCCTGACCTACGCCATCGTTCCATCTTAGGCAGGGTCTGCCACGTCTTCTTTTCCTACCATAGATATTGCCCTTATAGACTTTCCGGGTGGGATCATCTTCATCCATACGGATTAAGTGACCCGCCCACCGTAACCTATTGAGCCGGATTTTATCCACAACCGGACGGTCATAGTATCGCTCATAGATTTCGTCGTTATGTAGGCTACGGAATCGTCCATCCGCATGTAGCGGACCAAAAATTGTTCGGAGGATTCTTCTCTCGAACGCGGTCAAGAACTCAACAATTTTTCTTGCTAAGAACCCAAGTCACCGAGGAATACATGAGGACTGGCAAGATCATTGTCTTGTACAGTAAGAACTTTGACCCTATGGTGAGACGTTTCGAGCGGAACAGTTTTTGTAAGCTGAAATAGGCTCTGTTGGCTGACAACAACCGTGCGCGGATTTCATCATCGTAGCTGTTATCGGTTGTGATTTTCGACCCTAGATAGGAGAAATTATCAACGGTCTCAAAGTTGTATTCTGCTATCCTTATTCTTCCTGTCTGACTAATACGGTTTGATGTTGTTGATTGATTGGTTTTCGGTGCGGACGTTGCCACCATATACTTTGTCTCGCGCCGCCTGCTCGATCTGAATGAAAGCAGTTTGTACGTCTCTACTTCTTTGGCCTTTAGTTGCTTAGCCTACAACTACCGCGCCGATAATGAGTTGTTCTTTGCAACCCCTTGGCCCACCTCGGCAGCCCTTTTGCTCCTCGGAGAGAATGTTGTTGGTGTCGACGTGCGCATTGACCATTCCACTAATAATGGGCGTTATAAATTTGTAGAAGGTTGGTAACCGAGTAATCGGTCTTGTGTCTGGGGGGTCTTGCACCGTGTCCTTCTTAGGGATAAGGTAGGTAATCCCCTCAGTGTGGAAGGATGGAAATTCCTCCGTCCGACTCATCACCTCAATTATGCTGTATGCCAATCGACTGTGTACGCTGGTAAATTTCTTATACCAGAAATTCTACATCCTATCTGTTGAGCTGTTTATGGCTCGTCGAACTTCCTTTTCGGTACCATCCGGAAAATTCATGCCAGGCATATTGGCATAGCGGGTCCCTTCGACGGTGATTCGCTCAGCATGCTCAGCATCGGAGTTCGAGCGGATCACGGTCGCCATCGCCTGCAGCGGTCAGAAGAGCTATCAGCCTCTTCTGTTCATCGATCCGCTTCCAAGACACCACAGTCAACCAAATCTTCTGAAACCCTTCGGGACGTGGCCGACGACCTGTGCAGCACCTGAGAAAAGAGCATTCTTTATGGCAGCCCAATGCTTATCAATGTTCTCAGGCGCGTTACTCAGCAGATCTGCTGCTCGATCAACAAGATAACTTTGCCAATGTCGAGCGCCAGCTGGTCATACAAGCGGTCGATTTGGACCTTGGGGGCCGCAGCTCCCCAACCCTGCTAGAAGTGGCGGACGCAACACGCAAACGAACGCGTCTCTCTTGTTACGCACATCCAGAAGACAACTCCTAAATCTGCTACTAACCGCAGGGTGGACTATCTGATTACTGGTATGGCATCGGTCAGTTGAAACCGATCCGACCTTATGGCTGGCTCTGTGGTCGAACAATGTGCCACCAAGAACAAGGCGATAGAAATTGCAAATATTCACGAAACTCCCACCTTTACCGTTACGGTCGCCAAGACCGTGTTTCCCTATCACATGTCGGAGCAAGGTGATCTCATCTTGGCATTCAGATCACTCATCACGATCACAGTTTCGCCTTTAAGAAGCCGCCCCTGATCCGTATGAATGTACAATTGTGATACTCCTAAACGTGGACCAAAATCTTGCAATTAGAAATCTGTCGGAACCCGGTTCGCAGGTCAAAACAGCGCGCTTTGCGGCAGCCGTCAGAAGCAACCGTTCCTTACTTCGCTTAGGCTATATCGCTAAAAGTCTGGCTGAAATTGGAGAAAGCGAGTATTTTGAGCACCCTCGCCAGCGTTGTCGAAGTCCGTTTTCGATAGCCAAAAATCGTTCACGTGAGGTCAATTCCTATCCGAGGCAATGTTGTTTCGGTAGCCTACAAATTTCTATCCCTTTTAGTCGCCCCTTACGACAAGCAGAGTAGGCTTTGAGAGTTTTGTTAAGCCTCAACTCACAGGGTAGATCAGGCCTATGACCGAACAAAATAGTTCAGGATATCAATGCGACCCGACCCAGCCTTCTGAACAGGACAAGGACTAAAAAAGAAGCTCTTAAAGAATAGTGTGTTGAGTTTTCAGCTAGATACAGCTGGATCTATCGTACACCCAAAGTTTCTCATATCACAAAATACAAAACCTTTCATATCTGAATTGCAGCTTGCGGTTTCCCGACTTATCTTTATTTATTTGTATTAAACACTTATGAATGTTTATTTGTGAATTGTTCCTGTAAATTTTATAAATACATTAAGTGCGACTTAAGTTCCATACAAGAAATTCGTCTGGTATAATCCGCTTCAATAAAAGTTCCACCAGTAGCAATGCCGCGGATGTTAAAATTCCAACTGTGAAAGATAAACAAACGAATGTCAAGGGGAGTCCGGATGATATCTCATCATCATCATCATCATCATCCTTCTGAGAATTATCAATGCATCGCCCAATACTACCGCTAGTGAACCCCATAATCACTACTCACCTTCGAGAATAAAGAAAGCGTTCATGACACCATTCAAAGTAACAGGATGCACAGTAGATCCTGATTGGCATCTGGGCTTCTCAGGTCGATGCGCCCTCAACTCGCGGCTTATAAGACCAAGCTCACGAGCTCTATGCAGTCTGCGTCGTGGGTCCAAACATCCGAAAATATTCAGCGAAAATGTGATAATTTACAGAAAAGATAAAAAGTCAATAGTAGCCAGTCAAATCCCTGAATCACGACCACGATGCCACTCGATTCGAATGTGCGATCTGTACTGTCAGGTAGTTTATTGACCAAGTATGCGCTTACGGACATACTTGAAATCTACTCTGGATCTCAAGGCCAATTGATTACAGAAGCAGTGGTTAGAGTTAAACTTCTCTTCCGCTTTTTAGTCACTTAAAGCGAACCTACCCTGCGAGTACAGAAACCACACACCCGATGAGAAATCATCCATACTTACGCAATTCGGAACATTTCAGTGTAAGTGCTTCGCTTAGTTACGACCATGGCGATAAGCTGAACATCAAAGAATGCAGGTAACGATCGTAAATCACAAATTTCGTTAGGATCGAAAACTTTGGCGATTTCTGGGTATGCATCCATTACTTCACAGTGAAAAGCGTACCTGCCTGTTTGGATGTAAGGCACAGCATCCTTAACAGTTGTGTAGGCAGGAAGCATGCTAGGCGGACGATACGGCTCTACTCTCGTATGATAGATGTGCTTCAAGAGCGACGAATTTGCTTCCTGCAAAATATAAAACTATTTCAAGAAAAATTTCGCATCTGCAATGTAAAGTAATTACTCTAAATACAATTTTATTATATCCAACATCTTCAAAGGATAATATCAGAGGACTGGCGGCTAGCTCCGATAAGTTCTGTGGTCCTTTAACTCGAGTACTTAGCAGGCCACCAACAACCGATGAAGTGTAGAAGTTGTACATTATCATTGAGAATAGCAAAAAGGCGAAGGATATGATCCTCGTTGATGTTCGCTCTGGTGTTTGATTTAAACCTTCGAGCAAAAAAATAATTCCTTTTAGTTCCATGAAGGTGGACAACATTTTTTATTGCATTTTTTACCTTGTTGGCATACTATACTTAGAGCATTAACAACAACATTGCATCTCTTTTCCAATCTACAATGGTACTTTTCAAGAAATACGATAATCTTCCATGCTAAACCCATCAATGCCACGAATACACACGACACGATCCAAACGTTATCATCAAACGGAAGCAAGAAACTGCCGCCACTTTTTTGACCATCCTTTAATTCACCTGTCATCCGATACAGGAAAGCCAATTCCAACTTCCAGCTTTCATGGATTGTGTCGAATTCGGGGAGGCGATTAATCCGATTGAACATACCGCTTGCGGCAACATCCGCCTCGTTTCTCTGCACCACCCCCAAAAGCCCCAGACGAAATTGTGAACCGGGTAATCGTCCTGCCCAACCATGAGTGATTCGATAATTAACAGAAAAATTGTAGAATTGCTGAAGAATCTTAACCAAATTATAATGATATTTTGAGAATGCAGTCACGCCAACTAGTTTCGATGGTGTTGAAAGTATGTCATTGGCCTGGGTGGGCTCTATATCATCCCTATCAATCTAAAAAAGAAATTTTAATTTTGATAAGAATAGCGTGTGTACTCGGTAATTTTAACCTGCGACTTACCACAACCACCCCTCTTAAATTTTGCCCGTGGAAATTACGTCTATTCTGCACTCCTTGAACAAACTCCATTGGGAAATCAACAGCAAAGCCTTTGTTTTCAGACCATCTCGCATATTCATTTGCAATCAGCGGAGCCTTGAGATGTTGCCCTTTGGAGTGCAGGTCATAGAGAGAAAACATTTCTACTGAACTTGTATTCCCGTAAGTCACTTGCGCGTTCAACCCTATTCCGTGTGTAGCATTTTTGAAATTGATGAGGCCAATATTTTCAGAATCAACGAGGAGCCACTGATAAGATTTATTGAAGTATCCATAGTTACTTGCCTAAAAAGTATGGTATAATATTTGTTCATAGCAAAAGCTTTTATCCAAAAGAAAACTAAAGGAGAATGAGGAAATGCTTCCCTCAAATAGTACGTAGAAAATTTCCCAGTTTCCTGCTTTAAGCCAGATAGAATAGCTAAACTCAATACACCGGCTTACATAACCGAAACGTTTGTATTGTTAACGGTCCTGTTTTTACTGCCCATGGCTCAATATTACTCCCAATATTCAGAAAATGCCTCTATTACTTCAGCTCCATTTTGAGGTCTTCAGGAAACGGGAATCATGCAGCCACACACACACAACAGTCGTAGTCATGGTCGGATTGATTCGAGGAGGCGGTGCGTACCGCTCAACAGATTCCCCAAGGACTGTCCCCTTTCTAGCATCATTACAGATCGATTCCCCGTTCTTTGTAAAAACGAAGTGGCAGAATTTGTTTTCCCCGATAACCTACTTAAGTGTTGAAACATGTTGGACTCGTATTTAGCATTCGCAAGTTCGCGGATGAATACTCTGTTCGCCGAATTTCGTCGCCATCTTTTAGAACTATTATACTCAAACAATTAATCCAGCTTTATTTCCGCTTCAAGTTTCTGGACCGAATCAGTCTATCTTCAGGTGTAACCTGATATCATGGGGGAATGTTGGCTTTGACAAGGTTAGTACTTCTGCGTGTAACAGTGTAAAGGCATCGGTGACGAAAATAATGCCATTATTGTTGGTTGCTATATTTTTCAAAATCATGCTAATTCAAATTGGTATTTGTCCCGGTTATTGTGTGCGAAAAATCGGTTTGATTTCATCTAGCCTCATCATCAACGACGCAACAACCGGTATCCGCTCTAGGTCTGCCTCAATAAGGAATTCCAGATATCCCCGTTTTGCGCCGAGGCCCACCAATTCGATATCCCTAAAAGCTGTCTGGCGTCCTGACCTACGCCATCGCTCCATCTTAGGCAGAGTCTGCCTCGTCTTCTTTTTCTACCATAGATATTGCCCTTATAGACCTTCCGACCACCATAACCTATTGAGCCGGATTTTATCTACAACCGGACGGTCATGGTATCGCTCATAGATTTCGTCATTGTGTAGGCTACGGAATCGTCCATCCTCATGTAGGGGGCCAAAACTTCTTCGGACGATTCTTCTCTCGAACGCGGTCAAGAGTTCGCAATACTTCTTGCTAAGAACCCAAGTTTCCGAGGAATACATGAGGACTGGCAAGATCATAGTCTTGTACAGTAAGAGCTTTGACCCTATGGTGAGACGTTTCGAGCGGAACAGTTTTTGTAAGCTGAAATAGACTCTGTTGGCTGCCAACAAGCGTGCGCGGATTTCATCATCGTAGCTGTTATCAATTGTGATTTTCGATCCTAGATAGGAGAAATTATCAACGATTTCAAAATTGTATTCTCCTATCTTTATTCTTCCCGTTTGACCAGTGCGGTTTGATGTTGTTGTTTGGTTGGTTTTCGGTGCTGACGTTGCCACCATATATTTTGCTTGGCTTCATTTCATCTAGCAACAAGAATAAATCAATGATGTTGGTTAATTCGACAATAATAAATGAAGGTAGATTGACATGTAAAGGTCGTGGATCCATTTAAACAGAGTCTTCCCATTCTGACTAGCAGTTAGATCGTCCCAAGAAAGGTGCCTTGACCTCAAGTCGCGAAGGAAGATGAGGTGTTTGAATTTTACCTGGAGACTTCCCAAGATTTTCAAACCATGGTCGAGTTGCTACAGACCAAGCTACACGAATCCGCTTATTACCAGTATGAGAAAGTCAACTAACAATTGGGCGATGGTACGTTGGACATGTAACTCAGGGATGCAACTCATAATTTTGATAGCAGTGAACTGCCGCTATTTATTAGTTTGAGCTGAAGCATTTGGCTTCAACCAAATTTTAAAAGGCATGAGAACAAGGAGCAGAAATGATTTTCACTGTAATTTTAAGAAGAGGTCCTTCGGAGGCTTGTGCATAAAACATTCCGACCGTCAGGGAAAATTATCAGCACTAAACAGTAGTATATCAAGCCAGTTGGTGTGGAGTTGTCACCAGATGCTGTGAAACTTGGCCAACTGAACGAAAAATTCCAGGTGTGGGGAACAGAATGACTATACGCCATTGCAGCGTCTCAGGGGCTAGGTGAACAGTTATGTCTTACAGATTACTCACTGAGGAAGATGTCACCACACCTGGCAGCTGGTGTAAAGTGCAAACCTTAAAATGAGGAGAAGGAAAACTTTGAGGTCCGGTACGGATAACGGGCGGGAGACGTCTGATTTGGTGACTGTTTCGGGCTCCTGTAATGGGCAATACGGCATCGAAACCACTAATCGCGGGGCGGTTCGGCGTCTACGCACCACGATGACCAGAAGCAGCCTGCTGCAGCTGTTTCGTCACAATCCGTGACAACCACCTTAGCAGGTTTGCAATCTGAAAAGTCGGCGTGACTCACGAAAGCAGGACATTGCTAGGCTAAGTCAAATCAGCTTTGGCAATGCCAGCAGACGGGTGAAGAATAAAGTACCGATGGTCTACAGAAACCATATCATCCCCAGTGAAACATCCGTACTTGAAATTCTGGACACACTACAGCAAAAACGCAAAGAACAACTCATTATCGGCTCGGTAGTTGTTGGACAAGCAACTAAATTCCAAAGAAGCCTTTTTAGTTGCTATATCGATTATGGCAAGGCTTTCGATAGCGTCCCACACACCTGGCTAATCGATGTCTTACATCTATATCGTACCTTATCAGTGCGGTTATCTGTGGATACCAATACCTCAGAACCCATCCATATACAGAAAGGTATCTTCCAAGAGGATTCACTGAGTCCCCTTTGGTTGGCACTGAATCCCTTTTCATGGCTATTGAAGGATGCTAGAAGGCATGGTTTCGCAATCAAATATGGCCTACTTGCAGCTGAGATACTTAATGAACTTAGAAGTCTGCTACGAATAGTAGACATGCTCACCAGTGATATTCGGGTGGAATTTGGATTAGACAAGTGTCGAACCCAAGTCATACGCAAATGTCATCACAAGCCGCATGCCGAACATAACATTGGTGACCTCCACATCCAACCTATAAACAAGACGCACTTCTACAGATACCTAGCAATTCTGTAAGGAACCCATGCTCGGTTTGGTGATCTGAAGGTTGTTCTGCTGCCCGGCTGCACTATAATGGCACCGCTGCAAGACACGAACAGTTTTATGTAAGGTGATTCATAAAAATTTCGTATATAAGCATGGCCTGATCATGGAAACATATCCGCTTTACTGATATCAGCCGCAAGCTGTACTTGGTAGTTTTGCTTACAGCATGTATGGAGACCAGCAAGTTCTAGCTGGTCGCCACATATCAAACGACAACCCCGACGTGTTGTTAGTCGACACTACATTTTTGATGTTACTATCTCCCATAATAGCAACATTGCATGAAAATACGTGGAGGGGAAAATGAACTATGAGCCACTGGCTTCTCGGGCTAGTAGTTCGAGTTCCCATAATATTGTCAGCTGCAAGTATTGATGTCCTGGGACTCTCACACAGTCTGCTTCAAACCATGTGTGTTCAGTTGATTAGGTCCCATACCAGTGCGGAATTTACTTAGTAGGACCTAAGCGCCTTAATTAATAGCCACTTGGCTGTCGGTTGTAATAGGAATGTTCTACCCCCTATAGTTCCTTTCGAAGTTGGAGGAAGTACATCTCTCTATGGCGTATATTTCCACTTAAAATATGCTGGTATGCTTAACTGCATTTTCCTTGGACCAATGACTCCAGCGCCTACTCACACTGCCGTAAGGGATCCATCAGAATCAATTACTGATTTGAGCCGTATGTCAATGCCACGCTCTCCCAGTTTGCCGTGTTGCTCCAACGTGTTTCAAACTTCTTATCGAAGTGGCATGTTATCCTTCGGTGTTAATAATTCCAGATACCATCTAGAAAGAATACCAATTTTCCTTCACTTATACTCCCGGACATTCTGAAGGTCACCCTCCTTGCCTGTATCTTTATGCACAGATAGAGAGGATTGAATCCCAGAAGGACTTCTAGGAATGCCGTTGGTCAGATTCTCATTGCTCCACTGATACACGCGCAACTCAATCATTGGCGTTTGTGTAACTCCCTGGCCATTGTGCTGAGTTCAGTTCTTCCTGCCTAGATGCCCTGTTGGTAATCATTGGTCACACAACTGCAGTATATCACACCCGGAAAGTCTATAAGGGCAATATCTATGGTAGAAAAAGAAGACGAGGCAGACAGCTGTTGCTTAAGATGGAGCGATGGCGTAGGCCAAGGTGCCAGACAACTTTTAGGGATATCGAATTGGTGCACCTCGGTGCAAAACCGGGATGTCTAGAGTTCCTTATTAAGGCAGGCCTAGACCGGATACCGGTTGTTGCGCCGTTGATGATGATGATTGCAGTATATATCCAGTGCAGCATTTTCGGGGTGCATCCCAATTTTTTTCCTCCTATGGACCTTCAAGTCATCAGAGTTCTTGAGTACAACATATGTTTTCCACATGTGTCTTTCAGAGTAGCTTTTGGTCTAGTATGCTTCCAAATATTTGACCTCTGTTACTCGTTCCACCTCCATGCCATGTAATTTAATTAGGCCGAGCTGAGGGCGGTGGCGAATATGAAACACCAATGGGTTTTACCTATTATATGAACCAGAAGCGGTCATCCATATTAAGATTCGAAAGTTCCACTTGGCAGACAGGCAGGCTCAAAGCCAAGGTGGAAGGAAAGCGACCACCAGCAAAACCCCGGAACAGATGGACAACTCAAGTTACACACTACTCGGTATGCGTAATTGGAGGGTGCGGTTGCTGGATTCAGGAGATTGGAGACGAAGACATGTAACGTCCTAGAAGAAGATCTGAATACATGATGATGAAATTACGAAAAGTTAAATTTGGCAGTTAAATTGACAAAATATCGAAAAGAGTGATTGTGCGAAGTTTTCCCAGGATCATGCTTGGAAAAACAATAATGGAAAATGCAACAGGTTGAGCCCAATTACCAACAGACAAGAGTTCATGCAAGAGGATCAATACGGATTTCACGCTGCCCAACCACGATAAACATCATTAACGCTAAGTTTAACTTAGCTGAAAAAGCAACCAGAGACTAAGGTGGGCAGACGGCATGAAAAATTCTACTGCCGTCAGCTTTGGTGCAAAAACGCCTCTCACTTTGCTTAGTGGAAACAAACCATAGGGTTTCTAAACAGATCGGATGTTCCCTCACATATATGCATATACGAATAACCAATCGTTAGGGATTGCTACCTAAATAGGGATCTTCTCTATAATAGAGAAGACCAGGTGAATATGGAGTAACAAGTAGAGTACCTCAGGAAACTGCACCGGGTTCATTACTTTAAATTGTCACAAGAAGCCCTGTACCAAGTATCCAACTTTTGTTGCTGGCTACACTTTTCGATTATGCCAACGAAATTACAACATTTACTGGAGTTGTCAGAATAGTTAATAGTCGGAAACTAGAGAAAATCTGGAAGTTCCAAGAACTTGATAGAGTCGCAGCCATATATCAAGTACCTTGGCGCAATACTAGCTGAACATCGAAAAGTAGCTCAACTATGAAAACGCTTCAAATTTAATTATTTAACCACTATTTCAGCGCGGATGACAAATTAACTCGCTATTCGTTTACAATTAGGATCATTTTGTTGCATATGTATTTACTTGTAAACTTATCAATATTAAATTTCATTTAAAGTCACCATTTCAAGAACTCGGCTGACGCTAGGACAATCCAGGTTCAAGACCACGCAAGTAACTACGGTGATGTGTCTGGTCAAAGTGTTATTCAAGTCAATTTCCGCCTTCCCTAAGTTAACGAATCGTGCCAACAACACTCGTTCGACTAACTTGTGCACTATTTCAAAGATGTCATTTTTATCTCCAAAACAAGAAAAGATAACAACTTGTTTAGCCTTAACAATATTCGCACAAAATTCCATAACCAGATCAGATTTCCTGATTGCCATTGAAGTGGAGAAATTTGCAAGGATTAAGAATAAAAACAGCCTCGCGGACATTTTTGCACACGCTTTCCAAATGAACTGCCAATATGCCAACCACAAGACCGTGTAGACAATTGTTTTATACGCTCCTAAAATTACTCGGTCACCATATCCAGTGCTTTGGAGGTTTCGTAATAACTTTGTGATTGACACACATTCGACATCGTTACAGTGCAATTATGCAAATGGCAAACATGTCGAACATATCCGTCGAAGGACTCTCATATGCAAATCGTCCGCCTGGCTTTGATGGCAACAAATCATGTTGTTAACGTTTCTTTCAGTATTTTGTTTTTGGAATAAAAAATATGGAAGTAACTGATTTCTCACGGCTACGAAATACTCTAGATGGCTGCACTAAGATGGTATCACTCTGGGGAATTGGAAAGTCTATTCATTTACGAGGAGCATAGAGTTGCTTCAGCCACAAGCTAAGTCCATTACAATGCCAAAGGCGAGATCAATATCATTCAAAAACTATCCTAATAAACTCCTCTGCGCGTTAACCATCGGCAATCGTATTTTGAGTAACACCAACGTCTGAATAAATCATTTCACCAAACGCAAGCGACTCCACAATGTTATTTACATAATGTGCTCATTCCTAGCCCGAATAAAAGAGGAGGGTGTGAGACAACATAGTTAATACTATCCTCGCAAAATAAATATGAAACGCTACGATCAAGGAACGAGACAAATACAGTACATATAATCGGAGTTACTCCACTATACTAAAGCCTACCTAATCTCCCTTTGTGGCATGTCCCGCAACAGATCGGCTAGGAAAACGCATTCAATGTCATCACAAAAATCATTCCATTAGTCGAATAGGTAGGACGAGCCCCGGTCCTGCCAAGAAATCAGCAAGAGTTCTTGACGCATCGACCATGTCAGGACGTCATCGGCAAGACGGTAAAACTTGCAAGAGGCCTTCGGAAGAGGCGCAACTATTCTGCATATGTACCAGTAGTGTGCCTTTTATAGTCGACTCAGAACTATAGAGGGCGACTAGGCGAACAAACTTTAAATTTGAGACTTACGTTGATACAACTATCACCAAGAACATTAGATGTGGAACGCCACTTCATATAAGTTGCACTAATGTGTGTCCGTATTTGAGACGGGGAAGAGGCAAAGCCTCTGACCACTCAGACCCAAGTGGTCCATTGTACTCGATTCCCCCGTCTAACGGAATACTCCGGATCCGTTTATATATCGCAGGATGTCCGTTGGTGCATGTGATGCTACCCGCTGGAGGAGCACATCAGAACCAACAATATGGTGACTGATGCGTTCATAGGCAGGACATTCACATAGAAAAAGTTCTGCGGATTCCGCTTTCTCATTACAGGATGGACACGGATCATCTTCGAGAATTCCCATTCTGAATGTATGCCCAGCTAGTAAATTATAGCCAGTCTGAATAGCCACAATACTTCAGCAAGTCTTCCTGCTTTTCGACAGGATAAACTTTGTAGTATGTTTGTTTAGTTCTGACAGGAACCACCTGTCATTATGGGAAGCTTATTCCCAATTTTTGATATCAGCATTAGCCGATGCTACTGACACCATAATTGCGGGTTCTGGACCGGGCATAGCGGAAATTGAGCCCCTCTTTTGCTAAAGCACTCGGATTTCATTCCTCTCTACACCAAAATGATCGGGTACCCAGAATAGTTTCACCGTATTAATATCTAATATCTAGAAACAGAGTTCAATCGATTTCTACATTCCTGGACGATTTTTGAAGTGATCAAAGGACTATTCAAAGCTTGACTATCGCCACAGATTGCGATGCGCCTGCCCTTCAACAGCTCGTCATCCAGGTGCCGTCCTTAGGATCGCATGCACTTCAGCCTGGAACGGCTGCATATTGTCCTAAGGGGGAAGCTGGAATAACTGCCAGATTTTTCACTTCTTCAAGAAATTGAAGGACTGTACGCCTCATCTCTGGAAAGCAAAGAAAATTCATTTTCCTCCTTTTTGTAAACAATACCATTGTGATTTTATTTGCATTTGCTGAAAGCCCATGCCTGAGGCACCAACTGTGAATCAAATCAACGGCGCATTGTGTAAACAGTTCCGAGATCTCGACCAACAGCTAGCACATCCACGTCATCCAGATGGTATACTTCCAAGAGAGTCTGCATGGACTCAACTCTGGAGCTCGAGAAAAGAACCATCCGGTTTTCTAAGAGAGTCCAACCTGGCCGGCTCATCCTTATCAAGGCCTTTGCACAGTATACTCTAAACGAGTCTCGAACGAATAAAGCAATTTGATAACGCAGTTCTCCATTGACTGATAATATGAACCCGAGATATTTAAATGGCTCAGTTATGGGAAAGTCACTGATATTGGCAGTGATAGTACCTGTCTCATAGGGATCGGTCCACATAAATTTGGTTTTATTCAGATTCAACCTGAGACGATCACTTCGAACTTTACTTTTTGGATTGCGGTAAAACAATTAAACCCAACACACGAGTTCTTCTGATACTAGGTGTTATCGTAGCTCATACCAGATGAGTTCGTGTGGCACACGGTCAAACGTTTTCCCAAGATTCAGAAATGCAATGTATTGAGAACGACGCTTCTTACGGTGCGCAGCATGTATTATATCAGTAGTTCCGTAGCTCTTGAGGGACCCGGCTTGATTCGCGGTTATTTGAACAACTTCGCGAATACGGTTGGAAAGAATGCGTTGAAAAATATTCATGGTGTGAATTGGATAACAGGATCGGACTATAATTTGAACATTCTACTGGACAAAATTTCTTTTTCCATTTTGGAATGGTGGTGCGTTCTTGCCAGTCAGATGGTGTTCTACCTTCCTCAATAACCGGATTGAAGAATTCGCTGAGCGGCAGTATATGCTCTCAGCTCTTTGCTTTATTAGTGGCTTGATGCAAAAGACGTAGATCAACGGCCGATGTTGAGGTGCGATAGTCACATAGGGAACGACTTTGCAGTCAGTGACGTTGGTAAAATATCGACATATTATCAGGATACAGTCGATTTGCGCTTTACTGTTTCCACTATAAAGTGTAGTGAAATGAGATAATCGTTTGATGAACCATGTATTCACAAGTACAAAATCGTGAGTGTCCGCAAAATCGACTATATCCTTGCCACCGTTATTGCGTGTTCCAAACCCTTTTCCGCAGTGGCACTTGTTGCCGTCTGACTTCTCACCCTCATGACCACTAAGGTCGTCCACAGTCTTTGTATCGAGAAGTTGGCAGACAGCATCTTTCTCGGCATCGGGTGGGTCTGTCTGTAGTGCCTATGCGGTGCAGAATTGAATCATACGATCAGCTGATATAATGGTGAGCTTCATCAGCTGGTCATCAAACCGATCGACTTCTTCAATGACATCCCGGAAACACACAGAGATGGAACTGCCTACACCGTATTTTGTGTATGGGTTACCAAAATAGATAAATGTGTAACCATTTTTGCCGCGTTCGCGTTCTATGTTGCAACTTTTAGCACCCATCGGGTTTCTTGTAAAATACATATATGAATGAGCTTTTTCCAGGGCACTCTTGCGAATTCCTCGGTCTTTCCAATTTTTAGCACTCAGATACATATTTGCCCCGTCCTGCCACGTCGACTGAGGCAAACATCTTAGCATTTCAATGAGGCTTTGGATCTCTCAACGCCATCAATTTGTTTTCAACGACATTGGATTCATTTTCTTGGTGGCCCTGTCGCAGAGCCTGTCACCAAGAGAAATCAGGTAGCATAATAGTATGGTAAAATAACTATATCGTATTCATCTCTTTCCCTGATCTCAGCATTTTATTTTTGTTCTACTGAAGATAGTACACATTAGGTTGCCTCAAATCTGCCTTCTCTATATGGGCTTGAGACGAGGATGCTATTTAAATAACATGGCAGAATTGATTCACAGACCACATGTTCTCACCAAATTTTCAGATAACAGTTTTAGCCGTTTCTAAGTAAATCGGGTGTGACAGACAGGCAGACAGATATTGAATCGATTCAAATAAGGGTTTTATTTCACTCATGTATTGGCATACATGGCACAACAAATCAACTTCTACACCGTTCACACGACCGCCATGAAAATCGGGATACATATCTGGTTTTTAATTAAAAATATTTTGCTGCTGTCCATGCTTTTATAAATTGCTCTGACGTCACAATGAATGAACTTAAACAATTTTCAACGAGTCATCATCATCATCATCACCAAAGATGCAAAAACCGATATCCGGTTTATACCTGCCTTGGTAAAGAACTCCAGACATCCCGGTTTTCTGCTGAGGTCCACCAATTCGATATCCCTGAAAACTGCCTGGTGTCCTCGCTTACGCCATTACTCCATCTCAGGCAAGGTCAATCAAATCTAATTTTCTACCATAAATATTGAACATATAAACTTCCCGTGCTGGATCATCCTCCACATACGGATTAAGTGACTCGCCCACCGTCGGATTGCTCATAGATTTCGACTTTATACAGGCTATGGAATCGCCCTTCCTCATGTAGGAGGGTTCTTCTCTCGAACGGAGCCAAGAGTTCAGATTTTTTCTTGCTAGGAACCCAGGTCTCCGAGGAATACATGAGGACTGACAAGATCATTGTCTTATACAATAACTGGATTGAGAGAAAATTACTGAAAATTTCACATAAGAAACCATACCTTGTATGCCATTCCAATAGAGTTGCTGAAATATCTTAAGAACGAGGCTCACGACTGTAAGTAGAGAGAAAGAATTAAAGCAGAAGTCAATCAAAACGAAAAGTTCGAGTACAAAATGCATCGAAATG
This sequence comes from Hermetia illucens, assembly GCF_905115235.1. Taxonomy (NCBI): domain Eukaryota; kingdom Metazoa; phylum Arthropoda; class Insecta; order Diptera; family Stratiomyidae; genus Hermetia; species Hermetia illucens. The sequence continues at coordinate 117,095,513 of NC_051851.1, read as the reverse complement.
TCCTCATTGATACATATAATATATATATGTGCCAACACCGTCTCATTTTGAAATTTCAGTAAGAAATGCCTGGCATGTGTTGCTTCACTGACAAGGTTAATTTACTAACACTGACTGACCCACCAGATCCAGTTCTAACTCATATTGCTGGAATTACTCAGGGATTCAAACATTTTTTATAATATATTCGGAAAAACAATGCATGCTTTCAAATGGCATCGTTTGGGGTGACGAATATTGCAAAATATGATAATGTCATACTCTATTCGAATTGCAAAGACATGAAAGTCCAGGAAGTTCAAAGGGAAATGCCTGTCATGTAGGCATAATCCTATGGTCCTCTTCAGACACGATTGCTTTGATAGACCACAATCATGGTGCCGCCGAGACTGGCAAAGCGGTATTGGTCGGGTGCATGAGAAACCTATCTAATAAATCTGCCGCAACTAAGAGGTATGGCGCCCAAATTGTACAACCCAACTACACACTAGAATCCACAAGGAGCTCTGTTCGCCATATAGGCACAACCACCTTGAAACTCCTACAAGGGGGCCAACCGCAAAAAATCGGGCCGGGAGCACACCTCAAGAAATTTTCTGGAGTATATGCTTCAGACGGTCATCTCGGTTCCGATGGTGTTAATTAACCTCCGGTAAGCTTCGTGGCAAGAACCGCTTCATATGAGTTGCAGATTCAGGTCTGATCCCATTCCTTGAGTACGTGCGGCCGAAATGAAATGACAAGTGTATCGTCTGATTTGTTTATTTCTTCCAGTACTCGAAAAAAGTCCGCAGTTTTTGCAAATATAATATGTTTAGAGTATCCGGATGGCTCAAGTGGTTAGAGCGCTGTGCAGTCCTAACGGAAGGTCACGGTTCCTGTATCACTGGTGGCAGAGTGATTTGTTATTGTGACTGGATGTTGGATACTACAAAATAATAATCTTGGGCGAGGGCAATATTGACCACATCGCCTCCTACAGTGTATTGTAGAGTATAGGTTTTCAATGAAGTACTCTAACACATTTCAAGGCCCTGGCCCAATATGGATTCATTCGATAAAAGAAAACAACCATTGAAAAAACACTTTGGTCGAAAGTTGCACCCTGTTGCAGGGCGAAAGGCAGAGGCAGCAGTTCTTCAAAAAAACAATTATCGATGTTGCAATTTATTCGAGTGAGCATTTTTTTAGGTATATTCGTTAAACTGAGACAACCTCGGTCCTGATACTCCGGATGGCTGAAGATAATACTGATGATGAAATGACGGCCCGAAGTGGAATTATATACAAACACGCATTAATAACGTGGCTCCTTCTACATCTCGGCTATTACGACCAACGTACAAAATCTCAATCATATATTTTAGATATAAGATCTGTATTCCACAGGCTCTTGAACTATAGAACTACATGCCGCAGGACAGTAGAAAGAGTAGCTATAAACTTATCTGAGATGCCTTTATCTACTAGTGCACCCCAATTACTAATAAGACATTCAGTGCAGTAACACGTCAGCAAAAATAGTAGTATTCAAATATACACATTGTTGTGAGCACCAATATTCTGCAAATTAATACAGATTGAAAAAGTGCTATGAAAATTCAACTCGTAGAAACCTAAGCCAAGCAAGATTTTGAGACTCTGGAGAGTACTCCTCTCCCTCTTATGGCACTGTACCTTTATACTCTCTGTGATGGGTAATCTGAATGCTAAGGTGGGGCACAACACGCCTCATAAGAACTGGTTGACTATGAACTCATGGAAGCGGATCAGTGAATGCGAGGGGTTGAAGACTTTATTGACCGCTGCGTGTGATAGCAAGCATGACACGATACCGAAATCAGATACCGTACAAAATCCCGAAAAGTTCAAGTTATTGTATTCCGTATCGAACGGAATTTGCAGCAGTAATTTCGGAGCTGCACACCGCATTACGAAAAAAGTTGCACGACGAGCAGCTACAAAAAAGGAGAAGAAAACTTTCCCGCACCTCTTAAACGTATCACCTCCTGTTGATGAAATGGCACCATAACATGCGAATATGGACGGTTCCTCCAAACAGAACATAAATCTTCTCGGCCTGGGGTTGACGGTCACTCCGCAGAATTATTCATCAGTGTTCCTTCAGTTCCTGCAGATTTACCACATCAATAGCATGCTGATTCCATGCCCAGGTAAAGGAGGAGGGTTTGTAGCAACGTATTTTGTGTACTATATTAATAATAATAAGAATCGTTGGCGCAACAATCCATGTTGGGTCAGGGCCTTGAAGTGTGTTAGAGCACTTCATTCAAGACCGTAACGGTACACTAGGAGGCAATGTGGTCAGCATTGCGCTCGCCCGAGATTATTACTCTGATTTGACTCAGGTACTCATTCACAGCTGAGTCGACTGGTAACCGACGGCAAATCACGATACAACACGCGACCCTCCGTACGATAGCCTTGCGCTCTAACCACTCAGCTATCCGGACACTATAATATATTAATAAAACTAATAAAATAAAGTTTAGTTGGAATTATTCCATTATCCTCAATCCTACGTGATTTCACTTGGTGGCAGGTGCGGCAACAGGCCTACCGAGAAAAGGAATCAAATGTCGTTAAAAACAAAATGATCTATCAATCCTATGCTTTGGAGAAATGCTAGGGCGACACGGTGTTATTGGCCCCGACCCTGTCGAGAAATGGGGAAGGGTTCTCGAAGCATACACGGCGTCAAGGCTTAAGTAAATTAGTCCGAGCGAAACAAATACGTGTCTGAACGTTAAATATTGAAAAGACCAAGGAAATCGCAAGAGCCCTTCGGAAGATGCGCTTTACAAAAAACCCGATGGTCTGGTGCCAGAACATAGAACGCGAAAGCGGTAACAATAGCTAAAAACTTCTCTATTTTAGTAACCACACACTCAATATGTTGTAAGCATGTGTTTCCAGGATGTCATTAAAGAAGTCTAACGATTGGATGACCGGCTGATGAAGTCCACCATAATATCAGCCGATCCCACGAATCACTTTTGCACCGCATACGCACCACAGACATGCCGAGATGAATGCCTGCTGGCAACATCTCGATACGAAGACCTGTAATTTGCGTGCTGATGATTGCATCATCATTGCAGACGACCTTAATTGTCATGTGGGTGAAAAGGCAGACGGCAACAGATGACAAGGGAAAAGGGTACAACCCAAATCGACTATATTCTGATAAGACGCAAACAATTTTACCACCGTCACTGACTGTCAAGCCGTTCCCTATGAGACCATCGCGCCTCAATACCGGCCTTTCATCACCGTTTTGCGAATCAAGCCACCGATAAGACAGTGTGAGGAAAGCACTGGCCCGGAACGCATTAAATGGTAGCAATTCCGTGAGAAAAAAGAAGAAATGATCTCAATTACACTATTACCAGCCATTGAGTTCTGAAAAACGAAGAGCTGCGTTCCAATACTGTCGTTCAGTGAATTCTTCAATCGAGTTATTAAGAAGGCACCACAATTCCAATATGGGAAAAGAAAGCTAGTCCAGCAGAATGTTCAAATTATCATCCGATCCGGTTGTCCACACCATACTATGAACATTTTTGAATGCACTCTCCACAACCATAGCGGTCAAATAACCGCGAATCAAGTCAGATTTCTCAAGAATTACGGAACTACTGATATAATACACGCTGCGCCTTTATTTAGGAAAAAACACCATAAAAAGCGTATAAATTCTCTTTACATTGCATTTCTGGCTCTTTAGAAAGCCACATGCCACACGCACTTATCTAATATGATCTACGACAACACTTAATACCAGAAGAACTGGTGCGTTGGGTTCAATTGCTCTACCACGATCCCAAAGGTAAAGTTCGAAGAATGGCGAGTGTATCAAAACTGCTTCGTGTCTCTGTCGGTGTTCATCAAGGACATCCAACGTCCAGTGCTCTATACACTGCTTTATGCATATAAAGTTTGCCTAATGGCAAAAATGTGCAGCTTATCCAAAAATGGCATAATCGCCTCATACAATATCGTTTCAGATTGAGTCTAAACAGAATTGTTGTCGACCGATCCCCATGAAACAAGCACTATTACTGTCAGTGGCAGTGATTTAAATATCTCGGGGGAATGTTATCAGCCATTGGAGAACTGCGTTATGCGATCGATATGGGGTTGCACCGAACGTGAAAAATTTGCGAGAGAGGCGTCTTTGATGGTATGGTCGCGTAATTTGCACTAACATCAAATGACTTGTCAAGATTAATTTGAACATTGAAGTCGATGTTAAGCGGCTAAAAGGACGGACAATAGTGGCTTGATACGCTGGATAGGGATTTGAAAACCTCGCGACTAGATCCAGATCAGGCAAATGACAGAACAAAATGGCGCAACCGATCACAACGAACCGACCTCGCTTGCGAACGGGATAAAGGTGAAAGAAAAGGATTAAAGAAGAATCCGAGACCTTTCCCAGAAAGTGCAGAAATGAGATTTACATTTAAATTCCAAAGAAGGGAGTGCGATAATAGAAAGGGTCCGTGCTCCCTGCCGCCGTAGAAATAATAACTAAAACAATCCTGAAACCTGTCATGCAACATGTCGAATGCTTGATCAACAGAGGATAGGTTGGTTTCCGCTCCGGATCCTCCTACATTGACCACATCAACACTTTCTTATTGATTTCGAGGAAGCTTTCAATAGATCATTGATTATATCTGGCGTGCTCTACGCAGGAGCGCCACCCTGGAGAAACTAACAGCTATTATCAGAGCATCATATGATGGCGCAAAATGTCACACGCTGCTCTCAGAGGATTTTGAGCGGAGTCCGCCAGGGTCTGTTTACTCCCTAACCGAGTCTGGTTCTGGATTTGCAAAGAGAGACAAGTAAAGTTGGATTGAAGATAAGCACCAACCCAACAAAGGTTCTCAGTGTGAAGGGTCATTGCACCCTCCCTCCCAGACCATCGAAGGCGTCGATCAATTTGCACGTCTTGGAGGAGAGGTTTCTGCGGCCAGTTTCACCCAACTTGATGTCATTCGATGAACTAGCAGCGCTAGATCCATTTTCGCGGTCTTGTCTAAATTCCAGAAATACAGTTATCTCGAAGTCAAATTCAAACTGGAACTTCACTCTTCTAAGGTTTTCTCTGTGCTGCTGTATAGGAGTGGCATATGGAAAGCAATTACAACTGTATAGTGAAAAGCTTCATCATTTTTCTGCGAAGGGTAATGATGAAAAGAAAGCCTCACAAGTCAACAAACCATTCACCGCTATCCCTTATCTTTTGATGGCACTTTCCCTCTCTTAGCATTATTTGTATTAATATAGTATATAGAGAATGAGGAAATATATGGGCGCCGCTTACCAATCTTCTGCCAGTTGTAACTATCGATAAGTTAGTTGAAACATTATGTGATCACACTTCCAAAACGAACTCTCTCATTCTCGCTAGCCACTTTATAGATGAAACAAAACTGAATTTTTGACGACCGATCACCATGAAACATGCACAATCATTGTCACTAGAACTGGGCGATTTAAATACCTCGGGTCAATGCTATCAGCCAATGGAGAACTGCGTTGTGAAATTGCTTCACGCGTTAACGCAACCTGGATGAAGTAGCGTTCCGAACTGGTGTTCTTTGTGATACTAAAACGAACGTCTTAAATCTAAAATTTACCGCAATGTCGTCCGTCCTGTTGCTCTCTATGGTTCTGAGTGTTGGCCAACTATAAAAGACAATGAACGACGTCTTACGGTAATGGAGACGAAGATGTTACATTGGTATGGTCACGCAATTCGTGCTAACGAGAATTCACTTGGCAAGATTGGTCTGAACATCGAAGTCGATGGTAAAAGACCAAAAGGCAGGCAGAAATAACGGTGGCTTCATACGCTGAATAGGGATTTAAAAGCCTCATGATTCCGCCCAGATCAGGCACTCGATAGAGCCAAATAGCGAAACCGATCAAAATGAGCCGACCCCGCTTGTGAACGGGAGAAAGGCGTAAGAAAAAGAAGAAGACTTTATAAAGGAAACTCTTTCTCCTCCAAAAACACTATCAAAATCCTGAAAGAATGCAGAATACTCTAATGTTGTGTGGTATGCAAAACCTAGGAGCTTCTACTGAAATGGATTCTTTGAATATATATATTTACTCTAAAATCGATTTTGGCGTATAAACACATTGCCTGATGACCTAAGTTAAATGTAGCAGTAGAAAACTGGCAGGACAAATAAAAAGGACAGATATCACCTAGAGAAAATGGGAATGGCGGGTTCAGCTGTATATGTATGTGAAGAACTCTTTGTATTTCAGATATGATACTTGAAAACGTCGTAAAGATGAAAGTATCTGAATAGATGCACCAATATATAAAAAATACTGTACAAAATACGACCTGAATGGTGTTATACATTTGAGCAATGGCAAATCTGTCTTCTGATTATAAATCAGAGACTCCCCCAAAAACAGACGCAATGAATGGCAAATGGTAATAGGTACAAACCAACCGATCGATGTTAAACATCCCTTTCAGAACCCTCATATATATATTGATATTGATATACTTTGCTTAAATACAGTAAGAAACTGAAACGAAAAGGACGAATTTCCAGAATTCACTTCATTTTTTCGAATCCTGTTCATTATTGACTATCACTTCTAATGATTCTTCAGTCGAACACAAAGGAAATATGGAAATCGCAAACTTAAGAAGAATCCAACAACAGGTGACGCAACCGGAAGCAGAAAATGAACGAGAATTATTCACATAGAATAGCAACAAGCTAATTAGAACCACCTCGCTACAAAAGTATCCAATTTTCATGAACTTAATACACTCCGATGGGCCCACCTAAGTTTATGCATATGTACACATTGTATATAACATAAACACGGTCTGCGATTAATGCATTCAACAAGCTCAAAACTTCCATTCATGTCATTAATTCAGGGTATAGACTTTCTATAAGTCATTGGAGCAGAATCAAGTTGTGCTTTGTCTACCTCCTTCATCCAAATTTAATAATGTCAAGCCAATTAAGTTGTCAATTTCATCGAAACATTCTTTTTGTTCTCGGATAACTGGTTCCCCGCATTGTCATTGACCGGACTCTCGATTCTCATTAAAATTGCACCCCCAAGCAACCACCATCCATATTTTCAGGAAATTTGTTTGTTTCCGACACTTTTGGAGACATACTTAGCTGGCAGAGCTCTCAGCCGTCAGAATTGATGGTCCTCTGCATATATTTCAGCAGTGACTGATAGCCATGCGGTTCAATAGATCTTTATATATGCAAATTACCACGCAAAGGTGGAAACCCAGTGAATCACTGAATTCTTTGCAGTTTGGGTGAGGCGTCTATTTTTAGCCCGAAATCTTCAACGCGTGTTTGCAATTTTACAAATATCGGAAGATGGTAGAAGCATCTCAAAGACTTGATCATTCAATCAATAAAAATATGAGTTGAAAAGCAACAATGAAGAGAAAGAGGAGCCACTACTTAACTTCATTTTGTCTGATATAGTCTTTCAAGGAGGCGACTACCCTGCAGTGAACTAAATTATGACAGTTTAGTGCAGAGCTGAAGGGGAAGAAAATATGTATGTACAGCAGCAATCCGCGAATCTTGTGCGTTTCGTTCTTGGACGTTCCGGGCAAATTGTTCATTTTCAAAATCTTGTGTGAAACAAAGCCTTATCGATTAAATGTCTGTCTTCCCGTCTGTGTGTTTGTCACATCCCATTTATCCGAAAACTGCTGAACCTATTGTCACAAAACTAGCCGCGAACGTGTGGTCTATAACTCCCATTACATACAGCAAGTGGTTCCATTTTCTGTTGCGTTTGCATATAAATTTTTTTTTCTTATTGTGTTCACCATGTTGGGTATCAATTGAAAGGACTCAATTAGTACTTTCCGAAACTATTTTGATACCTAGAGGTGTGTGTGTGTGTGTGTGTATGATGGGGGAGAAGCTACAGCTTCTGAGCACTCAGGCTTAATGGAATATTCCGAATTCGTTAACGTATCGCAGGATTTCCGTTAGTGGATCGGCACCAAACATCTGATGCCTGATGCGTCCATAGGCGGCGTATTCACATAGGAACTACTCCGTGGATTCCGCTTCTCCATTACAGGAAGGACACGTATCATCTTGAAAAATTACTATTCTGAACATATGCACAGCTAGTGAATTATGGCCTGTCAGAATGCCCACAAAACCGTTGCATGTTGTCCCAACGGAAAAGCCCACATCTCGTTTTTATTCTAGAGGTAGACTCCGGCTCCAGAACCCTCTTCTGTTTTTGAGCCATCGGTGTAGAAGACTTCCGTATATCCCGCATTCCTCTGAGACTTCCCAGTCCTCTCTACGCTTCACGGTAACTTCATATCTTCTACCAAACAGATGTACGGGGACTCGAGAATCGGAAGGCATTGTAAGAACTGGATTCAGTCCTCCCAGTAGCTCTTCCAATGCTCAGTGCCCCCACATCCGTTGTTTCCCCATAGATCTAATCGAATGAGCTGCTCTCATTGCAGTGCTTTGAATAAATATATCCAGGGGTTGCAAATCGAGTAGTGCATTCAGAGCTGCGTCGGATGTCGTGCTCATGACACCACTAATACCCAGACACACAGTTCTTTTCAGTGCAGCTAGTTTACGGTGAAAACCTTTTTGTCTCACCTCAACCCACCACACTACGGATGCACATACGAACAGCGGCCTAATAATGGCAACGTATAGCCACATTACCACATGAGGCCTGAGTCCCCATGGCGAGGCAAAGGTCCGTCTGCATAGCCCATAAGCTGTAAGAGCTCGTTTCATCTTTAACTCTACATGTTTGTTCCAAAGAAGTTTTTATCTAGAGCGACTCCCAGATATTTCACTTCTTCGGAGAGTTGGAGGGTAGTACCCCTCATCTCAGAGAGGCGAAGTCCATACAGTTTTCTCCTTTTTGTGAATAAAACCATTGTGGTTTTATTTGGATTAACTAACGACCATGTCTGAGGCACCAGCTGTCTATCAAATCAACTGAACACTGCAAGATCCCGATGAACAGCAAGCACAGCCGCGTCATCAGCATAAGCTTGAGCGTGTATTGGCAAATTTTGCAGTGCGCATAATAGTGAGTCGATCAGTATACTCCACAAAAGTGGCGAAAGCCACCCCTTGGGGGCAGCGCTTCGCTGCTTCTGCAGTCAGGTAGCGATCGACACCCACCTCAATGCATAGCAATCTCTGCGTTAGCATAGCATGGATCCACTTAATGAAAGCATCATCAACACTATGCGCTCTGGCAGCATCACAAAGTTTTTGAAAAGGCGCACAGTCAAAAGTAGTGAAAGTACCGTCGGATTTTCTAAGAGAATCCAACTTGGCTGACTCATCCCTTTTGAGGACTCTGCAAAGCCTTGAAGTCTCCCTTGCGCGTTTCAGTTCCTCACAGTACGCTCTAAAGGAGTCTCGGTTCGAACACCTAACGAGCCTCTTATATCCACGCTATGAGTTCCTGAAATTTAACCAGTGTTCGTTCTTGTTACTCTTGCAAGCACGGTTTAGAAGTCGCCTGGTTGATTTCCTGAGTTTTTGCAGTTCTCGGTTCCACCAAGGAACCGTTTTACCGCTTTGGCTTCGATTTATAAGACAAGCCTCTTCATAGCTCTCTAAAAGTGTGCAGTTCAGAGTTTTCAATTCATCTTCTAGCAGCAAAGGAGTTCTTAGTCGCCTAGGGAACTGTACTTTATTGCCAAGAAATTCATTGAACTTTGTCCAATCCGTTTTCCTAGGTTTCCGTCTTTATACTGACTGATCGCCCGCAATAGTAAGATTGAATTCTAGATATCGGTGATCTGATAGTGAGACCTCATGTGTAATCAACTCTAACACTTTCGAGGTACAGATTATTAGGTCAATTACTTCGCTTCCCCTCGGTCCCACGAACGTAGGGGCGCACCCCACGTTTGCAGTCATAAGACCAGCTGAAGTGTTGAAATCAAATAGCTTCTCTCCCCTTGGATTGCATTTGCTACTGCCCCAACAAATATGTTGAGAATTCGCATCGCAACCTATTAAGAGCTCGAGACCACTTGATTCTGCATACAACACCAGATCCCTAAGCTCTTGCATCGGTTGAGGATACAAAGAATCATAGGGTAAATAAGCGGAGGCAACTATGATGTTTTTCCTCTCGCCATTTATCTGGTATTGTATGATGACCGTAGTCCTGGAAACAGTACTGTCTTAACACGGTTGCCTCTAACTGTATTGACATCAGGACGCAAGCTCTCGGCCTTATGGATTTTTCATCGTAGAAGATCCTAGCCCCCTTTACTGACCCAATGCCACAGATTCTGTTAAATCGAACCCACGACTCTTGCACCAGAAAGATGTAGGGAAAATCCTGTAGTTTTGTCATTCTCGCTGTCAATAGGTAGGAGGGAGTTGTGGCATGCTGCAGGTTGATTTGACCAATCTTTATGTTTTTCGACATAAACTTAGTCTATTGTGTTATGGAAAACAATTAGAAGCGTATGCGGCAGTCCGCGCTTGACGGGGTTTCCCTCACACCGTACCGCCAGAGACTCGACCCCCTCGTGTTTGATTTCTCTGAGAAAAGCACCACTTGAAGGTACCGCAGTTCCCATGTTCTCATCCATAAAAAATCTCATTTCATCCCGCAGAACATTCGTCTGTTTTCCACTTAGCACCTTAATTGATTTACGGCGTCCAGGTTGCATAGATTCGAGCAGCCGAACTGGCATTAAGTCAGTCCCGTTCGCGTCTCTGGCTTCCTGTCCTTCCGCTTGTTCCTTGGAAGTGTAGGAGAAGTTACTAGCAGGTAGGATTCACTCTGCAATCCATTCACCAGTGCGAGCCTCCATACAGGGGTTCGCTCCTGTACGCACTATCCTCCGCGTGCAGCTCCATTGTTAGAGTGCACCGAAGATGCTGCAATTTGCTCTATATTGTGTGAGTCGAAGACCATCATTGCTCTTCGGTCTCAAAATGGAGATGATGCCCTACAGTTTCCTGATATGACAGTCTATATAGGAAAAAGTCAAACACCATATGGTGACGTCCCCTGACCACATTCAGACTCTTTTGGTCCATTTCGAATACCAAGTTGAAACCCTCCACGTTTGTAGATTTGTCCTTGCTGGCATTCATGAACTTTACCCTCCAGTGTCCAAAGTTCGTGCCCGGGTTCTGTTCACCCAACATGCGGATGATGTCCTCTGCCTTCCTTCAAGGGCCCGGTAACCAACATCCAAAATGTTCTGTCCTGCGTAACTCAATGTTCACAATAGTGGACTTGGGCCGACCGCCGGAAGGAAGCCTTGATTGTTGTTTCGTTCCAGGCTCCAGCATTTTTTTCCACAGGCATTCCCGGAGGATGGTAAATTGTCCCTCTGACATTTCGCCATCCTTGGAGGAAACTCCCATGACAGCAGTCAGAACAGAGTCTACAGCTTGCACATAGGTCCTCGTCCTTCCCGCCTCCGTGTTCGTAATCCTGCGGGAGGGACCAGCTTCATTGAGATCTCTCTCGCTGATTTGATCACCTCCCGGCACACCGGTCCTAATCCCCGAGAGACGCATGGATGTAAGCCCTGGTGCGGAGCATAATAAAGCGCTGCCCACAGCAGATGTGTTGGTCTTACGCTTCTTCCGCGCATTACCGCTGACAGAAGAGTCTGGTGCGTCCAGTGTGGATCTTACCGGAGTTTCCAGTTTATCCCCACCTTCCGCCGGGGATTCCGCTTCCTTACGTCCGATTTTTCTGGACGTTACCGCGCCTAGTGGTGCAGCCACATCCATGCCCTTATTCCCAAGTTCATCTTCCTACGCAGTACTCTCTTCTGCCGCTGGCTTGAGGCCTTTCCAGGTTCACGGTGTCCAAACTGCATGGATCCATTTCCACATACTGGCGTTAAACCAGTAGCGTCCACGTCACCAGCTTCCCGCTCTTCCCGGTAAGGGTGAAGGAGAAGGTTCTGACAGGCAAGATTCAGTCTTTAGTCCCCCCTCCTTAGTGGCCGAAGTTCCCTTCTACCGGGCCTTCTTCTTCCGTTTGAGGGTAAATTTCGGCTGTAGTACCGCGGACGGGCCGACCGTAGTCGGATTTCCAGTTTCTCCCAAGTTGAGAGTTTCCGTATTTTCCTTTCTGGCTAACTTCGCCGTAGGCACTAAATACACTGAGTCGGAAAGCATGCCTTCTATAGATTTATCTATAGGCGAGTATGAATGGCCAGCAAGTGCATCTACGGACGGCATCTAGTAGAAGCAAGGATCCAAGCTAGAGTGAGATAAGTCCGCTCCTTGATGTTATAAGTCGAAATAACGGTGGCTGAACACTTTGGGTATGAAACTCTTACGTGAGAAACTTTCTATGTACGTTTCTCCGTTCGTCTACAACTAAAAATTGAGAATATTGCTTCACATTGAGGCCTCCAAAATCCGCGCCTCGGCCGCGACATGATTGCTCATGATCGCGGGTGGATTCGAAGTCTGTGACTTCTTACCACTTGGAGAGTTTATATCCTTTTTTTCCATATTCATATTTTGGACTAAACTACTACAGGCTCCCCCGCAACAAGGTGGTGTCCAAGGGGGGAGGATACATAGAGGAGTCGAAGTTCAAAATGTGTACCCTAAAAAGTGAAACAGGTGTCGTTCTCACAACCTATCCAACCGAAAAATCTGAAAAAATCACAATAATGTATCCATATGGAATCTATGCTTCAAAATACATCCCTTTCCAATACCTGCTTAAAAAAGTTAATAATAGGTATTACTATACTTTAGAAATTTAGGATCTGGGAAGGTTTTTGGGCATGTTAAATTTCTATCGTCGTTTCTTGCACAGACCCGCTCACCATCAGCGCCCTTTAAACCTTGCTTATCTGGGCCCAAAACAAAAGATGGTTTCAAACGCCATAGGAAAATCGCATACCATCCGCAGTCCAATGCGATGTTTTAACGATGGCCGCGAACACTTGAGGGGCTCGCGACGATCCGCCTCGGTCGCGGAATCTACCTTGCCTGCGAGAGAAATAGTGAACGGAGAGAAATTAAGATTGTCTGCCGACCCTGTACTCCACATCAGGTCGAGTTTAAGCAACACTGGCAGGTCCTCATCAGAGTAGATGCTGCTCGGAGGCCGTTGAAGGCACCATACGAGAGACTCTTTATAGTCCTAAAGCAAAGCACTCACGCATTCAAATTCGACGTCCGCGGCGGGCCGAAGTGGATCTCGCTATAGGGGCTCAAGCGATTTGCGGGACAACAAATGGAACCGGCAACACAATGCGTCCAAGCGCAATTAGGTCGGAGCCACGTCGCGAGATTTGATCGCTGATCCCGCACGTAGTCAATTTCTAAAAGTTGGTAATATACTATTAGTAAGTTTATTTGAGCAGACATCGGAATGGGACATATTTTGAGGCCTAGATCTCATCCACGCGCACCATCCTGATTTTTTTTCGGATTTTTGGGTTGGGTAGTTTCCGAAAATGAGTCCTGTCTCACTTTAAGTGCATACATTTTGATTCCTTACTCGCGCACTTTGCAATTCATGTCAAAACTAATGTCAGTTCCGGAAAACACTAATCAAAACCTTTCATTTGATACCCTACGCGACTATATCCGTGAAATATATTTTAAATCCCCCCTTTCCATGTAGGGAGAGCCCCGCCAGCTAAAATTATGTCACTCATTGTATGCGTGGAATTTCATAGTTCCCATCTATCCACCAAATTTAGTTCAGATCGGTTTAACCGTTTTAGGGAAAAGTGCGTGTTACAGACAGACAGACATTGAATCGATTTTAATAAGGCTTTGTTTTACACAAAACCTTAAAAATTAAGCTAGTAACAACACCCTCACTTGTCGAACCGCAAAACTTATTAAATAACCTAGTATTTATATGCTGTAGAATTTTGCGGGTAGCGTTTAAAGCTCTATTCATACTATCCATCAGATAACGTGTAAGACATAAAAGTATTCCTGCATTCATTTCGTATGAGAGTATTCATACTTACCAGCAGCTAGCTTGACGTATCCAGCACACCACAGACGAAACTATTCATATTATCCCGCAAATAGCGTGTCCAGCAGAGAATATGTCAGACATAAAAGAATTATTCCATACATTTACTATGAGAGAAAGCACAGGCACTGAATAGCACAATTCCAAATTCTTGTGAAGAATATTTTTCCTGTACTGCACATGAATTTTTCAGGAATTATGGCTATATAAAAATGTGAAGAATTCGAGGATGATTTTCGCAAATATAAAGTGGCTATGTAGAGTACAATGTAAACTTCTATTTGACTTGTAATTTCACAAAATGTGGGGTTGTGACAAATTTGTTCCTTTCACAGCAGTCAATCTGTCAGCAGTTTGGGTAAATGAACGAGCATGATTACATGATTATGTCATGCAGAAAGATCGATAAAAACCATACTAATTTTACTTGTTATTGATTTTACTTTAGTTTATATTAACGAAATTATTGATGCAATCACGAAATACTTCCACAAAGTCTCACTGGGATGCGCGGAACGGCATACACTCGTAATAATAATAATCAGAAATATGCGTACGCTCAATTTATATATGTACATGTAATAGTTGAGCTGAAAACGTCGTAGGCTAACATAGAAAAATGATAAAATTTGATTTTATTATTCAATATAGTTGCCTTCAGGGGCGATAAAATTATTATAGCGGTCATAGAATTTTTCGATACCATTTGTAAAGTACGATTTGTCTTTAGCCTCGAAATCGGCATCAGTTTCGGAGATTACCTCTTCATCAGCGCTAAATTTCAGAACAGAAAAAAGTCGCTCATCTCAATCATGCGGTCATCCAAAACTAATTTTTTGAATTTTTTTAATGTTTTCGTTAGTAACAGCCTCAACAGTTTTTTTTTGCCAACAAGCAATGCTTTCTCAATACACGAAATTCGTGTTTACCCATTTCCTCCAAACCAACAGAAGTTGCTTCTCTCAAACTGTTCTATCCCACAAATTAATAGTCCGGCAGCTGCCAAATTACAAGAGTCTTTGGAAGGTTAGGGTTAACTGAAAACCATATGGATTTTCTACTAGTAGTGCCATCTGTGTGTTCACCTATGAACTTTTCAGCACAAATGTTATCACCGCTCGCAGTTAATGTCTACCTACAAGAAGTATTTGTATCAGGGCGTATCTATGCGAATAGTTGCCTGGTCATGTACATTATTCGGCAATAGGCAATGTTTACTTAAGGTGTCTATATCTGTAATATGTACATATAGGTTGGTGTTTTGAATAAATGTGAAGCAATATTTTCAATTCTTAGTTATAGACGAACGGAGAAACGTACATAGAAAGTTTCTCACATAAGATGAACACAAAGTTTTCATACCCAAAGTGTTCAGACACAGTTATTCCGACTTATAACATCAAGGAGCGGATTTACCTCATTCTAGCTTGGATCCTTGCTTCTACTAGCGGGGTCGGTAGATGCACTTGCTGGCCTCGTCTGCCTTTCGCAGGGTACTCTGGATAGTTCCGATCACCAGAGTCTCTGATACCAGCACCTCTTCTAGAGTCTTCCCCAGGGCCCCCTTTTTCTTCCACAAATCTCTAAGTCGTCTGGTACTCCATCGCAGTTTGCACAATCGGGTGAGGTAGCCAGTTTAAACCTGTACAGATACTGATGATACTGATATCCTCCATTCCCCATGAAAAATTGGGGAAGATTATAGTCAATCTCACCGCGCCGTCTCTCCAACCAGTTCTTGGTAGTAAGAATTAGCCAGTGGGTCCACCGACCCTTTCTCGTGCAATGCCACCGCTCTTGCCATTTATTTCGGCGTTCTTTGTCAGCGATGGACGATGGACGTCATCTCATCGGCAGAAATATGCTGTATTCATCCTAGGTTCGCCATCATCCTTCAGAGGACCTTACGGGCAATAGTTGCTTAGTAGCAAGCATACTCCTCATGTTGCTTATAGCTGAGCTCCCCGTCCGTCGTCACTCCCAAGTATTTAATAGCCGACTTGGATGTGATTATGATATGATTTGCAATTTGAGTGCGGCCGTAATTTCTTTTACGTCGTTTCGTGATTAGGATCGCTGCGGTTTTTCCTCAGCAAGTATCAAACCGGAACTTTCTGGGAAACCCTTAACAGCACTGATTGCTTCCCGTGAGTATAACTCAACATCTCCAAAATACTTTGCGACTACAACTAGCACAATGTCGTCAGCGTAGCTAACCACCCTGGCCTCCTCCTTGTTTCTATCACAAATATTGATTTTCGCCTCTGTCTAAACTGTTAAAAGTTTACACAAAATATCTTATTAACTTTGTAATTTGTGTGCAGTCTGATTTATCCCATGACTAATTATTATGGGAAGAAGTTGAACAAATTATACGAGATACCAATTGCTCATGTAAATTTGGTTACGTTTCTGTTCCTAAGACGCCTGCACTTCTTCTCTACTGTTCTTTGCGAAGTGCCCTTGAGGCCACCCACTTGCTGACCATCTTGAGAGAGTGGATTCTACTGCATGGCATAGTCAACAATGCAATCATTGCTCCTCCATAATATGTGACCTATCCACTATCATTTACGCCTTTACGCCTTCCGTTGACAACACATGCAAGCTATAGGTCGGTGCGATGGCCAAGTTCTTCGTTTGTAGAAGATGTTAACTAAAGGTCGGAACTTTTGAGTAACAGTGGCGATCATTTTCCAAGTGCTACTCCCATATAGCAACAACGAAAGAACACTAGCACAGAACAGTCTCAACCTGATCTTAGTGTTGAGATAACAATATTTCCGGATTTAAGATGAAGAATGGGTCGGGCAATATCCAGTTCGGTGCTATCGTCGGCGGAAACCACGCTTGCGAAGTACACAAATTGTTCGACGCTTTTGATGCTGCTTCCATTGTGACGATTGCCCTTTTTTGGAATCTTAACGATAATCCAATTCTTCCACTCTCTTGGAAGGATCCCCATGATTTCCGTACGAGTGGAGGAAGCAAATCAGCAACAGCAGATGCAGCGATAAATAACTCTAGCAGCAGACCTTCAAGCCCAGCGGTTTTACTTCGTTTGAGTACTTGGCCGTGTAATGGCCGAAATGGTTTCTCTTCCGCTCGGGGGAATAGTCGGTATCCATAGGTTACGGTGGCTAACCATTTCATCCACAAGAGCAGCAAATTTACTGGTAGCGATACGGTTAAGAATCATGGTGAAGTGTCCTTTCCACCTCTTCAGTTGTTCGTCTCCGTGATGAGAAGTTGACTATTAACGTCCTTCACAGGACCAACAAATAATTTACGACTACAAGCTCTTTCGTTATGCGGTATATATTTCTTAAATCATTGCATTCCACGGGATCTTACCCTTTCCTGACCATGTTGAACTTCTTCGTTTCCTGCACCAATCCAGCTTCACGATTCCGCAGTAAACCAAATGTTATGTGTAGCACCCCAAAAAGGATAATTTTTAGAGCCCAGTACTCATCGATATTATCAGACGGGTCGATCAGCAAGTTAGCTCTCCCATCATTCAGTGACAGCTGGATCGTATAACTTGGGGGTTGCACCTCCCCTACTTGCGAAGGGTTGCAGATGCAACACACAAGCACCTGCAGATTGTAATCCATTTTGAGCCCGATACCAGCGCCTTTCTTGCCCTAAATCTCCGGTTGATCGCCAAATGGTCAATCTGATTGCTCGTGCGGTATCGGTCAGTTCAAGCCCAACTAATCCTGTAATAGATTCTGTGCTCGAACAATATGCCACCACTGACGAGGCGATAGAAGTGGCAGAAATCCACAAACCCCCTATTCTTACGGTCGCCAAGACCGTGACCCGCCAGCCCAGTACTCATCGAAAAAAATGGGTATCGTAGGTATCGTCAGAGCTCACCTTGCCATTCAGATCACCCATCATGATGGCAATGCCACGTTTAAGAAGCCTCTCCTGAACAACATTCAATTACTTGTAGAAGGCATTCTTCTCCACTATATCAAAAGTCATCGTCGCTGTAGCACTGTATAATTGTGATGGTCGTTAACCTGGACCGGAATCTTGCAGTCAGATTTCTATTGAAAAACAGTTCCCAGATCAAGAGAGCGCGCCTTGCGGTAGCCGGCTGAAACAACCCGACAACAAATTTGGACTTGGTTTCCGAAGTGTCAAATCGCATTGCCGCAAGAGAGATAAGAATACTCTCCAGAATCGCACCATTGTTCTTTACTTAGACACAGAGTGTCCACCTTATATTATTGGAATTCCCCCTCGATGTTGGAGAAAGCCAGAATTTTGAGGCCTTTTTATTTCAAAGAGTTTCCGCACATTCGAGAAGCGAATCATAGTTCATTTTCGCGGTCAAAAGTCGTAGCCATTTGGTTGGTTCCTATCCGAGGCGTTGTTGATGTTTCGGTAGCAATATAGTTTCAAAATTTGCAGGAGGCTAGCCCAAAAATTCCTATCGCTTTTAGTCGTCTCTTAGAACAAGCAGGAAAGACCGAGTATATTCTTTAGCACCAACTCACGGGGCGGTTTTCACAAACTGTATGGCAAAAAATCTAAAATCTCGAGAGGCAACCTTATCTACACCATTTTTCAAAGGCTTTTAACCTAATAACTAATGAGGTGCTTCTATCCAAGTTGGCTTCACTTTATTTTTCTCCCTCGATTATTAAACGGCTTGAATTCTACCTTCCAAATCGGTCCGATAAGGTGTCTTTTATTGGTTGCATATCACATTTCCTTTCCTTCATCCTATGCTGTTCCAAGCCGGTGTATACATTCTTAATTATTCATAGAAGCAAAACCACAATGCGTTCTGAGGTGTTTATCCTGATTTGCCCTTGTTTCCGTTTGACCGGTTTCTCTACCATTTTCGCCAAACACTTTCGTAAACATGAATATCTGTAGCCTAAACTTATCAGGTCAGTGGTTCCCTATATTTCAGCAGTGACTAATAATGGCACAATTCAGTGGATCTTTATTCAAATGCAAGTCAATATGGTAAACTATTGAACGGAATTGTGTTGATAAGGGTCGTCTATTTTTAGTTTGAAATCATCAACACGAGTTTGCAAATCTGCATTTATGTGGATGTCCACACATCCTGCAAACACTTCATTATTCTATCAATATCAATATGAGCTGAAAATAGCTTAATGGACAGATTTTATATCTCGGAGTCTATTTTAAACTGACGCTTTTATGATTTAGAGTTATAGCATTTAGAATACATTAGGCTTTATAAAGGCTGGGACTAGACGGCGGTCGGCATCATTATGGCGAAATTGTGGCATAAAATCTATAGAGCATCAACCTGGGATTTTCGGAGTTTGGCCGTTAAATGCATTCTTTCTTCGTTCTGCTTTGCTCGAGAAAAAATTCGCTTTTCTGTAAGTGCGAAGAGGGGGGGGGGGGGGGGGGGGGGGAGGATTATCGTTCTATCTATATGTATTTACAAAAACAGCTATCTCAACACCATTTCAAACTGAAATCTATTCATAGAACGAACAGACACCACATATTACAGAATCCTGACTTACGTTGCTTTAGGAAAGTTTCTAGCATTTCAACCCCAGTGTAAAACATAAATTTTATCGCCACTAGATATCGCCCTAATGGCACCTAATGTAGCAACTTAACTTTAATGTATTGCCCATTTCTAGCGACAATGCGAACACTATCCGAGCAAAATTCATTGATAAAAACCGATGTACAACCTTGAAGGAAGGTGAGCTCCATAAATTCAAATATTGAAACTCGCTTATCACACCTGTCGGCATCACACCAGCTATAATCAGTGCCGACTTATAGGCCCACTTTGGCAAAGGTTTTATGGATTAAATTATATTCAGACATATAGTAGCCGTGATTTCGCAGCAAGGAGGTCATCGAACTGACGAGAGAACATTTTTTAAGGTTTTGTGTAAAACAAAACCTCATTCAAATCAGTTTACTGGCCGTCTGTCTGTTTGTCACACGCACTTTTCTCAGAAACGGTTGTACCGATTGACAATTTGGTGGAAAGGTAGTAACTATGAACGCCCGCGCATACTGTGAGTTACATCGTTCTTTGTCGAACTTGAGGGCAAGTGGGGTCTCCACGCATGTATAATTTTTTTTCACCAAATCAAATGAAAGATCCCCTCTATTACTTTTGAATGTTTGCCCCGGTTCTGACATTTAATGCAAACGGGTGGGGGCCGTGGCGGGGGCTGGAAAGTGGTCATTTTTTCCACGGATCCATTGTCAGAACCTGTTCCAGCGAAAAATCTTTAAAAAGTCACAAAGCTGCCACTATACGATGTCTAGGCTCCGATATACCCTCTATACCAATATATATTAAAATTAAGTTAATAATAACACTATTATTTTTAGTAATTGGTTATAAAACCTCCCTTAAGTTAGTAGTAGAATCATGAAATTTTGAAATAATTAAGGTTATAATATAAAGACCACAGTTACAAACAAGATACTACCACTATTACTAACAAGTTATAAGTCAAAGTAATCGCTTGAGTGCAAATTCAGTGAAAAACTTTGAATGTCAGGATCACCCGAAAGTGAAGTATTTTAACACAATAAATGCATATACATTACGTACTAGGTACAACTGGAACAAATGTCCATTCAAATATTTTTATATAAAAAATACACAAAACCTTTCTTATCTAAAGCGCCTAGCTTCCGGTTCCCGGCTTGTTCCTTTTGCTGCCATTTGCCTTATCCCCTTTTCCAATTTTTAATTCCCATTCGGGCTTAACATTACACCAAAACCTCACAATAAATCTAAATCTCCAGAAAACCTAAAACATTATTCAATTATAATATGTTCATAAATTTTAAAATATCCTAAAATTATAATTTGTTGTTTCTTGTTGTTGTTCTCCCCATAAATTGCATGACTTGGCCAAAAACATGCCCATGTTATGTGTTAGAAAATGCAGTTCACCTAGTGGATCGTCATTTTGGCTGAGAAAGTAAATAAGAACCAAGGAATTTAACAGAAAATCAATGAAAACAACCGAAGAACAAAATGTACCGTTAAAGACGATGCCAAGTTTCAGTAAATTTTTAGAACATTGGCGGGTAATAGGGTTTGATGCATTTGAATACATATATTTTTTGAGAAAAGAGCATTTGACGCTTAAAACGTGCTAGGATAGCCTGGCGATATTGTTTTTTTCCGCAGGTAAGACAGTTTCAAGAATAGGTTGGTGATTACCAGCCATATAAAGAAGCTTATATAAATTGAGTTACATAAATTTTGAGATAGTTCATACATTAAGGTACTAGTACCGTAAAAAATTGTCTTTTTGCTGGTATTGATTCTAAATACCTTCAGAAGTCACGTCCTATATTTTTATCTTCAGCTTCGTGCAAATGCGAGCCAAACCACCACAACAATAGGACTGCAAGCGAAGAAAGAGATACATATGCCAACTCCTAGTCTAGAGGTATGTTAGAAACATGTTAAATACGTTTTATAGAAATTTATTTACTCAAACTTGCTTGGGATAAAACACTAATAATAAAAACCAGTGTTAAACCAAAGTGCTTTGCCCAATCATTCCCAAACAATTGTTTGCAGGTAAGGAAGTCCCGGAATTGAGCATGCACATTTCACTGACTGGGTTCAATGAACGATGGATAACTGGTAAAAATTCTAAACATTGTGGGTTACCCAATTGGCTTTAAATCCTACGAATACGCGGTACAAAAACATGAAGAGCGGATCGCGTTGATCGAAAAAACTATGGCGGTTGGAGCAGGAATGTGTCTCAAGAATACTTTTATATGGTCCGAGGATACCAGATTAACCAATTTTAAATGTTAAAACCTATTTGTTTTGAAAATATATTTCCTAGCTAAAGAGTGAAGAAAATTTAAACGCGTTTTTCTCAAATGTAAATTTTTACAACTCAGGATTCAGTCGGCTGATTCTAATGGATCTTATTGGATTTTCTAGAAAATCACCATAAAATAAAAAAAAAACAAAAATTTCACAAGGGAAGTTTATTAATTTTTCTGTTTTCTTCAAGCATTCAGAATAGAATTTTATTTACTTTTTAGAAAAGGTGGTAAATTGTCATGTAAGCCATGCTATTTCGGGTACTAACTGTCCGCAATGGGACGAGCACTTTGGGCAACTTCCCTATATAATTTTTTGAATAATAATAAACAAGTCGGGAAACCGGAAGCTGGACACTTCAGGTACGAAAGATTTTGGGTATTTCTTAGTACGTAACACATAATATATCCATATATTAAGTGAAAGTATCCACTTTCGGGTGATATCGACATTCGTAGTCTCCAATTTTCGAAGAAGCAACAAATTTGACGTATTATAACTTTGTTAGTAGTAGTGCGATTGGAACCAAACTTGGTAAAATCATGCTCTACATTATAGCCTATATCACTGCAGGATGCAGGGTGCTAGGATGAATTTAAAGAAAGAAATGATCACTTTCAACCCCCCGCACTCCCCATCTTTCCAACAAACGTCAAAACTAGGACCACCTTCGAAAAGTATTAACCGAGACCTTTAATTTGATACCCCACATGACTATATTTGATGAAGAAAAATTTTACACCCACCCTTTGCATGTATGGACCCCCCCCCTTAAATTCAGCGTAAAAGGATGTAACTCACTGCATATGTGAGCGTTCACAGCTCCCACCTTTTTACCAAATTTGGTGTCAATTGTTATAACCGTCTCTGAGGAAAATGCGTGTGAAGGACAGACAGACTTACTGTCTGTCTGATTATAATAAGGTTTTGTGTGTACACAAATATACATATAACACATATAAATACATACATATATCTGTCTGGAGTGATTGATAGTGACATATACATGATTAAAACACTAAAACTTCCTGCGACCTCCCATTCACGTCAGCTCACTTTGTTGTGTTATTGATTAATTGATGTTATGGTCACGTCATACACATTTTATAGTAGAAACAACAAAACGCAAATCGATTATATTTTCATAAGACACCGACATTTTACCACTGTCACTGATTGCAAAGTCGTTCCCTATGAGACTATCGCAACCCAACATCGGCCATTGATTGCCGTTCTGCAAATTAAGCCACCGATAAAGAAGTCTGAGGAACGCACTGGCCCGCCACGCATTAAATGGTGGCGATTTCGTGAGAAGAAAGAAGAAATTATCTCACTCACACGATTACCGACCATTACGAATGTGGAAAAATCGTGGAACCAAATGAAAGACACGATCCACAAAGCGGCCTCTGCAACCGTCGAGGTCACCAAGCCCGGTAAGCGGTACATCAACCGAGATACTTGGCTTTGGAATGATGATGTTGAAATGAAGGTTTGTGAAAAGAATCGCCTCTACTACAAGTTTCGCAATTCTCAATTAGCTAATTTATAAGAATGCCAACCGGGAAGCAAGGAACGGAGTCGTTGTCACCCGAGCGGACCCTTGCAAAATCTTTACGATAAACCGGACACTCGGGATGGCGAGAGAGATCTGTATCGACTAACCAAAAGCCGTAACGAACGTACACAGGATATCGAACACTTCTGTTGCGTTAATAACAAGAGCGGTATTTTGCTTACCAACCGTCGAGCCGCAACGGATGGATGGCGAGAATACTTCGAACAGATATCAACTGAAGAATTTGCTAACCCCCCACTTCCACAATCATTGTCGACAATTGGACCAGTTCCACCTGCCAGCGCAACTGGCGCTCTGAGGTGACGGGGAGGAAGACGGGGCGGCAACCCTGTCGGCTGAACCAAAACCAAGTGACCGAGGAGAACCTCCACGTGGTGGCACCGAGAAACACTGTATCGCATTGGCTTGCCGGCCGTGATGCAGTAAGCGAATGCTCTAAGGCCTAGCTAGGGCGATCAGACCCGAGTCTGCACGGAGACTCATCTGAAGTGGCTTCGGTCACGAAACCTTACCAGGGGTATACTGGTACCATGGGAACCGAGGTAGCCCCTGGACTCTTATACTTCAGGAGGATTACTGTCGTATCTGAGTACAGCTCGGTTGGTTGCGGTTGGCCCCCTAGTGGGAGTTTCATGGTTGTGCTCGAGCGAGAAGATACCTTCGCGCCTCGACGTGGTGTTGCGTATCCACGCGGGTGCCGTACTCCATAGTTCGGTAGAAATCCACCAGTATGAATGCTAAGCCATACACTTGGTATAGACTGGTACCATTGTTGCTAATCACAGCGGGGCTCTGATTGTGGTCACAAAATCAATCCGTGTCTTAAGAAGAACGTGGGATTAAGTCGTCCAGACAGGTGCTCACGTAAAATCATAAAGGACACACTGTCAGCGCAACTGAAATCCGGGGGGACAATAAAACGAATGAAATCGGGGAAAGCCACAGGACCTGACGTCATCGCATCTGAGCTCAGGAAAGCGAAAAGCTGGGACTGTGGGTCAGTGAATTCTTTAATATGGTTATTCAAGAAGGAAAAACCCCATCTGACTGGCATGAAAGTTCCGCAGTTCCAATATGGAAAAAGAAAGGTAGTCCAGAAGAATATTCAAATTACCATCTGATCCGGTTACTTTTCCATGAAGATTTTTGAACGCATTCTTAACAACCGTATTCGCGAAATCGTTGAAATAACCGTGAATCAAGCCGGATTTGTCAAGAACTGCGAAACTACTGACGCAATACTCGCTGCGCGGTTACTCATGGAGAAACACCGTGAGAAGCATCGCCCTCTTTACATTGCATTTCTGGATCTAGAGAAAGCGTTTGACCGTGTACCACACGAACTCATCTGGTATATTTTACGACAACACTTCGTGCCAGAAGAACTCGTGCGGTGGGTTAAATTGCTCTACCACGATCCGAAAAGTAAAGTTCGAAGTATGGCGGATGTATCAAAACCGCTTGGTGTCTCTGTTGGTGTTCATCAAGGAAGCCCCCTCACCACTCCTCTTTGTTCTTGTTATGCACACCGTCACAGTTGACATCCAACGTCCAGTGCCCTACACACTGCTTTATGTAGAAGATGTTTTCCTAGCATCTAATTGCAAAATTGATCTCGAGCAGCTTGTCCAAAAATGGAGAACTTCGTTATGATATTGCTTCACGCCTTAACGCAACCTGGTTGAAGTGGCATTCCACAACTGGTGTTCTTTGTGATCGATGTATCAACGAACGTCTCAAATCTAAAATTTACCGCAATGACGTCCATCCTATCGCTCTCTATGATTCTGAGTGTGGGCCGACTGTAAAAGACAATGAACGGCGTCTTGCAGTAATGGAGACGAAGATGTTGCGTTGGACTAGGGGCGTGAAACGTTTTGATCACACCCGAAAATACACAGATCGTGGAAAAATCGCGATAGTGGCGTCTTCGAAGTTATGGTCACGCAATTTATGCTAATGAAAATTCACTTGCCAAGATGGTCTGAACATCGAAGTCCATGGTAAACGACCGACGGCAGGCTGAATACGGTGGAAGGGGATTTAAAAGCCTCGACATGGCACGCAGATCAGATATTCGATAGAGCCAAATGGCGAAACCGATCACGACGAGCCGACCCTGCTTGTAAACAGACAAAGGGCGAAGAAAAAGAAGAAGATACACATTTTAGAATCTGCGAAATTCACACAAAATGTAAAAGCTTCACTTTCAATGACTTTGTTAATAATAGTGGGATTTCATTCAATCTTTACCCAGTCATGACTTATTTATGTTGTCATTTATGCAACTGTCAAATGTTTTACTTCTAGCATGAACTTAAGGAGAGGGGGGGGGGGGGTTTCCGGCTAAATTTCTAAAATAAGCTAATATATTATTATCAACTTTATTTGCCCAGATGTTGGAACAGGATGCACTTTGAAGCCTACATTTTATTTAGATACACCACTGTGATTATTTACAAATTTATGATTGGATAGGTTCTGAGAACGAGGCCTGTTACATTTTTTCAAGGTCATATTTTGAGCTCTCACTCCCCTGCATTCCAACCGAGATTAAATATAGGACAAGCTTCGAAAAGTACTAATTAAGCTCTTTCATTTAATCACTCACATGGCCACATTCTGTGAAAAAGGAAATAGCAAATGCATAATTCTTTATAATTAAAAACACTAAAAATACCGAATCCCTATTTATAAATCTGATGTGAAATTCTAAAGAAATGCTACCATTTTAATCTTAGTTTTGGGTCGAAATTCTCCTTAAAGGAAGGCGGCGTTTATAGCTCTACCTCCTTGAACGAGTGATTCGATCTGCAAAGCAAATCGGGACACCGGAAGCTGGACGCTTCGAGTAAAAAGGTTTTGTGTTCATCTTATGTGAAGAACTCTCTATGCATGGTTTTCCATTCGTACATAGCTAAAATCACAAACCATTCCTTCATTAACTGCTAAAGTCCAAGATATACTTATGTGCATATATATCAAAGGCATAAATATTGTGCTCATCCTGAATAAACAAGCGTTACAGCTTACGGCATAATGATATTATACATACAGATATCAATATGAAGAGTATTTTGAGGCCTGGACATCGTATAGAGGCAGCTTCATGATTTTTTCCAGATGTTTCAGTTTCGGTTCTGGAGATGAAATGATAACTTTCAAGCCCCCGCACCCCTGCCTTTCCAACAAATGTCAAAACTAAGACTGTCTTCGGAAAGAACCAATCGAAACCTTTTATTTCAAACCCCGGCTATATTCGGCGAAAAAAATGTGCACCCCCTTTTGCATATAGGAGGACCTCCTTAAACTAAACATGGGATGATATACACGACAGACATTATGGATATTTTACAAACAAAACCTTAAAAAGGGAATCTAAAATGTCCCAATGGATCCCGTAATTCGAGTGGGTTCACTTTATATGGTCATAGCATTATACACGTCTTAGAGGGCAATACATTTAGGTGAAATGCAGAATTTTTACCTTCTACAACTCCTAGTAGTAATATAGTTAGATTTAAACTTCTTAGAACTATGTACTTCTAGGGTTAATTTAAGGGCGCCTTTTGGATAAATTCTTAAAATATAGTAATATGCTATTATTCACTTTATTTAAGTAAGTATCGGAATGGGATATATTTTGAGGCCTAGATTTCGTATAAATGCACCATTGTGAATTTTTTTCGGAGTTTTCGGCTGGATCGATTCTGAGAACGAAGCCTATTACACTTTCTTGAGCATACATTTCGAACTCCCACCAATCGCCACAGCGAACTCCGAAGCGCAAGAAGGAGAAAGCACAACCAGCGCAATCAGCAAACGTATCTAGTGAAAGTGTACCGAACCAAAGAGAACCGGAGAAACGCATCAATGAGTCTACTTGGACGGCAAACGATCTAACATATACGGAAATTCTGCAGAAGGTTATGGGAGACAATTCCCTCCTGAACTTGAGTGAATACGTGGATCGAATAAGACGCACTCTGAAAGGCCTACGGAGAGTAAGTCTCACAATATCCATAAGAAGATCGACTCATCACTGGCGCGGAAATAAATGTTAGCCAGGACTCAATGCTGATTGAGAACAAGGACCTAGTTGAGATCAGCGTAAATGCGGAGATCTTCGAGGCCTTAAAGACTGAAGTTAGACTAGATTCAATTTTTGATAGTATTAAGGTAATCAGATTTCCAAAATAAACCCTGCCATTCGAAGCGGCGAAAAAAGCTAGTGCTGTTGGCAAAATTCGGATCGGTTTTGTCGGTTATCGATAGTGAGAACAGATATCGCCAAAGAGGTGTTTCAAACGCCTGGAATTTGGACATATTTCCAGAAACTGTAGAGCAAGTACGATAGCTTAAGTTGTGCCGAAAATACGACGAAGAAAAGCATATTTCAAAATAGTGCAATGGGAATCCTTAATGCCTATGCAGAGAAACACAGGAAAATAACATCGACCATATCACAAGCAGTTGCAGACGTCCAGCGGTTAACAAGGCGATTTGAGCTTTTCGTAATCGAAGTTCCTACAGCTGAATTTAAACGATTGCCAGGTAGCCTACGACCTGCTCTCCAAAAGCGTGCTTGAAAATAAAATTGACGTTGCCATCACATGCGATTATTACAAAGATCTCCACAGTGGTGTTTTTATATCAGACAGAAGCAGGAATCCGGGCTTGCGGAAACCTAGCAATCGAAAACACCAGCAATAGGCCCGAAAACAGATTCACTCGAACTATGTTAAGATAGGCGGCATTCACATATTCGGTTGCTACGCGATGCTAAGCCTCACGTTAAATGAATTCGTATTGATGGTCAAAAGATTAGCTTCTGAAGCAAGGGGCCACAATGCAATAATAATAGCTGGCCATTTTAACGCTTGGACCGAAGATTGGGGTAGTCGCGAAACAAATGTAAGAGGCCGAATATTGTTCGAAATATTTTCACGTCTGAATGTCGTTCTGGTACATATTGGTGGCATCAATACTTAAGCGAAATTATAATAATAATCATTGGCGCAACACTCCATATTGGATCAAGGCCTTGAAGTGTGTTAAAGCACTTCATTCAAGACCGTAACGGTACACTACAGGATAACAGCACCGTTTAGGAGGCAATGTGGTCAGCATTGCGGTCGCCCGTGATTATTAACCTGATTTTGACTCAGCTACTCATTCACAGCTCAGCCGACTGGTATCCGACGTCAAATCACGATACAAATCCTACTGAAACGCGACCTTCCGTACGATAGCCTTGTCCTCTAACCACTCAGCTATTGAGATACTAAGCTAAATTAGGCACTTCCAAATAGTTATAGAATTTCTTCGGAAGAGGCTATTGTGTTACGATTCGAATAGACCTAAGACGTATAGATCAACCTGCGGGGTCCCACAAAGAAGGGTCCTCGGTCATTTCCTGTGGATAATAATGTATGACGAAATTTTGAAGTTTCAACCGCCCAAAGATTGGCAATCATTGGCTTCGCAAACTACACCGGAGCGGCTAGCGCAGCACAATATATGGAAAACATCGAGGTCTTCATAAACGAGGCCATTTCTGAAATCAAATATTGGCTAGAAGACGTTGGTCTCGCGCTCGTAGAACATAAAACCTAGGTAGTTTTGGTCACCAAGCAAAGGAAGCAAACATCAATGAACACATCATACATTCGCAACCAACGCTTAAATATCTAGAAATCATGATTGACCAAAGGCTAAAACTCGAGTCCCATATTGAGAATTTAGCAGCAAAGCAGGCAAAGCCGTCGCCTCCTTATCTCGAAAGTTTTCAGCTCCATCTTGCGTTATGTAACTGCAGTCTGGGCATGGTCATTGAAGCTAAATGGTAGAAGAAAAACCACAGCCCCATACCGATTGAGTACATTGTGAACGTCGTGCGCTTACCGTACAACATCATACGAAGCAGCATGTGTGAGAGCAGTCAAATAGACATCTTGACGAACGCATATCATCATTTGCGATCGGCGAGTCCTGTACCTCCCATCGGCAATTAATACGAAGTGAAGCTATTTTCGAGTGGCAAAAAAGATGGAACGATTCACCTAAAGGACGCTGGGTTCGCACAATTATTCCAGATATCTCAAAATGGATTAAACGAAGGTAATGTAAAGTTTACTACGACCTTACCCAATTCCTAAGCGCTTCGGGCGTGGCGAGTTTCTATATTGCCCGAGATGGGAGATGAGGACGCGAAGCATCTTGTTTTTAACTGCCTGGGTTCGCCGCACAAAGATCGGACTCGATAATTGGGGTCGAGGCGCGTTTGTCATCCAAAAATAACATAGACCACATACCATCCTTTGAAACATTTTGGATGGCAGTGGAAAAATTAATGAAGGCAATCCACAACCTGCTGAGGAATGGAATGACAAATAATGACACGAGCCCCAGTTTATTACTAATCTGTAAGCGAAAGAGAACGTGTTTTTTTAGTGAGTAAAAGTCTCACATAACCGTATGGTAGGTACCAGTGATATGTTTTGAACTATTCTTTTTTCTAACGTCAAAAAAAAAACAAAACAGGCCAGACATACATTGAATCAATTTGAATAAAGTTCACGTCCCTATGGGGGAGACTGCAAAGTCAGAGAAGGATACCTTCTACGAGACAGTAGAACGAACCCTCACAGTCAACAGAGATCCTGGAGATGAAGCGTCAGCAAATGATTGGTTAAATATGGAGACGACTAACTACACCAAGCGGGTCATCAACTTATGCTCAAGGTGTGGGACAGCGAATCAACGCCTGACAACTGGCCATAAGGCATTATCTGTCCCATACATAAAGAGGGAGATATCACACAGTGCAGCAATTATAGAGGTTTCACGTTGCTGAGTACCATCCATAAGATATTCTCCTTTATCTTACTAGGTCGGATAGCCCCATATGCACAGAACGTCTTTGGCCCATACCGAAGAGGCTTCACTCCAGGCAAATCAGCAACAGATCATATTTTTTATGTGCAGCAATCGATGGAAAAACTGTTGGAATGTGAACATCAATTGCACCATCTTTTCATCGACTTTAATTTGATAAGACTGACTAGGCACCAGGATCACTCTCGAGACCTCTAAGACAACGGGATGCCCTATCTTACGTCTGCTTTAACCTGGCCCTAGAGAAACTTTTTTGCCCATTTCGCCAATTCTTCTTCTTCTTCAGCCTTTGTCCCGTTCTCAACCGGGGTCGGCTCATCGTGACCGGTTTCACAATTTTATTTGATCAAATGCCTGATCTGGATGCAATCCCGAGGTTTTTAAATCCCCATCCAGTGTACCAAGCCACCGTTGTTTCGGCCGGCCTTTGGGTCGCTTACCATCGACTTCGATGTTCAGACTAATGTTGCCAAGTAAATTCTCGTTAGCACGAATTATGCGACCACACCATCAAAGACGCCTACCTCGTAGTTTTTCCAGGATCGGTGCAACCCCATATCGACCGCGGATATACTAATTTCGGATGTGATTAAAACATGTCACACCACTAATCCAACGCAATATCTTCGTCTCCATTACCGCATGACGCCGTCCATTATCTTTTGTATTCGACCAACAGTCAGAACCGTAGAGAGCGATAGGACGGACGACATTGCGGTAAATTTTAGATTTAAGACGTTCCTTGATACGCCGTACACAAAGAACACCATTTGTGGAACGCCACTTCATCCAGCTTGTGTTAATGCGTGAAGCAATTTCATAGCTTCTCCGTTAGCGGGGTATTTAAATCGCTCAGTTCTGGGCAGGTCACTGCTGCTGACAGTAATTGTGCCTGTTTCATGGGGATCGGTAGTCAGAAATTCAGTTTGATTGAGGTTCAATCTGAGACGCTAGTAAAATATCATCTGCATAAAGCAGTGTGTAGGGCGCTTGACGTTGCATGTCCCGTGTGACGCTGTCCATAACAAGAATAAAGAGGAGTGGTGAGAGGGCGCTTCCTTGATGAACGTAGCAATTTTGATACACCCGCCATATTTCGAACTTTACTTTTCGGATCGTGGTAGAGCAATTGAACCCAGCGCACGAGTTCTTCTGGCACTAATTGTTGTCTTAGAGTATACCAAATGAGTTCGTGTGGCACACGGTCAAACACTTTCTTCAGATCCAGAAATGCAATGTAAAGAGGACGACGCTTCTCACGGTGTTTCTCCATAAGTAACGGCGCAGCGTGTATTGCGTCAGTATTTCCGTAGTTTTTGACAAATCGGGCTTGATTCACGGTTATTTGAACGATTTCGCGAATACCATCGTCAAGATTGCTTTTAAAAATCTTGATAGTATGGGAAAGTAACCAGATTGGACAGTAATTTGAACATTTTGCTGGACTACCTTTCTTTTTCCATATTGGAACAGTGGTACTTTCTTGCCAGTCAGATGGTGTTCCTCCTTTCTGAATAACCCGATTATTTCGGTTTCCGGAGCTCAGATGCGATGTCGTCAGATCCTGTGGCTTTCCCCGATTTCACAGGAACTTCAACAGGATTTAACAGGAACTGCTCCAAATGTCGACAATAATTGTGGAAGTGGAGGATGAGCAAAATCTTCATTTGAAATCTGCTCGAAGTAATCGCGCCATCTATCCGTCACGGCACGACGGTTGGTAAGCAAAATACCGTTCTTATTATTAACGCAACAAAAGTGTTCGATATCCTGTGTGCGTTTGTTTCGGCTTTTGGCAAGTCGATAAAGATCTCTGTTGCCATCACCGAGTGTCCAGTTTTTCGAAAAGATTTTTGTAATGGAACGCTCGGGTGAATGCGATCGGATCGGATGGGTGTCCGCAAAATCGATTATACGTTCGCCACCCTCATTGCGCGCTCCGAACCCCTTTCCCCAAGGCACCTGTTACCGTCTGTCCTTTCACCCACATGACCATTAAGATCACCGGCAATGATGATATAGTCGTCAATAGGCACGTGGCAAGTGTTTTCATCGAGAAATTGCCAGAAGGCATCTATCTCGGTATCAGGTCAACCTTCGTTCGATGGTTCGGTGAGCTTCATCAGCCGACCATCAAATCGTTCGACTTCTTTAATGGCATCATGAAAACCTCTGAGATGGCAATGCCAACACCGTATTGAGTATGTGGGCTACCAAAATAGATAAGTTTATAGCCATTTTTTACGGCGTTCGTGTCCAATTTCGCAGCTTTTGGCACCACACCATCGAGTTTCTTGCAGAGTGCAGATATTAATGACCCTTTTCCCTTATTCATTGTCCTAAACACTGTTCTATGCAGATGGTGTTTTCCTCACGCCTCATAGTAAAGCTGAGCTAGAGTAATTTGTTCAAAAATGGAGTGACCCCATCATGCAACACGGTCTCAAATTGAATCTAAATAAAACAGAATATTTGATGACCGATTCCAATGTAAGAGCCCTATCACTCTCAGTGGGAGTAACTTGCCGACAATTGACAGATTTGAATAGCCCCCTTAAATCGCTAGAAATTAAATTCAAGTTCACAATATATATGCCAATTTGAAGGCAAATCGGAATGGGAATTTAAAAGTAACAAGGCCCACAGCTTCTCCAATATGCAACCACAATGAAGCGCTCTAATTCAAAGCATATTGCATTGTCACATCACTTGTTGCCCAAAAATCAACATCACAAATCCCAATAATATTGTAGTCAATCAAGTTTTCAACCTTCGCATTCTTTTGGGTAAGACCGATTGAAATGAGATTTGGAATGGGAGTAGATGGTAGTATAAGAAACAAAAAATTCAAAGAAAATAATTTTCTTTAAATATCTGAAAAAATAAAAAAGATAGTGAGGAACCACTTACTTAATTTTTTAGCTAGAAAAAAGCTACATGTTTGCACTTTAGTGGCTTTTCGCTACCTTTTTCATTTTTTGAGATATTTAAAGAAAATTTTTTTTTATCTTTCAATTTCTTGTTTCTTATACCACCCTCTACTCCCACCCCAAAATTCATGTCGATCGAAAGAATAAGGAGGTGGCACCCGATTCTTAGCTTCAACGACTGGACCAGAACTTTTCTATGTTCATTTCCCTCCACAAAAATCCAAACCGTCAAGACTATATTGGAACTCACCCAATTAGAAACTGCAATGACGTCACTATAGTATTTTTCAACTTCGGCTCCGTTTTGAGTCAGCTTCACCTCGACTGACATTGAACGAATTATCTTATCCACCACGGCCGGCTCAAACAGCTGATTGTTAGAAACGTCATAACTTTGCGGTAGGGGAAGTGTTTATCATTCCTGTACTTTCAGCAATTTTAGTTTTATTTAATTCTTTAAAAGTTTAATTAAGAATTCTGTGAATATGTTGAAATCGTCATGTAGATTATTCAAATCACTGAATTTGGCCGTAAGTTTAGCACAGAATCAACTCAATACCACAAAGTGAAAATGTTTTTCCTTACAGAATGTGAGAAAGGTCAATAAACTCCAGACGAAATTATTCGGGACGTCCCCAGTGGATCACTTAGGATTAATTCCGATCGTCGTCGAGCAGACTGGGCGCGGAGAACGAGCCTACGATATATTTTCGAGGCTACTGAAGGAAAGGATCATTTGCCTGATGGGACCCATACACGACGATCTCAGTTCCCTGGTCGTAGCGCAACTGCTCTTCCTACAGGTACAATTTTGGATTTAAACTGTGTGATTAGAATTATAACACGAATGTGAACTTATTTCAGTCAGAGAACGGCACAAAACCTATCCATATGTACATAAATTCACC
Organism: Hermetia illucens; assembly: GCF_905115235.1. NCBI lineage: Eukaryota > Metazoa > Arthropoda > Insecta > Diptera > Stratiomyidae > Hermetia > Hermetia illucens. The sequence continues at coordinate 117,061,307 of NC_051851.1, read as the reverse complement.
GGGAGGAGTTGTTACCGCGGGACTGGCGATTTACGACACAATGCAATATGTGAAACCTCCAATCGCCACTTGGTGCGTGGGCCAAGCCTGCTCGATGGGATCGTTGCTTCTCGCGGCTGGCGCAGAAGGCATGAGGTATTCGCTGCCGAACTCACGGATCATGATCCACCAGCCGTCTGGGGGCGCGCAAGGGCAAGCAACGGACATCCAGATCCAAGCGGAAGAGATCGTCAAGCTGAAAAAGCAGCTGATCGGAATATACTCGAAACACACAAAGCAGGAGTACGACAAGCTCAGGGATCTCATGGAGCGCGACAAGTTCATGAGTCCCGAGGAGGCCAAGGAACTGGGTCTCATCGACAACGTGCTCGTGCACCCGCCCAAGACAGCCGCAGAAAGCGAGACGAAAAACGTCCCAGCGGACTCGACTGCATAGACAAGTGCCCTAGGTAGAAATCGCCACTTTTTATTCAACCAGTTACGCTTTGGGTTAGGCAATAAATCTCTACTGTTACGAACTCTTAAATTTGCTTTATTACACCAATTTACAAATACGCCGATCTCCTAAACCTTCGAAATCTTAACCTTCTTTCTCGGCGCGCGGCTTTTCTTCTGCTTAGTCGACTTCACGGTGGAATCCTTGCTGAGCGATGACTTCGTGGATGGCATTTTCGCGCGTTTTCTTCTGTTTCCCGCTGAATATTTGCTCATCATGGAGGTTGGTTTCGGCACCGCATCCGCGCTCAACCCGGTCGTGGTCTTGTGAGAAGTCTTCCCGTCCACGTTCCGCAGCTTTCTCGCCTTTTTCCCATCTAATGTAAGATGTTTCTTTGCTGTCACCCCAGATTGCGATTTGGACAGCCTTGATGGTGTCATCTCCGTCAGCTTAGGTTTCAGGAACGACTTGGTTTTAGCCACGCTCCCACTGTTTTTCAGACGCGGTTTTTTTGTGGCAGACGGCGCCACTCCCAAGGCAGCACTTTTACTCGGATGGTAAGTAACCGTTTGCTGCATCGCATAACAATCGGTATTCACATCCGAAGGCAGTTTGTTCGGCTGCGGCGAACCGTGCTCCCCGGCGATATATTGGTCGAGCCTCGGCTGCGTCACGCTTTGCTGCTTCATGTAAAGGAGGAACGAGAGACAAGTCGCACAACTGTTGCAAGAGTTCTTTGCGGTATTACTCCGCAGGTAACTCTCCAAGTACTGAAGGTTCTTGTACATCGTCTCGCAATAGGAACAGCTCCCATTTCGAATGGCTGAGGCTTCGAGGCCGAGCGATTGTTGGGGGGCCGGTTGCATTGCGAAGTCGCCACCCTTTATGTCGACCATTTTAACTACTTTTTAGGCTTTCAGTTGCAGCCTTGATTTATACAGTGCCCAAATAAATATTATTCCACAAGTACGGCTAAAAAACTTCCAAACTGCGACTATCACTGGAACTTTCTTTTGTCGAATTAATGTCAAGCGTTTCTCCAAATTTTGTTACTTCGATTAGAACTTTTTAAATACGCATTTTGATCCCCAACTGTATAAAAAATCAGGTCGAGAAATGAAAAACTAAAGTAACTATATTTTTGGCCGAGAAGAGCGTTTTACGTAATCAGACATGAAACATTTATTTAAAGGAACAAACTAATCGTATGAATACTTGATTAGTTCTGAAAAATGCGAATTATTTCCTTTAGAACATCGATTTTAACTTTGATAATTTAACAATGTATCTTTTTCTAATTCGTCCCTCTTTTGGTTATTTCTAATTGTTTTCGATGAAATCCAAATAGCCAGAGATGTTGAGCTAGCGACAAATATGATGGAGTAAAAATAAATTTTGTCACTTGCAGATTCTGACGTAGGTAAAATTAGAACTTTCTGTTGATTCAAAAAGTTTTCCTTGTTCACACACCCACACTTTAACGCCTGGATTTAGAGCTGAAGCTGCACAAGGAATTCAAATTACTAAGTTAAGAACCCATTTCCCTGCCGAGGCCAAGCATGCTCATCAGCCTCATAGACCGTTGTACGAAAAATCCCAACTTTCATTGAGAGAGAGAACTCTGCTCCAGAACATTGTTCTGCTTTTAAGCCACGGGCATAGAAGACCGCAGTATTGCTGGCCACCCATTCTTCCGCTTAATCTTGTGTCTCCTTTCCACTGCTTAGGGTAGTATACGGCATCCAAACAATCAGACAATTCGTCAATTTCACTATCATCACACTAAACACGGTCTACTATAGATGACAAGTCCACGGTAACGAGGCAAACACAAGACGAACGCAGACAACCATGATGACTGGGATTGGAACCAAGAGCAGCGAGATTGGGAGGCTGAAGCTCTGCCCCCTCAACTATCGCGTCGTCGCTTGTGGTAAGAATTTTATATATTACTAACTGAACCCGGCACACATTGTTCTCCCTGTGTATATTTGCAAAAACTGCGGATTTTCTTCAAGTACTAGCAGAAGGGAACCAATCTGATGATAGACTTGTCTTTTCACTTTTAATGTGGGAGGGAAATTATTATATTTTACCATATTCGTCACTCCAATCAGTGCCATTTGACAGAGTCCATTGTCTTTCCAAACATGCTGAAAAGAATGATTGGATTCTTGAGTAGCTCCAGCAATAAGATTTAGAAGTGGCTCTGGCATTTTTTACTGAAACTTCAAAGCGCACCTATGCGAGTTCAATGTAGCCATAGCCAAAGTTTTTGCAAATTCAAGACTTTGAATGTAAATATTACCCAAGAGGATCTCGGTGTTTTGGATGGTTCATTGTAGAAGATTCTAGCCACCTTTACTTGAAAGCAACCATTGATTTTATTAAACCGAACCCATGGCTCTTGTACCTGATATAAGGGTATTCCTGTGTTACTTTTGCTGCCAGTAGAAAGGAAATAGAAAGGATCAGGTTTCATATGCTACATCGCTGCTAACTGAATAGCTTGTTAGGTCCAGTGTTATTATCTCACGAGGGTTATTGGCTTGTCATCTCTTCGATCGAGGGTTCCGTTTCCCTGCGTCCAGTGCAACAACGTCCTTTTCCTTATTCCCAAAGAGTTCCATCTTCTTCGCGGTGGTCTCATTTGCCGTCGGCTGGAATCCTTCCATACTCCACGATGTCTGGTCCGTATAGATCCGTATTCCTATACCGGTATAAGACAACTTTCCTCCACCTAATCAGCTTCCCTTTCATTCGCTTTACCTAGTAGAAGCGGAAGAGAAATCGATCAATATCGCCACGGACTGGCCGTGCTGGGGTCTCCAGTTTCTCCCATTATACGAGTTGCTGTACTCTACTTTCAGACTCAATATACCTGAGACATTAAGTGCACGTTTTCCACTGAAAAGGAAAGCATATCTTCCACAGATTTCCCAAAGGGAGAGCTTGGATCTGGTGAAACCTCCAAAATCCGCACCCCGCTCAAAACTTCATTGCTCAAAGTAGCAAGCGGATTCGAAATTTGTGACATATTACTACTTGTCCGGGTGACTCAGTGGTTTGATGGCTAGGCTACCGTAGCTGAAGATCGCGGACCAAATCTCGCTAGTACCAAAGGGATTTGTATCATGATTTCATTTTGGATACCAGTTGATTCAACTCTGAATGTGTACTTGAATAAAATGTCCGAGGAGAGATAGTTTGGATGAAAAGCGCTATATTCGCGGAGTAAGTGCACAAGCAAAAGAGAGCGTCGAAACCGAAATTGCGTTTTTTTTTAAATAAAATAATTTTGTAGTGGCCTTCTGCATATAAAAGTGCATTTAAGTGACCCTCTCCAGAATTAAATTGCAGAGTGTCAAATAAAAATTGCTTTGAAACTGCAAAATATCTCTATTGGAATAAATGTGCGACCCATTTACCCTTGTGTCTACTTGTGTTCTGGTGGTATCCATATTTGTTAAGGTTTTGTTTTAAACAATCAATTAAAATCAGTTTACAGTCTGTCTACTTATTTATCGTGCACACGCACTTTTTCTCTAAAACGGCTGTATCAGTTCAATCGAAATTTGGTGGGCATACAGGAACTATGAAATTCCACGCATACAGTGGGTGACACGTTTATGTGAAGCTTAAAGAGAGCTTCCCATACTTGCAGCAGGAGCCAAACTGCACTAAGAATCACTATTGCCTGGTACAGGAAGGCAAGGCTACGCGTTAATCCAGCGAAGGCTACCTTATTATTACGCACGACAGACAGGGAGTTTCACAAACATGCCCAACGGTATCCTTGGAGGCGCTTAAGGGAGTAACTCCTCTCCATCTTCTCTCGCCTTCTGGAAGGAGGACGATCTTCAGAATGTGCGGGAGTTTCCACGAGGTGAGGAGCTGCCTAACTTGAAGGAAGGAAAAATGACATTCTTTCTAGGCGGCAACCTGAATTACTGTAACAAAGGGGAAAATAACAGATGTGAAGTTGAAACAAATGGAAGTACGCAACATAATTCCCGTTGGTTACAGTTATTAGGTATACAATCAAGAAACGAATACAATCGTTCTTCTAGGATACAGTGCTACTTCTGCAATCTGCTGCAATGTTAATTTGCTTGTTTAAGATGAGCAAAATATTTATATATGAAGTAACTTTCTAATTTTTTGGATGGAAAAATATGTAGAAAGCTCCTTTCATAACATAAACAGGAAACCTTCATATCCCAAGCGTCCAGCTGAATGTGTTACGACTTATTTGTAGGAATAATACCGCTCATTGTAGAGGAAATATCCGTTACCCAAGGTTTCTCACAAAAAAAAATTCATTCCTGAAGCGCTAGCTTCCATTCTAGAAATGAAGGGCTGAGAAAACTAGTCCTGTGGGTTTGGGAGTGGGTTTTTATCGTTTTCTATAGCCAATTAAAGTTTGAGCTCAGAGTTGAGGATCCTACACTGTTTTCGATTTTTTTTTTTTAAATAAAACCTCCTTGGAAATTGGCAACGTGGAAATTTGACAATAGATAAACTCCTATTTTTGGCACATCAGGGTAGTCATAGCTTTTCAAACGACGCTAAAGAAGTACGCGCAAAGTATGAGGAATATTATGCATGCAGCTAAAGGAAGTTTGTTGGCCTTTGATATTTGCCACTCATCACTATTTTGGCCAGATCTTGTATTTCTGTAGTTTTAAATTCACTTTAAAATTGACTCCTCAAGTTATGAATTTTGCTTAGTATTTTTTTTGGCCCTCGTTCGAAATTCCACATCCTTCGAGACATCTCTTTACTTGAGTATATTTTTTTAATTACTGCTTGTTACAGCTGATAATTTCGATTTACCATGATACATATTATCAGTTCTCCCATCTAAGCTTTGAACTACTTTTTTTTCATCCATATTTACCCGACACTAATTTCACTATCCTGAAAAGTAGGCGAACAACCAACTTTCGCAATAAGTGGCGGACGAATTTGAATTTACAGCTAATCGGTAGAATCGTATAGAAGTATCGAATCGGTCCCTTAATGGCTGTAAGGGACATAAGTTGTAAAGACTTTGCTCATATTTACGAGTAAGATAACACGAAGCTTAAAACGGCGTTGGACATACACTTATGTCTGCATGCATTCCGGTATGGGCGCGCCTGACCGATTATATATCCCAACTTAGCAAAGCAAGATAGTTCAAATGAACGTCCCATGTATTATTGTTCTCGAAATCTATCGAAAGGGTTATTTCGGAAAAATATTGCAATATCAATAATTGACAATTTATTAAGAGATTAGATTTTTGTCTGCTATTTGTAGTCTAGCTTAAAATTGATAGAAAAGAGGTAGCTTCCTCCAAACTACGATTTTTAGTACAACGCTGTACTAATGAAGGGGATAAGTCGCTCCCGAAATATATATTTACATTGAGAACTAAAAATTTTAGTTGTCTGACAATTTATTATTGCGCAAGCTTAGCAAAAATATATGTACCGTGTATATGCGATGAGTAATCACCAATCATTTCCGCTCTCGCTGCTACGCGCGCCACATAAAGAGTTGCACATTGCTACTAAATTATAAACGAATTGTGCTTCGGTGTGTAAAGGCCCAAACAGAACAGGGGAGTTACTGCGCGCGATCGCAGTCAGAGAGCTACCAACTGAAGTTCATTACACGAACTTGTATGCGACAGTATACAACAAGTCCGATGCGCAATGCGGCACGCAGAAAAGTTCGGAAAATCGAACTTTTGCGACGCGTGATAGAGAGTTTGTTGCGTCATTTGCAATGTGGCGGCGCTTTCTGCTTCCAACAGTTATTGTTGAATGAATTCGTTTTGAGAACTGCGAGAGGCACTATTTACGTTGTAAGTGCTAATTATTAATGTCACTTGCATTAGTCCCGTCGCTTTTATTCATAAACAAATCGGGAAACCGGAAGCTGGACGCTTTAGGTATGAAAGGTTTTCTGTATTTCTTATGTAAAGACATTTGAGTGTGCATTTGTCCCATTGGTACGTAGCACGTAATATATGCATATATTATGTGAGAGTATCCACTTTCGGGTGATATTGACATTCATAGTCTTGAATTTGCAATGAAGCGACTTTGTTAGTAATAGTGCGATTTCCACCAAACTTAGTAGCATCGTGCTTTATATTATAGCCTACATCGCTGCATTTCGTGGAGCTAAGATGAACATAAGAGGGGTTTTCAAGCCAATTACTAAAAATTATAGTATTGTAATATATTATTTACTTTAATTGAACAAATATCGGTATGAAAGGTATTTCGGAGCCCAAGCATTACATAGTAGCAGTCTCCTCATTTTTTTCAGATTTTTCGGTTAGGTAGTTTCTGATAATGGGTCCGTTAAAGGGATGATCAATTTCAACCCACCGCATGCACTACCTTTCCAACAAATGTCAAAACTAAGACCGGCTTCGTAAAGTACTAATCGGGACCTTTCATTTGATACCACACATGGCTATATTTGGCGGAAAAAATTTGTACACCCCCCTTTTGCATGCATGGGAACATCGATTCCACATATAATGATGTAACTCACTCTATGCGTGAGAGTTCACAGTCCCCACCTTCCTACCAAATTTGGTGTCAATCGTTATAACAGTCGCCGAGAAAAATGCGTGTAACGGACAGACAGGCAGACAAACAGTAAACCGATTTTAATAAGATTTTGTTTTACACAAAACCTTAAAAATGAATTTAAGCGGAGGTATGTGCAGCGTGTATTGCGTCAGTACCGCAGTTTTTGACAAATCCGGCTTGATTCACGGTTATTTCAACGATTTCGCGAATACGATTGTCAAGAATGCGTTCAAAAATCTTCATGGTAGGGGAAAGTAAAGTGATCAGACGGTAATTTGAACATTCTGCTGGACTACCTTTCTTTTGCCATATTGGAACAGTAGTACTTTCTTGCCAGTCAGATGGTGTTCTTCCTTCCTGAATAACCCGATTAAAGAATTCACTGAGCCATAATGTTGGGTCCCAGCTCTTCGCTTTCCAGAACTCAGATGAGATGTGCTTTCCCCGATTTCATTCGTTTTATTGCCTCCTCAACTTCAGTTGGGCTGACAGGTGGAATTGCTCTAAATGTCCACAATGATTGTGGAAGTGGAGGATGAGCAAATTCTTCAGTTGAAATCTGCTCGAAGTATTTTCGCAAACCTATCTGTTGCGGCTCGACGGTTGGTAAGCAAAGTACCATTCTTGTCATTAACACAACAGAAGTGTACGATATCCTGTGTGTGTTCGTTACGGCTTTTGGTAAGTCGATAGAGATCTCTCTCGTCATCCCGAGTGTCTAGTTTATCGTAAAGATTTTTGTGATGGTCCACTCGGGTGACAGCGACTGCTTTCTTTGATTCCCGGTTTTCATTCTTATAAATTTGCCAATTGGCCGGTATTTTATCGTCGAGAAATTTGTGGCAGAGGCACTTCTTTTCACGGACCTTCATTTCAACATCGTCTTTTCAAAGCCAAGTATCTCGGTTGATGTACCGCTTACCTGGCTTTGTGACTCCGAGGGTTGCAAAGCCCGCTTTGTGGATCGTGTCTTGCATTTGGTTCCAAGGTTCTTCCACATTCGTAATGGTCGGTAATCGCGTAAATGAGATCATTTCTTCTTTCTTCTCACAAAATCGCCACCATTTAGTATGCGGCGGGCCAGTGCGATCATCATGCTGTTTTATCGGTGGCTTAATTCACAGGACGGCAATCAATGGCAGATGTTGAGGTGCGATGGTCTTATAGGGAACGGCTTTGCAATCAGTGACGGTGGTAAAATGTCGGCGTCTTATGACATAATAGTCGATTGCGTTTTACTGTTCCCAGTATAAAATGTAGGAAGATGAAATAATCGTTTGATGAGCCATGTATTCATAAGTACAAGGTCATGGGTGTCCGCAAAATCGATTATACGCTCGCCACCCCCATTGTGTGCTCCAAACCCCTTTCCCCGAGGCACCTGTTACTGTCTGCCTTTCAAATCGCCGGCAATGATGATATAGTCGTCAATAGGCACGTGACAAGTCTTTTCATCGACAAGTTGCCAGGCCGATCATCAAGTCGTTCGACTTCTTTAATGGCATCACGGAAACCCTTTGAGATGGCAATGCCAACACTATATTGAGTATGTAGGCTACCAAAATAGAGAAGCTTATAGCCATCTTTTCCGCGTTCACGTCCAATTTCGCAGTTTTCGGCACCAGACCATCGCCGAGCCCGAAGGGCTCTTGCGAGTTCCTCGGTCTTTTCAATTAGGGTGACAACATTTAGCATGCAGACACGTATTTGTTTTGTTCGGACTAACTTGCTTACGTTCTGATGCCGTCCATCCGTGAAGGACCCTTGCCCATTGCTCGACAAGAGAAGGACCCGTCCTGCCGCGTCGACTGAGGTGGACGCCAAGGCATTTTTCCAAAGCTTGTTACTCGATCCGATCATCTTGTTTCGAACGACATTGGAAGCATTTCCTTGGGCGGCCTGTCGCGGGACCTGTCACCAAGAGAGATCAGGTAGGACTTAGCATAGTGGAATAACTCCAATTATACTTTATTTATCTCTTTCCCTGACCTTAGCATTTTATTTTTGTTCTACTGAGGATAGTACACAGTACATTGCCTCAAACCCTCCTCTTTAACCTGGGCTTGGGACGAGCATACTATGTTAACAGCATAGCAAAGTTACACATCTGAATTCTTGTAAAGAATATTTGTGCTGGATTCCATCCCAGTAGGCAAGTGGGAAAACCGTTCCATTCGAAGCGAAGAAGCATAGACATACACACGAGTTTTTTAGAAAATTGCTCCGTTGAGGGCCTCTCAAGAATTCAAGCACAATTTTTACAAATATAAAGTCCTTTCATGTATAGAGTGCAATGCAGACTTCTATTTATACTGACGTCTGATGCCCAGCAAATGAAACTTACATATCTCGAGGAATCCCAGGTAAGAAGCGACAAATTTTAAGACCACATTTTAGATCTGCAGCTGTCAATTTAAAATGTGAAGAAAATGGGCCGTAAAATGAAAGAAATTATTGCAAAAGAAAGGCAAATAGTAATAAATCTACCTGAAATTGGAAAACCATTCAGTGAAACTCAACTTTTTATCTTTTTTCAATCCGTGTCCGGTTAGACCACAAGGCTATTGTACGAAAGGTTTGTTTTACACAAAACCTTAAAAATTGGCACATTCGATGCACAATCGTTTACAACATATAACCAAACCTAAAGGAAGTAACACAAAGTACTAAATTTATAAATTTAGCTGTAAACTTTTTTAAGAGCGAATATTTTTTTTCCGTCAATTTATCTAATGAAAGAAACATGTACTTTGTTTTCCTGTTGTGTCATTGTCCCATTTTGTAAATAAAATAATTTTTGGGAGTCATGTAAATAGGGCAATTGTTTTTAAGTAAAAAGCTATACTTTCCATCCAACTATGGGATGAAGAGCGAATATATAATAATATACTTTTGTGCGACACACTCTGTGCTGAATACGTTCCCTTCTGGTAAGTATGAATATTTAAGTTGTGTTGTCTGCCACGCTACCTGCTGGTAGGTATCAATAGAGCTTTCCGCGTTGCAATTGGTTTCCGCTCATTTAGGCTTTGTGTACATGTAGCGAATACGATGAACAGTCTACCTCTTCAGAATGGAACACCATGGGCGGCTGATCTGTTGCGTTAGAGTCCCAGAGCCCTCAGAAAAGTCCACGGCCAGATGAAGACAACCGGACAGACAAGCGCACGGGTGAAAACAAGAGTTATGAACATTCTCTTATCTAGCTATAATTACCAAGTGTATGTACCTCATAACTACCATACAACGTAGGCCATCAAGGATCATATTTTATAAATACGCAATTTTAAGGTAAGTGCATATGACATTTTTCCTGGGCTACGACGCAATTTTTTGGTTAAATATGTATATGATTGTCATTTTAACAATAGCAGTTTGATTTGATGTCGGATAAATCTGTCTACTAAAGTGTTAATCAAAATCCATCGTAAACACAAGACGTGTAATCGCACGTTGTTTACGAAGACTGCAGTGGGCGCCATTTGCAAATAAAATGGTGGCCAGCGTTCAAGCATTCATTCTGCTATCATGGAATAGCTGTAAAAGTGCAATCAAAAACATTTATTGCACTCGTTGTTCACACTAGTAGACTTTCATTGACCATCCTCGTTATCAGCGCGTCTCCCGAAAAAAAAGTTAGAGTTGATAACGAAGCTAACGTTAGAGTCATCAATTTGCACCCAGGAGCCATCGTTCAGTAATGTGCAACACCTCGGCTGGAATTTACACTCGTTCCAATGATTATGGCGCTTCGCTGGGGTATAGTAGGCGCTGGGAGTATCGCGGAAAAGTTTATCGACGCGCTAAGTACGAATTTAACCACGGTAGAACATAAGGTCGTTGCAATCTGCAGCCATGACGAAGAACGTGCTAAGAGTTTCGCGACAAAGTTTAAAATCCAACGATTCTACGCGGATTACAAAAGTTTGGCGCAAGACGACATGGTGGAAATTGCTTATATAGCCGTTTTGAACCCACAACATTACGAAGTTTGCCTCCTCATGCTGCGCTACGGAAAGCATATTTTGTGTGAAACCCCATTTTGCATGAACGAGTGGCAGACTGACAAGGTCCTGCAGTACGCCAGGCATCATGAACTTTTCGCTATTGCCGGAATATGGTCAAGGTTCGTGCACCCTAATTCCCTCCAATCTTGGTCTGACCCTTCCTACAAGTTCATATGCACCTTCCCAGTAAATTTAGAATTGGTTTCCGCCAATTCGAACTCACTATTGAGTCAAGGCCTTCCATTCAGAAACTACTCCTATCCCTTCATCTAACTAAACATTTAATTTCAACTGGCTTTTAAATAGATTTTTCCCATCATACCAGCATCTCAAGGCCATGATGGAAAGAAGGGAAATCTTCGACATCCGAGAGATTTACGTGAAGCACGGTCTGAAAAGTGATACGAATCGGCGAGTAACACACAAAGCGTTAGGTGGCGGAGTTGTTCTGGACCTGGGTGCGTACGCAATTCAGTTCGTTCTCCTCTGCTACAACGAGTATCCAAAATCCATAAAAGCGACTGGGAAAATCAACAGTGATAATGTCGACATGTATTTCGAAGCAGATTTAATGTTCTCGGGGAACCGAATGGCGCGAATTGTTTGCTCGGGTTTGGAAACATACGACAACCAGGCGGTGATCATCTCGAAAAAAGGAACCGTTTGTGTAAGTCCTTTCATTTTTATCAACACCTTCAAATTGTTTCCGTTCAATTCCCTTGAGCTACATTTATCCCTCACATAAAGGAAGATGTTCCAGGCTGATTGCAAAGCAATATTCTATGTACAGAGAAAAGAACATTTCAAACAGGATCCAAAGCTTTTCGGCTAGAATTCTTAGAGAAATTCTTCTTCCCTTTAGGTTTCGAACATTATTGGGTAGAAGATTTGGATGGATTGGGATGAAGATGTTTAACATTTGAAGGAATCATTCCAAAATAACTGGAAGAAAACTACAAAATAATCCATGAAAATGGGTTTGGCGGCTCTGCAAGATTCATAGACAATCTACCTTTCAATGAGTATCTAAATATTGCCAATAATCAAGGTTTCATTTTGATCTCTTCAAGAAATTTAAGCAGAACGAAGTCTGTGAATAAATCCTGAATAGATTATCAGAAAAATTTATTTTATGAGCAGAGAAGCCTAAATGGATATAAATTTGTAGGCTAGCAACCTGGATATTTCGAAACTTTTTTGCGACTGAAACGTCAACAGATAAGAACAGTGTTATTGAAAGCGAAAAACATGGTATCGAAAAATGTGACAAAAAGATACTAAATGATATCTTAAGTTCAAGCTGTTGTTGTATTTTGGGTCATACTCATGTGTATTGTGTAATGTGATTACCAATTTTGTACTAACAAATGCTGCAAAAAATTGCTCTATGAGAAAAGAGGTTGAATATCGCGCATCTTAACACGTATGGGACAACACAATGAATATTTATTCCCACGTAATACAGATCACACAAGGAAAAACTAGAATATTCATATGAACACAACCGGGTGCAGCAAAAATATTGGCAAAGCAAGAAAAATGAACAGACCCTAATGAAAATGAACCAAACTGCAGCTATAGACAAATGAGACAAAATACTAATGTCCCGGACGATCTTTATCATGAAAACTGGGTCACACTTTTTCGGAAAGGCAATTGTAGAACTGGATCGACCTTTCTCAAAATTGGCAGCCATGGCATCAACCGTGATGCCAAAAATAGCATCATTATCAGCACGAAATCACAGTGGTGGGAACGGGGCCAGCATTTGGCGTTAGTTCATTCACTGCTAAGTCTACTCTGAAGGGTGAAGTTTATAATGAACTTCTATAGTTGGAGGATGGCCATCCAGGTTGACTATTGTCAACGACAGAGATGGACTATCCCAAGCATTAAAGAAAATTGATGAAGTTGATGGTGTAGTTTCACCAACACCTAAGCGCGGCTTTACTGCAGGATCTCGTCACTTTCACGCCTCTGTGCGCGGGGGTTCATTTTGGCACTTAACACATCACTCAATAAGTCTCCGGTCTAACTAAGAAAAACATTTTTCTAGAAATTTGACTTTATTCATCAACATACTATTCTTCACGAGCGATACATTACGTCCAACGTTCTTCAAGCTTTTCGGTACACTTGCCTTTGCTCTCAAAACCGGCCTCAGTTAGTAATAGTCTGTTAGTAATAGCGCGATTTCCACCAAACCTGGTAGTATTATGCGCTATACTAAAGCCTACATTACTGCAAAAGTTGATGATTCTAACTTTATTTAAACAGGTATTGGTATGGAGAGTATTTTGAAGTCTAGATGATACCACGTGCATTCACCACCATATTTTTTTTCAGGTAGTTGGGTTGGGTAGGTGCTGAAAACGGGTCTTTGAAGTAACTGACCCTTTTCGGACGCTCGAACTAATGTCAAAAAGGAAGCCTGGGAGAACCAACAAGTCTGTGAACTAGAAAAATACAGGAAGAAACCGCACCAGGCGCGGAAGTTTTACAAACAAGTCAGCAGGATGAAGCCTTATACACCTCGATGCTCATCCTGCCGAGACAAAGAGGGAAATCTGATTTCCGACAGAATGGGCATATTGGAGCGATGGATTGAATACTTTAATGAGCTACTGAACAACCAGAATATCGGCGAGTTGGAGGTCCCGCCAACTGAAGACGACAGACAAATACTGCCACCACCAAGTATTGGAGAAACAATCCGTGCAATTCATCGGCCAAAAAATCATAAGTCGCCAGGAGCCAATGGAATTACAACCGAATTGGTTAAATATGGAGGCGACCAGTTACACCAAGTGGTTCATCAACTTGTGCTCAAGGTATGGGACAGCGAATCAATGCCTGACGATTGGCAGCGAGACATTGTCTGTCTCATACATAAAAGGGAGATATCATACAGTGCAGCAATTATAGATGTATCACGTTGCTGAATACCATCTATAAGATATTCTCCGCTATCTTGCTAGGTCGGATAGCGTCATACGCTCAGAACATCATTGGCCCATACCAAAGAGGCTTCATTCCAGACAAATCAGCAACCGATCAGATTTTCTTTCTGCGGCAAGCGATGGAAAAACTGTTGGAATATGGACAACAGTTGCACCATCTATTCATCGACTTCAAAGCCGCCTATGATAGCATAGCCAGGGTAAAACTGTACACGGCCATGAGAGAATTCGGTATCCCGACGAAATTGATAAGACTGACTAGGCTGACGCTGACCAATGTGCGAGGCCAGATAAAAGCAGCAAGATCACTCTCAAGGCAATGGTTTACGACAAGGGGATGCCCTATCATGCGTCCTCTTGAACCTGACCCTTGAGAAAGTGATCCGTGATGCTGAGGTAAATGCAAGAGGTACGATCCTCTTTAAGTCCACACAACTACTGACCTATGCTGACGATATCGGCATCATGGGAAGAACCACCCGAGACGTACAAACCGCCTTCATCCAGATCGAGCAGGCGGCTGCACATCAATGAAGGCAAAACAAAATATATTGTGGAAACGTCAGCACCGAAAACCAACCAATCAACAACATCAAATCGCACTGGTCGAACGAGAAGAATAAAGATAAGAGAATACAACTTTGAGACCGTTGATAATTTCTCATACCTAGGGTCGAAAATCACAACCGCGCACGGTTGTTGTCAGCCAACAGAGCCTATTTCACCTTACAAAAATTGTTCCGCTCGAAACGTCTCACCATAGAGTCAAAGTTCTTACTGTACAAGACAATGATCTTGCCAGTTCTCATGGATTCCTCGGAGACTTGGGTTCTTAGCAAGAAGAATTGCGAACTCTTGGCTGCATTCGAGAGAAGAATCCTCCGAAGAATTTTTAGCCTTCTACATGAGGATGGACGATTCCGTAGCCTACACAATGACGAAATCTATGAGCGATACCATGACCGTCAGGTTGTAGATAAAATCCAACTGAATGGGTTACGGTGGGCGGGTCACTTAATCCGTATGGATGAGGATGATCCAGCCCGGGAAGTCTATAAGGGCAATATCTATGGTAGAAAAAGAATCGAATTGGTGGACCTCGGCGCAAAACTGCGATGTCTGGAGTTCCTTATTAAGGCAGGTCTAGACCGGATACCGGCGCCGTTGATGATGATGACTTCTACGATATCTTTAAGTAGGCGTTTAAAAATTCTCCTTTTGTCCATTTGCTCTACATAGCCTGCTCAGTGGAGCTTCGGCCTTTTGATGTGGGTAGTGGCTTTCGAGTCATAGTATAAATATAGTATAGTTGATTATTCTCCCTCATTGGTCTTAAACTTCCTGACTTCTCCGGTGGCAAATTGGGTACTTCTCGTTTCAAATCTAGCCGCAGAGTACACAGTCATCTCAGTATGGCCTCCACTCGCTATTTTTTTTTTAGGCAACATATGCAAGGGTACAACCCAAAGGCTATTAGATGGACACGTTTGTCCGAACTGTACCATGAGCTTAAATTCTTTTTCCCTTATGTTTAGCTTGTTAATGGAGTTAATCATCTGGGTTTGAAGGCAGTTGTTTGCCAGTGGACTATGTGATGCCTAGTTCACTAACACGATATTTCTCCTACTCTGGCCAGGCGAGTTATTTCCCGAAACTTCTTCTAATATATTTACTAACAGCCGGCATTCTATATTCTGCCACTTTCTTTGGAAGATAGGCTGGGTTATTGACTCTCGGAGACGGTCGTGTTGGAGATCCGGCAGAAGACGGCAGTGTCCTAAGAAATATGTTCCGAATACTGGCTTAGAAACATCTGCAATTATAAATCTCCAAGTGGAAGAGTATCGGGACTTCTCCCGAAGCCCAATTACAGGGTTCCGCACATTTGGTGGTTTCGGAATTAAGTCTCCAGTAATACCAACATTTAATTTGCAGGCGAAGCCTTTCGCACTTGGACTGTGAACGCTGACGTTTATATAGCTTCGTTCAAAGCTCTGCAAGTTGGCTTGACAATTGTTGAACTTGCGACGTTAAGTGTGTTTCTGCTGCTGAAGGTTATTATATCTGAAGTCGCTTCCGCGATACTTGGTGTCGAAGTTGCCTGCAGTTTATAGTGGTTAGTTGTCGGTTGGTAAGCGTGTCACTCATGGACTTCGCACCAGCAACTCTGGGACTGGCTGCTCATGAGTGGTCTCATTTTCTCTTTCTAACTGGCACACAACCGCTTTTTAAGTTATTCGCGTGACTGATTGTATGAGTTATCTGCCACCACCGATGATGCCGCGGACTTCGGAGATATACCGCAGCGGCCGTACTGTAATGGCTTCCATACACGTCTATTTAAAATCTGTTATACTTCCCACTATTTTGAACGAGTCCCGGGGTCATGGAAATTTAAGTCTGCAAATTTCGGTTCATAATTAACCGCCGTCTCACCCATACTCGTATCTGCAGGCTTTTTACGTGCTCTCATCATCACTTAACGGCGTCAAACATTCTTTCCACCGTCTGGTCTACGTTTCACATCTTTAACAAAACGCTGATTTCACAAACTCTTAGAGGATCACGATAAAGTACTTTTCCGCGTCTTAAATTAGTAACCATGAATGAGAAACTTACCATTAAGGCCCTTCATCGGATTATCGAAACATTTACGGCCACTCCTGCTTTCCTGACCAACGAAGTTGTTAATTTTCTTCGTTAACATTACTTGCAACCAAAAGATTAAAATCCTTTCTGTTTTCGGTATGAGGATGCTGCTAGGAGAATTTAATCATCCACGCGAAATAGAGAAAAAATAAAGGTGAACACAGTCCGTTGATTAGGTATGCACAAAGCCACTAACTTCTGCTGGCTAATTACTCCAAGAGAAGAAATGGAGTGTATTCTTTGTGAACTGTGAGGACATAATAAAAAATTCTTTTATATGCTGCAACTTCTCTTCTATTTAATTATTAAATTAGAGGAAATGTAACAAAATGCTTTTTTCTGATTTCTCTGGAGTCTTTTAGCTAAACTTTCACTCGAGGTTCCAAACCAATAAGAGTAAATCCAGAGACAATTTGGTAGTGTTCTGACACCCACGTGATACTCTACATTAATATTAATATTACGCTTAATAAAACATATATATTTCAGCTTCCGTCCTACTGTTGTCCCCTCTCACTTATTGAGCCCGATTGCAACATACGAACCTGGTGGATCCCCGAAACAGAAAAATACTCCAACGCAACCAATTCTTGCAATTACCTCGGACTGAGATATGAGGCAGATGAGGCGGCCAAGTGCATTCGAGCGAAAAGCATTTACTCTCGAGTTCTATCCCACGACGAAATGATTTTAATTGCGCGAATTCAAGATGAAATTAGGCGACAGATTGGAGTGCGGTATGACTGTGATAAGAGGTGACTTCTCCACACCCTAATCAAACCTGAATTGTGATTTATGCAGTGACACAGTTAATCATGAATTATATAAAGTCTAGGGAATTTTGTTTTTATTCATTATCTATGTATTTTTTTATTGATTCAAATTGGCATGTTCGGGGGATTAATGTGGCAATTATAAGTCATCAAATCGAAAAAAAATACTTTATAATACTCGAATATAAATATTTTTCAATCTCAAAGAAAATTCTCAGGGAGTGATTTTCACTTGAGTGGATCTCATTTGCTGTTTTCAATTGAGAGTTCGATGGCAATATAAACAGGAAGTCGCCATCTTTACCTGCTGAATCAGTAGTTTCGGCAGTGAAGGTTTGTATGAATTTCGTAATTGTTTTACTGTTGTAGCGTAATTGCAGCGAATGATTTGAAAGCTACCGCATTAATAAAGAAAAATAATATCGGCACCCTAAAGATAGCACGGGTAATGATTCCTCCCATTAGGGGCGGACCGCATAATTTTCAGCTAGCTTCTGGATAATTTGACCGACGAACTGACTGATCGTCCGCATTAAAATGGCATAATTACATTTTTACACTTTTATGTGAATTCTGGTCACACGGTTGTCAAAAAACAAAAATCCTATTACTCTCAAAACTGATCACACTTTCGAGGGAGTGTAAAACTTTACCAGAATTTCATATAAATTTATGGCTGAAATCACTCAAAATGTATGGTATGTTATCAGATTCTATCTATCCCATTAAGGGGGTCATCCCGTGTGAAGGCTGTTTTTTTTGGCATTTTTCGTGAAAAACTGGATGAAGGTACAAATACGAATTGTTCACCATACTAAATCTTGAGCAAGAGGTTAGATATTGTCTTCTATTTGTAGTTAAGTCTAAAATTGATAGACCAGTAGCTAACTCCAAACTACAATTTTATTTTATTGTGTATAGATATATTTCGGGAGCAACTTACTCCCTTCATCAGTACGAAGCTTTTGCTCTTTGAGTATTTCCAACTCGGCCCTTCTTCTATTATGTGTTTTGCCACGGATGATCTTATGTGCCTATTGTTTGGCCAAATCTGCCTCCTTTAGGTGCTATTTGACCCCGGCATGAACCAGACTTTTCTGTCTGGCCAATGTACGTTTTGGAGCAGTTATTGCACTCCATCCAGTATATCCCGCGTTTTTCTGTGTGTTGTCCGGCACTTGGGGTGCTCAGAGGTGGCGGTGAGGAAGACGGGGCGGCAACCCTGTCGGCCAAACCAAAACCAAGTGGGCGAGGAGAACCTCCATAGTGGTGGCACCGGGAGACGCTGTACTCACTTTGGTTTGCCGGCCGTGATGCAGTAGGCGAATTCTCCAAAGGCCTAATTAGGGCGATCAGACCCGAGTCTGCACCGGGACTCATCTGAAGTGGCAAATTTATCACGAAACATTACCAGGGGTATACTGGTACCATGGGAACCCGGATTGCCCCTGGACTCTCATACTTCGGGTGAACTCCCGTTGTTTGCGGTTGGCCCTCCTAGTGGAAGTTTCATGGTGGTTGTGATTGTGCTCAAGCGAGAGTAGACCTTCGGGCCTCGACGTGGTGTTGCGTTTCAACACGGGTGCCGTACTCCTTAGTTCGGTAGAGATTTAGGTAATTCTTGCATCCACCAGTATGAATGCCAAGCCATGCACTTGGTATAGACTGGTACCGTTGTTGCTTGTCTCAGCGGGGCTCTGATTGTGGTCACAAAATCAATCCGTGTCTTAAGAGGACCGTAGGATTAAGTCTCCACGACAGGTACCTACGTTAAACACCCAAGAGCTTAACTGTCCGGCACTTGGGTGTATATTTCCTGATGGAGCCAACTACCTGGATGTCAGTTTTAGACAAATTCGTCCGTATCTCGTTGACAAATTCCTTGCTTTTACTTTTTTTTTGTTCGTACGAGGTTGTGTACTTGTCTCTCGATAATCTAGTTTGTTTTTTCTTTACCATTTGATCTATCATCTGGGGTTGCGGTATCTTTAATGATCGTTCTTTCTTTGTTGAATCTGTTATGGATTGGGGCGGTAGGCGGTGTATCATTGAATGATGTGTGGCTTCCTTGTATTGGTATGAATGGTTCGATGTACTTGTGATAGTCCTTTGTGTTGAGCTATCTTTCCTAAAGATATCAAATTCTATTTTCTTGTTGTTATTAATTACCTAGAGGCCGAGAAATGAGATTTCTCCTCCTTCGTCTACCATCATGGTGAATTTGATATTGAGGTGTAACCGGTTTATATTCTGTGGAATTATCTTCTTTTCGCTATCTATGGCTATCCCTTTGGTTGTTTAGTAGTAGCGGCCCCTGATCATGAAGTAATTTTCTGTCATGTATATAGCTGCTAGTTTCTTCATTAGTTTGGCCCTTTTTGACCCCTTCGTATGTTATGTCCAGTGAAACTAACCAATCTCCTAGAATCGAAATAACTTCCTTTATGGGTATACTGGGGAATAGTGCCATTGCGTCCTACGAAACTATGGCTGCGTCGTTCTGTAGTTCCATATTCTTAAGTTTATTGACCATTTCGTTAAGAGTTCTTCACTGATGTTTCCTAGTTTGTTAATTTCATCAATTACACATTTAACCATGTTGTATGTGGATCAGTTGAAATTGGCAATAACCTCCCTGGTTGGATTTTCGGTTGGTATCTAATTCGCGGAAATGACGGATTAGTTATTCTATGTTTCGCAAGATTTAGGATAATGAGTTTACATTCTTTCAGTACATTTTCTACTCACTTAATGGATTCTGGAAGTCGATCGTTCCTTAATTCGAAGAAGTTTCCCTATCTTAACTTTTCCAATACTATAGTTCATCATAATCTCTTTTATTCATGGTAATTACTTCGTTGCCTTTGTCAGCCTTTAGGTAGTAAGCTTCTCTTCTGTTGAGTTCTTTGATAATGCTTGGCTCTTGGAGTGGGGTATTGCTACTCGTTTGGTTAGTCTTTATAATGTTTTCCACTTGCCAGCGTATCTTATATTTGGTCGTGGTTTCGAAGTGCTTGATTTTTGCTTCTATGTCCATTATCGTAATCTCTATGAGAGGGGGTGGTGCGACGGCATAGCTGAAGCCTTTATTCAGAAATTTTAGTCCATTTATTGTGAACTTGATTGTGCATTTATTAATTACATAGTTAGGTATTGTCGCGGTAGGATGGATATCAGGATGAGGAAACATCGATCTTTGACAGCGGAGAGACGTTAGTTTTTTATTGTGAATACTTCTCTTACGGGCTTTCTCGGATTCTGGGGCTATAGCCATTTTAGCAAAATTAACAGTTATTGGTGCCCCTTTTGCTGTCAATTCCTTAGCTAATTCTAAGTGTGTCGCATATGCTTGTAAAGTTATATTGTTAAGTTTAGTGTAAAATAATAATAATAATTCACAGAATTTCACGAGGCGCTCTGTTTAGAGGAAGAGCCACAGCTAAGAACCCTCTTTATCAGCAAGGCATACGAAGCAAGGTCTAGATTTCGCAAATATTCACAAAGGACTATCGAAGATTGGGGAAAGATGTTGTGAGCCGATGAGTTCAAAATCAGAGATTTGGGATCGGAAAATTAAAGCTATGGCAAAGAAAGCCAATCTTAAAATTTTCAAAGGTTCCATAATAGTATGAAGATGTATGCTTGTCACAGATGTTGGAACATTGATATTTTAAGAGCCAAACTCCCGGTATCTAAAGAAAAATTAAAAGTGAATGTTTCGGACCTTGCCCTACAGCAAGACAATTATCATAAGCGTGAAGCAAAATCGACAAAAGCGTGGTACTATAATAATATCACAATTTTTGAGTGGCTGCCACAGTCTCTAGACGTCAACCACAGCAAACATCCACGAGGTGTCTTAAATAGGTCGGTTACTGGAAAGACGGAAAGTCAGGAAAAGCTGTAGGCGAAAGTGTGTCCCACATGGCAGGATATTCTTGCAAATGTATGCAAAGGTTTTGTTGATAATATTCTAAGAAGAATTAAAACGGTGCTGGACGTACAATTGTATACAGAAAGTATTGATAAACAACAGGCTCTCGAATCGGTTAAATCACAAGGCTGATCACGTAAGATTTTTATATTATTTAATATTTTGTCCCTGAGTGCTAATAAAAATGAAATGAAATAAAGTATAAGTTAGTTTGTGTTTATGTTTAAAAAAATAAATAAATCAAATCATGTACCAAAAACCAGCGTTGAAAAGTTTACTTATGCCAATGTTGCATAAATGAAGGGTGATCGGTTTTGACAGCAACTGTCCATTTAAATATAGTATAGTGACAATAAATCATCAGAACAGTTCAAAATCACAACAAGTCATTCATTACCTTGATTTGCATTCTGATCAACGAATTGATTTCGGTACATCGCATCAATAATCATCCTACAACTTGGTTCAATGCACCAGCATTGCACCAACGAGTATTACATTGTTAACATTTTCAATTAACAACATTCAAAAATGTATTTGCAACTGCGTTACAAAAGCCAACCACCCACAAAAATGTAGGAATCTATTAGCTTTCCATTTCTTATAAAAATGAATAAAAGTTCCAAACAAATCATCCCCGCGATGACCGGGCACTGACTGATTCCATCCTGTCAGAAACTCACTACACACCAGAATTCAACCTCCCTCAGTGCAGAGCGTCGTCCAGACAGGGCGGAATATAACAGAATGGATTTCACCACCAGCCTGCGACTATATTTGAACATCCCGATATATCGTTGCTAGAGATCAACTAGCCTATTCTGGTTTTTTTCGCACATAATCCAACTGCCCCAACTTGGAGCTCAACTTGACGTCGATCTTTACCATCAGGTACTTACTGTGTGTCCCTACAGCTGCGTGGTTAGAGCACAAGGCTGTCGTACGGAAGGTCGTGGTTCAAATCTATTGGTGGGAGGAAGATTTGTATCGTAATTTGACGTCGGATACCAGTCGACTCAGCTGAATGAGTACCTGAGTCAAATCAGGATAATAATCTCGGGCGAACGCGATGCAGACCACATTGCCTGCTACAGTGTACTGTAGTGAACCGTTCCGGCCTTGAATGAAGTGCTCTAACACACTTCAAGACCCTGATCTAATATGGATTGTTGGGCCAACCATCATTATTAGTATCTGCAGCTCGCTTTAAATTGGAAAGTACCAGGGATTGATGGTGTTCGCAATTTCTGATGCAAATAGCAGACAAGTCTGCACGGGCTAAGCACGAAAGAATGCAAATTCCAATACATGCCGGGATATTTCAAGTTGAATCTGTCATTCCAATGTGGTTTTGTTTGGCGATGAACCCACTGAGTTGCCTACTAAATACAACCAAATTTAGACTTTTAGTAAAGTCACCAATGGGGCTGGTACACATATCTGCTAATACTCCAAAATAACGATAAGGCGAGGATGAAGACGAAATAACCAAGTTCCATGGAAGAAATTAAATACAAGCAAAAAAGTGCCTTTTTGCAACTAATGTCAAAACTAATATCTACTTCTGCAAGTACTAATCGAATCTACGCCACATAATATTATTGCATTACTTGCAAAGGGGAGAAGCTCATCCGAAAGGAGTCAATTACTTCAAGGAACCATTCTCAGAGAGTACCCAACCGAAACATTTAAAAAAAAATTACTAATATCTGCATTACGATATCTCCCAGACCAACAAAATTAATAATATTATTATATTTTGAGTATTTACTATGAACACCCCCCCCCCCCCTTGAGACCATTCTAGATCCCTATACGATTGCAAAGGTTTTGGTGTTAACATGAAACATCATAATGGAAAGTTTGGTGGAATTCCTACCATTATTAATAAAATTATAGTAAGTCGAAATTGCCTCTGTCGCGTCAAATTACTACTCCCTAAAAGATAAAATGTCAATACCACATCGAATTGGATATCGGGCATATTCAACGAATATTCACTACGAACTATATATAAGTGGAACTATCGTGTACCCAGATATTTTCACATAAAAAATCAACAAAGCCTCTCATACCTGAAGCAGCTGGGAATCGGTTTAAGGTTAAAGTCAAAATTTGAAGATGGTCAACAAATTTGGTACAAGATTATTTTTATTTGCCTTAATCACTTTCACTGTTATGTCATTAATTTACTTACAAAAAATTACTAACTTCTTTTGAGAGTTATCCTTAATTATTACACTTTGTTCCTTAAACCGCTAAATGTATTTCTCAATAGACTTTCTTTAATTTGTTGCCTTTTATCTTTCTCCTTTGTTTACAAAAAGTCTCTTAAATTCTCAATTTTGGCGAATATATATTTTTTCCACTAAGATTATCGCTTTAATGAATAACTACAATGAAATTCAATTGAAACTTTAGAGATTTTGCATGTGAAGACTATTCGTACGTACTTGAAATAACTATAATAGAAACAAGCTATATCGAGAAACTAACGTTGCTACAAGATATTGTTAAACTTTCATGACATTTTGGCTAACAATAACCCACATAAACTAACTAATCAGGTATAAAGTACACATTTTCCTTCCAAATATGATTCTATAAAAATAAACTAATTGTTGACAATATAATAAGTTCAAACGTTTGGTTTTGACTATGTTGTAATAAAAATAAAATATTTGTGCAGGGGATTGTGTACAAATTGATTACATTGGATTGTGTCCTTTTGATTGTTAATGATTGTGCGCAATCAAATTATTGATTGAAATTACAAAAATATTATTTACATTGGGATTAGGAAATTCCAATTTTTTCCTAAATAATGTTCGTCATAGCAAATGTTGTTCCCTCAACGAATATTATAATAAAATACATCATTCTGAAGATTGTTCTTAATTGAACCTAACTTTTTTAAACTCGGGACAATTAGCCTGTCAAACTCTGAATACAATAGTCAAAATTATGTATCCCCATGGCAGCTCCATACGGAGAATTATGAAGTGAGTTTATATTCCACGTAAACCCCATGAAAAAGCTTTTATTACATAGTAAGATTAATTACAACATTCAATCAACATTTTTGATAACTAGTCCAAAAAACTCAGGCAAAAGGGCTTGTAAGCTTTGAGAAACAGAATATCATAAAAAACGCTTAAGCGGCAGCTATACTCTATTAGCCAACAGAAGAAACACCAGCGTAAGAAAGGAAAACCTATTTTCTACTTTGTTTTCGTATTTTACAGCATTTCTACAATTTTTTTAGCATATATCAAAAAATTACTTGTTTCAATCGTTGTCCTTTGTGTTGCTGATTATGTCTTCAGGATTATTTGCCTTTATTGCAGTATATACAGTAAGCAGTTTTAAATTATTTAAAGCCTTATTTTTGTGAAAGAGAAGCTTTCAGCAAGTCTCACTCACTTTGTTATTTCCTATATTCATGTAGATTGTAATTTAAGAAATGAAAATATGAATGTATTCGTATTTCAAAAATATTAAAGATTTTATCTAAAAAATTATTACTGCGGTATCTTTGCGTACATTGTGTTTAAATCACGTTACCATATTCTATTAACAGGTTCCAGTCCTTAGAAGGCTAGCAAAGTTTTGTCACTGTTTAGTTTCGTATCACCTATTACATACTCCCAGCACTTTCCATAGAAAATACTTTATGAAACTACTTCTAATTTCTGTTAAATCTACCAAAATCTTGCATTCTACAACTTCGTATTATTCCATTCTTAATCATTTTTTGTTGCATTGAAACTTTTATATCTATTGGACACCTACATTTGTTTTAATATGATTTAGTCTGTTCATTTTCTTAAAATTGACTTGAAATTCACCTTGAAATGAAGCTTATTTGCTTCTTTATTTCCAGCAACATTCCATTATCTCCACCTAATAACTGTATCATAATTGGCATTTGAATTTACTTAAATTTTGTCCTAACTCATAATACTTCTTCGCGGCAAACTATTCTCAAAGCCTGACTCCTTGATTCAACGCTTTATAAAAAATGAAGTCAATTACAGCCTTTCCATTGTTATTAAGAGAAGTTCCATTTGCCAGTTTCATAGATACTGCCTCCTGCGAGTTTTCTAATTCTGGGAAAGTCAAAGGCTTTGCACCTATGTACATCAGTTTGCATATGAATTAAAACGTTACGCTCCAGAAAGAAAAACCTGCTCCAGAAATGTATAGTTCTCTCAACTTGTGTTTCCGCTTACCGTAGGTAACTATTTACATATAAGTGGACGCTTTGAGTTTTTTAAGACAGGAAATAACCCTATTTCAAAGAATAAAACGTTTGAATACAATCGTCATGGTTCGAACAATATTTCAATATTCATTGCCTAAAATTCAAACCACAACGATAATACTATCATGAATTAAGGAATGCATTTTAGCACAATTATTCCAAACTACCCAGTAAGATACATCGAACTCTAAGCAACAAATTCACAAAACTAACCTGGAAAAAAACCTTAGTATTAATTCTAACCGATTCTCATCGCTTAACAAAATACGACACATAGTATATACCAGGTAGCCAAAGCCTTTAGCATAAGAAAATACTAACCAACATTTAACAGCGTCGCCATGCTGAAAGAAACAACCGCATTACCCAACGTGAAACCTGAGGCGAATGGAGCAGAGACAGCAGAAATTCTAAGGAAGTTAGCTCCGCACCCAAAAGAGCAACCCTTGTTTCATCCCCAAACAAGGGAGGGAATTCTAAACATACATACAGTGCCGGAAAAAAAACCAATGTATTTTCAACCTTTATGTTATATATAATTTGGTAACTTATCTAATATAGAATTAGATACATAATTTGAATTTTTGAAATAAGTTGTCATAAAGCAACCATTTTCATCGTTGCCATTTTAGTCAATTTTTTGGGCAGAAAAAAAGTGCTCGTTTAAAATACGATTTCTTAATCAAAAAATTTGACGAGAATGAAAAGCATGGAGGCAATAAGCCAAAAAATCAAATACACTGGAAGTCCCATTGGCCATTGGCGGTGTAGAGGTCAGTTGTTTTTGTAATATTATTTTCCCTGATCTTTCTGTCAACAATACACTGGAGATGTTCAATGTGAATAAAGTGAGAGGTTTGTGCAGGCCATTGGAGAACGTTTACAAGGTTGTCGGCCAGCCAGCTCTTCATCATTCGAGCCGAAAACTTCAGATTATTGTGGTGCATAAAAGTCCAATCGTTGTAAAATTTGTTGAGAGAATGATGTAGCGTAATAATAATCGTTGCCGCAGCAATCCAATTAGATCTGGGCTCTGATGTGTGTTAGAGCACTTCATGCAAGACCGTAACGGATACTGACTACTGGATTATAGTATCCTGTTGGAAGCAATATGGCCAGCATTACTTTTGCCCGTGATTATTACCCTGATTTGACTCAGGTACTTATTCACAGCTGAGCCGACTGGTATGCGACATCCAATCACGATGCAAATCCTTCTGCCACCAGTGAAATTTGAGCCGCGACTTCCGCTACGATAGCCCAGCGGTCTAACCACTGAGCTAGCATAGGTCTCGATAATAAATTACAGACTTTACACCCACGATCTTAAACGTTGAACCTATTGTATCACGAAAAAAACAAAAGCATATCATCATAGACCCACCTCTATGTTTGACCGCAGGCACTTGGTATTTCACGTCCTAATGTCTTCCAAAAGATAGTTGTGTTGTGTTGAAATAGCTTAAATTTTGATTAGCCAAGCCATAAGATACGTCGGTCCAGCCTTTGACACTACATTCAACGTGCTCTGTCACTAATCATAATCTTGCGTAACAGTTTATTCCAATGTTGATGGCTTTCGATTGGGTCGGGAAGTAATCGGTTTTACATGCCTAGATATACGAAAACATAATGTAACACAAATAAGACAGAAAAAGAACAAATTTCAGTGACTCTCAACTTCCAGGAGTTGTCGGCCTAATTTGCGACATGCAAACGCCGCCCAAGCAGATAGTCCTGGGCCTCAGTTAATTTCTTTGGATGCCCACTACCCTTTTTTCTTGCAACAGGAGTCGTGTTACGGAATCGGACTGGGAGATGCCGAATTTCATAGTAACTATTCTTTGACTAGAGTCTCTTTGTACCAGTTTAAAGATAAAGGGTCTCAGCTTCTCAGGCATTTCTTTTCTAAGAACAAAATAAGTCAACAATAAACTAGGAAAATTACTTTGAGCACGTTTTTTTTCTCGGATAAATCAATCAATCAAAAATAGCTACAAATCAAACATACTCCTTCATATTTTTCCAAACTACGAGACATACGTACATATTACAGCCATAGATATTACGCTCAACCTAAACAAACAAACTGCCTATTTCCGAATACTGTACACATATATGCACGTATATCTATCTGAATTAGACACTACCCGCAAACTTCATTAGCACGCATATACTATATACCTACCTACACATATGTCTGGTTGGAGTAATTGATATTCATATACAAATGACTAAAAAACTTTCGCATTTTGAGGTATTAATGAGCAACTGCCAGTTGCCAGGCTCCTGAAGTTTCTTCCGCGAGCACACAATGTCGCGAGCCTTTCAGTGCGT
The DNA here is from genome assembly GCF_905115235.1 of Hermetia illucens. NCBI lineage: Eukaryota > Metazoa > Arthropoda > Insecta > Diptera > Stratiomyidae > Hermetia > Hermetia illucens. Next base: position 117,033,351 of record NC_051851.1, on the reverse strand, counting down.
TTGATTTTGATTGAAATCTAAAATGCTGATAATTTAGTAAATGAAGTTTTGTTTCCAAAAACGGTTTTCGACAGTTTTATTAGATCACACCATGATTTCCGCCATTAGTGTCTGTTGCTACTATTGAACGATCCCACTCTATCAGAGCCTTCGACATCAGAAATTTGCTTAGCTGCCGCACTTAGGCTAATTCTTTTCTTTGTTCACTTCAAATTTAAAAAAAAAAAACAATTTACTATAATAAATTAAAAAAAAAACAACTGGTAAGAACGAAGAAAACGGAATTCAGGCCCTCTTTGTTATAACATCTACCTTGCTGATCAAACATTGAATACACTGAGTCGCCCACCTGAAAATATCGATGAGCATTAGACCGCCAACAAAAATGCTTCGTTCTCGGATGCCACGCAAGTCGCCGGCTACGTTCCGGAAGGACATCATAAGATCTGACTGACTGCGAAATCGAAGAGCGAAAGGAATTGAAAGCTTTATTGGCAGCTGCGACTGATGGCGGGCGTGATGCGCTCGAACTCCGATACCGTGTCAAATTCAGAGAAGTTCAGCGTAGTGTCCGCCATGACAAAAGGGAATTTGTTATCGCACTGGTCAGGATGCCGCAGAATGCAACGAGTTCAAAGGTGTATATCGCATCACAAACGAACTTGCATATGGTCGTAAATTGTTCGAAGGCCCTGTGAAGAACGTTAACGTTTGACTCTTCATACACCATGATGAACAGTTGAAGAGGTGGAAACAACAATTCAGTTCTTAACCGCATGACATCTGGTAAAGTTGCTAGCAATCCCAATCCTTTCCCAGAGAGTGGAAGAAAGGGATGATCGTCAAGAAGCCATTTTGAATGTGATAAATGGAGTGGTATCTGGGTGCTCCCTGACATCGCAAAAATAATAACTAAAATAATCCTGGAGTGCATCAAAGGATATCTCGAATATTTGATTGACAGAAAGACAGGCTGGTTTTCGCTCGGGATACTCCTCCATTGGGGTGTCTGGATGGCTCAAGTGGTTAGAGCGCTAGGCTGTCGTAGCGGAAGGTCGTAGTTCACAACTCACTGGTAGCAGAAGGATTTGTTATCGTGACTGGATATCGAATACCAGTCGACTCAGCTGTGAATGAGTGCCTAAGCCAAAGCTGGGTAAAAATCTCGGGCAAGCGCGATGCTGACCACTTTGCCTCCTACAGTATAATGTAGTGGACCGTTACGGTCTTAAATGAAGTACTTTAACACACTTCAAGGCCCTGATCCAATTTGGATTGTTGCTTTTCTGATCCTCCTGCATTGATCGCATCCACACCCTACTGATCGTTTTGAAACAGTGCGTAGAGTTTAAATCTTCGCTTCACCTACTCTTCATCTATTTCGAAAAAATTTTCAGCAACGTGAACAGAAACTATATCTGACGTGCTCTATACGGGAGGGGTATTCCAAAGAAACTGGTAGCTATTATGAGATAGCGCGAAATGGTACGTGGTGCATCAAGATGAAATCTTAGAAGAATTTAAGGTCCAAGTGATGTTCTTCACGCAGCCTTGTCGGGAGAACGTGGAGGAGTTCAATGGACGATGTTCCTGAAATACCTTGACTACGCCGATGATATATATTTGTTCTGTCACCGGGTCATGGGTAGAACTGAAGATAAACACCTACAAAGCTTCTTTGACTGGTTATCGCACTTTCCCTTTCTGCATTAAGGCAAAGCATGGAAGACATCATCAATCATCATCATCAATTGATATATCTAGGAAGTGTGGTTTCTGACGATGGTAGCACTGAATTGGATGTCGCAGTTATCTCAATACAAAGATCGAGTTAAGATTCTTCTGTGCTAGTGTTCTTTCTGTGTTGTTATATGGGAGTAGCACATGGAAAGTAATCATCATAGTAACTCGAAAGCTCCAAGCCTTCATCAAATCCTGTCGGCGTCGTATCGTCGAAGTACGCTCACACGATACTATTTCAAACAAAGAAATTGGTCGGCGCTGGCCAGTCACGCGTACTCGATGTGATCAGAAGGCGAAAGTGCCAGTAGATGGGTCACACAATAAGGAGAGGCGATCATTGCATTGCTGGCTATGGTATGCAGTGGAACCCACGCTCCCAAGATAGCCAACGAGACGGGGGAAATCGGCTGAAGCGCATTTGAGCAAACCAAAAACTGTGACACGTAGGTGACATTGAGGCGCTATACCCTACCAAGAGAAAAATGGTAACCATATAAATATATATTTGTTATAGCGGCTAAAATGACCAACCTCCATTGATTATTATCTCGTAATCCGTCTGCATTAATTCTAGTTAACAAATAATCTATTATTATTACTATTATCACAGCTGTAGCTGTAAACTATAATAAACTCTTACATAAAATACTACTATTTCATCCCTATACTTTTCTTTAAAGGTTGGAGTTCATACAAATTCTCAAAACAAAAAAGCAAAAAGATATAAAATTGAAACTAAATTTAAGTATTGCAAACAGAGGCCCTAGCTCAACGTTGAGACAACCGAGTCGCAAAGCAAATTTTGTGGATATAACACTTGCATTGAAGAAACTAGCTGAAGTGGTATTACGTGCGCCGCCCGGCGTTTTTGCATTGACAGAATTCATGTCCGAACAAATAAACAGATTCTATTTTTCTTTTTGGAAATGCTTTTTGTTTATTTTCCCGAATACGTATCTCTTCTTCCGCTGAAGAAGGCAGCAGAGTGTATTTCAGAGCCTAGATGCCATGTGCATGGACCACCATTATTTTTTTTAGATTTAATTTATCCTTTTCTGATCCCCGCACACCTGACCTTTACAGCAGATGCTTAAAAAAGTACTAATCGGGACCTTTCATTTGATACCCCACATAGCTATATTCGGTGAAACAAAAATTTGCACCCCTCTGTTAAGTTTACGGAGACCCCCTTAAGTTCAACGTGCGCCTATATAATTGCCTGCCTGTTATGGGGATTCATAATTCCATCCTTTCCATCGAATTCCGTGTCAATAGCAGGAACTAACAAAAACATTGAACTGATTTTAATAAGGTTTTCTTTTCAACAAAGCCTTAAGAAGTTAACATTTGTAAACTAGTGTAATTTGAAACCGAAGATATTGTGTTGGTATCAAGTGTCATTTTGAACGCTATATATGGATATGCATAACCTAGAGATCAATTTGGTGTCTCGGATAAACGCAGGAGGCTAACAGATCGCACGAGGTGTTAAGCAGCGACTTAATAAGCAAGTGCAAGGAACTTTATAAGCGATTCATCCTTGTACCTAGGCACCCGAACCATTTGCAGTTTAACAGCGTTGATTGTGAAGATGCACATAGTAATTTCAGTACAAAAGCTGGATACTTTCCTTATTTGACATAGAATGAGAAACTGATCGTCTTGGTAACCGGAATTCAATTCGTGAAATCCACAATATTACAAGGGAAACCATCATCGGTGCTGGTCAAAATTCGAAGAGGGACATCTCCGTATCTCCTGTCATTACAAAGGTAACGGCTAAAATAATCCTGGAATGTATCAAAGAAGTCCACTAACTCCATAAACATCGAACCAAATATCAATTTCACCGCTAAAAGAGGTCCTGGAAATGAAAAATGTACCTTGTGGCAACGTTTACAAATCAACGGAAGACCAACTCAAGGCGGTCGTCTCGAGAGAACGCTGCAGATCAGTTCTAAAACGGGTGCTCCGATTTTGAGGTTTACTAGTACTACTAACCGATGATAACTACCCCCAGTGGTCCCGTGAAAACAAAACGTACGAAGATGGGTCGCTCCATATATATGGGCATGGTCGCTGCTCAATACTATTCTTACCATTTTGAATGCTGTTCGCGAAGAACATCTTAAACACGGACGATGGTATTAGGAACCGTAAATCAGAATTCAAGAGGATAATTTAGCGGTTTAAGAACCATAAGTCGCCAGCAGCCGAACTGGTTAAATATGCCTGACGACTGGCATAGAGGCATTATCTCTCCCATATATAAAAAGGGGAATATCAGGTAGTACAGCAATTATAGAGGTATCACTTTACTAAGTACCATCTACACGATATTCTCAGCTATCTTGTTAGCTCGGATAAGTCCCATACGCCCAGAGCATCATCGGTCCATGTCAAAGAGGCTTCACTCTAGACAAATAAGCAGCAGATCAGATTTTCTCTCTGCGGTAAGTGATGGAACTATTAGAATATAGCCATCAGTTGCAGTTGCATCTTTTTATCGACTTTTAGGCCACCTGTGGTACCCGAGTGGTTAGAGCACAAGGCTATCATACGGAAGGTCGCGGTTCATATCTCACTGGTGGCAGTGGAATTTGAATCGTGATTTGACGGATACCAGTCGACTCAACTGTGAATGAGTACCTGAGTGAAATCAGAGTAATAATCTCGGGCGAGCGCAAGGCTGACCACATTGTCTCCTAAAGTGTACTGTAGTGTACCGTTAAGGTCTTGCTCTTACACACTTCAAGGCCCTGATCCAATTGGATTGTTGCGCCAACGATTATTATTATTATTATTACGTGATAGCATAGCTAAGGTAAAACTGTCCATGGCCAATGAAGAATTCGGTACCCCGAGAAGAATTGATAAGACTCACCAGGTTGAATCTAACCAATGTTCGAGGCCAAATAAAAGTAGCAAGATCACTCTCGAGACCAATCAACATTGACAACGATCTAAGACAAGGGGATGCCCTGGACAAAGTAATCCGCGATGTTTATGCAAGTCTTCTTCAAACCACCTCACTTATGGTGACGGTACCATTGACGTTGTAGGAAGAACAACCCGAGATTTAAAATCTACTTTTTTTCCAGAACGAACGGGTGGCAAGAGTTGTTGTAATGAAGATAAGACGACGTAGATGGTAGCAACGTGAGCATCAAAGAACCAACAGCATCAAATGGCACTTGTCAGGAGAGTACAACTTTGAGACGGTTGATAATTTCTCCTACTTATGGTCGAAAATTGCAACCGATAACAGCTACCACGACGAAATCCGTGCCCGTTTGTTGGTAGACAACAGAACATATTTCGGATTACAAAAAATGTTCCGCTGGAAACGTCTCACCATAAAGTCGAAGCTTTTACTGTACAAGACAATGATTTTGCTAGTCCTCATGCATTCTTCGGAGACTTGGATTTTTGGCTAGAAAAATTGTGAACTCTTAGCCATGTTCGATAACAGAATCCTCCTTTTGGTCGCCTCACATGGATGAACGGATCTAACGAGTCAATGAGATCAATCCAAGCAGACACTAGCGAGATGGAGCAGGATATGTTATTATACCAACAATGGCAGAACCTGACTTGACTCCCAGGGTCACCCAGCCCCCCACACGCCGTTAAATTCTATTTAACATCACCTTGGACACTATATAACCTACATTATTCTCAACCCATCATCAAGTTGAATATAATTCTCATACCAATCAGTCCAAGAGAATTGAATTTCAAATATTCAATTAATAAATTATTCGCGACCCAATTCGCATTGTTGTATAATTAATGTTTCCATTATCCATACGATGTGTCATTGACAAACCCAGTTCCCATGGTGTAAAGTAATCTAATAATCGATTGGTCATCAACTAGTCCTATTTACAATTAGTATACGGATCATTACTACGATTGATTAGTCAATATGAGTGAAACATGACTAAATATCAACGCTCTCAACGTGTAAATATTTTAATTGGGTTAGAGGAAATTAATATTGGCAGTAAACAAATTGTAAAATATATTTATAATTTACTTAGGTATTTAAGTGACAACTGCCATTATTTTCATTATCCTCCAACTCACCGTACCCAAATTAACCGGAGCAGTCCCACCCGCTAGCTAATCGACAATGAGCACGTCCCATATCAAATGAAAGGTCCTACTTTGCAATTCAAGTCAGTTGTAATAAGAGGGAAGTGGCGAGGCATCAAAATACAAATACCATACCAATATCCGTTCAAATAAAGTCAATAATAGTATATTTCTTGTCTTAGAACCATGCTCTGGGGCACGATATTGAAAATGTTGCTGGAAATATTATTATTATTAGCAAAGTTATAGTAGGTCTGACAATTTCTCCTATCTAGGGTCGAAAATCACAACCGATAACAGCTACGATGATGAAATCCGCGCACGGTTGTTGTCAGCCAACAGAGCCTATTTCAGCTTACAAAAACTGTTCCGCTCGAAACGTCTCACCATAGGGTCAAAGCTCTTACTGTACAAGACTTAGCAAGAAAAATTGCCAATTCTTGGCCGCGTTCGAGAGAAGAATCCTCCGAAGAATTTTTGGCCTCCTGGATGAGGATGGACGATTCCGTAGCCTACGCAATGACGAAATCTGTGAGCGATACCATGACCGTCCGGTTGTGGATAAAATCCGGCTCAATAAGTTACGGTGGGCAGGTCACGTAATCCGTATGGATGAGGATGATCCCACCCGGAAAGTCAATAAGGGCCATATCTATGGTAGAAAAAGAGGACGAGGCAGACCCTGCCTAAGATGGAGCGATGGCGTATCGATATCGAATTGGTGGACCTCGGCGCAAAACCGGGATGTCTGGAGTTCCTTATTAAGGCAGGCCTAGACCGGATACCGGTTGTTGCGCCGTTGATGATGATGACGATAGTAGGTCTGTTTCATGTAAATTTTCTGTAACCTATGGCATAGAATATCAATATCACCCTAAAGTGAATAGCCTGTTCGTGAAAGTACCGATCGAGCCCTTTCATTTGATACTCCTCACGGGTACATTACCTGAAAAAAATACATCCTCCTTTTGTATGTAACTCCACCTAAATTTATGTCACCCACTGTATAGGTGGGATTCCATAGTTCCTATGCGTCCACCAAATTTGTATCGGTGTAGCTATTTTGAAGAACAGTGTGTGTGACAGGCTCGATTTAAATAAGGTTATGTGCTACATAAAGCCGTAAAAAGCTATTGACCCCATTGTTGAATGGACCAAGAAATGGAAAAGAAAATCAAACGAGAGAAAATCAACCTACATTAACTTAACAAACAAACAAGTCGGGAAACCGGAAGCTAGGCGCTTCAGGTATGAAAGGTTTTGTTTGTTTCTTTTGTGAGTATATTTGAGTGCAGAACTATCTCATTTGTCCGTAGCCCGTTATGTATATGCATTTAGCATGTCAGACTACTCACTTTAGTGTGATGTTGATATTTAGTTGCAGTAAATTTACAGGGTAAAGTCAACTTTGAGTTACTGTAACTTTGTTAGTAATAGTATGATTTTGATCAAACTTGGGGATAATATGCTCCATATTATATTCTATACTAATACCAACTTTTATAACTCTGGGATAAACTTAAGGAGGGTTTTGACTGAATTTTTATAACTCTGGGATAAACTTAAGGAGGGTTTTGACTGAATTTCCCTAAATATATGGTAATATACAATATTATTATTAACTTAATTTAAGCAGATATCGATATGGAAAGAAGAATGGCTCCATTAAAGAAATCATCACTTTTCACCCCTCCCCCTCCCCGCCTTTATAACAAATCTCAAAACTAAGAGGTTAAATATTGTCTTCTATTTGTAGTTAATTCTAAAATTCATAGACCAGTAGCTTATCCCAAACTGCAATTTTATTTTATTGTGTATATATATTTCGGGAGCAACTTACTCCCTTAATCAGTACAAAGCTTTGTAGTAGTAAAGTATAAAGTATAAAATAACAATACAATACAATAAAATAAAATTGTAGTTTGGAGTAAGCTACTGGTTTATCAATCTCAAAATTAAGACCGGCTTTGAAAAGTACTAGTCGTGACGTTTCATTTGATACCCAACATGACTAAATTCGGTGAAAAAAAATTTTACACCCCCCTAAATCCCAACGTAGAACGATATCACTCACTGCATGTCTGGGTGTTCACAGTTCCCACCTTCTCACCAAATTTCATGTCAATCGGTATCGCCGTGTCTGAGAAAAGTGCGTGTGACCGACAGACAAGCAGAAGCACAAACAGACAGGCAGGCAGACATTGAACCGATTTCAATAAGGTTTTCTTTTGCAAACTAAGGTCTTCAACGGACAAGATGTATCACATGCGAATGAGGTTAAATATTTAGTTATGGCACTCAATGTTGAGCTCAACTAGAAAAGATATATTATAAAAAAGGAAGAAAAGGTAAATACCATATACAGACAGATGTATTTGCTGTTGAGAAAAAATTTCCAGCTCGCCGTCGCTCATGTTGCTAATTTACAAGCAGATTTCAAACCCCTTATGGTCGTACGGCATACAACTCTGGGGCTATGCCAAAGCAAATAGCTTGGTAGTCATACCAACGTTTGAAAACAAAGTGCTTAGAAGCATAGTGGATGCTCCGTAGTTCATTCGTAACGAATATCTACATAGGAACCTGCAGTTAGTAAAGTTATTAAAGAGCATTTGATTAGGCATAACCAGCTGTTACATTACCATAAAAATAACGAAGTCCAAAAGTTGTCAGATACTTCAAGAATGACGGGATGGAAAGAGTAAAGACATAACGGACAAACTACCTAAGGACATAAGCGAGGAAAAGCTAGTTCCTCAGTAAAGATAATGAGGTTGACCACAGGAAAAAATCTGCAAAGAAAGCTGTTGAAAGGGAAAATCTCCTAGCTTGTCGGTTATCTCACACTCCCAAGACAGGTGAACCCTGGGGTTACTCTTTCGAATATTTCCATCTCTTGAAAAATGATTTTTTTTAACAAACAATACTCGGAGCTTAATCTGAATGATAGCGCCCTTTAAGGGGGTCATCCCGTGTGTCGAATCCGGGGAATCGAATTTTTTTTTGGCTTCAATTGTATCTAGATATAGTGTAGATAGTGTAGAATATGTGGGCAAAGTGATTTTTTGATATTCGGAGTCGTTCGGAAATTATAGTGTCCGAATGGCGTTCGAATGACTTCGCTAAAAGGACATGAATTGAAGACAAAGCTGTACATGTGTTTCTTGAAGAAACTTAAGTTATATGGACTAGGTATAGCAAATTAATGGTCAGTTAAGGTTTTATGGCTAAAAATCGCATTCTGCTTTTTAAATGCGATTTTCTCGAAACTGAATGTTGAAAATCAGCTGCCACCATAGCCCTAAATCTACCCAACCAAATTCTTTGAAATTTACAGGACTAATTCAGAACATATTTCTACGGTCCGCAAACTAGGATAATTGCGATTCATTCAGTAGTGAGAGACCGTGAAAAAACAACAAAAATCGGAAAAAAAGTTTAACAAGGCACCAAAAATTTAGATTTCAATATTTTTTAATAATCCTAAATTGCACGTTAAAATGCCGTTTACTTTTTTTTCTTTAAGATGATCGCAGCGCCCTCTAGCGTTGCAGCAGAAAACACCTTTTTTGGAGATGAGTGTATAAATTGCCCTGTATTTCAATAACGAACTATGCGATCGGGCTGGAAAAATTACTTTGCACGCTCAAGATATTAACATAGATATGGTGAAAAGTTCGTATTTGTATCTTCATCCAATTCTTCACAAAAAATTTCTAAAAAAAGCCAAAACAAACGGCCATTACACGGGATGACCCTCTTAAAGTTAAAGACAGTTACGCTCCCTTAGGCACAGCTTTATCAATTGTTGCAAAACGCACGTTACTCGTCAGATTTCACGTAAACTGAGTTTACATTCAAGCAAACAAGATCCGAACTATTAAAGTCTCAATCCTAACAACCGAATTATGAACAAAATCATTAACCATTAATCTATTATTCTTTTTGCTTAAGGATTATACTTCTTGGTCTGTACTATTTGGCTGAAACTTTTGAAAGAATGCTGGGATTTCAGTCGCTTAAACATGTATCAACATATGCTGGATATTGTTTATTGTAAGATTCTGAGCAAAAATAGAGAAGATCTGCAAGTTAAGATGAATAGAATTTAAACTTTTCTTGCAATGCTAACTTACCACTCTACAAGTATCTTTAAGTACCTTTCATCTGACAAAACCAAAGGTTTTTGAATTAAATAAATTTGATAAGAGTGATTAAGTAAAATTTAGATTTGTCAATCTCCTCTTCAACATTTGCTGACTTTGAGAATAGAGTGCACGTGCAATGCCAGATATTCATAAAAAGTGAAAGTAAAAAAAAAAGACACGTGTTCATTAAATGAAATGTTTATACCAATTTTCAAGTTCTTGTTAATTGTAGAAATTCATAAGAAAAGTGCAGTTGGGCCTGTTCATGTGAATCTTAAAAAATATTTTGGCAATAAATTTGTCGTTAACGTGGTCCCATTCATTTGGGTTTTGCATTAGTGTGTTTGGTATTGTACCAGATAAATATGTTCCTTACTCTCTTCTCGAAGCTTATTTACATATATCTAAACTGTATAAAATTCAACTATAAACAATCACTCAACCTTTGGTTTCACTACTAAAACTTTCGCAAATGAAAATCATCCAGCAATTATAAGAAACTCGCAAATGGAAAGCGTCTACTATCTACAGACGGTGAAAGCAGGAATTCCAATGAAGCTCTGCTCAATGGTGGATTTCTCTGCATGACACGTGAGAAGTAAGATTTTAAAAAAATGTAAACAACGGACGAGTGAGTATGGGTAATAAAAAAAGAGTCGAATTTCCCAAACCGAGTCCTTTATATCTGTTTTTTTACTTCTATGTAAGAGATAATTTTGAACAAGCCATAGTTGGATATACCGAAACCCATAACTTATTTTTTTCTTTCACGAATCACATTTACCAATGGAAATGCATCTATCCCTCGGATTAGAAATCTCTACTTCATAACGAACAAAAGACTCTACCATCTTCTCCAGTGAAAAACAACCCTCATTACGACTTTGCTCCGAAGTATTTCGCAATATAATCTTTCAATGGCTGATAATAATGGTACTTGAGAATAATCATTTCGGGTAAGTTTCTAACTTGTGCGAGAGTCTCTGACTCGGATTCTAGGATAAATATAGCCGAAATGACCATGGTGGTGACGACAAATAAAAATGATGGAATGAAAGCATGAAGCAGACTAAATTTTCTAACGCTTTTAGCACTATTGGCTGCATTTTGCCGAATTACTGCTGAATTACTAATGGAAGTTTGCGATATATAGGAATCAGGCGCAGATGATGCTGCTCCAGATGCTAGTAACATACGGTTGTGTAGCGCTCCCGACGGTAACGATTGTTCTTTACGCGAGCCGTACTGATGATGTTTGGTCTGTTGCAGTTGATGCTGCTGCAATTGATGGTGCAAGCGTTGCGTATCAACGTATGTATTTGTCAAACCACTCTCGGTCGACGAATGTTCAAATGAATCTCGAAAATAATAATCCGATAATTCGGGATTGTTGGCATTGTCCAGAAGATTTGACGATGCTCTCCTCGCCTCTTCCGAGACAGGCTCAAGTAATTGCATTGCATTGTCCGGATTATAGATATTCCCTATATGATCGGATGAGCAGTTGCCCAATGGTTCGGACATCGCCGAACGTGGTAGACTGCTGTATCCTGAATGATAATTGAGATATTGGTATTGATAACCTGAAATATATGAGTTACGTAATAGTTTACGGATTTGTGCTAGATCGCCTTGCGGACTGGACGGTGTGGCTGGAACGCTGCTAGCTTTCCTTTTGCTGGGCGACGTTGAGTTGGCCAGCTGTTGTTCACGCAGTGCGTTCAGACTTTCTGTTAGGATTTCACGTTCTGTTCTGCCACTGTATCTGAATTTTGTGCCCCATGAAAAGAAACCTCCGCCGGACACAACTGAAGCATTTTGACTATTTGGAAGCCTGAGGAGGAAACAAACAGAATTATTCTTCAAATTTTTATCTTATTAAATAACGCTAATGACAACTCATTCTGGTCATATCATTAATATTTCACGACTCTTGGTTCTTACTACACTAAAAGTAAAACATGATAAAATATGTCACTAAACAAAAGGAGGAAGCACATTTGAAACTAAGCTACTTGTGCGATATACATATTCAAAGGAGAGGAAAAAGAAGAAATTTGCGGTGAATGCACAGTAAATTTAAGCTCAGGGCTGCAGATACGAAAAGTTTTGTGGATTTTTTATGTAAGAATATTTGGGTACGCTATGGTTCCATTTGTACATAGTTTATTTGTATTTACTGCAAGAATAATGGAATAATGAAAATGTTATGGTTTGGGTGAAAGCAAAAAAAAAATTGAGATCACTAGTGCATTTCATTGACTCACTTGATATTATTTTTAAAAAGTCGGGAAACCGGAAGCTGGATGTTTGAGATATAAATGGTTTTGTATTTCCCTATGTGAGGAACTTGAAGTGCTTGGCAGTGAAGGTAGGTTAGGTAGTTTCCGAAAATGAATCCTGCACATTTTTACCCATCACTCATTCATTTTACAATTGTCACAAACGAGCAATCGCGACTACAACGATGGGTAGCAGGGAGTCGAGTTCGAGACGCCGACCGATATGGACCACAATATGTTCCGGGTTTAAAAACGTGAAATAAACAATTCTTGTAAATCAGTTAAAGACTTTGCTTTCTGTCTCGGCCCCTTTGACAGATCAGAAGTGGGATCTTCCTTTTCGGTTTCGGTGAATGCAAAATGCCGCGACAAAAATTCGCAATCGCAGATTTAACATGCCCGGTATTACGGAAGTTGCTGCGCGACCGGGAGTTGAGATCGGCCGGGCGGCAACCGGATTTAGTGAAGCGGTTGATCGACAGTGAAGGTAGCGATGAAATCGAATTGTCCGACAACGAAATCGAGGACAATGACGACGACCTTCGACAGACGGTTTCCGCTTTGGTGGAAAATGTGGCGTCAATAATGGCGGCCATTAAAAATGGCCAAGTCGGTGTACCACCCGTACCACCTGTTCCACCCGTTCCATCAGCTGTCCTACCCCAGGACGACGATGCTATTGCCGAAGCCCATCATCAACGCACACCATTCAATATTACCGCACCGACTCATTCAACGGCTTTCGGCGATATCGAGCCGACACTACGACGGCGCAACGAGACGATGACGTCAACTCGTCAACCGACCGCGGAATACGTATTTCAACCACGAGATGTTATCGGGATTCTACCAACATTTGACCCGCTCGACGATGTGTCCCCATCAGCCGAACAATTCATCGACCGAATTGAAAAATTGGCTCAGGTATATCACTGGGAGGAATACCTCGTTCTGTTTGCGGCTAAGTTGAAAGGCCCGGCTAAACGATGGATTGACGGATTGCAAACGACGTTTGCAACATGGGAAGAATTCTCCAAAGCGCTAATTGCAGATTTCCGCAGTCGATTTACGACAGAAGATATGCGACAGCGGCTCGATAGCAGCCGTCGCGCACACAACGAAACAACCGAAGAATATTTTTTCCGCGTCTGCGCAATGGGACGACGGGCGAAGCTTGACGACGAAACGATCGTGTATTACATACGACGAGGGCTTTGTATGAAACCATTACAAACTGCCATAGCCACGATGCATTTCAACACGCCAAGCGAAATGCTAGTGGCCATACGACGATTTGTAGCGAACGATCCGGGAACGAACGATAGTTCCAATAGCGTTCGGGGTGAACGAACGAATATACTCCGATCGCCGCCGCTGCGGAATGCTGCAAATCAAAACTCGAGGCTATGTTACAATTGTTTCGAAAGAGGGCATTTGTCGTTGAACTGTCCGAAGCCGCAACGAAGACCACGATGCGTGAAATGCAATAGAACTGGCCATGCGCAGAATGACTGCCCGACAGTCGCGCGAACAGAAGCCAACCGCCGAGAGACAATAAATCGTATAGCACAACACACAGACAACAAATTGCTAACGAAGACAGTGGAAATAGGCGACGATGAATTTGAGTGTATTGTGGACTCAGCAAGTAGCTGTTCTTTGATTAGACAGTCTGAGGCTCAACGAATTGGACAGATTAAACAATTCGAGCCAGCACAACAACTTAAAGGGTTCGGTGGAGCTGTATACCTTTGCAATAAGAAAATAATTGCAACAATCAGAATTGACGACGTGACACTGGAGGGAGTTTTGTATATCGTGGACGACAAGCAGATGGATAAGCCGATACTCATTAGAACCGATATTCTACTGCAAGAAGGTAGGTGCTGCACAATTCGCGGTCGTGAATTTAAAATGAAATCGGAGTTCGAGAACATACGAACCGGACCAATATCATCAATCGATAAAGAATAACTGTTTGAAGTATTGGAAAAATGGCATAAGTGTTTTTCTACTAATTTATCAACGATCGGTCGTTCAAATTCCACCGAAATGGAAATCCGTGTTACAACCTTACAAGGTTCCGTTCCCGAAGTGATTGAAAGTGGAAGAAATGATCGACGAGCTACTGAAAGCTGGAATAATTCGACCGAGCGAGTCGGAATATTCATCTCCGGTCATACTGGTCGCGAAATCAGATGGTACAGACCGACTTTGTATCGATTATCGAGCATTAAACGCGATTACAGTGAAGGAACCATTCCCAGTTCCCAGTGTGGAAGAGCAAGTGGCACAATTGGCCGGAAATTCCTTCTTTACTACGCTGGATTTCATTTCAGGATATTACCAAATCCCGATTGCCGAATCATCGAAAAAGTATACGGCTTTCGCCACTCATATAGGCCAATATGAATTCAACGTAGCTCCATTTGGATTGACCAACGCTCCATTCAAATTCCAAAGAGAAATCCGAAAAATCACATCGAGAATGAAACGACGAGTAGTATCTTATGTTGACGAAATCATCATACCGAGCAAAAATATCAAAGAAGGCTTGGAAGCGTTGGATGAGTTCTTAGGAATATTAGCGGAAATCGGTATGACATTAAATATAAAGAAATGTACATTTTTAGCGACCGAAGTATCCTCTTTGGGACATCGAATCACTAAGGAAGGTCTTCTACCCGGTGAAGTGAAAACCGATGCAATCCAGAAATTCCCAACACCTAGTAATCGAACCGAGGTTCGACGGTTTCTTGGACTAACTAGTTTCTTTCGACGATTCGTTCAAGGATATGCTCAGATAGCTTTACCGTTAACTCGATTGCTGAAAACGAAGGATGCGGAACCATTTACATTGACATTTCTTGAACAGGAAGCATTCGATACCTTACGAAGAGCTCTTTATCATCCACCGATTTTAGAGATCTACGACGTCAAGCGACAGCACGAAGTCCACACGGACGCGAGTTCGAATGGAATTGCTTGAGTGTTACTTCAAGAGAGCGACAACGGGTTAAAACCTGTCATGTACTTCAGTCGGAAGTGCTCGGAGACCGAAGCGAAATATCACAGTCATGAGCTAGAGGTTCTAGCCATAGTCGACACTGGAACGGTTCAGAATGTTTTTGATCGGAAAGAGGTTTCGTGTCATTACTGATTGTGCTGCAATAACATCTACGAAAAATAAAACGCCGTTACATCCTCACATTGCTAGATGGTGGCTACGTCTTCAGGAATTCGATTGTGAATACATCCATCGAAGTGCTGACCGCATGCGACATGTAGACGCTCTGAGCAGAGCACCCGTAGAGCCTCCAAACCCAACCAAGACAGTCGCCGACCTCGTCCTTAAGGTGGAACTCGATGAACACGATTTCTTGACGACCATCCAGCTGCAGGATATGAAGTTAGCAAATATTGTCAAAGTTCTTCAAGGAATGAGCCCTGAACAAGCGACACAGATTCGACGCGAATACGTTTACAAAAACAACCGTTTGTACCGCAAAGTTGACGATCAGTTGAGATTCGTTGTACCGATGGCAATGCGATGGAGAGTAGACGATGACATGGGACACTTTGCTGCGGAGAAAACTTTAGATCGATTGAGGAAAGATTTTTGGTTCCCGAAAATGAGAAAATATGTCAAATCATATATATCAGCATGCATGGAATGCGTGTACAATAAGACGGTGACAGGGAAGGCCGAAGGGCAGCTATACATCGACACTGTGAAACCTATTCCCTTCATGCGATTGTACCTGGATCATGTAGGACCACTGCCGAAGACGTCACGAGGAAATCAATATATCCTGGGAATCATCGATCCTTTTACTAAATTTACAGTCTTAAAAGCTGTCCGTAGCGTAAACACCCAGCCAGTAATACGAGCGTTGAATGAATTGACTTCGTATTTTGGGCTACCAGCTATTGTCGTCACCGATCGAGGCACGGCTTTCACTTCTCACAACTTTACCAAATACTGTAAATTAAACGGGATCCAACACATTCAAACAGCTGTTCGAACACCTCGAGCCAACGGCTCAATTGAAAGAATTAATCAAACGTTTTGCAAATGTCTTCGAGCCAGCTGTGTAAGCGATTCAGATTGGGACACAGCTATCCGCGACATCCAGTGGACTTTGAACAGCAATACAAATGCAACGACCAAATATAGTCCGAACGATCTCATATTCGATTTTCGATTGCGGGACGTTGTTCATAACCGTCTCGTACAAGCCATCCAAGATGAAGCGAACGATTCACAAGAAAGTATCGATATCCGACGGGAAAGGGCAACTAAAGCGATTGAAGCCGAGCAGGCAAAATGGAAGCAGCGATTCGATAGGCAGCGCAAGAAGCTTTCTCAATATCAGGAGGGTGATCTGGTCGTGATTACCAACGTTGCTCCTTCGACGGGGTTTTCTCGAAAGCTGGAGCCGCGATATCGAGGGCCGTATGGAATTTCGAAAGTCTTAAGGTTCGACCGATACGTCGTTGAAGATATCGAAGGTCTCCAACGTCGACAAAGGCGCTTTAATTCGGTGTTCCACGCCGAACATCTTAAACCGTGGTGCACAGCTGCACCTTTCCTCGACAACGATACCGATGGGAGCGACAACGAAGAAGACCCGGGGAACGTGCCCGGCCAGGAGTCCGATTTGTCAGGAGTGGCCGAACTGTCACAAACGAGCAATCGCGACCACAACGATGGGTAGCAGGGAGTCGAGTTCGAGACGCCGACCGATATGGACCACAATATGTTCCGGGTTTAAAAACGTGAAATAAACAATTCTTGTAAATCAGTTAAAGACTTTGCTTTCTGTCTCGGCCCCTTTGACACAATCTACATCTAAACTAAAATCTGATTGTGGAAGTACTTATCGAGACGAGGTATTAACCTCATATAGGTACGTGGAAAAAATGTACATTCCCTCTTTGCATGTATGGGGACCTCCCCCTCCCCTTTAAATTCCACTGTATGCGTGGGATGTTCCCATATGTCCATAACGTATTATTTGAATCAGTGTAGTCGTTTTGGAGAAAAATGCACGTGACAGACAGACAGTGAATCGATTTTAACAAGGTTTTGTTTTACACAAATTCCTAATAATGGAAAACTGGGTGAGTCAACTTGTTAAAAGGGGTGACATTGCCCAATTATGCTTTTCATATGAAAACGCCTTCAAATATTTCTTTGGCTGGTCACCTTGCTTAGGCGTGAATAAGACCACATTTCTTTTCAATCATCTTTTATTGAACAACGGAATGCCGTAAATGAACAGAAACATTGAAACAAACAAGAAAATCAAAAAAAAATTCAAAACAGAACAGTAAATCATTCATCAAACAAATAAATTAATTAACTCGTAAAAAATTTCTGTATGTCTTCCTTAATGAAGGTCCTCTTTCGTGTGTAGGCATTTACAACTTCAACACAATGCCAGAAAGTGGAATATTGGCCTTATCTGAGAGATTTGGAAAATAGAACAATTGCTTCCAAATGATCTGCGTGAATAAAAAAACTTCTACATCTCCATTGTTATACACATATATAAATTTTGCTACACAGTACTTCACGAACTTTTTTCAGGTAGTTTGGTGAAAACAAAGTTGCTACTTATGATTTAAAGATGTTACTCTTCTTCACCATGTTGCATGCTTGCTTCTTCAGGCTCAGCAGTCATCTTGCGCTTTCTTGGGGACGTGGGAGCTGAACTTATACTGACAGAAGTGGAAGTTGTATCGGCTGGCTGGTCAGCTATTTATTCATCACGACAACCGTCTTCAACAGTAACAGATCTGTTCGGTGGGTCATCGAGCTTTTTCCTACTGATTTTGGTGTCAGTTTCAGGTCTTCTGCATTTTTGCAAATAATATAGTAGTGAACCACTAATTCGACGAGAAACTTATATACCTTCGCCCTCATTCCTGTCGCATTTTGTAGCCTTGATAAAACTTGGCTTCTATACACTGGAATGATTCCGCCCTTCCAAAATCCTGATTTGAGGTTGGCTTGAATGTTTTCTATTATGACAGCTAACAGCGAAGTATACGGTGGATGCCCCTGCTTGTAAGAAGTAGTATTTTCCTCAAGACAAAAAAAGTGACATCTAATGACTGCAAGGGGGCAAACATACAAATGTAATGTTTTCGCGTTCACACATTACAATAACCTTTCAATTAATATGAGCACTCGATTATCCCCGTCAATGTTTTCTTACCACACCTTTATAGACGACTCCTCAAATGTGGCCGCATTGAACCCTCTACTCTTCAGTTCGTGCATAGTATGTACCAGAACACCCTCCTTCAATCCATGACTGCTACAAGCACTCTGTTCTATACACTACAAAGAAAAATAGTGTTTAACCAGTTCACCAGTTCCGTAAGTTCGAAAGTCTCAAATCTAAAATTTACCGCAGTGTATCTGCGCTGTAACCCTCTACGTTTCTGCGTGTTGGCCGACTATAGAAGACAATGAACGGCGTCTCGCGGTAATGGAGACGAAGATGTTCTATGGGATTAGCAACGTAACACGGGGATTAACGACGTAATCTGCGATCGATGTAATTACGAGACAGGCGTCTTTAATTATATATTCATGAAATTCGCGCTAATGAGGGATTGGTCTATACATCGAAATCAATATAATATAATCAATTTCTATACATCGAAATCAATCAATAAATCAAGTTGAGTCCCGATCCACAAAACGGCCTATGTAACCCCCCGGGACACCAAGCCCAGATACAAGTCATTTGAATGACGATGTCCAAATGAAGGTCCGTAGAAACTAACGCCTCTACCATAAGTTTCTCGATGATAAAACGCTGGCCAATTTGATAAGAATGCCAATCGGAAAACAAAGAGAGCTATCAGTGTTACCCGAGTGACCCATGACAGCAGACGAAAATGTTGCGTTGGACCAGTAACGTAACACGCCATGATCAAGACGAGGCAGCTCGGCTTATGAAAGGTTGAATAATAACGAGAATCACATCACCCACATCACCACATCACCCTTCCTGCTCACTATGGGATTAGGAGTCAAATCCAAATATACTGTTATGACATCTAAACGTTACAACCAAAGTTTTCATCAGGAGCATAAGCCCCCTCCCCCCGGGATTCCCTTTTTCTTTTTTTTTTAAACCAGTCTCTCAACATGGTAAACAATGGGATACCAGAAGCTGGCCGCTTCGGGTATATACATATACATACATACACATGTCTGTCTCGAGTAATTCACACTGATGTGCAAACAACTAACTGAAGCTAGAAAAGAAGAACTAAAATGTCTAAATTCTGTGGAAAAAAAATGTACATCCTTCTTCTCCAAAGTATGGGGAGCCTCCCTCAAACTCCACACAAAAAGTTGCCGCTTGCTGTATATAAAGGGATTCACAGATCACAACTTCTCACTAAATTTCATGGCAATTAAATCCATTTTAATAAGGTTTTGTTTCACACAAAACCTTCGTACCGTGTGCTTACTCAATTTACTATGTAATAAACGATGGCGAATCAAAAAAAAATAGTCGTGATTGCGATGGAACTCTAATATCACACATATATAAGAACAACAAATCTACAATCCATAATAAACCTATAATAACACAAAACATACAAATCTATACGATAAAGCAAAATCGATATACTTACGTAAAAAATAACATTTGCTCTATCGCACATCTCCAAACATATCTACATGCTGCGCCTGTAGGACACTTAAAGCCAATCGTGTGCTTTTTCTGAAAAAAAAAAGATTTTTTGGCTTTCATAATCATAATACAAACAAGTGAAAGTTCAAAGTATCTTACCGGTTCGCGACTCGCATCCGTATAGCTCAAATGGGCTATAAACATTTTTCCCTCATAATTTAACTTATGCACTTCTGGCCACCGAAAATGTTGTGCTCTTTTCCCCGACACAAATGTACTTATACCCGAATAATTTATCCCTAAGTACAGCTGTGTTCCACGATGATCTTTCACAGGATGAGGATCAACTCCATAAGTTTCTAATCCGCGTGCGATCCCCATGAATTCGTCCATAGCAACAGAAGGTTCCTGACCAGGTTCTCGTTTCTTGTGTAGTTCTATGACTTTTTTCTCAAGGGCGTCAGTTTGACGAAGTGCCAGACGCAGCGATGAAACATATTCGCCAGTGTGAATTTCAGGATCAAAGTCACCCAGTTCCTCTAGATTTGGAAAGAAAATAGTTTCGAGTTTATCATTCTATTGGTTAGCATTTTGATAAATTCATCTGCATTTTGATAATTCTCCGAATTAACATGTTTGACCATTTTTGATGAAGTATAAACAAACCAAAACAATACGTTAATCATATTCAAAATTTCGAATTTTACACTTCATAAAAATGTGACCTTTGCTTCATATTCATATAATGAGTCGACAGAAATCCAAATAGACGGCTGGGAGCATACATATAATAATAAAACTCTTTTAAAGGTAATGATCCGTGACCCAAATTAAAAGCGGCAATTAGACACCCCCGGGCGCTTAATGACTCTGTTCTAAAGACTTTCTGATATTTTACGGGGTTAGGTGACTATAGTCAGCCGAAGAGTGATGTACTTTCCAGTAGAAATGATTTTTTTTACAACATTAGTCGCATTGTTCATTGGAGCCAGCTTAACTGCATCCCCTAGTGTTGTAAGTTAATTCTGCTTTGTTTTTGCATCTTACATAACTATTCGATGACCATTGGAATTACAAGTAAAACTATTCAATTCAGCTTCAAAATTTGAATTTATCGCCCAATCACCATGTAACCGAATTATGAAAAATATTTCAAATAACATTAGGGTTCAAGAAAAAATATTTAATGATAGTAAGCGGTAGAATCGATCTTCATTGAATTCCACTTTAGTTCTAAAATCAAATCTCATCACATACAAAATAATTCTATCGAATTCTCTTCCCAGAATCTCAAGGACTTCAAAGTGGAACGTTTCTCTCCATGTCGAAGTGAGATGGACTTCCTTGTATTATTCAAATGCATCGTCCCCAATCGGCCCATCTCTAACAAAGTCATCATGTCCGGCGCGATTGTTGTAAAGGAAAACATCACGCGTCCAATTGAATTGAAAACGAAAATAACCCGGTGCAACATGGATATGTCTTACTGTGTCAACTACGATACCCTCACTGTCGCAACAATGTGCAGCAAATTCATAGACAAGTTATCGCCTTGGTCCACTTGGGCTGAATCATTCGAGCCGCGCTTCCAATGTCCTTTGCTCGAAAACACCTACTCCACTGTAAATGCATCGCTCGACCTGACAGCTGTAGCAAAATTACCAATCGAAGGTTTTCACTGGATCTTGAAATTCGAATTTTCCGAACTCGCTACAGAAGAGGATGCTGCCAATTCGTCCGAAGTAACCCATAGGTCTCTGCTTTGTTTGGACAGCGATATTACAGTGCGAATCCCTAGAAGTAGCCGCAAGAAAAGCTGGTCCTCTCGCGTTTATAAAGATGCCAGTGATCCGAATGAAGCGACTCGTGAAATGATTATCAACTACTAACGTGCGTTATTCACTCAAACGTGACAGTTTATTTTGGTTTTATTTTTCAACAACTAATCTGAATATCTCACCTTGAACAATCAATGCTCCCAGGGCTGCAGCTTCTCCTGTCGAACAATACAACCTTCCATGCCTCAAATCCCTTTTCAACTGTTGATACAACATAAGCCTTCCATTTCCAGCCAATCGAAACGGATCGGCTGGATAAAATTTTACACGAAATGAAAATAAAATGGGATCGACATCTGAAATTGCAAAATTGTTACTCCACAATTTGGTTAATAAAAACCATAACACGTACCTTTCATTTGTTTTATTATTGACTTGGCCAAATCCAACCAGTGCTGCGAACATAATATAGAATTGAACTTAATTAATTTCAGGGAAAACTGGACAAATTTATAGAAACATATTGAAGAGTCACTGGGTAAAAAATAAACCGTTGAAAGGGGGAAATTGAAAAGAATGGTTAAAATGTGATAGTTTGTGTAGCTGGGAAGAATCGGGAATAGCAGGTCTACCTCTGTGTCGAAAAATTTAATTAAAATTTCGCGAGGTGGCCGATTCGCGCATGTTGGTACTACTGTTAGTGACATATGTTGCTTATAGTAAGTGCCAAACTCCATGTCAATGTCATCATTAGTTATATAGTTACGCTTGCACTTTCTAAATGACAAAAAACAAATTTGGCAATTTTCGCAATGTCTGATTTTTTCAGTAAGGAAGTACAGTTAAGTCCTTGAAGGTTTAACGTGAGCACCTGTCTTGCGACTTAATCCCACGGTCTTCTTAAGACACGGATTGATTTTGTGACCACAATCAGAGCCCCGCTGAGACAAGCAACAACGATACCAGTCTATACCAAGTGCATGGCTTAGCATTCATACTGGTGGATGCAAGACCTACTTAAATCTCTACCGAACTAAGGAGTACGGCACCTGTGTTGAAACGCAACACCACGTCGAGGCCCGAAGGTCTCTTCTCGTTTGAGCATAGCTACAACCACCATGAAACTCCCACTAGGGGGCCAACCGCAAACAACCGAGCTGTACTCATATACGGCAGGAAATCTCCCGAAGTATATGAGTCCAGAGGCTACCCCGGTTCTCATGGTACCAGTATA
Organism: Hermetia illucens; assembly: GCF_905115235.1. Taxonomy (NCBI): domain Eukaryota; kingdom Metazoa; phylum Arthropoda; class Insecta; order Diptera; family Stratiomyidae; genus Hermetia; species Hermetia illucens. The sequence goes on along the minus strand of NC_051851.1, from coordinate 117,010,404 downwards.
CCCCTGGTAAGGTTTCGTGACCAATTTGCCACTTCAGATGCGTCCTCGTGCAGACTCAGGTCTGATCGCCCTGATTAGGTCTTTGGAGCATTCGCCTACTGAATCACGGCCGGCAAACCAAAGTGATTACAGCGTCTCCCGGTGCCACCACTATGGAGGTTCTCCTCGACCACTTGGTTTTGGTTTGACCGATAGGGTTGCCGCCCCATCTTCCTCGCCGCCACCTCTGAGCACCAGCACCAGGTGACAGGTGGAACTGGTCTAAATGTCGGCAATGATTGTGGAAGTGGAGGATGAGCAAATTCTTCAGTTGAAATCTGCTCGAAGTATTCTCGCCACCTATCCGTTGCGGCTCAACTGTTGGTAAGTAAAGTACCGTTCTTGTCATTAACGCAACAGAACCAAGGTAGAAGGTTTATTTTCACGTTATTTTTCTAGATTTTTTTTCTTAATTTGAAGAATTACTTGGAATTCAATCAAATCTGGACATTATACACACATTTCGAATCACCTTTAAGAATTTTTTTGAATAATTTAAGTGAAAAATAAAGTAACAGGGAATTAGTCCGATTAAGATCGTAGAGTTCTCCAACTGTAGGACGTACCGGCTCCAATTTTTATCTGAACCCAAAAGAGATTTAATTTCACAACTAATTTTCTAAGAATATTAACCAGAATGCAAGTGAAAAGGAGCTAAATCAAATATTGTAGCTGTAGGAAAGAAATATCCGAAAAATGGTTCGTATTCTTGATAATTTTAGAAAACATCATACCTCCAAATTTCACAATTATCGGCGTTTGAAATTTTAACTACATACTCTATACACGTGTGGCTATCGTCCTTATCACAACCAAGTTGAAACTTAAAATTTTGCACTTTCAACTAAATTGACCACGCATTGATCGAACGCCGCCACCTCTCAGCCTTGATGAATGTCAGAATATATAGGGAGGCCAATATAGACTCGGATCACTATCTCGTTGGCATGGTGCTCCGAGCTCGAATAACAGAGAGTTAACACTGAAGCCATCCACAACACAGCCCTCCGCGACACCTATAAGGTAAAATGGATGCCGCAATAACCGCAGTCAACAGAGGACCTGGAGATGAAGCATCAACAAATGATCTTCACAACCACCTGAAGAACGTTATCATCGATACGGCCACAAACATATTTAGCCCCAGCCGCAAAAGGAGGCGGCTGATTTGACGATGAAAGTAAGCTAGCAACGGAACGGAGGAATTCCGCATACCGAGTAATGTTGCATTCTCAAAGAACTCGGGCACGCGCAGAGACATATCACGAACTCCATCGAGCAGAGAAGCAACTTCACAGACGGAAAAGGAAGCCTGGGAGAACCAACAAGTCTGTGAACTAGAAAAGTACAGGGAGCAATCGCACCAGGCGCGAAAGTTTTACCGACAAATCAGCAGGATAAAGCGTTATACACCCCGATGCTCATCTTTCCGAGACAAAGAGGGAAATCTGATTTCCGATAGAATGGGCATATTGGTGCGATGGTTTGAGTACGTTGATGAGCTACTGAACAACCAGAACATCGGCGAGTTGGAGATCCCGCAAACTGAAAACAACGGACAAATACTGCCTCCACCAAGTTTAGGAGAAACAGTCCGTGCGATTCATCGGCTAAAAAATCATAAGTCGCCAGGAGCCGATGGAATTACAATCGAATTGGTTAAATATGGAGGTGACCAATTACACCAAGTGGTTCATCGACTTGTGCTCAAGGTATGGGACAGCGAATCAATGCCTGACGATTGGCAAAGAGGCATTCTCTGTCTCATACAAAAAAAGGGAGATATCACACAGTGCAACAATTGTAGAGGTATCACGTTGCTGAGTACCGTCTATAAGATATTCTCCGCTATCTTGGTAGGTCGGATAGCCCCATACGCTCAGAACATCATTGGCCCATACCAAAGAGGCTTCACTCCAGACAAATCAGCAACAGATCAGATTTTCTCTCTACGGCAAGCGATGGAAAAACTGTTGGAATATGGACAACAGTTGCACCATCTATTTATCGACTTTAAAGCCGCCTATGATAACATAGCCAGGGTAAAACTGTACACGGCCATGAGAGAATTCGGTATCCCGCGGAAATTAATAAGATTGACGATTCCGTAGCCTACATAATGACCAAATCTATGAGCGATACCATGACCGTCCGGTTGTGGATAAAATCCGACTCAATAGGTTACGGTGGGCGGGTCACTTAATCCGTGTGGATGAGGATGATCCCACCCGGAAAGTCTATAAGGGCAATATCTATGGTAGAAAAAGAAGACGAGGCAGACCATGCCTAAGATGGAGCGATGGTGTAGGTCAGGATGCGAGACAGCTTTTAGGGATATCGAATTGGTGGACCTCGGCGCAAAACCGGGATGTCTGGAGTTTCTTATTAAGGCAGGCCTAGACCGGATACCGGTTGTTGCGCCGTTGATGATGATGATGAAATTTTGACTACATACTCTATACACGTGTGGCTATCGTCATTATCACAACCAAGTTGAAACTTAAAATTTTGCAACTTCTGACTTTTAAATTGTGTAAAAAAACAGCTGATTTTGCTAATTTTTTCTTCAGCCGTTGGTTATTTTCTTGCCTTTGCATAAGCAAATTAATTGAGGTAGGGACGATAGCTACTTGTTTAGCATCCTAAGACCAATTGAAACCGGAGATTTTCACCAACTCTGTTTTAAAGCAATATACACATATATCCTCGATTAACATCGATGGATAGATGCAATCTATGCCAATTTCTTGCACTGGAGCTTTCGCAGTCTCCAAGCTCCTCTTGCGACACTTGCATGTTGAAAGGTTCGAGCGGAATAGCTTTTCGTTTTTTTCTGTTATCAGATAGTGATCAATACCTACGTCAGCACGCATCAGTCTCTGCGTAAGCACAGCATACAATCATAAGAATTTGGTGGTTGCGTCCTATGTTTTAGAAAACTGGAAATGGAAAGCCGACCCAACAGGACTTTCCACGATGGTAAATTTGTTAGTTTTCATTTGGTCTTCTTCTAAATATGACATTCAAGCAGCATCCCCAGACATTTCAGTGAGTTAATTTACCGCTGATAATATTTCTTTTCATTGGAAAAAATCGATTAGTAACAACGCTACAATAGTCGATCCGAAAGCCTGGTTTTGAAGGGGAGAGGAATCGATCACTCTGAATGGCTGTACGCTGATTTGGACCTCGAAAATTTGTTTACCAACACTCTACAAATTCAGAGCGTCCATTATTAGTGAAAGAGTCGGACCTCAATACCAACAACATTCTGTCATTATTGACTCGGTAGCTGTAGGACATAATCGACTCGGTAGTTGTAGGACTCATTATCGACTCGGTTGTAGTACAAGCAGCTAGAGGCCAAAGAAACCTCTTTAGTTACTATATCGATTACGCCAAGGGCTTTTGACAGCGTCGCGCACGGCTGGATAATCGATGTCGTACGTTTACGTCGTATTGATCCCAAAATAATAAAGTTTTTGGCAACAGTCATGTAAGGGTGGCGTACCACCTTATCAGTGAATTCATTTGGGGTACCAACACCTCTGATTTTGTATGGCTCTGAACTACTGGCTACTGAGTGATACTAAAGGGCATGGTCTACAAGCTAAATGCTGGTACTGATGACCACCTTAGAAGTCTGTTGCGAATAGTAGACATATTTATCCGTGATATTCCGATGGAATTTGGATTAGACAAATGTCGGATCCAAACCATTCGCAAAGGTCATCACGAATCACATACCTGACATAGCATTGGTAATTACCACATCGAAGCTATAACCGAGACAGACTTCTACAAATACCTAGGAATTCTGCAAGGAACCCATACTCGAGTTGGTGATCTTAAGGGTGCTTTACTGCCTGAATCCCTGCGAGTATAAAGCTATTACTGAAATCGCATCTCTCGGGGAAGAATAAAGTAAGCGCATTAAATATGCTCGCAATCCCTGCATTGACGAAAACCGATCTGGAAAACGTCCAGCGGCGGATATGGACTACTATGTCCAAATTTCGATTGGATCATCCAAACACTGCCATGGAGTTGATGAACCTGTCTCATAATATCGCAGGCAGGGGCGTGGCGTGGCGGCATAACAGCATCACCTAGGCGCTTATTTTTATAGTGAAGAGCAGGTGAGCTGCTTGCAAGTGGCTGTTTGTAAGGAAGACTGTGTGCTAACCCCACTTAACTTCAAGAATTGATCTTGATTGAAATCACACCAGGAGCGGATCAACGAATGGAAGTTGAAGGCAATTTACAGCAAACACCTGAATTGCCTTTGGCAGCTATTTGTCGAACAGATCTTTGAACAAGTTTCTGCTGAGACGGAGTTATAATACTTTTGTGTGCCATTCAGGACAACATGGTCACCACCCGAGCTTATAATAAGATCATAATTGAAGAGGATGTGGTGAACGACCAGTGTAGAATGTGTGGTTCGTTAAAGTCGTTGGACTCTCTCATTTCTGGGTGCATTGCCACTGATGTATGTAAGGTGATTCAATAAACCTTGCATACAAGCTTCCAGGGAGTTCTCGACAAACTCTCCCGCGGGCCACCACCACTAGAGCCTCTTTATATTTATTTTTGACTAGGTAGGATCGTTCCATCGGAAAAAATACAATGAATAAAGACTTTTTCATATAATATCTAGTTTTTCCTGTGTTTTTAGACATTTAAGATAACCAAAATGGAGGATTTATCACAACTTCATGAATGATATACTTACTCTTTGCTTAGTGCTATCAACATATCGAAGACCAAAATAATCCTTTTCGGCAATGTCTAACTGCTCGCAGACATATTCAAGAAGAAAGCATCCTTTGTGATTCGGCTGTAAAAAAAAAGAAAAAATTAAAACATTGATTGATATATGATATATATCCACCGATTAATTTAATATGACTTATAAGACCCTTTTTCACCCCTCTATGGCTCTTCCTTCATAGTGCTATTTTTTTCTATTTTATTTTAAATGAGGCTGTGCTTCAGTTTCATTATTATCATACTTAACGATCTGCAAGACTACATCCATGAAGACCTGGATTCGAACCCAGGGCAACGAGATCTAGAGGCTCACGCTCAAGTAATCCAACAATTGTGCGGTCAGATAATTTATTATACTTACATCGATTATTCGTATTTCAAGCCAGTTCGTACAAATTTGCCGGCCCTCAGAATTAATTTTCTTTATTTTGCCCTCCCGATAATTGTTAATCCCGATATTTCGTACCAAATCATCAATCCCTTGACTATACGAATTATCAGCATTCTATTGTATATCTTGGAAATTTACTGAAAGTTCCCCTTAAGCCCACTCGATCGATCGATTTAGAATTGGATTCTGATATCTTCGAACGCTTACACTTACACGATCATCCAGCTTCAGTTGAAATTTCAGCTGTACAGACTGGATATGCTGGATCTAATATGGTGGGACTTTGGGAAGCGTTCCTCTCCCTTCCCTGGCACTGTGCTATTGTACTTTAGTAAGCCTAGCGGAAGTAAATGTGAATCCGATGTCGGATTAATGCTTACCGCATCCGCTATGCGCACCGAACTTTCTTCTTCTGAGAATAGGTATCAGCCAGAATGAAGAACATCTGGTCCATAATAAGGAACATCTCCGTATTGTACTTTATGCACTAACGGAGACCTCTAATGCCGAGGAGAAGGAGTCTTTCTATGAGCAACACAATATGGTTCAGGAGAGACTTCGTAAAAGTGACGTTGTAATCATGATGGGTGATGCGAAGGCGGGGTCTGACAACACCTTGCGTGAACATGTGATTGGGAAACACGGTCTTTTGGACGGTAATAAGAAGGATGAGAAGTTTATGACTTTCTGTAACTTCCACCGCCTCGCCACTAGCGACACTCTATTCGAGCACGGGGTCTGTCATAAGGTCAGTTAAGATTCAACTGATCAACAACGTATATCTAAACGGATCGACTAAAACGCGATCAGCAATAGATTTAGAAGTTGCCTCCTGGATATGCGCAATAAGAGAGGCGCTAACATCGCCCTTCGCTTTCACAGTACGACCACATCTTCTCACAAGAATGGAGAGCATGGGGCAGTCATCGAAAAGGCCTTTTTCCCTAGCGCAAGTCAAATTAGTGCTTACGTCCTTAAAGCACAATAAGATCTACCTGACTACTAAAGCATGGAAGCAAATCGACGTGTAAAGTCGAGTAAAAGCTCTTATTGATGCGCTTGAGCAGCGAAAATAATGAACTTGACCCCAGTATCGCGGTAAATCTAAAAAACTTAGCTCCAAAAGGGAAGTGGTCTCGGAGGCAGAAGTAGTCGCAAGTCTGTTATGTTATGTTAACGCTCGATTCCCTATCCACGATGAGGCGTTGGTCAATTTATATTTCGTATATCTATGTAATAGCGCTGAATTTCCCTTCGCATCTTTGTCCAAAATTTAGAAATACAGATATCTCAACATCAAGCTGAGGTCATTCCGTGCTAATGTTCTTCCTGTGAGGTTAAATGGGATGAGAGCAGGAACAGTGGAAATCTGCTAGCTTTCGTCAACAACTGTCTCGACCACATCTTTGGTCTTAATCTCGCCTGACGCAATGTCGAACAAAGAGCTGTGTGCAGACCAGGTACTCGTAGACATGTTGATTGGAGGTCGCTGTTGCTGCCATTTCAACGGTACAATATTCTGCCCATTAATACAATTAGAAACAGAAATATTTCCCTATCATAAAATTTCGAACAATTCGTTGGGGGTTAATCTACTTCGTTTAGTCTTCTTGTCTTGTTATTGTCTTTTTGATACATAGCTAGACGAGAGAGCACACACATACCATCAGTGCAGCTCCTCCTCCAGCTCCTCTAGACAAGACAGCATGAAAAACGTTACCGATAACGAGAAGAAAAAGTATCGGTGACAAAACGTAACCTTATTGAACCAAGTTCTCATTTTGCGTCGTCATTTGTCTCTCTGATAATAACCATTAATTTCCTCAGACTGCACGTCACTTTATATGATTATGACGTCATACACGCCTTATAGTGTGATTCAGGTGAAATATAAAATTTTGACTTTCAATAACTTTGTTAATATAGTTGAATTTCCTTCAAACTTTCCAAAATTGTGTATTATATTATTACTTATAACGGTGCTTATACTTTTAGTATGAACTTAAGAGGGTTTTCGGCTAAATTTCGTAAATATAGCAATATCCGCGATTTTTTTTTCAGATTTTTCAATTGAACGAGACTTGCTATACTGTACTTACTCCCCTATATTTAACGCAGAAATAAGATCAGTGTCAAAAAATACCAATTGCGCCCTTTCTTTTGATACTTCAAATGACCATATTCTGCAAAAAAAAAATTTACACCGCCCTCCCGCATGTATGGAACGCCACACAACTTAACACAAAATGGTGCTTCTTGCTGTATGGAAATGGATTCACAGACCACACGTTCTCACCGAATTTCGTGTCAATATCCTTAGCCGTTTCCGAATAAATCTGCAGTGATAGACAGACAGCTAATGCCGCCAGACTATCGCTGGACATCACGACTCGTCAACAAACTTTTTTACACTCTATGTCGATCAATTTCCGTAGTAAATTTTTCTTTTCTTATAAGAACTATTACGTGCTTTTTAACATAGATATCAACCACCAACGAATCAAGAGAGTGCGACATCCAAAATATGAACATTTCAGAAGCGGTCGGATGGACGACAAAGAAAACTATGACTTCCATTCTCCGCAACAAACCTCCGCGAAATCCAGTAAGGACACCGAAATGCTAATTATGTAAGTACGATGGTGTGCTACGGCAAAATGAAAGTCAGTGCATTCAAATTGAGCTCCTGACAAAAACGATAGACGAACTTGTCCGTGAAATTCCTGCAATCTATGCTGACGGCAATATTCCCCGCTGTTAACGAGGAACATCACACTGCAGCAGAAATGCAAAGTAATTTCGTCATCCCGTCCATGGCGGCAGGAGCCGACGAGTGAATCAAAGGGGGCACCTGGAGCGGAGAAGAGGTCGTCAATGAGAAGCAACAAGAAGACTAGTTTAACTTCGTCTGTAGACGGGAAAGAAATGAGCAGCGACAATTCGTTGGAATTAAACCTATCCTTAACTTATAAAGTATTGTCACATTTAACTCGGAGTGCATGATTTCATAAAAATACGCATAACGTGAATTTCACCAGATATAACATTGTCCGGAACGATAATAATTCCAGGCTGCCGTCCTAGTCCAAAATGAGTATCTTCTTGTGGAGGTCACCGTCGAGAACCTACCAGATTCTTCCACAGCGGCATGAATGGTTGAAGCAACCGATGGTAGACGGATCGTGATAGTATCCATCTACATCACATCTAACTCTAACACTCAACAACTGTGTCATAATTTAGAATTTTTGGGCAATCTCCGGTTACAATCAAAATACCTCCTTCTTTTTGGCGGCTCAAACTATATCTTCTAGGGTAACAAGGCAGACAATAAAAATAGAGAAATCCTGCTTAAATGGATCAACGATCTTTTTCGCTCACCAATAAATACAAAAGGGGGTCTTACCAACAATCAGATTCTTCAGTCACCCAGACTGGGGAATATTTAAATCAACCTTAGAGCATTAGCTGAACTAAAAACAAATCATAACCCGCAACGCGAAATCGATGAAGCTATAATTTTAGCTATTTATCCTATTAACGATGAACATGCTTATCATGTTAAGAGTAAAATTTTTAAAAAAGTATGTGGGAGGAACCTCAAACGCATCTGCCGCAATTATGGAAATAAAGCCAATACAGAATACAAACCATTGCTTTCCTGAATTAATTGATTGAGTACTATTATCCAGGAAATGATGGCGAATTTCCACAACAACGAATTAACGCGGAAATTATCAGACATAAAACCCGCCCTAATATGTTTCAGAACATAAACAGACTGACGGATAAACACAGATCCCAAAGCTTCGTTCTTGCTAAGAACAAGGAACCTGTCTGTAGTGACGCTAGAAAAACGAAAGGTCTTGCGGATCCTTTTAAGACTCGCCCTACTACCCTTGTAACGATCTAGCTTTAACTGCGATTGGTGAAATAACACTCAGAAAAATCCTCCCTAAATACTCCCATAAGTGACGATTTCCCCCCCCAGTTAAACAAGTTTTTCACAACTCACAACCTAAACAGCAAAAAATCAATCAGACCTGACGAGATTATAAATTTCATTTACCCATATTCTCTTAAAATTTCTCTTTAAAGTTTTCAATCCTGCCCTTGTTCTTATTCAGCCTTTGTCCCGTTCAGAACCCTGGTCGACTCGTTTTGATCGGTTGCGCCATTTCGCTTAGTCGAAAGCCTGATATGGATGCAGTCGCCAGGTACAGTGTATCAAGCCACCGTTGCTGAAAGCTGATACGCTGTGCATCAAGCCACCTTTGCGTTATTTCCCATCATGTTCAGATCAATCTTGCTAAATGAATTCTCGTTAACGCGAATTACATGACCATACCATCAAAGACGCGACTTTCGCAATTTTCCAACGATCAACCTCATATCGATCGCGGATATCTTCATTTATGTCAATCACAAAGAACGCCCATTTTGGAAGCAATTTCATAACACAGTTCACCATTCACATTCACATTCCAAGGTATTCAAATCATTCAGTTCTGGGTAGGTCAATCCCACAGATAGTGATAATCCTTCTTTCATTAGGATTGGTAGTCAAAAATCCTGTTTTGTAAAGATTCAATCTGAGGTAGTGTTGCACGAGACGATCATTCCATATTTGAGTAAGTTGCTCGAGATGAGATTTTCTATGAGACGCTAGGAAAACATCATCTACATAAAACGTATATAGAGCGCTAGACGTTCAGTGTCCCATGGGTCAGTTCCCTCCGAGCTCTCGAAGCGAACGGTCATTAAGAGCAGAGCTGAACAAGAATCCAGAAGGAAGTATACGTTCTGGACAGTGGTGTCATTCACGTCCGAAAAAGGGTAACTATTATAAGAACATTAAATTAAAAAAAATATTGTTACATTCCAGAGCTGCTGCGCACAACAGCAAATACGGGCTTGGGGACAGAATGTCCGCCAAGAGGTGTAAGATGATACACCCCGAGGAGATGTCATCGGAAGAAGAAGGCAGCTCCCCAGGGCTGCAAACAATGAACGCGACCCTCCTCGAAAAAATCGAGGGGCTAAAGCAAGAAAAGGCTGCGATGGTCCAGCAGCTAGACTGTCAGCTAAAAATTATAAAGCGGCTAGAGGATCGCTTGGCATCCCTCGAAGGGAGGATGTCAATCGCAACGTCGGAGCAGCAGCAACGACAACATCATCGTGAATAACGGCAACAGCAACATGAACAACAACAACACGAGCAACAGAGATGTGCGTCGTCATCCAAGAAGAGGAAGGCGACGAGTTCAACTTCGTCCAGCGGAGGAAAAAGAGAAACAAAGAAAAGGTGAGTGTAAGTAGAGCTAATGCCCCTCCGGCAAACCCTCAGGCACCCTCCCCCCAGGCTACCCGGGTATAAAATTAATGTTCCTCAATTCTTGAGGATATTAAAAGAGAAAGGGTTAAAAGCAACCCTAAAAAATACGAGGGCCGATAGGACCCTCATTTTTGCTCAAAGTCTTGAGGATCATGCAGCGATCTTCAACCTTATTAAGGAAAAGGGACTGCATGCCACGACCAGTACCCCTCCATAGAGAGACTGACCCGGCTGACATAATGCGCGAACTCAACGAAAAGTACCCGCACCTAAAGTTGAAAAGTGTTTCAAATCTAGTCACGCGAGCCGACAAACTGGCCCACAGCCTGAACCCGGCGCTTCCATTGAAGTCGCAATCGGGGCTGTTCATGGCTACTTTCGAGCCAGAACAAGATCTAAACGAAGCATTTAAGGTGAAATATATCCTTCACCAGAAAATTTCGCTTGAGAAAGTCAAGCCGTTTCAAGAAGTGCAGTGCTATAACTGCCAAAACTTCGGGCATATCGCCATCAATTGCTCCATCGTACACCGGTGCGTGAGGTGCACGAAAACCCATGTGCGAGGGGAATGCTCAAATCTCACCGCAGACAAACCGACTTGCTGCAATTGCGGCCAGTGCGGACACCCCGCCAACTACCGCGGATGCCCGGCATACAAGAACATGGTTGCCAGAAGGGAAGCTGGCAGGGCGAAAAAAAATGTCGAGACCATGAAAGCCAAACAGGCGGTGACTCAGATGTCACAAAGCTTAGCCAAACCGGGCGTTTCTTACGCTCAAGCAGCTAGGAATACTCTCCCTAGAGCTGCAGCCCCTCAACTCCTCTTACCCAAACAACTAGGAACACTATTCCTAGAACTACAGCCCCTCAAGTCCCTCAAGGCAACAAATTGGCCTTCCAAAACTTGGCCTGCAAGTCAGTCAATACTTGACTATTTTCTAATGTCCGCAGACACCACTCTCACACTGCAGGTGTTAACGTGCAAAACTTTACCAGGGATGTCCGATCACTTCGCAGTTGAACTTATACTTTCGCTAAACTCTCAACTGCAAAATCGAGTACCCAGTGCAATAAGATCATTCACCCATACTAACTGGGATAAATTCAGGGCAGAATTAGACCACAGCTAAACCTGAAAAAAATCACTGTCTCGCAAAACCTAACAGACAAAGAAATCGATGAGGCCATCATCTTGGCTACTGATGCCATCAACTCTGCTCCACGCAGAAATACAAAGCTCCTCGAAATCGATCAATAAACTGCCGCACGAGATAATGAAACACCTGAAACTCAGAAAAATCTGGCGCAGAAATCTCAAACGAAACTTCCACAAAAATGGAAACAGAACTAACACGGAATATAAAGTGTTAATTTCGCGGATTAACTGCCTTAGTACATTAATCCGTCAAATGGTGGAACAATTCCGTAGCAAGGAACTCACTCGCAAGCTAGCAGATGTGAAACCCGGATCTAATATGTTTGTACATATAAATAGGCTGACAGGCCGCAACAGATCCAAAAACTTCGTTCTTACCAAGAATAATGAAAACATCGGCAGTGACGCTAGAAAAGCTCAAATACTCGCGGAGTCTTTCCTAAATCAACTAAACTCTCCTTCACCTAGTAACAACCGAGCCGTCAGTTCGATTGTAGACACGACAATCAAAGACTTTCTTCATAAGCATTCACTCAAACTAACTACCTTCTCCACCTTTAACCCATCCTACAAACCAAATGACCCAAAAACCTTTTTGAGCTTATCACAGCTCGCAGCCATCACTAAAAGCCTTAACGGCAAAAATCAACTGGACCAGATGACATAGCAAATATTGTCATCAAAAACCTCCCTAGGGCATCAATGAAGTTCCTTCTTGCAGTCTTCAACAACTGCATCAATAATGGTTACTTTCCCACTACTTGGAAAGTAGCAAAGATAATCGCCATTAAAAAAAGGCGGCTCCCACGAACCACAAAACTTCAGGCCCGTCTCTCTTCTCTCCAACTTGGACAAGCTCTTCGAAAAAGTATGGACAGTGGGATTAGTCCAACATTGCGATCGGAAAAACATTATTCCGAACCATCAATTCGGGTTCCGGACAAAGCACGGAACCCAACACGCACTAAGCTACCTTCATGATTCAGTGAGTAGCAGATTTAACGTCAATAACAAGCCCACAGTAGTGTGTGCATTAGACCTCGAAAAGGCATTTGATTCCGTGTGGGTCAACGGACTTATCTTCAAATTAATCAGCCTTGATTTCCCTATCCCGGTGATCAGACTTATAATAAGTTTCTTCGAAGATAGGCATTTTTACGTCAGCGTGAGAAATGATTATTCCGATCTCCTACCGGTCACTTCTGGAGTACCGCAGGGATCCATTTCAGGACCTACACTCTACAACATTTTCACGATCGACGCTCCAATCCCAGAGAGCGGCACAGAACTATTACAGCTCGCTGACGACACGCTTATCTTCTCGTCGAGCCTCCGACCCGGTAAGGCAGCTAATGCTATAGAGAAATACTTAACAAATCTCTGCAAGTGCTACCAGACCTGGGGGATAAAAATCAACGAGGCTAAAACACAGGTTATTACTCTTACTTCGGAGAAAATCCAGATACTTGGGATCTGGATCTATCTACAGAAAAGCTAAACGCTTAAAGCTACGCATCGGGAATACCGTAGTAAACAGTTCACAACAAATGAAATACCTGGGAATGCTATTTCATGAACACCTACGATTCGACCCCCACCTTAATCTTGCTCTCAGCAGAGATCGCGGTGCACTAAGTAAAATCTACTCTATTCTTCGTAAAAAAGTAGGACTTTGCACTAAATCTAAACTGACCCTATACAAAGTCCTCATAAGACCGATTCTTTGCTACGGAGCCCCTACATGGATCTCTTGCTCGACCAAAGCTATGAAGAAGTGCGAGTCCTTCGAGCGCAAAATTTTGAGACACTGCGTCGTCTTGTCGTACAATTGGAAAACCAAGAAGTGCGGCCGCAACGCCGAAGTGTACAGGCGAGCAAAAGTTAAACCTCTTCGAGAGTTCGCTCTCAACCTGTTAGAAAGATTCTTTGAAAGAACGGAGAATGACCCCAATCCACTCATGAGGCAACTTTATCTGGAGGGTAACTCCACCCCATTGGCCACATTCTTAAGGCCTTGCCAAATTGTGAGCTCTGCATTAAAACCCGCCATTGTCTCTCTCTTCGACACTCCTTGCCTGGTAGCGGCGCACAGAAGTTAAGCGCGAAATTGTGAGCGCTAGAAAAACATTAGTTATAAGAATTAGATTTAAGTATTATTTATTAGATTAGATTAAGTTAGAATAAGTAAGTAAATAAGCCTTCTCTCGCTCTAGGTGCAGGCGCAGTTTTTTTCAAATATATGTCCGGTTTTTTAATCATGAATTGTCAAGATCTATGTGTAAAGTAAATACACCGTAAAAAGTAATGTCAGAGAAGGTCGGGCAGGCCAAACATTGTAATAGCCACCCGTTTTGTTTTTAATATTTAATTATGACACATAAGCTACATTTAGGCTAGTAATAAGAAACAAACGCTATGTATTTAATGTAAGTCACTGGTTTTTAAATAAATGATTTTAAAATGAAAAAAAATGAAAAGTGTCCCATGTGACAGTGTCCAGTTTATCATCCACTACTTTTCAAACTAGGAAAGCTTTTTGAGAGAGCCTGAACAACTGGACTTGTGCAGCATTGTAATGGCAAAAATATCATTCTCAAAAATAAAGAGAGGGAAGAAAACGGCTTCGGTTTCGTACCAGGGCAAGTCCTATAAATGGAAAGGTCGAAAAAAGGCAAAGTATATCGTATATAGTGCGAAAGTAAAACCACTTCCAGAATATCTTCTCAGTTTGATGGAAAGGTTCTTCAATTAAACAAAAAACGCCTAAATCCACTAATTCCGTAAATCGATCAACAGAGTAGCACTGCAAGGCGCTGATCCAATATGGATTGTTGTGCCAGCGGTTATTATTATATTATCCCTTTTTGTAATTGAAATTTCCATTTCGGAGCCCCCCAGAAAACTCCAGGGCCAAGGAAACCCCCCGCTCGCCTTTTCTAGGTCCTTCAGGTTGCAGACCTGTGTAATGTGCGCCTGTACATATGGATTTCTAATATGCGACATTGCATTTGTAGTAGGTTTAAGTAGTTTTAACTTCTAAGTATTTCAAGCTGGAATTAAGCAGTTTTTATGTAAAACAAAATATTAAAATCGATTTACAGTCTGTCTGTCTGTCTGATCGTCTGCCTGTCTATTTGTCACGCGCTTTTTTCTCGGAAACGGTTGTATCTAGTGACACCCAATTTATTGGAAAAGTGGGAACGATAAACGCTCACGGGTACAGTGAATTGCATCGTTCTACGTGGAATTTAAGGGGGTGCAAATTTTTTTCACCAAATATGGGCATGTGGGGTATCAAATGAAAGCCTTCGATTAAATTGGTCTCAGTTTTGGTAATTAATTCACAAGGAGGAGGGCGGGGGTTGACAAATAATCATTTCTTTTATGGGCTAATTCTCAAAACCTCCCCAACCGAAAAACAATTGGAAAAAATCATGGTGATGCCTTTATATGACATCTAGGCTCTGAAATACCCCCATACCGATATCTGATCAAATAAAGTTAATAATAGTACGTTACTCAGAGTGAAATTATGCGGTGTTTCCAACGATTAATTAATTGAAATAATAAAAACTTGTTGTTTCTTATTCGTTGGTGTGGGTAATTTATTCTTGCAAATATCGATATTTCCGGAACCACTTGTTCCCTTCATCAGTGCAAACAAGTACGTTACTATAATTTTTAGTAATTGATGCATGATTCTACCAAGTTTAAGTCTTTCAATGTGAGCGCTTTCTTAAAGTAAAGTTAATGTTTGGTAACTAGGAAATGTCAAGATTGATGTAAGTATATGAAATACACACTTTACACTTAAAACCGTGTCGGCCTAACAATTGTTATAGCCACCCATTTATTTTAAAGGTAGTCGGGTTCGTTCGCGGTTCCAGGTTTAGGCAACTGTGTCGGAAAACAAATTAAACTCCGGACATGCAGTGCAGTGAAGCAAGGATGCTTTCCATAAATACCCTGGCGAACGAAGGCTAGTGTTTCTACGATAAAATGCATGTAATCGGTGAGTCTAGTGCATTGTACTGTACGAACGAGATCAACGAATACCAAAGGCGAAGTGAATGTCGGTGATAAAGAGTGCAGACGTTTTTTGTTGATAAAGTGGATCTATGTTTTTCAAAAGCGCTCTCCGAGGACCATATATTAAATGGAACATACATATACGCTGTGTATGTGTCCGGATAGCTGAGTGGTTAGAGCATAAGGCTGTCGTACAGAAGGTCGCGGTTCAAATCTCGCTGGCGGCAGTGGGATTTCTATCGTGATTCGACGTCGGATACCAGTCGACTCAGCTGTGAATGAGTACCTGAGTCAAATCGGGGTAATAATCTCGGGCGAGCGTAATGCTGACCACATTGCCTCCTACAGTGCTCTGTAGTGTACCGTTACGGTCTTGAATGAAGTGCTCTAACACACTTCAAGGCCCTGATCCAATATGGATTGTTGTGCCAACGATTATTATTATTATTTTATACATATACGCTGGGATTTCTTCCTGAAGATATCGTGAGGTTTCAGTGTGAGTGGTCCGCCACGAAGTCGACCATTCGTGTGCAGGAATGGTGATAATTATAGTATTTTGGTAGCGGGCAGATGATTAGCCGATAAGTTTGAACTCATAAACCATAATTGTGTTAATATCGTGGAAAATAGCAAAACGGATATGTCTGTCGAAGGAACGGTTGTGCAAATTACCGGGTGGAAGCACAAAAATCGGCTTGAAAATGATGTCATCGTAATTCAAAATTATTGTCCTTCATGTCTGCTCCTGATCCCCATTTATCGTTGTTCTCTGCTCAGTCGTGTTAATAGGCTCCATTATCCTGATCCTGGCGAACATTTGGAATGTTCTGGGTAAAGAGGATCATCTAGTGGAAGGAATGGGGGAGTCGAGTTTCATGATTTCACATTACCAATCGGTTTCGAAAGACGGCTCTTTATTAGAAACTTTGCAGAATTGAGTTTTAAATAGAGCAACAAGCTTTGTAATATTCTGCTAAATCATGGAGTTGGATAAAAAAAAGTTGAAGGCAATTTTTAATGCTTTTCACATTTAGTGAGAGATTTCATATTTCCATATTAATCTACCATTCATTACTGACAATATAATGGAAACTACAACCACCCTTTCCGGGTGCCAAATTTCTTTGATTTCCCGAGCACAATAAGTCAGGCTTATTGTGTGGTATATAGTGATCAGTTAGAACTTGTCGGTCCCAATACATGCTGTAAGCAGAACTATCCAGTACAACGTGCGGCTCATACCGGTAATCCGGACATGTTCCCGCGATCAACGGAAGCTTGTATGCAAGGTTTTAATGGATCACCTTACATACAACAGTATGCCTACTCGTGTATTGCAGAAATGAGATGATCCAACGTCTATAACGAAAAACCACACATACTGCATCGGTCGTTATCCACTCGCTCTTTCATTATGATCTTTTTATAAGCCCGGGTGGTGTCGAATAAACGATGAAATCCTCGAATAATTCCATAAATTTCCAGGACTCCCTTCCGGCACAAACCAAACCGTATACCTTATCCACACCTTTCCGTTTGCGAAGGTTTGTTGTGGTTTGCCAAACATATGCATGAGGTATTGGATTTTAAAGAGAGCTCTCCCTCTAAGTCGACGCCAGCCACTCAGGATGATTCTTTAGCCTTCGCAAATCCAATTAGTCATTGCACGTTAAATGTACCGAATCATTTCACGCATTCAAAGACCACGAGGAATTAAATTATGAGCTGAAACAATGCTTGAGTGGACATATGTAGAGGTTCTTATTCAAAGATACATCGATTTGGTAACGACGATTCACCATACTGCTCAAAATGCGCTAATATGGCCAACAATGTGGAGCATATTGTATTTCATTGCAAGACCGAACTAGATTTGAGCTATCGCAGAAAGGCGGCAACACTTAAAAATATCGATGAGTCCATGCAGAAGTCAACAAATTATTGGACCCTAATCGAAAGGACGTTACGACCTATTCATGTATAGCTAAGGTCGGAAAATTTTAAAGAAAACAATTGAGAGAAACATCCACAACCAGCGGCAGTTAAGTTTTGATCCAGCACCGCTATCCGATGTTACAGAGCAGTCCCACGGAGGGAGGTGTAGGAGAAGTAGATCCACCTAATTTTTCCACCTTGTAACGATAAACAATAGACACACTGATAAACAGACAGATAGCCAGAAATTGTATCGATTTTAATAAGGTTTTGTGTATATTAGTGTGAAGCCTTACAAATCGGCTTTTCTTGTCCAGACGATTTTGGGGAAAAATTTAAAGCAGGAGCAAAAATAGTTCTTAAAAAGGGATTCATTAATAGTTTGGAATGTGTTTTACGCTTTCGGGAAGTTATCGCTGGAACATCCAACAAAGAGAATAAATAGCAGGAAGTACAAGTTAATCCTTGTTAAGAAATTAGTTGCATTTTCCAAAATTCTCTGAAATTCGTTTTTCAGCAGGATAATACAGCAACACATACGAGGCGTGGGAACAAAGTGAGGCTTAAGGATAAAAACATTATCGAAGGTATATATATTTTGATTCTCTTCTCTATATAAAAATGGTAATTTAAATTTCTAGGAAAAATTTAATAATATTATAATAAATAAATCAATAGATTGAAAAAATTAATTTAGTAACATTAGATAAATTGTAGTAGTCAAAGGGTAATATTGGTCCCGGGAAGAAACGTGGATTGGTACCCACGATGGAGCATAAAACCTGAGAAACGCATACTAAACCAACACCAACAGCCCTACTACCAAACCCTATCTCCACCTCCACGTGGTGACCGTTGGGAGCTTTTCTTAACGAAAAGCTGCAGACGGAGAAGGATGAAGGCGAGCCTCCCGCGCCTCAAACCGGAACGAATTGTATCGACTGGTCCCCGGGTTGGGTGTTGGGTAGGACGGACAACCCTAGACGAAAAACAAATCATTAAGAAGCCACAAAAGGAGCCTCGCACTGGATTGTCACCATAACGACGAACCCGGCAACGTAAACTTAATAACAATTTGCGCATTTTCTCATGGAACGTGCGGCCCCTGTACAGAAATGGCGCTGCCAAACAGTTAGCCGATACCCTGTCCCAATATAGAGCTGATTAAATAGCGTTGCAAGAGATGCGTCGAACAGGGACCGGTTTTCTGGAGAAGAACCACTGGAACATATATTATCCTGGCCATCCAGTAAATCATGTGCTAGGAGTAGGTTTCTTAAAAAATGAAACATGCCGTTATCGGCTTTGAAAACATAAGCGAAAGGCTATGCACTCTGCGCTTAAGAGGCAAATTTAGAAATATAGGCCTCATAAACGTTCACGCCCCTACTGCAGATCCGAATAAGGATACCTTCTATGAGGCAATAAAACAAAACCTCGAAGACTGTCCCAAGTATGATAAGTAAGATCATTTTTTAACAGCCAAGTAGGGACGGATCCCATATTCAGGCGATACATTCGCTCCCATAACTTACAAATGATAACGGACTGCCGATTATTCCATCTGCAGTCTCACACGAAATGGTTGTTGGAAGTATTTGGTTTGCGCGGAGAACGGTCCACAAACAAACGTGGACCTCTCCAGACGGGACCACTTTCAACCAAATTAACCACGCGTTGATCGAACGCCACCACCGCCGAATGTCAGAACATATAGGAGGGCCAATATAGACTCGGATCAATATCTCGTTGGCCTGGTGCTCCGGGCTCGAATAACAACACCACCCAGAATCGCCTCTGACAATTATGTGAGAGTTAACACTGAAGCCATCCACAGCAGAACCCTCCGTTACACCTATAAGAGAGAAATGGATGTCGCAATAACTACAGTCAACAGAGATCCTGCAGATGAAGCATCAACAAATGGTTGGTGGTATGGAGGCGACCAATTTCACCAAGCGGCTCATCAACTTATGCTCAACGTGTGGGACAGCGATCAATGCCTGACGACTAGCAATGAGGCATTATCTGTCTCATACATAAAAAGGGAAATATTACGCAATGCAGCAATTATGAAGGTTTCACTTTGCTGAGTACCATCTATAAGATATTCTCCACTATCTTGCTAGGTCGGATAGCCCCATACGCCCACAACATCATTGGCCTATACCAAAGAAGCTTCACACCAGGCAAATCAGCAACAGATCAGATTTTCTCTCTGCAGCAAGCGATGGAAAAACTGTTGGAATATGGTCATCAGTTGCATAATCTTTTCATCGACTTTAAGGCGAAGTCTTGAGCCGCACATCAATGAAGACAAGACATGATATATGGCGGCAACGTCAACACCAAAAAAACAGCCAACCAGCAGCACCAAATCGAACTGATCAAACAGGAAGAATAAAGATAGGAGACTACAACTTTGAAACCTTTGATCATTTCTCCTATCTAAGGTCAAAAATCACAACCGATAACAGCTATGACGATGAAATCCGCCCACGGTTGTTGGCAACAAACAGGGCCTATTTTAGCTTACAACAAGTCGGGAAACCGGAAGCTGGACGCTTCAGGTACGAAAGGTTTTGTGTATTTCTTAGTACGTAGCACGTAATATATGCGTATTCCCACTTTCGGGTGATATTGACATTGATAGTCTTCAATTTTCATAGAAGCAACAACTTCGACGTATTATAAATTTGTTAGTAATAGTGCGATTTCCATCAAACTTGGTATGATCATGCTGTACATTATAGCCTACGTCACTCCAGAATTTCGTGCCGCTAGGATGAATTTAAGGGGGGTTTCCAGCCAACTACAAAAATTATAGTAATATACTTTTATTCACTTTCTTTGAACAGCTATCGGTATGAAAGGTATTTCGGAGGCAAGGCACCATATAGTGGCAGCCTCCTGATTTTTTCAGATTTTTGGGTTTGGTAGTTTCTGAGAATGGCCCCCTTAACGAAATGATCACTTTCAACCCCCTGCACTCCCCACGTTTCCAATAAATGTCAAAACTAAGACCGGCTTCGAAAAGTACTAATGGAGACCTTTAATTTGATACCCCACATGACTATATTTGATGAAAAAAAATTTTACACCCCCCTTTTGCATGTATGGGGACCCCCCCTTAAATTCAACGTAAAAGGATGTAACTCACTGTATGTGTGAGCGTTCACAGTTCCCATCTTCCTACCAAATTTGGTGTCAATCGCTATAACCGTCTCCGAGAAAAATGCGTGTGACGGACAGACAGACAGACAGACAGACAGACGGACAGACAGACAGACAGACGGTAAACCGATTTTAATAAGGTTTTGTGTTTACACAAAACCTTAAAAACGGTTCCGCTCGAAACGTTTCACCATAGGGTCAAAGCTCTTGCTGTACAAGATGTATTCAGACCTGGGTTTGTAGCAAGAAAAATTACGAACTCTTGGCCACGTTCGGGAGAAAAGTCCTCCGAAAAATTGTTGGCCCCCTACATGAGGATAGACGATTCCGTAGCCTCAATAATGACGAAATCTATGAGCGATACCATGACCGCCAGGTTGTGGATAAAATCCGGCTCAATAGGTTACGGTGGGCGGGTCCCTTAACCCGTATGGATGAGAATGATCCAGCCCGAAAAGTCGTTAAGGGCAATATCTATGGTAGGCAAAGAAGACGAGGCAGACTCTGCCTAAGATGGAACGATGGCGTAGGCCAGGACGCCAGCCAGCTTTTGGGGATATTGAATTGGTGGATTTCCCCACAAAACCGGGATGTCTGGAATTCCTCATTAAGGCCCAGACTGGATACCGGTTATTGCGCGGTTGATGATGATGAAACAAATTGTCAAACAAAAAACAGAATTTTCGATGGAATTTGTGTAAAATGAAACAAAATAAATTACTAATTTGAACTAACTTTATACTTTTTTGAAAAGGACACGCACCTTACACTATAAATTGTAATAAATTTCGCCCTGAGTTACTAATATATTCGGTATGGTAATCAGTTTCCGCCCTCGAGGTGTCGCTACTGATACTATTTTTATATTCGTTCTAGTATTATACTTGTGAAGGTGTACGTGAGACGTTTTGATCGCAGTAATTAACATTCATTTGAAGCGTAAACATCGTTTTATATCTGGCGTCAAAAATGTCAACGTTCGTCCCGAAAAAACAGCCGATACTCAACTACAAGAATTATTGGATGAAGACGCATGTGAGCCCTTGATGATTTTCCCAAAGAGTTGGATGTTGACAGATCAACCGTCGGTAAACGTTTGTACGCGATGGGTATGGTCTGAAATCTGGTAACTGGGTGCCACATCAATTGAAGGAGAGGGATATCGAAAGAGACGCTTCTTGAACCGCACAAAAGAAAAGGGTTTCTGCATCGAATCGTCACTGGCGACGAAAAATTGATCTATTATGATAACACTAAGCGTCACAAAATTTGCTGGCTGCCAAGTGAACCAGGTCCATCGATATCAAGAAAAAGTATTCCTATTTTTGGTGGGATTAGAAAGATGTCATCTATTATGAACTCCTTAAATCGTCTAAGACCATCACTGGCGATCGTTGCCGACTGCAGCTAATGCGCTTGAATCAAGTTCTCAAAGAAAAACGGGATAAGGCAGTAGACAGGATAAACTCATTTTGCTGCATGGCAACGTCACGCCACACGCTGTTAAACCGGTCCAGAAATACTTAAAAGGAGAGAATTGAGAAATCTTGACCCACCCGTCGTATTCTCTAGACATAGCACCTTCGGATTCAAATCTATTCCGATGAATACAGCCAGCCCTTACTGGAGAGCGGTTCACTTCTTTAGAAAACATCTCAAACTGGCTCAATTAATGGATCGAGCCGAAAAAACCCGAATTTACCAGCAGAGGAATCCGTATGCTGCATGAAAGGTGGGATAAAGTTGTCACTTCCAATGGTACATACTTGACATATTATTGTATCATGTAATATTTTATTGCTTAAATAAATCTTACCTTACGCTGAAAAATGGCAAAAACTTATTCCCCTACGCAATATATACACTTCGTCTTTACTGAGGAGCCATTATAGGATGTAAAGAGAGAGTTCTAATTGTTTATCATATACGAGCTTGTGTTGCATGATTTTTAGAACTCTAAGCCTCTAACGCTTATTATTCCCAACGGCCAATCCCCCCGATCACTACTCATTTCGAAAGTGTAGTAATATAGGTTGCTGATAGTTATATTCAAAGAAAGGGATTGTGCTATAAACCTCCTTTCGCATATATGGAAAGCATTCTTAAACACATCTCACAAGTGCTGTTCACTGCATTGCGTGGGATCTCGTAGTCGCCTTATTCTCAACGATTTTCATAATAATAACTTCAAACGTTGGAAGTCGGCTGAGTATCAGATAGATGGACAATAAATCGATTTCAATCGGGTTTTTCAACCAAATCTTCAAAGGGAAATTTGCATATATAAAATGGACACTTTAAGGCATGCCTGTAGACCTACTTAAGATATCAAAAGATGATTTCGTTCAGCTCATGTGGTTTATATTGAAGTGCTTGACGGCAGAACTCACAAGCGTTAAAGGCCTTTCTCAGTCAAGTACCTTAATTACCTTTGTGCAAAAAGTGCTTTAATTAGAAGTTAAATAGAATATACAATCGAAAATCGAAGAAAAAATTCTCGAACATACTTCTCCCATATGAAAACTTATCTTCTCCGGAATTTGGTTTAAATGAAGTTATTTCATTGATATAAAACGAAACTAACAGCAACATCCCTTTTATTAATTTTATGAGATCACTTTATCCCCACAAAAACCACCGTCATATAGTTGATTCCAATACTCTAATCAAATCATATGTACGTTGCCTGTTACTAATCAAACCTCTTGTTTTACGACTCCACCGGCTAACCTTCATCCCTTGACATTCATACACATGCATTCAACCATAGCTACATAAATGTAGAGACCTTCCATCTGTATAAATGTCCGTTTGTATGGAACAAATGCCATGCATGACTAGAACAATAATAGCCACATTCCTCCTCCGTCATATCTAAATTTATCCATTTTATGACAGTCTAAGAAGTTTTAATTAAACGTGCCAGCGAAAGGACATGGATTGACCACAACCAGAGTAAAGCAAACTTTCCAAAAGGCGACGTTGAATAGTGAACATTCGCCGAAAAACAACACTGAAGCTTATCACATGATTGCTACACCTGGAAGTAACTACCCCATTCACATCTCCATATAGGTGTAGACTGAAAAACACACATTCGCCACCCTCCCGTTTGGCTGAATCGCGGTTAAGTCCAGCATGTCTTGCATCCCCTAGGGTGGTTATAATCAAATTCAGGAAGTATGCAATAAAAAGCCGCCGCGGTATAATAAAAATTGATTTTTTCACTCAGTCCTTTTTGTATTTTACACTATATTTAACATGAACCCTTCCCTTAGTGATATCTTCCCGCACATATAATCTTTAAAGTTACTTCATTTTACCTGAAATTCACATTCAAGCACTTCGGAATCCTCCAGAAGGCGAACTGTGCACTTGTACACGATGTTACCCTCATTTTTGCTTCTAAACATTATTCACAAACGACTGCTGATCCTTAAAGCAATTGACACTCCATACAAAACACATAAATATGCACTAGTTGGTGGCGACTACGTCGAAGGATAATGTCCTTTCGGGCTTAACACTACTCATTACTAGGACACTTCTGCACTTGTTTGAGCTTACTCCATGTATTTGAACACCATCTCCATATAGAGAGGGAGATCCTTTAAAGCTTTTCCACTCTGCACTCTGCAACAGACTAAGGACAAACGCGAAACATATTATCAATCACTCAAAAACTGTACAAATAACGAGATCCTGGAGATTTCAGATACGGTCCACATACATATTTCTGACTGTCAAGTGCGAATATTATTTTTGGGGAAGCCGCCAGTTCTTGCGTTGGTACTACTGCCGTAATAATGGGAACCGAGGATATGAATTATACACTGCGCAGAAATACTTCAAGGGAGGACACCAATGTGTTCTTGAAGGAATCCTGGTTGGAATATTGGGTGGTAGGTGAAGGTTTCAATTGAGAAAGTGGGAGCAATGGGTCAAAAGCGTCGATTTGTGAAGAAATTAAAGGACAATATGCTACTAGCAAAAAATACTGTTCTTTGACGCATTTTAAATGAGGAATTTACAACCTAAATTATTTCACAATTGTACAAGGTTACCAATCAATGTTGCTACATTGTAATATCGTACAAGTTCACATCACCATCAATTACAGAATGCACTTAAATGAAGCAACAGATACGCACACATTTTATGCAAGACTTGAAAAATTCTCAAGAAGTGATGATTGTAAAAAATCGATTTTTTTTCTCCATTTGCTTACTTCTTTTCATAATTCTAATTAAATCCCTTATTCTACGCACCCCTGCCGATATGCGGAAACTCAAATAAACTTAATTTTCTAATAACACTTTTTGTAGCCACCAGAAGTACAACGATTTTGAGATTCCACATCTTCCGACAAGCCTACAGAATAGAAAGAAACTTATTTTTTTGAATTCGGATCATCACAGAAGGCTGTGTGCTTCCCCAAGTGAGATCAACTTTTCAAGGAGTCAACTTCGGCCATAAAAGATACATTGATTAATGCGCAGTTAGGTAAAAAAAAATTGTTGTATAATTTAAGCTTCCATCAAAATCGTATTAAAATTTCAAAACAAAGTTGTATTTTCTTGTTAACAAAAATAAAGAAATATCCTTAAAATTTCAAACGCCACACCATACTACTTCCTTAAACGAAGACACCATTTCAATTATTTGGGATGTCAATACCGAGACTAAAAGTGGAATCGAACCTTGAGTTTCGCATTAAATAAGTCGGAAACCGGAAAGTGAGGGGTTAAGGTAAGGGAGGTTTTGCTGATTTTCAATGTAAGAACATGTAGGTACGATTCTACTTATACATAGTTCGTGCGTTATGTGGTATTGACATTTTATCTCTAAGAGAGTAGCAATTTTACGGAAAAGAGGCAACTTTGACCTACTATAACTTTGTTAATAATAGTAGGATTTCCATCAAATTTTCCAGTATGCTGCTTCATATTAAAATCTACCTGCATTACGGATCTGAGATGAACTTAAGGAAGGTCCGCAATAAATGTTTAAAATAATATACTATTATTAATTTTAATTGGGCAAATATCGTATAGGAGAATTTTTGAGAACTAGATACCAGATATTTCGAAATTAACATAGCATGCTAGTCCCAAGCCCAGGTAAAGGAGGTGGGTTGGATGCAATGCACTCTCTACTATCCTCAGTAAAACAAAAACAAAAATAAAAGTGTGAGTCGGGGAAAGAGATAAAAAAAGTATAGTTGAAGTTATTCCATTATGCTAAGTCCTACCTGATCTCTTTTGGTGACAGGGCCCGCGACAGGCCGACTAAGAAAATGCATCCAAATTCATTAGAAATAACATGATCGGATGGAGTGACAAGCCTCGGTAAAATGCTAAGGCGGCCACCTCAGTCGACGCGGCAGAACGGGCCCCGGTCCTGTCGAGAAATGGCGAAGGATTCTTAACGCATGGACGTCGTCAGAACGTAAGTAAGTTAGTCCGAACGAAACAAATACGTGTCTGCACGCTAAATGTTGGCACCCTAACCGGAATGACCGAGGAACTTGCAATAGCCCTTCGGAAAAGCCGCATTGATATCTGTACTCTACAAGAAACCCAATGGTCTGATAGCAAAAGCCGCGACATAGAACGCGAACGTGGTAAAAATGGCTATAAACTTCTCCATTTTGGTAGCCCACACACTCAATACGGTGTTGGCATTGCAATTTCAGAGGGTTTCCGTGATGTCATTAAAGAAGTCGAACGATTTGCTGACCGGCTAATTAGCTCGCCATTATATCAGCTGATCGCACTATTCATTTCCTGATGTTGAGAAAGATGCCATCTGGCAATTTCTCGATATAAAGACCTGTAACGGGCCTCCTGATGAATATATCATCATTGCAGGGGATCTTAATCGTTATGTGGGGGAAAAGGCAGACGGTAACAGGTGTCATAGGGGAAAGAGGTTTGGAGCGTATAATCGATTTTGCGGGCACCCATGACCTTGTACTTATGATTACATGGTTTATCACACGATTGTCTCGTCTTCCTACATTTTATAGTGGCGATAGTAATTATTCTCATAAGACGCCGACATTTTGCCGTTGCCTATGAGACCATCACACCTCAACATCGGCCGTTGATTGCCGTCCTGAGAATCAAGCTACCGATAAAACGGTGTGAGGGATGCACTAATCCACCGCATGTTAAATGGTTTCGATTTCGTGAGAAGAAGGAAGAAATGATCTCACTTATGCAATTACCGACCATTACGAATGTGGAAAGATCGTGGCACCAAATTAAAGACACGATCCTCAAAGCGGTCTCTGCAACCCTCGGAGTCACAAAGCCAGGTAAGTGGTACATCAACCGAGGTACTTGAATTTGGAATGACGATGTTCAAATGAAGGTCCCTGAAAAGAAACGCCTCTACCACAGTTTCTCGACAATAAAACACCCGCCAGTTGACAAATTTGTAATATTTCAAATTTCAACTGAAGAACCTGCACCTGTCAGCGCAAGTGAAGTCGAGGAAGCAAAAAAACGAATGAAATTTGGTAAAGCAACAAAAATTGACGACATCGCATCTGAGCTCTAGATCTTACTCTATGTCGTCCGTCCTGTTGCCCTGTACGGTTCTGAGTGTTGGCCAATTATAAAAGACAATGAACGGCGTCTTGCGGTAACGGAGACGAAGATGTGGCGTTGGACTTGTGGCATGACACGTTTTCATCACATCCGAGATGAGGATGTCGGCGATCGATATGAGGTTGCACCGATCATAGAAAAATTGCGAGGTGTCTTCGATGGTATGGGCACGTAATTCGCCCTAACGAGTTCGCTTGCCAAGATAGGTCTAAACATCGAAGTCGATGGTAAGCGACCAAAAGGCCGACCAAAAAAACTGTGGCTTGATACGGAGGATGAGGATTTAAAAGCCTCGTGATTGCATCCATATCTGGCGTTTGATAGAACCAAATGGCGAAACCAATCACGACGACCCGACCCCGACCGTGAACGGGGCGAAGGCCGAAGAAAAAGAAGAGTTTTTAAGAACGGATCCTTGAACTAATTGACCTTTTTCAGACCCCGACACCCCCCCCCCCCCCCTTTGCGACCAATGTCAAAACTAATATTTACTTTGGAAAGTACCCATCGAGACTTTTCATTTGATACCCACATGGCTATAATTTGCAACCCTCTTTTAGGTGCATGGAAACCTACATGTTAAATTCAACTTACAACAATGTAATTCACCGCATGTCTGGGGGTTCACAACTTCTCCAAATTTTCTCCCAAATTTCGTGGCAATAGATGTAACCATTTCTAAGAAAAGTGCGTTTGCCAGATAGACCGGCAGTGAACCGATTTTGATAAAACTTTATTTAAAAAAAAAAACGTGGAACGAACTTACGGAAATTGATATTGTCGCTTTGATAGACTATCCCTAAGATCGATGAACGGGCGAAGCCTGTTGTATATCATCCACTCGAACATCTTCCTCACAGTATCTAAAGGACAGATATGAAAGAGGTACGTCAGGTAGTCAGTGTTTGTGAACCACTCCAGCTTGGGCGTAGCGCTTTATTCAGAATTCAGGCCATCACTTGAGCTTCCTTGGAACGAGAAGACGTCGTTTTAAATCATTTGACACCCCGTCCCGCTGTGGAAAAAACTTTGTAAGTCTACATCCTTTTGACCGTTTAAAGAGTGGTTGTCTCATTTGACAATACATACCGCACTCATTTAACCAATCCCAGTTCCAGATGTGGTGGTGCTAGTTGTGCAGAAATTCCTCACAATAAAACGCCAACGACCCGACACAAAAGACCGCAACCGAAAAATTCTATTTATCTTTAATTTAACATATTATTCGTTAAAATTTGAAAGTTGATCTGAAATTTTGTAATCTATCTTTAGGTTGACGATGACCAAAGTGCGAGGCCAAATAAAAGCAGCAGAATCATTCTCGAAGCCATTCAACATCAACAACGATCTCAGACAAAGAGATGCCCTATCATGCGTCTTCTTTAACCTGCCCCTGGAGAAAGTGATTCACGATGCAGATGTCAATGCAAGAGGCAACATCCTCTTCAAGTCCACCCAACTATAATATTAGCCTATACTGACAATATTGGCATTATGGTAGGAACGACCCGGGATGTACATTCTACCTTCATCCAGATCGAGCAGGTGGGACGAGATCTTTGCCTGCACATGAATGAAAGCCAAAGAACAAAGAACCAACAACATCAATCTCACTGGTCAAACAAAAAAAAATAAAGATAGGAGACTCAACTTTGCCAGTCCTCATGTATTTCTGGGAAACCTGGGTTCTTAGCAAGAAAAATTGCGAACTCTTGGCCGCGTTCGAGGGAAGAATCCTCCGAAGAATTTTTGGCCCCCTACATGAGAATAGACGATTCCGTAGCCTACATAACAACGAAATCTGGTTTTTGATAAAATCCAGCTCAACAGCTTGTGGTAGGCGAGTGACCTAATTTGTATGAACGAAGGTAATCCAGCCCGGAAAGTCTATGAGGGCAATATCTATATTAGAAAAAGATGTGGCAGACCCTGCCTGAGGTGCTCTTTCATTCTATCCGGAACTTTATCTCTGACTCGAACTTTAAGATCTCGAAGTCTATTACATTTTCGACCTCTATCTCGAACCTATCTTTAATTCTGACTAAAACTCTAGGATCGATTTAATCAATTTTTTTATAAACTTATGATATCCTCATCTGCTGCAGGCACGCAACATTAAAGAGATATACATATTCCATTTTGTACATTTGAGAGCACATTTTCAAAAACACGGCACGGCGCAGGCAAAATGCCAAAATTCAAAATGTATAGCCAAATTTAGACCCATTCGTTAGATGTAAATCAAAACTAAAGAAATATTTTTATTGAATTGGTTACAGTTCGTTTGGAAGGCCTGGGTACTACCCTGCGTGTTTTTAGCTTTTTTCTTTTCTATAACACTTTCAATATGATACCCTGTTTTACGCATTTAACCCTAGAATAACCCTTTTCTCGTTATCCGATTCCTAATATGTATATTTTGAGAAACACAAAGTTACAGTATCTAATACTCAATATTTCCGTAGATATAAAGTCAAAAGCAGACGGGTGTCAGATAATTATGGTAGAATCGAATGGCTAGACTACGACACGCTCGCCTCCTTTCGGAGGATTACCGGGTAACTACTGAAAGTATCCGTATAGAAAAATTCGAAGCTCGTTTTTTAGACTTTTCATTTTTATGATGAACCTCCAAAAAGTGTTCGGACCTCTTTCAGATTTCGAAGTTCACCCAGAAGAAAACGTAATAATGAAAAATCGTTTCGATAGCCTGATAGAGCGATAGAGATAGCTCATTTCATATCGGCAATTGAGTTGCTCCTTCTACTAATACTTCTACTAATTTTTAAGGTCGATTGCAATAAACACGAGTTCCTCACGGCAGAACCCATTTTGCGTTTTCTAACGGACTTGTTGGCATCAATAATCTAGGATGAAGATTCAAGTATTAGAGATATCTAATGACTTATTGACTAAATCTCTAGATTTAAATTACCTACAAGTCTACACTTAGACTTTACTTACAAAATCGACTTTTTCGGCCATTTAAGGGGGTCATCCCGTGTGTTGGATCCGCGGAATCGATTTTTTTTTGTATCAATTGTATTTAGATATAGTATAGTATGGGCAAAGTAATTTTTTAATATTTGGAGTCGTTCGGAAATTATAGTGTTAAACACGTGAAAAGGTTCATGTCAGATTTATGTCGATCGCCGTAATAAAGCTTGTATTTATCGGTTCGAATGACTTCGTTAAAAGGACAAGAATTAAAGCCAAGGCTGTACATGTGTTTCTTCAAGAAACCTAATGTTTATGGATTAGGTATAGCAGATTAATGGTCAGTTAAGGTTTTATGGCTAAAAATCGCATTCGACTTTTTAAATGCGTTTTTCTCAAAACTACATGTTGAAAATTGGCTGCCATAGCCCAAAATCTATCCAACGAAATTCTCTGACATTTTCACGACTTATTCACAACATATTTCTACGGTCCGCAAACTAGGATAATTGCGATTCATTTACTAGTTTTTTTTTATTCATTGAAGAAGCCGTGAAAAAACACCAAAATTAACAAAAAAAAAGTTGAACATAGCACCAAAAATTTTGCATTTAATATTTTTTAATAACCCTAATTTGTGGACTGTAGCTAAGTCTGTACGTTAAAGTGCCGTTTACTTTTTTCTTTAAGATGATCGCAGCGTCCTCTAGCATGGCAGGAGAAAAACACATTTTTTTGGAGATAGGTGTATAAATTGCTCTGTATTTCAATAACGCACTTTGGGATCAGGCTGGAAAAATTACTATGGACGCTCAAGCTATTAATAAATATATGGTGAAAAATTCGTATTTGTATCTTTATCCAGTTCTTCACCAAAAATTTCTAAAAAAAACGTAAAAACGGCCTTCACACGGGATGACCCCCTTAAACATTTCTTTATTCTAATAAATACTTTTGGATATAATTTTTAAATAATAAAGGAAGCATTTAAATGGTGAAACAAATTACAAGGTGATAGTATAGCTGATTTGCGTTGTTTAGCCTAAGCAGCGGCATACACTAACGCTAATAGAAAGAAAAGATTTCATATTGTAACGTTAGCGTCATATTCTTTGTCTAAAATCAAATAGATTATGCACTGAAATGGATCGTAAAATGATTTTTTAGTTTTGGAAATAACATTAATATATTAAAAGAGTTTAGTTTTAAAGGTATCGGTACATCAGTATGAAAAAGTTATCTCCGAATGCTAAAACTTTTATGTAGTTTAGTACTTAAAACATCTTGATACTACTTAACCTTCCTAAAGAAAAACAAGTCGGGAAACCAGAAACTGGACGCTTCAGGTATGAAAGGTTTTGTGTATTTCTTATATAAAAATATTTAAGTGATCACTTGTTTCACGTAATGTATATGTATATATTATGTCATAGTATTCATTTTCAGGTGATACTGGCATTCTTAGAATTTGCAGTGAAGCGACAACTTGGTAGGATTGTGCTTTATATCATAGCCCATATTACTGCGTTTCATGATTCTAGAATGAACATAAGGGGGAGGTTCTACGGTCAATTACTAAAATTATAGTAATATACCATTATTTTTGTATTGGGTAGTTTCCGGATAGCTGAGTGGTTAGAGCACAAGGTCGCGATTCAAATCTCACTGGTGGCAGTGGAATTTGATGGAATTTGCATCGTGATTTGACGTCCAATACCAGTCGACTCAGCTGTAAATGAGTACCTGAGTCAAATCAGGGTAATAATCTCGAGCGAGCGCAATGCTGACCACATCGCTTCCTGCAGCCTACTGTACTGTACACTGTAGTGTACCGTTACGGTCTTAAATGAAATGTTCTAACACACTTCAAGACTCTGATCCAATTGAATTGTTGCCCCAACGATTATTGTTATTATTAATTTCCGAAAGTAACTGCTTCCTCACTTTGAGTGTGCAAATTTTGGTCACTTACTGGCGCATTTTGCAATCTATGCCAAAACTAATACAGTTTCGGAAATTACTCACCGGGGCCTTTCATTTGATTTCCCACATGACTATATTCGGTGAAAAAAACATTTACATCTCCCCTTTGCATGTTTGGGGAACAGCCCTTTAAACTACGGATAAATTTATGTCACTGCATGGTTTAGCTTTTATAGTTCCCATCTTTCCACCAAAATTTCGTTCGGATCGGTATAGCAGTTTTGGAGAAAAGTGAGTGTGATAGACAGACAGTGAATCGATTTTAATAAAGTTTTGTTTTACACGAAAGCTTAAAAAAGGTAATTCGTTGTAATTTGTTTGTAAAAAATGCAATCAAATATCCAAGTAAGAAAATGTCCACACTGTTCTCACCAATTTTGATCAATAGCACGCTACAGAAACTCTACTCTTCATGTGTGCTCAGTTAAAGCATGGAGAGTTGGCAAAAGAAGAACAGTTTCAAGATGATTGCACAGAGATATTCGCATCAAGTTACTAACCTTACGTCCATTCGTCTTCCCCAAACGTCTACTGTCATACTAACGTACTAAACTTACCATTTTCAAATGCTCACAAATGGTCCATTGTATTTCTTTTTACAAGTATGAATTAATAATTAATAATAATTTTCATTACAAATATATTACATATTAATTGAATGAACAAGAAAACAATTAATTAGGTCCATTATATAGCGTATCTTATCGAAAAACACATGAAAAGCACCTATTCTCCAAAAACTAATCCTCTTGGCTTTTTGTATATGGATATGTCAATTGCAATTTAGCAGGCGATAAAATTAGCTGCGAACGAAAAACGCAAGCAAGGCATTGATCACAAGACAAATAAGGGAGGTGAACATCGTTATAGTGATTATTACGGACTCACCACGTGCTTTTCATGCTCTTAAATCAGCTGGCTCGGTAAATTATTTGGAAAAATTATCCATGAAGAGGCTAAGTGGAAGAAGAGATCTATTGTACCCTGTTTTGGTCCGTACTTAGTGGTGAAGCATATCTAATAACTAGAAATGTACGTAGACTTGGCAGACCGACAGACTTAGATCTAGCAGCTTGGCATGTCTTTTTTTACAAGGAGCATAATAAGAGCTAGCACCAGATCTCCTCAAGTAGGCGACGTTCCTTCCCGGATCCACTTAGTTTATCCTTCTTCAACTAAAGGCTGATGTTGTCAGTATTTCCTCGGAAATGTACACTCTCGGCGTTTTGAATGAAAAATTAAGTGAAGCAATACCCCATCCTTCCTTTCACAGAATACGATGAAATCGTCACGCCACAAGATAAGTTGACGGTGGTGCAGTACCGTGTTTGTATATTTATCAGGCAACAACGCAATTTTGTTAAAAATTGTTGACACAATGGCATGTGGTCGCAAATAAAAAATGTTCAGCAGTTTTGCTATTGTGGATTTACATAACAAATGGCATCAGACGGATGGAATTGCCTTGTCCTAGATCTGTATCTTGTGACGTGGAGGACGCCCAGATAAGCCATCGATATCAACAACGGCAAGTATCAAGGTCTTTTATTGTAAAACGTTTGCTCTTGTGGCAGGTTTTCATTCATTCAAAGGTATAATGTTATTCTGTATTCACATATGGACACTGAAGTGTGATAGCGTGTGCTGTAATCAAGCATTCCCCAACGGTCCTTTTCCAACTATTCAAATTTTTTTCCGCCTTCACTTGATGTCATGTGCTGGAAAATCATCTTTTGCTCAACCCTAGCACGAATTAAATTCCGATCGGGAAACCCCGAACTCGACGAAAACAACATTCGATTAGTTTTTGTTGAAAACTCGAATTCTTTGCGCTGTGTCGCCGGTCTTAGAATTTTCTCTTTATTCGGTGGATGTGCTAATTAACGTTGCCAGAATTTTGCACCGTACTCAAGTGGAAATCGTTTAAAAGCCAATTCTTAGAAAACGAGTGCTGGTTGAAGCGAGGATCGGCCGTAAAATCGCAATTTCTCCGGGCAATAACAAAGAAAGTCGGCGACGAAATGGCGGCCCATCAATATCATCAAATCGCCAATCTTCTGGAAAAGGTGAGTGAAATTCGGGAGTTTGAAACACAGACGGTCAAGGTCACAGAGCGACCCAGTCATCGGCCCGTGCAGCTTGCAAAAATAAATCGCGTAGGATGGGCAATGTTGCAATTCCGCTTCTGCATTCGGCCGTCATTTGTAAGTGCATATCGGTCGCATGGTGGCCTTTCGTTTTGACAAATCGAACACTGCGGGATTCGGGACGTTCTGATGGCTTCGTTGACTATTTCCCCTGTTATGTTGGTTATTTTCAAGTGTTTAATGTTTGGATTTCTCGGCTCCTCCAGATGACATCGCCTGACAAGGACTTCCGTTTCATGGCAACAAACGATCTAATGGCAGAGCTCCAAAAGGATAGCATCAAATTGGACGATGAATCAGAGAAGAAGGTGGTCCGGGTCGTGCTGCGACTTCTCGAGGACAAGAACGGCGAAGTCCAGAATCTGGCCGTCAAGTGCCTTGGCCCGTTGGTGAACAAAGTGAAGGAGAACCAAGTGGAGACGATCGTGGACACGCTTTGCGGCAACATGGTGTCCAGCAACGAGCAGCTACGGGACATCTCCAGCATTGGCCTAAAGACTGTAATCTCGGAACTGCCACAGGCGTCCAACTCGTTAGCACCCAACGTTTGCCAGAGAATTACAGGAAAGTTGAGCAACGCAATCGAGAAGGTAAATATGCGAATGGCTTTGTGTAGAATTGGACGTTCTGCAGCGCAGAAACAAAAGCGTAAATAATAAGTTTGCAGGTTAGAATCGACGAATGAAGCGTCTGAGTTGAGTGAGACTCAATATGTTCAGTGACAAAGCGAAAATTCGCTGTAAATTATAGCTGTTTGCGCCTTGTTTGAAAACAGTGTCACGTCAAATTTGTCCCATTTTTCGATAAACAAATTCAAGCCAACGGAACTCGTTTAACATTTAATAGTATCTTGCCTAGCCATTAGAAAACAACGCCCGGAGTGATTGGCAGAAATCTACTTCTAAATTTCCATGGACAAACAAAGAAAGCAGTGGCGTATAGTCAGCTAACATTCAACAACACTTGGACAGTTAAATCCTTTTTTCTTGAGTTTATCTTGTCAGATGCACCTAAAAGTCTGTTATACAATCGGTCCATCCATGTTTGATTATTCGAAAATTTAGAAATTCTTCAGTGTGGCTCAACAGCCAAGTATAATTGGCTGGTGCCAAATTGATCGTGTAACTGGCCTCTTAAATTAGAAGCCGCTTTTCACACGAACGGGATCGAATGTAGTACCAGTGGCTCAAATTGGCCGCTCATCAATCAAGTAAGCAAAAATTAGGCAAATAACAGTGTGGAGCCATTCAATCCCCCACAAGCCATTATGCCAAAAATTAACGTGTCCTTTCTGACGTGTTTTTATCGGATCCTGAAAATTCCACAGGCAGGGGATTCGCGCGAGGCTTCCGAATTAACATCGCGCGAGCTAAACTGTTAAACGAAATTAGAAAAAATACGTCTTGACCGCATATGTGGAGCCGTAAAACTCCGGACTCGAGTGCGATAGAAAGGTAGAATCCATGACGGATCACATCCTCGATCAATGTTCCTCCTGTCTCAGATGTATGGTAAGGCGCGGCCTTAGAGGTTCCCACCCTGGCTTGACATCCTCAGACCATTCTATTGGAGGATGCCCCTAAAAAATGAGAGTGCGGCGGAGCTAGAGAGAAGTAAAGGAAAAGCAGGTCCTCAAATCAACGAATTTATTTGAAATTGTTGTTCTTTATATATTCAAACCAAAAATAAAACAAGAATCTTAGATAATGTAAAGTGACAAACAAAAATGATATAACTAAAAATCAATAATAATTGCCTACGGGAAATCATAAAGGTTAAAATAATATTAAAATAAATAGTAAATATTCGAAAGAAAATATAATGAAAATAACAAAAAAAAAAAGGAAACTAAACAAAATAATCTGACTATAGGTCATCTCCTCCAGAGTTCTGTTGGATAAATCTTCAGATAGGGTCAATTTTACGCTATAAATAAATACGAAATTGCTTCTTCTATTTGGTTAGAAATTTCAGATAGTATTTAGGAATTAAAGAACCATATGTAAATCGCTGCAACAGTCATCGAGCTCCATCAATTGATGGCTTCCTTCTTTTACACCTACTGCTGACGTTTTATTCGGAATTCCTTCGCAGTTCTCGATTCTCAGAATGTCCACCAAATATTCAATTTCTAACCCTGCGGGCACATTTGACAATCCTGGCCTGTTCGAAAATGTCACCACTATTCCTTTTTATTTAAACTACTTTTTGAAAGTACATTTACAATAATAGTTCAATCGGCTGTAATTCTCTAAACTCTCGCTTTAGAACAGCTGTCTTAGTTCCGTTCTTTGACGTTCTTAGGTACAGTTCTATAGCCTGTTTATCAGGAATTGTAGATCCAAACACTATTAAAATATTCTTGCGTCAATTCGACCAAAGATCACTTTTTCACATTAATTTTTGATAATTGCTTTAAATTCTATTTTTTTTAACCACACTTTTAAACAAATACCCGATAAAAATATGCAGTACAACTTTGAAATGTTCCATCACAAGTTGAACTGAAATGCCAGAGCGATCTCCGCACACTGCAACTTTATTGTCAATTTCACCATTCATTATTTCTTCTCAGAAATTCAGCACTTGTCCATCTATCGAGTTTCTTCCTATTATCCATTATCATCATCAACGGCGCAACAATCGGTATCCAGTCTAGGCCTGCCTCTATAAGGAACTCCAGACATTCCGATATCCCTAAAAGCTGTCTGGCGCCCTGACCTACGCCATCGCTCCATCTCAGGCAGAGTCTGCCTTGTCTTCTTTTTCTACCATAAATATTGCCCTTATAAACTTTCCGGGCTGGATCATTCTCATCCATACGGATTAAGTGACCCGCCCACCGTAACCTATTGAGCGGGATTTTATCCACAACCTGACGGTCATGGTATCGCTCGTAGGTTTCGTCATTATATAGGCTACGGAATCGTCCATCCTCATGTAGAGGGCCAAAAATTCTTCAGAGGATTCTTCTCTCGAACGCAGCAAGTGTTCACAATTCTTCTTCCTAAGAACCCAAGGCTTCGAGGAAAACATGAGAACTGGCAAGATCATTGTTTTGCACAGCAAGAGCTTTGGCCCTATGGTGAGACGTTTCGAGCGGAACAGTTTTTGTATGCTAAAATAGGCTCTGTTGACTGACAACAACCGTGCGCGGATTTCATCGTCGTAGCTTTTATCGGTTGTGATTTTCGACCCTAGATAGGAAGGAAATCATCAACGGTCTCAAAGTTGTAGTCTCCTATCTTTATTCTTCCCGTTTGATCAGTGCGGTTTGATGTTGTTGGTTGGTTGGTTTTCGGTGCTGCCACCATATATTTTGTCTTGCGTTCATTGATGTGCACCCCAAGATCTGGCGCCGCCTGCTCGATCTGGATAAAGGCAGTTTGTACGTTTCAGGCATAGGCCAGTAGTTAGGTGGACTTAAAAAGAATCGTACCTCTTGCATTTACATCAGCATCACGGATCACTTTCTCACTGTATTCAATATTATGCAATATGGGCAAGTTTATGAAGGTCAACAAAAGATTGGCCCGGTCAATTTTCGCTTGCATCAAAATTTATTATAGAAATTCGTAATTGTTCAAATAAAATTGAATTCTTGAATATAGGAGGAAGTGGAGAATTGCCAGGTAGTTTTAGAAATAAGTCAAATTAATTATTTGAAGTGTTAGATATTGTTTATAAATGAAGGACGGAATGGGTATTATGCAATTGAGAGGGGTAATAGGGAAAGCTAAGGGTAAAAAAATATGTGAAAAGAGAGAATATTACACATTGTTGAATGCATTCTCTTGTGGAATTGACTCCGAATTAATTGTTCACGTTCACTGTCCCCACCATGCAATCTTCGCGTTTTTATTTAGTATTTGTCCTGTTCACAAGGGGTGTCTGACCAACGTTTTATCGTCGAGAGACTTGTGGTAGGGACGTTTTCTTAAGGACTTTAATTGAACATTTTTTATGGACCTTCATTTGAACATCGTCATTTTAAAGCCTAGTATCTCGGTTGATGAACCACTTACTTAACTCAATGAATCTGCTTCGTGGATTGCGTTTTTAAATTGGTTCCACGACTCTTTGACATTCGTAACGATTGGTAATCCCGCCACCATTTGATGCGCGGCGGGCCAGTGTTCCTCACACTGTTTTATCGGTGGCTTGATTCGCAAAACGGCAATCAACGGCCAATGTTGAGGCGCAATGGTCTCAGTGCAGTGACGGTGGAAAACTTCGTCAGCTGGACATCAAATTGTTCGACTCATGGAAACCCTCAGATGACAACGTTAACATCGTATTCAGTGTGTCGGCCCCCAAAATAGAGAAGTTTGTATAAATTTTGACCGCATTCGCATTCTAGGTCGCAGCTTTTAGCAGCAGACTATCGGGTTTCTTTTAGAACCCAGATATCGGCACCGGGCCCCGTTCTGTCGCGCAACACGATCATTGGATGCATTTTCTTGGTCGGCCTATTGCAGGACCTGTCGCCAAGAGAAATCAGATAGGATTTGGGGTTAGTGGAACAACTCCTGCTATACTTTGTTTATCTCTTTTCCTAAACTCAGCATTTTACTATCGTTTTACTGAGGATAGTTCAAAGTACGTTACCTCAAACCTTCTTTACCTGAGCTTGGGACCAGCATGCTATGCAAATAACATGGCAGAGTTGCCACTACACTACGCAATATATCCTGGTGCCACCCTTTCCGTGAATTACATCCTCGGATAAGCCAGTAACAAATTTGATCGCACCAATGGTTGATCTGCCTTTACGGATCCCCCACCCGCAATCTGAAAGGCCTCCTTAGTTCTCAACAACC
This sequence comes from Hermetia illucens, assembly GCF_905115235.1. NCBI lineage: Eukaryota > Metazoa > Arthropoda > Insecta > Diptera > Stratiomyidae > Hermetia > Hermetia illucens. The sequence goes on along the minus strand of NC_051851.1, from coordinate 116,971,068 downwards.
GCGAATAATCTATTATAGATTGCAGGTCTACAACCAAGCCAGACTCCTCTTTCCGAAACCTTTTAATAAACTGCGTCCCCATGCATTTGCTTCTCTGCTACGCCGAAGTCACTTTTGGACTTGGTCCCCTTGCGTCGAGCGTAAAATTGGCAAGCATTTCCTCGACAGTGTCGAGCACCACTTATTTTCGCCCACACTAAGCCACTGGCTGTTGATTCGCAGTAGATTGTATAGCTTGTCGGCCACAAGTCAATATCACCGTTCTACCAGTCGAATTTCTGACCCAGATATCACTGTGGTGGTTTCTATACGTTTCATTTAAGATGCCAATTTCCATTTCAGATTCCTACGTGGTCTGCTAAAGTAAATCTTGACTGACTTTGCAATTTATTTGAATAAACCTCATTTTCTCAATGGTCAGCGCCTTCCTATCCCAGTAATTACCCTTCCGACAATGTGCCGGTTATCCTGTCCGCGCCCAAACATGAGGCATTTAAAGCATTTCTTTAGTCAGATCTGTTATCTTACACGGCAAACTACCCCTCAAATACATTGTCAAAGTTTCCAAAATGATGCATTATGTTATTACTTATAATCTTACATGTAGGATGATCTTAAGGGGTTTTTTGGGTATATTTGTAAAATATAGTAATATAGTATTGTTTTATTTAAGCAGATATCGGAATGAAATGTAATTTGAGGTCTAGATCTGGTATGGATACACCATTGTGATTTTTTTCAAATTTTTCGGATGGATAGGTCCTGAGAACGGGATCTGGTACATTTTTTCCCCAGTATCAAGAAAGTTTGTTTTACACAAAACCTTAATAATGGCTCGGTCGCTCGCTAAAACATAAATTTAAAATAAAAGAGAGAAAAATATATGAATAAGTAAAGGAAATAAATTGCATGTACAACGTGAAATTAATAATGAAAAATATGAAAAAATAGATGGTTAGTAAAATGAACGATCAATGAGGAATAGAGTTCCCCCTCCCAGAGCCCTAAGGTTGGTTCACAAGAAGAATATACTTTGAATTTTCAAATTTTAGTTATGTTCTTATCACGCTTTCTTTTATGAATGAGAAATAGAATATATCTGACAGCCCGACACAAGAATCTACCTCACTCCCCACAACGCCTTGTACCACTCCAAATTCGCAAATATTCAAACAACAACAAAAGCGTCAGCTTTCCTCTAATTGCACGAACTACTTAATCCAGTGTCCGGATAGCTCAGTGGTTAGAGCACTGGGTTGTCATACGGAAGGCCGCGGTTCAAATCTCGCTGGTGGCAGTGGGATTTGTATCGTGACTTGACGTCAAATACTAGTCGACTCAGCTGTGAATGAGTACCTGAGTCAAATCAGGGTATTAATCTCGGGCGAGCGCAATGCTGACCACATTGCCTCCTACTGTGTTCTGTAGTGTATGGTCTTGAATGAAGTGAGACACTTCAAGGCCCTGATCCAATATGGATTGTTGCGCCAACGATTATTATTATTATTTAATCCACCCTGGAAATTAATTCAATTTTTCCTTTCCTTTCACTGTTATTCTAACTGATTTCGTAATATGCAACATGACTAAATCGATACGCAACCAACAACAAAAAAGCTAATGATCGTTTTTATCATTTCCGAAATGTTAACCTTGAAACATTGAAATTAATTTTAGAGGTTCGTGGGTAATTGAAAGGTGATAAAGCTTCTTATATAAAATTATGAAATAGAAAATAAAAAGTGGCATTTTAAAAATTAATATTTTATGAGCAGATGTTGGAATGGGACATGGGAAAGGAGGATGATGGAGATGTTGAAAGGTCTCCTGTTTAGGAAAAAGGTAAATATGCCGTTCTGCTTGCAGTAGGAAAAAGACAACGAAATGATGCCGATGATGCTTCTTTTTCCAAATCCCGAGTTACTTGTACAAGGTCTATGGCTGTGTGCCATCAGCTAAGCTGCTCAAACGACATATCTTATTCAAGTCCGCCATGTTTTCCGGTCAAGGCAACGTGGAGAACATCCCCGATAAAAAGAAGAATAGTGTTGGTAACATAATGCAACCTTGCCAGACTCCCTTTCCAACTTAAAATTCCGATGAAATTTTACATCGATACAGCATGCGATATTTTTTGCCGCCATATGTCGCTCTGATATTAGCTTCTCCGCTCGAGACCGATGTCAGCGAATATCCATAAGATAACCCACCAACTATTGCTGATTGTGATGTAGCCAATCTGATTAGATGTAAATACTCTCACCATTAGCGTTACGGGTTTCTCCATTAAATCTCCGAGCAAGGTGTTATCAGAGCCCATCTTGGTGTTAGATTGTTCATCATAGGTTTGGACTGCGTTCTGTTGCTCGTAGAAAGCCGCCTTCTCGTCTGCATCAGAAGTAAATGTTGGTGCGTAACGCAGCATTATTTGAATATTCCTCATCCTGCATTGGAATCTCAAATTTAGTACTCTGTTTGATATCGGTTCCCCATAAGGTGACCCGTAGCCGATGCTTGCACAGACAAAATTTACTCCTTTTTTTCTTTCCGAAATTAGAAACTGACTGCTCAGTAGTTTGGTTATTAAAACAATGCTTATGGGCTGATTCAGAAAAAATAATTTTAAGAATATTTGCTGTTTTTGCGTTGGTTGGGATGGTTTAGTAGAAAAAACATTCCAAACAGACATAATCCCTTAAGAACGAACTGTATCTGCCGGCAGGGCAGTTGCGTGGATGGAATCCGCCATTGGCGTTCTACACTGTTATAAAAAGAATCTAAATCATCCGAGCTATTCTTCTGGAATTTAATTATGGATCGGGGTGAAAAACGCTATTATACCAAGCTGCAAAAGTGTGCCTAACCCGATTCCACTCTCCACTTGCCATATCCTCGTGACACAAGAATGAAGTATTACTTCGTGCAGAGTCCTCTGATCTACCACGTGATTTCCATGTTCCATCGGTTCCCCGCGTTGTTGCTTCCCAAGTATGAATAGAATGCATTCTTAAGTTGCACTGATCATAATTCCGTTATACTTATGTTTCCTGCAATTATATACAATTCAGTTATACTTTGTCATCATTTGATCAGGCACTGCTTAAAGGCCATGAAATTGTTTCTGGTTCTATGTGTAGCCTCTTCATGATCATCCCAATCGTGACTTCTTCCATTTGCTGCCTACCTACAACCGTTTCAGTTTGATGAGTAAATTTTCCGCTTATTGATAATGATGCGCTTTAATTCTTTTTTCGGACTTTCTCAATTGGCGAGAAGTTGTTACCCACTTGGTTCTTGCTTGGTTAGGTCTCACTTGCTTTCGAAACCCAGCATATTATAACGATCTACAGGCTACAATGATATTAACAAGCTTTGTTACTTTGAAATGAGACGATAAATTCACAATTCTTTCATTCATTCAAGACTTTGTATGTAAATTATCTGATACAATCATCAATTTAAGCCTTTTTTACTTAATTTCATACATTACAGGAAGATGTATCAGTTCAGCTAGAAGCATTGGATATTTTGTCAGACCTGCTTTCACGTTTTGGAGACTTTCTAGTTCCATTCCATGATATCATACTCAAAGCACTCGTTCCACAATTAGGATCCCAACGACAAGCTGTTCGTAAACGAACAATTGTGGCACTATCACATCTATTGACCCTTTGCAACGGCGAATCATACAACAGAGTTATCGACCATTTACTGGAAGGGCTTGAAAATCCACAAAATAGTGGAGCTGTTAGGACGTATATTCAGTGTTTAGCATCGATATGGCAAGTAACTTCTTTGGATTTTTAATAGAAATAAAAAGAAACGAATATTTTGAATCTTATTTGATTTGATTCGATTCTCCCACATACGGAGAGTTCCAGGCACTTGCGTTTTGTTTCAATTTAATTCTTTTTTAACAGCCGCCAAGCCGGCCATCGTCTATCCAATCACATTGATCGAATAATGTTCCTCCTGAAAGAGTACAGTCAACGAGAAGACGATGAATTGCGTGAATTTTGCTTACAAGCCTGTGAAGCGTTTGTATATCGGTGTCCAGATGCCATAGGACCACACATATCGACGATCACTGAACTTTGTATGAAGTATGTAACATATGATCCAAACTACAATTATGAGGCTGACGATGGAGAAGCAGGTGTCGCTATGGATACAGAAGACGAGGAGTATATTGATAGTGAAGAATACAGCGATGACGACGATATGAGCTGGAAGGTTCGTCGATCAGCGGCAAAATGTTTAGAAGCAGTTATTTCAACGCGGCATGAGTCCCTGGAGGAGTTCTATATGACACTGTCCCCAGCTTTGATCTCGAGGTTCAAAGGTTAGACATATCAAGTTCAATTTGGAGCATTGCCTAACATTAATGCTTTTTTCTAGAACGTGAAGAAAACGTTAAGTCAGATATATTTCACGCGTATATTGCCTTGTTGAAAGCTACACGCCCATCCGACGACCTACCTCATGACCCTGACTCAATGGAACATGTACCTGGTCCGATAAACTTACTCCAAGATCAAGTGGCTGAAATCGTGAAAGCAATACAACCGTTGATGCGCGAAAAATCAGTGAAAACCAGACAAGATTGCTTCTTACTCCTAAGAGAATTGCTCGCAGCGCTGCCAGGTGCTTTAAGTAACCACTTAGAACACTTGATGCCTGGAATCCATTATTCGCTAAGTGATAAGAACTCTACATCAAATATGAAGATCGATGCGTTAGGATTTGTTTGCAGTTTGTTACAAGGACATAATCCTAAGGTAATATCGGATAATTGTTAAAAGTCCATATATTATTCAAACGCCAATTTGTTTAGGTTTTCCACGCTCATATCCCAGTCTTAGTTCCATTGATAGTGAATGCTGTGTTTGACCCCTTCTATAAAATTGCAACAGAAGCTCTTATGGTACTCCAGCAGTTGGTTAAAGTGATTCGCCCACTAGATGTTGATACTGAATTCAATGTTCTACCGTTTGTTGACCAACTATACAAGGCGACTCTCCAAAAGCTTAAGTCGTCAGAAGTAGATCAGGAAGTGAAGGAACGAGCGATCGCTTGTATGGGTCAAATCATTGCGAATATGGGCGACTTCCTGAAAGATGAACTTCCTTCATGTTTGCCAATTTTCATGGAACGTCTCAAAAATGAAGTCACAAGATTGAGCTCCGTTCGGGCCTTGACAATGATCGCCACATCACCTCTACGAGTGAACCTCAGTCCAATCTTAACTGATGTGATTCCGGCACTTGGTATGTTCCTGAGGAAGAATCAACGAGCATTGAAACTAACCTCGTTGACGCTCTTGGACGCCTTGGTTAATCACTACAGTCAAATGTTCAGTCCACAACTACTACAGACTGCCATGGCAGAAATTCAGCCATTACTTTCAGATACAGATTTACACGTTGCTCAACTGTCCTTAGTTCTACTTACAACAACAGCACGAAAGCAACCGCAAGCACTAAACGGTCTTCACGAGCAGTTTATGCCACACGTGATGACCTTGGTGCGGTCTCCACTGTTACAGGGTACGGCGCTAACATGTACGCTTAATTTGTTCCAAGCTTTGGTGCAAGCTAAACTACCAGGTCTCGGCTATCAGCAACTTCTCGATAAGCTTATGGAACCGGTTTTGTCCTTCCACAACGAACAACTTCATAAGCAAGCATATCATTCGCTGGCGAAATGTGTAGCAGCTCTGACACTGCAAACTCCTACAAAAGCAGTTCCTCTGGCGTCGCAACTCCTAGCAGATATTCAAAAAAGACGCGGAGACTCACATTTAGTATTTTGTTTGCTCACAATTGGGGAAATCGGCAGGCACTTTGATTTGAGTTCAATTGATTCTTTAGCTCAAACCATTATCGAATGTTTTGGAGCCGGATCAGAAGATGTGAAAAGTGCAGCGAGTCATGCCCTAGGCGCGGTGGCTGTAGGAAGTCTGCCAACATATTTACCTTTCATTTTGAAAGAAATCGAAGCTCAGCCAAAACGACAGTACTTGCTCCTACACTCACTGAAAGAAGTAATATCATCGCTCTCGACGACCACCAACGGCCTGGAACAACTTCTGCCCTCAGTTCCTTCGATCTGGTCTCAACTTTTCAAACACTGTGAATGCTCCGAAGAAGGATCCAGAAACGTAGTAGCTGAGTGTTTGGGCAAGTTAGTGTTAGTCAATCCAGAAGAGTTACTTCCCAGCCTGCAGCGAGCTCTACACAACGGCAGTCCTCTGATGCGAACAGCTGTCGTGTCCGCAGTCAAGTTTACCATCTCTGATCAACCGCAACCCATCGATGTTCTGCTGAAACAATGTATTGGCGATTTCTTATTTGCTCTTAGAGATCCTGAACCGTCTGTTCGCCGAGTGGCGCTTGTTGCATTCAACTCCGCTGTTCACAATAAGCCGAGTTTGGTAAGAGATTTGCTCCCAGATTTGCTTCCCTGGTTATATTCTGAGACTAAAGTGAAAGATGAGCTTATTCGCGAGGTGGAAATGGGTCCATTCAAACACACTGTCGACGATGGTTTAGATATAAGAAAAGCCGCTTTCGAATGCATGTATACTCTCCTAGAACAAGGTTTGGATCGTGTCGATATTATGCAATTTTTGGATCATGTGCAAGCTGGTCTGCGTGATCATTACGACATTAAGATGCTAACATATTTGATGACAGCTAGATTAGCAATTTTGTGTCCAGATGCGGTTCTTTTAAGTAAGTTTTCTACTGTATGAAAACCAATATTTTCTTAATTCTTCCGTCATTTCCTTAGGGTTGGACCAATTTGTGCAGCATTTGAGGGCCACTTGTACCCTCAAAGTCAAGGCCAATTCGGTGAAGCAAGAGTACGAGAAACAAGATGAACTGAAGCGGTCGGCACTGAGAGCTGTAGCGGCACTTGCCTCAATACCAAAGGCTGGTAAGTACTTATACTTGCTGTTTTTGTTAGGGAGGGTTCGGTTTAAGAACCAATCCAGCGGTTTTCAAACCTGAGAAGCAAAAAGTAATACGAACGATATGCTAGTCCATGCCGATACTTATGTAACGGGTGTTGGTTAGTGCAGAATCTATGGAATGATGCTTGTTATTAGGAATATCAGAATTTAATTCGCCAACATTTACGTATAGGTTGATGATCGCTCACTACACAATAAGTTTGAAGTGTAGCCCTGGTTAAAAGTGGGAGATGAGCAGCAAAGAAATCGCACGTTTGGAATGTTAATCCTCCACACTGCGAATTGACTTCAAAGGAATATTGCATGTTTCGTGGCCTAAGCGTGTGTTTGGTATTTGCAATGACCAAATAGCAACAGAGTTAACTGGTGTCGGTAATGACAATTACCTTGTGGCTGCGCCATTGCGTCATTGTTGTTAATGCGAGCGAATAGATGACTTCGCCGGCGCTTTCCCTCGCTTATTCGAACTCGCCACGAGAGGGGAAAACAACCGCTGAAAAAGTCCCGTTGGTTGGAAGCAAAGGGACCGCATGGAAAACCAACAGGTCTCTTCTGTTCCAGCCGCCGTGGAGAGTGCACGCTGTCGTGGTTTAACTGATGAACAGAAAAAAATAATAAAGTGGAGTTTGTTCGAAGATAGTATCGATAAGCATAAATCATTCTGATCAAGTATTTACAGTGCCGTCCCAGTAAGATCTACAAATCGTTCAAAGCAAAGCCTCATTAGAGTTTTCCGCGTTACTCATCGTTGGACCCTTCAAACTCTTAGAAGGAAGACGACCAAATTGTTATTTACGATTGCGAAAATGGGACTCAGTCGTGAACAGTGAATTCGAAGAAATACGGGGTTGACTTGATACATTTCACGAACGGCAACAACACAGCAATTCATAGTTTGACAAAAGTGCAACTGGAGTGAATTATTTGGCTTGCATCGAAATCACAGCCGCAGGTGTTTCATGCAGATAAACCAGTCAGTGGTCGTGCAACGTTGTAACAAGCAATTCCTGGTCTAAATGCGGCAATCATAATTCCACTATCAATTAGAGAAATCACAGTTTGATTAAAACCTGAATATCGATGACTAGAATTAACCTAAGTACTTTATTACCATTTTCTAAATTAGCACGATAACTATCTTAAGTTCACCGAAGCATTTTTACATGATACGTGCAGACATATCTGTGGGCAACAGTTTTCAATGCTCTCTTCGGAATATTTTCTCGCAAATTTATACAATTCACCTTCTGTGATACGACGTATATCCTCTGAATTGGCTTCTTCAATCACAGTTTTCGATCTTTCCGTGATTCCTTGCTCTTTCGTTTAGAAACCGCCCCAGGTGGTTTGGATCAGAAGAAGCAGAAAGTTTTAAAGTTATTTATTTTGCTTGCTGTGATCGCTTTGGTATGTCCTTGCATTTGATGGCTTCACATGTTCACCTACGGTTCAGTTGCCTTATCTACCGCTCATTAAGTTGAAGATCTATTATAGGTCTCCATTTTGAGTCCCTTGCATACACCCGTTTGCAATTTCATATACAACATTTTGCCCTTTTTTGTTTCAAAATAGAGACAGGCTTCAGTTTTTTGCTCTCCGTCATTGGTTTCTTAGCCACTTTCGTTCATGTTCCTCTATCGCCCACCCGTCTCTAAGCTGTAACGTTGTTATTCTTTCGAATCTCTATTTTGATCTTCTTGCGCCACCATTGAAATTCTGTTAACTTATAGAGCACTTTAATATTCTCAACTGCATCATTTATTATTTAGCGAATTTCTGTGACTAAATCTACTTTTATATTCACATTTAATGTCGTTTGGGGTTCGTATTCGCTGACATTTCGTTGTGAACTTGCGCCGATTTTTCTCGGTATTTCTAAACCCCTTCCCGAACGGATTCGGTTCATTCGACTATTTCGAGTCCACCATTATTGGTACTTCCTGCATTGTTTACCCACTTGTATCCATGTTACTTCTTTCTAGATTGAAAGCTGTTATCAATGTTCAGGTGTATGGTAACATATCTATGAAAGCAGTGAGGCCATGCAAGGGTTGGCGCAAGCTCTTATGGAGTCTTATACTCAAAGTCAGGGCAGTGTTTATCAGGTATAGTTCATCTGAACCTATGCCACTGTTAATAGTGAAGAAACATTGAGCGATATTTTAACCCAACTAATGACTGAACGAAACGGAGACGTATACAGCATTAATCTGAAAGTCATTTCGGTAAAATTTTACATTACGTACTCAGGCAAGAGAATACTGCAAACTTCAGCATTGCGCTCCTTAGATTTATTTCCAGGATGACCTTCCCCTAGTTTTTAAAGGTTTGTTTGTAAAACAAAATCTTTCATATTGGTTCAATGTCTGTCTGTTTGTCTTTCACACACATTTTTCTCATAAACGGCTATACCGATTAATACGAAATTTAATGAGAAGATGGTGAACGCCCACACATGCGGTAGATTACATGTTTCTACGGGCATGCAGCCGGTCTTAATTTTGACATTTATTGTAAAGGTTGTTGCAGAGTGTGTGTGTGCAGAGCGTTAAAATTGATGATTTCTTTAACGGACTCTTTCTCAAAAACTACCCAACTGAAAAATCTGAAAAAGTCCTGAAGCTGCCGCTTAACCTCAAAATACTCTCCATATCGATATCTACTCAAATTAAGTTAATAGGAATACATTACTATATTTATGGGAAATTTGACATGGTAAATATATATATATATTATGGGCTACGTACAAATGGTATGGTTTTCCACTCAAATGTACTTGCACAAGAAACAAACAAAACCTTTTATACCTGAAGCGAAGAGCATTCGCTGACGAGCTTCCGGCTTCTGGCTTGTCTATATCTGTTCTTTAAACGGATGCACAGAGGTGGCGAGCAAGCACACAGAGCAACAAACCTATCTGGTGAGTCAGCACCAAATCAACCTCTAAGTAGTGACATAGGCGAATGCTCTGAGGCCTAGTTTGATTTGATCGAGTTTGCATGAAACTCATCTGAAGTGGTTCTTGGCACGAAGCCTCAACAGAGGTTATCGGTACCACGCGTACCAGGATTGTCCCTCAAAGCATATGCCTTAGGAGAATTCCTAGGGGATGTGTTCTTGGTGACTGTGACTGTCTCCTTATCCCCGGTAGAGCTTGTGGGCTCAAGGGGGAATTCCGATGTTTAACTCAGGCTTCGTACCCCGTATCTCCGGTAAAAGTGTTATTTCGTCCTCGCATCTACTGGTATGAATGTTGAGCCTGCATTGGGCCGCCGGGGGTCTGATTGTGCTCTACAAATCAAGCCGTGTGCGAAGAGGATTATGGGGTTGGCCTATGCTGCACGTACTCACGTTAAACTACTAGGATTCTACTCGAATTACAATTGTTGTTTTGACAATTTCAAAACAAGCCGACGAGCCAATAGGGGGTCTGCTCAATTCATACTTGGAATAGGGAAGAGCTCAGAGCCAATGAAATTACAGCCAATCTAATCAGATATGGAAGCGGCTAACTACACCGAACGGTTCATCAACTCATGCTCATAATTTTCACAGTAAATCAATGCCTGATGACTGGCAACGGTGGGTTATTTGCCCCATATATAGAAAGAGGACTATCATGCAGTGCAACATGGTATCTCTTCTATGAGATATTCTTCGTTATTTTATTGGGCAACTCCATTGGCCCAAAATAAAGAGGGTTCACTCCAAGGAAATCTACAACATCATATTTTCTCTCTCCGGCAAGTGATGGAAAAACTCCACCAGTTGCACCATCAGGGTCAAACTGTACGTGACAATGAGAAAAATCGGTATCCCGACAAAACTAATAGGACTGACTACGCTGCACCTGGCCAATATGCGAGACCAGATAAAAGCAGCACCATCGCCTTAGAGACTTTTCATCATCAACCGTGATACCGATGTGAATGCCCAAGTCCACTCAACTGTTAGTCTATGATCACGATACTGGCATAATGGCAAGAACAGCCCGTTTAAAATGTTATTTTTAAACCTTAATAAATTAGCAGTCAACATTTTGATATCACTTTTCGTTTTTCAACGAATAGCGTTTACACATCGATCATCATGAGCATTTTGACAGTATGTTGCACCTTCAGTTTTGGGCGAGTGGGTGCCAACGAAAGATATTATATTTTAATCAGATTCATTCGGAATCCGTTCTGCGTAAGATGCCCATTCTACTTTTGGACCACTTGTTTGAGAACAGTTTTGTTGTGAAACGCTAAGAAAACTTGCATAAAGAAGTTTATAGGGCGCTGGACGTTATATATCTCGCATGGCAGTGTCCTTAATGAACACCGTTAGAGACATGGATTAGTTTTTCTATTTCTGCACTACTCTTGGTATCGCGGTAGAGCAATTTAATCCAGCATACGAATTCCTCTGGCACTAGATATTGCTGCCCACATCAGATGAGTTTGTGAGGCACACAGTCAAACACATTCTCTAGACCCAGGAATGCTTATCGGTTCGTATTCTTGTAAATTTACCAATTGGTCCGCGTTTTATCAACGAAAAAACTTGTGATAGAGGCATTTCTTTTCATAGACACTGTCATTTCAAAGCAAATTATCTCGGTTAATGAACCGCTTATCAGGCTTGGCTACCCCGAGAGATGCGCAGGCTGCTTTGTGGATTGTACCTTTGGTTTGATTCGGCTCTTCTTCAGTTCGTAATGGTCAGCAGTTGCGCCACGGTTTAATTCGCGACGGTCCAATATTCTGTTGCTACCGTTTAAAAAACCATGTATTAATATGTCATGGTCGTGAGTGTCGGCAAAATTGACAATACGCTTGCCAATCTTATTGCGTTGTCCAAAGCCTTTCCCCCGTAGCACCGAGTTCCATTAACCTTTTCCTCGGATGTCAATTAAGGTCACCAGCAAAGACGACATGCATGTTACAAGTCTTTAAAGTATAATTGTCAGAAGGCGACTTTCTCGGCACCCTGTCGATCTGTCTGAGTGCAATTACGAGTTTCAGCATCGGCTCATCGGATCGCTCTACGTCTTTAATGTAACTGCACAGAAACTCGCAGAGATGGCAATGCTGACACCATATTGAGTGCATGGGCTACTACGCAGATATCGTTGCGGCAAATTACTTTTGCGTTCCTCTGTCTTAACATTGTGGGTACCAAATTTAGCTATTACTCACAACCTGACATCCATACAACAAGAAATGTTGCTCATTTATCGATTGGAGCGGCTCCCGCCGTGCCGCACTCAATGAGGTAGATGCTCTAGTATTTTTCCACAATATTAAATGGTTTTTTTTGGTCCACCTGTAACGCGAGGGTTCACCAACAGAGATAAGATAGGATTTAGCGTATTACAGTACTCCCAACTATACTTTATTTATCTCTTTTCCTGATCTCAGCATTTTATTTTCATTTTGGTGAAGACAATACTAAATACGTACATTACCTCGAACGCTATTTTATCGGGGCTTGGGCCCTTTTTATGTAAAGAACATATCAAGTTTGCTTCCAATATTTCATTTCTCCGATAGTTCCTGCTTTGACTTCGCCATTTCTTATTTCCTATTATTTACTACCTACTAGGTGCTCGAGGACCTAGGAAATACGGCGTTGCTAATTTATACTGGCTTTTCCCCCTACTGTCAGTCCCGCATTGCAAACAACATTTCGTTTACTATTGTTTTTTTTTCATACATAACCAAATCCAAACAAAGGTTAATTTTTTGTTTTTGTTTTTCCAGATAAAAATCAACAATTAGCCGAATTTTTGAAATTAATTCGTGAGACACCTGAACTAAACAAAATATATGAATATATCCAGAAAGACTCGCAAACAAATAGCAATTCAGAAAATGTGTCAATGGATCAGAGCTAGGATAATCGATTGATGTAGAGGAAGATTTGGAGATTTTCCAGGTAGAGTAGAATAACCATTACATTTTCTGTTTGAACGAACAAAGACAGTTGGTTTTTAGAATTACAGATAAGGCCCATTTTTACGATGACCTGAATATTTCCTATAGTATGGACATTCATCGACATTATCTCTAAAGCCGAAAATTCCAAAAGTCTCCCCAAAAGCGACAGCAAACTACAAGAAAACACAACCAAATAGGATCGAAGTGACGAATTAAATGCAATAATATTCAAGAAGGAAGATTATGTGAAGTTTAGCCACATTCAATTATTAAATCGGTCATACTATCTCGGTTCTCCGAATGTACAACATTAACTTCTCGCTACACAACCTTCTTTACGTTCTTTCGTTTTAAAAATATTCATCGTTTGAATTTCACTGAAATATTAGTTTTTCCTTCAATCGATTGTGAATATTTTTTATTTTATTATAAATTTTAATGCATTTAATTTAAATAAAATAATATAACAACAATGAAGTCGTATTTGTGAAATAGTTAATCCTAAATTATTTACGATTATACTTGGTTAAGTTTAGGTTTTGACAGGTGTAGACATAGTAGAATCACAAATTGCGACCCGTACCCAGTTGCACTGGAAACATTTCTCTATTGGCTCGGCTACGAATAAATTTTCGATACTTTAAAGAAATTATAGTCAACAAATCAAGCATTTTATCGGGTATATTGCTTATTGCACTAGACTCACAATAATTATCCGTGAACTTTGTGTGTTTGCAGATGTGGTGTTATTCGACCTATTACACTGACACGAGTTTGGTCCTACCATTGTTGAAGCCATGGTGTTTGTTAGGATACAAAAAAGAATAGTTGTCAGAGGTTTGGAACTTTCGATTACGCCTGACCCAACTGCCGCGTCATTGATAATCATGATGTTCACTACGATCTGTTCCCCGCAACAATTATAGTGAGGCTATTGCAGCTACTATAGTATATACTGCTGAATGATGTATTCAATCCTATAACCGACATTAATGTATGTTGTCTACTTTTAAGTGCTTAATCATTTTTCCCTGTGTTTGATAAAGTCATACGTGAGTAATGGGCAATAGCCGAGAATGTGTGCTGAGGAAGAATCTACAATAATTTTGCGCTTCCAGGAAAGGGAGTTGGATCTTACAAGGGAAATGTGAAGGCTTGAAGAAAGTGGTACCTTGAGAAAGTAAAGATCGAAGGAGGGTGACATTCTCAGCAGAGTGAAGGCATACCTCGAATTCACCAATTTGCGAAATAATGTGAGCCCCGTTAGAAGAGAAATCTTATGTTAGAGCTCAAGAAATTCAATTATGTGACCGCGGACAAAATCTTGAACCAAAGCAGAATTAGATCACCATGAAGAGTAGGTTCGCGAGGCTTTGGAAAAGCGGTTTTTACTCTCGCACACCATCCGCGGAAAAAAACATCGATGCGGCTATAATTTTTCTTTTTCTTTAGCCTTTGTCCCATTCACAAGCGGAATCAACCCGTCGTGATCAGTTACGCCGGTTTTCAAGGCATCATCCAGTGTATCAAACCACCGATGTTTCGGCCGGCTTCTGGTTGTTTCCCATCGACCCCGACGTTCAGACCAATCATGGCAAGTAAATTCTCGTTAGCACGAATCAGGTGACAATACCATCGAAGACACCTCTCTTGTCACTTTTCCACGATCGGTACAACCTCATATTGATTTCGGATGTGATCAATGCGTATTACCCCACTGCAAGATTTTTGCCTCCATTAACGCGAAACGCTGTTCATTGTCTTTTTTAGTCGGCCAACACTCAGGACCATAGAAGGCGACAGCGTGTGGCCTGTGAATCCCTTACATACAGCGCCATTTTCTGTTGAGTTTAAGGGGAGACTGCCCATACATGTGCAAGGTGACGTAACTTTTTTTTCAGAGAACACGGTCATGTGGGGTGTCAAATGAAAGGGCTCAATCCGTCGAAACTGATGATATTTTTGATATCGGGTGAACGCTCAAAATGTGTGCCCCAAAAAGTGTAACAAGTTTCATTCTCAGAATCTACCCAACCGAAAAATCAGGATAAAATTGCAATGGTGCACCATACGAAATCTAGGATTCAAAATGCGTCCCATCCCAATATCTGCTTAAATAGAATTAATAATAGCATATTACCATTTTTTAGACATTTAACCGAACGCTTCCTCATGATCTAGAAATGCAATTTAAAGAGGGGGATGCTTCTCACGGTGTTTCTCCACGAGTAACCGAGTAGCGTGTATTACTTCAGCAGTTCCGCAGTTCTTAAAAAACCCGGCTTGAATCACGGTTATTTGAACGATTTCGCCAATACTGTTTCCAAGAATGCATTCAAAAATCTTCATGGTGTGGAGCAGCAACAGATCGAACGGTAATTTGAGCTTTCAGCTAGGCTGCCTTCTTTTTTCCATATTGAAACTGTGGTACTTACTTGCCACTCAGATGGTGAGTTTCATATAAGCCACTTTGTAGATCGTGTTTTTAACTTGGTCCCAAGGTTCTTCTAGATTCGTAATGGTTGGTAATCGCGTAAGTGATTATTTCTGCTTTTTTCTCACAAAATCGTCACCATTTAATACGTGGAGCCAATGCCTTCCTCACGCTGTTTTATCGGTGACTTTATTCGCAAGACTACAGTCAACGGCCTATGTTGAGGTGCGATGGTCCCATAGGGAACGGCCTTGCCGTCAGTGATGGTTGTAATATGTCGGCGTCTTATGCGAATATAGTCGATTTGCGTTTTGCTGTTGAAATGAAGGAAGATGGACGAATCATTTAATGAACCATATATTGACAAGTACAAGGTCGTAAGTGTCCGCAAAATTAAATATATGCTGCAAGCTCATTGGTGCTGTGTCCGGATAGCTGAGTGATTAGATCGCAAGGCTGTCGTACGGATGATCGCAGTGCAAATCTAATTGGTGACAGTGGGATTTGTATCGTGAAAGCGAAACGCAACCACATATATCACCTTGTTTAGTATAAGCAGATATTGAGTGCCCTAGTTCTGGACGCAAGAGGACGTTAACCAAAAATCATAGGAGATTTTATCACATGGGCCCCTGATTGGGGCAGCCGGAAAACAAATGTGAGAGAAAGTGTTCTGCTCGAATCATTCGCGGAGCTAGTGGTGATATTAGCGATTGTTGGGACCTCATACACTTTCAGAGTAGGCGCCCGGGGTGTATAGACATACATGTGCGCCACTTTAGCCGGAAGAGTTGCTTAGCAAGTCAGTGAGGACTATACTCACAGTGATCACCACACAATCTGCATGGAAATCAAAGCTGAATCGAACTCGAAAAAGAGCTCCCCTGGATGGTACAGTCAGAGAAAAATTCACAAAAGGATCAAGTCAAAGTGGGTGACGGAAGCTTACTACTGGTGGAAAAATAAAATCGTAAGTTTTGGAGCCGCATGTTTTCGGACAAGGAGACTTGAGTAAGTGCTAAGGAAAAAGCTCGGT
Source organism: Hermetia illucens (assembly GCF_905115235.1). Taxonomy (NCBI): domain Eukaryota; kingdom Metazoa; phylum Arthropoda; class Insecta; order Diptera; family Stratiomyidae; genus Hermetia; species Hermetia illucens. The sequence continues at coordinate 116,954,701 of NC_051851.1, read as the reverse complement.
AGCGACAGTCGAAAGGAGCCACACACAAACCCACCCATGACTCCTGAAAGAGATGGTTGCAACTCGGTTTCCTCACGACGAAAACAATGAAGAACAAATGGTGGGGCCGCAAAACGAGTGCGTAATACCAATCCAATCTCCATCCAATAAGTGAGGAAGGAGGCTGCGGCTAATATGTGGTCAAATCAACGACAAAATAGCTATAGGTTTAGATGGCATTCCTAACAGAACCTTTGAAGATGGCAGTGAAGACTAGGCCCGACGTTTTCGCAAACACCCTCGAGACATGCCTGAAAGAAGGAAAATTCCCTGCTCGATGTAAAAAGCAAAAGTTGGTGTTGCTTTCCGAACCCAATAATTAGCATCATATCGCCCGATCTGCTTGTTGGATACAATGGGGTAGATTATGGAGAGAGTCATCTACAACAAGTTGCTACCCATCGTTGAAAGCAGCAATGGCTTGTCGGCCAGCGCAATCTACAGTGTACGAATTTCACACGCTGAGTTAGAGCGAGACTTTTACACCTCCGTGTAATAAACAAATCTATACGTGTTTATTTATTTTTTCTTGCCTCTGAGAATTAAGTGCGCGAGTGCTGGGCAGAATATGTGTAGACGTTTCACTGCGTTAGGATACGGTTTTAATAAATGATAGATTATCCTATTATGATCTGTGAGTATTCCGATCATAATTCTAAGACGCTTTATAGTTAACTTTATACATTCTAAGTATCTGGACTATCAAGACCCTGCTGTACACATTAGCATATTTAGTCTGTTAGGCCACGCCCCCACCAGTTTAGAGAGTTTACTTGTTTGAATTGGAGTGCATTTATAGCCACAGAGCTGTCGGTAAAAACTATGATGTTCTGACTTCTGCAGTCTCTTTCGAGGTGAAAGTAAGCACATCCGGTTACCAGGTGCATACATTTCTACATATCTATATACCAAAGTGTCATTTCTACATTCCTGGCCGATTTTTAAGTTGATCAAAAAACTGCTCAATGCCCTCAGAGCTGCAGATCGCTTGTCAATCACCCAGGTTGTTGTCTTCAGGACCACATACATATCAGCCTGAAAATCGGTTGCATTTTGTCCCGAGAAAAAAGCCCACTCCACATTTTCTTTAAACTACTCCTCCAGAACCTTTTTCTTTTCGTTCATTTCACATTGTTGAGGTCTAAGTCCCCGTGTCGAAGCAAACCTCCGCTTCCACAACCCATAAGCTGTAAGAGTTCGTTTCATATTTTATATATGTTTGTTCCCAAGGAACTTCTTAGCTAGAATATTCTAGAGACATTTCATTTCTTTGGGAAGTTGAAGGGTTGTTCTTCTAATCTCTGAAAGAACATTCCCTTTATTTACTGTCAATCAAATAAAGGGTGCGTTGTGGGGAGAGCAGACGCAAAAGCCTTTCCACGCTGGTAAGCATGTTGTTGCATTCTCGTGAAAGTGACGTTCAACCAGACCCTCCAGGCATTTCAGCCATTGTCGCTGTTAAACTGAACTGTTTGAAGTTGTTTGGATTCGAACAGTCATCTTTTCCTGGCTTTAGTATGAAGATTTCCTTAATCTTCTACCAAGAGGTAGTCCAATGGCTGTACGTGCTCTGTACCCTCGTTTAGCACCGCTGCTTAGATAATGTCCTTTACAGGTCCTACGACTCCTTCCCTCGAGTAACGGGACAAGCCTCTTCAACGTACTCTAAAAGTGTATGATTCAAAGTTTCCAGTTGAGTTGTATCGCGAAAGGTCTTAAGGAATTCCACTTTATTTGCAAAAAACTTATTGAACTTTTCCCAACCCGTTTTCCTAGAATTCCGACTTTGTCCGTACGCACTCAGAGACCAATTAAAGTGATGAAATCAAGTAGGTTCTCTCTCGAGGAATGGATTTGCTTCTTCAGTAAACAATATATAGAACATTCACATCTCAACCTGTTAAGAGTTCAAGACCCCTTGACTCCGCATACACTACCGGCTCCCTTAGTTCTTGCGTCGGTGAAGCACAGAGAAAGTCATAGGGAAGATACACAGAGGTAACCATGGCACCTTGCCTCTTACCATTAACTTGGTATTGTAAAATGACCGCAGTTAGTTCCTGGACACAGAATTACCTCATCGTGGTTGCTTCTAACAGATTTGATATCAGAATACAGGCCCTTAGTCTAGTCGATCTCACATTGTAGAAGATCCTAAACACCTTTAGTGATCCAATATCACAGATTGGTTGTTGTATTAGAAATATATAAAGGCCTATTGAGCCGGATTTGATCCACAACCAATCGATCATTGTATCGCTCATACATTTGGTCTGTATATGGGCTACAGAATCGTCCTTCCTTTTGTACGGGGCATCAATTCTTCGGAGGATTCTTCTCTGGAATGCGACTAAGAGCTCGCATTTTTTTCTAAAAAGTCAAGTCATCCAGGAATACATGAGGACTATCAAAATCATTGTCTTGTACAGTAAGAGCTTTGATTTTCGACCTCAGATAGGAGAAATTATCAACGGTTTCAAAGCTGTAGTCTCCTATCTTTATTGTCCTCATTTCATCAATGCCATTTGATGCCCTTTGTGTGAAAAAAAATCCTTAATAACCGGCTTAATGTCTGTCTATAATGTAAGATAATGTCTATCATATATGCGAAATAGGGGAGCAAATATTTTTTCACAGAATATGGTCATGTCGAATATCAAATGCAAGGGCTCAATCAGTACTTTTCGAAAATAATCTCGTTTTTTACATTGAGTGAAACACAGACGAGTGAGGACTCAAAATGTATGCCCCAAAAAGTGAACCAGATATCTGAAAAAAATGACAGCGATGCATTTCTACAATAAATCTAGGCGTCAAAATACTTCCCATTCCAATACCTGCTCAAATAAAGTTAACAATAGCATATAACTATATTTTAAAAATTTACCCGAAGACCCTTAAGTTTATGCTAGAAGTATGAAATTTGACAACCCTATAAGCAAGAATATAAGACACAATTCTGGAAAGTTTGAAGGCAATCCAACTATTACTAACAAAGTTATAGAAGGTAGTAATTTGAGAAGCTACTCGCTCCGCCATTATTAAATAGCCCGCTAAACTGTAATACAAACAGTTGTCGTTAGATAACACTTACAACACTTCACGTAATACAAAATAATATTTGCGAATTATCTTCATAAAAACATAACAAGTCGGAAACCGGAAGCTAGGCACTTCAGGTATGAAAAGTTTTGTGTATTTCTTTCATAAAACCATTTGCGTGGACATGTATCCCATTATATTATGTGAGAATATCCACTTTCGCGTGATATTGACATTTAAAGTGTTGATTTTGCACAGAAGCAAAGACTTTGATACATTATAACTTTGTTAGTAATAGTGCGATTTCCACGAAACTGCTCTATATTATAGATTCTAGGATGAACTTAGGGAGTTTTGCAGCAATTCCTAAAAATTGTAGTTACTTACTTACTTTATTTGAACAGGCATCGGTATGGAGGATCTTTCGGAACTTAGTCACCATAAAGTGGCAGCATCTTGTTTGTTTTTCAAATTTTCCGGCTGGGTAGATCCTAAGAATGGGCCCGTGAAATAAATTATCACTTTCGACCCTCGAACTCCACACCTTTCCAACAAATGTCAAGACCGGCTTCGGAAGGTACTAACTGAGATCTTTCATTTGATACAGTTGATAATTCAGACAGACAGGAAACCGATTTTAATAAGGTTTTATTTACGTTATGAGTAGATTCAAATATGCCAAAAGGAAAGGAATGAAAAGCAAACCGCTGGCTTTGAAGAAAGAGAAAATTCACTTCCTTAGCAACAAACGGTTTTTTTTGCGATTTCTGATAAACTAATTTTTTTAAGTAACCACTCACTTTGTCATTGCCACTTTGGACACATCAGAGAAATATATGAAGGAATATTTTGAATTCATAGCTATTCGCGAAAAGAAAAACGTCCTTATATAACATGAATAATAATAATAATAATCGTTGGCGCAACAATCCATATTAATTCAGGGCCTTTCAAGACCGTAACGGTACACTACAGTATACTGCAGCAGGCAATGTGGTTAGTATTGTACTCGTCCGAAATTATTACTCTGATTTGACTCAGATGCTCATTCACAGCTGAGTCGACTGGTATCCGACGTCAAATCACGATACAAATCTCACTGCCACCAGTGAGAGGTAACATGAATACAAAACCTTTATATCTGAAGCACCCAACTTCCGGTATTCCGACTTGCTTCTTGTATATATCTACAAAAAGTACAAAAAAGTGTCTGCCTTAGTCCAGCGCTTCAATAGTTCTGAATGAGAAAAAGGAATTGGGCGATGCAAAATCTTGGTGAACTTTTTATTCTATATAATACATATAATCATAATTAGTGAGAATAATTGACATACAAGTCAAATTCTAAGTTCCTATATTTAAAAAAGTTATTTTCCCCTGTTCTTTTAAGGTTTTGTTGAAAATAAAACCTTTAGTTTGATGGGAGAAGGGGTCAGTATACATGCAAAAGGGGGCTATTCATTTTTTTTCACTGAATATAGTCATGTGGTCCAGAGGTCTAAATAAGTACTTTTAGAGGCAGATATCATTGGTTGAAAATGGGAGGAGTACAGGTCTGGAAAGGATCAATTGTTTCAAAGACCTTTTCTCCGAAACTACCCAATATAACAATCTGGAAAAAATGTGGCGGTCCATACAATATCTCCCCAAATAAGCTCAATAATAGTATAGTATGAAATTTTATTTACTGCGAACGCCCCTTAAGCTCATTCTAGATCCGTACAATAGAACGAAAAGGTAGACTTTAATAGGAAGCATCATACTAGAAAATTGGGGGAAAATGCTACCATTATTAACAAAGTTATAGTAGGTCAAATTTGCATCGTTGCGTCAAATTGCTACTCCCCACGAGAAAAAATATCAAAACCACATCGAGTTGAATAATAATAACAATCGTTGGCGCAACAATTCATATTAGATCAGAGCTTTGAAAGGGCATTCATTCAAAGCCGTAACGGTACACTACAGTACACTATAGGAAGCAATGTGGTCAGCTTTGCGCTCGCACGAGATTATTACCCTGATTTGTCTCAGGTACTCATTCACAGCTGAGTTGGCTAGTATTTGACATCCAGTCACGACAACAAATCCCTCCGCTACCAATGAGATTTGAACCATAACCTTCCGCTACGGTAGCCTAATCCGTTGGGCCATTAATTTTCAACTATGTTTAAGCTGAACTGTCATGCCCTCAAAACGCAAAACTTTTCGAAAAAAGTTTGGAGAATTAACAAAAAAATAATTATTTGTGTTAAAATGTGCGATAGATAGTGTGCAAAATTTGAAGCATTTTTACTTCGCGCAGTTGTAACTGACTCTTGTAAAATTTGAAAAAATCTTGAGCTTACCCTTATTCTGCGAATCTTGCCTGACGATATGTATGAGGTTTACTGTCTGTCTGTCCGTCTGGGGGGGAGGGGGCCCCATATTTGCAAAAGGGGGATGTAATTTTTTTATTACGTGCTAGATTCTAATGGGACAAATATCCACTCAAATATTTTTATATAAGAAATACACAAAATCTTTCATAGCTGAAGCATCCAACTTCCGGTTTGCCGACTTATTTACCCTAATATCTGCGCAGCAGCTAATTTCTGCTTTTTTCTGCCGATTCGTTTGCTTATTTTTCTTAACCTAACATAGGTCACTATCACAAGTTTCATATTTCAAGATACTTTCAAGCTTAACCCAAGGCCGAAACTAATAATACATCATATTGGGGTCTAGCAGTGCATTGCAGGATAGACTGAATATAGCTCTCTTTGGTCAACCTACTTCTATCTGAGAGCGAGCTGTCTTTCCTCTAGGGTGATGCCTGGCTTTCCAAGGGCCAATCATCTCGTCTACCAAGGTTGTTAGTGAGTGGTGATAGCCATGCCCTGTACGAGGTGACCTTACTATTAACAAAACGCTACGGATCTAGACTGGGGAGTTGAAAAACACCTCCCCCAACACAGGGTTTCATGCGAACCCATTGTAGAGTTTGCACTCGGGGGTAACTGACTGTATTCGAAGGAAGTCTCACTGGTACCTAGTGGTCCCAGTGAGTAAGTTTGACCTTACCGTGCTACGGGGCAAAGGCACGGTGAACGTTCTAACCCCCATATTCGTGGGAATCAAATAAGTAACATTACAGAAACAAAGAAAACTACAACAAAACAAGCGGGACCCGGTCCGGACACAAACTGGTTAACCAGGTGGAGGCACATCTCGGAAATACTGAGAGCCAGGTGATTACACCCAAAAAGGGAAATTTGGAAGTCAGCAGGAGATCCAAGGTCAACATTGGTATACTGCGAGGACAACAATCAGCAAATACCATTTCCCAAAAAGCAAGGACAAGCAAAAGCACGTCTGAGATCAATATATCAGACGCCAGGAAGGAGACAGGTCTCAATGCCACAGGTGATAAATAGTACCTGCGTTATTTAAAGGAAGGCCTGAAATCAGAAGAGGCCCTTAAGAAGGCTCAGAACAGACCTAAGCCATCTTTATAGGAGCCAAGATAGCGGGGAATAGCGAAGATTAGCCCACACCTTACCAAGAAGAACCTTCGAATCTAAGTGGGAATTCACACTGGTCACTGCCAACTAAACTATCACCTAGGGAAGCTAGGGAAATCTACGGATACTGCATGCATGTTCAATGCGCAGTGTGTTGAAACCACCATACACGTTCTGCGATAGTGTCCGGCAATTGCACAAAGTAGGCCAAGGCACCTGGGAGAACACTTAATACCAGATGCAAAGTTGCAGGAGTTGGAAGTACCGAATATACTAAAATTCCTAACGGATATAGGCTTCCTTGAGATACTATAGTTAATAGGTAAACTATACCCAGTAAAAGGGGCACAATAGTTCTTTAAGGACGCGGTGCGATTTCCCCTGAACAGAATAACAATAATAATCATATTGTTGGATCTGTGTTAATCTGATATATTGTACTATTATTTGATTTTCTTTCAAAAGAACTTGCATTATCTGCATCTTCGGAAATAATGTACTTGTTGCCTATGAAACCATATTTTTTTTGGATACCAGCACCAATCAAATCTTTACCAGAGTTGAACATTTTGGACACTTCTTATAATGTTTATACTCCGAAATTAGAATGAATAGTATAAGGTATACATTCTGTAATACGCATTATTCACATAACATACATACATCCATAGATACAATATATGCAAAGTATATATTACGTAAAACAGATGTTCGAGCCTTTCGAAGTCGCTTATGCTCCGAAAAGTGTAACAGAAAGGAGGGGGGTTTAAAGGCCGTAGAATCTAAGCGAATTTAAATATTGACTTGAATTTTTATGCCGGATTAACAAGTTTGTCAAACCTCACCACGCCATCGCAAATTCAACCGAATGGATAGAGTATTTGGCTTGGCTTATGTAGGGTGGGCTCAAGTTAGAGTGCTGGGCTGTCGTAGTGGAAAGTCACGGTTCAAATCTCAATGGTGGCAGAAGGATTTGTTATCGTGACTGGATGTCGGATATCAGTCGAGTCAACTGTGAATGAGTCTCTGAGTCAAACCTGTAGTGTACCGTTACGGTCTTGAATGGAGTGCTCTAACACACTCCAAGGCCGTGATTCAATATGGATTGTTGCGCCAACGATTATTATTATTATGTAGGGTTGTAAGCACTTCCAGCCAATCCAATCGAGTGTCAATTTTTTGGACAAATTAAAACAGTTTTCGTTTTCTGCTCATAAAACACAAACCCACTTGCAAACAAATGGATGGCGATGTTTGGTCCCCGAAATCAACTCACACATTTGTGGAGATTTGGATTCTGCAACGATTACCAAACGCGTGGAATCGGCATTAAACAGATATTCTTGACTTACTATGCTATCAAAATATGTAAGCAAAAAAATTGAAAAATTTCCTTCGACAGTAAACTAACCCCTTAAAGGGGGAAACCACATCGGAAGGCTTAGTTTCACCCACTTTTTTTAGAATTTTGTTAAGTGAAGAGAATTATTTGGAATTTAATTAAATTTCGACATTATATGAATCATATTTCGAACATAGCGACGTGTAGAGACTCCAATTTTTATCTGAAACGAATAAGCTTAAAAATTTTACAACACTTGAAATTTTACACACTGGGAAACGCCTGCTGAACCAACACCAACAGCTCTACTACCATACCCTATCTCCACCTCCACGTGGTGATCGCTGGGAATTCTTTCTTTATAAAAATCTGCAGACGGAGAAGGATGAAGGCGAGTCTTCTGTGCCTAAAAACGGGACAAAATGTACCAACTGGTCCTCCAGGTTGGGGGTTGGGTAGGGCTAACAACCCTACACGCAAAACCGATGTTACGAAGTCACGGAAGGAGCCTCGGACAGGATGGATTTTACAACTATGAACCCGGCAACGACAACGGATTAACGATTTGCACATTTTCTCATGGAACGTGCGCTCCCTGTACAGAAGAAATGTTGCTGAGCAACTAGCCGATACCCTGTCCCAATATAAGGCCAACGTAACAGCGTTGCAAGAGATGGGATGGACAGGGACCAGTTTCCTGAAGAAGAGCCGCTACACCATATATTATAGCGGCCATCCAGTAAACCATGTGCTCTGAGTAGGCCAGCCATAAAATGAAACCTGCTGTTATCGGCTTTGAAAATATAAGCGAAAGGCTATGCTCTCTGCATGTGCGAGGCAAGTTTAGAAATATAAGCCTCATAAACGTTCACGCCCCTACAGATGAGACTGCAGAGCAGGAGAAGGAGGCAGTTGTGCGGACCCTCGAAGCCTGTCCCAAGTATGATATCAAAATCATACTTGGAGATTTTAACAGTCAAGTAGGGACAGAGCCCGTATTCAGGCGATACGTCGGTTACCATAGCTTACATTGGGATACCAATGATAACGGACTTCGGATTATTCAGTTAGCAGTATTGCACGAAATGCTTGTTGGAAGTACCTGGTTTGCGTGGAAAGCGGTCCACACACATACGTGTGCCTCTCCAAATGGGACCACTTTCAACTAAATTGACCACGTGCTGATTGAACGGCGCCACCTTGATGAATATCAAAACATATAGGGGGTGGGGGGCAATATCGACCCGGATCACTATCCCGTTGGCATGGTGCTCCGAGCTCGCTCGAATAATAACACCACCCTCTGACAATCAGGTGAGAGTTAACACTGAAGCCATTCACAACAATACCCTCCGCAACACCTATAACTAAGGTCAAAATGGATGCCGCAGTAACCGCAGTCAACAAAGACCCTGGAGAGGAAGCATCAAAAAACGATCTTCACAACCACTTGAAGAACGTTATCAAAAACACGGTCACAAAGATACTTAGCCCCAGCCGCAAAAAAAGTCGGAAAGGCTGGCAATGCATGTAAGCTAGCTTCAAAACAGAAGAATGCCGCATATCGAGTAATGTTACATTCTCAAAGAACGCGGGCACGCGCAGAGACTTATCAAGAACTCCGTCGAGCGGAGAATCGACTTGACAGACGGAAAAAGGAAGCCTGAGAGCCACCAAGTCTGTGAACTACAAAGGTACAGGAAGTAACCACACCAGGCGCGGAAGTTTTACCAACAAGTCAGCATGATGAAGCCTTATACACCTCAATGTTCATCCTGCCGAGACAAAGAGGGAAAACTGATTTCTGCAAAAATGGGCATATTGAAGTGATGGGTTGAGCACTTTGATGAGCTACTGAACAACCAGAACATCGGCGAGCTGGAGGTCCCGCCAACTGAAAACGACGGACAAATACTGCCACCACCAAGTATAGGAGAAACAGTCCGTGCAATTCATCGGCTTAAAAATCATAAGTCGCCAGGAGCCGATGGAATTACAGCCGAATTGGTTAAATATGGAGACGATCAGTTACACCAAATGGTTCATCAACTTGTGCTCAAAGTATGGGACAGCGAATCAATGCCTGACGACTGGCAACGAGGCATTATATGTTTCATACATAAAAAGAGAGATATCACACAGTGCAGCAATTATAGAGGTACCACGTTGCTGAGTATCTATAAGATATTCTCCTCTATCTTGCTAGGCCAGATAGCCCCATACGCCCAGAACATCATTGGCCCATACCAAACAGGCTTCACTCTAGGCAAATCAGCAACAGATCAGCTTTTCTCTCTGCGGCAAGCGATGGCCGATCATGCATCCACTTTAACCTGGCCCTCGAGAAAGTGATCCGTGATGCTGAGGTAAATGCAAGGGGTACGATCTTCTTTAAGTCCATCCAACTACTGGCCTATACTGAAGACATCGACAACATGGGAAGAATAACCCGAGACGTACAAACCGCTTTCATCCAGATCGAGCAGGCGGCGCGAAATCTTGGGCTGCGCATCAATGAAGGCAAGACAAAGTATATGATGGCAACGTCAACACCGAAAACGAGCCAACCAACAACATGAAACTGCACTGGTCAAACAGGAAGAATAAAGATAGGAGATTACAACTTTGAGACCGTTGATAATTTCTCCTATCTAGGGTCGAAAATCACAACCGATAACAGATACGATGATGAAATCCGCGCATGGTTGTTGTCAGCCAACAGAGCCTATTTCACCTTACAAAAACTGTTCCGCTCGAAACGTCTCACCATAGGGTCAAAGCTCTTACTGTACAAGACAATGATCTTGCCAGTCCTCATGTATTCCTGCGAGACTTGGGTTCTTAGCAAGAAGAATTACGAACTCTTGGCCAAGTTCAAAAGAAGAATCCACCGAAAAATGAGGGTGGACGATTCCGTAGCCTACATAACGGCGAAATCTATGAGTGATACCATGACCGTCCGGCTGTGGATAAAATCCGGCTCAATAGGTTACGGTGGGCGGGTCATTTAATCCGTATGGATGAGGATGATCCAGCCTGAAAAGTCTGTAAGGGCAACATCTATGGTAGAAAAAGAAGACGAGGCGCAAAGCAGGGATTGCTGGAGTCCCTTATTAAGGCAGGCCTAGACCGGATATCGGTTGTTGCGCCGTTGATGATGAAATGTTTTTCTTTCAATTTTCGCCGCCTTAAAAATATGATGTCCCAAATGTTGGTTCATATTCTTGGTAATTTTACACAGAACTATACCTCCAAATTTCGTAGTGATCGTTCATTACCTTTTGAGTTACGACTCCCTCAAATATGAAAAACGTCATTTTGAGAACAACGCGTTTGAAAAAAAAATTGTTTGAAAAGTCGCCTTTTGGATATGAAGACATTTCGTACTCTTAATTACAAACAAAATACAATTGAACTGAACTACAAATGACGCCAAGTAATTATAAATACGCTACTTACTTAGAACTGCAAGATAACGTGAGGACATAAAGCGACTACTTCGTAGGCGCTCAAGCCTGAACCTTTACCGGATAATCCCTCGGCTCTTCTCTCATAAAATATTAACGAGCACGAATTTCCTAGTGTGGTTTCTCCTTAAGGTACCTTGTCCCGACTTCCCTAATATAAATTTTGGTTAATTCCTTGGTCCCCTCGATTTTTCTTCGACTGTTATGTTAACGACCGGCAATCGAGCTTTATGTGCACTATTTTTCACCATTTGGCGTGCCCCAAACCTAATGAGATACTTCTTCCCAATGCCACCCAAAGCTTTCAGGGCGCCACGAGGTTGCTATTAAATATCGGAGACCTACGTATTACATATAAGTACGTACATAACATGAAATCAACTCCCCATTGAAAAAGCTTGGACTTCATGCGAAAGCTTCAATATTTTTACTTTTTACAGAAATGTGGACTTGTTTTCAGCGAATAACGAATGCTTTTAGTATGAAAATATTTTATTCACAACACATTTCACTATCGAAGAATTGTCGTTCTAGTTATTCTTGAGCGTTCTGGTACGCACGCAAAGTGATAGTGCGGAGGTCAAAAAGTGCAGTTTACTTGCTGTAGTTTTGCTGCTTCAGAAAGTGTTTTGAGTTTCGCAATTTAGGTAAATATCCACGTATTCATTAGTGATTTGGGGAATAAACAACATTTCGTGCATGTGGGAGCAGTTTGTTTACAAATTCTCAGTTGCTTACGCTTTGCACAGACAAGGGGATAGCCAGCAAGAAACACTTATTGGGTTTCCCATTTCTGAGGTGATGAAATTGTGCTGATATACTCGTAAGTGCAAGCCGATGATGCATGAAAGGCAATGCAACTATAATCGAGCAAAGTCGTAACTAGGAAAAGCCAAATATGTGGAAAAATAATTGTTTACAGTTAGGAGATAATATTACTATCGGTTTGAAAAAAAAAACGCCTCTACTATAGTACACTCCCATTGCCTTCGACCTCTGACGAGCAGTTGCCTACACACATCCTCGTATGTTACGTCCCCCTTCGTCCTATAGTGGCATTTTTTTATCAAAAGTTGTGTGCACAATAAACAATTCCAAGTACTGGTAAGTAGAGGAGTTCGGGGCCAGGTGAAAAACAACAAATTATGTAATTTCTTCGGTTGTGTGTTTCGTTTTTCGGCTTATTTTATAATAAAAAAAGAAACAGAGAAATTTTATTTTTTAAATTCCGAATATTGAGTTTTTTCCCTCATATACCGGTATTTCGAGGAGCTGTCTGACAAAAACTCACTGAGGAAGGGAACAACTGGTATTATGCCATATTTTTACAGTTTTGTGTGAAATAAAACATTATTAGAATCGATTCGATGTGTGTCTGTCGGTTACACCCGATTTATTCGAAAACGACTAGATCGATTGTCACGAAAATTGGTAAAAGCGTGCGATCTGTTGTTCCTTTTACATGCAGCAAGTGGCGCCATTTTGTGTTAAGTTTAAGGGAAGACTCTCCATACATGTGAATAAAGGGTGCAAAATTTCTTTTCATAAAATGTGCCTATGTGGGGTATCAAATGAAAGGGCTCAACTAGTACTTTTCGAATCTGGTCGCACATTTGATATTGAGTAAAACGTAGGGGGGTGAGGGTTCAAAATATGACCCAGAAAAAGTGAACCAGGTCACGTTCTCAGAACCTATCCAACCGAAAAATCTGAAAAAAATCACAGTGATGTATCTAAACGAAATCTAGACCCCGAAATACATTCCGTTCCGATATCTGCATGAATAAAGTTAATCATAACATATTATCTGAAATAATAAAAAACTTGTTGATTCTTTCCCGTTGGTGTGGATATTTATTTTTGCAAATAGCGATATTTCGGGAACCACTTGTTCCCTTCATCAGTGCTAACAAGTTTTTTTTTTGTGTATGACGTCATGATCCTATATCAATTCGCCAATACCACAACAAAGTGAGCTCACATGAATGGGGGATCCAAAGAAACATTTTATTTAAGTTATTGGGTCCTTTATATATCAATGTTAATTACCCTAAACCAGCGGTATTCAATATACGTACGATATATGTACATACGTATACTTTTGTGCAGGAAGTAAACCGGAAATATTAGTACGATCAATTTATATACGTGCATGGATATGTACAGTATTGGGTGATAGCCAGTTTGTTTGTTTAAGGTGAGAATAATATCTAAATTTGTAATATGTACGCATATCTTGTAGTTTGGAAAAATATGAGGAAGATGTTGGATTTGTAACTATATACGAATGGAAAAATGTTTCTCACAGATGAACACAAAACCTTTACACCCGAAGCGCCCAGCTTCCGGTATTCTGACTTGTTTTTCAAACTGCAAGATGTACGTACATATTAATATTATTATTATACTCATCCTAAACAAACAAACATTGCCTATTACCGAATACTATACTTATTACATATATATGTATATAAATTTCCGATTTAGAGTGTGTTTATTAAGAACGTGTACACATAGTTTCCTTATTTTATAAAGGTAGAGAGGAGGTAATCAGGATTTAAATAGTCCAGTATAAAAGCCAGATCGCAATGGAATTTTCATTTCAATTCCAGTTAAATTCACAAGTAGTTAGCTATTTCAAGAAAATGAGTGTCAAGTACAAGATCTTTGGTTATAGCAAGGGAAATATTACCGAAAAAGAAGATTAAGCTTAGATTAGGCAAAGACTTCGAGAATCCGATATCTCTCACAAGAGAAAACCTGCATTGTCTGCGAAGCACATAGAAAAACGAGTAAGTTTGGCCAAGGAAAATATTGACCGAGATTAGAGCAACGTAGTATTTACATACGAATCACTTCACTTGCACCAGAAATCTGGGCGCAGAGTTTGTGGTGAAATTATACCAGAAAGTATTGTTGAAGTTCGCCGGATCGTTGTATGGGACGGATTCCAGCGAATTGTCGGTTGTGTACCCGCTGCAAAGAGAAAAATAGCATCAACACATTAAACTGGCTTGCTCAAATCCAGAAAAAATAGTGGAATTTCCTTCAAATCAAAGTTATACCTTATCCCTTATACCACTGCCAAATTTTGTACTTCTAGCACGCACTTAAAGCGTCCAGTCAAATTTTTAAAATGTGCTAATATACTATTATTAATTTTATTTGTACAGATTTCGGAAAGGGACGTATTTTGAAGCCTAGATTTCATTTAGATACAAAATTGTGATTTTTTTTTAGATGGGATAGGTTCTGAAAACGAGACCTGTTGCAGTTTTTCTTCAGCCTTTGTCCCGTTCACAAGCTGGGTCGTCGTGATCGACTTCTCCATTTGGCTCTATCGAATGCCTGATCTGGGTGCAATCTCGAGGCTTTCAAATCCCCATCTAGCGTATCAAGCCGCCGTTATTTAGGTCTGCCTTTTGGTCGTTTACCATCGACTTCGATGTTCAGACCAATCTTGGCAAGTAAATTCTCGTTGGCACGAATTGCGTGACCATACCATCGAAGACACCTCTCTCGCAAATTTTCCACGATCGGTGCAACCCCATAACGATCGCGGATATCCTCATTGCGGATGTGATCTAAACGTGTGACGCACTAGTCCAACGTAGCATCTTCGTCTCCATTACCGTAAGACGCCGTTCATTGTCTTTTATAGTCGGCCAACACTCAGAACCATAGAGAGCGACAGGACGGACGACATTGCGGTAAATTTTAGATTTGAGACGTTCGTTGACACGTCGCTCACAAAGATCACCAGTTGTGGAACGCCACTTTATCCAGGTTGCGTTCATGCTTGAAGCAATTTCATAACGCAGTTCTCCATTGGCTGATAGCGTTGACCCGAGGTATTTAAATCGCTCAGTTCTGGGCAGATCACTGCAGCTGACAGTGATTGTGCCTGTTTCATGGGGAACGGTCGTTAAAAATTCAGTTTTGTTTAAATTCAATCTGAGACCATGGTGCATGAGGCGAAGGAAAACATCATATGCATAAAGCAGTGTGTAGGGCGCTGGACGTTGGATATCCCGTGTGACGGTGTCCATAACAAGAACAAAGGGGAGTGGTGAGAGGGCGCTTCCTTGATGAACACCAACAGATACACGAAGCGGTTTTGATACACCCGCCATACATCGAACTTTACTTTTCGGATTGTGGTAGAACAATTGAACTCACCGCACGAGTCCTTCTGGCACGAAGTGTTGTCGTAAAGCATACCAGATGAGTTCGTGTGGTACACGGTCAAACGCTTTCTCTAGATCCAGAAAGGCAATGTAAAGAGGGCGATGCTTCTCACGGTGTTTCTCCATGAGTAACCGCGCAGCGAGTATTGCGTCAGTAGTTCCGCAGTTTTTGACAAATCCGGCTTGATTCACGGTTATTTCAACGATTTCGGGAATTCGGTTGTCAAGAATGCGTTCAAAAATCTTCATGGTATGGGAAAGTAACCGGATCGGACGGTAATGTGAACATTCTGCTGGACTACCTTTCTTTCTCCATATTGGAACAGTGGTACTTTCTTGCCAGTCAGATGGTGTTCTTCCTTCCTTAATAACCCGATTAAAGAATTCACTGAACCACAATGTTGGGTCCCAGCTCTTCGCTTTCCAGAGCGATGGTCATAGTTTGACCTCCCACTCTCCTACGTTTTACCCGATATCAAATACCGAAGCTTCGAAAAGTACTAATTAAGCCCTTTAATTTGATACCCCGCATGGTTATATTCTGTGAAAAAAAGTTTGCATCCCCCTTTAGCATATATGGGGAGCCCCCTTAAATTCAACACAAAGTGGCGCCATTTGGTATATGTAAAGGGATTCAAAGACCACGCACCATATTTTGTGACAATCGGTCCAGCTGTTTCCGAATAAATCGGGTGAGGCAGACAGACAGACATCGAATCATCGGATTGATTCTAATAAGGTTTTGTTTCACACAAAACCTTAACCTTTTATTTCACATAAAACCTGAAAATATGTTCACCTAAGTAACTTCTTCATATATATTAAAAGTCGATTATTCTCGTTATGATTTCAGCATCTTATGTGCATGGCTTCAAATGCAGTAAATTCGCAGGAATTTGATAAGTTTGAATTACTATAACTGATACTAATGGCCGAATTTCTATGAAAATTGGCAAGCATATGCGAGACATTGTCCTCTACGCTGGTACATTTGGTACTACTAGGATGAACTTAAGAGTCAAATTCTAAAAGCTGGTAATATACTATTAGTAAGTTTATTTGACCAGATATCGAAATATGGCATATTTTGCGGTTTGGATTTCGTGTATTTTTTGGTTGGGTAGTTTCCGAAAATAAGTCCTGCCTTTATTTTAAGTGTGTACATTTTGACTCCTTACTCGCGCACACAATTCATGTCAAAACTAATACCAGATTCGGAAAGTACTAATCGACACCTTTCATTTGACACCCACATTCGATTAAAAAAAAAATTCACATTGTCCTTTGCATGTATGGGGAGCCCCCTTTGAACTCCACATAATGTCGCTCATGTCATTTCGCGAAAAGTCATTTTCTGGTATAGCCTCCGGTGTCCCCGGAGCCGTAGTCAAAAGTCACAGATAGTTGACCCAAGTGGTTGTTGAATGATATGAGTAGATTTTTTGCGGAGAATCAATGCCGTGTGAGATGGCGCATTATCATGATGCAAAAACTACGAATGTTTATTATCATCAAACTATAATAGATACCACTTTTCTGAGTCCCAAGTGATCCTTCAAAATTGTTTTAACTGATCCAATTGAAACGCTAACCATATCGATAAGCTCTCCAACTGTCAATTGACAATTTTCAGCACTAATTCCTTGATTTCCTTGACATGAAAATGTCTGCGACCGAAATTTCTCTACAAAGTCAGACATTGCCAAAATCACCAAAAATATTGTCGTTTAAGAAACGTAAGCCTAACTAAATAACTAATGATATCAATGATATTAAATTTGGTTCAGTTATCACTAGCAGTAATCGGTTAGCTTTTAAAGTTGGCGCGAAATTCAATTCAGATACATAAACATATGTATTTAAATTTAAATACCGCTCACTTGCCAAGATTGATCTGAACATCGAAGTCGGAGCAGGTGGACAAAGGGTAGTATAATTTCCAGGGTGAAACGTGGATTGGGTACACACGATGGAGCATAAAACCTGCGAAACGCCTGCTGAACTAACATCAACATCTCTACTACCAAATCCTATTTCCATCTCCACGGGAGTTCCTTCTTAACGAAAAGCTGCGGACGGAAAAGGATGTGGGCGGGTCTTCCGCGCCTAAAAACGGGACAAAATGTGTCAACTGGTCCTCCAGGGGGTTGGGTAGGGCTAGCAACCCTACAAAGTAAACAACTTTTTACGAAGCCACAAATGAAGCCTCGGATTGGATGGGTTTTACAACGACAAACCCGGCAAGGAATACGAAAGAACGATTTGCGATACCGACACCCTCTCCAAATATAAAGCTCAGCATTACAATAGATGCGATGGGCAGTTAAGTCCTTGAGGGTTTAACGTGAGCACCTGTCTGGAAGACTTAATCCCACGGTCTTCTTAGGACACGGATTGATTTTGTGACCCCAATCAGAGCCCCGCTGAGACAAGCAACAACGGTACCAGTCTATACCAAGTGCATGGCTTAGCATTCATACTGGTGGATGCAAGACCTACCTAAATCTCTATGGAACTAAGGAGTAGGGCACCCGTGTTGAAACGCAACACCACCCCGAGGCCCGAAGGTCTCTTCTCGCTTGAGCATAACCAACAACCCCCATGAAACTCCCACTAGGGGGCCAACCGCAAATAACCGAGCTGTACTCACATACAACGGGAGTTCACCCGAAGTATGAGAGTCCAGGGGCTATCTCGGTTCCCATGGTACCAGTATACCCCTGGTGAGGTTTTTTTGACCAATTTGCCACTTCAGATGAGTGCCTGTGCAGACTCGGTTCTGATCGCTCTGATTAGGCCTTTAGAGTATTCGCCTACTGCATCACGGCCGGCAAGCCAAAGTGAGTACAGTGTCTCCCGGTGCTATGGAGGTTCTCCACGGCCCCTTGGCTTTGGTTTGGCCGACAGAGTTGCCGCCCCGTCTTCCTCACCGCCACCTCTAAGCACCAGATGCGATGGGCAGGTACCGTTTTCCCGATGAAAAGCCACACTATATATTATAGTGGTAATCCAGTAAATCATGCGTTCAGAGTAGGTTTCTTAGTCACCCAAAAAAATAAAACCTGCTGTTATCGGCATTAAAAACATAAGTGAAATTTAGAAACATAAGCCTCATTAACGCTCCCAACTCTACAGATGAGACTACAAAGTCAGCGAAGGATACCTTCTATGAGGCAGTAGAGCGAACCCTCGAAGCCGATCCCAGGTATGATAGCAAAATCATACTTGAAGAGTTTATCAGCAGAGTAAGGACGGAGCATTTCCTTTTATTTCTAGTAATGCTTCTGAGCGTCTGGGGATCGAGAGCGCGAGATTTTCACACAATTCCGGGGAAATATAATTTCACTCTTGGTTAATAGCCTCCTTAAACTTCGCTACATTTTCAAATCTTAATTTCTATAGCTCTCTTACCAATTCTTCTTAAACCTGTTTAGTAACATTTAGATACGATAATTGCGATGGTGTTTTCAGATTTTTTAGGCAGTTTTAGATGAGCCACGTTTCAGCAACATACTAAATGTGGTTGGGATCATCATATATTCAGGTCCTCAGCGCTTTATCGCATATTTTACTTTAAGATGTGCAAATATTGGAATCAATCCACTTCCTCATCTATAAATTAAAAATCCCATATTCCTGCGTCGGAAAAACGCACCCCTGACCTTCCTTGATAGTGGCCCATCATACTATGTATATTTTACTATCAGAGCCATGCAGTTCATAATACTTGTATTATATTAGAAAAAGTTAAATATGATTTGAATGGTAAAAGCTTCCGTTTTCCCAAAGTCAATAATTCAAAGTCAAAAATTCTTTAGAGAACTAAAGTCTTGGAAGTTTTTTTACTTACTGATGTATTGCTTTTTTCTAGCTATTCTGTTATGAAAATCCTATTTCCCAAGAAAATTTTCAACCGTTTCGGTTCAAACATCCTTTTTTGGTAGAATAATATTTTTATCAACTTTTTGTAGGGATCGCGCTCTAGTCTTCTCCCTGAGCAGTTCTGCTCTGATTTTGGATTTAAAAATTTCCTTTATAACGTTCCATTAGGTCGTAAACAGTGAAGTGGCTTCGACCAACAATTTGTCTGATGGTTCGGACAGTTTTTCCCTGTCTGCAGTACTTTATTATTAGGTGACGTATTTCCTGTTGTCTATATTGATGTCGGCGTTGTTGCTTCCGCATTCTTTTCCTTTTGAAGAAAACTTGAATACTACTTTTAAATTTCAACCCCTGAAAAACTGTACCTAGGAGGAACAAATTATCTATGTTTCCGATTATTCTTTTGTATTTTTGTATTTTTGCCAATTTCTTCTTACTTTGATTTTTCATAATAATGTTGAACGAAGATATATTATGTCATATACTTATCCAGAAAGGTAAGTTTCTTATCTAAAAGCTCCATATAAATTTAAAAATCAGTCGGAATACCGAAAGCTCGCCACTTCACGTTTTCCATTCGTACATATGTAACTAAGAATACAAAATATTCCGCAATATTTTTCTAAACTCTAAGTGTATCTTAGAGTATGTACATACATATCAACGACATAATACTGTGTTCATCCTAAATAAATAAACACTGATAAATTGATCTAACAAATCTTCACGCATTTCCACTTTACTCCGTGCACAAAAGCACTTACGTAAATTGAGGAGGCATCTCTAGTCTTTTGCACAAATTTTTTAAGAATTTTTTTTTATATTAAATTTTAATATCTATAGTATGATTTTTTCACAAATGCAAAAATACATTTTTTTTTTAATTTTTATAATCCAATGTGACCCAGATATGGCTGCCACAACAAAGCCTGATTTCTCGACTCAGGGACCTCTGAAATCAAAAACTCAAAATGTATGCTAAATTATAAATAAGTCGCTATAGCCCGTACCAAAATCAAGTAATTTAAGTAAAAAATATAATAACAAAATGGCGTACTATTCGATTTTTCGACTTATTTTTTGAGGTTATGTTGTTTAAAAAGGTGCTCAAATGACAACAGATATTCATGATTCTGCTACGAGCTATAACCATATATATGACGAATAATCCCTCAAAGTTTCAGCTCGATCGGTTAAATAGTTTTTGTAAAATCAAATCAATCAGTCAATGTTTCGAGAAAAACATTTTTAAAATATTTTTTAAAAAACTGTCTTAAAAATTAAGAAAAAAAAGACCTTACACTCAATCAACGATGCCAGCTCCATACATATTTCCTTCCTGCTCTTCAAAAAACTCATTTTCCTGTGCCTTGACCGGCGTTCTTTTGAAACTTCAATGCTGCAAGGCAAGCTTAATCCGATTGTTGCCCTGTCTCTGCACAAAATCCGCTGCTGTGTTGCCAATCGAAATACCCATGGTTTCCATGATTTTTAATAAAGGTTCTTTAAAAAGGCATACAACACAATGGGCTGCAATTTCAACGATTTTGCTTCCAGAATACATTTGTTTTTGAACTATAATCCAAACACAACCGTTGAAGCTTTAATTTGTATTTTGTATGTGTGCTCCGGTGCAAGATCTTCATAAATCTTTTTTTATAAAGATTAAATTTCTTCGCGTAGCGCTGGAGGGTGCACAAAAGAAAAGCAACTACACCGCTCCGATCACCAGCTGTCTGAATCCCTCCCAAATCACGCTTACGCGCGCACTCAGAATATTCGCTATAGATACATTTTTAGAGTGAGTAAACCTGAATAAACTTTTGTACTCTGTTTCTGAATATATACTGAACGCAAAACCAGTGTTTTTTAGGAAATCGATTTTGCCAAAAAAATAATATAATATAAAATAATTCCCTTAAAAACAGCTCGGAATCATGTACACACATGTCTATTATACTGGTTACTACTCGCCGGCTTTATTACATATATATATACATGTCTCCCTCGAGTAATTGACACTGATATGCAGATAACTAAAAAACAAAAAAAGAAAACCAAAACGTCTTCATGGACCCCGCCGTTTATATAAGTTCACTTTGTATGATGATGACGTTATACACTTCTTAGGGTGCAATAAATTTACCTGAAACCTTCTATAACTTTGTTAATAATAGTTGGATTGCCTTCAAACTTTTGAGTATTATGTTCTAGGCTGCTGCCAGATTTTGTATTTCTGGTATGGGGAAGGGGATTTTCCGGTAAATTTCTAAGACATGGTAATATACTATTATTAAATTTATTTGTGCAGATATTGGAACGGGATGTATTTTGAGCCCTAGATTTCATATAGATGCATTATTGTGAATTTTTCAAATTTTTCGGTTGAATGGGTATTGAGAACGAGACCTGTTTTACTTTCATCAGAAATAAAACCCGTATGATTTTCACCCTGGAGCTCCTGTCCAGCTCAGCAGGTTTTCTCCGCTTGAGCCTCTGGCATGAAATGAAGAGTTTCGATTAGTACTTTTCAAAGCTGAACTCAGCTGTTACAAGCGGGAAATGTGCGGGAGCTGGAAAGCTGAAATTTTTTCACGGGTCCATTCTCAAAAGCCACTCAACCGAAAAATTTGAAAAAAAAAAACAAAGCTGCACCATAAATTTTTGCAACCATGTTGCCTAGATTAATATAAAAATATGATACTAGTATGTTTGCTGGAAATCGCACGATTAATAACAAAGTAATGATAGGTCAAAATTGTCGTTTTTGTGCATATTTACTGCAATCTAAGACTCTGAATGTCAGAATTGCACTAAAGTCAGTAGTTTGACATAATGTATGCATATACTATATATTACGAACTACCTAGGTGCAGATGGGACCAATTTCCACCCAAATGATTCTGCGACTATTAGAGTCAACAGACTATGCACAACAAAGGATATAACACGGTTATTTGAAGACTGAACGGTCTTAAGTTAAGGGTAAAAAGCTTCAGCCAGGATTGGTGCTATCTTTGCATTGTCACAGACAGATTTGTTGTTATTAATTAGAACGAACGGATTAGAGTGTTTAAGCAGGTTATCCGGGAGAGAAATGCTTTATACTTGGCATTAGGTTTGCTATCATGTCTACAAAAAAAATCTTTTAAGATTTTATCCCCAGATTTGCCTGATTTTTAAGTGAAACTGTATGTTTAAGAAGAGAATTATGTATGTTCAGACTCATTCATTTTAATTAATTTAGTGTTTCTGCTTCTAACAGCTTTTATAGCCTCAGAAACTAGATGGAAGTCAAGGATCGGGACATGCTCATATTCTTTCTAATGTACTATGGTGCCCCTTGGTGGTCCCAGATAGTATTGCATCCGGTAAAATTTATAACATGAGAATTGCCAAAGTGAGTCTGTGTAATGTAGATGAGATCTGGCTTCGGTGTGTCGGCCAATTCATGAGCTGTGGCACGCTGGCCAAATCAGATTCAAAAGCGGAGATATTTAATTTCATAAGTTAATTAAATATTTGAGGGATCAATTTGTCCTTGTTTATTATTGGGAGCTGATGCAAAGGAAGCTGTTAATTACTTCAGAGGATCTGTCAATGTGTGTCACGCAATTAACACGTTTTTTGCAAGATTTAGGTGTCTGTCATTTATGCCCTCAGTATGAATGCCAACTTTATGGTTTTCGCCATATATAAACTTTCAATTTTATTTCGTATAACTAAAAATTATGACATATGTTAATAGAGAGATAACGAAAATGAGCAAAAAATGAATATATTTAGTTGAAGCCATGCAAATAGGCTGAGACGCAGACTACATTGCATTTCTTTGGAGACTTTTTTGTCCATTTCAATCTGGTATATTTAAATACATCTTCCCTGCTTTTGATATGGTAATCTGTCATTTGATATTCGGTTTTAAGCATATCCTTTTTTCTATTGTTCCTATGTATTGTTTCTTCTGAATCTGTTCTATAATTAACAATCATATTATTTCGTTTCCAACTCTCTTTATTTTCGCCAAAATGTTCAACGAATCTTGAAACAATATGTGTATTGACAAATCATGAATTCATTTGTCAAACAATCGTATTTTAAACTAACACACTTTAATTGTGAGAAAATCATGCAAACTCTCAATTTAATAAAGGTTCAATCGATAGAAGCAAACAGCATAAACATATTATATTTCCAAACGTTCGCATGAATGATATTAACATACGCATCTTTATCTTATTTTTACACATCTTTTTCTTATTTTCAGATAGACTCAGTTTTACTATCCCCGGAAGGAAGAAATGTGGGAAGACATGTACCTTTTCATTCTATGGGGGAGGATGAATATATTTCGCTTCCTTGGGGACATGTGCCACTTATTCGCTATGCTCCTGCTATTATACAAAATTACAAAAACTAAATCCTGCATAGGAGTTTCTGGACGTACACAAATTCTCCTTCTGATAGTGTTTCTTACACGTTATTCGGATCTCTTCGTCTACTTTCTCAGCATGTACAACACTGGAATGAAAATGGCGTACATCGCATGCACTCTCACTACGGTTTGTCTAATATATGGGAGGTTCCGGAAAACCTATGAACAAGAATACGATACGGTTCACATTGGATACGTGATAACTCCTTGCTTGATAGCGGCTATGTTCATAAACTATGAATTTGTCTGGAACGAGGTTTTGTGGTCATTCTCCATATACCTGGAAGCTGTTGCAATTATACCACAATTGTGCTTCACCCGCAAAAGAGGATTCACTAAACACATGATCATTTATTTGCTTGCCCTTGGATCCTACCGATCGCTCTACATCTTGAACTGGATTTTCCGCTACGTAACTGAAAACCATCTAGACTATTTATCGCTCTTTTGTGGTGTAACGCAAACACTGATATTTGCAGTATTCTTTTGTCTAGGATGCCGCAAGCCTGCAAATGAAGGCAGAGAGATCGAAGTTAGTGTCATTGATTGTAAGAAGCCCAGCCCGTTGGATATGAATTTAAATGACAAGGATAGGCAGCTATTGATTGACTACATTCAACGCAAGGAAATTAGTCGGCCAGACATCAAGACGTGCATGGTGGCGCAGAATAGTGAAAACGACTGTAAAGTGGACATTGACGAGAAAACAGCAAATGTGATGTAAACATTTGTATATGCAAATATATGGATTGTTTTATGTACTGTATATTTCACTCTAGAATAAATATTTTTTTACGATTTAACATTTTTTTACCTTAGTCAGTTATGAATACATTTCCGGAACCCCTTGCCTTCTCTAAAAGTCTCCGTTCCCACGCCTTAGATTCTCTTTGGAATGAGGTTCAATATTAGGTCGAAAATGAAATGGGATAGGATATTAATAAGTATAACATTCGCGTTAGCGTGAATTACATGTAAATACAATCGAAGACAATTTTGACAATTTTGGATGTGATCATGCGAGTAACGTCACTGGCTCAAGGCAACCTCTTTGTCTCCATTGCTGCGAAGTCAACATTCAGAATCACATAGGGTGACAAGGCGGACGACATTGCCGTACATTTTGGATTGGAAATATTCGTTGATGATCCATCACAAAGAACGCCAGTTATGTGCCACCATTTCAACCAAGTTGCGCTGATGCATAAAGCAATTTCATAATGCAGATCATTATTGGCTGACAGCATCATACAACCGCTCAGTGCTGAGGAGATGCTTGCCACTGACAGTGATAGTATCCGATTTTTCTTATATGTCAATCGTCAAAAAAGTATTTTGTTAAAATTCAGTCTGAGATCGTGTTGCATGAGGCCAAAAACGGGCTTTGTTAATGAGCACCGACAGAGTGCTCGAAATAGTCTTGATATATCTGCCACACTTCAAACTTTACTCATCGAATCGCGGTAGAGCAATTTAACCCAGCGCAAGAGGTCTTCTGGCACGGATTCAGAAATGCAATGTAGAGAGGACAATGCTGGTTACGGTGTTTCTCCATGAGTAACCACGCAGCTCAATTACACACCGAGCTAAAGTGCTGGGATTCAATATTTGGCTTAGTCGCTTACAAAAACTAAGTTGCAATGTCATCAGGTGCTGTTGCTTTCCTCCATTTCATTCGTTTCATTACTCCTTTAACTTCCATATCGCTAGCGGGTGGAATTTGCTCCAAATGTCAGCAGTGTTTGTAGAAGCGAAAGATGAGCAAGCACTTCACTTGAAATCTCGGCATCCTTCTCGTCGCTCAGTAAGCAAAGTATCTTTCTGGTCACGAACGCAACAAAAATGGTCAATATTCTGTGTACATTGGTGTCAGCTTTTGGCAAGGCACCATCTCAAGTATCCAGTTTATCATAAAAATCTTTGCAATGGACCATGATAGCGCGTCTTAGACCGCTGTTGATGTTGAATGGTCTTGAGAGTGATCCTGCTGCTTTTATCTGGCCTCGCACACTGGTCAGGGTCAGCCTAGTCAGTCTTATTAATTTCGTCGGGATGCCGAATTCTCTCATGGCCGTGTACAGTTTTACCCTGGCCATGCTATCATAGGCGGCTTTAAAATCGATGAACAGATGTTGCAACTGTTGTCCAACATATCAAGCCAGTTGGTGTGGAGTTGTCATCAGGTGCTGCTGAAACTTGGCCGACTGAACGAAACATTCCTGATGTGGGTGCCGGGGCACTCTAACATCGCCGGTAATGAGGAGGCTGATAGACTAGCTCGCCGAGGGTCTGGATCCACAATGGTGGGGCCAGAACCAGCTCTTGGAATCCGACCATCTGCTGTCAAGTCTACTCTGAAGGGTGAAATTGCAAGGATCCTCGCAACCGAGTGGAGAAATTTGGACCCTTGTCGGCAAGCGAAAATCCTTGTGAAGGAGCCTAGGGCCACTAGAGCGGCATTTTTGTTGTCCCTTAAGAAGTGGGACATGAAAACCCTAGTAGGGCTTTTGACGGGACACTGCCCCTTAAACTACCATATGGAAAAGATTGGGGTAGTGGTTTCGGCTGTGTGCAGCCAATGTGAGGAGGAGGAGGAGACAGCCCTGCACTTTTATGCAGCTCCCCGGCATCCTCAGATCTCAGACGAAGACACCTTGGCAAGGTTTTCTTCAATGAAGAATCTGCACACTCTCTGCCTCTTGAGAATGTTCTCAGATTCGCTAAAGCCTGCGAACACCGTAGGCGGGAAGCCATTGAATAGGCAACTTACGGGGATAGTACAATGGGCCTAATAACGGCCTGAGTGCTCGGAGCTGTGGCTCCCCCCAGTTAACTAAACTAAACTAAGCTAAATCAGCCAGTCATGAAACCGCTCGACCTCTTCAATGCCTTCGGGGAAACCCCCCGAGATGACAATGGCAACACCATATTATGTATGTGGTTTACCGAAACAAAGAAATCCATGTGTAATCTTTTTACACCTTTCGAGTTCTACATCGAAGCTTATGGCATAAAGCTCGATGGCCTTCCGAAGAGCTCTTGGAAGTTTCTTCGTCTTATCATTAAAGGTACCATGAGTGTGCCGACACGCATTTGTTTAGCTCTGACTAATTTTCTTACGTCCTAAAGCCGTTATGCGTTTAAGAAATCTTCCTCATTTTGCTAACAGGACCGGGGACCGTCCTTCCACGTCGACTAAGTCCTACCATTTTTCCGAGCCATCAATGGCATGACCATTTTTATAACAGTATTGAATATATTTACTTGGTCAGGCTGTCGCGAGCCAGACATCAGGTAAGGTCGAACTTAATGCAGTAACTCGAACTATATTTTTGTTTATTTTTTCTGAAAGAGAAAAAGAAATAGATCTGCGCCAAGTGTTCTTGGGGGAGAGTGGGTTCCACTGCATGGCTCAAGTTCTTCTTTTGAAGTAGTAACAGGCTATCTTACTCCGATGATACGATGCAGACAGGTGGTGATAGTGGTTCAATGTGCTACTTCCATATAGTAACCCAGAAGGAACACTAGCATAGAACAACCTCTACTTGACCTTGGTGTTGAGGTTACTACATTTCCAGATTCTAGACAGGACAGTGAAAGAGGATCTAGCACTGTTGATGCGCCGAGCAACATTCAGTTCATTCACGCTTCCTAATGATGTAGATAGAGAGCGTCCGTTAGATTAAGAACCTTGGTTGTGTACATATATGAAGACCATACACAGTCCAACTCAATTTGCCACTCTTTCTAAATTTAAAGCCATTTGGCCAAGGGCGGTGACCTGGTGAAGGAGCACATATCATTAGCGTCGTCCAGGTGGTTGAGGAAAATTGTAACAATCTACTGAACTTCTCCACATCCAAGTGACAAAGCAGCACGTATAAGGAGGAAAGATAATATCGGCCATAAGATGCAACCTTGGCGGACGCCGATTGTGACCTCAAATTCCTCTGAAATTTCACCTCGTTGCAGCACGTGACATTTCGCACCATCACATGTCACTCTGATAATAACTACAAATTTGTCTAGGATGGCTCTCCTGCCTAAAGCAGTCCAGATACACTTTCTGTTCGCGGTGTCGAAAGCTTTCCCGAAATCGATGAAAAACAGGTGAAGCAAAAATCTAAGCTCCACACACTGTTCCAGAGTGATTCGCATTGTGTTGATGTGGTCAATCCAGTAGGTTCCGGGGTGGAAACCAGCCTGACTTCTGGGGATCAAGCTCTTCTTATATGTCTTACAAGATTATTTTATCTATTATCTTTGCGTCGACAGAGGGCACAAAAATACCCCTCCAATTGTCACTCCCAAAACGGGTATTCTTCTTTGGAACCTCAACGATCATCCCCTTATTCCATTCGAGTGGAATAACATGGTGGCTAACCACTTTACCCACAAGAGGCGTGGTGAAGTGTTCCATCCCCTCTTCAGCTGCTCGTCATTCTGGATGAGAAGTCGACCGTTGAAACCCTTCACAATACCATGGAAAAACTTATGGCCGCATGCAAGCTCTTTTGCGATGCTATATACACTTCTGAAGTCATTGCGCTTTGCACTATCTTCCGTTTCGCTGACGGGCGCAATAACGAATTGCATTTTGTCACAGCGCGGATTACGCTGAACCTCCCGAGATTTCGCACTGGCCGAAAGCACCTTCAATCCCTTCTGTTTATCGATCCGCTTCCACAGTCAACTACATCTTATGCCGACGACCTGTGCAGAACATTTTTCATGGTGGCCCAATGCTGAAAGATATTTTCAGGTGGGTTACTTAGTGTATCTGCTGATCGATCAGTAAGATAGCTCTCCCACTGTTGAACGACAGTTGGCTCATACAAACGGCTGGTGAGTCGCAGCTCTCAAAATATGTGAGAAATGATGGACGCAAGGCGCAAGCAAACGTAAGCAACCATAAGATGGTAACCCTTTTCGAGGAGGACAACTCTTACTACTACTAATCGCAAAATGGTCAATCTGGTTGCTCGTAGTTTTTCTACGCATGAACAATGGGTCACCAATGGCGGGGCGGTGAAAATTGCAGTCCGCAGCGTATATCCGTCACGATAATATTAGATCACACCTTGGCATTCAGATCATCCATCACGATCATAACGCCATTTTTAGGAAGTCTTTCCTGATCTGGGTGTAATTGCTTGTAGAAAGCATCCTTCTCCATTGGTGCATGGTTCAGTCCGAAAATTGTCAGAAACCGGTTCCCAGGTAAAGAGATTCGCGTCGCTGCATCTCAGGCCGGGTCTGCCTCGTCTTCTTTTTCTACCATAGATATTGAATCATCCTCATTCATACGAATTAAGTGACCCGCCTACCGTAACCTATTGAGTCGTATTTTATCCTCTACCTGATGTTCATGGTACGGCTTATAGATTTCATCGTTATGTAGGCTACGGAATCGTCCATCCTCATGTAGGGGGCCGAAAATTATTTGGAGGATTCTTCTCTCGAACACGGCCAAGAGTTTGCAATTTTTCTTGCTAAGAACCCACGTCCCCGAGGAATTGACGAGGACTGGCAGGATCATAGTCTTTTACAGTAAGAGCTTTGACCCTATGATGTGACGTTTATTCTTCCCGTTGGACCAGTGCGCCTGCTCGATCTCGATGAAAATTGATTTGACAAAAAATTTAAAACCTGACGCAATAATAAAACATAACACACAAGTAAATAAAATGAATTTTAAATATAACTAAAACAGACCATTCCGCGCTTTGTCTTTATTCCTATCCCCGGTATTTCCGGAAATAGTAGCTTTATACACTATTTTCATTATCCACTTTTTCCTTACCACTTCCTTCCTTCCTTCTAACGAGACCTACTATGGAAGCCAAGTAGTTGCCGTCGTCTTCTATGAAACACTCTGTATACGAATGAGAGTTGTGTCTCAACAACGGATAAAGTCATGCCAACTTAGTCTATCACTTTATGGACGGAAAGTAGACAATTTGGTGGAAGATGGAGCTCAACCGCATACAGTTTTGATAGCTTCCGAAGTGATTTACGAGTACTTGGTTGGACAGATTAGCCTGGCAGCTTTCAAAGAAGAAGATTTCTGGAGTCGCGATCTAATAATAAGTAGCAGTTGATTGAAGTAATACAAGATGAGAAGGCCGTAATTTCGGCAGTGGATCTAAAAAAGTTGTGTAAAAGTTTCGGACAGCCAGACAAAGGTTTACGTAACCACTGTCTATATAAATTTCATACAGAAAATAGAGGGTCTAGAAACTTTTACTCCACTTTTTATAAGTATACTTTCAGTGCCAGTGATTTTCACTTTGGCGTATGAGGCGGAAATATTCAGATGTAGTTTAGCCATATATCAAAAGGAAGCACAAAGCCTTCCCTCCAAATTCCGTTACTTTCAACAAACATCTCTGGTGGTGGTCAAAGGATAGTATAGGTCCCAGGGCGAAACATCGAGCATAAAACCTGGGAAATGCCTGCTGAACCAACAGCAACAGCTCTACTACCAAACCCTATCTCCACCTCCACGTGGTGACCACTGGAAGCTCTTTCTTAACGAAAAGCTGCAGACGGAGAAGGATGAAGGCGAGTCTGCCGCGCCTAAAAACGGGACAAATTGTACCAACTGGTCCTTCAGGTTGGGGGTTGGGTATGGCTGACAACCCTACATGGAAAACAAGTTGTTACGAAGCCACAACAGGAGCCTCGGACTGGACGGATTATACAACGACGAACCCGGCAAAGACAACGGAATAATGATTTGCACATTTTCTCATGGAACGTGCGCTCGCTGTATAGAGATGAAGCTGATAAGCAGCTAGCCGATACCCTGTCCCAATATAGGGCTGATGTAACAGCGTTACAGGAGATGCGTTGGACAGGGACCGGTTTCCTGGAGAAGAAACCCCTACACCATATATTACAGTGGCCATCCAGTAAACCATGTGCTCGGAGTAGGTTTCTTAGTCAGCCAAAAAATGAAACCTGCTGTTATCGGATTTGAAAACATAAGCGAACGGCTATGCACTCTGCGCTTGCAAAGCAAGTTTAGAAATATAAGCATCATTAACGTTCACGCCCCTACAGAGGAGACTGCAGAGTCGGAGAAGGATACCTTCTACGAGGCAGTAGAACGAACCCTCGAAGCCTGCCCCAGATATGATATCAAAATCATACTTGCGGATTTTAACAGCCAAGTAGGGAAGGAGCCCGTATTCAGGCGATACGTTAGCTCCCATAGCTTACACGAAAATACAAATGATAACGGACTGCGGATTATTTAATTAGCAGCATCGCACGAAATGGTTGTTGGAAGTACCTGGTTTGCGCGGAAAGCGGTTCACAAACATACGTGGGCCTCCCCAGACGGGACCACTTTCAACCAAATTGACCACGTGTTGTGTTCACAACCACCTGAAGAACGTTATCATGGATACAGCCTCAGCCGCAAAAGGAGTCGGAACGGCTGGTTTGACGATGAATGTAAGCTAGCAACGGAACGGAAGAATGTCGCATACCGAGTAATGTTGCATTCTCAAAGAACGCGGGCACGTGCAGAGACTTATCACGAACTCCGTCGAGCGGAGAAGCGACTTCCCAGACGGAAAAAGGAAGCCTGGGAGAACCAACAAGTCTGTGAACTATTATAGAAAAGTACAGGGAGCAACCGCACCAGGCGCGCAAGTTTTACCAACAAGTCAGCAGGATGAAGCCTTATACATCTCGATGCTCATCCTGCCGAGACAAAGAGGGAAATCAGATTTCCGACAGAATGGGCATATTGGAGTGATGGGTTGAGCTACTGAACAACCAGAACATCGGCGAGTTGGAGGTCTCACCAAATGAAGACGACGGACAAATACTGCAATTCATCGGTTAAAAAATCATAAGTCGCCAGGAGCCGATGGAATTACAGCCGGATTGGTTAAATATGGAGGTAACCAGTTACACCAAGTGGTTCATCAACTTGTGCTCAAGGTATGGGACAGCGAATCAATGCCTGACGATCTATTCATCGACTATAAAGCGGCCTATGATAGCATAGCCAGGGTAAAACTGTAAACGGTCATGAGAGAATTCGGTATCCCCACGAACTTTATAAGACTGACTAGGCTGACCCTTACCAATATGAGAGGCCAGATAAAAGCAGCAGGATCACTATCATGGCCTAACATGCGTCCTCTTTAACCTGGACCTCGACAAAGTGATTCGTGATGCTGAAGTAAATGCAAGAGGTACGATCCTCTTCAAGTCCACCCAACTACTGGCCTATGCTGACGATATCGACATCATGGGAAGAACCACCCGAGACGTACAAACTACCTTCATCCATATCGAGCAGGCGGCGTGAACACCGGTCAAACAGGAAGAATAAGGATAGGAGAATACAACTTTGAGACTGTTGACAATTTCTCCTATCTGGGGTCGAAAATCACAACCGATAACAGCTACGATGATAAAATCCGCGCACGATTGTTGTCAGCCAACAGAGCCTATTTCAGCTTACAAAAATTGTCCCGCTCGAAACGTCGCACCATAGGGTCAAAGCTCTTACTGTCCAAGACTATGATCTTGCCAGTCCTCATGTATTCCTCGGAAACTTGGGTTCTTAGCAAGAAAAATTGCGAACTCCTGGCCGCGTTCGAGAGAAGAATCTTCCGAAGAATTTTTGGTTCCCTACATGAGGATGGACGATTCCGTAGCCTACACAATGACGAAATCTATGAGCGATACCATAACCGTCCGGTTGTGGATAAAATCCGGCTCAATAGATTACGGTGAGCGGGTCACTTAATCCGTATGGATGAGGATGATCCAGCCCGGAAAGTTTATAAGGGCAATATCTATGGTAGAAAAAAAAGCGAGGCAGACCCTGTCTAAGATGGAGCAATGGCGTAGGTCAGGACGCCAAACAGCTTTTACGGATATCGAATTAGTGGACCTCGGCGCAAAACCGGGATGTCTGGAGTTCCTTATTAAGGCAGGCCTAGAACGGATACCGGTTGTTGCGCCGTTGATGATGATGAAGTCTGGTACTTATCATGGGTGTGAAATCGCATTTCAGGCTTCTTCGTAATTGATGATATCAAGTTTCTTCACCTTTACTTCATTTGACTCGTATAAGAGTATCAGTTTAGCTATTATTTGGAATATTGGACCTACTTCGCATCCTTTCTGCTCTGCACTTTAAGGTCATGATGAAACTTTGGTAGTTTCGTGCATACATACTTAGATCTGAACTAAGCAGTTTGTGGTACGTGATAAGAGATAGAGAGATGATGGTAAGAGATACGATTAATTAACTTTTCAACCAACCAACAGTCAGGCAATAGCGATTTTCTCTTTAACTTTTCAACTCAGCTTGAATACATAGTCAGCTAAAGTGAAATCCGGACACCGTCGTATGAAAGACATAACAGCTCAGAACGGGTGTGAAAGAAGTTGAATGTGTTTTGTTTTTGCACAAGAACGTTATATACAACCTGTCAGACACAATGCAAATAGAATCAACCAAAAAGAAAAAATAAAACCCCTCATGAGGGCGAAGCTGCTCAAAACCTCTCCATAATATTCGGACTGCAATATTATTGAGAACCTGCGGGATTATGTGGACGTTAGGCTCCGTGGACGTCCTATTTCGAACAATAAAAGCTTGATGGAACTTTTTTTCGAATAACGGCGAAAAACTTCAACTGATCAAATCCATGCCAGTACCCAGTGAAGGATGTATACGATGCTAAAGTTTCCACACGGAGTATTAACTAATAATTTTTTGCCTTTCATTATTACGATTTTTTAATTTTGCGGATTTCAATTTTGCGGATTTCAATTTTGCATACGAAAATAGAGTTTTTTTTTTGTTTTTTGTCCTTAAAGAGGATTTTATTTTATCTTTTTCGTTGACTGTTTTTGCTTGTATCTGACAGACTGTGTGCAATGTTCTTGTGAAAAAAAAATAAAACACATATGACTCCTTTCTCCTCTTTCTGAGCACTCATGTATTTCGTAGGACGGTGTCTGGATTTCACTTTTGTTCACTGTATGTACATAATTCAATGCGCACTAGAATCAGATTAGAAATACAGAATTACATGCGTCATATGCACTGTTTTTCATTATTCTGTGTGCCCCGTAATTATTGAGAGGTTGCTGTTGATCACTGGGGAACTACCCAAGTACGTATAGCATGAAATCAACTCCACATTAAAAAAGCTTGAACTTGTGTTCATGCGAAAGCTCCAATATTTTTACTTTTTACAAAAAGTTGGTTTCTGCGAAAAATAAACGCTCTTAGTATGAAAATATTTAATCCACAACACATTATAGTTTAATGTGTTTAATGGAATAATCGTCATTCTAGTTATTTTCAAGCGGTAACACCACTGTAAAGGCCTAAAAAGGGCCTGTTTAACAATTTTTTTTAGAATAGAAGAAAAGGCCATAGAGGAATACAAATGGGGGTGAAATTGGGCATATATTTGAGTATATTGCAGTAAATTTTTGTAAAGATAAATACATATAAAAATGGAGCCAGTGCAGTAATTCTCTTGAATTTTTGATATATTGATTTGCTCAATTTTCACCAAGGAAAAAATTATTTTGACCGATCGATAAAAATAACTAAAATTAACTTATTCAAAATTCCTCTTCCTAATTTTATTGTAAGGATGCGGTTAAATTTTCAAGAGAAAATATTGGAAATTGTTCGATCTCTACGTGCTATTTGATAAGAGAGATTCTATTACGGTAATAAACAATATTTGTATGTATAGGAGAGAAGTTTGTTTACAAATTCTCAGTTGTTTATGCTTTGCGCAGGGAAGGGGATAACAGCCTGGGAAAACCTGTTCCGTATTCCATTTCTGAGGTGATGAAATTGTGCTGATGTATGTTAACCGATGATGTATGAAAGGCAATGCAATTATGATCGAATAAAATCGTAAGCAGGGGAAGCCAGGAGAGTATGTAGAAAGTCGGGAAACCAGGAGCTGGACGCTTCGAGTAAGAAAGGTTTTGTGTATTCCTCATACAAGTAGATTTGAGTGGATCTTTGTCCCATTTGGGCGTAGTTTGTAATGTACAGTCGAAGCTTTCCAAGTCAAATTTCATCCATGTGAAATTATTCTCAAACTCAAACTTTTTGACCATTCATTGGCGTTTCCATCGATTTCTCTAGCTCGAAAATTCCTCTTTCTCTCTATATTTTGTAACTTTGGGAAAATATTTCATACATTATAATTCCCTCAGTCGAAATCGAATGGTCGACTCCACGGTGGAAATCATTAATCCTCCTGTATTCTTGTATGTAGGTGCATAAATTTACAAACCAAACAAGGGCATGGAAATTTCACTGAGAACCAGGAATAATAGTGTGACCCGCACTATTTTCATCTCGGCCAAATTTTCTCCCTTCAGCCCTGGATTCATCGCTGCACAGAAAAGCATATAGGGTCTGTTAGGTTTTATCCAGAATACTTCCATACACAAGGTGCTAAAAGAGGCAAATCTACTGTTTAATTTCAAATTTCCCTTAGTACTTCCCATTTGAGCAGAAGGTGTAGTAATGCTAATTCTGGTCGAAGTTGAAATGTCAAATAGTTGAATCTTGTAAGAAGACGCAATCGCACCATCGGTGGACCAATATGAAGGAAAGGGCCCTAAAATTAAGGAAAGTTTCAATTGGTCTTTTTCAGAGTCAGCAAAGATTAGCCACAACTGATTCAGAAATAAGCAAGGATCCACGGAAAGATTATATGTGGAGAAATTGCAGCAATCAATGTTATCCTTTAAATCGAGTACTGAGTCTTTTTTACAGGTGCCTACGAAACGGCGTTTTGGTGCTAAAAGGAGATAAATGTTTCAGCAGAAAGCATAGCAAAGAATTGCTATGGTTGACAAAATGACTGGACCAAACACGTTGAATTCTTCAATAATACGGTGAAGTAACATGTCTCATAGTTTTCGAAAAATAAATTACCTACCTGTCAACTATATGACACAGGTCATCACGGTGATAGGTGTATATGTGGGTATTTCCTACCTTCCCTTTTATGATAATTTTTCATCAAAAGTTGTATGCACAATAATTCCAGGTACTGGCGCTTAAAGGGGAGTATAGGTCCCAGGGCGAAACGGACATTGGTACACACGATTTAGCATAAAACCTGGGAAACCCCTGCTAGACCAACACCAATAACTTTACTACCAAACCCTGTCTACACCTCCACGTGGTGATCACTGAGAGTTCTTTTTTAATGGAAAATTGCAGGTGGAGAAGGATGAAGACGAATCTTCCGCACCTAACAACGGGACAAATTGGTCCTCCACGTTAGGGGTTGAGTGTCGTAATAACACAGTGACGAACCCGACCACGAAAACGGATTACTAAAACCACCTAAAGAACGTTGTCATTAGTACCGCCACAAACATAACCTAGCAGTCATTCAACTTATTCTCAAGGTGTGGGACAGCGAACCAATGCCTGACGATTAACACCGAGGCATTATCTGTCCTGTGCATAAAAAAGAAGGTATCAGGTAGTGCAACAATTATAGAGGCAGCATTTTGCTGATTACCATCCATAAGATATTCGTCGCCATCTTGCTAGGCCGGATAGCTCCATAAGTAGAACATCATCGGCCTATACACAAGATGCTTCACTCTAGACAGGAAAAACTGTTGGAATAAAGCCATCAATTTCGCCATCTTCTCATCAACTTCAATGCCACCTATGATATGAAAGCCAGAATAAAACTGTACACGGCCATGTGAGGATGCGGTATCCCAACTAAACTGATAAGACAGACTTGGCTGGCCGCGACTATTGTGCAAGGCCAGACAAAAGGAACAGGCTCACTCTCGAGATCATTCAGCACCAACTAAGACAAGGTTATCCATCCTTGTTAACCTGGAAAAAGTGATCCGCGATGCAGGAGTTAATGCAAGAGGTTCCATCCTCTTCAAGACCACCCAACTACTCGCCTATGCTGACGATATTGACATTATGCGAAAAATAATCCGAGATGTGCAGTTAGCTCCGAGTTCTCGAAGCGGACACACAACAAGAACAGAAGTATCTCGAGTTGGTCCATTCTACAACGTGGTTAATAGCTGTTTGGACATTGATTTTTGCTCCCTCCGTAGCTTTACACGTAGTAACGACAATAGTGTCACCTGCAAATGTCGCTACTTTGGCTTCTTCAAAGCTGGGTACATCATTGGCGTACAAAAGAAACAGTTTTGGGCTCAAGAAAGTGCCCTGCGGTACACCAACTGCATTTTCTTCAGTTCAGAGCACGTTCTTTCGCATTTGACTTTGAAAAGGCGCTCGGATACATATGGGAGATCCCTATGCAATCGAATATCTGAGCGACATCTCGAGAAAAATGTACACCTGCTTTATTTTAATTGTATTTTTTATCGGACTCGTGATCCGAATTGGTGAAGTGGTATTAGATTTCGATCCACAATTAATTGTTTCAGGCTCTTAAGGAAAAGCGTTCCAAATAATGTGGCTGTCTTGGTCGATACGATGAGACTCTACTTGGCTCTTTTCCTGGTCTAGGGACCATTATAACTTCGGCAACTTTCCGTTGTCAACGAACGTATTTTAATCTGAAAGCTGCATAAATTATTTGTATTGATTTGATTAGACCCTTTGCTGGCAATTTTTTCAGTATTCTCACTGTAATAAGTTCATAGTTAGGAGCTTTATTAGTAGGCACATCTGCTTTAATTTCTGTCCTCAGCTCATTTAGTTTTACACAGCTTATTGGGAGACGTAAGTGGAGTGTAAAAGAGACTCCCCATAAATGGATGCAGGGGACGTAAAATACAAGGATTCGATTAGTACTGATATTAGTTTTAACATGAATCGTAACATATGCGAGTAAGGAGTCAAAATGTGCACCCTTAAATTGAGACAGAACTCATTTTTCGAAACTATCCAACCCAAAAATCTGAAAAAAGAATCACGATGGTGCGCTTATATGAAATCTAGGTCTCAAAATGTGTCTCATTCCGATACTGCTCAAATAAACTTACTAATAGTATATTATCAACTTTTAGAAATTGGCTAAAAGCCTCCGTTAAATTTATCTTTGGAGGACATAGAGGATAGGATCACGCATACGCATGCTATTAGTGTCAAAGTTATAGCAGTTCAAACTTATCAATTTCGCGCGAATTTACTGCATCTTATTCCATTTACTGCATCTTATTCCATGCAAATAAGATGCTGACGTCATAATTAACGAGAATAATTTGCATTCGAGTGAAATATTAAAATTCTATTTGTGAATAATCTACTTGTCCCTAGCCCTTTTTAAGGTTTTGCGCCTTATTAAAAATTGGTTTACTATCTGTCTGCATGTTTGCTGTCTTTCTGCATGTTTTTTTGTCTGTCTGTCATACGCATTTTTCTCGGACACGGTTATAGAGATTGGCACCAAATTTGGTGGAAAAGTGGGAACTGTGAACGCTCACGCATACAGTGAGTTAAAACATTCTACGTTGAATTTAAGGGAGGGCGGGCGTCCCATGCATGCAAAAGAGGAGTGTGTGGCGCGGCAGGATTCGCGGCATTCGAAATTTATTTCGAATGTTGCGGATACGAACAAATGGATGGCGCGGAACTCTCCACTTTTAGAACTCACCACGGGAGTGGAGGATTAGCGGTGAGAAAGTGCCGTTGGTTGGGACAGAAAAGACCGCATGGAAATTAGCCGGTCTCTTCTGTCTCCAACCTTGACTACGAGCAGCCGCGTTTTCATTTAGCTTTACAGCATTTTTATCGTCTCTTTACACAATTCATTTTTGGGAAAATAAATTTCATCTTGGGCTTTTACTTTTCATTTTTACTTTCTACTTTTCTTTAGTTTTAAACTGATAACAAAGTGGTGTTCCTGTAATTTTGATGAGTTTTCCGGATTTTTTCTCAACCGCATTGTAATTAGTCTAGTGGTTGTTGATTTTTCTTGAATATCCAAATTTCCATGCAGTGAATTTTTACTATTTTTATGAATTATTGTGATGTGTAATTATACAATAAAAGTGTACATTTTTTTCACCAAATATAGTCAAGAAGGGTATCAAATGAAATGTCTCGGTTAGTATAGAAGCCGGTCTTAATTTAGACTTTTGTTAAACAAGTGGGGAGTGCGCGGTGTCGAAATTGATCATTTTTAACGGACCCATTTTTAAAAACTACTCAACCCAAAAAATTTGAAATCTGAATCAAGAGGCTGCCACCATACTTCCATGTGTCCGGATAGCTGAGTGGTTAGAGCACAAGGCTGTCGTACGAAA
This sequence comes from Hermetia illucens, assembly GCF_905115235.1. Taxonomy (NCBI): domain Eukaryota; kingdom Metazoa; phylum Arthropoda; class Insecta; order Diptera; family Stratiomyidae; genus Hermetia; species Hermetia illucens. The sequence continues at coordinate 116,915,519 of NC_051851.1, read as the reverse complement.
GTTCGCGGTTCAAATCTCACTGGTGGCAGTGGGATTTGTATCGTGATTTGACGTCGGATACCAGTCGACTCAGCTGTGAATGAGTACCTGAGTCAAATCAGGGTAATAATCTCGGGCGAGCGCAATGCTGACCACATTGCCTCCTACAGTCTACTGTAGTGTACCGTTACGGTCTTGAATGAAGTGCTCTAACACACTTCAAGGCCCTGATCCAATATGGATTGTTGCGCCAACGATTATTATTATTATTATATTACTTTAATTTTTAGTAATTGCCTGCAAAACCCCCCTCAAGTTCATCCTAGCACCACGATGATCCTACCAAGTTTTATGGAAATCACACTATTACTAACAAAGTTATAATAGGTCAAAGTTGTCACTTCGTTGCAAATTCAATACTTTGAATGTTGATATTCTCACATAAATATGCATATATTACGTGCTACGTACCAACGGGACAAACTCACACTCAGATGTCTTTATGAAAGAAATACACAAAAGCCTTCACACCTGAAGCGTTCAGCTTCCGGTTTCTCATTGTTGGATCTGTTTTAGGTTAACTTTTTCACATTTGCTAATAATAAGGAATGCCAAATGTGAAGCGTATGAAGTTGACAACCATCAATACAGTGCTTTCCAGATCAAATTATTTGTGTAAATGGATCTTTAAAAGATTTTTTCTTTTTTTTCCGTTCTGCCATAGTTTGCGAGCTCTACTTTTCGTTAACCTCAGCAGGACAATCAATCTATTTTTTATTCGATTTCCCTCTCGAGTTGATAAGCAATGTTGATTTGGTTATTTAAGCAAAGGTCTACTTGGACGTATTTATTTCAATTCCGCACAATTTCGTTGTTTGTTTGTTCTTGTCAGCCTGGGAGGATAGTATCTTCTTCTCAGTTTTCATTGACCAACATCATAACAAATGAATGATCGGACATTATGTTTTCATTATTGACAACATACATGTATTCGTCTGAGATTCCCTTAGTTACAAAAAAATCAATGACATCGAGTGTTTTTGTTACGTCTGTCGGCCAATACGTAGGCTTACCGCTGAAATGTGAACTGCACTTTTATGCTCGTCCTGCTTCAAATAATGCATCTGCCTCTGGATGTTACTAGCCTATATCCGCAGAATCTGGCTATCATACCTATTATCTCAGAAACATCTAACCCTATTGATACGAAATTTGGTAGAAATGTGGGAGCTGTGACTCCCCTTGCATGCAGTGAGTGACATAGTACCACGTCAAGTTTAAGGAGGATGTACCCATACACGCTAAAGGGGGTGTAATTTTTTTTTACTAAACATAGTCATGTGAGGCATCGAATTAAAGGCTTAGCACTTTCCGAAACCGATATTAGTTTCGACATTCGTTGCAAACGGGAGGATTATGGGGGTTTGAAAAGGGTCAGTCAAGAACGCCTTCTCAGAAACTACCCAATTCAAATATCTGAAGAAAAATATGGTGATCCATGCGCATGGTATCTAGACCTCAAAATACTTTCCACACCGATACCTTTTTAAATAAAGTTTGTAATAGATTATTCTCATTATTATTATAACTATATTTTTTTGAAATTGCCTGGAAATCCCCCTTAAGTCAAGTAAGTATAATCATCCCTTCTCTCAGAAATATAGTTTATACGATAGAGCATGATACCAATAAGTTTGTGCAAATTTCTTGCGTTCTAACATAGGACTTTGAATGTCAGTGTCATGTGTGTGTGTGTATGGTGGGGAGAAGCTACAGCTTCTGAGCACTCAGGCCGTGTTGGCCCATTATACTCGCGTCCCCCGTCTAACGGAATATTTCGGATTCGTTAACGTATCGTAGGATTTCCGTTAGTGGATGTGATGCTATCCGTCGAAATTGGAGAACATCGGCACCAAAGATTTGATGCCTGATGCGTCCATAGGCGGGGCATTCACATAGGAAATGCTCCGTGGATTCCGCTTCCTCATTACAGGAGGGACACGTATCATCTTCGGTAATTCCTATTCTGAACATATGCCCAGCTAGTGAATTATGGCCTGTCAGAATGCCCACAATACACCTGCAAGTCCTCCTGCTTTTCGACAGGATAAATCGTCAGACGCTGCCTCACCTCTGCCCTGGGAGCAGCGTGACCGTAGCGGCTCGCAGATGTTGAATGCTCCTTTGTATAACTCGTAGAACACGACATGCCTACGAATTATATTGAGCGCAAATCCCATTTGATCCAGTCCAGCATTAAGTTGATGCGGACTTAGGACCCCATCATTCTCAAAACGAATTATGAGCTAATACAAGTGGGAAAAATGACCATTCAAATATGCTGTATACGCAATGCACAAATCCTTTCATACCTGAAGCGTTCAGCTTCCAATTTCCCGACTTGTTTGCGTTAATCACCTACTAAAATGAAAGATACGATACGATCAACTGGGACAGTCGAGCGAAATCTTTTTTTAAGATTTTGTGTGGAGGGGGGGGGCAGTCATGGCAGGTCAAAATTATACATTTCACGTGAATTTAAAGCATTTTAATATGCGAATGACGTCATCATCATAAAAATGAACTCATATGAACGTCCGAGTTGAAGTTTGGAAAAACATATATCAAGGAATATTTTGAATTTTTAGGTATGTACGAATGTATAGAAAATTTCTCATACAAAAAGAACATAAAAACTTTAAACCCGAAGCTTCCCCTATTCCGATCTGTTTCCGATTGTAGAAAAATAATTTAATATCAAACAAGTCGGGAAACCGGAAGCTTGACTCTTCAGGTATAAAAGGTTTTGTGTTTCCCTATGTGAGGAGCATAACGCAGTCCATTGACTGATAGCGTTGACTCGAGATATTTAAATCGCTCAGTTCTGCCAATGGCAGTAACCTGCATAGAACTGAGCTAATTAAATATCTCGGGTCAATGCTATCAGCCAATGGAGAACTGCCTAATGAAATTGCTTCACGCATTAACGCAACCTGGCTGAAGTGGCGTTCCACAACTGGTATTCTTTGTGATCGACGTATCAGCGTTGGTCTCAAATCTAAAATTTAACGCAATGTCGTCCGTCTGCCACTCTCTATAGTTTTGAGTGTTGGCCGACTACAAAAAACAATGAACGGCGTCTTGCGGTAATGCAGAAAGATGTTGCATTGCACTGGTGGCGTGACACGTTTTGATCACGTCCGAAATGAGGATATCCGCGATCGATATGGGGTTGCCCCGATCGTATAAAAACTGTGAGTGAGGCGTTTTCGGTGGGGTGATCATGTAATTCACTCTAACGAGAATTCACTTACCAATATTGGTCTGAACATCAAAGTCAGTGGTAAGCAACCAAAAAGCCGACCGAGACAACGGTGGCTTGATACGATGGATGGGGATTTAAAGGCCTCACGATTACATCCTGATCAGGCATTTGATGAAATAAAATTGGGAAACTGATCACGACGAGCCGCCCCGTTTGTGAACGGGACAAAGGCTGAAGAAAAAGAAGAAGATGTGAGGAGCGACGGGTGCATGACTGCTCCATGTTTTAGAAAGCGATTTAAATAAATCATTTGATGGAAAGCCCTGTATTGATAATAGTCAACCTCATACGCTTCACGCTCTGAGTTTAATATTATTAGCAAATGCGAAGAATTTAACCTACATCAAATATAAACAAGTCGAGAAACCGCTGGGCGCTTCAGGTACGAAAGGTTTTGTGTATTTCTTAGTACGTAGCACGTAATTTATCCATATAATATGTGAGAGAATTAACTTTCGGGTGATATTGACATTCATAGTCTTAAATTTTCAAAGCAGCAACAATTTTGACGTATTATAACTTTGTTAGTAATGGGGAGAGTTCCACCAAACTTGGCAAGATCATGCTCTATGTTATAGCCTATATCACTGGAAAATTTAGTGGTGCTAGGATGAATTTAAGAGGGGTTTCCAGCCAATTACTAAAAATTATAGTAATATGCTATGATTTACTTTATTTAAACAGATGTCGATATAGAAGGTATTTCGGAGCCCGGGCACCATATAGTGGCAGTTTCTTGTTTTCTTTCAGATTTTTCGGTTTAGTAGTTTCTGAGAATGGCCCCCTTAAAGAAATGATCACTTTCAACCCCCCGCAATCCCCACCTTTCTAACAAATGTCAAAACTAAGGCCGGCTTCGAATTTTTACAACCTCTTTTGCATATATGAGGACCCCCTTAAATTCGACGTAAAAGAATGTAACTCACTATATGCGTGAGCGTCCACAGTTCCCACCTTTCTACCTAATTTGATGTCAATCTCCGAGAAAAATGCGTGTGACGGACAAACACAGCGACGGACAGACGGACAGACAGACAGACAGTGAACCGATTTTAATAAGGTTTTGTGTTTACACAACACCCTAAAAAGGGCTGGGGAGAATTAGATTCTTTTTGAATGGAATTTTAATGTTTCACTTGAATGTCAATTATTCTCGTTAATTATGGTGTCAACATCTTATTTGGATGGCTTAGGATGCTGTTAATTCGGACGAAATTGATAAGTTTGAACTGCTATAACTTGAAACTTGGCATATGTATGCACAAGGCTGTCCTCTATGTCGGTGCAAAATTTAGTACACCTGGGGGGAACTTAAGGGGAGTTTTTCAGGCAATATATAAAACTTGATAATGTACTATTAGTAAATTTATTTGAGGAGATACCGAAATGGGACATCTCCCGAACATTAGATTTCACATAAGTATTTTACACAAAACCTAGCAGATAAGTAGATTCTTCATAAATGCGGCGTTAATGTTTCACACGAATGCCAATTTGCACGGCTTTGGAAGTAGTTAATTCGTTTGTACTGCTATAACTTTAGCGTGAATGGCCAGATTTCCATAAAAGATATATATACGAAATATTGTCCTCTATGCTGGTACACAATTCGGAAGTCCTAGGATGAATTTAAGGGGGGTTTTCAGTAAATTTCTAAAAGTTAGTAATATACTGTTAGTAAGTTTATTTGAGCAGATATCGGAAGGAGACATATTTTGAGGCCTAGATTTCATCTAAGCGCACCATCCTGATTTTTTTTCGGATTTTTAGGTTGGGTAGTTTCCGAAAATGAGTCCTGTCTCATTTTAAGTCCGTACATTTTGACTCCTTACTCACGCACTTTGCAATTCACGCCGAAACCCCCTGTAAACTCCACCTAAATTTATCCCACTAGCTGTATGCGTGGGATTTCATAGTTCCCATCTATCCACCAAATCTCGTTTTACACGTTTTGTTTTACACAAAACCTTAAAAAGTTATGGGGGAAACGTAAAATTTTGCTCTCGTCTAGAAGGCCTACTTCCCTCGAACCTGCCTTGACTGTGAACCATGACATAATATTTATTAGAATATCCCTCTATTCTATATATAATACTATATAATATAATTTCTAGTCGCTTATTCTGTAATAGTTTATTCTTAATGGAAGTTTTGTTAACTCCTCAAGAATTTATATTTTCCGCAATGTTCGCATTCTGCCGTTTGACAATTCTTATTAGTTCACTCTTCATTATGCAGATATAGATATGTTGTAATTAAACATTTCTGCGTAAACTCAGAAACTTGATGGGATTCCCCACTTTACAGTAGATGTACCATGGGTTTTGCACTATAAACAGGTTCTCAATTGTGCACTACCCACTTCCCTCCGAACTACTATTAAAACTTCTGATGCGGCGTAGTTGAAACTGATTGTGAAATACAAATTAGTCGATTTTATAAAACTTGGGCTTAAGCATAAAAGCTTGGATATTTACTTATTTTCAAAAATATAAACTTGTGTTTTTCACATGTTCAGCAAAAGCGCTTTTAACTTCGATAGTAACGCTCGCTATGGGATACGACGGATTATTTATTAAGATACTTTTCAACGGTTTGATACAAAAGTGCGATCGCAGTTAGAAGAAAGTAAACCAAGTGTTCCGTTGTTTAAGCAAAGAAGTGCGTGCTGCTGATTTGACTTGAAGTCGTCCATCCAAATTCAGCCTATAGTCGAGGCAAATATCAGGATAGACGAGTCAAGTGTACATTGTGGATTAAAGGATCAAAACAAATCGGTAGGTAGGTGAGGAGCAATGTACTTATCTATATTAAAGAAATGAATCAAGTGTGTTTTCAACATGATCCCTGATGGATAGCGTGTCAACATGTTTTTCTAACTAAACCAATATAAAAGGTTTCCGCCAGAATTTATCGCCTAGTTGCTAGTAATTTACAAAAAAAAATATATTTTCCATGGAAATATTCTGAATGTAATCAAAGCGTTTATAAATAAGTACATGAAGATGTTTGTCCGGTTAAATTAATAATTCAATAAACTAACAACTATAAATCTGTGGCAAACAGTTTAAAAGTATTGGATTCGAATGAGCATTTTCCTAGGAACTCGATTTTCTAAAATGACTTGTGAGTACTTATGTAGTGTCAAATTACTAATCGTTTCTACCAGGAAAACCTTCCGATGTGAATACAGGTATTCCTTTCGCTGCGTCATTTCGACTTACAAAGATCGGAAAAGTGAGAAGCATGTTTCTTGACACTTTTCCTTCCAATTACATTCGGCGCTATTTTTAGCACTATGTATACATATTTTCAACTTTACTCGCTTTTATTTTCGTCCTGCCGTGTTTCGAGTAAGAACGTTATAGCAGAAAGCACAACATACATATATACATATTTCTCGTGAAAAGTAAGAAACGTTTTCTAGAAAAATGAAATTGAAATCCGGACACCGTTGTAGGAAATACATACATATGTACGGGTTTAGAAAGGGGGTTAGGGAGAGTCCTGTTTATTTCGTTTTTTTTTCCAAGAACGTAATGTATAGCCTGTTCGCATTATGTGAAAATGAACAAAAAAGTACCAAATAAAACCCTTACTTAGAGCGAACTACAAAAAAACTGTTTTTTCCTAACCAAAACACAATTCAATCTTCGTAAGCCGATTCGATCAGATGCTGGACATATTCGCCTGGGTTTTTATGATCTTGTTTTGAAAAAAAAACACTTTATTAAAATTGATTCAATGTCTGTCCATCTGCCACTTCCGATTTACTCGACAATAACTGAAGCTTTGTCACCAAAGTTGATGGGAACGTGTGATCTGTGAATTCCTCTACATATATAATAGCAAGTGGCGCCACTTTGTGTTGAATTTGAAGGAGTTCCCCATACATGAGAAAAGGGGGAGGGAGGGGTGTAACATTTTTTTTCATAGAATATGGGGAATGTGGGGTATCAAATAAAAATGTTCGATTAGTACTTTCGTCACTCATTTCTTATTATTCTTATTTTCGACATTGGGTGAAATCTAGGGAAGTGAGGTCTCAAAATGTGTAGCCCCAAAAAACGAAACAGGAAATACATCCCATTCTAATATCTGCTCAAATTAAGTTAATAATAGTATATTGCGAAATCTTGAAAATTTACCCGAAAACCCTCCTTAAGTTTATCCTGTAAGTAAAAGATTTGAAATGTTTTAACGCAATCCATGTTATAGAAAGTCAAACTTTTACATTTCACGTAAATTTATTGCACTCTAAGACGTGTATGGCGTCATCATTATATAAAGTGAAGTTATATGAACGGCGGGACCCGTAGGGGCATTTTCGTATCAATCAAGCGTTTGCGGGTAATGTTCAATAAGATGGACATGTTTGCAAGTGCGTACCAGCGGTATTTAATTTATGTTCATATATGTATGCTTTGTGCACAGAGGAAGAAGATTATATACATCCAGCGACAAAGGAGCACGGAAAGTCACTGTGTATCTGTCGAGTAGCTAACTGGCGTGCACAGTTAGATACTAGACAGCTACCACACTCCCCCTTGCCCCTCAACGGGGGAAATCAGTGCGAGTACGCACGATTTCAAATTGTTTTGCCCTTGAACATGAGCGAGATGTAACGAAAATCCCATCAGCTGTGTTTGACAAACTGCCCGGACTTGCCAATGTATTGGTGAGATCGGCAAGTTTTTGCTTATAGATAAGTGAATACGTGAAATAACTTTTTGATATATGGGTGAGCACGGCAGTAGTACCAGAATAGCGAAAACTCACCGATCTCTCTCTTACCAATACGATTTGACGAAGATTATGCCTTTTCCTTGTTTAGGGTGTCTGATGTGTACAGATAAGCTTCTGCAGCACATTCGCAAGTCGGGTCATTTTAGTGTGAGTACTGCCTATAGTAGATTTACTGTGTATCAAATGAAAGGTTTCGATTTGTACTTTCCGCAGCTGATATTAGTTTTGTCGCAAAATGCAAAGTGCGCGAGTGAAGATTCAAAATCTACGCACTTAAAGTGAGACAAAACCCATTTTCGGAAACTATCCAACCTAAAATTCCGAAAATCTAGACCTCAAAATACGTCCCATTCCGATATCTGCTCAAATAAACTTAGTAATAGTATATTACCAACTTTCATCCTAGTTCATTCTAGGAGCATCGACATAGAGGACAGTCTCGTGCATACACATGCCAAGTTTCATGAAAATCCGACAATTAGTGTTGAAGTTATAGCAATTTAAACTTATCAATTTCGTGCGAATTGCATCCTTAGCCATACACATAAGATGCTGACGTCATAATTAACGAGAATAATTGACATTCCAATGAAATATTAAAATTCCATTCATGGAGAGTCTACTTCTCCCCAGCCCTTTAAGGTTTTGTGTAAACACAAGACCTTATTAAAATTTTTTTTCATCAAATATAGTCATATGGGGTATCAAATTAAAGGTCTTGGTAAGTACTTTTCGAAGCCGGTCTTAGTTTTGACTTTGTTGAAAAGGTGGGGAGGGCGGGGGGTTGAAAGTGGTCATTTTTTTAACGAACCCATTCTCAAGAACTACCAAACCGAAAAATTTGAAAAAAATCAGGGGGCTGCCACTATATGGTACCTAGGCTCCGAAATACCCTCCATACCGATACCTGTTCAAATAAACGCAGTTTTCCATTGGCTGATAACATTGAGCCGAGATATTTAATTCGCTCAGTTCTGGGCAGGTTATTGAAGCTGACAGCACTGAGCAATTTAAATATTTCGAGTCAATGCCGTCAGCCAATGGAGAACCGCGTTATGCTTCTCACATAGGGAAACAAATAACCTTTTATACCTGAAGCGTCAAGCTTCCGGTTTCCCGACGTGTTCTATAATATACTTGTAAAATGAAGTTTATATATAACACTGCACTGTGGCACTTAAAACTAAGTGGCTTAGATTATTCGAAAATTGTCCAAAAGCTCATGCGCGGTAACAGGCACAAAATAATAAAAGTGTATTTGTGCGTGTACAGTCGTATGGAAACCTTCCACTTCACTTCTAAGGAGAGCAAGCATTGATCTATTGCCGAGCATATTGCGCGTGTTTACATCCAGCAAGCTTCTTGTAGAGGAATTATGAAGCATCATTCACTTGCTGATTCCATTAAGAACCATTGCCATTAATCCTAACTGAATCTTTGAACAAGCTCTGCCTTTCATTGCAGCTCGGGTGTAGCAAACCATAAACAGCTGTGTAATGTGTATTGTTATGACACATGCTGGTGCGTGCTCGCAGCCATATGCTTGCAACCACGTGGGCGCACCAGTCCACTGCATCACATACACGGCATTAATACTAGACCTTAGGCGCGGTATTTTTCTACCACAATTTCCGTCGCCATCGAAGATGTGCAATGATTTTCTTCCCCATAAAATTTCAGAGAATGCGGGATTTGAACCTCCTGCATACAGTCTTGGCACAGAATCAAGTGTAAAGATGCGCTAAATAGTGGATAGGATACAATACAATACAAAAAATTGAATACCCGAAGCGCCGAGCTTCCGGCTTGTTGTGTGGATTGTTGTGTCAAATGTCGCGAAGTCTATTGTCTTTGTAATCATATTGCAATCCACGGTGTGGGGTGTTTCCCTTAGATTCGGATAATCTAACAATAACCAAATGGGTGTTTTCCGTGCTTCACGTTTCGAATCATTGTCTTTATACATTTTCAATGTTTGACGAATACACAATTTCTCTGCTCTGGCATGAGATTTTTTTAAATATCGTATTCGTATATATGTATTCCGTTCCGATGCACGCTTAAATAAAGTTAATAATAGCATCTTACCGTATTTTAGAAATTTACCGGGAAACACCCAGCAAAAAATGTTGGCATCAGAATAAGTAGTAATATAAGACATAATTCTGAAAATTTTGAAAGTAACGCAACTATTATAACCAACTTATAGAAGGTCATAATTTTGTATTTCACATAAATTGTCCTCTAAGACCTGAATGACGTCATCATCACATAAAGTGAAAATTATATAAACGGCGATCACTTGATTCACTGTCTATTTGTCTGTCATACGTACTTTTCTCCAAAGCCGCTAAACCGACCCGAACGAAATTTGGTGGAAATATGGGAACTATAAAAACACGCACACAGTGAAAGACACGAATTTGGAGTTTCAAGGAGGAGGGGGGGCACATATGCACAGGGGATGTGAGAATTGTTTTCACCTAATATAGTCATGTGGGGTATCAAATGCTCCAGATTAGTATTTTATGAAACTGATATTGGTTTTCTATTCTATTCATCGACTTTGTGCACGGCCATGAGAGAATTCGTTATCCCGACGAAATTGATAAGACTGACTAGGCTGACCCTAACCAATGCGCGAGACCAGATAAAAGCAACAGGATCACTCTCAAGACCATTCGACATCAACAACGGTCTACGGCAAGGGGATGCTCTATCATGCGTCCTCTTTAACCTGGCCCTTGAGAAAGTGATCCGTCATGCTGATGTAAATGCAAGAGGTACGATTGTCTTTAAGTCCACCCAACTACTGGCCTATACTGACGATATCGACATCATGGGAAGAATGACCCGAGACGTACACACCGCTTTCATCCAGATCGAGCAGACGGCGAGATCTTGGGCTGCACATCAATGAAGGCAAGACAAAGTATATGATAGCAACGTCAACATCGAAAACCAACCAACTAACAACATCAAACCGCACTGGTCAAACGGGAAGAATAAAGATAGGAGATTACAACTTTGAGACCGTTGATAATTTCTCCTATCTAGAGTCGAAAATCACAACCGATAACAGATACGATGATGAAATCCGCGCACGGTTGTTGTCAGCCAACAGAGCCTATTTCAGCTTACAAAAACTGTTTCGCTCGAAACGTCCCACCATAGGGTCAAAGCTCTTATTGTACAAGACAATGATCTTGCCAGTCCTCATGTATTCTTCGGAGACTTGGATTGTTAACAATTTTTGGCCCCTACATGAGGATGGACGATTCCGTAGCCTACATAACGACGAAATCTATAAGCGATACCATGACCGTCAGGTTGCGGATAAAATCCGGCTCGATAGGTTACGGTGGGCGGGTCATTTAATCCGTATGGATGAGGACGATCCAGCCTGGAAAGTCTATAAGGGCAATATCTATGGTTGAAAAAGAAAACGAGGCATACGCTGCCTAAGATGGAGTGATGGCGTAGGTCAGGACGCCAGATAGCTTTTAGGGATATCGAATTGGTGGACCTCGGCGCATGTCTGGAGCTCCTTATTAAGGCAGGCCTAGACCGGATACCGGTTGTTGCGCCGTTGATGATGACGATGATGGTATTAGTTTTTACGTGGATTGTAAAGTGCCGAGTAAGGAGTCAAAATGTGCACATTTAAAGTGAGACAGAATCCATTTTCCGAAACTATCCAACCCGAAAATCTGAAACTGATTACAGTGGTGCGCTTATATGAAATCTAGGCCTCATAATATGTCCCATTTCGATATCTGCTCAAATAAACTTACTAATAACTTTTAGAAATTGACTGAAAACCCCCGTTAAGCTGATCTTAGGATGTAGGTTATAATATAGATCATCATCCTACCAAGTTTTGGTGGAAATCGCAATATTATTAATAAAGCTATAATAGGCCAGAATTTTTGCTTCTGTGCAAATTCAAGACTTTGAATGCTAATTTCACGCGAAAGTCAATATTCTTACGTAATATATGCAAATATTACATGCCAGGTATTAATGCCACAAATGTCCACTCAAATTTTTTTATAAAAGAAATAACAAAACCTTTCAAATGTCCACTCATATATTTTTATAAAAGAAATACACAAAACTTTTCATACCTGAAGCATCCAGTTTCCAGTTTTCCGACTTGTTTGTATTGGTTGTAGGTTAACTTCTTCGCATTTGCTAATAATATTGCACTCCTAGTGTGGGAAGTATGAGGAACATCAAATTATTTGTGTAAATAACTTTTTAAAAAATACAGTGCAATGGAATTTTGACCTATGTACCCACGGAATCATGTACTCATCCTTCTTCAAAAAGGGAAACGCAAAATCATTTACCCCTGAAGCGTCTAGCAATTTTAAAACGTTGTTCACCATTGATCAAGAGCATTGATCCGAGAAATCGTTGAGTTGAGTTTATATAGCACACAAACTGCAGTAAATGTAATAAGCAATCTCGATACTAAATGGTCCGCAATTGCGCAGATATTGGGGAAGCTTAACTATACACATCATAGGCTCCGAACAGCTAGCAACATCTACCTGTGATTCAGCGCCTATGATGTGTACGGATAAGCCTCCCCAACTGAACTTTGAAGGTTTGAAGTAAAATGGAAATTTTCAGATGCACACGATCAATTTAGAAGCGTACATATATATATGTACGAACCAGTAAGCAGTAATGAACAATGTTTTTTTCGAAACACATAAAGAAATATTTGGAGATTTTGGCTATGTGCGAATGGAGGAACATATATGAATCGACATTTTTTTTTATCATAACAAAAACACAAAACCTTTCATACCCAAAGCATCCAGTTTGGGTTCTAATAATATCTGTTTCCCTTATTTCTTTACAGATGATCGGAGACCAAGTTTTCTTCCTTTTCGCCTTCGGTTACATAACACAAAACACAGTCGTAATGTTACAAATACTGGCTGATGTGTTCCACCTGCTTGCGATGCTGCTGCTCCTGTTTAAAATTGTGAAAACAAAATCGTGTGCAGGAGTGTCAGGACGCACGCAATGCCTTTTGGCAATAGTCCTTCTCACGCAGGACTTAACTCTCGCTCCTCAAAGCGTAATCAACCTCGGATTTAGAATGGTTTTTGCCATTTGTGCCATTATTACAATCATCTTAATTTATGGACCATTTTCGCACACATATGATGGCAAACACGACACATTTCGCATTGAAATACTACTTATTCCATGCCTAGTACTGGCCTTAGTTCTAAACTACGAATTCACTTGGTTTCACGTCCTGTGGGCGTTCTCAATTTATCTGGAGGCAATTGCTATTGTGCCGCAAATTTGGCTGACTGATAAAGTAGGATACACTCAGTATATGGGCGTTTACTTGCTGGCGCTTGGTATCTATAGTGCACTTAACATGGTGCACTGGATTATTATCTCCTTGTTTGCCCGTAGCAATTCTTATATACTCCTTATCAGCGGTATTGCGCATACTTGCTTCTTCATTGTGTTCCTGTTTTTAGAATGTCATAGTAATAAAGATGAAGTCAAATTAGTGAATGTCAATGTAGTAGACAATGAAAAACCTAGCCCCCTAGATATACACATTAACAATAACGATGGATACTTGGCAATTCAGAAATGGGGTAGGCCAGATAGATGGTAAAGTAAAAACACTGAAACATTATTACCAAAATTAAGAAAATATATAAGAAATGCATAAGAAAATTGTTTGATTAAAAGAGTTGTATTAGGGTAGCACCACTACTTTGTAAATAGATTTCTGTCAAGGATTATCGCTCATTTTAAGAATCTCAAAAATTGTTAACTGTACTATTTATAATATGTAACTTTAAGCCAATTATAATTTCACAAGACTTTCGAAAATAAATTTATTGATTTTACTGTGTAATAATTATAAGTAGTTAGTATCCTGTGGTGCGTCATGAACTTTGGGACCTCTTTCCCAAGGTCTAGCAGTACATTTAATATTTTGAAAGCTTCTCTAGTTTATATGATTGTACGGGTAGCCACCAGTCTCATCTGGGTTTTACTTGGTAAGCTGCGGCTATTCTTAAACCAAATAAAAGAAGAACCTCGTCTATTATAGATATTTCTTTATTATTTTTTTCTATTGTGTACCACCAAAACCTATGGTTGCATATAAATTTGTGCAAGCTGGAGTTTCGGGCGAAAATCTAACTATATAATGTCCTAGAACCCCCGGCTGATAAGCACAAAAAGTCCACTGGACGAAAGCGGAGCAACTACCCTCGGCTCAAGGTTAATTGGAGGTGCTACGCCTTCCGTAATATAGAGTCTCTGGCAAGAAGCCAGCAGGACTCTATCCTAAAGACGGCTTTAAGCCAACTAGTGACCAACCGCGACTCGACTTTTATTTTAATTTTGTTTTCGTTTAAATCCGCAAAAATCCACCATTGCCGATTCTGCAATTGAGCATAAAAAGTTCAGATATCAATCTTTCGTAGCGATAAAAAACGCATTTCATCATGTATAGATAAAAACAGTGATTACTTGAAGCAAATGGTGAGAACTGGTAGGCATGCGAGTACTCGGGGCGAAGCAGAATGCATATGCTGGCTCACTTCGCGATAGTACTACTGCCAAACGTACCAAAAGTGTCTAAAGCTTTGGGCGTGAACTTTTCATATCATAACATCAGTTATAGACTTCGTCAATTAAACAAAAAAATAATATTTCAATGAAAAATTGGACTGCAACAGTGACGTATGACAACCAGTTTATGATTTATTTATGCATTTATTATAAAACAAGCCGAGGAAACCAAGCGACGATCAGGTAATGAAGGTTTTGTGTCTTCTTATAATGGGAATTTTGGTTGCACAACTATTCCACTTGTAAATAGCTAAAGATTCAAAATATTCTTTGATGCGTTTCCAAATTCCAAGATATATACATATGTATACACGTTGAAGATACAATTTTACGTTCATACTTAACTATCAAGCGTTCAACATTGCCGCTTTCTGCATGTGTACATACTAGTAATGTGGAGTGGAGATTGTTGATAGTCAGCAGTTGATCATCTCATTTGCACATCGCCATATCTGATAAAAACAAAATTAACTGGGCAACACTATATAATAAACACGGTTCTAAGCCTTATTGAGGAAATCAGGAATACACAAAAATAAAATGTTTTCGCTTATATAAAAACAACAAAAAATATAACCAATAACCAGTAATTAATTAATTAAATAAATATGGAGACAAGTAATCAAATAAATATTGCTTATCATGAAAATGAAAAATTCATTAATTATGTTACATTATAAAAAAATCATTCTCTCTTCGCATTTGCGTTGATATCGTCAGCATAGGCCAGTAGTTGGGTGGAAGAGGATCGTACCCCGCGCATTACCTCAGCAGCCGTACATACAAAAGGGGGTGTACATTTTTTTTCAGCAAATATAGTCAATATAGTACTTTCCGTTGCCGATCTTAGTTTTGACATTTGTTGGAAATGTGGGGAGTGCGAGGGGTCGAAAGTGATCATTTTTTAACGGACCCATTCTCAGAAACTACCCAATCGGTAAATCTGAAAAATATCAAGACGCTACCACTATACGGTGGCTAGGCTCCGAAATACCTTCGATGCCGATGTCGGTTCTAATAAAGTTAATAATATTATATTACTATAATTTTCAGTGGTTTGCTGGAAAGGCCCCCTTAAGCTCATCATAGAACCACTAGCATTGTAGGCTATAACATAGAGCATGATCCTACTAAGTTTGTGGAAATCGTACCATTAATAACAAAGTTATAATCGGCCAAAGTGGGTATTCTTGGCTGATTGGATTCCTTGGCACAGCCCCAGAATTGGATGCAGCACGTGCATATTATCATTTCCGAATATACTGTAAAAATTGTTTGGATTCTTAAGTAACTTCCGCAATATGAGCAAGTAATCGCTCTGGCGGCCCAGTCTGTGATGACAAATTCACTTTGCCAGTGAAACAACACGTCCCAGGCATTTCCTACTGAAGCTTCAAAACGTGTCAATGTATGTATAATCATTGGGTTAAAGAGGGCATTTCGATGCATTTTATAGTCGCAGTCTTAATTTTTTTAATGCTGCTTTTCTTGGGATCGATTCTCAATCTTGATCGAGCCTGTCAGCATTATTATATAAAAATGAAAGTTGGTATACCATTTGTGCTTGATAGACTCCGAAACTGTTCAACCAATCGCCATGAAAATTGGTACATATATGTATTTTGTAATGGAAGTTTTTGTGCTATAAAAGTTATCACAATGCACCACTAGATGCGGATCAAGGTTGAATTTTCAACCTCAGCCTCGTAGGGGGTGACAAGTTTCTGGGAGGTGGGGGAAGCGGAGCGCTTCTGCCTTCTATCCTGAGCCAAAGTAGCCAAAAGTAATAGCGTCATAAATTGGGGCTATGTCAAAATATTAGGGTTTAAATTTGACCCCATCCCCCGGAAAGGGGAGTATAAATGGCAAAGCGGGAGATCTTCTCTCTCAAATCCCGTTGAAAAATCAGAGCGGTCACCTCCGTTAAAAAGTGAGCAGAGGATAAGGAGTGTACGTAGAAGGAATAATAAGGTCCCCCTTTCGATATTCGATATTTTGTTTATGCAGGGCGTCCCATTTACGATGGTAGAAATTTTAATCTGCTCCGTGTCAAGACCACATTTAATGCGGAATATTCCTAAATTTTTGATAATTAGGCACAGCATTTTTAGATGTCAATTGAAAACTAACATAGTGAGGCAATTTTTATTAACTTTGCAGCTTTACAAACCTTTTTTAAAGTACGGTTACGCTATTGCATTTTGAAATTTAGATTAAAAATCGATTTTGAAATTTCTTTAAAATTTGAACAGTTATATCTTAAAAGTGATGATGACCTTTGTAACTGAAGAAATATTCATTTATAAAATATTTTATGTAGTTTCCGAAAATGGTATCAAATCTGGGATTCAATGATTTATTTAAGTGGAAAATTGTAATTTTTTGGGAAGATGAAGCTTTTTGAAGTTATTGACGGAAAACGCTATAACTCTGTGATGATAAAAGATATAGTGACCATTTCATGGACGAATTTTGCTTAAAAAAGTAGTACCATCCATCATTAAAATTGTTACCATCGTGAGCGGGCCTCTGTATTGTTATAGTACTTCAGTAACAAATCCTTGGTATGTGTTATACCACTGGCAGGGTCCACTGGAGCTACCCATGAATCCAATCACTTTCTACAGTGTATTCGGAAACACAATGGTTACTTTCAAATGGCATCGTTTGGAGCGACGAATATTATAAAATATAGTAATTTCACAAGCCATTTCCGTAGCCTACACAATGACGAAATCTATGAGCGATACCATGACCGCCCGGTTGTGGATAAAATCCGGCTCAATAGGTTACGGTGGGCGAGTCACTTAATCCGTATGGATGAAGATGATCCCACCCGGAAAGTCTATAAGGGCAATATCTATGGTAGAAAAAGAAGACGAGGCAAACCCTGCCTAAGATGGAGCGATGGCGTGGACCAGGACGCCAGACAGCTTTTAGGGATATCGAATTGGTGGACCTCGGCGCAAAACCGGGATGTCTGGAGTTCCTTATTAAGGCAGGCCTAGACCGGATACCGGTTGTTGCGCCGTTGATGATGATGACAAGCCATGTACTTTCAAAGCTCATTCCTTCGACTACCTGAAAAAAAACCGCAGATTTCTTAAATATGCAAAGGAGAACAAAATTAGCCGGGTTCAGTTAGCAGTGTGCACACATACAAGGTGTCTCAAAAGAAATTTTATATTTAGTGGATCGATTAAAAAAAAGTAAGAAAAAATGTTTATTAATTATTAGAATACACTTTTGGGGATTTATTTCTTAATAATAATATTGTCTAAATGTAGACCCTCGTGTTCTCGGCCCTCATTTAATCGAACAGTAAAATTACTTATGACGTCTCGGCAGGTGGATTCAGGGATGGCTGCCATTTCGTGTCGGATATTTTCTTTCAAATGCGCCAGTGATGTTGATTTATTGATGTAAACATTAGATTTAAGATAACCCCATAGGAAAAAGTCCATAGTGGTCACCTCTCCGGGAGATCAATTTACCTGAGAAAATTTCACGAACATGTGGCAGAGACATATTGGCCGTGTGTGACGTTGCTCTGTCCTGTTGGAACCATGTTCTTTGGTTATAACCACGAAAGTTTTGCAGTTCAGGTACCAAGAAGTTGTCTAACATCTCTACATAACGCTCTAAATTCATTGTAACTGCACGCCCCTTTTCGTCTTCAAAAAAGTAAGGGCCGATAATTCCTCGTGCCGATATCGCAGCCCATACGGTCACCTTAGGCGAATGTAGGGGTTTCTGATGTTTCCGTTTCGGATTCAATACACTCCAGTAGCGGCAGTTCTGCTAATTTACGTAGCCATTAAGATAAAAATGGGCTTCATCCGAAAACAAAATGTTGGTAAACCTTGAAACTCGCTCAATCACCTGATTTACGAAATTAAGTCTCTGACTGGCATCTTGGGGCTTTAATTCTTGCACCAATTGAATTTTGTAGGGGTGCAGCTTTAGGTCTTTGTGCATAATGCGATGTAATGATGATCTATGCACATTTAAAGCACTTGCGCGCTTCCGAATTGAAAGGTTCAGGTCGTCACGAACAGACTGATTAACATTCTCCACGTTTTCAACCGTTCTTGATGACCTAGGTCGCCCGTATTTTGATTTATCCAGCATTATACCAGTCTCTTCAAACTTCTTAACCCAATGTCGAATGAGAGGAATGCTTGGCGCATCATTTAAGTGGCGAAAACCTCGAATACTGCAGAATTTTCTACGCGCCACAGTTGGCGAATCGCCGTTTTTTTAAAACTCTCGCACGCACAACGCGCGGTCTGCTCCCGAGAAACGCTCCATAGCGACTGAATTCCCAAGAGCCAGGCCACAGTAGATCTACTATAGGCAGTACCCACACTAAAATGACCCGACTTGCGAATGTGCTGCAGAAGCTTATCTGTACACATCAGAGACGCTAAACAAGGAAAAGGCATAAACTTCGTCAAATCGTATTGGTAAGAGAGAGATCGGTGAGCTTCCGCTATTCTGGCACTACTGCCGTGATCACCCATATAGCAAAAAGGTTCTTTTACGCATTCACTTATACATAAGCAAAAACTTGCCGATCTCACCAATACTTTGGCAAGTCCGGGCGGTATGTCAAACACAGCTGATCGGATTTTCGTTATATCACGCTCATGCTCAAGGGCAAAACAATTTGAAATCGTGCGTACTCGCCGCTTCCAGGTGGGTTCTTATGTTGAATGTGAAGATTGACATGTGGATAGAGAAACCGATTCCCCGAGGGCGTATAAAAACAAAACATTCAACAGATATTTGACTAATGATGTGGTAAAATTATGCAGAGGAATTGTTTATTTCATTTCACTCGGCATCCATCCTTGGATAATTGATTCCATCCGAGATTATGTGAAGCAAAAAGAAGCGATGATACGACAGAAGGCAGCTTTTTACCAAAGAGCACTAATAGCCATGGTGATTTCACTGCATGTGGCAGTCTCTCAGTTGTTCCACGGGAGATTGAACTGAACTAGTTATATTGTTAAGAACCCTGTAGAAATGCATCTTCCGCCTCCTCAGTTCGTCATTGTCGAAGATGAGTTTCCTGTCGTTGCGAGAATTCCAACGATATAAGCTAAACATTCTGTGCCTAATCGAAGTGAGATGGTGGCGCTCTGGAGAGTGCTTCTCTCCCTCTTGTCACAATTGCATTCTTCAAAACCAAGCGGTAGCCGACGACCTCACAGTCGGTTTCTGACAGAATTTTGATTGCAAGTCCAGTTCAGGTTGATGAGCACCATAATTGCAGGGTGCGTTGCACCAACGGATATTTCCGATATAGTGGAGAAGGATGGTTTCTACGAGCAATAACATGTAGTTCAGGAGAAGTTTCCTAAAGGAGACCTTGTGATCGGGATACGAAATTTGATGGACAAACACAGTATTGGCGACGGTAACGATAATGGTGGAAGGTTTGTGGATTTCTGCAGCTTCCACAGTCTCGTTATTGGTAGAACATTGTTCGAACACAGAGCCTGCCATAAGGTCAGTTGGGTTTCAGTTGATCGACACGGTACCAGTAATTAGATTGACCAGTTTGCGACCCGCAGTATATTTAGGAGTTGTCTCCTGGATGTGCGTAACAAGAGAGGCTGGTGATCTAGTGATCGCTTACCTTCGATTGTGTGTTGCGTCCGTGCTTCTGGCAGGATTGAAGAACTGTAACGTCCCAAGCTCAACATGGACCGCTTGTATCATCGAGTTGTCCTTCGGCAGTTGGACGAATATCTTACTGATTGCACGCAGATACGCGCCTAAGAATATCGATAAGTATTGCGCTGAAATCAAAAATGCTCTTTTCTTGGGTGCTGCGCAAAGAAAGTGCTTCACCACTGTTCTTAACCATTTCACAACCGGTCAATTTCTGGCTCTTCCGGATGATAGGGCTAGTCGCCGTAGCATGCGGATACGGACTGCTCCTCCCAATAGAATATAAATCATCTCGTTCATCACTGCACTCAAACCGGGTAAAGTCACTGAGCTTGACATTATTATTCTGTAGATCTACTACTTGCACACGTATGGAAATTCTGTTAATTCGAGATGTTTCCCAGAGAGTGGAAAAAGGATATTTTTCTTAAAATTTCAAAGATGGGCACCCCATTCCCCTGGAAGCGTGGTTTCTGCGGACACTGGCATCGAACTGAATGTAGCTCGGCGCATTAACACCACTAAATCCGCTTTGGCTGCCCTGTCTCAAAACTGGAAAGGCAATTATCTCAACGTCAAGATCAAGTTGATACTGTTCTTTCTGCGTTGCTGCTGCTGCAGAACATTTGAAGAGGAGGACGTGTTGAAGGGCAGGTGTGGTTAATACGCAATACCCCACTAAAGGGCAATGCAACCATATAAGTAGTTCAAATCGCGATAGGGCAATCAAGTCTACACAACACTGGATGCAACATTATAAATCCTACAAGTTATAGTGGACCAAAGCTATCTCTTTTAAGTGTCTCTCGTCGTTTTGCAAGTGGCTGTTACTTACTTCGATGGGAATCAGATCAGAACTTTTCATTTTCCTAGCTTTCGTAGTTAATCGTAAAGCAGATGCTCGACTGTCATCATCAAGGCAGATAATAATAGGCAGGACTATTTCCGACATAGTGCCCACCAAAAAGGCTTCATGGTGGAAAAGTATCTAGTAGTGACTAGCAGATAATTAAATATTTAGTTAGGTGTAAGTAGGTATCCGGCTGACTCAAGTGGTTAGAGCGCTGGGCTTTCGTAGTGGAAGGTTGCGGTTCAAATCTCAATGGTGCCAGAGGGATTTGTTATCGTCATTGGATTTTTTTACAGAAATAAGGTAGTGAAGAATCAACATTTGTACCCCAAAAAGTGTAACAAGTATCATGCTAAGAACCTACACCACCAAAAGAAATTACAATGTTGTATATAAATATGCGAAATCTAGGCCTCAAAATACATCCCGTCTATTCAAATGAAAGTGGTAATGCTATATTACCATATTTCAGAAATTTATCCTAAACAAGTACAAAATTTGGCACAAATATATAAGGCATAATTTTAAAAGGAAATTCCACTATTATTATATAATATTCTAAGGTGTATATACCGTTATCATCATATATCAATATATGAGTACCACAATAGAGTGAGTTCACATTAACGAGGATGGATCACATAATTTCTTGTCAATTGCAATTTCACAATTTCTTCTATTCACAATCTAATTTACGAAACTTATTGTTTCTAATATACAAATTCAAAAATCGCACACAATTAATGCTTATTTATAAATAATTAATTACCCTCATTCAATTGTGATGGTCCAAGCGTAGTAAAAGTCCCAGTGAGTCCCAATGAGGAGGAGAATAAAGCCAGGGAAACGCCTGCAGAACCAACACCAATTGACCCACTACCAAACCCTATCTCCACCTCCATGTGGTGACTGTTAGAAGTACTCTCTTAATGAAAACTGCAGACGCAGAAGGATGGAGACGAATATCCGGCGTAAAAAAACCTGCAAAATTGTACCAACTGGTCCTCCAGGTTGGGGGTTGGGTAGGGCTGACAACCTAACACGGAAAAGAACTTGTTATGAAGCCACAAAAAGAGCCTCGGTGTGGAACAAATAATTTTTGCATTTCCTCATGGAACGTGCACTTCCTGTGCAGATCGAACCGCATCAACAAGTCGAAAACAAACGAACACCTGCGGTCAATTTTACATTTCAGACGTTTGTTGGTATGTCGATCACAAAGAACACCAGTTGTGAAACGTTTCCGTTGGCTTATAACATTGATCCGAGATATTTAAATCGCTCAGTTCTCTGCAGGTCACTGCCATTGACAGTGATTGTAACTGTTTCATGGGGATAAGTGAGCAATAATTCCATTTTATTCAGATTCAATCTGAGACCGTGTTGCATGAGTCGATCATTCCACTTTTCGATAAGTTGCTCGAGATCATTTTTCCTATCTGCATAAAGCAGTGTACAGTGCGCTGGACGTTGGATATCTCGTGTGACAGTGTCCATATCAAGGACAAAGAGGATTAAAGAGAGGGCGCTTCCTTGATGAACACCGGCAGAGACAGGAAGCGATGTTGATACGCCACCACACTTCGAACTTTACAGATCGAGAAATGCAATACTCCAAATATCGCCAATACTTGTAAAAGTGGAAGATGGAAAAAATCTTCAATTGAAATCTGTTCGAAATATTCTCGCCATATATTCGTTGCGGCTCGTTGGTCGGTTACAAAAGTACCGTTCTTGTCAACGCAATGGAAGTGTTCGATATCGTTGGTATCGGCTTTTGACTAGATTTTTCTCGCCAAACCGTGTACCGTTGATCATAAAAGTTTTTATAATGGACCGCCCGGGTGACAGCGTTCGCTTTCTTTGCTTGCCGCTGACATTGTTATCAATTTTTCAATTGGCATTTTCAATTGGCATTTATCATCGAGAAAATTGTGGTAGAGGCATTTCTTTTAACGGACCTTTATTTGAAAATGTTCATTCCAAACCCAAGTATGTTGGTGAACCGCTTAACTGGCTTGGTGCTCCGGAGGGTTGGAGAGGCCGCTTTGTCCATCGTGTCTTTAATTAGGTTCACGATTCTTCCACATTTCTAACAGTTGGTAATGGCGTAAGTGAGATTATTTGATCCTTCTTCTCGTCAAAACGCTGCAATTTAATATGTGGCGGACCAGTGCGTTTTTCACGCTGTTTTACCGGTGGCTTGATTCGCGAGATGGCAATCAACAGCCGATTTGAAGGCGCGATGGACTCATTGGGAACGACTTTACAGTTAGTGGCGGTGGTAAAATGTCGGCTTCTGACAAGAATATAGTCGATTTGCGTTTTACTGTTCTCGCTGTATAAATTGTAATAAGATGAGACAATTGTTTGATAAACCATGTATTCAAGTACGAAGTCAAGAGTGTCCGCAAAATTGATTATACACTCGCCACCTTCATTGGGCACCCCAAACCCTTTTACTCCATCGCATCTGTTGCCGTCTGCCTGTTCACCCACATGACCACCGCCTGCGGTGATGATATAGTCATCAGCAGGCACGGTCTTTGCATCGAGAAATTGCCAAAAGGCATCTGGTGAAGAAATGAATAGTGCGATCATCTGGTATAATGGTGAGTTCATCAGTCTGTCATCAAATCGTTCGACATCTTTAATGGAGTCATGAAAACCCTCTCAGATCGCAGTGGCACCACTGTATTGAATGTGTGGGCTGTCAAAATAGTGATGTTTATATCTATTTTTACCGCATTTTCCTTTTGTGTCACAGCTTTGGGCACCAAACCATCGGGTTTCTTGTAGAGCGCAGATATCAATCAGTCAGGGTGGCAATATTAAGACACGTATACTTGGGGATTTTAACAGCCAAGTAGGGAAGGAGCCCGTATTCAGGCGATACGTTGGCTCCCATAGCTTACACGAAAAAACAAATGATAACGGACTGCGGACTATTCAATTAGCAGGGTCACACGAAATGGTTGTTGGAAGTACCTGGTTTGCGCGGAAAGCGGTCCACAAACATACGTGGGCCTCTCCAGACGGGACCACTTTCAACCAAATTGACCACGTGTTGATCGAACGCCGCCATCTCTCAGCCTTGATGAATGTCAGAACATATAGGGGGGCCAATATAGACTCGGATCACTATCTCGTTGGCATGGTGCTCCGAGCTCGAATAACAATACCACCTAGAATCCCCTCTGACAATCAGGTGAGAGTGAACACTGAAGCCATCCACAACACAACCCTCCGCGACACCTATAAGAGGGAAATGGATGCCGCAATAACCGCAGTCAACAGAGGACCTGGAGATGAAGCATCAACTAATGATCTTCACAACCACCTGAAGAACGTTATCATGGATACGGCCACAAATATACTTGGCCCCAGCCGCAAAAGGAGTCGGAACGGCTGGTTTGACGATGAATGTAAGCTAGCAACGGAACGGAAGAATGCCGCATACCGAGTAATGTTGCATTCTCAAAGAACGCGGGCACGCGCGGAGACTTATCACGAACTCCGTCGAGCGGAGAAGCGACTTCACAGACGGAAAAAAGAAGCCTGGGAGAACCAACAAGTCTGTGAACTAGAAAAGTACAGGGAGCAACCGCACCAGGCGCAGAAGTTTTACCAACAAGTCAGCAGGATGAAGCCTTATACACCTCGATGCTCATCCTGCCGAGACAAAGAGGGAAATCTGATTTCCGACAGAATAGGCATATTGGAGCGATGGGTTGAGTACTTTGATGAGCTACTGAACAACCAGAACATCGGCGAGTTGGAGGTCCCGCCAACTGAAGACGACGGACAAATACTGCCACCACCAAGTTTAGGAGAAACAGTCCGTGCAATTAATCGGCTAAAAAATCATAAGTCGCCAGGAGCCGATGGAATTACAGCCGAATTGGTTAAATATGGAGGCGACCAGTTACACCAAGTGGTTCATCAACTTGTGCTCAAGGTATGGGACAGCGAATCAATGCCTGACGATTGGCAGCGAGGCATAATCTGTCTCATACATAAAAAGGGAGATATCACACAGTGCAGCAATTATAGAGGTATCACGTTGCTGAGTACCATCTATAAGATATTCTCCACTATCTTGCTAGGCCGGATAGCCCCATACGCCCAGAACATCATTGGCCCATACCAAAGAGGCTTCACTCCAGGCAAATCAGCAACAGATCAGATTTTCTCTCTGCGGCAGGCAATGGAAAAACTGTTGGAATATGGACAACAGTTGCACCATCTGTTCATCGACTTTAAAGCCGCCTATGATAGCATAGCCAGGGTAAAACTGTACACGGCCATGAGGGAATTCGGTATCCCGACGAAATTAATAAGACTGACTAGGCTGACCCTGACCAATGTGCGAGGCCAGATAAAAGCAGCAGGATCACTCTCAAGACCATTCGACATCAACAACGGTCTACGACAAGGGGATGCGCTATCATGCGTCCTCTTTAATCTGGCCCTCGAGAAGGTGATCCGTGATGCCGAGGTGAATGCAAGAGGTACGATCCTCTTCAAGTCCACCCAACTACTGGCCTATGCTGACGATATCGACATCATGGGAAGAACCACCCGAGACGTTCAAACTGCCTTCATCCAGATCGAGCAGGCGGCGCGAGATCTTGGGCTGCACATCAATGAAGGCAAGACAAAATACATGGTGGCAACGTCAGCACCAAAGACGAATCAACCAACAACATCAAACCGCACTGGTCAAACACAAGCACGAACAAGAATAAGGATAGGGGAATACAACTTTGAGACCGTTGACAATTTCTCCTATCTAGGGTCGAAAATCACAACCGATAACAACTACGATGATGAAATCCGCGCACGGTTGTTGTCAGCCAACAGAGCCTACTTCAGCTTACAAAGACTGTTCCGCTCGAAACGTCTCACCATAGGGTCAAAGCTCTTACTGTACAAGACTATGATCTTGCCAGTCCTCATGTATTCCTCGGAAACTTGGGTTCTTAGCAAGAAAAATTGAAACTCTTGGCCGCGTTCGAGAGAAGAATCCTCCGAAGAATTTTTGGCCCCCTACATGAGGATGGACGATTCCGTAGCCTACACAATGACGAAATCTATGAGCGATACCATGACCGTCCGGTTGTGGATAAAATCCGGCTCAATAGGTTACGGTGGGCGGGTCACTTAATCCGTATGGATGAAGATGATCCCACCCGGAAAGTCTATAAGGGCAATATCTATGGTAGGAAAAGAAGACGAGGCAGACCCTGCCTAAGATGGAGCGATGGCGTGGGCCAGGACGCCAGACAGCTTTTAGGGATATCGAATTGGTGGACCTCGGCGCAAAACCGGGATGTCTGGAGTTCCTTATTAAGGCAGGCCTAGACCGGATACCGGTTGTTGCGCCGTTGATGATGATGATTTGTTGTGCTCGGACTAATTTACTTACATCCTGACGCCGTATATGCGTCAAGAATCCGTGCCCATTTCTCGACAGGACCGAGCCCCGTCCTGCCCCGTTGACTAAGGTGAACACCCTATCATTTCTCCGGAACCTAGGAATCAATGCGAACATTTTAATTTAACGACATTGGATGCATTTGCTTAGTCGGCCTTTTGAGACGCCTGTCACCAAGAGAGATCGAGTAGGATTTAGCATAGTGAAATAACTCTAACCATGCTTTATTTATTTCGTTCCCTGATGTCAGCATTTTATTTTGTTTTATTAGGGATAGCAGAAAGTACGTTGCGTCAAACCCTAATTTTTTGTCATTGTCACGTGCTGAGAAATTCGAAGTTCTAAGCGGAGTGTGACAATGTTGCGTTCTGTCACCGATACTATTTATACTATAGGTGACACTTTTCATGGCGCCTTGTCCAGAGGACGTGAAATACTGGACCACGGCATCTTTCTTCAAACATCTCAACTAAGCTGATGGCATCTGTTTACTGTCATGGTACCTCGCCACATGGACCTGGATATGGAAAGAGAGTCTACAAGGGTCGGACTGAAGATAATCATCCACAAAACGAAGGTTCTCAACCTGACGAGTTATCGCACTCTCCTATCTGCATTAACGTACAGAAATTCGAGGGTGTCGATCAATTCGTCTATGTCGTTAGCGGTGTTTCTGCCGGTGGTAGCATCGAGCTTGATACCTCATGACGTTCTAACTTGAGACATCGTAAAACTAAAACTACTTTGTCGTCTTTTTTAAAGTAGCGAATTGGGAACTTACGTTTGTCGGGTATAGGTTTGGGGCTCATTGGGATGAATGTTTCCTTCTTCTCGATTTTTAAATTTGGCAGAATTCGTTCGGCACAAATTATTGGGAACTATGATATATAAGATCTATAAAATAATTACTCCCAGCTTGAAGACGTTTTTGGTTTATGTCACACGCTAAGTGCCAAGTAAGTGCTGAAGTATTAAACCACGTGAGTGAAAGCAGGGTAATAATCTCGAGCGAGCGCAATGCTGACCACATTGCCTCCAACAGTGTGTTACTGTGGTGTACCGTTACGGACTTGAATGAAGTGCTCTAACACACTTCAAGGCCCTGATCCAATATAAATTGTTGCGCCACCGATTATTATTATGATCATGTCGGAAACAACGCTGTTTGGGTTTCACCCGACCATACATTGTTCTAAACAATCCAGTTCTGTTCAGTTATCATTGACATTTTTAAAGTTGTGTGTGCAACAAAACCTTATTAGAATCGATGTCTGTCTGTCTGGCACACCCCATTTACTCGGAACGGCTAAATCAATTGTATGAAAAGCAAGGAAGAAAGGGCAAGGGTAAGCAAAGTAATCAAGTAAGTCATTGGCTACATGGCAAACAGCATGGGACCAGGCAAAGAATGGCCGATGGGCAGGCTTATCTGAAACTAGATAAGTAAGTAAACTTCATGAAACCAGGGCGAGATGAGTTACGATTTCACTGAGCCTCTAACCGGGTATGGTGGCTACAGGAGGTACCTTTATAGGTTCGACATTGTTGTTTGTGATTCTAGGGTGAACTTAAGGGGGGTTTTCCTGTCAATTACTGAAAATTATAGTAATGTACTATTATTAACTTTATTTGAACAGCTATCGGTATGGAGGGTATTTCGGAGCCCAGATACCATGCCAGCCCCCTGATTTTTTTCAGATTTTTCGGTTGGGTAGTTTCTGGGAATGGGTTCGTTAAAAAAATGATCACTTTCAACCCCCGCACTCCCCACCCTGCTAACAAATGTCAAAACTAAGATCGGCTTCGAAAAGTAAAAATCGAGATCTTTAATTTGATACCCCACATGACTATATTTGATAAAAAAAAACTTTACACGCCCCTTTCACATGTATGGGGACCCCCCCTTAAATTCGACGTAAAAGTATGTAACTCACTACATGCGTGAGCGTTCACAGTTCCCATTTTTCTACCAAATTTGGTGTCAAACGCTACAACTGCCTCCGAGAAAAATGCGTGTGACGGACAGACAGACAGACGGACAGACGGACAGACGGGCAGACGGACACAAAACGTTAAAAAGTAGGGAGTTAGAGTTTAGTAAACAGTCTCACTTCAAATGAACGTTTTTTACAGATATCTGAAAGGATGTCATTGGGAATCACCATCATCATCAACGGCGCAACAACTGGTATCCGGTCTAGGTCTGCCTTAATAAGAAACTCCAAACATCCCAGTTTTGCGCCGAGGTAAAAAAATTCTTCGGAGGATTCTTCTCTCGAACGCGGACAAGAGTTCGCAATTCTTCTTGCTAAGAACACAAGTCGCCGAGGAATAAATGAGGACTGGCAAGATCATTGTCTTGTACGGTAAGAGCTTTGAACCTGTGGTAAGACGTTTCGAGCGAAACAGTTTTTGTAAGCTGAAATAGGCTCTGTTGGCTGACAACAACCGTGCGCAGATTTTATCGTCGTAGCTGTTATCGATTGTGATTTTCGACTCTAGATAGGAGAAATTATCAACGTCTCAAAGTTGTATTCTCCTATCCTTATTTGATGTTGTTGGTTGGTTGGTTTTCGGCGTTGACGTTGCCACCATATACTTTGCCTTGCTTTCATTCTCTCGATCTGGACGAAGGCAGTTTGTACGCCTCGGGTGGTTCTTCCCATGATGTTGATATCGCCGCATAGGCCAGTAGTTGGTTGGATTTAATGAGCATCGTACCTCTTGCATTTACCTCAGCATCACGGATCACTTTCTCCAGGGCCAGATTAAAGTGGACGCATGATAGGACATCCCCTTGCCGTACACCGTTGTTGATGTCGAATGGTCTTGAAAGTGATCCTGCTGTTTTTATCTGGCCTCGCACATTGGTCAGGGTCAGACTAGTCAATCTTATTAATTTCATCGGGATCCCGAATTCTCTCATGGCCGTGTACAGTTTTGCCCTGGCTATGCTATAGGCGGTTTTAAAGCCGATGAATAGATGATACAATTGTTGACCATATTCCAACAGTTTTTCCATCGCTTGCCGCAGAGAGAAAATCTGATCTGTTGCTGATTTGCCTGGAATGAAGCTTCTTTGGTATGGGCTAATGATGTTCTGAGCGTGTGGGGCTATCCGGCCTAGCAAGATAGTGGAGAGTATCTTATAGATGGTACTCAGCAACGTAACACCTCTATAATTGCTGTACTGTGTGTAATCTTCCTTTTTGTGTATGAGACAGATAATGCATCGTTGCCAATCGTCAGGCATTGATTCGCTGTCCCATACCTTGAGTACAAGTTGATGAAGCACTTGGTGCAACTGGTCGTCTCCATATTTAACCAATTCGGCTGTAATTCCATCGGCTCCTGGCGACTTATGATTTTTTAGCCGATGAATTGCACGGACTGTTTCTCCTAAACTTGGTGGCAGCAGTATTTGTCCGGCGTCTTCCGTTGGCGGGACCTCCAACCCGCCGATGTTCTGGTTGTTCAGTAGCTCTTTAAAGTACTCAAACCATCGCTCCAATATGCCCATTCGGTCGAAAATCAGATTTCCCCCCAGGGATGAGCATCGAGGTGTATAAGGCTTCATCCTGCTGACTTGTTGGTAAAACTTGCGCGCCTGGTGCGATTGCTCCCTGTACTTTTCTAGTTCATAAATTTATTGGTTCTTCCAGGCTTCCTTTTTCCGTCTGTGAAGTCAATTCTCCGCTTGACGGAGTTCGTGATAAGTCTCTCCGCGTGCCCGCGTTCTTCTTACTCGGTATGCGGCATTCTTCCGCTCCGTTGCTAGCTTACATTCATCGTCAAACCAGCCATTCCGACTCCTTTTGCGGCTGGGGCCAAGTATGTTTGTGGCCGCATCCATAATGACGTTCTTCAAGTGATTGTGAAGATCATTTGCTGATGGTTCATCTCCAGCTCCTCTGTTGACTGTCGTTATTGTGGCATCCATTTCCCTCTTATAGGTGTCACGAGGGCTGTGTTGTGGATGGCTTCAGTGCTCAGTCTCACCTGATTGTCAGAGGGGATTCTAGGTGGTGTTGTTATTCGAGCTGCCAATGAGAAAGTGATCCGAGTCTACATTGGCCCCCCTATATGTTATGACATTCATCAAGGCTGATAGGTGGCGGCGTTCGATCAACACGTGGTCAATTTGGTTGAAAGTGGTCCCGTCTGGAGAGGCCCATGTATGTTTGTCGACCGCTTTCCGCGCAAACCAGGTACTTCCAACAACCATTTCGTGTGACCCTGCTAATTGAATAATCCGCAGTCCGTTATCATTTGTATTTTTGTGTAAGCTATGGGAGCCAACGTATCGCCTAAATACGGGCTCCTTCTCTACTTGGCTGTTAAAATCCGCAAGTATGATTTTGATATCATATCTGGGACAGGCTTCGAGGGTTCGTTCTACTGCCTTGTAGAAGGTATCCTTCTCCGACTCTGCAATCTCCTCTGTAGGGGCGTGAACGTTAATGAGACTTATATTTCTAAACTTGCCTCGCAAGCGCAGAGTGCATAGCTATTCGCTTATGTTTTCAAATCCGATAACAGCAGGTTTCATTTTTTGACTGACTAAGAAACCTACTCCGAGCACATAGTTTCCTGGATAACCGCTATAATATATGTCCATCGCATCTCTTGTAATGCTGTTATATCAACCCTATATTGGGACAGGGTATCGGCTAGCTGCTCATCAGCTTTATCTCTGTACAGGGAGCGCACGTTCCATGAGAAAATGCGCAAATTGTTAATCCGTTGTCGTTTCCGGGTTCGTCGTTGTAAGATCCATCCTGTCCGAGCCTCCTTTCGTGGCTTCGTAACATCGGTTTTGCATGTAGGGTTGTCAGCCCTACCCAACACCCAACCTGGAGGACCAGTTGGTGCATTTTGTCCCGTTTTTAGGCGCGGGAGACTCACCTTCATCCTTCTCCAGTTTTTCATAAAGAAAGAACTCCCAGCGATCACCACGTGGAGGTGGAGATAGGGTTTGGTAGTAGAGCTGTTGGTGTTGCTTCAGCAGGCGTTTCCCAGATTTTATGCTCCATCGTGGGTACCAATCCCCGCGTCGCCCGGGGATCTATACTAGCTTTGATCTAGAGTGTTTAACTCTAACTCCTTGCACTTCGAATGGCAACCTTGTGCGCATATTGTATGAAACATGGATAAAAATGCACTAGTTTTGAAGAAAATATGCGTGACAAAAATAGGTTTAACTTTACACACATTTGAGCCTATTTTATTACCACATTTATAGTGTAAATTTTCAAAATACACCAGAGCGTAATTTTACTTCTATAATATGAGGTATTTAAATGCCTCATATAATAACGGTAAATTTACATCAATATTTTTTAGAGTGTAACAGAAGCTGTTCGGACTGTGTTTGTGCTATTTTCGATTCCCGATTTGGTCTTACAGCTTTGATTAAAAGTATAATCTGCATTTCATATTCGTTTTTCCAAAATTTATGTCGCCAAGATTACATGTACAAAGTAAAATTAAAGCGACGTGATGCTGGCTTCATTCTTCTTGTTCTTCCAAATATATTTCGTTTTCTTCGCAAAACTATATGAATTAAGCCTTCAGCAAGGATCAGAGAATATGAAGTTGGCAGGAACGAGCAACATGTCTTCATTTCAAAATAAAACAGGTGCGTTTCTAAGCAAAATCGACCTACGAGTACTTGTCAAATGAATCCAATCGCGATTCTTCTGGCGGCGAGGATAAAGGCATTCGGCACCAAACCCACAGACCTTTCATTGTCCAAATTTCTGAGGTCTTTCATGAGATTCGAAAAGGTTTTAATGAAATGCAGCATAGCATAATGGAAACTGTAAACATTCGAGACAGAAATAAATTTTGAAGATCTTTTGAGGCAAAAGGCAATTAATTCCTTCCTCATTCAACTTATTGTCAACCACATATTTAGGTGAGCATTGATTCTTAGAGTTGTTAATAACTAAAAATAAACATCGAAATCGTTTAGATGCCATTGTCGATATGCGTTTGGCTTTGAGTAGCACTGAACCAAGGATTCAGTAGTCGGTAAACAATATACCGTCACAAAAGTCGTAATAAATTTTATTAATTTAACTAATCTAATCAATGAAATCTGAAAATAATGTAATAATCTTATTTTAGAATTTTATATCAACTTTGATTTGATGCACTACACTAGTTGTGCTCCCGAAATACGTATTTTCTAATACAAAATATAACTCGGTTATAGGAAAAGAATAACTAATCTACTTTTGATTTTAACTTTATATGCCTGTTA
The DNA here is from genome assembly GCF_905115235.1 of Hermetia illucens. Taxonomy (NCBI): domain Eukaryota; kingdom Metazoa; phylum Arthropoda; class Insecta; order Diptera; family Stratiomyidae; genus Hermetia; species Hermetia illucens. The sequence goes on along the minus strand of NC_051851.1, from coordinate 116,882,608 downwards.
AATATAGAGCAACCCAATAATTTATTTTACTACCTAACAATTGGTCGTCGATTATAAGCCAACAATTTGATCAAATGGTTCCTCAGCACTAAAATAGTAACAATATTCTAACAAAATGCACCCATCCAATAATAACGCAATTGTTGTAGTCGCAAATTTATAATAAATTCTATTTTAGAAAACAGGTGAGAGGCCTTAGGTTATTCGATTATCTACAATAATATCTAATATTTCTTTCAAAAACGTTGGCCCCATCGGCATTGGCGAGTTTTTTTCCGATTGTAGAAAATTCATTGAGTATCAAAATAAAGTTATGAGGAAAATGCTCTCGTCTAGAATACCTACTTCCCTTGAACCTGCCTTAACTGTAAACCATCACACATTATTTAACAGAATAGAGGGATATTTGCCCATTATCGAGTTTCATTTCTAGTCGCTTATTCCATTCTCAACGAAAGTTTTGTCACTTCCTGAAGAATCTATATTTTGTGCAATGTTCGCTTTCTGCCGGTTGACAATTCTTATGAGTTCACTCTTCATTATCATGCAGATATAAATGTAGTAATTAAACATTTCTCCGTAAACTCAGAAACTTGATGGGATTCCCCATTGTACAGTAGACTACCAGTTTTGCACTGAAAACGGGTTATACATTCTGCGCTACCTACTTCTCTCGGAACTACTATAAAGCTTCTGATGCGTCGTAGTTGACTAGAAAGTGATTGTGAAATACGAATTAGTTGATTGGATGAAACTTGGACTCAAGCACAAAAGCTTGGGTATTTATTTATTTTGAAAAATAAAAACTTGTAAGATACTTTGCAACAATTTGATACAAAAGTGCAATTGTAGTTAGAAGGGGGAAGTAAACTTTAGTGTACCATAGTTTACTGATTAAGCAAAGAAGTGACGGAAGTTTGTGCGTGTTACTAATTCAACTCGTCGTCGTCTATCCAAATCCAGGCTATAGTCGAGGCTAATAACAAAATAGACAAATCAAGGGTCATTGCGCATTAAAACCTTAAAGCAAACAGGTATGTATGCGAGGATCAATGTATATTAAAGAATTGTCTCAATCAACACATACCACACACACTAATTACATCCTGTCATAAACATTCATAATTCTGATTGCCGCATGATAAATATGTATAATGAAAAAGAATGCATCTATACAGTGGTTCAAACGCATAATCGGACAAAAAATGATTCATATTTTTAGCATGTTTTTTGTACTAATTTATCAATTTTTTTTTTCAAAATTTTTATGCATCTTTTATATAATGAACAGACCTTCCAAGGGAAGTATGTAACGTAATATATTTTCATTAAACATCCCTATAAAAACAGACCAACAAAACATAAGCAAAAATTTAAGTCAAACAAATAATGGGACAAACGCTTCAGAAACGGGATTTCAATATTTTGAAACATTTTCTTGTGCTTTTATCACTCCTTCTAAGCGCCGGGGTATCGAACGCACGGTATTTGCATCATATTTTGGAGAAATATTAATCCACTCCTGGTTTCAGAAATTTTGGGACAGTTATAGATGAGTCACATTTCAGGAACATAGGAAATGTGCCTGGGATGATCCTCCTGATAGATGGCGAATTTATCCCATATATTCAGCCCCTCAGCACTTTGCCTCACATTTTGCTTTCAGAGCCATGCAGATTAAATTGTGTAAATAATACCTGCATTATGAAAATGTTAAAAATAATTTGAATTAAGAAACTTTTGGGTATGTATCGTTTTCCAAAAGCCAATATCCTTGTTAAAATATTCTTTACGGAGCTAAAGCCATGAAACTTTTTTCACTTACTGATGTATGGCGTTTTCCCATCTATTCTGCTATGAAAATTATATTCCTCAAGAAAATTTTCAACCGTTTCGGCACATTTGTGTAAACACAAAACCTTATTAAAATCGGTTTACTGTCTGTCTATCTGTCTGTCTTTCCGTCACACACATTTTTCTCGGAGACGGTTGTAGCGATTGGAACCAAATTTTGCAGAAAGGTAGGAACTGTGAACGCTCGCGCATATAGTGAGTTACATCCTTTTACTTCGAACTTAAATTTTAAATTTTTTTTCATCAAATATAGTCATGTGTAGTATCAAATCAAAGGTCTCGGTTAGTACTTTTCGAAGCTGGCCTTTAGTTTTGACATTTGCTGAAAAGGTGTGGAGTGCGAGGGGGGTGGAAATTAATAATTTTTTTAAGGAGCCCATTCTCAGAAACTACCGAACTGAAAAATCTGAAAAAAATCAGGGGGCTGCTAATATATGGTGTCTAGGCTCCGAAATACCCTCCATGCCGATACATGTTCAAATAAAATTAATAATAGTACATTACTATAATTTTTAGTAATTGACAGGAAATCCCCCTTAAGTTCACCCTGGAATCATAAAGTCGCAGCAATGTAGACTACAGCGTAGAGTATGATTCTGCCCAATTTGGTGAAAATCGCACTATTTCTAACAAAGTTATACTATGTCAAAACTGTGGCTCCTCTGCAAATCCAAAACTATGAATGCCAATATCACTTGAACGTGGATATTTTCACATAATATACGCATATTTTATGTGCTACATGCTAATGGGACAAATGCACCCTCAAATCCCTTATAAAATAAATACACAAAACCTTTCATACCTGAAACGTCTAGCTTCCGGTTTCCCGACTTGTTCCAAACTGTTTTGAACCATATTTTTCAATTCATTGGCGGTTAGAAACTACTTTTATTAACTTCTTCTAGAATATGCCGCTCATCATGTTCGTCGAGTTTTTTTCCTGAGCAGTTCTACTCTTATTTCGAATTTGAAAATATTTGTTTATAGTGTTTAAACTGGTTTCCAACAAACAAATTTTCAGATATTTCGGACAGTTTCACCCCCTCCAAATAACTTTATTATTAGGTGGCGTATTTCAAGAGTTGTTCGTTTTGGCACCAACAACCATTGCTTCCATATTCTTTTCTTTCCGATGAAAACTTATATAATGCTTTTAAATTTCAAATCATACAAAGTTGTATCTACCAGTAACAAATAATTCCACCAAAAAAGTAACATCATCTAGTGAAATTCTGCTGATTTATGTGTTTGTCCGATTATGGGTTTGACGTGAATTTTTGCCTATACTTTGTTATTTTGATTTTTTATAATAATTTTGAGTGAGTATTTATTATGCTATATACATCTCTTGAAATTTTGAAAAAAAAAATGATAATTTAATACAAATCCACATGCCCAAAACATGGAGCACCATTTGTCCAATTATGCGTTTGATCCACTGTCATGTATGTGTCAATTCAAAGAATCCTGAAATATGAAATACTAGAATACCTGTCAACATGATTTTCTACCCAACCCAATATAATTTTACTCACTTTTATTTTCGTCCTGCCAGTGGCCTCGCACACTCTACAGGGTCAGCCTACTCAGTCTTATTAATATCACCGGGATGCCGAATTCTCTCATGGCCGTGTACAGAATTACCCTGGCTATGCTGTCATAAGCTGCCTTAAAGTCGATGAAAAGATGATGCAACTAATGGCCATATTCCAGCAATTTTTCCATCTTTTTCCGCACAGAGAAAATCTGATCTTTTGCTAATTTGTCTGGAGTGAAGCCTCTTTGGTATGGGTCAGTGTTGTTCTGAGCGTATGGAGCCATCCGGCCCAGCAAAATAGCGGAGAATATCTTATAGATAGTACTCAGTAACGTGATACCTCTATACATACTTGCTGCACTCCATGACATCCCTCTTTTTAGGTATGGGACAGATAATGCCTCAGTGCCAGCCGTCAGGCATTGGTGTAGTTGGTCTCCATTGTTAAACAATTCGGTTGTAATTCCATCGGCTTCTGACGAATTATGGTTTTTACTGCTGCATCCATTTCCCCCCATAGCTGTTGTGGAGGGCTGTATTGTAAATAATTTCAGTATTCACTCTCACCTGATTGTCAGTGGGGTTTAGAGGTTGTGTTGTAATTCCAACCCGGAGCACCAAGCCAACAAGATAGTGATCCGACTCTATATTGGCCCACATTTATCAAGGCTGAGAAGTAGCAACGTTCAATCAGTGAAAGTGGTCTTGTCTGAAGAGGCCCACGTATGTTTGTTGACCGCTTTTCGCGCAAACCAGGTACTTCCAGCAACCATGTCGTGCGATACTGCAAACTGAATAATCCGCAGTCCGTTATCATTGGTCTCCCGATGTAAGCTACTTGACTGTTGAAATCTCCAAGTATGATTTTGATATCATACTTGGGACAGGCTTCGAGAGCCCGCTCAACTGTCTCGTAGAAGGTATCCTTCTCCGACTCTGCAGTCATATCTGTAGGGGCGTGAATGTTTATGAGGTTTATATTTTTCAATTTGCCTCGCAAACGCAGAGTGCATAGCCTTTCGCTTATATTTTTAAAGCCGAGCACATGGTTTACTGGATGGCCACCATAATATACTGTATAGGGGCTCATCTCCAAGAAACCGGTGTCTTTCCAGCGCATCTCTTGCAGCGCTGCCATGAAAAAATGTGCAAATCGTTATTCCGAATTCATTGTCGGGTTCGTTGTTTTAAAGTCCATCTTGTCCGAGGCTCTTCTGTGACTTCAGTAACATCGGTTTCCCGTGTATGGTTGTCAGCCCTACCCAACCCCCAACTTGTAGGACCAGTTGGAACATTTGTCCCGTTTTTAGGCGCAGGAGGCTTGCCTTCATCCTTCTCCATCTGCAGTTTTTTATTAAGAAAGAAATTCCAGCGATCACCATGTGGAGCTGGAGATAGGTTTTGATAGTAGAGCTGTTGGTGTTGGTTCAGCAGGCGTTCCCCAGTCCAATCGCCTAAAAAAGAAATTGTCTAGCTGCGGTCCAGCTTCTGGTCTGAACTGTAGGCGGATTTGTTGTTTTGTTGTGTTTTGCGAATTACAAAAGGGAGCGTATAACATCCGCGAACCGGTTCGGTCACAGTGCTCCTAGGGTAGAGGTGGGGCCGCATCTGAAGAGTTGCCTCCGCCCTGGTAAGAAACCGTAGCCGTCTTCGCCCTTCTTTTAATTTAAGCTTTCGAGGTTGTATACTCCATCGTGAGTGCCATTTCACTTTTAGACCGCCAAGATGCCAATAGCGCAGTTTCAGTTTACATCTCCATCGCAAATAAACCAGATTACGGTATGGTATTTCCTACAGTGCATGACCGAAATGGGAGTTTAATCATTACCACCACTAGTTGGAAAACTTTATACTTCATGTGAAGGCAGCTGAGTAATTATGGATAACGCCACGGTACATACATGGGAGCGCGGAAACGAAGAAAATTTTGTATTGAGTTGATTTCACCACTTCACAAGTTCAAGAGCATATATGCCAAATATGCGGCGATGTGCTTCAAAATTTATTTATTCCACCAGGAATTTTATTTATTTCATACCGAAATTCATATGTACAGGAAATTTATTCTCTTGTCTCAGAAAAGCATTTACTTGACCTGGAAATGTTATATATTGGGGCTGTTGTGCTTTCTTTCCAATCAGATGGTGATGTACCCTTCGAAAGAACGCGGTTAAAAAACTAACTACAATTCTAATCCTATCTTTCTCCTCGACTTGATTCTAGTGGAACCAACTTGCAGGACAATGGTTTAAAAGTAATTTATGGGACCACCGTTCGTCAAACTGGTTCACTTTCTACCAAAACTTGCACTGCCTCATCTTTTTTTAAAACTTGGATACTAATAATATCTGTTCCTCTTATTTCTTTACAGATGATCAGAACCTACGTTTCCTTCCTTGTTGTCTACGGTAATATAATACAAAACAACAGCCGTAATGTTGCAAATACTGGCTGATATATTTCGCCTGTTTGGGATGCTGCTCCTGCTATTTAAAATTCTAAAAACAAAATCGTGTGCGGGAGTGTCAAGGCGCACACAAAGCCTTCTAGCAATAGTCCTTCTCACGCAGGACTTAGTCGACATCGGATTAAGAATTCTTCTTGTCATTTGTGCCGTTACTATAATCATCTTAATCTATGGACCATTCTCACACACATATGATGAATCACACGACACATTTCCTATTAAATTACTACTTATTCCATGCTTAGCACTAGCCTTAATTCTAAACTACGAATTCACTTGGTATCAGATCCTGTGGGCGTTCCTAATTTACTTGGAGGCAGTAGCTATTGTACCGCAAATTTGGCTGACTCATAAAGTAGGATACACTAAGTATATGGGCGTTTATTTGCTGTCGCTTGGAATCTATAGCGCACTCAACATGTTGTACTGGATTATTATCTTCTTCTGTTTCCATAGCGATTCCAATGTACACCTTATCAGTAGTATTGCGTACACTTGCTTCTTTATTATTTTCCTGTTTTTAAAATGTAAAAGTAATAAGGATGAAGTCAAACTAGTGAATGTCAATGTAATAGACTATGAAAAACCTAGCCCCTTAGATATAAATATTGACAATAAGGATACGCAGCTGGCAATTAAGAAATGGGGTAGGCCAGATAGGTGGTAAAATCAAAAAAAAACTAAAACTATTAATAATTTTGGGAAAATATATTAATAGGCATAAAAATATTGTGACTTAAATAGCACCACCACTTTGTAAATAGATTACCAAGGATATGCACTCATTTGAAGAATCTCAAGAATTGTTAACTGTACTATTTATAATATGTAACTTATATAACTTATGTATAATTCGCTTATTATATTTTCACAAAACTTTCGAAAAAAAAATTCATTGATTTTACTGTGTAATAATTATAAATAGTAGCCGATAGTAGACTCTGATCAGTAAAAGACTCTGTCAATTGAACAGAAACTAAAATTGAAATGATTTATTTCACCGGGGGTGTCCCTCGTCCACGATAACTAGTTTAGTGGAAGGACCTCAGGGAACTGGGGAAGGGGGTGTGTCCCCGGGGGTACACTCGTTCCTGACTATTGCGGCCCGCTCCCTTGTACACGATACACTGGTTATTTTTTCATGGAGAATAAACATAAATTAATACAAAAAAAATCGACGAAATAACAGGGAAGGAGGAAGAGCTGAGTGCATTTGGGCGGAGCACAAAAATGCATCATTCACCGCAGCGATCAGCGAAAGAGGCAGTGAGGGCTGACATACCCGATGTGTCACCGGAGCGCCCAAATAAAGAGGAAGCCTCATCAACTCCAAAACCTTGTAGGACCCCTGTTCCGGAAGAAAGCTCAATGAGAATCGCTAGTCATGAGCAGGTCCTAGCTAGAGCCCAAGATGAAAGGCTCATCAGAAAATGCGCAGCACTGGTGAAGCGTATGCGGTCGACAACGTTCCTAAAGAGGAACGTCAGCAAAGGCGTCAAAAACAGGCTGGGTGGAACTGTACCAACTATTGCACTGCATCTCCTTCTATAGACGAACGTGGAGAGCAGCGGAAGACGATTGGAGGGCAGAAACAGCCGCACTCCCCGCTCAGAATGCTGCTTGCGTCAAACGGACCGCAAATAGCCCACTGCAAAGTGAATTGGGGAAAAAGCAGAAAGAGGACGCCGTACCCGAAGGAATTAGCTTCCAGGGCCCAAAAAAAGAAGGCGAAAAAGAAAAAAAGACAACTGACCTCGCCGCCAGTGACACGTCTGTCCAAAGGCAAGGAAGCTGTCAACCAAAAGCCAGGAGCGGAAAAGACGAGGAAACGAAGAAGGGCTAGACCGTCGACTCTGCTCATTAAGCCGACGGAAGGCAAGACATTTGAGGAAGTTCTTAGTGAAATCCGCTACAGGATGAAAGCCGAAGACAACGGAGCAGAGATATATTCATACGGAAAACGAGGAGTGGCGGAGTTCTCGTGGAACTGGGCCCAAAGCCGACTAACAGGAGTACGTTCTGCGATGCAGTCAAGGGGTTATTGGGTGAGAAGGTTCTTGTTTGCAGCCTAGAACCCATGTGATCTCTAGAAATCTGGGATCTTGACTGCCTCACTGAAAAGGTCGAAATAGAGGAGGCGATAAAGCGTGAATGTCCAGAGGTAACCAATCCCCGGGTAGCTATTACCTCTGTAAATGCTCGAGGCCAAAAGCTCGCCGTGGTGGGAGTTCCCGAGCAATGTGGAGGAAACTCGATAGCAACGAAAGAATCAAAATTGGATGGATAGTATGCAGGGTGCGAATGCGGATAGTCCAAACCAAATGCTACAGGTGTCTGGACTATGGACACACTTCAGTAGCTTACAAGGGTCTGGACAGGAGGACAGCATCCCGGAGATGCGGCCAAGTGGGGCATCAAGCAAAGACCTGCAATGTTTTTTTGTTTGGGAGTAGGGTAGGTGAATGCGTTTACGCACAGAGTGTTGGACTCCCGCAACACCACGCTGGCGGACTACCAACTAAACACCACCCTGTCATCAGAGAACTAGCCTGAAACCGTTTGACACATTACTTCGGGCTAGCCCTCCCGCTCTCCCGGCTTTGGGAGCCTTCAAGTCAGGGAATTCCTTTCACCAATGGGAGGGAAGGAAGGGAGTTGTTGTTAGTTCAGGGAACCCCTTACCGTCCGATCCCTCTGCCGGTCGAGTTCAATCTTCTTCGTAGTAAGAAGAGCCCGAACATAATGCGCATTACGATTCCAGCTGCCAGCGCTCTTCAGCATCTCTCTGACAATGTTGTCTGGAGAGAGCTCCCCTGTGTCTCCATAAGAGAAAAAGGTGCGTTCAGTGTCATCCACCACTCCATTGCAGAACACACAATCAGGAGATCGCGCCTTCCCAACCCTGTGCAGGTAAGACTGAAAACCTCCATGCCCACTTAGAAGTTGGGTAAGGAAGTAATCAATCTCACCGTGCTTTCTGTTCAACCATGGGTCTAATTTGTCGATGAGCCGTGCAGTCCACCTGCCCCTTGGCTCATTTTGCCAAGAAAGTTGCCACTCGCTAAGGGTGCGTTGACGTTCTTCACGGGCAACCACTTCTCTTAAGTTTTCGCCCTTACGGCGATAGATAGCTTTGCGCTCCTTAGCAAGGAGGGCAACGGGGATCACACCCCCGCAATCACCATCACAGCCGGTTCGGAGACGGTGCGATAAGCAGACGCCACTCGCAAAGCTCCCCGCCTCTGAACTTGAGCGAGGCGTTTACGATGCACCTCCTTGTCAAGGGCATCAGCCCATACCTCCGCACCATAGAGAAGGACGGACTGCGTTGCTCCCATAATGAGATCTCTCCTAGTTGATATAGGGCCGCCGACATTCGCCATTAGCCGACTCAAGGCCGCGACTCCTGCTGCAGCCCTGTCCGCGGCTGCTTTGATTTGCTCGAAGAAGCTCATCTTCGAGTCGAGCATTAAACCAATTTATTTAATCGCTGGTTTTGACTCCATAGTCAACTCGCCAATCGATATGGGACGCAAGGTCGGGATTCTCCTTCTGGTCAGGATGACTACTTCGGTTTTTTCCAGCGCAAGGTTGAAACCGTGAGCAGTCATCCATCCGCTTACCCGACGCATTAATATGCCAAGTCTGCTTTGCGCCTGTTCAACAGTGCGTCCGGCAACAAGTGCCGCAAAGTCGCCTGCATAACCGACCAGGCGCGACTCTTCGGACATATCGAGTCTCAGCAGACTATCGTAGGAAGTGTTTCAGAGGTTCGGCCCTAGGATGGATCCCTGCGCTACTTCCGACGTGATTTTCCTCATCCTCTGGCCCTCTAGCGTCTCATAGAGCAGGGAGCGGTCTTTCAGATAATCCCTCAATATCCGCAACAGATAGCTTGGCACGTGAAAGGAGTTCTCTAGTGTGCTTAGCGTATCTGTCCACCTTACGGAATTGAAGGCATTTCTGACATCAAGCGTTATGAGGAGCACTATCCGTCGAGATCGGCGGCTGTGTGCCCCGGCTCGATTAAACGCATCTACGACCTCCATAACAGCATCCACTGTAGATTTCCCTGTTCTAAACCCGAACTGCCTTGCGGATAAGTCCCCGGCAGTGCGGATCGCTTCAGCGAGTCTACCCCTGATGAGCTTCTCGAGCACTTTTCCGGCCGTGTCAGGCATACACCGCGGTCGGTATGCAGACGGGAGCTCCGGGTCTCCTTTACCCTTACTGATCAACGCGAGTCTGGCCACTTTCTAGCGACAAGGAAAAATGCCCTCCTTCAAGCAGGCGTTGAACACTTCCAGCAGCAATTCTGGCCGTTGGCGGAACACCAGTTTGTAAACTTCCGCCGGGATGCCATCAGGACCTGGCGCCTTCCTGTTTTTCATAGTGAGAACCCCTTCTTCGAGTTCTCCCATTGTGAAAAGGGGGCAATCCACGACGCTTTCCGCGCTATTAACATCAACCCGTACAGGGTGTCTGGGGAACAATGCCCGCACAATGCGGTCCATCTGGTCGGTGCTCAATATGCAGGGCTTCCGCAGAGCACCGATTTTCCGGGTGACAAGCTTATAGCAAAGTCCCCACGGGTCATCATTCACCTCATTAACAAGATTTTGCCAGCCGCGAGCTATGCTTTTATTTATAGCGCTGCGGAGCCTCCTTTTTGCTGATCTATATTGTGCCTTTATGGCACATGCCTCCTCGTTGGCGTACAAACGTTGTGCCAAACGGCGGAGCTTATGACACTCCTTCCGTAGGCCGGCAATTTCTGCCGTTCACGAGTACATAGAAGGCTTGTCGCGCCTGGGGCCCCTCCGGGGCACGGAAGCCTCACACGCCGTCGTTATCAGATTCATCACTGAATTTACGACGGTGTCAGCTGCGACTCCACCACCCCCCGAAGTGCCCCCCAGCGCGGCCCTACCTGCTCCAAGAGCTTCGACAAACTTTCCGATGTTCACCCTCGCGACATTCCACACGCAGGGGGAACGTCGTGTTGGTGCTCGCCGGCAAGTAGCGTCGAACACTTCGAACGCAATATACTGATGATCACTTGCCGAGAAGTCTTTTAGGGCTCGCCACCCGCCCACCGATGATGCCAGAGATTCCGACGCAAAAGTGATGTCAGGAATGCTTCCTTCAGAGCCTGGGTGTCGAAACATTGACGTGGATCCGGTGTTTAAAACTACGAACTCGGTTCTCGCCGCCATTTCCAGAATCCGTTTCCCTCTGGTGTCTGATTGAGGCATGCCCCATTCAAGAGCCCTGGCATTAAAATCACCGCCAACCAGGATTCGTCCCTCAGTGCTCGAAACGGCGTCCTCCAAAGCATCAAGCCGGCGCCGAAAGTCCGGAATCGACTCATTCGGCGTCAGGTAAACGCTAAAAAATGTTATCCCTAAACAACGGATGCAGACAAATCCGTCCCCCCGGCCTTCGGCAAGAACACGAAGTCGAACGTCGTCCCGAACCCAGATGGCAGCGGTGCCCGATAAGTCGAGATACCATGAGGACGGCTCCTTGTTTCGGTATTGCTCGCTAATCAGCACTAGATCAGCTTTTACTTCCGCAGCGAACTGAGCTAGCAACTGGTGAGCGGTTGCACTCCGGTGCATGTTAATTTGTAAAATGCGGATCATGGCGTTCGCACCCTAGCCCTCTCCAATTCCGCCCTGAAGATCGGACACCGTCCCGAGCCCGCACTATGTGCGACGCTTTCGCCAGACGCGCCACGATCCCTGCAGAGAACACAACTCTCGTTTTCCTTGCAAATCTTCGCTTGATGACCCACTTGGCCGCATCTCCGCCATGCTGTCCTCCTGTCCGGACCTTTGCAGTTGCTGACGTGTGTCCATAGTCCAGACACCTGTAGCACTTGATGGGGACTATCCGCATTCGTACCCTGCATACTACCCATCCGATTTTGATTCTCCCGCTGTTAAGGAGTTTCCTTGCATATTGCTCGGGGACTTCCACCACGGCGAGCTTTTGGCCTCCAGCATTTACAGAGGTAATAGTTACCCGGGGATTGGTTACCTCTGGACATTCACGCTTTAGCGCCTCCTCTACTTCGGCCTTTTCTGTGAGGCAGTTAAGATCCCAGATTTCTAGAGAGCACATGGGTTCTAGGCTGGAAATAAGAGCCTTCTCCCCCAATAACCCCTTGACCGCTTCGCAGAACGTGCTCTTGTTGGTCGTCTTTGGGCCCAGTTCGACGAGAACTCCACCACTCCTCGTTTTCCGCATCGAAGACACCTCTGCTCCGTTCTCCTAGGGTTTCATTCTGTAGCGGATTTCACTAAGAACTTCCGCAAATGTCTTGCCTTCCGTCGGCTTAATGAGCAGAGCCGACGGTCTAGTCCTTCTTCGTTTCCTCGTTTTTTCCGCTACTGGCTTTTGGTTGGCAGTTTCCTTGTTTTTGGACAGACGTGTCTCTGGCGACGGAGTCCGTTGTTTCTTTTTATCCTTTTTAGCTTTCTCTTTTTGGGCCTTGGAGACTACTTCGATAAAGTCTCCTTCAGGCACGTCGTCCTCTTTCCGCTTTTTCCCCAATTCACTTTGCAGAGGACTATCTGCGGTCCGTTTGACGCAAGCAGCATTCTGAGCGGGGAGTATGACTGTTTCTGCTCTACAATCGTCTTCCGCTGCTCTCCACGTGCGTCTATAAAAGGAAATGCGATCCGGTAGTTCCTCCAGTTCCATCAGCCCGTTTTTGACGCCTTTGCTGACGTTCCTCTGAAGGAACGTTACCGACCGCATACGTTTCACCACTGCTGCGCACTTTCTAATGAACCTTTCCTCTTCGGCTCTAGCGAGGACGGTCGAATGCACTTCCACTCGATTCGTGTCCAAATCCATCTGCTCAGGACTAGCGTTTCTCACGGAGCTTACTTCCAGAACAGGGGCACTGCAAGGTAATGGAGTTGCCATCTCCACACGGTCAGTCGCGCCACTTGATGAGGCTTCCTCTTTATTTGGGCACCCCGGTGTCTCATCGGGTATGTCAGCCCTAGTTGCCTCTTTCACTGATCGCTGCGGTGAACGACGCATTTTTGTGCTCCGCCGAAACGCACTCAGCTCTTGTCTGTTGTTTCGTCGTTTTTTTTTATAAGTTTCTGAATATTCTCCATGAACAAGTAACCAGCGCATCGTGTGCAAGGGAGCGGGCCACAATAGTCAAGAACGGGTATACCCTCGAGGACACAGCCCCTAGCCCAGTTCCCTGAGGCCTGACCGACGCTTAGCTGACCCCGGAATTCACGGACGGATCAGCGCTCGCTCGGGGCAACGCGATCTACTAACATCGGTTCAATGCACACTTCCCGACCAGGGTCCCGAAGGGGCTGACTCCTGATACACGTCGCAACTACCACTTCGGCAGAGCTACGCTCACATCACCCCGTTGACGCCGACAAAGAGTTGTCGACGGTTCCGGAGACTCCCGAGAGTTGCGTTCTCTGTAGGGATCGTGACGCGTCTGTTGAGAGTGTCGCACACACTGTGCGCTCGGGACGGTGTCCGATCTTCAGGGTGGAATTAGAGAGGGCTAGGATGCGAACGGCATGATCCGCATTTTACAAATTAACATCCACTAGAGTGCAACCGCTCCAGTTGCTAGCACAGTTTGCTGCGGAAGTAAATGCTGATCTAGTGCTGATTAGCGAGCAATACCGAAACAAGGAGCCGTCCTCATGGCATCTCGACTTATCAGGCACCACTGTCATCTGGGTTCGGGACAACGTTCCACGTCGTGTACTTGCCGAAGGCCGGGGAAGCGGGCTTGTCTGGATCCGGTGTTAAGGGATACAGTTTTTTGGCGTTTATCTGACACCGATCGAGACGATGCCGGACTTTCGCCGCCGGCTTGATGCTCTGGAGGACGCCGTTTCGAGCACTGAGGGAGAATCCTGGTAGGCGGTGATTTTAATGCCAGGGCTCTTGAATGGGACATGCCTCAGTCAGACTCCAGAAGGAAACGGATTCTGGAAATGACGGCGAGAACCAGGCTCGTAATTTTAAACACCGGATGCACGTCAACGTTTCGGCACCCAGGCTCTGAAGGAAGTATTTCTGAGATCACTTTTACGTCGGAATCTCTGGCATCATCGGTGGACGGGTGGCGAGTCCTAAAAGACTTCTCGACAAGTGATCATCAGTACATCGCGTTCGAAGTGGTTGACGCTACTTGCCGGCGAGCACCAACGCGACGCTCCCCCTGCCTGTGGAATGTCGCGAAGGTCAACATCGGGAAATTCGTCGAAGCTCTTGGAGCAGGCAGGCTCGCACTGGAGAGCGCTCCGGGGGATGATAATGCCGCAGCTGACACCGTCGTAAATTCAGTGATGAACCTGATAACGACGGCGTGTGAGCTTCCATGCCCCGGAGGGGCCCCAGGCGCGACAAGCCTTCTATGTACTGGTGAACGGCAGAAATTGCCGACCTACAGAGGGAGTGTCATAAGCTCCGCCGTTTGGCACAACGTTTGCACGCCAATGAGGAGGCATGTGCCATAAAGGCACAGTATAGATCAGCAAAAAGGAGACTCCGTAGCACTATAAATCAAAGCAAAGCTCGCGGCTGGCAGAATCTTGTTAACGAGGGGAATAGTGACCCGTGGGGACATGGTTATAAGCTCGTCACCCGGATCGGGGCTCTGCGGAGGTCCTGCATGCTAAATACCGACCAGATGGACCGCATTGTGCGGGCATTGTTCCCCAGGCACTCTGTACGGGTTGATGTAAATAGCGCGGAAAGCGTCAAGGATTGCCCCCTTTTCACAATGAGAGAGCTCGAAGAAGCGTTTCTCACTATGAAAAATAAGAACGCGTCAGGTCCTGATAGCATCCCGGCGGAAATTTACAAACTGGTGTTCGCCAACGGCTTGAAGCAACGCATTTTTCCTTGTCGCTAGAAAGTGGCCAGACTAGCGTTGACTAGTAAGGGTAAAGAAGACGGAGTTCCCGTCTGCATACCGACCGTGTATGCTTGACACGGCCGGAAAAGAGCTCGGGAAGCTCATCAGCAGTGGATTCGCTGAAGCGATCCGCACTGCCGGGGACTTATACGCAGAGCAGTTCGGGTTCAGAACAGCGAGATCTACAGTGAATGCTATTATGGAGGTCGTAGATGCGGTTCATTGAGCCGCGGTCTCGACGGATAGTGCTCCTCATAAGGAGGTTCCGCATACTCCTTACGCCTTCAATTCCGTAAGATGGACAGATACGCTAAGCACACTAGAGAACTCCTTTCACGTGCCAAGCTATCTCTTGCGGATATTGGAGGATTATCTCAAAGACCGCTCCCTGCTCTATGAGACGCTAGAGGGCCAAAGGAGGATGGAAATCACTTCGGGAGTAGCAACGCTTCTTATGATAGTCTGCTGAGACTCGATATGCCCGAAGAGTCGCCCCTGGTCGGTTATGCAGACAATGTTGCGGCACTTGTTGCAGGACGCACTGTTGAACAAGCGCAAATCAGACTTGACATATTGATGCGACGGATGACTGCTCACGGTTTCAGCCTTACGCTGGAAAAAACCAAGGTAGTCATCTTGACCAGAAGGATAATCCCGACCTTGCGTCCCATATCGATCGGCGACTATAAAGTCAAAATCAGCGGTTAAATACCTTGGTTTAATGCCCCACTCGAAGATGAACTTCTTCGAACAAATCAAAGCAGCAGCGAACAGGGATGCAGCTAGAGTCACGACCTTGAGTCGGCTAATGTCGAACGGCACAAAGCTAGGTACCGCCATAAGGGCGAGAACTTAAGAGAGGCGGTTGCTCGTGAAGAGCGTTAACGCACCTTTACTTTCTTGGCAAAATGAGCCAAGGGGCAGATGGACTGCACGGCTCCTCGACAAATTAAACCCATGGTTGAACAGAACGCACGGTGAGATTGATTACTTCCTTACTCAACTTCTAAGTGGGCATGGTGGTTTTCAGTCGTACTTGCACAGGATTGGGAAGGTGCGATCTCCTCATTGTGTGTTCTGCAATGGAGTGGCGGATGACACTGAACACACCTTTTTCTCTTGCGAGAGGTAGGATGGCTTTAGTCAGCAGCTTTATGCAGACACAAGGGAGCTCTTTCCAGACAACATTGTCAGAGAGATGCTGAAGAGCCGGCAGAGGGATCGGACGGTAAGGGGTTCCCTGAACTGACAACTCCCTTCCTCCCCTCCCCTCCCGTTGGTGAAAGGATTTCTCTAACTTGAAGGCTCCCAATGCCGGCAGAGCGGGAGGGCTAGCCCGAAGTAATGTGTCAAACGGTTCCAGGCTAGTTCTCTGATGACAGTTGGTAGTCCGACAGCGTGCTGTTGCGGGAGTCCAACACTCTGTGCGTAAACGCATTCACCTACCCTACTCCCAAAAAAAAGGATAATGTTACCTTACGTACATTAAAGTAAGAGGCATTTTTCTGAATTTATTATAAAACAAGTCGCGCTTTGGGTATAAAGATTTGTGTGCCACTTATGTGAGAATCCTCTACACACATTTTTCCACTCGTATACATCTAGGTACAAATCCAACATGTTCCTACATATTTTCCCAAACTACAATATAAACGTACATATTGCAGTTATAGGTATTATACTCACCCTAAGTAAACAAACTGCATATTACCGAATACTGTACATATAAATGCACGTATATAAATTGATCGTACTCATATTTCCGATTTACTTCGTCCACAAAAGCATACATATGTCATATAAAGTACGTATATTGAACACCCCGGGTTTAATGTAAAAATATATCTATCTGAATTAGACACTACCCGCAAACTTCCTTAGCATGTATACATACCTGCGTACACAAATATGACCGCCTGGAGTAATTGTTTATTGTTATAGAAATGACCAAAAAGCTAAAACAAAATATTCCTTTGCAACTCCCAATTCATGACCTCACTTTGTTGTGATATTGACGAATTGATATTTAATGATGTTGATATGTGATGATCACGTAATAAAAGAATTTTCTTCAAACTTGACCAAACTGGGCCTTACGTCAACCCTTACACAAATGCCAAATTTTGTACTTCTAGGATGAACTTAAGGGGGTTCCAGGGTAAATTTCTAAAATATGGAGATATACTACTGTTAACTTTATTTGCGCAGATATCGGAACGTATTTTTGTAAAGACGAGTTCGGGAGTACAACTATTCCACCTGGAAGTAACTAAAGATTCAAAATATTCCTCGATATATTTACAAATTCCAAGATGTATACATACATGCATATGTATATACGTTGAAAATGCAACTATTACGTTCATTTTTCACTATCAAACATTGTAGTCTAAGAGCTGGTTGCATGAAAATTTAAATGACTCGATGGACAAAAAATTTTAACTGAAAATGGTTGGAATATTTTCGGTGAAACAACAGGGCGTGGCCGGCTGTGGCACCTGCCAAATTTTGGTTAGAAACAAACTGATTCTTGCACGGTTGAATTTTTGCATACAATAGAGTGAAGGCCCACAAATACAGGGCAAATACTGTCAGAATGCTAGGTTTACCTTTTAGCTGCCAAAGACATTTCAACTACTAAAAAAATCGCCGCCTTTACACCACTGAAATCATAATAACTTCAAAACTGCGATAGTTAGATCATTTGGTCAATGGCAATTAAGACCTTGCTTTAGAATATAAAAGTGTGTGTGAAAATTATAGCTTTCTGAATGCAAAACTTGTGCTTTTCTTTCCTCAAATTTTGCTCTTTTACCCTATTTTCCGCGAATTTTAACATATACAATGTACCAATTTTCTTACAAAAAATTAACTTCCGTTTTACCATGATAAAATGTTTTTGGGTTGACTTTGAAGGGCTCCCTACATTATAACGCGATCCCCTAATATTTTGCAAAAATGGTCTTGTTTTTGATATTGAGTGAAATATAGGGGAGTAAGGGCTCAAAATGTGTGCCTAAAAAGTTTAAAAGTCTAACAGGTCTCGTTCTCAGAACTTATCCCACCGAAAAATCTGAAAAAAATCACAGTGATGCATCCCTATAAAATCTAGGCCTCAAAATGTATTCCGTTTCGATATATGCACAAATAAAGTTAATAATAGCATATTACCATATTTTAGGAATTCACTAGGTTTTCATCCTTGGAGTAGAAAATTGCATTGATATAAGGGATAATATGACGCAAAACTTTAAGAAGTTTGAATGAAATCTGACTATTATTAACAAAGTTATAGAAGGTCAAAATTTGGGATTTCACATAAATTTATTGGTCTCTAAGATGTGTATGACGTCATCATCATATAAAGTGAACTGATATGAACTGCGGGGTCCAAGGTGACTTTTTAGTTTTTCTTTTTGAGTTTTTTTTCAAGTTATTTGTATGTCAGACGACAGACATGTGTATGTACATGTTTGTGTTAATTAAGTTTTCGGGCAGTGTCCAATAAAATACACATGGGTGTAAATTAGAACCATTGGTTTTGTGATGTCATCATAAAAAAACTTGGCTAGTCAGCGCCACCCCCGGAGACGGAGAGGACAAAGAGAGCACGCAGATGGAAAAAAATACAATTCCCATTAACATGAGAACCGGCTACTGACAGGATCCTGACTACAAATCCAGTCCAGGTTAATGATTATCACAATGGCAAAGTGCAATGCACCAAAGGATATTTCCGATATAATAAATGTTGTTTCTACGAACAATTACATGTAGCTCAGGAGGGTATTCCTAAAGGAGACATTGTGATCATGATGGAACTTATGATGGGGAAACATGGTCTTGGGGACCGCAACAAATGATGGGAGGTTTGTGGATTTCTGCAATGTCTACCGCCTCGTCATTGGTGGCATATTTTTCGAGCACAGAGCTTGCCATAAGGGCAGGTAGGTTTCAATGTAGGGTGCGCTGTGGCAGATGCCGCTATACGCAATGTTTTCATAAGTGTATTCCGAATAACGTCCGGATAGCTGAGTGGTTAGAGCACTAGGCTGTCGCACGGAAGGTCGCGGTTCAAATCTCACTGGTGGCTGTGGGATTTGTATTGTGATTTGACGTTGAACACCAGTCGACTCAGCTGTGAATGAGTACCTGAGTCATATCAGAGTAATAATCTCGGGCGAGCGTAATGCTGACCACATTGCCTCCTACAGTGTACTGTAGTGTACCGTTGCGATCTTGAATGAAGTGCTCTAACACACTTCAAGGCCCTGATCCAATATGGATTGTTGCCCCAACTATTATTATTATTCCGAATTAAGAAAGAGCTTGCAAGTGGTAGCACGTAATCCACGGTGACGAGCAGCGAAAGAGGTGGAAAGAGCACTTCACCATGTTTATAAAACCATATCACATCGGGTCAAGCTCCGCCTATTGTAGATGATATAGCGAGTCACCGTAACATGTGGATACAGCGAGACGCCATTCATTGCCCTTTCTAGTTGGCCAATATTCAAAACCATAGATATTAGTTGATAACATTGATCCGAGGTATTGAAATCATTGAGTTCTGGGCATATCAAACTCCGCCATGCTATCAACATAACATGCTGTTCCCAAGACCAGGAGTAGGAGAAGGGTTTAGGGCAACATTTGTTGACAATGTTTTGTTGGAGTTATTCCACTATGCCAAATCCTTTATAAATACTTTCCGTCAATCGCTTGTTTGAGTGCATTTGTACTTGCTGTAACGTTTTTCACATTTGCGGGAATTTCAGCTCAAAAAGTAATAAATTGATCATTATGAAATTTGGAAGAATGATTAAATTACCAAGAATATGAACCAACGCTTGGGATGAAATCTTATTTTTAAGAGTACCTTTTTTGCGTAATTAATAAAAAACCGGAAGCCGCCGCTTCGGGTATAAAGGTTTCGTGTTCATCTTAAATGAAAAGCTCTATGCACGATTTTCGACTCGTACATAGCTAAGAATACAATACATTTTGACTTATTTTGCCAAACTCCAAGATACATATGTATATGTACATACATATCAACGACATAAATACTAATACTACTAAATCATTCTAAATAAACACAACGGTAATAGGCAACCGCATTGATAAATTGATCTAATGCATCCTAATTGGTTACTACCAACAAGCCTTATTCCACGTGCATATACACACACATGTCTCCCTATTTTATTTCACCCAAAACCTTAAAAAAGGGCTAGGGGGCAGTGGATCCTTCATGAATTGAATTTTAATATTTCACTCGAATGTCAATTATTCGCGCTAATTGTGACGTCAGCATCTTGTTTGCATGGCGTAAGCTGCAGTAAATTTATATGAATTTGAGAAATTTGAATTGCTATAACTTCCACAGTAATAACCACATGAAACTTGGCAGTATTATGCGCGACTATGTCCTCTATGTTGTTGCGATTATGCTACTGCTACTGTTGTTCCTACTATGAACTAGAGGGGTTTTTTTTTAGCTATTTCAGAGCAAATATCGAAATGGAACAAATGTTGTACACAGAAAACTGTAAGATATTCGAATTTGTTAAAAGTCTTACAAAGTTTTTAACTGGAAAGGTAAGATTACTATGTCTTTCTAGATTGTACGAAGGCAAATAGAGAGTAAAATTATAAAATTTTGAAAATGTTCAATAACATATTCAGTATATAATATAAACCTGTGTAATTTGAATGGAATGACTAGTAAACCAGAGAGTGACGAAGGAACATGATGCCTTCTGCAGTGTCCACGACGCCACTCGATCATAGAATACAAAATCTAATACAGCAATAATTTACAGTAAAATTCATATTATGTGAAAACGAGATAACTATTGTGTTAAGTATCCAAAATTTGCGTATTCATACTACAATAAAAAAATATTTTTCCAAAGTAAATGATTTGGGAAGAGGTAAAATTTATTTATTTTATATATAAGGTAATGCACTATGTTTACACGAAATATTCAAGCAATTTAATGATCGTGGTGTACTCCTAATCGATTGAAATTTTTAAAGTAAGCGGTAAGAGTTTACTGAAATATCGAAAGGTTAAAAAAGGGAAAAGTAGTAGATAATGTAAAGTAAATCTTGAAACCGTGTATGTGCAGCTTAAACTGAAATGTGCTAATAATAAGAGGTAACGGTAAGCTTCCAGAGCACATTTTTTTTTCCTTGGAGATATCAAATACAACAAAGCCATAAGAATACTGATAAGCATATAACAATGAGAACGCGGAGTGTGCTTATTATGTACATATGCATATCTTGGAGTTTCGAAGTTTATGAAAGAGTATTTTAAATTCTTAGCTATGTACGAATCGGAAAACGCACACAGAAAGTTTTTCACATAAGATGGACACAAAACCTTTATACCCGGAGCGTCCGGCTTCCGACTTACAGTGGCTTCCAGTTTTTTTACAATACCAAAAAAGTTTTAATGGGATTTTAAAGAAGGGAGGTTGTTGTTTAGTTAAGAAATTTTTATTTTTCAAAACAGAACTGTGTTAGAGCTAGAAAACGTAAACACCAAAAACTACATTATTTTAGGTCACAGCTTATTTGATACAGTTTCAAATTATTATTAAATAAATCATGTATGCTAATAATTTTTATTTAGTTGGATATTCTTTCACTTTAATAATAGTCTGGAGCCTATTTTGCATTGAGTTAAGCAGCTTTTGTGTAAAATCAGAACTAATTTTTTGGCGTTCTGCCAGCAAGGCTTTCTTGAGATCTTCCTTATTCGAAATCTTATTCTTGCTAATATTGTTTTCCAAAATTGCCCATAAATGTTCGGTGACGTTTGTATCAAGAGTCTGTGCCGGTGGTGACATTCCATGCGAGCCGTTCCAAATCAGCCAAGTTTGCACATTTCTGGACTTGTGTTTCGGATCATTTTGTTGCTAGAAGCCGAAATCGTCCTGTACGCCCAGTTTTTTGGCACTTTGCAGTGTTTTTTTTACTATATCGAGGTGACGCATTTAGTTCAATGTTTCCCCAATAAAAACTAGGCTACCAACTCCAGACTTTCAAGCCCAGAACATTACATCACCATTCCCATGCTTTACAGTTGTTTTGTTCAGCAAAAAGCACTTTGTGTTAGTCCATAGGAGCCAAAAATGTTAAACTTTAACTCGTCCACACACGGTATTTTAAGACGTAGAATCATCATTTATGTGCTCCCTGGCAAAAGTAAATCGGTTTGTTGTGTTTGTTGTTGTACTACAAGGGTCCTTTCGAGCTACTCGGCCATTTAAATCATGCTGGCGCAGAACAGACTTTTCCAATTCAAAACGAACCTAACTAGCTAACTTCAAAACAGATAGCTTGGGGTTTACTTTGATTTTTCGGCGATCTTTGCCCTTATTGTCCAATAAATTTTTGTGTGCCAAACGCTCAATTATATGCTGGACTGTGGACCCACTTAAATTAACAATTTCAGCAATTTTCCGCACACTCTGTCCTTTTTTAAAGTGGTGAATTACCAGTTCACGTTGTTCCATTGATGTACGACAATGCATTTTAGAAAAGACTTACCAATAGTTGCACTCAGGGTTCCAAAATTACTCAAAAAGTGTGATGTTATAATACCCGAACAGGACGAAAAACTCATATAATAAAAAGTACCTGTGAAGTGCGAGTAACGTACAATCCCAACGAGCCCGATACTCACCTACATCGACCAATCAACAATATTGCTGAGCAGGTAAATATACCGGATATACCAGGTAAAAGTCAACAAATTCCGTTGACCCCAATAAATGCAAATAATACGAAATCAACAGTTTTCGCTAACCTAGCAGAAATAGCAAATAAATATAGTATGTAATGACATGTAAGTGGTCTGTTCTGTACAAAATATTCAATAAATTGCGACGTTTAGAAAATTAACCGACACCGTGTTCTTCTCTTTTTAATTTCGTATGTTAAATACATTATTGGCGCAGTCGGTGTTCCGTTTGATAAAATTATTAAAAATAGTTAATAATAGTTAAAATTTTAAACGGAAAGTGATCGAATAGTTAACGGTGAAATTTGTATCTCATTTTTCTTCAATTAATCCGTTTATTTTTGTTTTTTTTGACTGTTAAAGAGGGTGACGTAGTGATCTGAAGAAAAATTTACCAGATTGCGAAGAAACGAATCTGGAACGGCATAGTCAAAGGGCAAATTTAGCGGATAGAGGGAGATATATCATGGCGGACGCAATGGAGCAGTGTGTTGCTATTCTAACACAGATTTTGGCAAGGCAGGCAGACAACGAGAATCAGGGAGTTACAATCCAGAAGCGAATTCGTAATATCGTACCATTTCGAGGTGAACCGGGAACATTAGTTTCGTTCATCGGCACTATCGACGGTGTAGTTAGTGAATTCGGAGGCAGGGAGAACGAGGTGTACAACATAGTGTACAATGAAAAAATAACGGGAGCTGCAAAGGATTTTCTTGCAGCAGATTTTCCAGTTTCATGGGAGTTGTGTAAGCAGCGGTTAAGATCGCATTTTCGACCAGCAAAGGAGTGGGCAGTGATATCTAAGGAGATTACAAATATCAAGGTATTTACGATAAGTCAATTAGTGGATAAGATTCAAGGGATAGTGAATAATGTAACAGAATGTGTCGCTTTTAGTGCAGAAAGTGTTGAGATGGCAAACTGTTTAAATTCAATGTTGGTGGTTAGAATAAAAGAATTAGTGGCTGGTTCGTTAGCAAGAGAAATTAGTGATTTATATTCGTTGGAAAGTATCAGAGCCGTGTTATATAAGTATATCGGTTATGATACGTACAATCTGAAAAAAGACAGGACTTCTCAGAACAATTACCAACATACACACAGACAAGAAAAAGTGAACAGATTTTACAATCAAAGGACAGATATAGTGGGTGGAAATATTAGACGTGATGATAGACAGTGTTATGAAAATCAGTTCGGAAGACAGCATAATGTGAGTGTTAATGTGAGATCAGGTCAACCAAGGTTTGAATTCCGCAATAGGTCAGGTCAGGAAGGACAAGATGTTGGTGATAGGTCAAGACAGCAGAGGGTAGAACAAAATCGGTCGGGGCAGAGTCGAGCTGTGCCTATGGATGTAGATGCTTTGTCGAGGGAAACCAATCAGTTAGAAGGGGAGTTTTTTACAAACTAGCCTCGGACAAGCGTAAAATTTTTGTAGTACTTACTTTTGGCAGTGATGATTTTTGTGCGATGATTGATACTGGCTCTACAATTAGTCTATTGAATTCTAGTAAGGTTCCTTCAAGTTTATATGAGAAAATTCTTTTAGGTCAATCAGTTAAAATTAATACTATTCAGGGTGTAGTGTTGAAAGATACGGAACAAGTGAAAACGAAGTGTCCTATACAGTTTGGTCAGCCGGATAATGCAAGGATAAGGTGGACCAAAATTGCGTTAGATAAAGAGTATGATTTCCTTATTGGTATGGATTGGTTAGAAAAGAATGTCGTGAGTTTAGACTTGATGAATCAGGAGTTAGTTTTGAAGAATGATAGAAAAATCCCTTTTGTATCGAAATCAATGGAGGAGGTAAATGTATTAGAGGAAAGCAAAATAGATAGTATTGAAACAGGTCATTTAAATGTTGAGGAGAAAAAAGACCTTCAAAAATTACTTAAAAAATATGAAACGCTGTTGTTTAAAGAGGGTGATCAGCTTACGAATACGAGTAATGTAGTGCATCATATAAAAACCACTACAGATCAGCCAATAAACTCGAAATTATATCGTTACCCGCCGCGGCACGAGGAAGAGGTTCGGCGGCAGATTGAGGAGATGGAGAGACAAGGAATAATTAGGAAAAGTAGTAGTAGGTATAGTTCTCCAATTATTGTGGTGCCGAAAAAGAAAGATAATTCGGGTGAACAGAAGTATAGAATTGTAGTGGATTATAGAAAGCTCAACGAGATTACGGTGGATGATCAGCATCCTTTACCTAATATAGAGAGCATGTGGGATAAACTTGGGAAGGCGCAATATTTTAGTACGATAGACCTGGCAAAAGGCTATCATCAGATATTGATTGCGGAAGAGGATGTCGAAAAAACGGCATTTGTAACTCCAATGGGTCTTTACGAATTTTTAAGGATGGCATTTGGGTTAAAGAACGCTCCAAGGACGTTCCAGAGAATGAAGTATGACATTCTAAGGCAACATATCAATGTCATCTGTGTGGTTTATTTAGATGATCTCTTAATCTTTTCGACTAGTTTAGAAGAACATTTCAAGGCACTTGAAATTATATTTAAAGTCTTGCAAGAGCATAATTTAAAAATTCAGGTGGACAAGTGCAGTTTCATGAAACGACACACTGAATTTTTAGGGCATGTTTTGACTAAGGAAGGAATGAGTCCGAATCCTGACAAAATTAGGGCAATTGAGAATTTGTCATTACCAAAGACTGAAAAGCAGTTGAGGGGTTTTCTTGGTATGACGGGATTCTATAGGAAATTTGTGAAGGATTACGCTAAGGTAGCGTATCCAATGATAAAATATTTAAAAAAGGGGGAAAAAATCAATGTTAGGGATCCGCAGTATATTTCGTCGTTTGAAAATTTGAAATGCCTTATAAGTTCGCATCCAGTCCTGAAGTTTCCGGAATTTGATAAAAGTTTTGTTTTGACAACCGATGCAAGTAATTATGCCATTGGGGCTGTGCTCTCACAGAACGGGCATCCGGTTTGTTACGTTTCACGAACTTTAAATAATCACGAACGGAATTACAGCGTTACTGATAAGGAATTCTTGGCGATTGTTTACGCTGTAACTTACTTCCGACCGTATCTTTACGGGAATAAGTTCAAGATTGTTACTGATCATGCACCCATAAAGTATCTTAACTGCAAGTATAAAGGAAAGGAGTTTTCCCAAAGAAATCAAAGATGGATTTTAAAACTGCAGGAGTATAATTTTGAGATTGAGTATCTCCAGGGGAAGGAAAATAAGGTCGCGGATTTTTTGAGCAGGTTAGAAGATTCGCCAAAAATAAACCAAGATAATGAGTCAGAATCAAATATGGAATTAACAGAGACTAGACATTCAGTTGAAGAGCAAAAACTAGATCATATAGGAATAAAGGAAGAACTAGTCAACAAATTTAGGACTCAAGTTATTTTGTCATATGATGCTGATAGTGAAATTGAGTTGCTACAGGGTCGGAAAATTTTGAAATTGAATCCGTTAGAAAATGTTGAGAAAATAAAGCAGGTGTTGGGGGAATTTATTAATGGAAAAGGTAAAGTGGGTATATATTCAGAGGTCGAGGACAAACATTACAATATAGTTCAGCAGATCATTATACAGTTGTTTTCTCACGATAAAGGTTTAAGGTTTATCAAGTGTACACAAAGAGTAACTGAAATTAAAACTGAGGAAGAGCTGCACAAACAAATTTCAATTTATCATACAAAGGAATCTATGCATAGCGGGATCAATGAAACTTATTACACCCTCAAAGATAAAATATATTTCCCTAAGTTACATGAACATATACAGCTGGTTATCAATAACTGTAGAAAGTGTCAGGAGATCAAGTATGATAGGCGCCCGATAAAGCCAAAATTTAATCTCACAGAAACGCCAACTGGTAAGAACGAAATAATACATCTAGATATTTTTCATATAGAGAAAAAATCGTTTGTTACAATTATAGATAAGCTAACGAAATTTGCGGTAGCATATACTATTGGGGATAGGAATTGGAGGTGTAAGAAGGCTATTTTGGTGGAGCATTTCGCAAAATTTGGTAAGCCTAGGTTGCTTATAGCAGACAACGAGTTCAAATCTGAACAGATTAAGGAATATTTGAATCAGACCAATGTAGAGGTTCATTGGACAACGCCCAACAGCCATACGGGAAATTCAGATGTAGAGAGGCTACATTCTTCCATTTTAGAAAAGATAACGGGGATAGATGATAAAAGTTTATCAATAGAGATGAGAATGCAAATAGTATTAGGAAATTACAATGATAGGTATCATTCTACCATTAAGACAACGCCAAGAGAAGCTAGGGATAGGGTTAGTGCCGAAGAATTACATAATTTAGTGAAAGATAGTAAATTTAAGAGAATACAGAAGGCTAACATAAGTAGGGAGGACTATATAGAAAAAAGACAAGAAGGCCCGATTAAAAACTACAGACATGTAAGACATAAAGAAGAAACAAGGTACAAAATTAAAAATTTGGCTAGAGTACATTTGACAAACATTAAACGACCAAATAAATTTACAGGTCATACTACTACTAATACTCATGACAACAACAACTCAAGCAGGATTATTAACGACATCAATCGATGAACAATTGGGATATTTGAAATTGAAAGTTAAAACCGTTCAAATTGTCAACGAGACTAACACTATTTTGCATGTAATCAATCCAGAAGAAATTTTAAAAACAATAGTTGAAATAAGAGTAAATTTGAAACATTTAGATTTTGAAAACAGAAATATAATTGATAGAGAAATTGATACGGTAGTTGCTAAAACAAAATCAATTATGCCATATCGGGTAGGAAGACAGAAAAGAGGACTTTTTGACATTGTTGGTAGTACTGAAAAATTTTTGTTCAGCACTATGGATAACGATGATAGGAAAGATATTTTAAATCATTTAAAGATAGCGGAAACAAATAGTCACAATTCTATTATTGCAATTAATCAACAAATTAAAATCAATCAACACTTTAATAAATCCATAGAATATTTAAAAGAAATTGTAAAGAAGGATAGAAGAAAAATTCTAGATTTGTTTACTGGAATTAAGGATGAAAACAGAAAAATGATGCACCAACAACTTTATTTAGATCAGATGTTCAAGTTACAATTTTTGGAAAATAAACTAAATCAAATACAAGATAATATTGTATCGGCAAAATTTAACCTGTTGCATCCAAGTATACTTACACCTGAGGAAATAGAAGAATATCAATTGGACTTTTATAAATTGAAATTAGCTAAAGTAGGAGTATTAGAATATAAGCAGAAATTCATTGTAATAGCAATTAAAATTCCGAAGAATTATATAACCACAGATGTTAAGTTAATAACGCCATTGCCAAATGAAGAAAATTTGGAAATCAATAGTGAGGATGAATTGATTGTAGAAGTCAGAAACGACACATTTGTTTATCAACCACAATTAATGTTAAACGAATTAAAATTAAGTAAAAATTGTGTTCTTGATAAAAGCTGTAAATTAATTTTTAACAATGTAACTAAAGTTCAGATTATAGATGATGAATCCATTATTATGAAAAACGCTAGAGAAATGAAATTAGAACAAAATTGTGACAATAGGAATATAACATTAAATAAAAACAATTTGCTAAATTTTTATAATTGCGAAATAAAAATTTTGAGACAGACATTTTATAATAACAAACAGATGATTAAAGAAAAATATTTTTATCCACAAAATCAAGTTAATTATAGTTTTGAGAAAATGATAACATTTGAAGAAATAGTATCGGGAACAATTGGGAACCTAAAAGAAATTAAGGAACTGAAATTTCATAAAGAATTGTCAAGATATATGCATGGTAGTTTTTTAGTAATATTGATGATTATAATTATTATTGTATTGGTATTTATCACTCGATGTCGAGTAAAGAAAGCATATGTAATACAGAAAATTCAGGAGAATTTCCACTCAAAGCGGGGAGGAGTAACGTACAATCCCAACGAGCCCGATACTCACCTACATCGACCAATCAACAATATTGCTGAGCAGGTAAATATACCGGATATACCAGGTAAAAGTCAACAAATTCCGTTGACCCCAATAAATGCAAATAATACGAAATCAACAGTTTTCGCTAACCTAGCAGAAATAGCAAATAAATATAGTATGTAATGACATGTAAGTGGTCTGTTCTGTACAAAATATTCAATAAATTGCGACGTTTAGAAAATTAACCGACACCGTGTTCTTCTCTTTTTAATTTCGTATGTTAAATACATTATTTGCGCGACAAACGGAAGCCTTTTGAAACTTGAGACTTGCAACTGTATCGAATAAGCTTGGAGCTGAAATTCGGCAATCTACCTTGAGCATCGATCTTGTATGCCATAGACGTCAATTTGTGGGATTCCCCTTATTCAAAACTCGTCTATTCAACATGCTCCTAGTTTCGATATTATATTGATGTAAAATTAAAAACAGTGACTGGATCAAATAAGCTGGGAGCCACTGTATTTTCAAGCAATTCGAAATAATTGCACGTTATAATTAAAATTATTTGATATGGACACCGATCTTCAAAATTAAGGCTATTCCTGAAGTAACACATTAACTTTTTAATCCCGAGCTTCCGTAACGAGTCCGCGGATCCCAGCTCTCCCTAAAAGGTTTTCTGCGTTATTGGATATTGGATTCAGATTAATCTTGGTCAGATGAAGCTTTCACTAAACTTCGGTAAGAAAGCTCGGACAATATATACAACAATTGCTGGAAAACGCAGCGAAAGTTTCGCACGTGAACAATTATCTTTACTGCAACATCTCCTACCGCTCCCCCCATTGATCACGGCATACTTCAAAATGTTCCTATACAAGTGGGTGATAGCCAGTTAAAGTGAGTTCTAGTTTTAATCTTTGACAATTCTGAAAGGTTGCCAAGCATATAAACAACGTAAAAATATTTATTTGCCTGGTTGCAGGCTGTCCCATCGTTCGGTATGTATATATGTGCGACAAAATATTGAGTTCTTAGTAACTCGAATTCCAAATATATGTAGCTCTTGTTATGATTCTGTGATAATAAATTATCTGAAGTTTATTTGTGAAGTATAAATATCAACGATGATGAAATTACATATCAAAAAAGCTGTGAACGCAGCACATTTAAGTTTGCTTCTGGTGTATATTATTAGGAACTTAAAAAAGTGCGCACGTTTTCAAATATACATACATATAAATTGAGCGTTAACTAATATGTATGCAATTGGTTTGGGAGCTTTGACTATGTGGTGGTCTGACAGTGTGAGATTAAAATAAACTGGTAGCATCAATATTTTCTTCCCTAGCTTTCTGACTTTATAGTTACATAACTGCAGCGAGATTGCACGTCTGTGGAAAAATTGGAGTTGCCGCAACCTGATCACCAATCACAACTTATCCACAAACGTGCAATCTCGATTCAACTGTAACTTGCTCACAGACGGGCAATCTCGCTGCAATCAACAATTTGCTTGCTTGCTGGTCCCCATACATGTAAAAGGGGGGTATAAAAATTTTTCTAACCGAATATAATCATGTGGGGCATCAAATGAAAGATCTCGATTAGTATTTTTCGAAGCCAGTCTTAGTTTTGAGATTTATTAGAAAGGCGGGGAGTGGGAGGGGTCGAAAATGAAGATTTTTTTTTTCTAAGAAACTACCCAATCGAAAAATCTGAAAAAAATAATGAAGCTGCCTCTATATAAGTTAACAATAGTATGTTACCATATTTATGGGGAAATTGAGTAAAACCCCCCTTATATTATAAAAGTTGGTAGTAGTATAAAATATAATATTAAGCATATTATCCCCAAGTTTGATCAAAATCATACTATTCGTTGACTTCACTGTGTAAATTTACTGCAGCTGAATATCAATATCACACTAAAGTGGGTAGTCAGACATGCTAAATGCATATACATAACGGGCTACGTACAAATGGGGTAGTTCTACACTTAAATATACTCACAGAAGAAGCAAGCAAAAGTTTTCATACCTGAAGCGCTCAGCTTCCGATTTCCCGACTTGTTCTAACTTTTATGAGCGCGGCGTTGCAAGTTCTAGTCATGGTGCATTGCCCGATACGCTCGCCCGGTACCATTTCAGCAAGTTTAGTACATTCTCACTAGACCAGTCACACGATTCACTAAAAAACATACACGAGCGACCCCTGCCAGTGCACAAACCCAACAACCATGTGGGTGCTTCGCAAGCGCTTGTGCCAAATTCCTTTGGTTTGCGCCAAGAAATCAGCAGTTGATCGGTTCGGCGGCAAGCGTTGGCAAACCTATAAAAACCAAGCAAAACGCCCTATTCATGTTTGTGGTTGCGGCTATTTGTTGAGGTTTGGCAAGTGTGTGGGTGAGCCATATCGACTACAAGCACTAGCAAACCTACCGAACCAAACCAAACACCTTATCCAAACGTTTGCGTTGACGCCGGTTTGTTGAGGTTTGACAAACTTGTGGATGCAGCATTAGAAGTTATGTAAACCATAAACTCATCATTGATCAATGTTTGGTTCTTTGGTTGGTCTTGAAAGCCTACATCGATTCTATCGACTACCTTATTGCCTTACCCGCCCGATTCAGATGCATTTTCCACAGTGAGCAACCTAAACTCCGTAATGCCCTCGCCCCGTCAAGGTAAAGATATTGTAAATGTAATCAGTTTTGTTTTCATAATCAATCACTTGCAACCTATTCAACTTTTATGTTATGAAATAATAGGATATCAACAGAGAAACACGTCGTGCAACTACCTAATGAACGCTTAATAAAGTTTATAAGTAGCTACATAGGTAGCTGATTCAGAGAATATGTCTATCCACTAATTGAGTGAGAAATGCCGACTGAAGCTTTTTAAGGTTTTGTGTAAACACAAAAGGTTTAAGGTTTAAGGTTTTGTGTAAACACAAAACCTTATTAAAATCGGGTTACTGTCTGTCTGTCTGTCTGTCTGTCTGTCCGTCTGTCTGTCTGTCCGTCACACGCATTTTTCTCGGAGATGGTTATAACGATTGACACCAAATTTGGTATGCTCACGCATACAGTGAATTACATCCTTTTACGTCGAATTTAAGGGGGGTCCCCATACATGCAAAAGGGGGGTGTAAATTTTTTTTTTCATCAAATATAGTCATGTGGGGTATCAAATTAAAGGCCTCGATTAGTACTTTTCAAAGCCGATCTTAGTTTTGACATTCGTTTGAAGGGTGGGGAGCGCGGGGGGTTGAAAGTGATCACTTCTTTAAGGGAGCCATTCTCAGAAACTACCACACCGAAAAATCTGAAAAAAATCAGAAGGCCGCCACTATATGGTGCCTGGGCTCCGAAATACCTTCCATGCCGATATCTGTTTAAATAAAGTTAATAATAGTATATTACTACAATTTTTTGTAATTGGTTAGAAACTCCCCTTAAGTTCATCCTACTACCATGAAATGCAGTGATATAGGCTATAATATAGAGCATGATCTTACCAAGTTTGGTGGAAATCGCACTATTACTAACAAAGTTATAATACCTCAAATTTGTTGCTTCTTTGAAAATTGAAGACTATGAATGTCAATATCACCCGAAAGTGGATACTCTCACATAATATATGGATATATTACGTGCTACGTACTAAGAAATACACAAAACCTTTCGTACCTGAAGCGTCCAGCTTCCGGTTTCCCGACTTGTTTGTATTTAACACTCGAAGTATGCATTTCGCCACATGCTAGGCCAAGGCTTCCATTTACTGCAAATAGTCAATTTCAATTCATTGCTAGCACTGCCTTGAGGTAGTAGTACCGTGTGACAATTTTAGGCAAGTCAGTATAGCCGAAGCGTGCGCTTCGGGTATAAGAGCTTTGTGTTCATCTTATGTGAGAAACTTTCTACGCACATTTTTCCATTGGGATATATCTAAAAACCCAAAATATTCCTGCATTTTTTTTTCAAACTATAAGATATACATACAAATTACAGACGTAGATGTTATAGTCACGATAAACACACAAGCATTGCATTATCGAATGCTGTATTCTATATGCACGTATATAAATGATCGTACACGTATGTTCGATTTATAATGAATATATAATACATATGTACATATAAAGTACGTATAATGTGTACCGCTTGTTCAATGTACATATATATCTGTCTTAATTAGGCAGTACCCCAAGCTTCAATTACATATACATATAAATACATACTAATGTCTGTCTGGAGTAATTGATATTGATATATAAATGACTAAAAAACTGAAACGAATTATTTCCCTGCGACCTCCCCTTCACGTGAGCTCACTTTGCTGTGGTATTGACGAATTGATATATTATGATCAAGTCATACACGTTTTAGAATGCACAAAATTCACACAAAATGAAAAAAATTCACCATCTATAACTGTGTTAATAATAGTTGGCTTTCCTTGAAACTTCGCAAAGTTATGTCTCATGTTATTCCTTATGCTTGTAGTTTGTAGTTCTGGCATGAACTTGAGTTAAACTTCTAAAATATGGAAATATACTATTTTAACTTTATTTGTGCAGATTTCGGAACGGGATGTGTTTTGAGGCCTAGATTTCATTTAGATACACCACCGGGACTTTTTTTTCAGATTTTCCGGTTGGATAGGTTTTGAGAACGAGACCTGTTACACTTTTTGAGGGTCATATTTTGAGCCCTCACTCCCCTACATCTCACCCTATATAAAATATATAGGAAAAGTACTAATTGAGCCCTGTCATTTGACGTCCCACATGGGAAGCCCCCCTTAAACTTAACGCACGATGGCCCCACAATCGTAACATATTGAAAATGTGCAGTCAAAACCTCAGACAAAAAAAATAATTAAAATATAATATTAAAGTTATGGTTGAAAAGATGCAGCGCCAACAGCTCAATTGTCCTTTCTGTATAATATTCTCGATCCTATATTATCAGCCAGCTGGCTAAGGACGAGGCGGTAAGTAAAAATAAATATTATTAAAAAGTAAGAAATTGCCACACTATGCGACAAAAAACTTTCAATTCGCCGACATTTTCTTCCAAATTTTATACAATTTCGACCATCATCCTCATCAACGGCGCAACAATCGGTATGAGGTCTAGGCCTGCCTTAATAAGGAGCTTAAGACACCCCGGTTTTGCGCCGAGATCCACCAATTTGATATCCCTAAAAGCTGTCTGGGATCCTAACCTACGCCATCGCTCCATTTCAGGCAGCGTCTGCCTAGTCTACCATAGACTTTCCGGGTTGGATCATCCTCATCCATACGGATTAAGTGACCCAACACCGTAACTTATTGAGTCGGATTTTATCCACAACCTGACGGTCATAATATCGTTCATAGATTTCACCGTTATGTAGGCTACGGAATCGTCCATCCTCATGTAGGGGGCCAAAAATTCTTCGGAGGATTCTTCTCTCGAACGCGGCGAAGTTCGCAATTTTTCTTGCTGAGAACCCAAGTCTCCAAGGAATACATGAGGACTGGCAAGATCATTGTCTTGTACAGTAAGAGCTTTGACCCGGCAAAACAGTTTTTATAAACTGAAATAGGCTCTGTTGGCTGACAACAACCTTGTGCGGATTTAATCGTCGTAGCTGTTATCGGTTGTGATTTTCGACCCTAGATAGGAGAAATTATCAACGGTCTCAAAGTTGTAGTCTCCTATCTTTATTCATCTCGTTTGACCAGTGCGGTTTGAAATTGTTGGTTGGGTGGTTTTCAGTGCTGACGTTGCCACCAAATATTCTGTCTTGCTTTCATTGATGTGCAATGCGCCGCCTGCTCGATCTGGATGAAGGCACTTTGTACGTCTTGGGTCGTTTTTGCCATAATGTCGATATCGTCTGCGTAGGCCAGTAGTTGGGTGGACTTAAAGAAGATCGTAGCTCTTGCCTTTACTTCAGCATCACAAATGACTTTCTCCAGGGCCAGGTTAAAGAGGACGCATGATTGGGCCTCCCGTCCGTTGACCGTTGTTGATGTCGAATGGTCTTGAGGGTGATCTTGCTGCTTTTATCTGGCCTCGAACATTGGTCAGGGTCAGCTTAATCAGTCTTATCAATTTCGTCGGGATACCGAATTCCCTCATGGCCGTGTACAGTTTTACCCTGACTATGTTTTCATATGCGGCTTTAAAGTTGATGAAAAGATGGTGCAACTGATGTCCATATTCCAACAGTTTTTCCATCGCTCGCCACGGAAAGAAAATCTGATTTGTTTCTGATTTGCTTGGACTGAAGCCTCTTTAGTATGGGCCAATGATGTTCTGGGCGTATGGGGCTATCCGACCTAGCAAGATAGCAGAGAATATCGTATAGATGGTACTCAGCAACGTAATACCTCTATAATTGCTGTACTGTGTAATATCTCTCTTTTAATGTATGAGACAGATAATGCCTCTTTGCCAGTCGTCAGGCATTGATTTGCTGTCCCATACCTTGAGTACAAGTTGATGAACCACTTGATGTAATTGGTCGTCTCCATATTTAACTAATTCGGTTGCAATTCCATCGGCTCCTGGCGACTTATGATTTTTAAGCCGATGAATTGCACGGACTGTTTCTCCTATACTTGCTGGTGGCAGTATTGGTCCGTCATCTTTAGCTGGCGGGACCTCTAACTCGCCGATGTTCTGGTTGTTCAGTAGCTCATTAAAGTTCTTAACCCATCGCTCCAATATGCCCATTCTGTCGGAAGTCAGATTTCCCTCTTTGTCTCGACAGGATGTGCAACGAGATGTATGAGGCTTCATCCTGCTGACTTGTTGGTAAAACTTCCGCGTCTGGTGCGGTTGCTCCCTGTATCTTTCTTGTTCACAGACTTGTTGGTTCGCCCAGGCTTCCTTTTTCCGTCTGTGAAGTTGCTTCTCCGCTCGACGGAGTTCGTGATAGGTATCTGCGCGTGCCCGCGTTCTTTGAGAATGCAACATTACACGATATGCGGCATTCTTCCGTTCCGTAGCTAGCTTACATTCATCGTCAAACCACCCGTTCCGACTTTTTTTGCGACTGGGGCCAAGTATCTTTGTGGCCGTATCAATGATAACGTTCTTCAGGTGGTTGTGAAGATCATTTGTTGGTGCTTCATCTCCAGGATCTCTGTTAACTGCGGTTATTGGGGCATCCATTTCGCCCTTATAGGTGTCGCGGAGGGCTTTGCTGTGAATGGCTTCAGTATTCACTCTCATCTGATTAATAGAAGGGATTGTAGGTGGTGTCGTAATTCGAGCTCGGAGCACCATGCTCTGCAGTCTTTATAGGGGCATGAACGTTTATGAGGCTTATATTTTTAAACTTGCCTCGCAATCGCAGAGTGAATAGCCTTTCGCTTATATTTTCAAAGCCGATAACAGCAGGTTTCATTTTTTGGCTGACTAAGAAACCTACTCTGAGCACATGGTTTACTGGATGGCCGCTATAATATATGGTGTAGCGGCTCTTCTGTAGGATACTGGTCACTGTCCATTGCATCTCTTGCAACGCTGTTACATCAGCCTTATATTGGGATAAGGTATCGGCTAGCTGCTCAGTAGCATTCGGTCTGTACAGGGAGCGCACGTTCCATGAGAAAATCTGCAAATCGTTAATCTGTTGCCGTTGCCGGGTTCGTCGTTTTGAAATCCATCCTGTCCGAGGCTCCTTTCATGGCTTCGTACCATCGGTTTTCTGTGTAGGGTTGTCAGCCCTACCCAACCCCCAGCCTGGAAGACCAGTTGGTACATTTTGTCCCGTTTTTAGGCGCGGGAAACTCGCCTTCATCCTTCTCCATCTGCAGTTTTTCATGAAGAAAATGCTCCCTGCGATCACCACGTGGAGGTGAAGATAGGGTTTGGTAGTAGAGCTGTTGGTGTTGGTTCAGCAGGCGTTTCCTAGGTATTATGCTCCATCGTGGGTACCAATCTACGTTTCGCCCTGGGACTTATACTACCCTTTGACCGAATTTCGATAATGGGGCTTCTAAACACAACCTGCTTCACAGTAGTGATCTTAAAAACATTGTGGAAAAAACCAAGCTGGAATGCTCCAATGTTTTCGAATCGAGTTTGCTACAGGACTTTATTGTTTATCTGGCCCCCACCGTATATATATAACATATAATTACAAGTTTAAATAACTACAACTTTTAAAAAACCTTGTACCCATTTTTAAAGTTTTGTATAAAACAAAACATTTTTAAAATCGGTTTACTGTTTGTCTTCCTGTCACACGCATTTTTCTCAGAAACGGTTGCACCGATTAACACCATTCGGTGGCGAGGTGAAAACTGTGAACGCCCACGCATACAGCGTTACTGTTACATTGTTCTACGTAGAATTTATGAGGAGTCTCCATACATACAAAAGGGAGGCGTGAAATTTTTTTTATCAAATGTGAGGTATCAAATGAAACGTTTCACAAACCGCCATCATCAGCCTACCAGTGGAGAACGCACAAAAGGAAAGGAGGGTGTGGACCATCGGCACATTGCGGGCAGCAGCAGGTGCCCGGAATACAGGAGAGCCCTTAGCACGAATCGCAGATGAGGTTGATACAAATCAACCTCAACCACTGCGAGGCGGCGCAGGATCTACTCGCGCAAACCATCCGCGAGAAAAACATCGATGTGGCCATACTAAGTGAACCATACCGAAACCGCGGTGGTAGCGTTTAGGTCAAAGACCAAACGGGCCAAGCAGCGCTGTGGACTTGTGGAGAACAAGCCTTCCAAGAAATAATGGAACACCCGGAGGAGGGCTTCATCAGAGCGAAGGTGAAGGGCATACACATCTACAGCTGCTATGCTCCACCCAGCGCTACACTCGTCGAGTATGAGCGGATGCTTGCTGCTCTTGTTTTGGATGTAAGAGGACGTTGGCCGATCATAATAGGAGGCGATTTCAATGCGTGGGCTCTTGAATGGGGCAGCCGGATAACTAATGTCAGGGGACGTGTTCTCCTCGAACCATTCGCGGAGCTGGACGTGGTACTGGCGAATGTTGGGTCTTCGTACACTTTCCGGGGAAGGGGCCTGGGGTCTATAGTGGACCTGACATACGTGAGTGCCACTTTAGCCAGTAGAATCGCTTGGCATGTCAGTGAGGACTATACTCACAGCGACCACCAGGCAATCTGCATAGAGATCAAGGGCGGATCGAGCTCGAAAAAGAGTTTTCGCAGAATGCCGGGTGGTATGCTTGGCTGGACAGTGAAAGCTTTCGATGGGGACACGTTTTCCGCGGTGCTCAAATCCTACATATCCCTGAATGGCACGGCTGGAGAGAAAGCCACGCAGATCACTCGATGTGTGACGGAAGCATGCGATGCTACTATGCCCAGAAGGCGATTGCTCCCCAGTAGGCAACCCAACTACTGGTGGAACAACGAAATCGCAAGTTTGCGAGCCGCATGTTTTCGGGCAAGGAGGCTTTGCCAGAGGCTCAGGGGAAAACCCGGTGGCGACGGTCGAGAGGAGCCACACAAGCAATTGCGTAGCCGCCTAAAGGAAGCCATTCGGACGAGCAAAAGGAACTGCTTCAAACAGTTGTGCGACTATGCCGACATAAACCCTTGGGGCGAGGCTTACAGAGTGGTGATGAAAAGGCTGCGGAAATCACCTCAGGTGACCTGTCCGCGCCTCCTGAAACAGATTGTTACCACTCTGTTCCCTCACCACGAAAATATTCCCTGCCCAGTGGAAAAAGCAAAAGTTGGTGTTGCTTCCGAAGCCTGGCAAGCCACCTGGAAACCCAGCGTCGTATCGTCCTATCTGCCTGTTGGATACAATGGGGAAGATGATGGAGAGAGTCATCTACAACAGACTCCTGCCCATCGTCGAAGCCAGCAATGGTTTGTCGGAACACCAGTTTGGTTTCCGACGCGCCCACTCTACGGTGGACGCAATTGGCATGGTGGTAAACCTGGCAAAAGGTGCACTGATTTCTGGCGGCTGCTGTGCCGTGGTGGCGTTGGATGTCAAAAACGCATTCAACTCGGCCGACTGGAATAGAATTAAAGCGTTGGCTAACATAGGTGTCCCCGGATACTTAGCGAGTTTGGTGGAAAACTACCTTTCAGAGAGGACTCTCTGGTACGGGACGGATGAGGGCCCCAAAGAGTACATAGTCACAGCCGGGGTACCACAGGGATCGGCATCCCCTGTTGTGGAATATCATGTACAATGGAGTGCTTGCTCTTCCCGTCCCAGAGGGGACTACGATTGTCGGCTTTGCTGATGACCTAGCTGTGGTTGTTGCAGCAAAACACCCAGAAGATGTGGAGGTTTACGCAACAGAAGCAGTGAGAGCGGTAAAGTCCTGGCTAGAAAAGGTCGGGCTGACCTTGGCGGACGCGAAAACGGAAGCGGTCTTAATAACGAAACGCAGGAAAAATAATACTGTGAAAGTGGAGGTCGGTGGACATACGGTCGTATCAAAGCCGGCTATCAAATACCTGGGGGTAATAATTGACACCAAATTGAGTTTTAGGGAACACCTAGAGTATTCATGCCAAAAGGCAGCCAGTGCCACCACGGCACTTGCAAAAATGTTGCCAATTTTGGTGGGCCGAAACATTGCCGGAGGTTGGTGCTAGCCGGAGTGGTGCGCTCAATCCTGCTCTACTCGTCGCCTGTGTGGGCAGAGGTGCTTGCAA
This sequence comes from Hermetia illucens, assembly GCF_905115235.1. Classification (NCBI taxonomy): domain Eukaryota; kingdom Metazoa; phylum Arthropoda; class Insecta; order Diptera; family Stratiomyidae; genus Hermetia; species Hermetia illucens. The sequence goes on along the minus strand of NC_051851.1, from coordinate 116,843,430 downwards.
ACTCTCAGAGACGGAAGCAGGTGAGCTCGGTTTACCGGCAGATGGCTTTGAGGGTTTGCAGTGCTTTTAGAACCACATCAGATGAGGCAGTATTGGTGGTGGCAGGCAAGATCCCGGTTGATATTCTGGCCAAAGAAATGAGTGTCCTGTACAATGCAAGACATATGGAGGGGCATGCACAGCGTAGAAATGCGGCAAGGTCAGAGTCGCTTGATCTCTGGCAGCGCAGATGGGACGAGTCTGCGAAAGGTCGGTGGACGCACAGGCTCATTCCCAACATTAGGGTATGGCTTGAGCAAAAACATGGGGAGACCAACTACCACATTGCCCAGTTCCTCACGGGACACGGTGGTTGCTACAGGCAGTATCTGCACCGCTTTGGGTTGGATGATTTTCCGAACTGTCCCAGATGCGATGGCATACCGGAGGATCCAGAGCATGTGATGTTTCACTGCCCACGATTTGCGATGGAGAAAAGGAGCTTAAACCAGGTGCTGGGCAGAAGCGGGACCCCGGAGAGCTTAGTTACTGAGATGCTGGAGTCCGAGGAGAAGTGGCTTGCGGTTGGTTCCGCAATCATCCCAATGCAGGAGGAGTTGCTGAAGGAACAAAGAAGGAGGAAAGCCGGAAATAGGAGAAGGATGAATGCCTAAGAGCAAACCTACCCCGCGAAGTAATACCTCAATGGTGGTCCCGCGGGGCTGGGGCTGGAGAGACCGGGGGTGGTTTTTAGTGGGTGTGAATCCCACACGCGCCCGCTGTAGTTCCGCCGTTCGGGCGGCGGAGCTACGGCGGACGTGTCTTTCTAAGATTTTCCACCTCCGTGTACGCACAAAAAAAAAAATATACTATATGCATTCATTACTTTGCGGGTAGTGCCTAATTTAGATAGATATAAGAATTAAATCGGAAATATGGGTACGATCACTTTATATACGTGGATGTATGTGTGCAGTATTTGGAAATAGGCTGTTTGTTTGTTTAGGTTGAGCGTAATATCTATGGCTGTAACTTGTACGTATGTCTCGTAGTTTGGAAAAATATGTTAGCTTTGTAGCTATATACGGATAGAAAAATGTGCATTGAAATTTCTTACATAAGATGAACACAAAACCTTTATACCCGAAACCCGAGTTTCCGGTATTCCGACTTGTTATATAATAGATACTTTTACCTATCTAAATCGTGTTTTTCGAAGAATTACATATCCCCCGATCGATTTGGTTTTTTTAGTGTATTTGGTATACCATTCTCCATACGATGGTCCTCCAGGTTTTCGATTATACGAAAAGCGTAATTTTGTCATGCCAAAAACCATAAAATTTTTGGGTAAAATTCTGCATTGTTTTTTTTTTAAACTCCGCCATTTTCTTCATTTTTTTTCCTATTATGGGCTTATCGATCCTTTTTATTTTTTTTCTTTCATGCACTCTGAAAGTCACAATCACTGCAGTAGTTGGGGAACTTTTTTGGAAGCTCCGGAGATCGCACATAGTTTGCTGGGAGTCGAATATTTTCTTTCCAAAATGTTACCATATACACATTATTTATCCAAAAATATAGTCTCAAAATTTGAAAACATTCGATCCTTTAATTTTTTTTTAAACAAAAATTCCACTTAAGCAGTAAAATCAGCAAATGGATAGTTAATTGTGTTCTAAGAGAGATACATTTTTGGCTTAAAAAAAAAAGAAGATAATGTTGTTGTCGAGTCGAAAGAGCATGAAATAAATTGCCCATACATGCAAAAGGGGGGTGTAAAATTTTTTTTCATCAAATATAGTCATGTGGGGTATCATATTAAAGGTCTCGAAGTACTTTTCGAAACCGGTCTTCGTTTTGACATTCGTTTGAAAGGTAGGGGGTGCGGGAGGTTGAAAGTGATCATTTCTTTAAGGGGCCATTCTCAGAAACTACCAAACCAAAAAATCTGAAATAAATCAGGAGGCTGACACTATATGGTGTCTGGGTTCCGAAATACCTTTCATATCGATATCTGTTCAAATAAAGCTAATAATAGTATATTACTATAATTTTTTGTACCACGATTTTGCTGCGATATAGTCTATAATGGGGAGCATGATCTTACCAAGTTTGGTGGAAATCGCACTATTACTAACAAAGTTATAACACGTCAAAGTTGTTGGTTCTTTGAAAATTGAAAACTATAAATGACAATATCACCCGAAAGCGGATACTCTCACATAATATTGTATATGGATATATTACGTGCTACGTACTAAGCAATACACAAAACCTTTCGTACCTGAAGCGTCCAGCTTCCGGTTTCCCGACTTGTTTCTCCTTTTCGCTTAAAATTATTTTCTCACTACATTAAGGTGAATACTTGATTATTTCAACTAAAAAAATCGGAGTCGGAGAAGGATACCTTCTCCACAACACAGCCTTCCGCGACACCTATAAGAGGGAAATGGATGCCACATTAACCGCATTCAACAGAGATCCTGGAGATGAAGCATCAACAAATGATCTTCACAACCACCTGAAGAACGTTATCATTGATACAGCCACAGAGGTACTTGGCCCCAATCGCAAAACAAGTCGAAACGGCAGGTTTGACGATGAATGTAAGCTAGCTACGGAACGGAAGAATGCTGCATAACGAGTAATGTTGGGAGAACCAACAAGTCTGTGAACTAGAAAAGTACAAGGAGCAACTGCACGGCGCAAGTTTTACCAACAAGTCAGCAAGAAGCCTTATACACCTCGATGCTCATCCTGCTGTGAAAAAGAGTTAAATATGATTTCCGACAGAATGAGTATATTGAAGCGATAGGTTGAGAACTTTAATGAGCTACTGAACAACCAGAACATCGGCGGATTGGAGGTTCCGCCAGCTGAAGACGACGAACAAATACTGCCACCAACAAGTATAGGAGAAACAGTTCGTACAATTCATCGGCTTAAAAATCATAAGTCGCCAGAAGCCGATGGAATTACAGCCGAATTGGTTAAATATGGAGGCGAGCAGTTATACCAAGTGGTTCATCAATTTGTGCTCAAGGTATGGGACAGCAAATCAATGCCTGGCAAAGAGGCATTATCTGTCTCATACATATAAAGGGAAATATCACAGAGTACAGCAATTATAGAGGTATTACGTTGCGGAGTACCATCTATAAGATATTTCCCGCTATCTTGCTAGGTCGGAGAGCCATACTCCCAGAACATGATTGGCCCAAACCAAAGAGGCTTCACTCCAGGCAAATCAGAAACAGATCAGATTTTCTCTCTGCGGCAAGCGATAAACTGTTGGAATATGGACACCAGTTGCACGATCTATTCATCAACTTTAAAGCCGCCTATGATAGCATAGCCAGGGTAAAACTGTACACAACCATGAGAGAATTCGGTATCCCGACGAAATTGATAAGACTAATCAGTCATCTGACCCTGGCCAATGTGGGAGGGCAGATAAAAGCAGCAGGATCATTCTCAAGACCATTCGACATCAACAACGGTCTACGTCAAGGGAACGTTCTATAATGCGTCCTCTTTAACTTGGCCCTAGAGAAACTGATCCGTGATGCTAAGGTAAAGGCAAGAGGTACAATCTTCTTTAAGCCCACCCAATTACTGGCCTACCCTAACGATATCGACATCATGGGAAGAATGACCCGAGACCTACAAACTGCCTTCATCCAGATCGATGATAATTTCTCCTTTCTAGAGTCGAAAACCACAACCGATAACAACTACGATGATGAAATCTATGCACGGCTGTTTTCAGCCAACAGAGCTGATTTCAGCTTACAAAAACTGCTTGCGCTCGAAACGTCTCACCATAGTGTCAAAGCTCTTACTGTACAAGACAATGATCTTGCAATCCTCATGTATACGTCAAAGACTTGGGTTCTTAGCAAGAAGAATTGCCAACTCTTGGCCGCGTTCGAGAGAAGAATCCTCCGAAGAATTTTTGGCCCCTACATGAGGATGGACGATTCTGTAACCTACATAACGACGAAATCTATGAACGATATCATGACCGTTAGGTTGTGGATAAAATCTGACTCAATAGGTTACCGTGGGCGGGTCACTTAATACGTATGGATGAAGATGATCCAGCCTGGAAAGTCTATAAGGGCAATATCTATGGTAGAAAAAGAAGACGAGGCAAACCCTGCCTGAGATGGAGCGATGGCGTGGGCCAGGACGCCAGACAGCTTCTAGGGATATCGAATTGGTGGACTTCGGCGCAGACCTAGACCGGATACCGGTTATTGCGCCGTTGATGATGATGATAAACATCAACATCAGGCATAGCCTGTCAATCCCACCTAGGCGGCATCGCTGTAGGTTCCACCCATTAACCATAAGTTTCAAGGGCTTTTTACTATGATATTCTACATACGCACACAGTTCTATATTCAGCTGATATGAATAAAGTTATGACTTCGTAGCATTCAAGGGTCTGCACGCCAAATATAATCAATTTATCTTTCTTTCCAGAACGCCCTTCCACTTCTACAACTGTGCCTCTATTGACTAGCAAATCATCCGTACAGAAACAGCTAAAATGGACGCCATACAGGATTTCTTTTTTATGATGGGTCAGACGAACATATTTTGCCTCCTAGCCGATGTATGTCATCTGCTTGCGAGTTTAGTCTTGCTATACAAAATAGGCCGCACCCATTCCTGCTCGGGAATATCCGGACGCGCACAAATCCTTTTCGCTGCAGCCACTCTCGCAAATCTTTGCACTGAAAACCTGACCTATTGGAATTATGTTTTGAAAGTATTTGCATTGATATGTGAAGGTATTACGCTTATTATAGTATACGGACCACTCCGGAGAACCTATGATCGGGAATATGATACAGTCCACTTAGAACTGTTGGTTATTCCTTGCTTCATTATGGCATTCTTTGTGAATTATGAATTTTCACATCAGCAGGTTATATGGGCATTTTCAATTTATTTGGAAGCAATTGCTGTTGCCCCTCAAATAGTACACACTCAGCAAAAAGGATGTACACAATATATGACCAGTTACTTTGTTGTACTTGGCTTGCATCCTGTTCTGATGGTGATAAATTGGATATTCCGTTACTTAAATGAAGCATATGCCGACCCCATTCCTGTTTGGGCTAGCGTGACGCAAGCCGTATTAATTACATATTCTTGCCTAGGATGCACAGGTAAGGCAAAGTCTAACGAAGGAATAGAAGATAACGAACTAGATATTGATTGCAAGGATCCCAGCCCGTTTAAAATTGATATTCAAGAGCAGGAGAAACAGCTCCTGATTGAGTACATTCAGCGGAAAAAAGAGATTCGCACTGACGACAAGCAGAATATACAGTCAAGTTCTATATCGAACAATAAAGACTACAATAAAGGAGATATTAATTTTAAGGCTGAAAATTTGGTGTGAAGGGTTGTTATGCATAAATTATTATACGTACATACTTTTCATATCTTTTTTCAAATAAACTTCTGTATCTACAATTAGATCTAACTTTTGATTAACCAAAACCTTTCTTTTTAAATCAAATTGAAATTATGCTATGCACATTTGTTTTGGAGTGCTCAAATGTCTAGCCGACGATAAGTTATAGGATCATACTGAACGACAGATTTGCTCAACATCTTTCTAGAATATGTCCACATTGGTATGATAATCCAGGTGTCCAGCCGCTTCTCTACTAAGACCGTTAGTAGGCAGTGATAGCCACACGCTGCGAATCTAGACTGAGGAGTCGGAGAGCACCTTTTCCAAATGAAGGTGTTATGCAAACCGTGTCCATTGAATAGTGTGCAGTCGGGGGTAACTAACTGTATTTGAACGGAGCTTCTGGAACTGATACTTGGTTGCCCCAGCGATTAAGCTTGACCTTACCGTGCTACAGACGGCTATGGCACGACGGACCTGCTAATGGACATACTTGGGTGTAATATATGAGTAAATATAAATAAGCAGAACCTCGTATGCACACAAACTGGGCCATCACAGGGTAGCACATATTCGCAAGACGAAGAGCCAGGTGACTACACCCAAGAAGAGAGAAGTTGAAAATTTAACCAGTACAGCCAAGGTTAACATTTGCCTTCTACGCGGACCGCAACCAGCAGAGACCCCTACTCAAAAAGTAACAAGTCGGTAAACCGAAAGCTGGATGCTTCAGGTACGAAAGGTTTTGTGTATTTCTTAGTACGTACCACGTAATATATCCATATATTATGTGAGAGTATCCACTTTCGGGTGTTATTGACATTCATAGTCCTCAATTTTCAAAGAAGCAATAAATTTGCGGTATTATAACTGTGTTAGTAATAGTGCGATTTCCACCAAACTTGGAAAGATCATGCTCTATATTATAGCCTATGTCACTGCAAAATTTCATGGTACTAGGATGAACTTAAGGTGGGTTTCTAACCAATTACAAAAAACTGTAGCAATGTACTATTATTAACTTTATTTAAACAGATATCAGCATGGAAGGTATTTCGGAGCCCAGGCACCATATAGTGGCAGCCTCCTGATTTTTTTCAGATTTTTCGGTGTGGTAGTTTCTGAGAATGGCCCCCATAAAGAAGTGATCACTTTCAACCCCCACGCTCCCCACCCTTCCAACGAATGTCAAAACTAAGATCGGCTTTGAAAAGTACTAATCAAGACCTTTAATTTGATACCCCACATGACTATATTTGATGAAAAAAAAATTTACACCTCCCTTTTGCATGTATGGGAACCCCCCCCCCCCTTAAATTCGACGTAAAAGGATGTGATATCACTGTTCCCACCTTTTTACCAAATTTGATGTCAATCGCTATAACCGTCTCCGAGAAAAATGCGTGTGACGGACAGACAGCCAGACAGACAGACAGACAGACAGACGGACAGACAGACAGTAAACCGATTTTAATAAGGTTTTGTTTAACACAAAACCTTAAAAACCAGCTACAGTACGTCTGAGGACAGCATATCAAACGTTAGGAAGGAGGTAAGTCTCAGCGCACTTTTTGAAGGAAGACCTGAAACCAGAAGAGGCCCTTAGGAGGGCTCAGGGTAGAATTAAGCCTTCATCATTGGAACCCGCAAGCAGGAAATGCTCCCAAGAAACCTAATCCCGAGCGCAAGAAGTAGGAAATCCCTCATCTCTCAAAACATGGATCTCCACATGCGATTATGAAAAGATTTTAGGAGGAAGGAGGAGGGCAAAGACAAACTCCCCACGATCTGGGTAGAAAACCGATCTTTGCAGGCAACTAAACGCGGTAATTAATTCATGTTTATTTCGCATGTAAATATATTTGAGTGCAGAACTATCTCATTTGCACGAAACCGGAAATGCATATGTATATTTAGCATGTCAAACTGCTCACTTTATAGTGATATTGATATCTAGTATTTTGGGTGGCAGTAAATGTATGCGGAAAAGATAACTTTGAGTTACAACAACTTTATCAGTAATGGTACAATTTTGAGGATATCTTGCTTCATACTATAGTCCATATTCCTGCAAAATTTTTATAGCTCTAGGATAAAGTTAAAGGGGGTTTCTAGTCGGGCTGCGCATAAATCTAGCCAAAACCAATAAAGTACCATTCACTAGGAAGCGTAACCTTGATCACCTGAGAATCATTAGACTACACGGATTGCAGCCGAAACGAGTAACAAAGGTTCAATATTTGGGAATCCTATTATGCCCCCACTAGAAAACATATGTCCGAAAATTACAAGGGCTCTAATGACTTACAGATCCATAGCAAGGGAAAAATAGAGATCATCATCATCCACGACGTAATAACCGGTATCCGGTCTAGGCTTGCCTTAATAAGGAACTCAAGACATCCCGGTCTTACGCCGGGGTCCATCAACTCGATACCCCTAAAAACTGTCTGGCGTCCTGATCTACGCCATCGCTCCATCTCAGGCAGGGTTTGCCTCGTTTTCTTTTTCTACCATAGATATTGCCTTTATAAATTTTCCGGACTGGATAATCCTCATCAATACAGATTGAGTGATCCGCCCATCGTAACCTATTGAGTCGGATTTTATCCACAACTTGACGGTCATGGTATCGCTCATAGATTTCATCGTTATGTAGGCTACGGAATCGTCCATCCTCATGTAGGGGCCAAAAATTCTTCGGAGGATTCTTCTCTCGAACGCGGCCAAGAATTCGCAATTTTTCTTGTAAAAACCCAAGTCTCCGAGGAATACATGAGGACTGGCAAGATAATTGTCTTGTATAGTAAGAGGCTCTGCGGTTTCATGTTGTTGGTTGGTTGGATTTGGTGCTGAAGTTACCATCATATATTTTATCTTGCCTTCACTGATGTGCAGCCCAAGATCTCGCCCCGCCTGCTCGATCTGGATGAAGGCAGTTTGTAGGTCTCGGGTTGTTCTTCCCATAATGTCGATAGCATCAGTATAGGCCAGTAGTTGGGTGGATTTAAAGGGCAGCTACCCCTCGCATTTACCTTAGCATCACAGATTACTTTTTCCAGGGCCAGGTTAAAGAGGAGGCATGGTAGGACATCCCCTTATCTTAGACCGTTGTTGATGTTGAATGGTCTCGAGAGTGATCCTGCTGCTTCTATCTGCCCTCGCACATTGGTCAGGGTCAGCCTAGTCAGTCTCGTTACTTTCATCGGGATACCGAATTCTCTCATGGTTGTGTGCAGTTTTACCCTGGCTGGACAGATAATGCCTCTTTGCCAAGCATTGATTTGCTGTCCCATACCTTGAGCACAAGTTGATGAACCACTTGGTGTAACTGCTCGCCTCCATATTTAACCAATTCGGCTGTAATTCCATCGGCTTCTTGCGACTTATGATTTTTAAGCCGATGAATTGTACGGACTGTTTCTCCTACACTTGTTGGTGGCAGCATTTGTTCGTTGTCTTCATTTGGTGGGACCTCCAACTCGCCGATGTTTTGGTTGTTCAGTAGTTCATCAAAGTACACAATCCATCGCTCCAATATACCCATTCTGTCGGAAATCAGATTTCCCTCTTTGCCTCGGCAGGATGAGCATAGAGGTGTGTAAGGCTTCATCGTACTGATTTGTTGGTAAAACTGCAACGCCTGGTGCGATTGCTCCTTGTACTTTTCTAGTTCACTGACCTTTTGGTTCTCTCAGGCTTTGTTTTTCGATCTGTGAAGTCGCTTCTCTGCTCGACGGAGTTCGTGATAAGTCTCTGCGCTTGCCCGCGTTCTTTGAGAATGCAACATTACTCGGTATGCAGCATTCTTCCGTTCCATAGCTTACATTCATCGTCCAACCAGCCGTTCCGACTTTTCTTGCGGCTGGGGCCAAGTATCTTTGTAGCCGTATCAACGATAACGTTCTTCAGGTGGTTGTGAAAATCATTTGTTGATACTCCCTCTCCAGGATCTCTGTTGACTGCGGTTATTGCGGCATCCATTTCGCCCTTATAGGGGCTGTAAAATCCATCCTGTCCGAGGCTCCTTTTGTGGCTTTGCAACGTGGTGTGGAGTTGTCAGCCCTAACCAACCTTCAACCTGGAGGACCAGTTCGTTCAATTTGTCCCGTTTTTAGGTACGGGAGGCTCGCCTTCATTCTTCTCCGTCTGTAGGGGGATTCATTCCTCTCCATATGTACAAGGAGCGCGATCTTCGAAATGTCCGGATACTCCGGATTCTAGATCCCATCGCGTTAGAAAGCAATGAGGCAGCAGACGAACTGGTCAAAGCAGGGACACCGCTATAGGGGCTGTGCGGTCGAAAATAGATCCATGGCTGCTATGCTGAAAAACGAAGAGGAATGGCTGAGGGCGAACTTACCAGGAATGGAAGACTCCAGGATTCCCAAGCGTTCAAAAGATGGTTTAAACCTCGCCAAGAAGAGCTTCCGAATCATAGTCGGAATGCGCACTGCTCACTGCAAACTAAATTACCACCTCGGGAAGCTATGAACCTCTACGGACACTGCGTGTAGATCCTGTGTTCGGTGCTTGTACAAAGTAGGTTGCGGCACCTGGAAGAATACTTAATACTAGATACCAGTTTGAAACACTTGGAAATAGGGAATATGCGTGAATGGCATACTATATTAATTAGCTATAATATAACCAGTAAAAGTGCACACTAATTATTTTAGGGGGCACAGTTGGTTTAAATTTTATTTAGAGGCAACAACGTGATTTTTTCAGATTTTTTGATTGACTGGTTCCTGAAATGAGTCATGTTTCGCTTTACATTTGCACTATTAAACCTCACTCCCCTATTTTACAACTGATGTTAAATCTGAGATCTATTTCGTAAAGTACCAATCGAGGATTTTTCTTTCACACCCCGCCTATATTTCAGGAAAACAATTTTCAGCTTTGCATGGAACCCCCTTAAATTCCACCCCAAACAGTAGAAAGTAATGTATGCTATTTATGTATGAATTTTTTGTTTGCTAGGTTATTATATGACTATAGCCGAAATTGACAATTTATTATATTAATACATCATTTAATCATAGTGAGAGGCAGAAAATTAGAACATAGTATGTGTTAAAATTCATGGAAAATTAGGTTAGAGAAGGAAGCTTTAGGGAGTCAAAGGAAATGTTTGTCTTTGGAGAGCTATCACTACTGCACAACTTGTTTTATTTTTACAAATTAATTTTCATATTTTGTTCATAAGTCTTATTTCAACGTTCCAATTTTTAAGTTATTACGACTGAAAGGTATTGTTTTAGAAATTAAAATGCTCGCGGCAGCTAAAGGATGGAGAAATCTGAAAATTAATGGCCTGGCAGTTCGTTCGATCATTGTGAAACACCCAGTATAGAGGCATTTTCAAAACATTTCTGAATTTTTTTCAATTGGTAGTTTCTGAAAATTATCCCTATCTCGATATAGCGGTAATATGGCTGTTTGAAGAAGTCACTTTTTAAGAATTATAATATTGGCTATGCGGTTTCGATCGCAGGGCAGAGGCGATCTCATCAGACGCTGCCTCAGCAGCGTGACCGAAAGCGGCAACGGGTGGCATTTGGCTCGTTTATATTGAATTCAAAACCAGCCAAGGGTCTGAATTATAACGACCGAAATCGCCTGGTTAGAACCTAAACTGGTTTAAGCTAATAAAAATGAAAATTTTTGTTTGGGATGAGTTGATGTGCAGCCTGCCATCAAGTAGATGGTGGACTCAGGACAACTCTCCCAAACAGAAATTTTCACTTTTTAAGGTTTTGTGTAAACACTACCACACACACATGCAAAAGGGGGGGGTGTACATTTTTTTCATCAAATGTAGTCATGTAGGGTATCAAAATAAAGGTCTCGGTTAGTCCTTTACGAAAGCGGTTTTAGTTTTGAAATTTTTTGGAAAGGTGTGGGGGGGGGGGGTGGTTGAAAGTGATAATTTCTTTAACGGATCCAATCTCAGAAACTACTTAACCGAAAAATCTAAAAAAGTCAAGACGCTGCCACTGTTTTGTGCCTAAGCTCCGAAATACCCTCCATACCGATACCTGTTCAAATAAACTTAATAATAGTACATAACTATAATTTTTAGTATTTGACAGGAAACCCCCCTTAAGTTCCTCCTTGAATTGCAGCAACGTAGACTACGGCATTGAGCATGATCTTACCAAATCGCACTATTACTAACAAAGTTATAATAGGTCAAAGCTGTCGCTTCTGTGCAGACTCAAAGTCAATATCACTTGAAAGTGGATATTCTCACATAATATTGTATATGCATATATTACGTGCTACATATTAATGAGGCAAATGCACAATCTCCTTATAAAAGAAATACACAAAACCGTTCGTACCTGAAGCGTCCGCTTCCGGTCTCCCGACTTATTTATTTTGTTGACAGAATATCTCAATCCTAGAAACTTTCAAAAAAAAATTAATAACGAACATTAACACGTTGACCTCGCACGGGACGGCATCGTTCCGCAGGCCGATCGACCTTCACCGCGCACGGGTCGTTATCGTCCTGCTTTGAAAATTCCATTCACCTCCACTTTACTCGTCGTCGTCACTAGTACTGTGGGAAGTAGTGGTAAGCTAAATGGTATACAGGAAAAAACGCCATGTCACATATTTGCGACGGATATGTAGGGTGGTGAGAAACTTTATACGCACAATTTCCCATTCGTAAATGGCGAAAAACCCAAAATATTCCTTCATACTTTTTTTAAAACTACAAGATACACATACATATTATAGACGTAGATATTGTAATAATAATAATAATTGTTGGCGCAACTTAACTTAAGAAGATGTATTTTGAGACCTAGATTTCGTTTAGATACACCACTGTGATTTTTTTTAGATTTTTCGGTTGGATAGGTTTTGAGAACGAGGCCTGTTACACTTTTTGAGGGTCATATTTTGAGCGCTCACTCCCCTACACATCCGCACCCGAGATCAAATATGGGACCATTTTCGAAAAGTGCTAATTGAGCCTGTAAAGTACTTAATTTCACTTTTTGTAATAAAATAAAACAAATCTATCTAAATTCTTAACGTTTATTGTATTTCCTCGCATCATATCCATCACAATCGGTATCTAAAACAATAATAACAGATCTTATCTTTTCCAAGCGTAAACTGGACTCAGAAGGGTTTCAAGCTAAACCTGTTTTCACACATACAAATATATTTACAACACGTCTATTTTGGAAGATCTTCGTCAAGATCCATTGCCAATTATCTTGCCTGTGTAGGATTGCAAGTTAGTACGTCTACTAATTGCGTGTTACCATGCTCGTCCTACACGTTTAACTAAACCTCTTCCAGAACTCTTATGTAATTACAAAATTTTCATCCGATTGCGCATTGATAATCAATGAGTCGGAGACACTTAAACTCTCATTGCACATTTCGAACACGAAATAAGTGAGAGGTATAAATTTCATATTTTGTCTCAGTTTAGCTTGTACATTTTAAACACGCATTTCATCATTTAACAGAGTCCTTTCATTTGATACCCAACATGGCCATATTCTGTGAAAAAAAAATGTTGCACCCTCTTTTCGCATGTATGAGGAGCCTTAAACATAAAATGGCGCCACTAGCTGTATGTAAAGGAATCCACAAACTACACGCTCCCGCCAAATCGGTCTAGCCTTTTCAGAATAAATGGAGTGTAACAGACAGACAAACATCGTCTCGATTTTAATAACGTTTTGTTTCAAACCTTAAAAATAACGACTCGACCCGAGCGTTGTGATCGAAAAGGAGGATCCACGATGGATCGATTACTCGATCAATGTTTCCCCTGTAAGGCGCGGCCTTCGAGATTCCCACCTTGGCATCCGCAGGCCATTTTATTGGAGGGTGCCTCTTTTCTTAGTGTGAGATTTGCGAGGTTGAAAAGGAGAAGGGGAAGAAGAAGTCCTCAGAAATCAGAAAGAATTAGCTCAACTTCATTTCAATATATAATTCAGATGAATGCGGTGAGACCCAACACAAGAAAAGCCATAAAAAAAAATAAAAAGTCCTACGAAATATAGAAATAATAAACTAGATAAAATCAAAGTAATAAAGAAAATGCAAATAAGAATAATGTGCGAATAGGCAGCAGATGAAATGGACTAAGGAAATGAACCTTTTCATCATCGGCTCCTACTGCAAAATAACGGCGGGGGTAACTATTATATCTTAGACAAATGTCGAATCTAAGAATATAGCATCTGTGACCTCCATATCCAAGCTGTGCACGAGACAGACTTCTACAAGTACCTAAGAATTCTGCAAGGAACCCATGCTCGAGTTGATAATCTGATGAATGCTCTGTTGGAGGAAGAATAAAATAAGCACACTGAACATATTCGCTATCCCTTTACTGGCATACGCATTTGGAAGATTTCCCTGGTCGAAAATGGATCTGGAAAACGTCCAGCGGCAGATACAGATCACTATAATATGTCCAAATCCGGAATGCATCACCTCAACTCTGCGTAGAGTGGGTGACCCTACCTTGTGACATCGGAGGCAAGGACACAACATCACCGCCAAGTCGACTCATTGTGCGATTATTTTTACAGCAAAGAGCAGTCGAGTCCCTTGCATGCGGCTGTTTGTAGAACGACCAATGCAGGATGTATGGTTCGGCGTTAAAAACATTTGACGATCTTATTTCTGGCTGCATTGTAATGTTACCGCCGCAATACACGAATAGGCATAATGCCATAAGTAAGACGATCCATCAAAACCTTGCATACAGACATGGACTAATCACGGGAACATGTCCAGTCTATTGATAAAAGCCGCAGTCAGTACTTGGTAGTTCTGCTTACAGCATGTGTTGGGACCGGCAAGTTCTAACTGATCACCATACTCCACACCACAAGCCTCACGTAATATTAATTGACAAGACGGGTCGCTCCGCGTATATTATTAATATTGCCTTCCCCCATAACAGCAACATGGAACGGAAATACATAAAGAAGAAAGTGAACTATGAACTCCGTCGTAGCCGGTCCCAAGACCGGTTATGAAAGGAGAAGGGATGGATAGTTTCAACCTGAATGGCTGTACACCACTGCAGTGTCCCTGTGGGCAGGTGATGAAAGTACAGGAATTTTGCAGTCAACTGGTAGTTTGGTATAAAATGAAAACCCAAAAATGAGAAGAAGGAGAAATTTGAAGTCCGGTACGAATAACCGGCGGAGTCGTCTGACTTGGTGACTGGGTCGGGTTCCCGTAATAGACAGCACGGCATCGAAACCACTAGTCGTGGGCCACCACAATGACCAGGAGCGTTGCTCCGCCAGCTGTAGCTGTTTCGCCACAATCTGTGGCGACCACTTCAGCAGGTTCGCGTAGGCACCTGATGAAGTGGACTAAGGAAATGAACCTCTTCATCATCCGCTACATGATAACGGGAGGGGCGGATACTACATCTTACCGCCCCTTGTTGCACCAGAGATTCTCCGAGTGTTTCCCGCAATTCGCGCACGTGACTGTGCAGCGAGTCGCAGACCAGTAACGCTTTATAACTCGCAGCGACACAATCTCGGCCATCATCAGGGAACGTGTTCGACTTGAGGTCATTTCGGAAATTGGTGACCAAGAGGGGGGCAGAGGCGACGGTATCAAAAACACCACGATGCACTACAGGCAACAGTTTCAGTACTCGTCGAAGCACTCTTCTCCACCGTCCAGCTGGGGTTTCCGCTGATGTTCGGGACGAATTCCAAAAACGTGTATAGAATTCTCGGAAATGGATCCTTTGCATAGACTAGGTATTCCCAGGCAATATGCATCTCCAGCAACTCCGAGAATTCTATCTCAAATCAATGATGAGATTACATCTCGACTGTGTGCTGATAGGTCGCTGCTGCAACTACAATCACTTGTATATTGTGGTGCAGTTACGACTGTTAGATTACACGGTTAGCAGGTTCGCTTTCGTGTTATTGATTTAAGTGACCAAAGAAGTCCACCATCGAAAATTCTTCTGGAACGCCGGCGGGACTCACTAAGGCAGGACATTGCTATGCTGATTCAAATCCGGTTTACCGGAAATATGCTAACCCCGGTGAGACACCCGTAGTTAAAATTCTGGACACATTAAAGCAGAAACTTTCTGACATATGCAGTCGGTTACGACTTTACGGCGAAATACACTCCAGACATGTCCAGCATGTAATTTGCACAAGGAACCAGCAGAGCTATTTCACATCACACAACGAATCCCAACAGAACATCCACACAATACAGTTTTCGGTGCCGGATAATTGCCGAAGGCACCCGCCAAGCCACTACGTCTGGCGTGAATTTTGCGGATGTTACCGAAGCGGAACTTCAGCGAGCCATAAACACCTTGAAGAATTGGAGGGGCCCAGGACTGGATCGGGTGCATCACTTCTGGTACAAAAAGTTCACCAGTATACATGGTCGGTTGGCACACAGCATACATCAGATCATGAGTCGGCCGCAGGAATTTCCACCTTTCCTCACTGCGGGGATTACCTACCTTATCCCTAAAAAGGACACGCTGCAGGACCCCACAGACACAAGACAGATTACTCGCTTACTAACTCCCTACAAATACATAACTTCCATCATTAGTGGAAGGGTCAGTGCGCACCTCGAGGCCAACAACATTCTGCCCGAGGAAAAGGAGGGCTGCCGAGTAGGTTCGAGGGGTTACAAAGAACAACTCATTATCGTCTCGGTAGTTGTAGGACAAGCAACTAAAGGCCAAAGAAACCTCATTAATTGCTCTATCGATTATGTCAAGGCTTTCGACAGCGTCCCACATACCTGGCTAATCGATGTCCTACATTGAGTCGAAACTAATAAAGTTTTTGGCGACAGTCAGGAAGGGTGGCACACTGAAGGTGCCAATGTCTCAGAGCCCATCCATATGCGTGGCACTGAACCCTCTTTCATGGGTACTGAATGATGCTAGAGGGCATGGTTTTGCAAGAAAGTATGGCCTACATGCTAAGTGCACACTTGATGTATTATATTTAGATGACATCAAGTTGTACGCTTGTACTGACCACCTTCGAAGTCTGTTACGAATAGTAGACTTGTTCAGCCGTGATATTCGGATGGAATTTGGATTAGACAAGTGTCGAATCCAAACCATCCTCAATATCATCACAAGCCGCATGCATACATAGCCTTGGTGACCGACACATCCAAGCTATGAGCGAGACAGACTTCTACAAGCATCTAGGAATTCTGCAAGAACCCCACGCTCGAGTTGGTGATCTGAAGAATGCTCCGCTGTCCAAATTCCTGCGGCGTGTAAAGCTGGTACTGAAATCGCATTTCTCAGCAAAAGAATAAAGTAAGCCCATTGAATGTATTCGTTATCCCTTCACTGACTTATGCATTCGGAATATTCCCATGGACGAAGACCGATCTGGAAAACGTCCAGCCGCGGATACGGACTACTATGTCCAAATTCCGAATGCATCATCCAAACTCTACCGAGGAGCGGATGAATCTGTCTCGTGACATCGGAAATAGGGGCATGGTTCACGTGGCGGCACAACGTTATCGCCAAATCGACTCGCTACGCGTTTGTTTTTACAGCAAAGAGTAGGCGAGTGCCTTGCATGTGGCTGTTTGCAAGAGAGACTGTGAGCTGACACCACTTAACTTGAAGAATCGATCTTTCAATCCTCTGAGTGGAGTGGCGTAGTAGTCATCCGAGCTTATAAAAAGCACATAATGAAAGAGCGGATGGGCCAGTGCAGAATATGTGGTTGCACCAAGTATAATACTACATGTAAGGTAATCGATTAAAAACCTTACATACAAGCTGGGCTGATCACGGGAACATGTCCGGTTTACTGATATAAACTACCGGTAGTACTTGATAGTTCTGCTTACAGCATGTATTGGAACCTACAAGTTCTGGCTGATCGCCACATATCGCACAACAAGTTTGACGTGCTGTTAGTTAACAAGACGAGGTACTCTGCGTATATTATTGATGTTGCTATCCCCATAATAGCAACATTAAACGGAAATACGTGGAGAAGGTGCGGGAAATCAAAGAAAAAATGGCGTCCCGAGAAAATGGTTGTTGTTCCAATAATACTCTCAACTACAGGTGTTTTTCACGGCTTCCCTTGATGTCCTGGGACTCTCACACAGTTTTTTTCAAACCATGCAGAAATACACCATTCTGCATACATGTTCGATGTTGTGGGGAGTTCCCGACGGATTTTCCCACTAACCTATCACCTGCCACCACTACCAGAGCCTCTTTATAAAATCCGGCATCTGCCGAAATTATGACACCTCAGAGAATTAACAGATAATAAAAATAAAAATAGGAAAATAAAAATAAGTAATTAAAAATAATAAATAAAAATAAATGGAAATATGAAATAAAGCTCCCCTTTCGCTTGAGAGCTCTCATAGTTTGATTCACACCGAGGTGTATTAGTTTTTCTTCATAAATTGTATCATACACTCTAAGTAACAATCTAAATGCAAAGGTAAATAAAATTCAAATATTCAACAAAATGTCAAAAAATGTCGCATCACCTTGTGGTTTCACGTATTGTATTGTAATTCGTTTTCAATTTAAAAAGAAAAAAGGAATGCAAGAATGTAAATGTTTCTGTTGTATTTTCATTTCCTTCATTTATCCGATATTGAATTCAAACACAAAATCCTTTACACGAACGGTGCACGCAAATTTTGGAAATGATGGTTCAACCCTTTTCCTTCCAATTCCAGAGTTCAGTTGAATATAGAAAATTCGCCAGAAATTTATTTGATTGCCTCTCTGGACAGTAACTGAGCATCTAATTTCATTAACAGAAGCATCTAATTTCAAGAACAGAATCTGAGATAGAAATTCAACTTCTCAAATGTTTGGTTTTCAAATTGGTATTTCCCCCAAACCATTCTCTCTAGTAATTCCTAGTGATTCCACTGACCCTGGTCTCAGCGGAAGCAAAAATCAACTCAAATTTTTGCATGGCGAAATGTATAAATATTCCTTCTAGCCCAGATCTACAGTTGCTTCTATGTACATTCAATAATACGTAAC
Organism: Hermetia illucens; assembly: GCF_905115235.1. Lineage (NCBI taxonomy): Eukaryota > Metazoa > Arthropoda > Insecta > Diptera > Stratiomyidae > Hermetia > Hermetia illucens. The sequence goes on along the minus strand of NC_051851.1, from coordinate 116,824,957 downwards.
CGGGGCTAGTGTAGGTACCAAAAAAAAGTCAACGTACATTTTCCTCGGCCGCTGCTCGTTCTTAGTAAATTCAAATTGAAATTTCTTCAAATGAAATTGGATTTTTGAGTTTAGGGGAAACCTACCAATCGTCAGGTTCTCTAAAAAATAATTAAAATTAAGTATTTTAAATGTTTAATGTTGGATCGAAAGGAAGGTCAGGATAGGTTTTAAGCAATTGTGTGCAAGAAATAAAGAAGATATGGGCAATAAAATGATGAAACCCAGAAAAAAATTCTAAAGGTAACTGTGAATATAATATTCATCACCGTCATCATGAATGGCGCAACAACCGGTATTCGGTCTAGCCCTGCCTTAATAAAGAACTCTAGACACCACGGTTTTCCGCCGAGGTCCACCAATTCGATATTCCTAAAAGCTGTCTGGCGTCCTGATATATGCCATCGCTCCATGTCAAGCAGGGACTGCTTCGTCTTCTTTCAACTGTAATATTGATCATATTTAATAATTTGCAAAACAACTCTCAAGCGAAACTTAGCAAAAATAAGAAAAGAGCGCCGAACATATGTTTTTCTTCTGAAAATCGCATGTATCCTGAAATTCAATAACGTAAGTAAATTAAATGATTTGGTTAAATTTATTCCGCATAAAAATCTATATTACCATGTATTACCCTTGAATACAATTTTAATAAAAAGAACTTTCAAATGACTAGTTATGTGCATGAAACTCTGCCCAAGATAATGCAAAGTTTCAATGCCATCCAGAGATAAATTAGAAAATGGCTGCTAAGCCATAAAACATTTATAGTACACCTTGGTTATACATGATAATAAATAGGATCCAAGCAGCAAAATTTACATCATATTGCTTCAAAGTTTCAATATTTCAAGATATTCAAACATTCAAAACACATTGATTAATTTCATGGCTGATAATTCTAAACGGAACGGCGTCCCTATATTATAATAACAGCAGTTACCTTAACTTTTCAAAAAAAGATCGCTTAACGACGCCCTCTTCGCAACGAATTATGATAGCCGACGTGACCACTTCCGCTTTTCATAAAATCCCGCTGTATTCACCACAGTGGCAGAAGCAGCCAGAACGTCACACCCCTGCCAACTAACAAGAACTTCATGTCGATCACCTTCGCAGAACTGTCAGAGTCTGAGCAAATCACCCGGGTATTGTCGTTGCCAGCCGAGAACTTGTTCTGATGGAAAACTAGTCTTAAATTTCCAGTAAGTGTATTGTAGCTAGCCTAGGACCATAGTCATTTCTGAGCGTTTTCAAATTATGTTTCAGGACCCCACTAGGAAATTGACAGAACTCTGTGGAAATCGCAGAAGGTCCGCCGTTAGAACAAAACTCATACAAAGAAAAAATACCGCATCGGAGTGAAACGTCAAAACTGTGTGTCAAAAGCCACGTCGTCCACGTCATTTTTGATTGTGTGTTCGGCGCTCAAAACTAATTCGCCGATTAGCCTTTCGATTGAGTGCAGCTGCAAGAACCGGAGGCATTTCTCGCAGTGATATTTGAGACTGTGTATCGACGAGCAAGCAATAGTTGCACCGGTGCACCGTGAAGATTGCCAGACATTGATAAGAAGCCGCCGCTGGTTAGAGGCTTATCTCGCGTCACATCATGAATATCTTTCGATTGGCCGGCGATTTATCGCACTTGCTTGCGATCATAATTCTGCTGTTGAAAATCTGGAAGACGCGGTCATGCGCCGGAATCTCGGGCAAGTCGCAGGTTCTCTTCGCCATCGTCTACCTGACGCGCTACCTGGATCTCTTCACAACATACATCAGTCTTTACAACTCGATAATGAAGATCGTGTTCATCGCGGCTTCGGGCGCTACCCTGTACCTGATGTATGTGAAATTCAAGGCGACTTATGATCACAACCACGACTCATTCCGGATCGAATTCCTGCTGATACCTTGCGTAATTCTCGCGCTTATCATCAACCACGACTTCACCGTGATGGAGATTTTGTGGACGTTCTCAATCTACCTCGAGTCAGTAGCAATCCTGCCGCAACTGTTTCTCGTGAGCAAGACAGGCGAGGCGGAGTCCATCACTAGTCACTATCTGTTCGCGCTGGGCTCTTACCGGGCGCTGTACTTGCTCAACTGGATCTACCGATACATGGCCGAGTCGCACTACGACCTAATCGCAATCTTCGCCGGCGTCGTACAAACCATTTTGTACTGTGATTTCTTTTATTTATACATTACAAAAGTGCTTAAGGGTAAGAAATTACAATTGCCTGCATAAGATCTTTTCTGTTATTTCTGTTTACCGTTTCCCATACACACGTCACCTCTCTCCCCTACACGATTTCGTTTCCTTCTTATCTTATTCGTTCGCCCCCATCGATATGTGCCGAGTATTCTAGTAAACGTGAAAGAAACTGAGAGTGATGCAGTCGTCACCCTTTTGTGTTTTGTTATCATTAAATGAATAGAGCGCGGTGCAACCTGTCTTGTGAATAGAGTCCACACTCGCCGAGTTGTATTGTATAGAACAACCGCGCGGCGACAAACTTAGTAAGAAAACGCGAGAACGCGTAACGCCACCCGCGAAATCGTAAATTGTGCGAAGATGAACTTCCTCCTGTTCCAAACATGTTGTCGAAACTACAAGCAAACGTTAAGAATTGATTTATTCTGGAAATTTCATCTTTTATAGACTATGATAAAATATAATTATGATAATAATAATAATTACATTTTAGTAAAAACAAGCGATCTTTTCATATTATTTCACCGCGCAGAGAACCCGTCATTGTTGCTTGGCATTTCGCATTCAGTGCTAGCTTGTGTAACGGGAGTGGAAGCACCTTAGCAGTCCATACTTTGACAGATGTTGCACTAATCATTCCAATTCAAATTTTCGTTCGGACTCCTGATGGTGCTATTTATTTTTTGGGGTCAACAGAGAGCTCTGGAAGGACGTACATGGAAAAGCGTCCTGTGTTGGCTGCAATAACCCACCCTGGCCACAGCGTTTATGATTTGTTACGTTTCAATAGACTGGCTAACTTTTTCTAGAGGTAAGGTGCCCCAGCAGTAGGGAAAATGAAACTGAAAGGAAAGGGAATCTAAAATCTTAAAATTCTCCTTTGGTTCTGTAGGAATTATGTATAATTTCCCAGAAGACATTCATCTCGCACCTCCTACTGTCTTCTCTCCCCCTTTTGAAAACAATATGAGGTTAACTGGGTTTTTGAGCTGGAAATACGAATTATAAAACGTGGCCTCGAGCGTAAAAATTATACGAATTACCAAGAGGTTATACCATTTGTCAGTGTTTTCTCTGGGTACCGGCAAATTTATACGAATTAGTCACAAATTCGAAATATCGGGATTCCACTGTAGTAGTTATCAGCTTATGAGGCGGGATGTATTCTGCACTTCTTCATTTGCTTTAGTGATTTTGTTTTTATCGAAAGCTCTCCCAAATAATCTGGACGGAAGCGACGATTCCTTCTTATTTTTCAGTTAATAAAATCAAATCATTAAAGAAGCTGATTTGTTTTATATTAGAGCAAATTTAACTGGTCAAGCCGTTTTTAAGGTTTTATATAAAAGCAAATCGTTATTACTTATTGGGTCTGTTTGTCATAAGCATTTTTCTCAAAACGACTACAATTTTTGAGATAAAGCTGTGTAAACATATCCGGCCTTTGGCAGTCTACACGTACAGAGACATGAAAGGTCTCGACAAGCACTTAACGAAGCTGGTCTCAAGTTTAGCATCATTTTCGATTATTAAAAGGTGCACATTAAAAGTAAACTCATTCTCAGAAAGTATTCAACCGAAAAATTTGGAAAAGGGTCATTAAGGCGTAACATAAAATCCAGATTTCAGAGTACATCTTTGTTCAAATAAAGTGGATAACAGTCTATTACTATATTTTCGAATTTCACCGGACATTCTCCCTGAAATTCATCATAGCATTACAAAATTTTACTAAAGCCTATGTCACACATGAAATACATACATGGAGCGGTTTCTGCTTTCTTGTTCATAGGTGAGATTGATAGAGCATACAAAACCCATTTTAAACACACCGGGCATATCCAGATATTCATTATTGCGACCCCCGAGACCCCTGGACTGGAATCCTCTAATCAGAACTTTTCTGATATTATAGCAGATCTTATGAGCTACAATCAGATTCAAACTAATTTTAGGAGACTACTGAGGCGTACTCCCGGTTGTATCCCAAAATGTTGTTACAAGTCTCAGACCTGCGAAAATAAAACACTTCGATCGGTCGTTATCGGTGCAGAGATAACTCATTGACATAAGTTTCCTCGATTCATTAGCATCCTATCCCACTCGACTCCGGACATTGTAACGCTAATTATCATTTTTCAGTGAGGGAGTGTTTACCTCACTTCAAACTTATTAAGTTGAGTCGATGATGCCTTGGCGACTCTATTTTTCTCTTGTCCAGTTCCGTTTTTTCTTTTGAATAGTCGCATTGTATAAAATACACTCACGAATCTTAATTTCATCTGGCAATTCCCGTCAACAATGAAAAATGTTCTTATAAACTAAAAGCGAAAACATAGAACACACTTTATCAAAACTTTTAAAAAATATTGCTCACATATTGAAATAGAATGCAAAATGATATTAATAAAGCAAACTCACAAGTGTGCCAATACAATTCCTACAGCTTCGTAATCATGAAAAAAATATTGCAGTACAAAAGCAATCATTATCACTTTTTTTCTATTTCATAAAATAGTTTTTTTAATTAGGAAGATATTGAATTGTTGTCAATCAATACAGTAATTATGGAATATTTGAATCCTGCCTTAGAGAGTTAGCTCTGATACAGGCCGTCGCAACAGGTGGTTTCCGTTCCTATCCTCATTTTCCTATTTTCCACTGCTTTTGCGAAAAGTGTTTCTCTAGAATCTATAATTATAATATGATTAGTTCATACAATAATTCCTGTTCGGTTTTATGCATTTGGATTTGACGACAGTGTCCGCCTGAACATATTCCTAAGACACCGTACCCTCGATGCTGAATGAAATATGAAGAAGACTCAATCTCAATCAATACTTCCTCAAAGTAAGATTTTGTTTATCATTCCAGCAATGTGAATGGATGAGGATTCTTTGGGTGAGATTAGGTTTTGGTGCGGGAGCTAGTTTTGACAGCTTATCTATGTGCAGGCTCGGCCTTACAAATCTTCTCGTAAATTCGTCCTTTGTGGCCGCTATCCCCTTCAACGTTACCTCATTACCTCGTCTTAAGGTTTCGATGACTTAGGGGTATAGCATGTCCTGTTTTGGATACGCTCTATGTACCTGTGTGTCATAGTATCCGGTTTCACTTTTAGTATCGCTTAAACGTGTCGCCAGGGATGTGAATCTACAATTATGCGACCCTTTTTTTTTAATTCGTGAAGTCCCTATTTTATACTGGATATTATGAAGGGTTTCCTGTTTAAAATTTATATTCTATTTTCGCTTCCAATCCCCCTCGAATCTCCAGTGTCGTCAAGAATATTCATTTTTGTAGGAAATATTGATTCTTCTTAAACGATTTCCATTCGATTAACATATAGTGAACATTTGTGGGACTGTAGACTTTCAAAACGTGAATATTTAATTATACAACTGTAGATAATTTGCATATTCGCTTTCTCACCGTTTTGCTGATGGATATTACAAATGCAACCTTAGCTTCAGTCTGTGGTGTTCTATTGACCAATGGTACGTTGAAAACGTTTGTATCAATCAAATTGGAAGATTCCCTATTTTTCAATGGCTATATCAACAAATGCTTAGTCCACAGCGTAGATAGGAATGACCGCTTCTTCTTCTCTAGTCTTTGCTCAGTTTAGTTGCGAGTAGGGATCGCCATTCGATCGTAAGCCTCTTCTTAAGTTACGTTTGTCATCGAATGCTCACGCAGGATTCGAAAATATTACTATGAAATTGGGATTTCATCGTCCAACATCCAGGCTCAAGAGTGTTTTATATAAGTGAACATTTTTAGTTCATTCGAAACTAGAACGGAAATGACTAGTGCAACAAAGGAAATAAAAACTCAAAACTAAAAAGGTTATTTGTTTCTCATAAAATCAAGGGTTGCATTGAATGCATCCCCATCAACAATTGTTTTCACTTTCATGGGACTGTATCCGTCATGAGGGGCAACGTTCGGACTTATACTAATTCAGAAGAAAAGATATTATGGAATAGATTCTCTTTTTATAGAAATAAGCTTTGATATGTACTTGAATCCTTCCTATAAAGCCAATCTAACTATCAAAACCTTTATGTGTACTAACATTTTTACAATATGTATTACCCTTAAGTTCATGGTATAATTCAGTCTAATACTTCTCATTACTTTGTAACCGTTCGATATTATTTTTGCCTAAAAATGTATGAGCAACGTGGCTAAAGTAAGTATTTTTAAAACAATCACAACTATCAAACGTAATTTCTATCCTTTTTGTAAGATAGTAAAGACTTTTCTTTTTGTTTTTCAAATAGAGTTTTTCATAATAATCGATTCATTAAACAATAATTAAGTAGTAAGAGAAACAAAATAAAATGTTAAAAAGTAAAATAATCCAAACAGTACCAAAGTGGAGTGCTTTTAAGCAGGGAAATCGACTAAATTGTTTGTAATCATTTTTAGATCCCTAAGGATATAAATCAAACGATTCGTTAAGAAATATGAAAGTGGAAAAGCATAAAAGCAAATAATTATAACAAATTGTAAGGAAATATATTTGTACAAATATTTGTTTGGTTTGTTTTCATTTCGCCCTCATGTTTTCGTAACTTAGCTTGTTTTGCATGTTGAAATATTTTAATAATTTATGGGAATAAAGGATAAACTAAACAAGTTTTTTTCTAGAAAACGATATTTGGTTTTCATGATTAAATTGAAATGGATCTACTTCCACTCCATTCTTATTACATACACAGCTAGTATGTCGGCTAGAAAGAACATAGCAATTATTACGTAGGTAAAAGATCGTTTTCTCAACAGACAGAAACGAAATGAAAATACACTTTTTATTTCCTAAATGGAAGAAGGATAGGAAAAAGTAGATAAGATGGTTAAGATTTATAGAAAGTAGCGGTTGTCGATGAGCACTCAAACGTAGATCATCTGAAAAAGGCATAAACATCTGATACAGCCGTGTTGCATAAGACAACATATACCACCCAACTTGCATCAGGAATGAAAGTGCAACGATCCCTTCGCCTGACGCATATGTAACCTTCCGGCGAGATCTTCTAATATCGGGCAAGAAAGGGCTTAGTCAAGATTTCTCTTCTAAGGCATTTTGACTATTTACTATTTGAGAAGCGGGAATACGTGTGGAATAAATCGGCAGTCCAAAACAGGTGTTGCAATTTATCATGATCAACGGCGCAACAACCGGTATCAGGTCTAGGACCGCTTTAATAAGGAACTCCAGACATCCCGGTTTTGCGCCGAGGTCCAGCAATCCGATATCCCTAAAATCTGTCTGGCGTCCTGACCTACGCCATCGGTCCATCTTAGACAGGGTCTGCCTCGTCTTCTTTTTCTACCATAGATATTACCCTTTATAGACTTTCCAGGCTGGATCATCCTCATCCATACGGATTAAGTGACCCGACCACCGTAACTTATTGAGCCGGATTTTTTACACAGCCTGACGGTCATGTTATCGCTCATAGATTTCGTCGTTATGTATGCTACGGAATCGTCCATCCTCATGTAGGGGGCCAAAAATTCTTCTCTCGAATGCGGCCAAGAGTTCGCAATTTTTCTTGCTAAGAACCCAAGTCTCCAAGGAATACATGAGGACTGGCAAGATCATAGTCTTGTACAGTTAGAGCTTTGACCCTATGGTGAGACGTTTCTAGCGGAACAGTTTTTGTAAGCTGAAATAGGCTCTGTTGGCTGACCAGTGCGGTTTGATGCTGTTGGTTGGTTCGTCTTCGGTGCTGACGTTGCCACCATATATTTTGTCTTGCCTTCATTGATGTGCAGCCCAGGATCTCGCGCCGCCTGCTCGATCTGGATGAAGGCAGTTTGTACGTCTCGGGTGGTTCTTCCTATGATGTCGATATTGTTAGCATAGGCCAGTAGTTGGGTGGACTTAAAGAGGATCGTACCTCTTGCATTTACCTCAGCACAGGATCACTTTCTCTAGGGCCAAGTTAAAGAGGACGCATGATAGCGCATCCCCTTGTCGTAGACCGTTGTTGATGTCGAATGGTCTTGAGAGTGATCCTGCTGCTTTTATCTGGCCTCGCACATTGGTCAGGGTCAGCCTAGCCAGTCTTATTAATTTCGTCGGGATACCGAATTCTCTCATGGCCGTGTACAGTTTTACCCGGGCTATGCTATTATAGGCGGCTTTAAAGTCGATGAAGAGATTATGCAACTGATGTCCATATTCCAACAGTTTTACCAGCGCTTGCCGCAGAGAGAAAATCTTATCTGTTGCTAATTTGCCTGGAGTGAAACGTCTTTGGCATGGGCCAATGATGTTCTGGGCGTATGGGGCTATCCGGCTTAGCAAGATAGTTTAGAATATCTTATAAATGATACTCAGCAACGTGATACCTCTATAATTGCTGCACTGTGTGATATCTCTCTTTTTATGTATGAGACAGATAATGCCAGTCGTCAGGCATTGATTCGCTGTCCGGTGTTGTATTTAATTTCCCAAAATATTAGATTTTAAGGTATGAACTCAGTATTACATAGTACAATATAGATATTTCCTACTAGGTAAATATTTTCTGAAATTTTCACCACAATTAGAACTATGATTTTTGAGATGCGAACCATCGTGTAAATATTGCGTATACTTAGAATAGTCGCCCTCGATATACTAGCCCCCTGTGAATACTCCGACTGGCACAAATCTAGGGTATAATTTCAGGAGCGTAAGGAGAAAATACTGGCACGAGGTGAAAATATTCGAACCCCCTTATTATTTCTTTTTAAGATTTTGTGTAAAACAAAACCTTAAAATCGGTTTTCTGTCTTTCTGTCCATCCGTCTGCCAGTCTGTCAAACCTATTATTTTAGAACCCCATTAATATAAAATCATTTCTGACGATGCAACGGGGGGAATGGAAAATGGTCATTTTTTTCACGGATCTATTCTCAGAAACTATCCAACCTAAAAATCTGAAAAAACCGCGAGGCTATTACTATATGGTGCCTAGGCCTCAAAGTATCCTCAATAACTATTTAAATAAAGTTAATGATAGTATATTACCATATTTGTTATTTTTAGAATTGAGAGCTCCCTTTATATTTATCCTAAAATCACCATGTTTTGCAGTAATATAGGTCATGATACAACCCAGTTTGGTAGAAAACACACTGTTACTGACAAAGTTATAATAATTCAAATTTGTCTCTTTTATGTAAATTTATTGCATTCTAAGACTCTGAATGTGTCCGGGTGGCTCAAATATTAGAGGACAAGGCGGTCGTACGGAAGGTCGCGGTTCAAATCTCACTGGTGGAAGTGGAATTTGTATCGTGATTTGATGTCGGATACCAGTCGTCACAGCTGTGAGTACCTGAGTCAATGACGCCTTCAATTATTAGGTGAGGTGCTGACAGTTGTGCATCGAATCAAGAGGGATATTGGTATGAAAAATTTTGAACAATCTGTAAAGTTGAACGAAATAAACGATTTTTTAAAAAATCATTCCGGAAACTTCTGTGTTTTTTCTCCCTATTTTTTTTTTTTTAAACATAATTTTTATTGAATTTTAACATACAGAGCACTATTTTTCCTACCAAAAATTAATCTGTGATAAAATTGTGTTAACATCATTTCGTCCTAAGTACACAATTTGTAGTAGTTATAATAGCTTAAATGGAAATGCACTCATTAAAAAAAAAACCAACCACTTGAACCCAAAGACCTAAAAGAAGTAAAAACCTTTCATAACTGCTACTTAATGGACATAATTGATTTTCGTTAACTTTGATTCGTTTGAAGACACCATTACCATTTCAGTGTAATGGGTTATTAATTATTACGGGTTCCTAAGAGCGGTTGTAAAAGTTTAATTAGTAGAAAAAATTACCAATAAATTCGACTGCCATTGTAAGTGTTAACTTAAAACTAGCACAACACGAAAGCAATGTCAGCGAATGTATTTTTGCCCAAAAAGGGAATTTTAATTTTCGCAGTAGTCACCACTGGATTCAATCGTAGAACATACTATAAAACCGATGAAATTTGAAAGCTTGAGCAGGAATTATTTGAGACCAACGTACAAGGCCTTACATTTTCATAAACCGCTCTCTCGTTCCGCTTGATTCATTTGAAAAAACTTAACAGAAGGAGCAGAATATGACTTCCGCAGGGATGGGGTGCTTCCCCATAATTTAATTTCCGTTACATCCTTTTTTAACGAAAACTCCCTTACTGTTTAACAATGGAGGCTGGCTACATTGAACAAGGCAAACTGGGAGAGCGTGGCTAGGACATATGGCTTAAACCAGCAACTGATTACTTGGTACACTGACGGATCCCTCACAGCAGAGGGAGCAGGTGACGGTGTCATTGGTCCAAGGAAAATGTACTTGGAGCCCATGGGTAGGTACACTAGCATATTCAAGGCGGACATAGACGCCTTTAATCTCCAAAGGAGCTACAAGGGGCAGAACATACCACGACAGTACGCCAAAAAATCACCGACAGCCAAGCAGCGATAAATGCACTTGGGCCCAATCAGGTGAACTCTAAACGCGTATGGGAGTGCCTTAAGAAACTGAATACACTCGGCTCCTCCAACAAGGTCTGGATACTCTGGGTTCCAGGCCATGCTGGGTTGGAAGGCAACGAGGCAGCGGACGAACTAGCCAAAGAAGGAACAGAGGGGCCTTTACATGAGTCAGAACCCTTCTGTGGGATCGGAAACGGGTTCATGGTTATGACACTAAGAAATGAAGAGGAACGGTTGAGGGAACTATAATGGGCGGACCTACCAGGGATGGAGCAGTCCAGAGTGCTTATTGGGGATATGAACCCATGCGCACAAAGAATTGCTTAAAACTTACCAAAAAGAACTTCCGAATCTTAGTGGGAATTCTAACTGGTCACTGTCGGCGAAACTATCACCTAGGGAAGATAGGGATATCTGCGGACACTGCCTGCAGGTTTTATCCGGAGTGTGATGAAACCATTATACACATCCTGGGACAGTGTCCGGCACTTATGCAAAGTAAGTCAAGGCATCTGGGAGATCACTTAATACCAGATGCAAAGTTGAAAGATCTGGAAGTAAGGAATATACTGAAGTTCCTGACGGTTATAGGCTTGCTTGAGATACTATGATTAATAGGTACACTATAACCAGCAAAAGGGGCATAATAGCTCTTTAAGGACACGGTGCGACTTTCCCTTAACAGAATAATAATAATACATTAAACAGTTTCTATAAAAAAAAAATGAAAACACTTAGAATATAATCATCTTTTAATTTTTATTCATCAAGTATATTTTTCTTCATCGAAAATAAATTTATTTATTTTGTGAAATTTTTGTTTTTTTTTTATTTTTTTGGTTCACATTACCGAGCCTGTAACTACCACTAATTGTGAAAATGGGATGGAATGATCTTAGGAACGCTTTATTATGACGAAAGAGATATTCATTTTTTTTATAAAAAAGTTAGCACATTGTATATGGTATGAGGAAAATAGGATTAAAAAGCAAAATTTTAGGGGAGAAAAACATATTTTTTGCAACTATTACCCACGATTCAACGTTTATACCCCTGCTCTAGCTGACGAAGTTTCTGAGTTGATTTTACTGGTGTAAGGGCGACGAATTTTTTCTAGAAATTGAAATGCCTGGGGCAGCCAAATGATTAAGAAATAGAAAAATACTAAATATTTTTTACACTTTATCCAATAGTTATGAACACCCTGTATATATCTCACTGGAAATGATAAAATACAAGCGACGATTCTATTTTCAATGGGCTCTGAAAGGAAGAGGCTGAGGTCGAGTAAACATTATACAGCTGCAAATTGCCGTCACTCTACAATTTTATTCTTTTCTGTTAAAACACTCATATATTACACTCAATTCGATTGCTTTACAAATCTACAATCCTTCACTTATTTCTAAGATTAATTTATAAAATTATTCCTCATATTTTACTCATTTAGAAATAATTCCAACTGAAAGCATTGTAAATAGACTTGAGTTAAATGATTATCTTAACTACCCTTCTCAGAAAGAACTGTTTCAACCAAAATGCAAAGGGTGGAATAAAAGTGTGAATTGTTAATAAAATGGCTAATTATTATATTGAAAATGTTACTTGGTGCGCAGTATGTAGAAACTCTCGCAATATACACCAAGAAAACGACAATTAGAAACTACGCGTTTAACAGGAAGCGTGAAAATAAATGAATAAAGAAAAGACTGCATTTTATTGTTCTTTTCGAATTCTTTCCTTCATTCAAAATTTCTCCAGAAAAATAATTTGGATCATCTGTGCATGATTTCATCAAAGCCACAGATTTTGCTTAGACTACAAACAATATTATATATATTGTCATATTTTTTATGTTATTCCTATTTGACATGGATCAAGAGCCCACTCGTACTATACACTCAAACAATATCACGAAACTGTCTACACGAAGCATAATCTTGATTTTACGAGCCCTACAGATTTGATTATACTGAACAATTTGTATATTTAAATCAAGAAAAATATACACAGGATAGGTAAAAAAGTGAACTCCAGAAAGACACTGGGCTTGTGGCCCAATCAAATACGCAGATGGATTGCGAATTGAATCAGCCACTCTCTCTGCTCTAAATCTATTTTGTTGACTACGGCTCAACAAAATGAGATTTAGGGCAGAGAGGAACAGTTTCTCCTGTGGAGTCTGCTTGATTCGAATATACAAGATTGCAAAGAATTTGCGAACAGATCATTTTAGAAGCGCATGCTCATAAGTTTTGATTGGCTTCTTTTCCACTGGTACCATTTGCAATTTAACAGCCTAGCTAGACATCCATATGTAATATAGGAAAGGTATATTTTCTTTCCATTGAGACAATGATTTAAGATCAAAGGAACATACGTACTTCTAACGGAGCTCATTGTACCATGGTATTTTAATATGCCCCTGCCTCCTTGTTGGTTTGAAGATTATGGTGAATGGAATACATTTCTTCACTAAATTGATGATGTGATGTGATCAGAAGAACAAAACCGAGCATTTGATAAAAATTGTGCTTTTTTTAGCGTTTATGCCTTTAGAGAAAATATTGGGAGTTTTCTGTTGATTCAAAATGGCACCTCTTCACCCTTCTCAAAAATATTGCGTAATGCCTGAAATCCTGAGTTTGTTTTACACACCGTAACTTCGACGTTGAATTGAATCCCGTTTTTATGTAAAAAAAATTGTAACTTACGTTCAAAAATTGATATAAACTCTAATGGGAAGGTCAAAAGGGAACTCACCTTCTTTGTTAGTCGAGGAGCAAATACAAAATAGGTGAAACATTGAACCACGCGGCAGTTGTAAGAATGACCAGATACATTTTATTTCGGGTAAAAATATTATAACAAACTATTCTTCTCTTCTCAATGCATACACTTGATGTTCTAAACTGTATTCAATTTATCATTAAATTAAATTAGAGTAAACCTTGATTAAATTTTCTCATTTCCATCTTCATTACTCATCAACTTTCCGTCTCCCTAAACTGTAGTTTCTCATACATCACGCTTGAGTATGTATCTTAATAATCTGACCCACGTGATACAACTTCTTTACAAGTTGGCCGCAACATGATCGTGTGTTCGTATTGAGCTGTATAGCATCCTTTGATATCACAAAGTGGTGGATACGCTTCCACGACGCCTTTGTCACAAAGATCTTTCAGAGCCATTTGATATTTCGTCGCTCCCGCACGGTCGAGCCAACGCTTACAGAAAGCCAATGTTCCGAAATTCTTATTAATTGTATTCAGTAACGATTTCGAGGAAGCCAATCGAAGTGGCACGAATGGTGCGTCGAAGTTTTTCATGTAATGTGAACAATCCATATCGTCATGTACAAGACCTCGTCCGGTGGAACCGAACGTTTCAATGGCATAGAACTCGTTCTCCTCCATTCGAGTGCTTTCGCCGCCCTTAACGATTGGGACAGTCTTTCCTGAATGAATGCCTGAAACAAGTATGCACTATCAGTAACTGTGCAATAAACAAACTAATATTTTACAATATTTTAGCTACTTACGATAAGGACTTATCGAATGGCCGTTCAAATTTCGGATGCTCTTCACTTGGTATGTCTTACCATCCAGTTCAATTTCATAAGATTCCATTACCTCTTGAATAGCTGCTCCGACATCGCATAACCTTACGTCGATTCCGGCCTCCTTGATACCCGTGTTCGTAGCATCTTTCACCGCTTGCAGAAGTTTGTCGTATTTTGGGTTGAACGTCAATGTGAATGCACAATCAATGATTCGTCCCTTGATGTGAGTTCCAAAGTCAATTTTGCAGACGTCATCATAGCCTAAAACCGTTGTATCGCCAGCATTCGGAGTGTAATGCGCAGCACAATGATTCAACGAACACCCCGTTGGGAAAGCAAGACCTGCTTCTAAGCCATTCTCTCCAATCAATTTTCGGGCTGTTTTTTCCAGCTCTTCGCAAATTTCAATCATTGTCATTCCCGGCTTAATGTATTTCTGCATGTACTGTCGCGTCTGACGGTGAGCTTCTGCTGCATGGCGAAGTTCATTGTAAATATCACCGTGCATACGATCCAGAGCTCGTTTTTCTTCGCTCGTAAATCGATCTTTTGCAGTACGGTCGTCTACTGCTGGATGATTCATGATTTCACCTTCAGGGAAATTGCCTTCGGGAAATAGCTCCGCGATCGGGATTGACGGAGGATTGGTTTGACCATTCTCCGATTTTTTGCCCTTGTTCTTATTCCTATTCCTAGGCTTCTTTTTCTTTTTCTTGGCAGCATCGGTACCATCACCTGAGGCCGGTTGCTTGCTCTCATCGTTGCCATCTTCTTCGTTGGCATCATCATCATCGTCATTTTCCTCTTTTCCTTCTTCTGTCACACCATTGGTTTCTTCGTTTTGTTTTTGAGCTGCAGAAAGAAATGTTTTAATGAGAAATTTCGCTGTTATATATATAGTAATAACCGTTAGCGCAACAATCCATATTGAATCAGGGCCTTGAAGTGTGTTAGAGCACTTCATTCAAGACCGTAACGGGACACTACAGTACAGTGTAGGAGGCAACGTGGTCAGCATTGCGCTCGCCCGAGATTATTACCCTGATTTTGACTCAGGTACTCATTCACAGCTGAGTCGACTGGTATCGGAGATTCAGTCACGATGACAAATCTCTCTGCCACCAGTGAGACTTGAACCGGGATTGACCCGTCCGGACACATATATATGTTATACTTAGGGTAAAATATTGCTGCCTGACAGTTTACTAGTTTCAAAAGGCAGAATATTTTTGAACTGAACTTCAAAGTGAATCGATATTCAGTAATTCTAATAAATATCGGGTTTTACCACAAATCCATTATGGGATATTATCATTTAGGCAATTACATGGTAACGGAGCGATGGTTGAAGGGGTAGAGAGTTACTCCATACTCCATAAAGAAGCGAACAGGAGGCAAACATATTTAAAAAGCGCATCGTACACAGGCCTAGACAGGGTTGCCCTGAAAAAGTGAGCCGGACTGCGGTGTCGATGCCAAATGTTACGTTTCGAGTTAAGGTAAAATTTCGGAGGAATTTGAAGTTCAAAGCGGAGTCCATCTGAGTTGCATTTTGTTAACAATCTTACTTTTTCTTATTATCGGTGACGTTCTCCACGCTACCTTGACTGGAGGAGTGAAGTGCTTCAATGGACCATGATGTACTTCCTACATCTAGGAATCATCGCTGACGGTTCTTGACAATATGCGTCAGCTCTCCTTGCGACTTTCCGAGAAGCTAACGGTGCCGGTGAAAATGACAAGATACCAAACGACCCCAGAAGTTGTATACGTATCTGATATGATCGCATCATATTATATTCTCCTGAATGATTAAAGAAAGTTGAATTTCAAGTGCATAAACATGATAAGACAGCATATAAAAAATATTCTGTTTTTTCAAGTATGGGCATTTGTTCTGCAAAAGAGACACAAGTTATTTTACAATTGTTTCTCAAAATTTGAAAGTGATTTTGAACTAATTTTGTGTAATCAATTGATGTGAAGATCAAAGCATTAAGTTACCAAAAGAATTAAATATTATAAACAAATTATTGACAAAGGAAAGTCCATAGCGGGAAATACTCAGATTGTGGTGCGGTCTGTAACATTATTCGGGACCCTGGAAAGGGGTCCTCGACTCGAACGCAGAATTACTTGATTGGCGTCTAGCTGTTAAGTAACCGCCGACAAATTGCCTTCTAAGGAACACAAAATGGTCTTTGTTGAATGCAAATTGCGTTGGAAGAAAAAATGGGATGATGTAACAAATTCAATCTTGACGGATCCACCGGAACAAGAGGAACAAGAATGGCGAGTAAGAAACAACATGATGACGGAGATGTAATATTTTGAATTGCTACAAGATAAAAAACACAATCGAAAATTCCGTTTCTAATTGGAAAATAAGCACCAGAAAATATGTGGAAATGCTTCATTTGGAGTTTACCGAAATTTGGCCGAAATCGCGGATTAATCATTTATCTTTCAGCACCACTTTTATTGCCACTGCAGATTAAATTACACATACATAATGCTTAAATCTTATGTCAAAGGGCAAAAAGGCGATGGATTTAATCTGTGAGAGATTTAATTCAATTTAAACAAGTCGCGAAACCAGAAGCTGGGCATTTTAGGTTTTATACCTAAAAGCTTTTGTGTATTTCTTTATAAACAGTTGTCCCATTAGTACCTGGCACGTAATGTATATGCATATATTATGAGTGCTACGGACATTCAAACTCTTAGAATTTGGATTGAAACGGCAACTCTGACCTATTACAACTTTGTTAGTAATGTTCTATATCATAGTCTGTATTACTGCATTTGATGATATTAGGATAAACTTAAGAGGGGTTCTGCAGTCAATTACTAAAAATTATAGTGTTATTAACTTTATTTGAATAGATCAGTATAAAGGATATTTCAGAGCTCAGGCTCCATAAAGTGGCAGCTTCCTGATTATTTTCAGATTCTTCGGTTGGGTAAGTTCTGAGAATGGTCCGTGAAAGAAGTGATCGCTTTTAAGCCTCCAAACCTCCCCCCTTGTGTATCAAATTCCAGAACTGAAACCAGATACTATATTTGGTGAAAAAAAAATTTTACCCCCCACGTAGAACGATGTAACTCACCGTATGCGTAAGCGTTCACAATTTCCACCTTCTCACCAAGTCTGTAACGGTTTCCGAGAAAATGCGAATGGCAGCCACATGGACAGATAGTAAACAGTTTGTTTTGTGTTAAACAGAACATTAAAAAGGGAATCAGGGAAAAATATTTTACCGCAGATTTAGGAAATTGTAGGCATTCATTGTTTGTTTGCACTTAAAAAAAGACGGTCTTCAAACATTAAAACCATCAAGATTGTATTTTAAACGACAGTGAACGGAAAAAAATAGTAATGGTTCCGTGTACGATCTCTTAAATGAAAGTAATGAAAAATGCGAGCAATCGAACTCTGGCGATTTTCCAACTATCAGAAAGGAAAGAGTAAAGCAGATATGAGAAGCATAAAAATTAAAGGAGTTAGGAGAAGTATAGGTGATCTTGGTGTTGAGATAAATGCAGTTTCAAATTTTAGATTAGGCAGCGAAAGCGGAACTAGCACTGTTAATGCCATGAACGACATATAGTCCGGTGCCACCGTTGGAAGAAACTACGTTTCCTATATATACAAATCCATCGATTGATGCAGATTGAGGAGTGTGATAACCCTTTAGACTGAGAACCTTGGTTTGTTGGTGTTTGTCTTCAGCGCAACTTTACATGCCTCTCTTTCCAAATACAGAGCCATTTTACCAAGGCTCATGACACTGTCAAAGCAAACTGATATCATCAACGTTATCGAGACGTGTAAGGAAATATCTCATAGTCCATTGAGCCCCTCCAATTCCTCCGCATAAGACATCATGAAGATCTTCACCGAAAATAAAAAGAAATAATATCGATTATAAGATGCAACCCAGGCGGACTGCGATTTGGTTCTCAAATTCATCTGAAATTTTACCACGACGCAGCACATGGGATTTGGCGCCATCATATCCCGTTCTGATAACAGCTGTTAATTTCTTCGGGATGCCCCTATTCCGTAGAGCACGCCACATACAATCTCTGTACACGAGAAAGCTTATACTTTTCTCGAAATCTATGAAGAGCATGTGAAACGAAGATCTAAACTCTGCACACTGTTGATAATGTAGTAAGACCCACACCGGAAGCCAGTCTGCTCTGTGTCTATCGAGCTTTCGACCAACCGTTGCAACAGCAGGGAGCCTGCAGATTGTCCTACTATTGTCACACTCAAAACAGATGCACTTTAGAATCTTAATGGTCTTAAGTTCACCGAACTTCTATCAAAAAACGTTGACAAATATTTATTAATTTCAAGAATTCAAGATTCTTATGATGGACGATAGAAAGAAAGAGGACATTTATTTTTGCGGGAAACGTATACATATATATAATAACGAATACGCTTCGGCTTAACGCTCCGACGACTACCACTTTCACGCGGAATGGTGAACTCCGGTGCAGCCCAGGAGTGCGCAGTAGTTTTATCCTATGTCAAAATTTCTTCAGAATGTACGAAAACTAGTGCCAAACAAAATAAAATATCTGTCTCAGGCAAATGTCGGTACTAGACAAACATCTCCGCCTGGTTAAGACAAATATCTGTATTTGTCTCAGACAAATGCGTGTCTATCTCAAACGGCGTCTGAATTAAACAATTGTCTGCATATAACTATTGACACTCACCGAATACGCATATAGAGCTGGGCAGAAAACGGCAATACCTAGAATTACTTTATTCGTGCCAAAGGCGGAAAGCAAATATTCCATTGCAATTTTTTTTCATTCCTAACAACAAATGTATATTTTAAAATAGCAACGGTTATAAAAAGTGGAGAAAACGTTTTCTTGGGATTCAAGATATTTTCTTTAGAATCATTTTTTTGCTTGTATTTAGTACTTTGTAACAAAACCAATATTTATTAAAACTGACTCGACGCGATGAGGCAGAGTTGACCCAATCCTGATACATTGTAAACTTTGAAACTTCAACTTTGAGATCACTGCATAAATTCGGCTTCGGAGCTTTCGATAAAACTGTTCTATGGCGAACTCGAAAGCAAAATTCGAAGAGAAGAGCATCAAAACCGCTTTTTGTTTCTGTCCGTGTTCACGAAGGAAATGCCCTCTCCCCATTCCTGGCATATCACAACAAAGCTAATCTCGACCAATTTATCCAAACGTGGAATAATCACCTGATGCAGTATGTTCTACAATTAAATTTAAACGGGCGCCCAACCTCAATGAAGCACTATAATTTCCACTGAGAGCGGGCCGCCTAAATGAGCAGATGAAGCACTTCGGATAGATACTTTCGGCAATAGTATTGAACGCTGCGCACGGCGTGTTTACATTGGCAGAATTCATGTCCGAACAAATAAAGAAACAAATTCTAATTTCCTTTTACGATCATTGACCTCCGTATTCGTATTTCGGCAGCCATTTGCTGGCATCTTGGTGATCAAAGGATAGTATAGGTCCCAGGGCGAAATGTGGATTTTTACCCACGATGGAGTATAAAACCTGGGAAATGCCTGCTGAGCCAACACCAAACCCTATCTCCACTCTCTATGTGATGACCGCTGGGAGCCTTTACTTAACGAAAAGCTGCAGACGGAGTTGGATGAAGGCGAGTCTCCCGTGCCTAAAAACCAGACAAATTGTACCAACTGGTCCTGCAGGTTGGGGACTGGGTAGGGCTGACCTCGGAGTAGGTTTCTCAGTCAGCCAAAACATGAAACCTGCTGTTATCAGCTTTGAAAACATAAGCAAATGTCTATGCACTCTGCGCTTGCGAGGCAAATTCAGAAATATAAGCCTCATTAATGTCCACGCCCCTACAGAGGAGACTGAAGATCTTCACAATCACCTGAAGATCGTTATCATAAATACGGCCATAAACATACTTGGCCCCAGACCCAGCCCCAAAAAGAGTCGGAACGGCTGGTTCGACGATGAATGTGCTTTGTAATTTTTCTCGACAAAATTGCGATGTTACGTTCAGAATAGCTATTTGCCAGGTTTTTAGCCTGTTTACCGACACATATCTAGATAATAACGGTAAATTACTAGGAAGTGGGGAAGGAGATATCAAGGTGGAGAAAGAAACCCAAGTTGTGTCCCTTTTGAAAGATGGAAGGTTAAACTATACAGCGATGGCTGAAATCGCAAGAAAATTCAATATTGCTCGTGATAAAGCGGAGATTTTCCAGAGTAGTAAAAAAACTACAAGGGAAAGAGACCTCAGTTAACAGAAGTGATGCCGCGGCAGCGATTATAATGGCTCTGTTTGCATGTGGATTACAATTCAAGTTATTAAAAAAGAATAACTTGGATATTTTTTTTCGAATTTCTTAATTCTTAATTTTTCGGTAGATCATCTTTAGCGACGAATGTCGTCTTGAGGCCTTGACTGAGATAACAAATTATGTACGCATAAGGTGAATTCTTCTCTGATACTTAAAAGATTAAATATCCACCAACGGTAATGATTTGGAAATGCATCGCTGAAGAACGACTCGACCCAATTGAATTTATTGAAGTTACAACGCTATCTGGGCAAAAAAACACCTTTGTGTCACATATCTACAATCTATCACTTCAGAATTGCAGAATTTCATTCATGCAAGACGGCACAGCTTGAGAACTAGCATTATCTAAATTCACTGGATCTGGATCTATTGCCTTAGTTCGACAATTTTTTGGACTTAAACCCGATAAAGGATTGTTCCCCTTATCTGAAGCATGGAATATCAACCCAGAAACAATACGCTTACAAAATAAAAAGAAAACATTCAGGATAAAATGTACAATGACGTACGATTTAAAAAAACTGATTAGAAATTGCATTCGCAATATACCTGGGATGTAATCAAAAATGGGGGTGGGGTTACGAAGTAACACCTATATTACAGACTTATGGCACTCAAACAATAAAGTCATGCTTTATTAATCTGGTTTTTGTTGCTGGCCGAAGTTGAAACTTAGCAGATTATCTTAGCGTTCGTCTGTCCATTGAAACTGTAAACCCTTTGAACTAGTAAGCGCATTTAGGTCAAATGGTAGAAAAGTAAAGGTGAAGGAACACTTTTATCCGCTGCTGAACGGTCGATTTAACCAATGAATTAACACATAGAATATAGGAATTAACATAATAGTAGGTAATAAACAATAGAATTAGAAAGTGAACGCAATGTAAGATAAATGACAAGTAAAATACCATCTACAGTGAAGTAACAACATAACTAGCCTAAAATTATAATAAAATATTAAATAATAGTGTATCCCTAGTGTTTAGGCAACAAAATGCAATGATGCAAACGTGTCAACAATAATCCATCAAAGCAATATATTAACATTCTTAAATAGCAATAATTGAAATTAAATGTGTGCACCTTCAAAAGAACCAAATAGAGGACCGCAACTACACGCGAAATCGGACTACTGATGAGAGTTCGGTAAAATAAAAGAAACTTCAGAGACCAGATAGTAAACTACAAAGTTCTATTCAAGTTTCAGGAAATGTTTATGCAAGCAAGAATCGCTTTTCTTTGTGTCAACCAGAAAATTAGTAATCGCAAGCAATGTGCAATCGAACGGACAAGTTCAATCTATTGAAAAATCGTAGAGCAAATGATTTGTTTGATGGGTAATCAAAAGATATGATTTGCCCCATGACTTAGCTAATTGTAAAATTGGTAGTTGTGTCTGGGCCTCCCTCAGACTGAATAATGAGTGCTAAATTGACAGTCAAAGTAGCGCGCAATTGCGGAACATTTTGTCCACAGTTAATAACTGGAAAAGTACTTTGTTGACCTGCTAAGATATTTTAAGCACAATCGCAGCAATTCCAAGGAGTGGCGAAAGTCTTATCACCATTCATTGCAGAGGCAGATGAACAACTGCTTTGGAAGAAAGACACGGTAGTGCAGGGTGCAACGTTGGACACGCATGTGAGAAGACGTTGGATTCGAAATCTACAAAGAAAAACTTGGTACAAAACAGAATGCCGGCTGCAAATACGAAAATATTTGCTTAAAGCACGTGGCCCCTTCCATATCGCCAAAAACTTTGTTTGCTATAGCATTTCCAATCAGGGCAAGTTTTAACCTAAAACCTTGATCAAGGTGGTGGCTCTTCACCGCGTTTGGATATTGTCTGGACGAGTAGTTCTGCATTAACTTATCAAGTTTTATTAGTCAAAACCCTACCTTCCTTTTTCTTATTATTCTTCTTTTTCTTTTTCTTATTTCCCTCTCCGGACGTATTCACTTCACTTTTCTCATTGACTTCAAGCACTGCATCCTCCCGACCGGTAGACTCCGCGTTTTTCGGTTCCTCCGGCAATTTAGTTTCAACTGCTGCCATCGCACGATCTATTTAATAGTTCCTTGAATCGTTTTGGCAACAAATTACTAACGTAGTTTCAACGTAAAAACTTCTACGGCCGCGACAAACGATCTAAGCACGGCAACGATAGCAACCACGAGTGGATGGAAAATTTGCTGTCAAGTATAAATTTATGACAGATTTCACCTCGTCGTTGTTGGAATTTTATTGGAAGGTACAGGGCGCGACAAAGTTATTTTAGACAACGTTTCAATTCAGACTAGTTTTAACAAAATTTTTAGATAGATTTCGAAACTTATTTTGATTACACATAGTTACCAAAACGATAAAATTCTTAATTGAGTCTGCACGATTGCAGAGTCTTACAATAACATTTTCGTACCTGGCAATACTCATTGTTTGCTGTACATACTGTTCCTCGAGTCTCGAGACTGGAACGAAGCGCACCAAATGTCAAGAAGAGCGAATGGTCGCTGACATCGGCTTGTTATTTATTTGTTGTTCAGGAAGTGTTGCATATCACTTTTATATTTTTTTAAAATACGGCTACAGTATTTTTTGCAATGAATCAAAACAGCGATGCAATATCATCCCTGTTTTCTGAAGATAACTACATGCTCCCAGACGACGGATCAGGTGAGCGTCTACTAAAGGATCTTAACTCTTCTTTTGTATTCGAATTCCGCCGATTCCATACTTTACATTAAATTCTCGCAATATTTCCCCAGACGAAGAGAGCACCGACAGTCAGTCGAAAAGCACTCTACTTAGGGAGCAGGACCGTTTCCTACCCATCTGCAATATCGTCAAGATCATGAAGAAAGCTATTCCGGAGAACGGTAAAATAGCGAAGGATGCCCGCGAATGCATTCAGGAGTGCGTGTCGGAATTCATTTCGTTCATAACTTCGGAAGCAATCGACCGAAGCCACAGTGAGAACAGGAAAACAGTGAATGGTGATGATATTCTGCACGCTATGCAAACTCTAGGATTTGATAATTATGTGGCACCGCTGACGATGTATTTGCAGAAATATCGAGAGGTAAGACCCATTTAACCAGTCAAATTTTGGAGGCATGAAATGGATGCCTTAGTCGTAAATTGTTCGAGCATTTTGGACATGATTTGCCATACGTTTTCAATACACGAGTTGAATATAACGTTCAGGACAGTCCCCAGCTCCTTTGCATATAAAGAGAAAGGGTTGCCACAATCTATGTGACATCTGGCATCAAATTACCTTTCCAAATGCAATGCGAGATCTGGGCCAACGACACATGTCATCATCTAGAGCTTATTTCTAACAGGATTTTTAGTACGAGATCTTGATTTAGATAGAGAAACCTCAAGATAAT
This sequence comes from Hermetia illucens, assembly GCF_905115235.1. Taxonomy (NCBI): domain Eukaryota; kingdom Metazoa; phylum Arthropoda; class Insecta; order Diptera; family Stratiomyidae; genus Hermetia; species Hermetia illucens. The sequence goes on along the minus strand of NC_051851.1, from coordinate 116,800,883 downwards.
AAAATCTTGCGATCTAATAAAAAAGAGAAGAATGCTTATGAAAGAACTTACTGCTAGCCACGAAAGTGCTTGTTTGTTTGAATTTTGAAAGGAGACCAGCTCCGCTAGGTGAGCCGCGAGAATGGAGAGATGCTAGAATCAGTGACAATTAAGATGAGGCATCAAAGTGGGGTGTTGATGAGATGGTGATAAATGGAACTATGGCGGAGGCTCTAGCCGGTGAGTGGTATTTTATTTCCCACTTCCTGGTCGTTTTTCGGTGATGAGACTCCGCTCTATGTCACCTAAAAATATGTCCGATAGAATACAATACACCACGAATTGATCATCAATATGTGCAAAAGAAGCTTCGAGACTTGCTAATTTTTAAACAATTCATTTTAATTTAGCTTGTAAGACACCAGGTCCTAGGTACAGGCATTACTATACCTCTATTGGAATTTCTATGATATTTTTAATAAACGGTCTAATATAAATAAATGAAACGCTACTTGTCTGCACATCTGCATTGCACTAAGAATGACGAATAAACTGGAAACCACTCTACTCCACTCCACTCTTTTGTGAAAATTAATTGGAATTCAATCAAACATGGGCATTTTATTAGTCATATTTAGAACAACTTTGAGATTTGTTTGAAAATGTTAAGACAAAAATAACTAAATTACGAGGCATTAGTCCAACAAAGATCGTAACTAGAGTCCTCCAACTGCGGAATGTGTAGCGACTCCAAATTTGATCTGAAACCAAAAAGGTTTTAGCCAGTGTTGTGCAAAAGTTAGTTGCGATTAACGGCAAACGAATAATAATTGAAAATTCAATTGTTATTCGAAAATGTGTAACTAATGTTTTGATTTCCATTCGTTATTCGAATAATTTCAATTGATTGATGGTTGATGGTTAACTAACGAATTATTCAACGGTTTTGATTGATAATTAAAAGTTGAATATAACTGAAAAGTAAGCGCAATACATTTGAAGGGTTTTGTGATTTTCTTATGAATTGTGTAAAAGCATAGACGTCTTGGGTTTGGGAGGTGTGCTGAAATTTGAGTGACGTTTACCTGGGAATGTTGGAACAGTGTTGCCGACGTTATTCTATGGGTATTTTGTGTACAGAGCTACCGCATTTGCTCTTTTTAGATTTCTTTTATGTTAATGGGTGGGGATCGTTTTCGATAGAAGAGGTTAGGGCTGCCGTTCTCGATTTTAAAGGCATTGAATTTTTTGAAAAAAAAAACGTTGCCGTTTTAGGGTTTCTGGCGGAGCGAAATTCTGAAAAACGCTGTTGTACTTGTGAAATTTGAAGTTTTGGTGTTGTTTGTAGACTTGCAGTTGGTTATTAGCAAGTTATTCGAGTTCTCCCTCCCCTCCCCTCGAAAACCAACCAATAACCATGAAAAACACCCACAGAAGAGAAGTAATCTCCACGATCCCCCCCGATCAGTTAGTATAAAATCGTGTTGTTGATTACTTGTTAACAAATTCGTAGATCATCAATTTAGTTGGTTTCCAATAAAAGTTACTAACAGACAGGCAGTTTTAAAAAATGCTTTGTTTTTACAAAACCTTCATCTTCATCTCGTACACTTTTCTTACGCCCGATTCCTACAGACGGTTAATTGTCAATTGCAATTAACGATTAACAATTGGTTAGTCGCAATCATAAATGAGCAACTAATTTTTCCGATTTTTAATTGTTAGTAGTAAGTTTTGAATAACGAGTGAAAATTAAAAAAAAAAAGTTGTTCATTCGTGATTACGACTAATCAATTATTAGTCGATCATTGCAATTAAGAACTGAATCAATTATTAGTCGAATAATTAACTACCAAATTAGTTAACTACTGCGCAACACTGTTTTTTGCTTTACATTACTAAATTATTTTCTAAGAATACGAACTTCAATGCAGGTAAAACTAAAAATTTTTCAGCTGTTGGACAAAAATATTTCAATTTTCAACATATTTTTTTTGCTAATTATGCAAAAAAGTACCCTTAAGAATATGATATATGAAATATAATAGTTCATATTATTGGTAATTTTATAAAGGCTCATATCTGCAAATTTCATAATGATCGGTTCATTATTTTTTGCGTTACAAGTTTCTCCAAATGTGAAAAAAATCACTGAGAAAAACGTGTTTAGAATTTTTTTTTTAAAAGTAGCCATTCGGATATGAAGACATTTCTTGTTAATTATCATACAAACAAAATGCGGTTATAACAATTACTAACGGACTCGTAGAAGGGATTGGCACCAAACTATTATAAATACACCTTTTACATAGTGCTACAAGATTACTTAAGAACATAGAACGACTTCCTCCAGCTGATAATCGGTCGGTTCTACGCACGTAAAATTTAAAGGAATACGAGTTTCGCTTCGTCACTTGCAGTGTATTACCTGATAGCTAATTAATGCTCATGCATGTTCTCCCTTTAAAAGATAGTAATAAAATTATTGTGAAAATATCACAATTTTAGAAGCAACTCTGCTGACCATCCTACATAATCCTCGAAGCGTCTCTTCTGGCAGTCTCGATAACCTTGCAAATGCTTTAAGCTGAGATAAGGTGGAATCAGTCGTGCAGAGGCGGCAATGTCAGTTGATTGACAATATTTTTCATCATTTCATCTTTTATTGCGAAAGAAAGAGACAATAATCATGATCTTGAAACTCCCTTCCCTTTTCTCGGAAAAATGTTCGGCCCCAACAAGAGGATGGACTTCAGTCCCTGATGTGCTTCACGTGTCCATACCGTGACTTCCCTCCGGAACCTGAAACTCAAACAAGCATGGAACATCGCGCGTACTTATCGGAATGTAACAAGCGAGCTAAAGCTGGAAATTAAAACAAAAACATAGCGGCTCGACCGCGCTTGTGGGGCCGTAAATCATTGGACATGAATGCCGCGATGGGAAGGAAGCTCTCCAGCGGATCATATCTTCCATCGATGCTGGCCTTTGGAGGTCCCATCCTGCCTTGGCATCCTCAGGGCATAATATGAAGATTAGAGAAGAGGAGTGAAAGATAGATTCCTCTAATGAAAAAAAATGTTCCGAAGCGTATCTATAATCCAGGACTTCATAAAAAAAAATGAATGTAACACTAAAGAGAAAGTCAGGTCAAAGTGTGTACTAGCGGTTTTTAATTTAAATCATATATGTATGCTTTCGCGTACGGAGTAAAATGGAAATGCGTACATATATATGTATGCAATACTAGCTTAGATCAAATTATTTGTGTAAATGGCTCTTTAAAAAATAGGGTACAATAGAATTTTTAACTAGGTACACAGGGAATTATAATGCACTCATCATTCCTCATAGAGAAACACAAAACCCTTTAACCTGAAGGGTCTAGCTTGCGGATTCTCGATTTGTTTGTATTTAGCAGCGTTGGTTGGGATGAAAATTTGGCGCAGAGGTACTTACTGCATCGTCCTCAAGAAAAACAAACAAATTTTAGAATAGCACTGTGCATTCACCGGAGCTTTTCAAAATATTTCGGAAAGCTAACGGTGACCGACCGATGAAAAAGGGCCAAACTTTCATATGGTACAAAAGGTTTCAGGAAGGTTGGGATTCCGTCCGGTGCGGTTTAATATGTGCCTCAAGTTTTAGACAAAGACCAACGATTAAGTGTTCGAATGACTGAGAGGAGTGCAGGATCCCCAAAACAATCCTTCATCACAGTTTAACAGATGACCTTTAAATGTAGGAAGTCTGCGCGAAAACGATACTGAAGGTCCTGATGAGTGAGATGAAAGAGCAGCTTTTATTGAAGTGCCAGGAATTTCATGAAAGCTACGAAACAGATCGCGAATTAAGACGATATTCATTGGTCAGTACAGCTAGATCCCCCTGCAATATTTCTCTTTAACCAGAAACAGTCTTTAAGATGCATTTTGTAATATACAATATAACTAAATCTATGTGGAAACAAAGATTAATAATCGTTTTCAACATTTTAGAAAATTTTTATATCAACCTTGAAATATTTGAATGAATTTTATCGTTTTATGGGAAGCAAAAATGTAAAAGAATTTGTCAAATAGAATTAAGATTGAAAATTATTATTTTAAAGTTATATTTTTAGATAAGTGGTTACTGGGATTATAAATAGTGAATTGAAAGGAAGGTAGTGGAGGTTAAGTAAATTCCTTTCTTTCCTTTTATGCAATATATTTAATTGCACAAAAGGAAATAAATTCGCTTGTCACCGGACAAAGAGAAAGAGTTGATGCGGATGCCGTGAAGCCGCGGACAGAAGCCTTTAGGAGCAATGTCTACGCTAGAGAAAGAAGACATGAAAACCTTGCGTTAGATGTAGCGATAGCGTGGGCCTCATTCAAATGGTGGACCTCGGGGATAGACAAGGATGTTTGGTCCTAACTAAGGCAGGCCTAGACTATATACAGGTTGCAACGCTATTGATGATGATAAAGGAGATGGTTAATAAGTTCTCGGAAAAGGGACTACTCTTGAGCCATAGGTTATTGATCTGCTCAATTTTGGCGCAAATGTGAACTTGAAACATGCATATCTCTTTTGAATTCCAGCGTTGTTCTCAGGCAAGGTTGAGAAGGTAACGGAGCAACTTTAACCTGAGGTTCGAATAGTGATGCGCTGTCTCTCCACAGCTCATATATTAAAAAACTTCGTTTTGATGCGGATAGTGCATAGTGATTTGTGTAGGTGTATGACGACGATAAGGTTTGATTTGATGTTATTATCCATGATGAAAAGGACTGCAAATTCCCACATTTGAAAACCTTCAAATTATCAGTCCAACATTCTGAACTAACAACTGGGAGACCTGCTTAATATTGATTTAGACCTGTTTGATGAACAAATGGGAAGTAGATTTAGCATGGTGAAGTTATTCGAGTTACTGAGCGTTCAATAATAACCGTTGGCGCAATAGTCCACATTGGATCAGGGCCTTGAAGCATGTCAGAGCACTTCATTTAAAGCCGTAACGGAACATTACAATACACGCTCACGCATAAAACGAAATATATCCCTTTACGTCGAACTTAAAGGGGGGGGGGGGGGGGGGATACACAAACCGTTTCAGGTGCCCAGCTTCCTGTTTCTCGACATGTTATAAACATAACACGAGTATTTTTCAAACATTGCTCTTGTGCGATTATTTGGAGTGGTCGTGATGCGGAGGAACCTTAACCTGAGATGAAACTTTATATAATTCAATTCTCAATTTTTATGTGACTAATACAATTCGCTCTGTTACTGTTCATGCGTCGCTAAAGCAGCTAAAATGAATAAAAGAGAACGGTGATGTTTCGAGAATAATTTATTTGCTTCATCAGGACTGGATACCCATTTTGGGACAATTTAAAATATAAGATTATTCTTCAAAATCGTTATTGTCCCATTCTAATGTAACGGAATGATTTTTCAATTATCTCTTCTTAGCTGCTGAAGTACGGTCCGGTATTGGTTTTGTGATTCGATTAAACAGAAAAAAATCGTAGGGAGCCGAATTAAAGGAATTTGGTTTTCTCGGTGATAATAATGGATTATATGACGGTGCGTTATTAAAGTGCATTCACGAAATATTTACCAACTAAGTCTTTCGTTTTTAACGAAATGCTTTATTAAACATATCAAAATGCCCAAATAATACTCCTTGCTAACTATCTGATCTTCTGACAGCATAGTTGTAATCTATCAAAACTGTGAAAGTCGTTTTCTTTTTCGACTAAAAACCCAGTTCATTCGTAGCATGCCATTCACTCGCCTGAATAAAAACACGTCTCGGCTCCAGTAATGACTCGTTTGAAGAATGTTGGGTCAGATTCCGTCATAAAAATCATGTCCTGCAAAAATTTAATATAAATTCGTTGTTGTAAATTCAATTCCATTCTTAAGATTATAAAAAATTGAAAAATGGACACAAATGAAAATATTCAACACCTCTTGGCTCTCAGAAGTGTTTACCTAACCAAACATCATAAATTCCTTCCTACATTCTACGGGGATATATACCGAATATCTATTATTTTACTCCGTTCCTTGAAGAAAGTCGGTATTAAGAATGTTAAGGTTAATCTTTGTTGCATTCAAAATTGGTATTTATAATATCTTTTCATTGAAATACGAAGCCCTTTTTTGGTAATATCTACTACATCATTCGCTTTTACTAGAATTGATTCAATGTCTGTCCGTCCGCCTGTCTGTCATCATCATCAACGGCGCAACAACCGGTATCCGATCTAGGCCTGCCTTAATAAGCAACTTCAGACATCCCGGTTTTGCGCCGATATCCCTAAAAGCTGTCTGGCGTCCTGACCTACACCATCGCTCCATCTTAGGCAGGGTCTGCCTCGTCTTCTTTTTCTACCGTAGACATTGCCCTTATAGACTTTCCGGGCTGGATCATCCTCATCCATACGGATTAAGTGACCCGCCCACCGTAACCTATTGAGCCGGATTTTATCCACAACCTGACGGTCATGGTATCGCTCATAGATTTCGTCGTTATGTATGCTACGAAATCGTCCATCCTCATGTAGGGGGCTAAAAATTCTTCGGAGGATTCTTCTCTCGAACGCGGCCAAGAGTTCGCAATTCCCCCCAAAGTTAGTAGTAGTATATTACTATATTTTAGAAATTGAACTGAAAGCGCCATCCACGTACCTCCAAGCCGCAATACCAGTCCAGTCTCGACATGAAAGGCCTTGAGACGAGAATTTGAGATATTTTGATGTGTGGGCATTTAATAAAAATGTTTACCAGCGATAAAGATCCACATAAAATTTTCGGTCCCAGCCTAAGCAAACATGACATTTTCGTTCCCAGCCGAAACAAACATTTTGACCAAATCATCCCATTCAGTGTGGACTCTTCAGGCGTAACTGACAGGGCTAACTGAACATTGGCGGGCTTAAGTAATGGTAAGACCAGCGAATTTTCAAACGTTTAAACCTTCAAAAGAAACATGCCCAAAGCCAAAGAAGCAAAGGCGTATATGCAAGAACCAATTTAAAAGAGGTGTAGTATTATGCAATGAGTGAATCCCTCACCGGAAATTTTTAGTAAGAAAAGTATGAAAACTTCAAGGGACGTTTTGAGTCTAGTTTTTTTTTAATATCATATTTCCTCCGCGCTTGGAAAATGGCCGACACAAGTCAAAAAACTACTAATTTAAGCACATTTTTTACTTTTGGAAGCTTACAATATTAAACCTTTCTATTTTACAGTCAACGAAATCAGATCGAAATTTGGTATATCCGGATCCACTTTATTATGAGGATTCTTCAAATGAGTTTAGTAAAGGTAAGGAACAATTTGTTCAATGATGGTGAATAAATTGCCATCTTGATTTAATACAAATACTTGAAGTAAATTTGGTAAGAAACACGTTAATAATGGAAGCAAGATGTTTAGCCCGCAATCTTTCAGAGGTGATTTGAGATGAAATTCCTTTTTTTCTTTCAGATGCATCCATCATGCCTGGACCAACGTCGGACGACTCAATCCAATATTATCCACAAAATTTTAATTTGTAATGTTTACAAAAATAGTATAAAGAAATATAATAATTATTATTTTTCATATAATTTATTTATGAATAAACTTGAAATGGTCTTCTTAAAAATTCTTCTTTTTATGGCGAAGGGCATGTTAAGATTGCACTAGTTTTTCACATAAGAATTTTAAAACGCTACAAACTTCATCACCGTCGTTCGTTAAACAAGCCGCACATGATGCGATGTGATCCCTACCAATAAGCTACAATAATAACAAAAGAATAAAATCATCGTTTTTATTTTACTAAATGGTTATTTCCAGCAAATACGGATATTTTGGCGGCTATGTTGCCTCCCTCAGTACTTGTTTTTGAATGTTTGATTCAAACCCAAACACTGTGTGAAGTGAAGCGGGGTTTTGATTTTTTAGTCACATAGGGTGTCGTGTTTATGATGGTACAAATTTTCATGGTGGATAGTACTAATTTCTTGAGGAAAATTGATCCATGGAGTGGGCGCTCTATCTTTTTCCGTTACAGAGTTACAGCGTTTTTCGTGATTAGTGTCAAAAAGCTTGATCTACGCAAAAAAATCACAATTTTCCACCCCCTCAATCATTTAGGTTTGATACCATTTTCGGAAACTACATAAAATATCTTATAAATGGATATTTTTTCAATTGCAAAGGTGATCATCACTTCGAGGATGCAACTGTTTAAATTTTAAAGAAATTTCAAAATAGATTTTTCATCTAAATTTCAAATGACATGTAAAAATGATGGGCTTAGTTATGGACAATTTAAGAATATTACGTATTAAATGGGAGAAAACGTGGTCTTGGTATGGAGCAGTTTTAAATGCGAACAAATTAATTAATCAAGTTTTCTCCCATTTAATACGTAACATTCCTAAATTTTTCATAATTAAACCCAAGATTTTCTACATCTTTCATAAATGGAAAACCGTGTACACATAGCTTCACTAAAACGCTCTAAGCTAGTTTTTGTTTACAACAACTCAACTTCCTTGCATCCAACTATTCAAGTATGTTTCCGAATGCAATTCTCCCTGTTGGCAAGTAAACATTACAAAAACCTTATCCACTACCAGTCGCTAAAGATTAACGCTATTATTTATGCTTACCTTTTAATAAGGACTGAAATACAATGACTCATTCGAAAAAAATACAATGCAGAAAATACATAAATTGTGCTTACGACTAAGGCCCCTTTCCTATCATAAAATCTAGCAAAATAGCCCATCATCAGGGTATGCTCACCATATTTTACCGTCTTCTTATTTCAAGTTTAAGAATTCTCCCATGTCCTTGCTGAATTTCATCCTAACCTAGACATTTTTGTTTGCAAGATTTCTTCTTCCTCATTGGCATAATAAAACTAATCCGATTAAGTGTCCATCCGCTGATGGCGTTTCTGGTTTTGGACTTGGACGATTCAATCGGATCTGGGCATTTTTTAATCCAACAAATTTCTTAACGGAATGAAACAGTCTTTTAGTTCACCATTGAAAGCCGGGCGGAGATTCTCCAGATTAGGTATTCTCAATGACTTTTATTGCTTGTATATGGACAATCTCTAATAAATAAAGATGATTGCGGCAACTAGGTGTTACGATGAGAGTCCAGCATTGAATCACCTTGACACCAAACGGTCACCAAGTCTGTCAACCAACCATACTCCTCTAACAGGTTAGCCAGTCGTGAACACCGGCTGCGCGAGATAATATATGGAACCAGACGGCACGTACTGGAGCTAACCCGAATGCTAGCAGTTCAGCGAAATATGTGCCGGGGTTCTTGGTTCTCACATATTATCTCCCTGTTAGAACACGGGGATTTTGTTACGTGCCTTGAGTCAGACGTCAACAAAACTGAACCCATCCGGGGTAAACTATTCTCATAGAGATGTCAATTTTCAAGTCGTATTGATAACACTGAACACTTCAATCCCAAAGGAGCTACACTACCAAGCAGCCTAATAAGGGAGTGGATTAAATCACAAAAACCTAACACGCGTGGGTGGAGGTTGTGCAACTGCAACTTCTTTGGTATGGGTCGATGAAGTTTTGGGCTTATGGGGCTATCCGGCTTAGCAAGATAGCGGAAAAATATGTTATAACTGCTACACTGTATGATATCTCCCTCTTTTTATGTATGGGACAGATAATACCTCGCTGCCAGTCATCAGGTATTGATTTGCTGTCCGATACCTTAGGCATAAGTTGGTAAACCGCATGGTGTAGTTGGTCACCTCCATATTTAACCAATTCGGCTGTAATTCCATTGGATTCTGGTGACTTTCATAAGTCATCATTTCTTCAGCAAATGTAAAACTTCTGCGGCTGATGCGGTTGTTCCCTGTACTTCCCGAGTTCCCAGACCTATTGGTCTTTACAGTCGCTCCTCCACTCGACGGATTTCATGAGAGGTCATTGCGCGTATCTGCGTTCTTTAAGATTGCAGTATTACTCGGCATCTAGTAGGTTATTGTCGAATCAGTGCGACTGAGACCAAATAACTTTGCGGCCGTACCAATGATAATGTTTTTCAGGTGGTTGTGAATATCATTTGTCAATGTTTCATCTTTAGGATCTCTGTTAGCTGAGGTTATTGCGGTATCCATTTCCCCTTATAGGTGTTAAGAGGGGCTTTGTTGTGCATGGCTCCTGTGTTCATTCTTACCCGATTATCAGAGGCAATTCTTGTCCGGGGTACCATGTCAACGAGATAATGATTCGAGTCTATATGCACCCCCCTTATATATACCTCCTGATGTTCGTTAAGAGTGAGAGGTGGCGCCGTTCGATTAGTATGAGGTCCATTTGGTTGAATGTGCTCCCTCCTGCAGAGACCCACATTTGTCTGTGGTTCTCTTTCCGTACAAATCAAGTACTTCCGATGACCTTTCCGTGTAACACTGCATGATTTTCATATCATACCTGGTTCTGGTCCTTTCCACTGCCTCCCAGACTGTATCCTTCCTCGGCACTACAGTTTCCTCAGGAGAGGCGTGAAAGTGAATGAGACCTAATTTTCGAAATTTACGTTAAGTGTAGTGTACACATCCGTTCGCTTATGTTTTCAGAGCCGATAACAATATTTTGGCTGATTAACTGATCTGTTGAGTGATTCCTATAGTATATGGCGTAGTTGCGTTTCTCCAGGAAATCGGTCTCTGTCCAGCGCATCTTTTGTAATGCTATAACATCAAACTTTTATTGGGGCAGGTTGCTGGCTGCTTGACAGCTCCTGTTCTGTACAAGAAACACAAGTTCCACGATAAATGTGCTAATTTTTTATTCATTTTCGTTGCCAGGTCCGCCGTTGTAAAGTCAATCCAGACTGAAGCCCCTTTTGTGACGTCGTAACAATTATTATCCATGTAAATCCCTATCTAAAATTTTAGAGAAGAACGAAAGAGCAAAGAACCAAAAAGCACAAAAACCACATTCACTTTTGTATTTCAGAAAGGGCAGCTGGTTCTTTCAATACAGTATCTGCAAGCAGGGCTGTAGAAACGAAATCCGGACTCCGTGGGGAACCCTTTCCTCTTTATTTTCTTCAGGCCTATTTTAGCTAAAAATGTCATAAATATTCTATTTCTTCAAATTTGGAACAGTGGTTAATGAAAGTATTCCAGACTTCAACTACGAAATGAAAACATTTTTAGTTTTTCAACAGTTTTGTATGGTCACTCTCCATCTTATTCCCCAAGTTCGAAACCCGTAAGAGAAGAAAGAATTACTCCATGGTGCGGGCATCAAAGAATAAGTTTGTATATTTAAAAAAAACACAATATTTTTTTTAAAATAAATATTGTGTTTTTTGAGCGAGTTTTTTATATAGGCAGAAAATCTCATACTAATCAAAACCCAGTTCCAGTGACCCAAAATTATCCACGCCGTCAATATTTAATGTTTTATTTGAATATCTATAGCACTCAGAAATCAAGTCGGGAAAGCGGAAACTGGACGCTTCCTCATTTTCCACCAAGCAGGCATGCAAGCCAAAAAGTGCAGCCGTTTCTGGGAAAAGTGGGTGTAACAGATTGACAGGCAGCCCCGTAGCCGGTATCTGTTTTGAGGATAGTTTTACATGAGGAGGAAGGAGTGCGAAGTCTTGCAATTATTTGACGGAGCTATTCTCAGAAACTACTCAATCGAAAAATCTTAAAAAAAAATCGAAGCTTCCACTATAAGATGCCTAGGCCTCAAAATACCCTCCATACCGATATCTCCTCAAACAAAGTCAACAATAGTGTATTGTTATATTATATGTATTGTTATATTTTTTGAAAAATGAATGGAGTTCACTCTAGAATCATAAAATTTACTGCAAAGTGAATAGTCTGGCATAATAATTGCATTAATATTACGAGCTAGGTACAAATGGTACACAAATGATTCAAATCATCATCAACTTTCATGCGTCCTGCTTCTGCTTTGTTTTCCTAATAAGCAAAACATTTAATCATCACGTCATCTTAAATAGTGGCATATGATGATGGCACTACCGATACCGCCGTTATTATCTCAGTTGACCGCACGAATCATTTCTCGCCGCATACCACAAACGGTTCGACCCGATGCCGAGAAAGATGCATTCTTCTTCTTTTCTTCAGCCTTTGTCCCATTCACAAGCGGGGTCGGCTCGTCGTGATCGGTTTCTCCATTGGGCTCTATCGAATGCCTGATCTGGGTGCATTCTCGCGGTTTTCAAATGCCCATCTAGCGTATCAAGCCACCGTTGATTAGGCCTGCCTTTTGGTCGTTTACCATCGGCTTCGATGTTCGAACCAATCTTGGCAAGTGAATTCTCGTTAGCACGAATTGCGTGACCACACCATCGAAGACTCTTCTCTCGCAACTTTTCCACGATCGGTGCAACCCCATAACGATCGCGGATATCCTCATTTCGGATGTGATCTAAACGTGTGACGCCACTAGTCGAACGTAGCATCTTCGTCTCCATTACCGCAAGACGCCGTTCATTGTCTTTTATGGTCGGCCAACAATCAGAACCATAGAGAGCGACTGGACGGACGACATTGCGGTAAATTTTAGATTTGAGACGTTCGTTGATACGTCCATCACAAAGAACACCAGTTGTGGAACGCCACTTCATCCAGGTTGCGTTAATGTGTGAAGCAATTTCATAACGCAGTTCTCCATTGGGTGATAGCGTTGATCCGAGGTATTTAAATCGCTCAGTTCTGGGCAGATCACTGCCGCTGGCAGTGATTGTGCCTCTTTCATGGGGATCACTCGCCAAAAATTCAGTTTTGTTTAAATTCAATCTGAGACCGTGTTGCATGAGGCGATCATTCCATTTTTGGACAAGCTGCTCGAGATCAGATGCTAGGAAAACATCATCTGCATAAAGCAGTGTTTAGGGCGCTGGACGTTGGATATCCCGTTTGACAGTGTCCATAACAGGAACAAATAAGAGTGGTGAGAGGGCGCTTCCTTGATGAACACCAACAGAGATACGAAGCGGTTTTGATACACCCGCCATACTTCAAACTTTACTTTTCGGATCGTGGCAGAGCAATTGAACCCACCGCACGAGTTCTTCTGGCACTAAGTGTTGTCGTAAAGCATACCAGATAAGTTCGTGTTGTACACTGTCAAACGCTTTCTCGAGATCCAGAAAGGCAATTTAAAGAGGCCGATGCTGCTCACGGTATTTCTCCATGAGTAACCACGCAGCGTGTATTGTGTCAGTAGTTCCACAGTTCTTGACAAATCCGGCTTGATTGATGGTTATTTCAACGATTTCGCGAATACGGTTGTCAAGAATGCGTTCAAAAACCTTCATGGTATGGGAAAGTAACCGGATCGGACGATAATTTGAACATTCTGCTGGACTACCTTTCTTTTTCCATATTGGTGGTTTTTCGCCAGTCAGATGGTGTTCTACCTTCCTAAATAACCCAATTGAAGAATTCACTGAGCCACAGTGTTGGATCCCAGCTCTTCACTTTCCATAGCTCAGATGCGATGTCGTCAGCAGTTAGCTCCTGTTGCTTTCTACGATTTCATTCGTTTTATTTCTTCCTCGAGTCCAGTTGCGCCGACAGGTGGAATTATTCGAAATGTCGGCAGGGCTTGTGGAAGTGGAATATGAACCAATCCTTCCGTTTAAATCTGCTCGAAATATTCTCGCCATCTATTCGTCGCGTCTCGTCGGTCGGTAAGCAAAGTACCGTTCTTGTCATTAACGCAACAGAAGTGTTCGATATCCTGTGTGCGTTCATTACGGCTTTTAGCAAGTCGATACAGATCTCTCTCGGAATCCCGAGTGTCCAGTTTATCGTAAAGATTTTTGTAATGGTTCGCTCGGGTGACAGCGGTCGCTTTCCTTGCACGTTTTATCGTCGAGAAATTTGTGGTAGAGGCGTTTCTTTTCACGGACCTTCATTTCAACATCATCATTCCAAAGCGAAGTGCCTCGGTTGATGTACCGCTTACTCGGCTTGGTGACCCCGAGGGTTGGTGGATCGTGTATTTTATTTGGTTCCATAATTCTTCCACAGTTCAGAGGCGGGGAGTTTTACGGGTGGCGTCTGCGTACCGCACTGTCTTTGAACCGGCCGTGATGGTGATCGCGGGAGTGATCCCCGTTGTCCTTCTTGCTAAGGAGCGCCAGCCATATACAAGCGCAAGGGAGATGAGCTAAGGGAGGTGGTTGCTCGCGAAGAACGGCAACACACTCTAGACGAGTGGCAGCTCTCTTGGCAAAATGAAACTAGAGGCAGATGGACTGCGCGGCTCATCGGCAACTTAGGTGCGTGGCTGAATCGGAAGCATGGTGAGACTGACTATTTCCTTACCCAATTTTTAAGTGGGCATGGAAGTTTTCAGTTTTACCTGCCCAAGATTGGAAAGGCGCGTTCGCCGGATTGTGTGTTTTGCAATGGAGTTATGGACGACGCCCACCACATTTTTTTTGCTTGTGGAAGGTGGGATGGGGTTCGTCAGTAGCTCTATTTAAACATAGGGGATCTCTCTCCGGACAACATTGTCGAAGAGATGCTGAGGACTGCTGACAGGTGGAACCATGTTGCCCATTACGTTCGGGTCCTTCTCGTTGCTAAGAAGATAGAACTCGACCGGTGGAGGAGCCGGATGGCAGGGGGTTCCTTGAACTGACAGTTCCCTTCCTCTTCTCCCCTCCCGTTGGTGACAGTAATTCCCTGATTTGAGGGCTCCCCAAGGCGGGAGAGTTCGGGGGCTGGCCCGAAGTAATGTGACAAACGGTTCCAGGTCAGCTCGCTGACGATGGAGAGGGGTGGGGACGACGTACCGATTCGGGAGTCCAACACTGTGTGCGTAAATACATTCACCTACCCTACCCCAAAAAAAAAAAATGATTCTTCCACATTCGTTTCTTCTCACCAAATCGCCACCATTTAATGCGTCGCGGGCCAGTGCGTTCTTCACGCTGTTTTATCGGTGGCTTAATTCGCAGAACGACAATCAACGACCGATGTTGAGGGAACGACTTTGCAATCAATGACAGTGGTAAAATGTTGGCGTCTTATGAGGATATAGTCGATTTCCGTTTTACTGTTTCGACTATAAAATGTAGGAAGATGAGATAATCGTAAGATGAACCATATATTCATAAGTACAAGGTCGCCCTCATTGCGCGCTCCGAACCCCTTTCCCCACATGGCACTTGTTACCGTCTGCCTTTTCACCCACATGACCATTAAGATCGCCGGCAATGGTTATATAGTCGTCAGCAGGCACGTAACAAGTCTTTTCATCGAGAAGTTGCCAGAAGGCATCTTTCTCGGCATTAGGCCGACCTGTCTGTGGTGCTGCCTGCCGGCAGCTATATTGTCATTGCCATGTGGGCGAAAAGGCAAATAGCATTAATGTCATGGACGAAAGAGGTTTAAAACATGCAATCACGTTAGCAAACCTATTTATTAATACTATATAGTTTATTAATAATAATAATCGTTGGCGCAACAATCCATGTTGGATCAGGGCCTTGAAGTGTGTTAGAGCACTTCATTCAAGACCGTAACGGTACACTAGGAGGCAATGTGGTCAGCATTGCGCTCGTTTATTAAACGTTTGTCTTATTTCCCCTACTTTGCTGTGAGAGCAGTAAAACGACTATATTCTCGAAAACGTCGCCATTTTCTTACCAATCAAGCTGCCGATAAAACACGATGGTGCGAATTTCGTGAGAAAAAAGAAGTGGAATTGCGGAGTTGCTGCATATTACGAACGTCGTACAAACATGGAATCAAGTAAAAGCACAATCCGCAAAGCCACCTCTACGGGTCCACAAGCCTGATAAGGGGTTCATCGACCGGGATACTCGCTCTTTGGATGACGATATCGAATCGAAGGTCCGTAAGAGGAAACGCCTATACCATAAGTATCTTGTCAATAAGTCGAGAAAGCAATCAAAGGTACGCGCTGCGCGGTTACTCATGGAGAATTAGAGATACTCGACCACATTCATACACTCATCTGGTATGCTTTGCGGCAACACCTCGTGCAAGAGGGGTCAAATGGATCTACGTACAGTGGTTTGAATTCATCTACCGGAACCGAAGAGTAAAGTTGGAAGTGTGGCAGGTACATCAAAACCGCTGCGTAACTCTGTCTATGTTCATCAACAAAGCGCCACCTGGCCTCTCGCTACCCCACTTTGTTCTTGTTTTGTTTGCTGTCACGCCAGACTTCCAACATGCAGCACCCTACACACCGCTCTATGCAGATGACATTTTCCTAGCGCCTCACAACAAAGCTGATTTGGAGCAACTTGCCCAAAAGTGGAATGATCGTCTCATGCAACACGGTCTACTATACAACGGAATCTAAAGCAAAACAGGATTTTTAGCGATCGGCCCCAAGATAGCAGGCACTATTACTGTCAGTGATAGCGATCTGCCAAGAACTAAGCGATTTAAATATCGTGCATCAATGCTATCAGCCAATGGTGAACTGCGTTCAACTCGGATGAAGTGGTGTTTCACAATCCTTTTCTATAATCGATACATCAACGGACGTCTTAAACCTAAAATTTTTCGCAACATCGACCATCTTGTGGCCTCCTATCGTTAGCAACATTAATTGACTATCAAAGACAATGAACGGCGCCTTGCGATATTGATTAAAAAGAAGTTGCAACCAGTTGCGTAATGCGTTGTGATCACTCCGAAACGAGAACATTCTTGGTCGATATAGGATTATAACGATGGCGGAAAACTTCAGAGTGAGTAATTGGATGACTTGATCGCCGATGTCAAAGCGTGGAGTGCCTCTAAGAACGTCCACGAACAAAGAACTGTTCGTGGAATTAAATGTCTACAAAGCGGATAAGAAGCGATTACTAAAGAGGGAAAGTGCGGATGGGGTTATTACGTACGGAAAACAGACGAAATTCTCGAATCATATATCAGAGGTGGATAAAGGTCCTCAATATGTTTCACTACAATTTTAGATTTAAAATAATTTTATTAAAGCGAAATCGACTTATCAACGTACACAGCCCCGGAACTAGTTTATAAAACTCTTTCCATTTAACGATTTTTTAAGTATTTACAATAGTCTTTCCGATCGGAATTTATTTATGTGCATAATATACTAATCCAAGAGTCCAGTTTCTGATGGTACTTAATGCGGTCAGTAATCACTTTGTGAAGTAAAATACAATAAATAAAAGGTTACTAGTAAATTAAAAAAAAAATCGTTACATGCTAATCTGTTCTCGCCACTTTCTAATTTATTTCCTCCTGCCTCCACCACCAGCCAAGATCGATGCAATGCGGATGAAAATGTTCAATGTGTCCAGGTAGATAGAGATCGCTCTGGAATTTCAACATGGACATTTTATTCCTAGAAACATTACGAATGAAACAATAGAAACTTACGCATTAATCGGATCGTAAGGCCTAGCTGCATACAATGGATATGTTTCAGCTTTGCGAATTATTCGTTGTGTATCGTACAAAAGGAAGCCACTGAAGAGAAGGAGACCTCCGTACAAAGACATTGAGTAAAGACCTGTTGTACATTATTTAGTGTAAATAAGTGCAGTTTTTAGATACAATTAGGTTCCACGTATGCTTACCCGCGCCAAGAGCTGTGGTTGGGGGCAGAAACATTGAGCCAAGAGATGATGCGAACACGACTCCCAAACCGATTGCCAGTGGACCGCCCATGTAGAGGAATTTATCGCTTGGTGCACAAACAGCAACTGCCGACAGTCCTCCGACAACGCCAGCGGTGTAGCAAGCAGCTCGTGTGAGGATTGGTCCCCCAAGGAAGCACATTGGAGCAATTACAGCTCCTAGTATACCGCAATGTACAAGCCAAGCCAGTTGCTTAGTGCCAACCCCTTGTTCGTAGGGAATGCTACGAGTCACCATTCCACTCCCAATCATAGCAGCCATTGTTGCCATTATAGACTAAAGAAAACAACAAACAGTCAAATTGCAATTTATTGAATATTGTGAGAAGTCGCTCACCCAAAAACCATTCCTGGACACCAGACTCATCATACGCGGCGAGCGGAAAACTGCCACGGCACTTGCAGCTGAAATTAAAATTGATCCGCCGAAATAAGCGTAAGTACTACGAATTCTTTGCTTCACATGCTCCGGCCATAACCTGGGAAATGAATATTTGCGAAAGTTAGAATTGATCAAACGACTTGAAAATCAAATATCCTACATTGCATTATTCAGAGTGTTAGTCTGACTTCCAAGTCCGAGTCCATAGTAGCAAAGTGCGCCCAGTCCAAGCACTGAGCCGCCGGCAAGTGCTCCTTTCCCAATCGCAAATGCTGGAAGCAAAATAAATTAGTGATGCGTCAACTACCGCACTGCACTTTATTAGAATTTGCGTGATCCAAATAATGCATTGTGCATTGCAAATGAACAGCTTTGCCAAAAACAGCAACAATTTGCGGTGCGCTATTACGTATCTTGTCTTCTCTTTATAGTAAATAAAAAATATTTCTTGTTTATCGGTAATTACCATTTGGGCCTGCCGGTGCCAAAATCCTTTCCTTCAAGGTCGGTTTCTGCTTCAGTTGCGTTCGAATATAAGATCCGCGACTGTCTCTAGCAAATTGTCGTAGCAAAAGTGGCTGTTGACGAAAATTTACTTGAAAAGTGGTTTTGGCCAACGAAGTAGTCAAAACTGGCCGTCCTAATGCCACACGCAAAAGCATCTTCACTCAAATATTTACGTACGAAACAAATGAGCAACCTGGAAGTGCAATGAAAAATAGAAATTATGAAATTTCGAGAATAGGTCGAGGTACGAAATTTTCTAGAATCCCTAAACTTAGGATATGATTGCCAACAAGTCACCTTAATATTGGATCGAAAAGCCCGAATGGAAACACTTAATAACGCAAGCTGCAGCTACTCCAGATAAAAGTAACTGTAACGATCACTTCCAACTAATGCAATTTTGTGCTAAACTTGCAGAGCAAACCGCACGGCTAAAATGTATTTGACAGCTTTCAAATGATTTTATTTGTGAAATGTCAGTGGAATGTCGAAGACGGCGCAATAGCCCTAGGGTAGCGCCAGGCAAGAATGAAGTGGCGGGAACTTGAATTAGTACTCGCAATTACTACAAGAAATTTTCCTAAGACTCGCTTCCGTTTTCGTACAAAGCTTGCCGGACATTTTTTGATGTTTTTCACATAATCATACCTTTCACATCAGAATTTCTACTTTGCCACTACAATCTGAAATTCGGCATTTGTTATTTTTATTTCCCTCATGTTAATTTTATAAAACTTTTCAAGTGTACAGGGAATACTTGAAACGAACACATGTCAAGGAATGAGAAGATTCAAAAATGTAATGCACGGGTAAACATGAATATTGTCCAATAGAAATCTGAGAGACAATAATATGGCCGCCCGACGAATAGTGGTGAAGCATTGTACCATCCGGTATGTTATATACTTATAAATACCAACCGTCCAGTAAAACAAACTATATAATCATAATCGTTGGCGCCATCCATATTGGATCAGGGCCTTGAAAAGTGTTAGAGCACTTCATTCAAGACCGTAACGGTACACTTTAGGAGGCAATGCGGTCAGCATTAGGCTCGCCTGAGATTAATACCCTAATTTGACTCAGGTACTCATTCACAGTTGAGTCGACTGGGATCCGATGTCAACTCACGATACAAATCTCACTGTCACCAGTGAGTTTCGAACCGCGACCTTCCGTACAACGGCTTTGTGCTTTAACCACAAAAAAAACTATACCTATTGGAAATAATAGACACAATGATATAATTACAAGAAATAACTACGGTAGCAATTTACCCCTTGGGGGAATATAGTGCGTCAACCACACCTACGCGCCATCGATTGTGGTTATCGGAAATACGCTTTAGCTCCCCCAGAATTTTCCGATAATCCCATACTCGTCCTCTACTGTTTTGCGCCAAGTGCCCTTGGGGCAACTCATTCGTAGGCCATCTTGGGGGAGTGGGTTCCCATGCATGTGTGACCTTTCTACTGCCACCTCCGGTAAGGTTCCTCCTCTTCTGGATGACATAAAAATGCGGACGTGAACTATTGCTCCATGCAGAAGAGAAACTACTTTGGCCATCAGTGTAGTCAAACGGAATAAAGCCGCTGGGCTTGAAGGTCTCACTGCAGAGTTATTAGTCGCTGCCTCTGCTTCTACTGTAGATTTACTTCTTCCGCTGGTACGCAAATGCTGGGAATCAGAAACCTTTCTCAGAGAGTCGAAGAAGGAGATGACCTTTAAGATTGAGAATGAGAATAGACTTCCCGCTTTATTTTCTCTAATGTTGGAAAACATGTCTACAGTGCAATCTAACAAATATCTCAAAGACCGTCCTTGAAAAACAGCTGTTCTAAGGTTTTTTGTCTAACAAAACTTTATTAAAATCGATTCAATGTCTGTCTTCTGTCACACTCGGTTGAGCGGATTGTCATGAAATTGGTGAA
Source organism: Hermetia illucens (assembly GCF_905115235.1). Taxonomy (NCBI): domain Eukaryota; kingdom Metazoa; phylum Arthropoda; class Insecta; order Diptera; family Stratiomyidae; genus Hermetia; species Hermetia illucens. The sequence continues at coordinate 116,780,387 of NC_051851.1, read as the reverse complement.
AACATATGCTCCGTATGTCCCTTTACACAGCGAGTGGCGTCATTTGGTGTTGAGTTTGAAGGAGGCTCTTCATACATACGAAAGGAGGGTGTACATTTTTTTCACAGAATATGGTATGAAGGGACTCAATTAGTACTTTTCGTAACAGTAATGCATCTACGCGAAATCGAGACCTCAAAACACATTCCATTACAATACTTGCAGAAATGAAGTCAATAATAGTATATTATCATATTTTAGAAATTTCACCGAAAACCCCCCTTAAGTTCATCCTAGAAATACATTCAAGTATAATAATATAGAACATAATTCTAGAAAGTTTGAAAGCAATCTAACTATTATTAACAAACTTATAGAAAGCCAAACTTTCACGTAAGTTTATTGCTCTCTAAAGCGTCTATGACGTCATCGCCATATAAAGTGAATTTGTATGACAATTCAGTTTTCCTTTCTTAGCTTGTTAAAATTTTTTATGTGAAACAAAATCTCATTAAAATCGATTCAAAGTCAGTCTGTCCATCTGTATGTCAGCCAATCTGTCTGTATGTCACACTCGATTTACTCGGAAACAGAAGAAGAGGGGCTATCCGTACATGCGAAAGGAGGGTGCAACATTTTTCCACAGAATATGGTCATGGTGGGGTATCAAATAAGAGGACTCGATTAGCACTTTTTAAAACCGATCTTATTGCTTAGATTGGGAGAAACATAGTTGAGTGAGGGCTCAAAATGCGTGCCTCGAAAAGTCAAACAGGTCTCCTTCCCAGAAGCTATCCAGCCGAAAAATCTGAAGAAAATTCACAATGGTACCTCTAGGCCTCAAAATACATCCCATTTCGATAACTGTTTAAATAAAGTTAATAATATCATACAACCATGTTTTAGAAATTTACCCGAAAACCTCATTTAATTTCATTCTAGAAGTACAAGATTAAGGGATAATATAAGGCATAACACATCAATGAAGGCAAGACAAAATATATAGTGGTCTTCTATCTAGGGTCGAAAATCACAACCGATAAGAGCTACGATGATGAAATAGCCGCACGGTTGTTGGCTGCCCACAGAGTCTATTTCGGCTTACAAAAACTGTTCCACTCGAAACGTCTCAACATAGGGTCAGAGCTCTTACTGTACAAGACAATGATCTCGCCAGTCCTCATGTATTCCTCGGAAACTTGGGTTCTTAGCAAGAAGAATTGCGAACTCTTGGCCGCGTTCGAGAGAAGAATTCTCCGAAGAATTTTTGGCCCCCTACATGAGGATGGACGATTCCGTAGCCTATACAATGACGAAAACTATGAGCGATACCATGGCCGTCAGGTTGTGTAAAAAATCCGACTCAATAGGTTACGGTGGGCGGGTCACTTAATCCGTATGGATGAGGATAATCCCACCCGGAAATTCTATAAGGGCAATATCTATGGTAGAAAAAGAAGACGAGGCAGACCCTGCCTAAGATGGAGCGATGGCGTAGGCCAGGACGCCAGGCAGCTTTTAGGGATATCGAATTGGTGGACCTCGGCGCAAAACCGGGATGTCTGGAGTTCCTTATTAAGACAGGCCTAGACCGGATAGCGGTTGTTGCGCCGTTGATGATGATGATGATGATAACTTTAGTTTGAATTTGAATGAAATCCAGTTATTTTTAAAAAAGTTCTTGGCGTTGAAACTTTTCCATTTCATGAAAATTTATTGGTCTTTAAGAGGTGTATGACGTCACCATCATATAAAGTAAAGTTATATGAACGGCGAGGTCAACATTACAACTACATATCGTTTCTGAAAACGATATTTGTTTATTGGTTTATTATATTATCCCAGTAAAGTTTATGACACAAAGGATTCTTTTACATCCTCTAATCTAGAAAGCCTAGCCTCTAGGGTAGAAACATCACATTTGGGGTAGTGACGTAACTTGAGGTCATTATAAATGACCCATGTGTTCACGACGCCCGTCATTATCAAAAGATAAAAAAACTTCCTCCCACCACATAACCGATTTTCGATTTTGGTAAAGGCAGATATTTGTTTAGCCAAGTCGACGCCTCTCATTATCTCGCGATAAAATTTTATTCGGTTTGGACATGGAACTTGCATTTCTTCACCTGTTTTTAAGGTTTTGTGTAAAACAAAACCTTATTAAAATCAATTCATTGTCGGTCTGTCTGTCTGCATGTTACACACACTTTTCTCCAAAACGGCTAAATCGGTCGGAACTATGGGAACAATGAAATCCCACGCATTCAGGGAGTGCTGTTAATTTAGGTAGAGTTTAAAGGGGGCTCCCCATATATTTAAAGGGGGGATTCAAATAAATTTTTCACCGGATATAGTCGTGTAGGGTATCAAATGTCTCGATTAGTACTTTCCGCAACTGATATTAGTTTTGCCGTGAATTGCAAAGTGAGCGAGTGAGGAGTTAAAATGTAGGCACTCAAAGTGAGACAGGACTCATTTTCGGAAACTACCCAACCTAAAAATTTAAACAAAATCAAGGTGGTGAACTTAGATGAAATCTAGGCGTCAAAATATATATCCCATTCCGATATCTGCTCAAATAAGGTGAAAAAAGAACTAGGTTTTTTTCCTTATCCTGTAAATATTTTTATTTTTTCTGGCATACAATCGTATCGGCCTGCCTTAATAAACAACTCCAGGCATCCCGGTTTTGCGCCGAGGTCCACCAAATCGATATCCCTAAAAGCTGTCTGGTGTCCTGACCTACGTCATCGCTCCATCTCAGGCAGAATCTGCCTCGTCTTCTTTCCTACCATAGATATTGCCCTTATAGACTTTCCGGGCTGGATCATACTCATCCATACGGATTAAGTGGCCCGCCCACCGTAACCTATTGAGCCGGATTTTATACACAACCTGACGGTCATGGTATCGCTGACGTCATAATTAACGAGAATAATTGGCATTCGAATGAAATATTAAAATTCCATTCATGAAGAATCTACTTTTCTCCAGACCTTTTTAAGGATTTGTGTAAACACAAAACCTTATTAAAATCGGTTTACTGTCTGTCTGTCCGTCTGTTTGTCTGTCTGTCTGTCACAGGCATTTTTCTCGTAGACGGTTATAGCGATTGACATGAAATTTGGTAGAACTGTGAACACTCACACATACAGTGAGTGACATTCTTCTAAGTTGAATTTAAGGGGGGGGGGGGTCCCCATACCTGCAAAAGGGGGGTGTACATTTTTTTTTCATAGTCTTGTGGGGTATGAAATGAAAGGTCTCGGTTAGTACTTTTCGAAGCCGGTCTTAGTTTTGACTATAATGTAGAGCATGATCTTACCAAGTTTGGTGGAAATCGCACTGTTACTAACAAAGTTATAATACGTGAAAATTGTTGCTTCTTTGAAAATTGAAAACTATGAATGTCAATATCACCCGAAAGTGGATACCCTCACATAATATATGCATATATTACGTGCTACGTGCTAAGAAATACACAAAACCATTCGTGCCTGAAACGTCCAGCTTCCGGTTTCCCGACTTGTTTATATTTGCTGTAGGTTAAATTCTTCACATTTGCTAATAATATTAAACTCAGAGTTTGGAGCGTATTATCAATACAGGGCTCTTCATCAAATGATTTATTTAAATCGCTTTCTAAAAACTAAAGGGCAATGGAATTTTTGAATATGCGACACGGAGCTGCCATTCATTCGTCGCTCCTCACTTCTTCTTCTTTTTCTTCAGCCTTTGTCCCATTCACAAGCGGGGTCGGTTCGTCGTGATCGGTTTCACCATTTTATTTTATGAAACGCCTGATCTGGTTGTAATCGCGAGGCTTTTAAATCCCCATCCAGCGTATCAAGCCACGGTTGTTTCGACTGACTTTTTGGTTGCTTACCGTTGGCTTCGATGTTCAGACCAATATTGGCAAGTGAATTCTCGTTACGTGAATTTGGTGTGGAATGCCACTTCATCCAGGTCGCATTAATGCGTGAAGCAATTTCAAAACGCAGTTCTCCATTGACTGATAACATTGAGCCGAGATATTTAATTCGCTCAGTTGAGGCCAGATTATTGAAGCCGACCGCACTGAGCAATTTAAATATCTAGAGTCAATGCTGTCAGCCAATGGAGAACTGCGTTATGCTTCTCACATAGGGAAACACGAAACCTTTTATACCTGAAGCCTCAAGCTTCCTGCTTACCGTCTTGTTTATATTTTCGTGACAATTATCTAGTATTAAGACTTTTTTGGTGTCTTGCCATTTTGCGCATAGAAGTACAAATGATGTGCACTTAAACTGCATCCCCATACATGCAAAAGGGGGATGTTAATTTTTTTTTACCAAATATAGTCATGTGGGGTATCAAGTTAAAGGTCGGCTAGTTCTTTCTGCCATGAGGATGACATCCTATTCAGTATTCAATTTTCCTTGGATTCCTTGTTATGAAAGCGGTTATAATTCGTTTAGGTTTATGGGAAACAACGGTCGTGAGAAGCATGGAGCATTAAAGGGGGAATTGAGAGAACTGAATCCTGTTTTTGTGATTCCTTCTGATTCCCGGGTGCCAGTATAACTGTTTCGTTAAAGATATGAAGTTATCTTACAACATGGAAAAGATGGGATGATGGCAGAAGAGGACTCCGGAACGGACGAATCTGGGATATTTCCTTAGACGGCGTCGTTCAGTACAAAAGATCAAAAGATATTTTCGAGCTTGAAGAATTGTTTTGTAAAGAGAAAGTTCTTGTGTCCGGTAAATGTCTGTTCCTGTGTCAGATATTAGACAGACTAAAAATTAGTATTTTTCACTTTTTTTCTATTTTTTGACATATTTATATGATTTTTCGGTTTAAAACTAAATTTTTGGGGGTAAATCAGACTTTTCTCTGAAATTACGCCCTTCTTATTGATGGATATGATTTTCAAAATTTATTGCGAGGACAATAAAGAAGGTTGTCAATGGTTTGGCTTACTTTTAATTTAGGAGAGAACTACGTTTTATTTTTATTGATTTTTATATAAAAAATTCAGGTAATTACATTATTTTAATTCTAGCTTCGTTATTATTTATCCCCCTCCCCCCTTCCATCATACCTCATTTTAAAGGTCTTCCCAGGCATTTAAAAAGAGCATCAGATCAATTCCCACCAAAAGTTACTGTTTTTCTGTTATTTGACCTTGAAAGTATTAATTTTCTTTTAGATATTAGGAATTTACGGGTAGCGAACTATTACTCCGTCCATATTGCACCCACAAAAAATAAAAAGATTTGTTCTTTTTGTTATTTGATATGCTGTTTCTGCTTCGTACCATTTCTACATCAAATGCATGGTTTTCGAGTTCTTTGCATGCAACCGTTGAAAAATATGCATTCTTTCGATGAAAAAACGACATGTTTGAATATGAATAATTTGAAAACTACTACCTGCACGAAAAATTTTCACCAAACATTTTTGCTTAGAATTGGCCATTTAATCGATTTCTGTGTCTATTTCGAAAAAAAATCCGCCCCGGGTGTGCCATCGACACTATATAAATTTTGTTTCTAATGTCACCTTCTACTGCCACCTCAAGCTTCATATCAATCGGTTTTGACTGAAAAAATTTGAGGTCGCACCCGATTTTCAGCTTTAATGACTGGACTATGTGTGTGGTATTTAAGTAGATCCCCATAAAAGCAGAGCGGATTAGTTTCGCAGAAAGATTTCCAAGTCTAGCGGCTTTACTTGGTTTGAGCACGTTAATGTTAAAGATAATTTAGCTTCTGTTTGCATAGACGGGCAACTTCACCCGCACCTTTTTGCTGGCAGCCACTACGCATTAATATTATCGGGCGGGTTGATTTGAATTTACACTGCTGAATGACAGTCTGATCACAGAGATGATCTGCATTGAATGTGGGAGGCAGACAGTATGTCTCCCAGCGAGCAGACGCATTAGCGATATGCAAACAAAGATAAGCGGCTATTATGTTAGGTGATGCTCTTTTTCGAGGCTGACATCCGCACCGCTTTTGTAATGTATTAGATTAGTATTAGATATTTGCTGATCAACTGGACCCAACTGACTTTATGGTAGACCATAAGCTCAAAAAGTATACCGCCGATGAAGAGGTGGTGAAAGTTGCGAACTCCTCACCGTTCTTGTTACGGTCATCAGGACCATTCGACCCCATCATATGCCTGGATTTGCGTCTGCCATAACTATGCTTTGCAGAATGCAAGAGCGCAGTGCTGTAAGAAGGAGAGGAGTACTTTCCATAGTCCCACCATCCGTCTTCGCTTAGACCCAAAATGTCCAGCTTGTAACGACGAAATGCTCGCTCTCGTTAGAAAAAGCGAGCAATTTGGGGCCCTCTAGTTTTTATATACTTCGGTTTGTCGCATATAGTCTGCCCAGCTTCCTAGATTTTTATATAAATGTATAAAATATGATACATTTTGCACATTTCACCACGTTTCTCCCTTGGAACTTGATGTGCCAACAACTCTCCAAGTATTGAACCAAGCTCATATGCACAAATCAGAATCCAGGAGATGATTTCATAAATAACTTCAGTTTGTATATCATACCCGCTAGGAATATGAAACAACGAAAAATATAAATAGTTACCATTCACCCCCTGCGTAGTCCGCAATGCAATTGTCGCTCCTCCGTAAAGTGTGACCTATCTGCCTCTCCGGTCTTCCGATTACAGTGCGTGCATGGGTGGCAGTTCTTCGTTTGAGATAGTGTCAGGCCAGCGCACTCCGATGACATGACGCAAACAGATATTGACGAAAGTTTGGAGCTTTTGAGTAACAGTCGAGTTTCCTTGTGCTACTCCCATATATCAACGCAGAAAGAACACTAGCACAGAACATTCTGAACTTGATCTTGGTGTGAGATAACTGCATTTCCACATTTTACATAGAGTAGTGAAAGCGGGTCCAGTGTTGCTAATAATTCGAGCAACGTCCACAAGAGAAGGAACCTCACTGGATATGATACGACTAAGAACCCTAATGAAATATTTCTTCCACCTCTTCAGTTGTTCATCATGGTGGATCAGAAGTCGACCGTTACTTTCTTCACAGGACTAGCACCTTCCAATTCCCTGACCAGCATAATCGAAAATTCTCTATTGTCACGGCATACACTACCCTGAATTTCTCGGGTTTTCGCTAGGAATCGGAGTTTGAGCGTGCTACGTCCGCCATCAGCCAGAAGCGGTCAGTGGAGCCTTCAAAACCTTCTGTTCATTGATCCGTTTCCACGATTCCGCAATCAGCCAGATCCTATGACACCCCTTCGGGACGTGACCGAAGACCTGTGACCCGACACCCGAAAAAGAACACTTTTGATGACGGTCCAATGCTCGGTGATATTCTCAGGCGGGTTACTCAGTATATCTGCCGTTCGATCAGTAAGATAGCTTTCCCACAAGCCATATGACGTTGAAATTAGGAGGTCGCAGCTCTTCAACCCTGCAAGAAATAGCGGACACAATACGCGAACGAACGTAAGCGACCATCAGATGCAGATCCTTTTCGAGGCCGATGTCAGCACCTCTCTTGTTACGGATATCCAGAAGACAACTCCTAAATCTACTGCTGATTGCGAAGTGGTGAATCTGATTGCGAGTACGGCGCCACTCTTAGTTACGAACAAAATACAGTTACCACAAATACGAATGCAAGTATTTATATTTACAATGTATTTACACTATTTACATAACGCTACTGGATTTCATAAGGCATAACGCGACTACCTCCTGGCCTGTGGACCCTGAACCTGTACCCGATAATCGCTTCCCCTATACCCCTATAAAATCTAAAGGACAACAAATTTCGCTTTGAAATTTCGGTTACGAAGGTATGGCGAAAGTCAACCCCCACGTGTTCAGAATGCAACGTACGCGAGGACTCAGTCGAGTTTTATCAGATCTCTCTGTACGAACCCCAACAAAGTCCAGACAGTACAGTTTTCGGTGATGGAAGCAAAAGAATATTGAAATAATATTGCAAAGAGCAACTAATTATCGACGGAAGGATTTATGTGTGCCATTTAGGACGGCGTAGTCACCACCCGGGCTTATAAAAAGCTCCTAATGAAAGACCGGGTGGAGAACGACCAGTGCAGAATGCGTGGCCCGGCGTTAGAGACGTTGGACCATCTCATTTCTGGCAGGACAGTCATAGCACCGGTACAATACGCAAACAGGAATAATGATGTATGTAGGGTGATTCATGAAAACCTTGCATACAAGCATGGACTAATGACGGGAGCATGTCCGGTTTATCGGTATGAGCCACAGGCAGTACTTGATAGTTCTACTTACAGCATGTATTAGGAGGCACGCAGACTTAACGTCGGCAAAGCTCGCCCCACGTCGGCAAGGTTCGGTCTGATGACAGATTACAGCCGTTTGGAGTACATTCGAATGGGATTAATTAGCATGAATTCGTTTAGGAAAGTCTCGTAGGCACTAATTGAATTGCAAGTGCCGATTAGGAATGTCACTAGCATTATTCCCGAATCTTTCATTCAGATAACTAGAATTTGAGCTGGAGATAAGTGCACTCTTGGCGGCGTCAATTGTATGATTTAATTAACATAAAAAATGCATCAGGTCGATTTTCCGCAACGCAACGCAAGAGTTCGAATTTCCGAACTTTTCTGGGTGCCGCATTGCGCACCGCACTTATTGTGTATTGCTTCATACAAGTCCGTGTAATGAATGAACTTCATTTAACGGCTCTCTCACTGCGGAAGGACGCAGTCACTCCGCGTATTTTCGCGTATGTTTCACGTATGCACAAAATTTGTATTTAAACTGATGGAGGAAAATAAAGATTTCGGGAGAAAATTGCGGCAAGAGAGTCTCAACATTTATTGGTGACCCCGACTTGATACGGCGAAATGGATTTATGGACCCAGAAACAGGAAGCGATTGGGAAGCAGGTAGAGTCGCCCGTGTCCAACTACCGGAAAGGTGGAGCCTCGAGAAAAACATTGAACTATTTTGGAGAGCGACAATAAAAACTACTGGAGCTGTGGGAGTTGTTCGAGCAAGGCGACAGCCAAATACAAGAGTAGTTCGGGGATGATCAAACCCATTCATACTTTGCAAAGTGGTACTACCATTTCATGAGGGAGGCCTTTCAAAAATACTCGGCGGAGTTTGCGGAAAATATTCAAATGCTGCAGGCTCAGTCGAAACACAAGACGATGGAGCAGTAACCAGCGGTCATCTCTCGCGAGGCAGCTGGGCTGCAGAAACAGGTTAGACGATAACAGTCAGTCATAAAGTCATTAAAATGAGTGCTTCAAAATGCGCTTCAGGTGGAGCAATCCCGGCAATACTATAAGTTGCAGGGCACAACCATTCAGCGCTATTGGCATCATACCAAAAACATCTAGAAGGCATCAGAGGATCCAGCGGCAACAGGATACAATTTTGAGGCATATATTCAGCTAGAGCAGCAAGTCCAAAATACGCTCGTTATGATAGCAATATATTCATTATCCACACAGCGGCCTGCTGCTACCAGTAATATAAGGACCCATTTACCGAAAATTATTGTGCCCAAGCTCGAAGGAGGTTATTTATAAAGGCAGCAGTTGTTCGACCTGTTCACCCAGATGGTGGATAATCAGCCAGTTGCACCATGTGAAAAGATGTGGTACCTGAAAATGAATCTTGGAGGCAAAGCGGAACGTTTAATACGACATTTAGCTTTGTCCGATTTTAACTATGCAGCGGCTTGAAAATTATTGCAAGACCGATACACAATCCTCAACTTCTAGTGGCAGCGTTTCTCAACAAAATTCTGGGCCAACCATCGCAATCATCAGATACAACATCAGCCGCAACTCTAAAGTCATTGCATGACACCACACAAGAGCGTTTTCATGGGTGGAAAAATTTGGGAGTTGCGGTGGGCACCTGGCATCCACAACTCCTCCACATAGTATTCAGGAAATCGGGTAACCCTCACGTTGTACGAGAAGTCGTTGGCAAATCCTAAATAGTTGGAATCGCTGGTCGAGTTTCTGCAATTCCTAGAAACTCGTTTTCAGTCTCTGGAAGCGCTATGTGCCAGGAATACTAAGGCGGAGGACAGCAAAAAGAAACTACCAAGATCAACGATGTCGTCAGCGTAGGTAGCATAATGTGTAAAGAGGCGCATAAACTCTTTGCATGCAACGATTTTTTGCGCTTGTCACCCACGGATCGTTTTCATCATCTCTGGAAACACAAGCTCTGCATCAATTGTATGAAAGGTGGTCATTTTGCATCTTCTTGCTCTTGAAGAGGGTGCACGAAATGCTCCAAGAAACACAACACGCTGGTTCACTTTAAGCCCCGTGAAGAAACATCATCGGACGACCGAACACAGGATCTTGAGAAAATTAGCTCGAGAAGGCTACATTAGGGGCGGTTAGCAACGACAGCGATGCACTTGACTGTTACGTGTTTCTTTGTATAGCATTAGTTAACGTAAAGGGATCCGATGGAACTAAAGTCAGCTGACGGTCGAGTGATCTGGCTCACAAGTCAACATCGTATCAGAAAGACTTTTGCGGAAGTTAAATATGCCACTAACAACCAATTCTAAGCCAATGCACCTACAAGGAGTGGGACATTCGAAGCTGGAGGCGCATCGACGAGTGAGCGTTGAGGTTCAATCAGGAGTGACCAGGTATTCAACAAGAGTTGAAGCGATTGCTAATAAGAGCAGAATACTATCATGAGATTTTGTGCGTTGGACAAATCAAACTAGGGAAAAACTTGCCACTGCTGCAGAACACGTTACTTGAATGGATAGTAACGGGAAAGCTGACGCAAAGAGATGCATCTGTTACTACATGCGGCATCTGCATGATTGACGAACCTTTAGAGCGCAGTGTTGAGAGATTTTGGCAGATCGAGCAGCTACCAGAAACCTCCACGTCACAGGCGGCCGCGGAGCAACAATACGAAGAAATGTTCAATCAGAACACCCTCTTAAGCAATAACCAGTTCACGGTAAGCTTGCCATTCTCAGACAGTGCTGAGAAACTTGGATCTTCAGCGGGCATTGCCATGAGTAGATTCTATGCATCAGAATGCAAGCTTCGGGCTTGCGAAAACAATACACCAAATTCATGAAGGAGTATCTCAACCTTGGTCACATGAAGGAAGTCAACCTGGATCAGATACCTCACCCGCATTATTTCTTACCGCATCACTGCGTACTTAAGCCAGATAGTACCAGCACAAAATTAAGGATCGTATTCGACGTATCAGCAAAGACCTCTACGAACGTCTCCTTGAACGATATATTATGGGACTAACCGTACAAAACGAACTTTTCACAATTTTATTGCGATTTCGACTGCCGAAGTTTGCATTCAAGGTAGACACACAGATGATGTACCGCCAGATTCGACTACAAGAAGGAGAAAGACGCTTCCATCTAATTTGGTGGAGAGAAGATTCAAGCCTACCGTTAAGATGCTACGAGTTTTGTACGGTAACCTATGGATGGCTTGATGAGTGGTGCCAACAATCATACAATTGCAAAGGAAATTCAAAGGCAATTAGTGACTGTTCTGAAAAAGGAGGTTTTAAACTTCGAAAATGGAGTTCCAACCATAACAATCTTCTGCAAGAGATCCCATCCGAAGATGGAGGTGCGTCTTAATGATGACAACAATGAAACTTCAATAAAGACACTAGGTTTGATCTGACTGCCGAAGTATTCCAGATTAAGGTGAATCCCTTTTCGAAGGGATTTCTGAAGGCCGAGCAACTAAAAGGACAATCGTCTCGGAAATAGCACAGATATTCGCTCTTGTTCTGACGTCACCCCACTTAGAAGATTGAAAGATCGATCTTTCAAGTTAAGTAGAATCAGTCCACATTATGCCTTACGAACAGCCGCATGCAAGAAACTCACCTGCCCTTTGCTGTAAAAATAAACGCGCAGGGTTTCCGCTTGGCAATGATGTTATGTGGCAACGTCAACCACGCCCCTAGCTCCGATATCACGAGCAGCTTCATCCGCTCCACGGCAGAGTTTGGATGATGCATTCGGAATTTGGATATACTAGTCGACGCTGGACATTTTCCAGATTAATTTTCGTCCACGCCAATATTCCGAATGCATAATCCAGTAAAGGGATAGCAAATGTATTCGTTTATGCGCTTATTTTATTCTTCCCTGAGAGATGCGATGCATATGTAGAACATCCTTCAGATCACCAGCTGAAGCATGGAATTTTTGCAAAATTTCTGGGTATTTGTTGAAGTCTGTCTCGGTCATAGCCTGAATGTGAAGGTCGGCCGGCTTGGATTCAACACTTCATCATCATCATCATCATCAACGGCGCAACAACCGGTATCCGGTCTAGGCCTGCCTTAATAAGGAACTCCAGACATCCCGGTTTTGCGCCGAGGTCCACCAATTCGATATCCCTAAAAGCTGTCTGGCGTCCTGGCCCACGCCATCGCTCCATCTTAGGCAGGGTCTGCCTCGTCTTCTTTTCCTACCATAGATATTGCCCTTATAGACTTTCCGGGTAGGATCATCTTCATCCATACGGATTAAGTGACCCGCCCACCGTAACCTATTGAGCCGGATTTTATCCACAACCGGACGGTCATGGTATCGCTCATAGATTTCGTCATTGTGTAGGCTACGGAATCGTCCATCCTCATGTAGGGGGCCAAAAATTCTTCGGAGGATTCTTCTCTCGAACGCGGCCAAGAGTTCGCAATTTTTCTTGCTAAGAACCCAAGTTTCCGAGGAATACATGAGGACTGGCAAGATCATAGTCTTGTACAGTAAGAGCTTTGACCCTATGGTGAGACGTTTCGAGCGGAACAGTCTTTGTAAGCTGAAGTAGGCTCTGTTGGCTGACAACAACCGTGCGCGGATTTCATCATCGTAGTTGTTATCGGTTGTGATTTTCGACCCTAGATAGGAGAAATTGTCAACGGTCTTAAAGTTGTATTCCCCTATCCTTATTCTTGTTCGTGTTTGTGTTTGACCAGTGCGGTTTGATGTTGTTGGTTGATTCGTCTTCGGTGCTGACGTTGCCACCATGTATTTTGTCTTGCCTTCATTGATGTGCAGCCCAAGATCTCGCGCCGCCTGCTCGATCTGGATGAAGGCAGTTTGAACGTCTCGGGTGGTTCTTCCCATGATGTCGATATCGTCAGCATAGGCCAGTAGTTGGGTGGACTTGAAGAGGATCGTACCTCTTGCATTCACCTCGGCATCACGGATCACCTTCTCGAGGGCCAGGTTAAAGAGGACGCATGATAGCGCATCCCCTTGTCGTAGACCGTTGTTGATGTCGAATGGTCTTGAGAGTGATCCTGCTGCTTTTATCTGGCCTCGCACATTGGTCAGGGTCAGCCTAGTCAGTCTTATTAATTTCGTCGGGATACCGAATTCCCTCATGGCCGTGTACAGTTTTACCCTGGCTATGCTATCATAGGCGGCTTTAAAGTCGATGAACAGATGGTGCAACTGTTGTCCATATTCCAACAGTTTTTCCATCGCCTGCCGCAGAGAGAAAATCTGATCTGTTGCTGATTTGCCTGGAGTGAAGCCTCTTTGGTATGGGCCAATGATGTTCTGGGCGTATGGGGCTATCCGGCCTAGCAAGATAGTGGAGAATATCTTATAGATGGTACTCAGCAACGTGATACCTCTATAATTGCTGCACTGTGTGATATCTCCCTTTTTATGTATGAGACAGATTATGCCTCGCTGCCAATCGTCAGGCATTGATTCGCTGTCCCATACCTTGAGCACAAGTTGATGAACCACTTGGTGTAACTGGTCGCCTCCATATTTAACCAATTCGGCTGTAATTCCATCGGCACCTGGCGACTTATGATTTTTTAGCCGATGAATTGCACGGACTGTTTCTCCTAAACTTGGTGGTGGCAGTATTTGTCCGTCGTCTTCAGTTGGCGGGACCTCCAACTCGCCGATGTTCTGGTTGTTCAGTAGCTCATCAAAGTACTCAACCCATCGCTCTAATATGCCCATTCTGTCGGAAATCAGATTTCCCTCTTTGTCTCGGCAGGATGAGCATCGAGGTGTATAAGGCTTCATCCTGCTGACTTGTTGGTAAAACTTCCGCGCCTGGTGCGGTTGCTCCCTGTACTTTTCTAGTTCACAGATTTGTTGGTTCTCCCAGGCTTCCTTTTTCCGTCTGTGAAGTCGCTTCTCCGCTCGACGGAGTTCGTGATAAGTCTCTGCGCGTGCCCGCGTTCTTTGAGAATGCAACATTACTCGGTATGCGGCTAAACATGTCTACTATTCGTAACAGATTTCTAAGGGGGTCGTCAGTACCAGCATACAACTTGATGTCATCTAATTACATCAAGTGTTTCAGCTCGCACATAGCATGTACTTTATTGCAAAACCATGCCCTCTAGCATCATTCAGTAGCCATGGAAGGGGTTCAGTGCCTTGCAAGACCAACTGGGACTCAAAGAATCCCTGTGAAAGATGCTCTCCGTATATGGATAGGCTCTGAGGTGTTGGTACCCTCAGATGAGCGCACTGATAAGGTGACATGCTACCTTTCCATGACTGTCGCCAAAAACTTAATTAGTTTGGGATCAATGCGATACAGACGTAGGACATCGACTAGCCAAGTATGCGGTACGTTGTCGAAAACCTTGGCATAATTGATATAGCAACTAAAGAGGTTTCTTAGGCCTCTAGTTGTTTGTCCTACAACTATCGAGTTTTTAATGAGTTGCTCTTTGCAATTCCTTAATCTGGCTCGGCAGCTCTTTTGCTCGGACAGAATGTTGTTGACTCCGAGGTGCGCATTGACCCCTCCACTAAAAATGGACGTTATGAATTCGTAGAGGGTTGGTAAGCAAGTAATCAGTCTTGTGCCCGCGGAGTTCTGTACTGTATCGTTTTTGAGGATAAGGTAGGTAATTCCTCCGACCGACTAATGACGAAACCGAGTGCATATGACAGAACGCTTCTGCTTTAGTGTGTCCAGAATTTCAACTATAGTTTCTGTATTTTTCACCCGTCTACTGGCATTGCCAGTGCTGATTTGAATCAGTTTAGTAATGTCCTGCTTAGTCGATTACGCGAACGTTCCAGGCGAATTTTTCATGGTGGATCTCTTCGGTCACTCAAACTAATAACGCGAAAGCGAATCTTCTGACCGTGCAATCTGACAGCCGAAACTGCACCAGAGTACACAACTGATTTTGGCTGCAGCAGCGATATATCAGCACACAGCCGAGATGTAATATCACCATTGATCTGAGATAGAATTCTCGGAGTTGCAGGAGGTGCATAGAGTCTGAGAGTGCATGATCTATGCAAAGAATCCATTTCCGAGAATTCTATATTCGCTCTTAGGAATTCGTCCCGAACCTTAGAGGAGACTTCTGCTGGACGTTAAAGAGTGAGTTATTATTCGTTTTATTAAGCGGTACTGGCCTGCGACTCGTTGCACAGTCACGTGGTCCATTTCATCAGTTCACTTCATCCGCTGCCTACCCGAACCGGGTTTTCTGGTAAATTTCCAAAACATGGTAATATACTATTATTAACTTTACTTGTGCAGATGTTGGAATGGGATGTATTTTGAGGCCTAGATTCCATATAGATGCATCACTGTGATTTTTTTCAGATTTTTCGGTTAAACAGGTTCTGAGAACGAGACCTGTTCCACTTTTAGGGCACACATTTTGAGCCCTATTCCTATGTTTCACCCAATATCAGAAATAAGACCAGTTTCGGAATGTAATAATTGAGACCTTTCATTTGATACCCCACGTGATTATATCCTGTGAAGAAAAAATTTACACCGCCTTTTCGCATGTATGGGGAGGCCCTTTCAAATTTTACACAAAATGGCGCCATTGTAACATGTAAAGAGGCACATAGACCATATGTTCTCACCAAATTTCATGACAATCGGTTCAGCGGTTTCCGAGAAAATCGGGTGTGATGGCCAGGTAGACATTCAATAGATTTTAATAAGGTTTCGTTTCACACAAAACCTTATAAAACGACCCTATGTATAGTAATTCTTCTAGTTTGCGAAGCGTAGAAAGGTATTCTGAATAAGTCATGAAATTTTCAAAGAATTTCGTCCCAAGCGTACATACAAATCGGAATGTGATTATCAGCCTGCCCATTAATCTGCTATACCTAGTGCATAAACCTTCGGTTTCTTGAAAAAAACATATATTGGGTTGGGGAAAAAGAAATGTCGTATTTTGTCAATAGATGGCGACAAGTAAACATATCTTATGTTATACTTATCACATCGGGTCATACTATACGGTGATTTGAAAACAACAATCTGTGCTACAAGTGCCTCTTTGACAGTGTTGTGATCATACGTTTCAGTCTCAAGTTATAGCGCGTCAAAGATGGAGTCCACCAAGCAAGAAATTCGTTATATTTTACGTTTTTACTACCTGAGAGGTAAAAATGCAACGAAGGTGGTCGTTGTTTATGGGCCCGATACTGTAACGATTCGCACAGCGCACAGCGTTGGTTCGATTGATTTCGTTCTGGTGTAGTCGATGTCGAAAATACACCCCATACTGGTAGGCCAATCGTCGTAGAAACCGACAAAATCGTCGAAATTATCCAAGTAGACCGGCATGTGACCATTAGTTCGATTGGCCAGGAACTGGGTAAGGACCATAAAACCGTTTGGAACCATTTGCAGAAAATTGGATTTCAAAAAAAGCTGGATGTTTGGGTGCCACACGAGTTGACGGAAAACAATCTCTTGGACCGAATCAACCCTGCGATGCACTGCTGAAACGGAACGAATTCGACCCATTTTTGAAGCGGATGGTGGTGATGAAAAGTGGATGACGTACGAAAATCTCAAGCGAAAAAAATCGTGGTCGAAGCGTGGCGAACCGGCCCAAACCATCGTCAAGACCGGATTGACGGCCAGGAAGGTTTTGCTGTGTGTTTGGTAGGATTGGAAGGGAGTCATCCACTATGAGTTGCTCAACTATGGCCAGACCCTCAATTCGGTCCTCTACTGTGAGCAACTCTACCGTTTGAAGCAGGCGATTGACCAGAAGCGGCCAGGATTGGTCAATAGGAATGGTGTTCTGTTCCACCAGGACAACGCTCGGCCTTACACATTTTTGATGACCCGGCAGAAGCTACGGGAGCTCGGATGGGATGTCCTGTCGCACCCAACGTATAGTCTGGACCTGGCACCAAGTGATTACTATCTCTTCCGGTCCATGCAAAACGCTCTTGGTGCTGCTAAGTTGGCCTCAAAAGAGGCTTGCGAAAACTGGCTGTCTGGGTTTTTTTGCAAATAAGGAGGGGGGTTTTATAAGAGGGGGATAATGGAGTTGCCTTCTAAATGGCAACAAGTTTGCGAACAAAACGGCGCATATTTGACTTCAGATAATCCTAAGTATGTTAAATAAAGCATTAAAATTCGATCACAAATACGACATTACTTTTCCCCCAACCAAATATAGAGCCTTGGCTTTAATTCTCGCTCTTTTAGTGAAATCATTCGATCGTTGTTCGAACCGGTCAATTCGTGCTTCATGACCTGCGATCGACATAAACTACATACCGCACTTTCCCTGTTTAATTCTAATTTCTGAGCAACTCGTAATATCCAAAAATCACTTTGCCCATTTGAGCAATATTTATTCTATAGATCTACATAGATATTTAATTGATGCAAAAAGTTGATTCTACAGATGTCAGATCCGGGTTGTCACGGGTTGATTCCCTTAGCACTACAACAACCCTTTCAGACCAATTCAAATCGTACCGTATATGCGGGATTTCTCAGACACAAACCGACGGTGTTGGTGCCATCTCCCGATGATTTCCAAGCTCCGATCCTTAAGTAACAAAGTCTGAAACCACAATTAACTTATTTTAATCCGTGTAGATGGCGCAGAGTTGCCAGTTGGAATTATTTATTTGTTGACGATTTCCCCCATCTATATGCATTAGAAGATGCGGATCCGAGTCCTTGTCCCTGCTATTAAACACTGAACTGGTGGAAGATAGCACGACCTGGAACGGATTCTTTAGAAGCGTCACATAGATGGCCAGCTTGATGTGATGGAAGGAATATTGAATAGGGATTGGTTCCAGGGCCGTTTGGAGAGAGTAGGGGGAATATGACAGTCTAGATAATCTACTCTAAAACTCAGGGAAAGTTGTTACTACGGCGGTCAGTCGAGACGGCAGAATTGCATTCCCACAAAAATATTTGATCAGTGATTGGTATGTTGGCTTCATGGCAGAAACCTTGTGCGACAACAGTATATTTTAGCTAGAGTGGCCATTGAAAGAAATAAAGGAATGAATAAGGCCAGGATTTCTATCTAATTATCTTTCTCTAATTCTTTATTTAGTAGTAAGGAGGCGACCATGAACATAAGTCGCATTGTTGCCGAAAATTTCGCTGAATTTAGGTTTCGAAAAACATTATGGATATATGTACGTAGGCATGAACACATGGCCTTCACAATTGGTATGGATGTGGCATTCAAAGGCCAAAATGTTCTGATTTAAAACTAAAATTCTTGTGGAAGCACCAATTTAGTTTACATTCTTGTAGAATACCTTCAAAGTTTAGATGTTTGTGAAATTCGATTTTACATTGTATGTATGTGCCTATAAATTTTTTTTTGTTCCAAGTATTTGGTTTCAAATTTTTATGGTATAATAATTAATCTTTTTCTTCTTCTTTTTCTTCAGCCTTTGTCCTATTCACAGGCGGGGTCGGCTCGTCGTGATCAGTTTCGCCATTTGGCTCTATCGAATGCCTGATCTGGGTACAATCTCGAGGCTTTCAAATCCCCACTCAGCGTATCAAGCCACCATTGTTTAGGCCTGCCTTTTGGTCGTTTACCATCGACTTCGATGTTCAGACCCATCTTGGCAAGTGAATTCTCGTTAGCACGACAATCGTGACCTCGCAACTTTACCACGATCGGTGCGACCCCATAACGATCGCGGATATCCTCATTTCGAATGTGATCTAAACGTGTGACGCCACTAGTCCAACGTAACACCTTCGTCTCCATTACCACAAGACGCCGTTCATTGTCTTTTATAGTCGGCAAATACTCAGAACCATAGAGAGCGATAGGACGGACGAAATTGCGGTAAATTTTAGATTTGAGACGTTCGTTGATACGTCGATCACAAAGAACACCAGTTGTGGTACGCCACTTCATCCAGGTTGCGTTAATGTGTGAAGCAATTTCATAACGCAGTTCTCCATTGGCTGATAGCGTTGACCCGAGGTATTTAAATCGCGCAGTTCTGGGCAGATCACTGCACTGACAGCCTGTTTTATGGGGATCGGTCGTCAAAAATTCAGTTTTGTTTAAATTCAATCTGAGACCGTGTTGCATGAGGCGATCATTCCATTTTTGAACAAGTTGCTCGAGATCATTTTTGCTATCAAATGTTAGGAAAACATCATCTGCATAAAGCAGTGTGTAGGGCGCTGGACGTTGGATATCCCGTGTGACGGTGTCCATAACAAAGACAAAGAGGAGTGGTGAGAGGGCGCTTCCTTGATGAAGACCAACAGAGACACGAAGCGGTTTCGATACACCCGCCATACTTCGAACTTTACTTTTCGGATCGTGGTAGAGCAATTGAACCCACCACACGAGTTCTTCTGGCACTAAGTGTTGTCGTAAAGCGTATTAGATGAGTTCGTGTGGTACACGGTGAAACGCTTTCTCTAGATCCTATTTTCTTGCCAGTCAAATGGTGTTCTTCTTTTCTGAATAACCCGGTTGAAGAATTCACTGAGCCACAGTGTTGGGTCCCAGCTCCTCGCTTTCCAGAGCTCAGATGCAATGTCGTCAGGTCCTGTGGCTTTCCCCGATTTCATTCGTTTTATTTCCTCCTCGACCTTACCTACGTAGGCACCTGTCGTGAGACTTAATCCTACGGTCCTCTTCAGACACGGATTGATTTTGTGACCACAATCAGAGCCCCGCTGAGACAAGCAACAACGGTACCAGTCTATACCAAGTGCATGACTTATCATTCATACTGGTGGATGCAAGAATTACCTAAATCTCTACCGAACTATGGAGTACGGCACCCGTGTTGATACGCAACACCACGTCGAGGCCCGAAGGTCTCTTCTCGCTTGAGCATAGCCACAACCACCATGAAATTCCCACTAGGGGAGCCTACCGCAAATAACCGAGCTGTCCTCACATACAACAGGAGTTCACCCGAAGTATGTGGAAAAATTCCACCTGCAGTTGCAAAACTACCAAAGAAGCATTTTGCAGAAGATAAATAAGCCTGATACGAATGATGTCGCAGATGAGATCTCGCAAAATATTCAAATGGCCCAATATGCGAATCCCGCTTATTGCGAAGCCGATTTTTTGGCGGCCTACATTGTAATATTAATCGTCGAATAATCGTTGGCGCATCCAACGAAGATTGTTAGAGCACTTCATTCAAAACCGTAACGGTACACTACAGGGTAGTCTGTCGGAGGCAACGTGGTGACCATTGCGCTCGCCTCTGATTTGACTTAGGTACTCATTCATAGTTGAGTCGTCTGGTATCCGGTGTCAAATCACGATACAAATCCGACTGCCACCAGTAAGATTTGAACCGCGACCATCCGTACGGATAGCCTTGTACAATTGCATTGTTATCAGCTGTGAGGTCATCAGGGATTTTTCTTCTTTTCCTTCTGTCATTGCCTTGTTCAAGAGCGGGCCGCGCCACTTTGGTCGATTGCACCGTTTTGCTCCGTCATACGTTTGATATGGATTGAGTCGTGAGACTATGAAATCATTATCTGGCGTTTCAAATCATTGTGGCTTCGGTACGTCTTTTGGATGTTTATTATTGACCTCCATACTTAGATCAAATTTAGCAAGTTAATTCTCTCTAGACGAATTACATGCCCATACCATCAAAGACGCCGCTTACGCAATTTTTTCATGATCAGTACAACCCCATATTGATTCCGAATATCCTCCTTTTGGATGTGGTCATGGCGTATTATGGCACTGATGCAATGTAGCATCCTTGTCTCTATTGCCGCGAGGCGCCGTGTATTTGCTTTGATTGGCGGCCAGCATTCAGAGACATAAAGGGCGATAGCGTGAAGGACACTGTGATAAATTTTTGAATTTAAAATGTTGTTGATGGTTGTTTCATTGGATGAGGCGATCATTTAGTTATTCAGGATCAGCTATAGTATGGGACACTAGGAAAACGTCATCCAGATAGAGCAGCGTGTAAGGCACTAGACCTTGGATGTCCCATGTGACTATATCCATCAGAGTGATGAAAGGCTGGTTCCAGAGACAAGAAGCGCTTTTGATACACCCACCCCACTTTGAGCTTTAGTCTTTGGATTACGGTAATTTTCTATAACGTATACCATGAGTTTGTATGGCACATGGCCAAATGCCTTCTCTACATTCAGAAATGCAATGTACAAATGGCGATGCTTGTCACGGTGTTTCTTCATAATTAGCCTTCTTGATAAAGTCAAGTTGATTTACAGTTACTTCAAAGATTTTCATAGTATGACATAATAACCCGGCCGGACAGTAGTTTTAACATACTGATGGGCAACTTTTTCGAACGGTCGTGCTTTCTTGACAAGCATTCTGTCCTTCTTAATAACTCAATTGAAGAACTTACTGAACCGGAGTTGTTCTTTCGAGAGCTCCGCTGGAATTTCGTCAGGTCTGTTGCTTTCCCTAATTTCATTGGTTTGGTTGCTTTTTGGACTTTTATGGAATTGCTCCAAATATTAGTAGTGCATGTGGAAGTGGAGGTTTATTGATATTCGAATAAAATCTACTCAAAGTATTCCAGCTATCTGTTGGTCGGGGCCCTTCGTTCGTAAGTAACATATTGTTCTTGTCACCAGAAGTTTTGATATCCTGTGTGCGTGTGGATCGTCTTTTAGCAAGTCGATACAAGTCCCTCTCGCGTCCAACAATGCTCAGTTTGTCATAAAACTCTTTGTAAAAACCCGCTCGGGTAAGAGCGATGGTTTTCTTTGCTTCCCACTTCGCATTCTTATAAATTTGGCAATTCTTACAAATTTGCCAGTGTTTTATTAACGAATTTATGATAGAAGTGTTTCTTTTCGTGGACTTTAATTTGGGCATCGTCATTTCAAAGTCAAGCACCTCAGCTAATGAACCATTTATCATACCAGGGGTTGTATTGGCTGCTTTGAGCATGTTTTTAGCTTTATTCCTTGTTTCTTCGATATTGTTAATGGTCGGCGATTGCGTAAGTGAAATCATTTCTTCTTTTTTATCTCATAGTCGCTCCTATTTAATTCGCGGCGGGCCAGACTATTCCTCAAGTTGTTATAATGGTGGCTTGGTATTGAGAATTCTTAGGGTCTGCCACGTCCTTTCTTCTACCATAGATATCCCGCTTATAAGCTTTCCGGGCTGGATCATCCTCACCCACACGGCCTTTTGGGCTTCGAAGGAATCTTCTCTCAAACGCGGGAAAATGTTCTCAATTTTTCTTGCTAATAATAAAGTCTTCAAGGAGTGCTTATGTACTGACAAAATCATTGGCTTGTACATTAAAAGCTCTATGGTGAGACGTTTCGAGCGGAACAGTTTTTGTGAGCTGTTGGTTGCCAATAACCATACAGGGATTTCACCGTTGTAGCTGTTATCGGGTGTGATTTCCGAACCCACATAAGAAAAATTATCAACGGTTTCAAAGTTGTATTCTCCTATTTTTATTGTTCTCAGTTGATCAATGCTATTTGATGTTATAGCTTCTCCCGTTTTTGGTGCTGACG
Organism: Hermetia illucens; assembly: GCF_905115235.1. Classification (NCBI taxonomy): domain Eukaryota; kingdom Metazoa; phylum Arthropoda; class Insecta; order Diptera; family Stratiomyidae; genus Hermetia; species Hermetia illucens. Next base: position 116,757,597 of record NC_051851.1, on the reverse strand, counting down.
TTGCCAACAGATATGTATATTGCGTCTTGCGTTTATTAAGGTGCAGCCCAAAATTTCGCGACAATGGCGGCCTGCTCGATTTGGATTAAGTTAGATCGTACGACTCGGGTTGTTCCTCCGATCATTGTCGTAATTTATCCCTTTTAATGGACATTGTGTCTGCATAAAAGCATAGGACACAGCCTTCATGGTAATCTTCCATTCCACACCTCATTTCCGGACAATGTTGATGGCAACAAAGAGCCAACATCAGAAGGCCCATTACTGAGCAAATAACTCTTGTCAGAATGCATTTCGTACTATAGTCATATGACCAATATTGGTGACTTATTCATTTCGAGGATTTTGGAATGAGCATGTTTACTTGCTAAAATTCTCGCCCCCGTTCTTCTAAATTGAATAGATTTACATCGTACTGTATGTGCGGGATTTCTCAGAAACGCACCCTGTGGCCTCCCATGCCATCTTCCGATAATTTCCAAGCGCAATTCATAAATAGCAAAAGTTAAAACCATAATTCACCTATGTGAATGTGTGTAGATGGCCCAAAATTGGCAGATCTGATTATTTATTTAGCAATGATTTTGTGCCATCTGTATGTATTAGGAGATGCGAATTGAGGCTCTTGCCTTTGCTATTAAATGCTAAAGTGCTGGAAAGATGGCACGGACATAGTGCCAGTTTCAGGGAAGTCTCACATAGATGGCCACTACCTATCAGCTCCACCTGAAGGAGGGAATGTTAAATAGAGATAGATCCTCGCGGGCGGTTAGGACGCGCAGGGGGAAGAGGCTCTCTTAATAATATGTCTACCCTAAAATCCACAAAAAGTAACAGGCGACTAGCGTACTAGTAGACAGACAGCGTACCGTAGACAGACAGCGAGATTTGCATTTTGTTCAGTATTGATGTTGGCTTGATGTGCAGTGACGTTCGACAATTGAGGAGTCCGAGGGGTAGGAGATCAGTATCGATATTCGGGCATTGAATGAAATAAAGAAATTAGAGCCACTGGCAGAGATGGTCGTATTGTTGCGGAAGATTTCGCTGTCATTGGAAATTTTGGTCAAGTTGATTGAAACTGTAGATAAGGCGTTCGAAATTCAAAATGCTCTGATTAAATTGTTTGTATTGTACATTGTATACATTGTCCCCCTGTACTATATAGTACATATGTATGTACAACGTTCTCTTCAACAAGGTAACATCCACTTCCTAAAGTATCCCAATGAAGTTGAAGTTTCAGTCAGTTCCCGGTAGTTTTCAACAATTTTGTAATTCTTGAAGCCTTTCGGTAACTTCTGCAGGAGTAGAGCTCTATATCTGACCCTCTAAATTCTTTTTACACCTTATTCCCCTTTTTCATAGATCCTGTTCCAAGTGCTCCGGGCTCTGAGGTGGATGACGAAGGGTCGTTTCGACGTTGTAGAGCAGCCATTAATGACCATGGCTGTGTCTTTTGTCATTGTCATAAACTATTTATAACTTATGGGAACCCCAACGTCACTGTCGTAACTACTGTATACTCCCTTACTATGTCAAGGTAGCCCATTTTAGTGAGGTTTTGCTGGATTATGTATATTAGGACCTTGGCCCCTTAGATGCCATAGCACAGCGCACCATGATGCTGCCACTGCCGCGTTTATTGTTGATGCAATGTTGCGGTTTTCTAAGGCAGTGGCCACTCTTCTCCACACCAGTTACAGGCCATCGGAAAATGTTGAAATTCTTCCACTTCCATCTTAAAAACGAACTCTCTATTCAAGTCGTTGTGAAGGTTTCTTTGTAAACCAAAACTTTATTAATATCGGTTAAATGTATGTCTATTTGTCTTTCACACGCAGAAACGGTTATACCGATTGATACGAAATTTGATGAGAAGGTGGGAACTGTGAATGTCACACATGCAGTAAATTTCATCTTTACAGGGAGTGGGGACAGCAAATCAATGCGTGACGACTGGCAACAAGGCATTAGCTATCTCATACATAAAAAGGGGGATATCACGCGGTGCAGCAATTATAGAGTTATCACGTTGTTGAGTACCATCTATAAGATATTCTTCTCTATCTTGCTAGGCCGGATAGCCACATACGCCCAGAATATAATTGGCCCATACCCAAGAGGCTTCGCTCCAGGCAAATCAGCAGCAGATCAGATTTTCTCTCTGCGGCAAGCGATGGAAAAACTGTTGGAATATGGACAACAGTTGCACCATCTATTCATCGACTTTAAAGCTGCCTTAAGAAGAATGTTAAATATTGCCTTCTGTTTGTAGTTAAGTCTAAAATTGATAGACCAGTAGCTTACTCCAAAACTACAATTTTATTTTATTATGTATATATATATTTCGGGAGCAACTTACTCCCTTCATCAGTACAAAGCTACCTAGCCTACCTAGCCTATGATAGCATAGCCAGGGTAAAACTGTACACGGCCATGAAAGAATTCGGTATCCCGATGAAATTGATAAGACTGACTAGGTTGGCCCCGACCAATGTGCGAGACCAGATAAAAGCAGTAGGATCACTCTCAAGACCATTCGACATCAACAACGATCTACGACAAGGATGTACTATTATGCGTCCTTTGTAACCTAGCTCTGTAGAAAGTGATCCGTGATGTTGAGGTTAATGCGAGGGGTACGATCCTCTTGAAGTCCACCCAACTACTGGCTTATGCTGAAGATATCGACATCATGGGAAGAACCACCCGAGACGTACAAACTGCCTTCATGCAGATCGAGCAGGCGGCTATTGGTGCGAGATCTTGGGCTGCAAATCAATGAAGGCAAGACGAAATATATGGTGGCAACGTCAGCAGCGAAAACCAACTAACCAACAACATCAAACGGCACTGGTCAAACGAGAAGAATAAAAATTGGAGACTACAACTTTGAGACCGTTGATAATTTCTCCTATCTGAAATCCGCGCGCGGTTGTTGTCAGCCAACAGAGCCTATATAAACGTCTCACCATAGGGTCAAAGCTCTTACTATACATGCTAGTCCTCATGTATTCCTCGGAGACTTCGGCTCTTAGCAAGAAAAATTGCGAACTCTTGGCCGCGTTCGAGAGAAGAATTCTCCTCGCCTTGTTGGCCCCCTACATGAGGATGGACGATTCCGTAGCCTACTCAATGACGAAATCTTTGAGCGATACCATGACTGTCCGGTTATGGATAAAATCCGGCTCAATAGGTTACGGTGGGCGGGTCACTTAATCCGTATGGATGAGGATGATCCGACCCGGAAAGTCTAAGGTAGAAAAAGAAGACGAGGCAGACCCTGCCTGAGATGGAGCGATGGCGTAGGTCAGGACGCGCAAAACCGGGATGCCTGGAGTTCTTTATTAAGGCAGGCCTAGACCGGATACCGATTGTTGCGCCGTTGATGATGATATAAAATATGATACATTTTGCACATTTCACATGTTTCTCCCTCGGAACTTGATGTGCCAACAACTCTCCAAGTATTGCAACAAGTTCATATGCGCAAATCAGTATCTAGCAGACGATTTCATAAATACTTCAGTTTATATATCACACCCGCTAGGAATATGAAACAAAGAAAAATATATATGGTTACCATTCACCCCCGCGTAGCCCGCAATGCATTTGTCACTCCTTCGTAAAGTGTGATCTATCCGCCTCTTCGGTCTTTCGATTACAGTGCGTGCGGGTGGCAGTTTTTCGTTTGAGATAGTGACAGGCCAGCGCACTCCGATGACATGACGCAAATAGATATTGACAAAAGTTTGGAGCTTTTGGGTAACAGTCGAGTTTCCTTGTGCTACTTCCATATAACAACGCAGAAAGAACACTAGCACAGAACATTCCAAACTCGATCTTGGTGTTGAGGTAACTGCATTTTACATAGAGCAGAGAAAGCGGGTCTAGTTTTGTTAATGCTTCGAGCAACATCCAGTTCAGTGTCACCTACCGCAGAAACCGCTGATAAGCAGTAACTGCAAGTAAAGCTATAAATGATTCTGTAGGAGGAGCAGTCCATATGCGCATATTATGATGAGTAGCTATTTCGTCCACAAGAGAAGGAACCTCACTGGATGTGATACGACTAAGAACCCTGGTGAAATATTCTTTCCACCTCTTCAGTTGTTCATCATGGTGGATCAAAAGTCCACTGTTGACTTCCTTCACAGGACCAGCATCTTCCGCTTCCCTGACCAGCGTAATCGCAAATTCTCTTTTGTCACAGCGTTCACTACGCTGAATTACCTGTGACCTAATGGGATAAATGTCCACTCAGATTTTTTTATAACAGAAATACACAAAACCTTTTATACCTGAAGCATCCAGCTTCCGGCTTCCCGACTTGCTTGGAATTCGTGTGCTTTCCAGAGTCAGATCATTTTTTTGAGGAAGTTTACTTTGATCATAAAAACATACATTAACTAATGCAAAATTAAGTGAAAGAAAAGTTGTATATATAAAATAATAATAATAGCCGGTCCCAAGCCCGGTTGTGAAAGAAGGAGGGATGGATAGCTTCAGTCTGAATGGCTGTACGCCACCGCAGCGTTTCAGGGAGTAGGTGAAGAAAGTGCAGGAACTTTGCAGTCTTGCAGATTACTCACTGAGGAAGCTATCCCCACACCTGGCAGTTAGGTATAAAATGCAAATCCATCTATGAGAAGAAGGAGAAATTTGAGGTCTGATACGGATAACCGGCGAGAGTCATCTGATTTGGTGACTGGGTCGGGCTCCCGTAATGGACAACACGGCGTCGAAACCGCAATCGTAGGGCGGTTCCACGTCTAGGTGCCACGACGACCAGGAGCACAGCTCCGCCTGCTGCAGCTGTTTCGCCACAATCTGTGGTGACCACTTCAGCAGGTTCGCGTAGGCAGCGGATGAGATGGACTGAAGAAATGAACCTCTTCATCATCCGTTCCTACTACGAAATAATGGCGGGGGCGGGTACAACATCTTACCGGCCCTTGTTGCACCAGAGATTCGTCGAGTGTTTCCCGCAATTCACGCACGTGACTGTGAAGCGAGTCGTAGACTAGTGCCGCTTTATTACTCGCAGCGACACCCGGCCACCATTAGGGAGCGTGTTCGACTTGAGGGGTCGGGGAAACCGGTGATCGAGTATCGATAGGGGCAGAGGCGGCGGCATCCACAACACCACGCCGCACTGCAGGCAACAGTTTCAGTACTCGCCGAAGCACTCTTCTCCACCGTACAGTTGAGGTTTCCGCTGAGGTTCGGGACGAATTCCAAAGAGCGTGCATAGAATTCTCGGATATGGATTCTTTGCATTGACCAGGTATTACCAGGCTCTATGCATCTCCAGCAACGAGAACGGGAATTCTATCTCAAATCAATGATGAGATTGCATCTCGGCTGTGTGCTGACATGTCGCTGCTGCAACTACAATCACTTGTGTATTGTGGTGCAGTTACGGCCGTCAGATTACACGGCCAGAAGATTCGCTTTCGTGTTATTGGTTTGAGTGACCAAAGAGATCCCCCATGGAAAATTCGTCGGGAACGTTGGCGGGATTCACTAAGGCAGGACATTGCTAGACTGATTCAGATCAGCACTGGCAATGCCAGCAGACGGGTGAGAAATAAAGTGCAGTGGGTTTACCGGAACTTTGCCACCCCAGTCATCCGTATACGGAGGGGCATCTCCCAGGGGTACTCATTGAGTCACCTTTGGTTTTCTATTATGGCTACTGAATGATGCTAGAGGGTATGGTTTCGCAATAAAGTATGGCCTACGTGCTAAGTGCGAACTGACACACTTGATGTACTTGGATGACATCAAGCTGTATACTGGGACTGATGACCATCTTAGAAGTCTGTTGTGAATAACAGACATGTTCAGCCGTGATATTCGGATGGAGTTTGGATTAGACAAGTGTCGAATCCAAGCTATCCACAAAGTTCATCACGAGCCGCATGCCAGACATAGCATTGATGACCTCCACATTGAAGCTATGACCGAGACACTTCTACAAGTACCTAGGAATTCTGCAAGGACCCATGCTCGAGTTGGTCATCTGAAGGATGCTCTGCTGTCCGAATTCCTGCGACGTGTAAAACTGGTGCTGAAATCGCATCTTTCGGGGAAAAATAGAATAAGTGCATTGAAGGTATTCGCTATCCCTTCACCCTTCGGAATATTGCCGTAGACGAAGACCAACCTGGAAAACGTCCAGCGGCGGATACGGACTACTATGTCCAAATTAAGAATGCATCACCCAAAGTCTGCCGAGGAGCGGATGAACCTGCCTCGTGACATCGGAGGTAGGGGTGTGGTTGACGAGGCGGTACAACATCATCGCCAAGTCGACTCGCTGCCCGCTTATTTTTACAGTAAAGAGCAGGCGTGCCCCTTGCATGCGGCTGTCTGTAAGGCAGACTGTGGACTGACTCCACTTAACTTGAAGGATCGATCTTTCAATCCTCTGTGTAGGGTAAAGTCGAACCAAGAGCGGATCAATGAATGGAAGTCGAAGGCAAGGAACGGCAAACACGTGAATTGTCTTTGGCAACCATTTGTTGGTTTGCATTTGTCGAACAGATGGCTGTATGCTGGGGAGCTCTTTGCTGAGACGGAGGGATTCATGTGTGCCATTCAGGACGGCGTGGTCGCTACCCGAGCTTACAAAAAGCTCGTCATGAAAGAACGGGTGGAGAACGACCAGTGCAGAATGTGTGGTTCGGCATTAGAGACGTTGGACCATCTCATTTCTGGCTGTACTGTTATGGCACCGGTGCAATACATCACCAGGCATAATGCTGTATGTAAGGTTATCCATCAAAACCTTGCATACAAGCATGGTCTGATAACGGGAACATGTCCGGTTTACCGATATGAGTCGCAAGCAGTACTTGATAGTTTTGCTTACAGCATGCATTGGGACCGGCAAGTTTTGACTGACCGCGGCACTCTACACTACAAGCCGCATATATTATTGATGTTGCTATCCCCCATAATAGCAACATTGAACGGAAATACGTGGAGAAGAAGGTGAACTATGAGCCATTGGCTCGGGAAATCAAAGAAACTTGGCGTCTCGAGCGGGTGGTTGTAGTTCCCATAATATTGTCAGCTACAGGTATTGTACTTAAATCCCTTACGGCTTCCCTTGATGTCCTACGACTTTCGCACAGTCTGGTTCAAACCATGCAGAAGTACACCATTCTGCCTACGTGCTCGATGTTGCGGGGAGTTCTCGACGGATTCTCCCATTAACCTACTACCGGCCACCATCACCAGCGCCCCTTTAGTTTTTAAGTAGGTAGGATCGTCCGAGCCTAAACGCTTGGCACTTAGTGCTAGTGTTAGGTAAAATCCGGCATCTGCCGAGGTTGTGATAACTCGGAAAATAATAAAATAACATTTCAGAACAATCGTATATCATTTCCTTGGTCATAAAAAATATTGAAATACAGGGCAGCCTACTTAAATGCAACACGCCTAAACGCAAATTCTCCTTACATGCACACATTCTTTCAACTATATGCCTTTTCTTTCTTTTTCTTTTCCGTCAAATTTCATACATCCTTACACAAAAGGGCAACAAAACCTTTCTTACTTGAAGCACTAAGTTCTCGGTTTCTGACTTGTTTTATTTATTTACTGTTTTTGCATTGCTTCTCTGATTTCTGTTCTGTTTTGGTGATCATTTTGAGACCCAATTAATTATTCAAATATTAATTAAACAGTCGCATTCCTGTGACTAGCATTTTTAAAAACCCACTGTTAAAAGAAAATGCCATCAAATCACAACTGTTTAACAGTGATCGTTTGCAGGCCACTTCTGGTTAGCTTCATAGATGGTGAACCCGTGAAAATGTTCCGTTTTTGAAAAAAAAAAGCACTTTTTTAATCGTCAGCATAATAAACTTCAACGTCACCAGTTAAGTCAAGAAACTGTGCCTTGCTGCACAAATAATTCGGCGAAAACTCCGCTAAAGAATTTTGTAGCTGTCCCGAAAGGAAATATTTAAATGAAAGAGGCCGCCATCTTGCCGAAATTCGGTGTCTTTGCAGTTAAGTTTACCATATATTGTTGTATATCACAACCGATAACAATTACGATGATGAAATCCGCGCACGGTTGTTGTCAGCCAACAGAGCCTCTTTCAGCTTACAAAGACTGTTCCGCTCGAAACGTCTCACCGTAGGGTCAAAGCTCTTACTGTACAAGACTATCGACGACGATCTTGCCAGTCCTCATGTATTCCTCGGAAACTTGGGTTCTTAGCAAGAAAAATTGCGAACTCTTGGTCGCGTTCGCGAGAGGAATCCTCCGAAGAATTTTTGGCCCCCTACATGAGGATGGACGATTCCGTAGCCTACACAATGACGAAATCTATGAGCGATACCATGTCCGTCAGGTTGTGGATAAAATCCAGCTTAATAGGTTACGGTGGGCGGGTCACTTAATCCGTATGGATGAAGATGATCCCACCCGGAGAGTCTATAAGGGCAATATCTATGGTAGAAAAAGAAGACGAGGCAGACCCTGCCTAAGATGGAGCGATGGCGTGGGCCAGGACGCCAGACAGCTTTTAGGGATATCGAATTGGTGGACCTCGGCGCAAAACCGGGATGTCTGGAGTTCCTTATTAAGGCAGGCCTAGACTGGATACCGGTTGTTGCGCCGTTGATGATGATGATGATGATATATTGTTGTGAGCATCATTTCAATGTGAGTTAACATTCTATAAACTTAAACAATCTTTCCATGTTTCAGTTGAAGGAAAATCTTGAGAATTGGAATTCTGCATGGATGCAGTTCTTATTAGATCCTACCTCCAAAGCTCATCTTGGAAAAATTCTACCTGCAGTTGCAAAATTGCAAAGGAAGCATTTTCCAGAAGATAAATAAGCCTGATACGAATGATGTCGCAGAAGAGATCTCGCAAATTATTCAACTTCCCTTTGGATCAGGGTCTTGAGACCGTAACGATACACTACAGGGTAGCTTGTAGGAGTGTAGGAGGCAATGTGGAGAGCATTGCGCTCGCCCGATATTACCCTAATTTGACTCAGATACTCATTCACAGTTGAGTCGACTGGTATCCGAAGTCAAATCACGATACAAATCCCGCTGCTACCAGTGAGATTTGAACCGCAACCTTCCGTACGACAGGCTTGTGCTCTAACCACTCAGCTATTCGGACACCATTAATTGTTATCGGCTGTGAGGTCAAAGTTTTGCTCCGTCATAAGTTTGATATGGATTGAGTCGTGAGGCTATCAAATCATCATCTGGCGTTTCAAATCATTGTTGCTTCGGTAGGTCTTTCGGAGGTTTCTCATTGACCTCGATACTCAGATAAACTTTAGTAAGTGAATTCTCGTTAAGCGAATTACATGCCCATACTATCAAAAACGCCTCTTTCGTAATTTTTCCATGATCGGTTTGTACCGATACCATGATCGGTTGTCCCCATATTGATTCCGAATATCCCCCTTTTGAATGTGGTCATGTCGTATTTAGGCACTGGTGCAATGCAGCATTTTAGTCTCTATTGCCGCGAGGCCAGCATTCAGAGACATAAAGGGCGATAGCGTGAAGGATACTGTAATAAATTTTGAATTTGAAATGTCGTTGATGGTTGTTTCATTGGATGAGGCGATCATTTAGTTGTTCTGGATCAGCTATAGTATGGGACACTAGGAAAATATCATTCAGATAGAAAAACGTGTAAGGCACTAGACGTTGGATGCCCTATGTGACAGTATCCATCGGAGTGGTGAGAGGCTTCCAGAGACAAGAAGCGCTTTTGATACACCCACCCCACTTCGAGCTTTAGTCTTTAGATTACGGTAATTTTCTATAACGCATACCAGATGAGTTTATATGGCATATGGCCAAATGCCTTCCCTACATCCAGAGATGCAATGTACAAATGTCGATGCTTGTCACGGTGTTTCCTCATGATTAGCCCCGGAGGGTTCCGGAATTCTTGATAAAGTCGAGTTCGTTTACAGGTACTTCAAAGATTTTCATAGTATGACATAATCACCCGACCAGACAGTAGTTTTAACATACTGATGGGCAACTTTTCGAACGGTCGTGCTTTCTTGACAAGCATTCTGTCCTTCTCAATAACCCGATTGAAGAACTCACTGAACCGGAGTTGTTCTTTCGAGAGCTTAGCTGTAATGTCATCAGGTCTTGTTGCTTTCCCTAATTTCATTGGTTTGGTTGCTTCCTGGACTTTTGTGGTGCTGACAGGTGGAATTGCTCCAAATATCGGTAGTGCTTGTGGAAGTAAAGGTTGATTAATATTCGAACAAAATCTACTCAAAGTGTTCCAGTTGATCGCGGCCCTTCGTTCGTAAGTAACATATTGTTCTTTTCACCAGAAGTTTTGATATCCTGTGTGCGTGTGGAGCATCTTTTGGCAAGTCGATATAAGTCCCTCTCGCGTCCGTTTGTCATAAAACTCTTTGTAAAAACCCGCTCGGGTAAGAGCGATGGTTTTCTTTGCTTCCCACTTCGCATTCTTATAAATTTGGCAATTCTTACAAATTACCCAGTGTTTTATTGACGAATTTATGATAGAAGTGTTTCTTTTCGTGGACTTTCATTTGGGCATCGTCATTTCAAAGTCAAGCACCTCAGCTAATGAACCATTTACCATACCAGGGGTTGTATTGGCTGCTTTGACCATGTTTTTAGCTTTATTCTTCAAGGAGTGCTTATGTACTGCCAAGATCAGTGCCTTGTACATTAAAAGCTTTGGCACTATGGTGAGACGTTTCGAGCGGAACAGTTTTTGTGAGCTGTTGGTTGCCAATAACCATACAGGGATTTCACCGTTGTAGCTGTTATCGGCTGTGATTTTCGAAACCCCCCAAGTGGATGTTACCCCTCGTATGTACAGTTTCCAACAGTTTTCCCATCGTTTGCCGCAGAGAGAAACTCTGATGTGTTGCTGATTTACCCGAAGCGAAAATTTTTGTTATGGTCCGACGATGTCCTGGGCATATGAGCCTATCCGGCATAGCAAAATTGCGGAGAATATCTTAAAGATGGTACTCAGTAACATGGTCCTTCTATAATTTTTGCGCTGCGTGATATTCTCTGTTTTAATGTATAGGGCAGATAAATCTGGTTTTTGGTGACCCTAGTGTCCGGATAGCTGAGTGGTTAGAGCACAAGGCTGTCGTACGAAAGGTCGCGGTTCAAATCTCACTGGTGGCAGTGGAATTTGTATCGTGATTTGACGTCGGATGCCAGTCGACTCAGCTGTGAATGAGTACCTGAGTCAAATCAGGGTAATAATCTCGGGCGAGCACAATGCTGACCACAATGCCTCCTAGTGTACCGTTACTGTCTTGATGAAGTGCTCTAACACACTTTAAGGCCCTGATCCAACATGGATTGTTGCGCCAACGATTATTATTATTATTTTGCTGACCCTGTAGATTTTTCAACATTTTGTAGGGTTTAAAACAGTTGTTGCAGACCTGTTCAGACCTGCTTTTATTTTCTAAAATCCCAGACACCACAGAATCATGGTTAAAAGTACCCGAAAAGTTCTTGGAACAAGTGGGTAATTTAAAAAAATGGTATATGTGTGATCAATTTTCTTGGTTAGTAGTGAGATAATTTGTTTTCATTTGTATGACAGCTACGTATTTGTCGTCATACTGATATATGTGGTATATTCCTTACGCAATTTCGATCATTGCCGTAATTTCTTCCTTTTAATGGATATTGTGACTGCATAAAAGCATAGGACACAGCCTTGATATAATAGTAATCTTCCATTCCACACCTCATTATCGGAAAATGTTGATTTCAACAAAGAGCCAAGATCAGAGGGCCCATTACTGAGCAAATAGCTCTTGTCAGAATGCATTTCGTACTATGGTCATATGACCAATATTGGTGACTTATTCATTTCGGGGATTTTGGGATGAGCATGTTTACTTGCTAACATTCTCGCCCCCATTCGTTCTACCCATCCTCTGATCATCTATCTCAATCCAATTTAAATTGAATAGATTTATATCCTACTGTATATGCGATATTTCTCAGAAACGCACCCTATCGCCTCCCATGCCATCTTCCGATAATTTCCGAGCGCAATTCCTAAATAGCAAAAGTTAAAACCATAATTCACTTATGTGAATGTGTGTAGATGGCGCCAAATTGCGAAATCTAATTATTTTTTAGCAATGATTTTGAGCCATCTGTACGCATTAGCAGATGCCATTCAGGCCCTTGCCTCTGCTATTAAATGCTAAAGTGCTGGAAAGATGGCATAGACATAGTGCTAGTTTCAGGGAAGTCTCACATAGATGGCCGCTGCCTATCAACTCCACCTGAAGGAGGGAATATTGAATAGAGATAGATCCTCACGGTCGGATGCGACGGGCAGGGGGAAGAGGCTTTCTTAATAATATGTCTATCCTAAAATCCACAAAAAGTAACAGGCGGCCAGTACGGGCAGACAGCAAGAATTGAATTCGGAGAGAAATTTTGTTCAGTATTGATATTGGCTTCCAGGGCAGTATCGTTGTCCGACAATTGAGCGGTCCGAGGGGTATAGATCAATGTTGATATTCGGGCATTGAATGAAATAAAGGAATTAGAGTCACGTGTATTTACAAGTGAGGAGGCGATCTTGAACAGAACTCGGACAGATGATCGTATTGTTGCGGAAGATTTCGCTGCCATTGGAAATTTTGGTCAAGTTAATTGAAACCGATGATAAGGCGTTCAAGATTCAAAATGCTCTGATTAAATTGTTTGTATTGTACATTGTCTACATTGTCTACATTGTCCCACTGTACTGCATGTATGTACAACGTTTCTCTTCAACAAGGTAACATACACTTCCTAAAGTATCCCAATGAAGTTGAAGTTTCTGCCAGTTCCCGGTAGCTTTCAACAATTTTGTAATTCTTGAAGCCTTTCGGTAACTTCTGCAGGAGTAGAGCTCCATACCTGACCTTCTAAATTCTTTTTACACCTTATTCCCCTTTTTCGTAGATCCTGTTCGACGTGTGCCCGCAAGTGCGATGGACGACGAAGAGTCTTTTTGACGTTGTAGAGCAGCCATTAATGACCATGGCTGTGTCTTTTGTCATTGTCATAAACTATTTATAACTTATGGGAACCCCAACGTCACTATCGTAACTACTGTATACTCCCTTACTATGTCAAGGTAGCCCATTTTAGTGAGGTTTTGCTGGATTATGTATATTAGGACCTTGGCCCCTTAGATGCCATACCACAGCGCACCATGATGCTGCCACCGCCGTGTTTAACTGTTGGTGCAATGTTGCCAGTTTTCTAAGGCAGTGCCCACTCTTCTCCACACCAGTTACAGGCCATCGGAAAATGTTGAAATTCTTCCGCTTTCATCTTAAAAACGAATTCTCTATTCAAGTCGTTGTGAAGGTTTCTTTGTAAAACAAAACTTTATTAAAATCGGTTAAATGTATGTCTATTTGTCTTTCACACGCAGAAACGGTTATACCGATTGATACGAAATTTGGTGAGAAGGTGGGAACTGTGAATGTCACACATTACTGCATATTTACATACTGCATTTAAGAGGGTCCTCAAACTTGCAAAAGGGGGGTGTGAAATTATATATAGTTCTATTTGGTATCAAATGAAAGGTCGCGATTAGTACTTTTAGAAGTCAGTCTTAGTTTGGCGTTTGCCGGAAAGACGAAGATTGTGGGGGCGAAAGTGATGAATTTTCGAATGGACTCATTCTCAGAAACTACTCAATTCAAAAATCTGAAAAACAATCATAAAGCTGCCTCCCTAGGATGTCCAGGCCTCAAAATGCTCTCCGTATTGATATCTACTCAAATCAAGTGTGTTACAATGTTTTTGGGAAGTTTATTAGAAAATTAGTTTGTAATTTGTAGCAACATAGAGTATAGTATGAAGCATGATATTCCCAAGTTTGAACAAAATTGAACTATTACTAATAAAGTTACAGTAACTAAAAGTTGTCTTTTCGGTGTAAATTTATTGCAACCCAAAATATTAAATATCAATATCACATTAAAGTGGGTGGCCCGGTCTGATTATGCTTCATGTTAAAGTTGCATAATTCGGCAAGTCCTCACACGACCTCCGCGTGGTGGCTGCTGGAAACCGTCTTCGGGCGGGCCAAGAGTGTGTAGGGCCGGGCTGGGAGTAGGCTCATCCAACTGACGAGGATCTGCTTGTCTGCTGGTCATGTGTTAGGGGCAAGTAGATCTGGCGGGGGGATGGACTGAAGCAACAGCATGGGCAATTGATGCCAGGTGAATCATCGCATCAGCCAGGAGACAGTGGCCGTCGAGAGCGGTACACTCGGTGCCAGCCGTAGCACCGTTGTGCTGAAACTAACCGCAGGGACCTCCCGGAGCGAGGCGTCAGACGGACTAGTGGCTTGCAGCCTGGAACCCACTGCCGTCAAGCTGGGTGTAGCGAGTACCAGACATAGTACTCCTGACCCGAAGCCCTCAGCGTCGGGGGATCCCTCGAAAGCGAAAACCGACAAGAATGTCGGTCGCCGGAAACCGGCTAAGAAGCGAAGGTCCACGGGTGTCCTGCTCAAGAGCCAGTACCAGAAGGCCATGCATATTCTCGGCAAGATTGCCAAGAATAAGGAGGCCGGTATTGTCGACGAGCGGGATGAAAAAGACCTCGCTAAATACCAGGCGATTGTTGATAAATACAACAGCAAACGCCGGGCTGATGAGCAAAAGGCGAAGCCCATCGCTCTAAAACGCAACCGATCTCAAGACGAGGTCAAACAAGATAAGAAGCGGAGCAGAGTGGGCAGGGAAGGAAATTGTACAGCAACCGTCAGCCGGCGGGCCACGTACTGCGAAGTCCTTCAACGACGTGGCCAGGAGTCACTTACGTGTGGCGCTGGCGGATGGCAATTCTGCTAGCGGCAAACTAACGCTGGAGGTGTGGACCAGTGTTGAGGCTAGGCTGTCGGGCATGGTCTATGAACATCTCGTGGAGACCGGAGGCAAACATCCGGAACTCACTCCCCACTTTGATTCATCTCAGGTGGTCCGTGGGTTCCACGTAATAACTTGCATGGACCAGTTCTCTAAGGACTTTCTCGGTTCGTGTGTCGCTAAGATCAGCGACGCCTGGGAGGGCGTTATGCTCAAGATTATCCCTTACGATGAGATTCCCAGGAGACCGGTCGCTCGCATCTGGTTGCCGAAGATCCGCATGGAGAAGGACGAGCTTGTCCATTTCCTGCGCCTTCACAACCCCGGGATTCCCATGGACAACTGGGTTGTTATAAAGGAGAAGGAACCTCAGATAAACGCATAAACGAGGAGTGCCTGGAGGCACTGAAAAAGGCTGATTATAAAGTGTGGTTCGGAGTCAGGAATGCCAAAGTAAAAGTGTTCCGCTCTGCAAAACCGGTCGACGACCTTGACCCAATCGACGCCGCCAACGAGCTGTTGGAGGAGATGACGATCGACGGTCCGACGGGGGCTGACAAACACCCCACGCAAGCAGATCATGCTGAGGGTAACGCAGATAAATCTGCAGCACTCGAAGTGCGCCTCGGCTAATCTGCTTGTCTTCCTCTAAGAGGAAGACATCGACATCGCATTAATACAGGAGCCCTGGGTCGGAAGCGACCGAACCATCAAAGGGCTCCAAAGCAAATATTTTAATTTATTCCACAGTACAGGAGACGCTGATCAGGCTAAACCTAGAGCATGTATTCTTGCGAGGAAGAGTCTGCACGCTTTCCTGTGCCCGGACCTGAGTTCCAGTGACCTAGTTGTGGTCAAGCTGGAGCAGGTGGGGGCAGAGAACGTGTGTATTTCCTCGGCGTACATGGCTCACGACCGATTAGCTCCGCCAGAAGAACTACAACATCTGACTGTTATGGTGTAACAGCAAAGAAAGCCAACCAGGTGATAGGGTGCGACGCGAATGCAAGGCATACGCTTTGGGGCAGCTCCGAAATCAACGAAAGAGGTGAGTCATTCTTTGATTTTATTATTACTTCAAATCTATCGGGGTGTAACAGGGACAGTACACCAACCTTTCAGTTCCCCTGCTCGGAGAACTGTGACGGTTGGGAGGAGGTCCTTGATATCACCCTAATAACCGACAACGAGATTCTTAGGGTGGAGGACTGGAGAGTGTCTGACCAGAGATCCTTCTCTGACCACAGTTGGATACTCTTCAGCCTAGATCTCGCCGCAGAGGTCTCCAAGTCCTTTAGAGACCCCAGGAGGATCGACTGGAGAAAGTTTGGTCAGGTAATTAACAACAAACTCTCCAGTGCGCAAATTGGTAGGATTGGCACGACAGACGAACTGGAGTCAAAGGTCAGGGCTCTGGAGAAGGCATTTGATACCGCCTTCAAAGTCTCGTGCCCTGCTAAGTACAGCAAAAAGACCCTGCCACCGTGGTGGAACGAAGATCTCTCTAGTCTCAGGAAGCCGACCAGAGAAATCTTCAACATCTGCTACAGGCAAAAATACTGGCAGCTATACAAGGACTGCCTAAAGAAGTACAAGTCGGCCATCAGGACCGCCAAGAGGCGGTCTTGGCTAGACTATTGTCAGAGCATTGAAAGCACTAGTGAATCCGCGAGGCTCAGTAAGATTCTGTCCAAGGAACATAAGAGTCCATCCTTCCTTAAAAAGTCGGAAGGTTCCTGGACGGAATCTTCTAGCGGAACCTTGGAGCTGCTAGTGCAAACGCACTTTCCCTCCAACGAGGAGGACTGTGAGTCAGAACCTCACTTGGAGGGTTTGCGGCAACCCCAGCTGTGCGAGACTATCAAATCGGTAATTACCGAGGATAGGATCGGCTGGGCTATAAACAGCTTCTCCGCATACAAATCTCCAGGCCCAGATGGCATAATGCCAGTCATGCTACAGAAGCAGCAGGAAAGGGTTGTGCCGTGGCTTGTTGGGATTTACCGGAGCTGCATCACTTTAGGATACGTACCGCAGTCCTGGAGGCGCGCACGGGTGGTTTTCATACCGAAAGCGGGCAGACGCGGTCATGAGTCCGCGAAGGACTTTCGGCCAATCAGCCTGACCTCTTTCGTGCTGAAAACCCTAGAACGCGTCCTGGACATTCACTTAAGGACGATTATGGAGAGAACGCCTTTCTCTAAGTCCCAGCATGGAAAATCCACAGAAACCGCCCTCCACGAGGTAATTGGCACGGTTGAGCGGTCGCTGCAGTACAAGCAGTATATCCTTGCTGCCTTCTTGGATATAGAAGGAGCTTTCAACAACGTCGGTACCAACGCCATCAAGGAAGCCTTGACCGGTATTGGATTGGACGGGTATCTCACGCATTGGATTATATCCATGCTGAGTACCAGGATAATCCAGTCCGATCTGGGAGGCAACCACTTGACCAGAGCTGTGAACAGAGGCACGCCCCAGGGTGGTACCATCTAACCGGTGCTCTGGTTAATAGTAATGGACAAAATTTTACGTATATTGGACAGCAGCGGAGTGAAGGTGGTGGCGTATGAGCGACATCATGGAAGGAGCGTTGCGAAAGGTGGGCCTGTGGGCCGCAAGATGCGGACTCAGCATAAACCCAACCAAAACGCAACTGATGCTGTTCACCACCAAGACAAGGATACCTGAATTCCATCTACCACGGCTGAATGAACAAAGATTGGTTCTTTCCTCTAATGTAAAGTATCTGGGTGTAATCCTGGATCCTAAGCTAAATTGGAGGTTGAACATAGAACTGAGGGTTAAGAAGGCCTGTATAGCCTTCTATGCCTGTAAGAGAACCTTTGCAAAGAAATGGGGTCTCCGGCCGAGGATAGTTCTCTGGATGTACACCGCTGTAGTGCGTCCGATCCTGACGTACGGCTCTATTGTATGGTGGCAGGCTTTGAAGAAGAAATACAATAGAACGAAGCTTGATAGGATTCAAAGAACCGCGTGGGCAGGTGCTACGGGGGCTCTGCATTCCTGCCCGCCAGATGCTCTCAATGTACTCCTGCATCTCCTCCCCCTAGACCTCCACATCAAATATGTTGCAGCGTGCAGTGCCGTTAGACTACGTGAGTCCGTATGCTGGGCAGCGAAGTCCTACGGCCACAGCAACATCCTAGATGAAATACCTCGAGAAATCTGGGCATCCCCCACGGACTATATCACACGCAAGCTGAACTTCACGAGAAACTTTGCTGTGGACCTTCCAACCAGGGCAAAATGGAAGACCGGCGGCGTGTTGCAAGACTATGACACGGTATTCTTTATGGACGGATCAAAGATGGCCTATGGAGTCGGCGCGGGGATTTTCTCGAATACACACGGTGTATCCAAGTCGTATGGTCTCCCAGGTTTCACCAGTGTATTCCAGGCGGAAGTACTGGCAATATTGGAAGTCTGTCGATGGCTGGAGCGTGATTCGAGCCCCAAGCGTGACATAGCCATTCTAACAGACAGCCAAGCAGCTATCAAGGCCTTGTACTCAACGACGGTTGATGGGGCAGTGCAGAGACGCGCTCAACCATCTGGACGGCACGCTCAAGATCACTCTCCTCTGGGTTCCCGGGCATAGGAACATAGAGAGGAATGAGTGGGCTGACGAATTGGCCAGGCAAGGCTCTGCTCTTGGCAGTCCCTCGGGGAATACAGTCGGTGTTCCCCTGGCGACTGTCGGGGGCCGAGCCAACTCGCACTACCTAGCAGCCGCGGGCCTGAGATGGCAAAGGCTTACAAACTGTGACAAATCAAGGAGAATTTGGCCCACTTATAACATAGCCCGATCACGAGAACTCCTGTGCCAGACGCGCGCAAATGCATTCAAGATTACGGCGGTCTGCACGGGGCACTGGTCCATAGGGGACCATGCCGCTAGGTTCGGCTTACCCTACAACTCGCATTGCCGAAACTGCGGAGAAGGAAGGGAAACCCTCATGCACTTTCTCTGCGATTGTCCAGCTCTGGCTCGAGTCAAGCTGCGGACACTGGGTAAACCATTCTTTGGGGACCTCAGTGAGATTTCTAGCTGCAGGGTCGGAGAGCTGCTTTCCTTCGTGAATGCTACGGGCTGGCTCTGAAGGTGCGAGCCAGCGGGACTCTGCTTCCCTGTTCCTATAACAACAGTCACGGTCTTAGGAGTTTGTGGCATCAAAACGGCGCACCAAAGCGCTAATTGGGCTCCTCGGAGCGGCCACTGATACCTACTTACCCTACATTAAAGTGAGTAGTTTGACATATTAAATATACATATACATTACGAGCAAATGGGAAAGTTCTACACTCAAATATACTTACATAAGAAGCAAGCAAAGCCTTTCAAACTGGAGCGTCGACCTTCCGGTTTCCGACTTGTTTAATATTTTCTTTGGGAAGGACTGGCTTCTTGCTCGGACTATACGCCCTATATCCGTCTCTGTGAAGAAAATGTTGGACGGTTACTAATTATTCTTCAAATTTTGTGCAATAGATACTGCAGTTGTCTCCGAGCAGTTCCTTATGTCTCGCAAAATTTGCAGTTTTCTTTGTTCCGACTGGTCGGCCACTATCTGTTTTGCGATAAACGGACTCACTTTCTTTAAAGTTTGGACTTTGGCTTTTCTATATTTTAGCTATTTCCCGTACACTTTTATTATTATTGAAATATTTAATGATTAGGTCTTTTAAGTCATTAGACAACTGCTTATTGTCCGTTTTCGGCCTTGAGTGGCGCCAGACGAATTAATCGTTGCAGTATATACTAGAAAGCCCAGCACTTCTAGACACAATAAGGAAATATAACGGAACTTTTTTGAACAGCAAGTATTCAAGTTTTTGTTTGGCCATGATAAACGCTTACTTTTTAAGTTGTTGACTGTATGTATTATGTTTGCTAATGTGGTTGGTATATTGAGCGGTCAAGGGGTAGTATAGGTCCCAGAGCGAAACGTGGGTTGGTACCGACGTTGGAGCGTAAAACTTGGGAAACGCCTGCTGAACCAACACCAACAGCTCTACTACCAAACCCTATCTCCACCTCCACGTGGTGATCCTTAGGAGTTTTTTCTTCATAAAAAGCTGCAGACGGAGAAGAATGAAGGCGAGTCTCCCGCGCCTAAAAACAGAGCAAAATATACCAAATGGTCCTCCAGGTTAGGGGTTGGGTAGGACTGACAACCCTACACGGAAAACCGATATTACGAAGCCTCGGACAGGATGGATTTCAAAACAACGAATCCGGCAACGACAACGGCTTAACGATTTGCACATTTTCTCATGGAACGTGCGCTCCCTGTACAGAGATGAAGCTGATGAACAGCTAGCCGATACCCTGTCCCAATATAGGACTTATAGTGGCCATCAAGTAAACCATGTGCTCGGAGTTTCTTAGTCAGCCAAAAACTGAAACCTGCTGTTACCGGCTTTGAAAACATAAGCGAAAGGCTATGCACTTTGCGTTTGCGAGGCAAGTTTAGAAATATAAGCCTGATAAACGTTCACGCCCCCACAGAGGAGGCTGCTAAGTCGGAGAAGGATACCTTCTACGAGGCAGTTGAGCAGACCCTCGAAGTTTGTCCCAAGTATGATATCAAAATCATACTTGGAGATTTTACCAGCCAAGTAGGGAAGGAGCTAACATAGGAATCCCAATGATAACGGACTGCGGACTATTCAGAAAGTGGTCCACAAACATACGTGGGCCTCTCCAGATGGGACCACTTTCAACCAAATTGACCATGTGTTGATTGAACGCCGCCACCTCTCAGTCTTGATGAATGTCAAAAAATATAGGGGGGCCAATATAGACTCGGACCACTATTTCGTTGGCAATGTGCTCCGAGCTCGAATTACGACACCGCCTATAATCTCCTCTGACAATCAGGTGACAGTTTTTTTTTCGATTTTTTTTTTTAAAAACTTTATTATTTTATTATTTTTGAAAAATATTTGCATATTTGGAGTTAAACATTTTTCGACAAGTCTACAGAATTGAAAATTCATTTTTAAAGTTTCCTGTAAAACAAATCCTTATTAAAATCGGTCTGTCTATCTGTCACACATATTTTCTCGGAGGCGGTTATAGCGATTAACACCAAATTCGGTGGAAAGGTGGAAACTGTGAACGCTTATGCATACAGTGAGCTACATCATGCTATTTCGAATTTAAGGGAGGGGGCATACATGCAAAGGGGGGGGGGGGGGCGAGGCGGCGGAAATTTGTTTTTCATGAAATATAGTCATGTGTATCAAATGAAAGGTCTCGGTTAATACTTTCCAAAACCGGTCTCAATTTTGACATTGGTTGGAAAGGTGGGGAGTCGAAAGTCGAAAGTGATCATTTCTTTCATGGACCCATTCTCAGAAACTACTCAACTGAAAATTATGAAAAAAAAATCAAGAAGATGCCACTATTTGGCGTTTTGAAATACCCTTCATGCCGATATCTGTCCAAATGAAGTTAGTAATAGTATATTACGATAATTTTTAGTGATTGACTGTAAAGCCTCCCTTAAGATGGTCCTAGAACCATGAAATGATGATCAAGTTTGGAGGAAATCGCACTATAGGCGCTAGTGGGACAAATGTCCATTCAGATGCTTTTATAAAAAAAATACACAAAACCTTTCATACCTGAAGCGTCCAGTTTCTAGTTTCCCGACTTATTTGCAATTCGTGTGCTTCCCCGAGTGAGACCATTTTTGAAGAAGTCCACTTTGATCATAAAAAAACATACATTGATTAATGCAAAATTAAGTACAAAAAAATTGTATATTTTAAGGTCCCATCAAAATCATGTTAAAATTTCAGAACAATCGTGTATCTTTTCCTTGGTCATAAAAAATATTGAAATACAGTGCAGCCTACTTAAATGCCATACGCATAAACGCACATTCTCCTTACATGCACACAATATATATAATATATATAATATATGCCTTTTCTTTCAAATTCGTTCTAGAGTCTGGTTGATAATTGCATGCATAAATATAATATTGCATAAGTAAATATAAGTGCAAAAGAAACTTTAGGCGAATTAGGGGCCCAAGTGCAAACTCAACTTACTTCGTTAAACAATATCCTGCCACACTCAGATGCATATCTTTTTAAGGTTTTGTTGAAACCAAAGCCTTATTACAATCAGAAAAAGTTACACCTATTGTCACGAAAGTTAGTAGAAAGTTTGGAGCTGCGAACCCTCACGTATGCATTGTATTGTTCCTGGTTGAAATTAGGGTGAAATCCCCATTGACGTAAAAGAGGGACGCAATTTGTTTTTCACCGAATATGGTCAAATGAAAGGTTTCTATTAGCGCTTTTCGGAAGAAATATTAGTTTTGACATCGCTCTGTCCGAAAAAGGTCAATTACTTTAAGGACCCGTTCTCAGAAACTACCCATTCAATCCAAAAATTTGAAAAAATATTTTATCTAACCTCAGAATATTCTGCATGCAAATTCAATTAATAATAGTAAGTAGTAAGTAAGTAAGTAGTAAGTTAATAATAGTAAATAATAACAGGCTTGTGCTCTAACCACTCAGCTATCCGGACACCATTGCTTCATTGTTATCGGCTGTGAAGTCATACGTTTGAAGTGAATTGAGTCGTGGGGCTATCAAATCATCATCTGGCGTTTCAAATCATTGTGGCTTCCGTAGGCCTTTTGAACGTTTATTATTACTACTATACATACTCAGATCAACTTTAGCAAGTGAATTCTCGTTAGGCGAATTTGAAGACGATTCCGAATATCCTCCTTTTGGATGTGGTCATGGCGTATTACGGCACTGGTGCAATGCAGCATCCTTGTCTCTATTGGCGCGAGGCGCCGTGCATTTTCTTTGATTGGCGCCCAGCATTCAGAAACATAAAGGGCGATAGCGTGTCGTTGATGTTTTTTTCATTAGATGAGACGATCATTTAACTTTTAGACAAGTTGTTCAGAATCAGCTATAATATGGGACACTAGGAAAACATCATGCAGATAGAGCAACGTGTAAGGCGCTAGACGTTGGATGTTCCATGTGGGAGTATCCATCAGAGTGGTGAGAGGCTGCTTCCAGAGACACGAAGCGCTTTTGATACACCCACCCCACTCTGAACTTTATTCTTTGGATTACGGTAGAGTAAGTTAACCCACTAAGTGTTGCCGCAAAATATACCAGATGAGTTTGTGGCCAAATACCTTCTTTACATCCAGAGATGCAATGTATAGATGCCGATGCTTGTCACGGTGTTTCTGCATGAGTAGCCGCGGAACGTTCCGCAATTCTTAATAAAGTTGACTTGATTCAAGTTATTTCAAAGATGTCACAAATACGGTTATCAAGAATGCTTCCAAAAATGTCACGGTATGGCATAATAACCAGAACGGACGGTAGTTTTAACATACTGATGGACAAATTTTCCAAAAGGTCGGGCTTTCTTGCCAATCAGATAACATTCTGTCCTCCTCAATTACCCCAATTGAAGAACTCATTGAACCGGAGTGTTGTGTCGTAGCTCTTTACTTTCGAGTGCTCAGCTGTGACGTGATCGTAAGGTCTTGCTGCTTTCCCTAATTTCATTCGTTTGCTTGCTTCCTCGACTTTTGTTGTGCTGACATGTGGAATTGTTCCAAATATCGACAGTGGTTGTGGAGGTGGAGGTTTATCGATATTAGAATAAAATCTACTCAAAGTATTGTAGCTATCTGTTGGTCGCGGTTCTTCGGTCGTAAGTAAAATATTGTTCTTGTCATTAACGCACCAGAAGTTTGTTACCCTGTACCCATCGTCATTTCAAAGTCAAGCATCTCAGCTAATGAACCGGGGGTTGTATGAGCCGCTTTGAATTGTTTTTAGCTTTATTCCACATTTCTTCGTAATTTTTATAGTCGGCGATTGCGTAAGTAAAATAATTTCTTCTCTTTTATCTCGTAGTCGCCACTATTTAATTGGGGGCGGGCAAGTCCATTTTTCAAGTTGTTATAACAGTGGCTTGATATTGAGACATCTGAGGCGTCCTTTTTTCTACCATAGGTATCCCGCTTATAGACTTTCGGGCTGGATCATCCTCACCCACACGGCCAAAAATTCTTCGGAGAATTCTTCTCTCAAACGCGGCGAAATGTTCTCAATTTTTCTTGTAATTACCCAAGTCTTCTCCCCCTCGGACACCACCTTGTCGTGGTGGGGGAGCCTGCAGTAGTTTACTACTACACTAAGGGTGTCCAAAAATATGAATATGGAAACGATGGATTTAAACTCTTCAAGTGGTAAAAAGTCACAGACTTCGAATCCACCCGCGACCATGAGTAATCATGGGGACGTTGCCATCATTAGGCCGATGTTCGTATATGCATCCGTAGTGTGGTGGGTTAAGGTGAGACAAAAAGGCTTTCACCGTAAACTAGAGGCACTGCAAAGAACTGTTTGTCTGGGTATCACCATGAACACGACATCCGGCGCAGCTCTGAATGCACTACTCAATTTGCAGCCCCTGGATATATTTATTCAAAGCACTGCAATGAGAGCAGCTCATAGGCTAATTCGATTAGATCTATGGGAAAACAACGGATGTGGTGGGCACAGAGGATTGGAAGAGTTACTGGGAGGACTAAATCCAGTTCTTACAATGCCTTCCGATTCTCGTGTCCCCATACATCTGTTTAGTAGAAGATATGTAGTTACCCTGAAGCGTAGAGAGGACTGGGAAGACCCAGAGGAATGCGTGGCGGGATATACGGAAGTCTTCTACACCGATGGTTCAAAAACAGAAGAGGGTTTTGGAGCCGGAGTCTACCTCTCGAATAAAAACGAGAGGTGGGCTTTTCCTTTGGGACAATATGCAACGCTCCCCTATGCCGGGACCGGAGCCAGCAATTGGGGTATCCGTAGCATTGGCTAAATCTGTTTTCAAAAACTGGGAACAAGTTCCCCATAACGACAGGTGGCAGAGCTTAAATGCTGCTCGACACACCAAACTTTTCCTGCCAGAAACATACGTACCGCAAAGTTTGTCCTGTCGAAAAGCAGGAGGACTTGCGGGTGTATTGTGGGCATTCTGACAGGCCATAATTCACTAGCTGGGCATATATCTGAACATGTATTCTGAAATAGTAATTACCGAAGATGATACGTGTCCCTCCTGTAATGAGGAAGCGGAATCTACGGAGCATTTCCTATGTGAATGCCCCCCCTATGGACGCATCAGGCATCAGATCTTTGGTGCCGATGTCCTCCAATTGCGACGGGTAGCATCACATCCACTAACGGAAATCCTGCGATACGTTAACGAATCCAGAATATTCCGGTAACCGGGGTGGGGGGGGGGGGGGCGAGTACAATGCGCCAACACGGCCTGAGTGCTCAGAAGCTGTAGCTTCTCCCCCACCATACACACACACACACCCAAGTCTTCAAGGAGTGCTTATGTACTGACAAGATCATTGTCTTGTACAGTAAAGACTTTGGCCCTATGGTGAGACGTTTCGAGTGGAACAAATTTTTTCTGAACTGTTGGTTGCCAATAACGATACAGGGATTTTACCGTCGTAGCTATTATCGGCTGTGATTTTTGAACCCACATAAGAAAAATTATCAACGATTTCAAAGTTGTACCCTCCCATTTTTATTGCTCTCAGTTGATCAGTGCTATTTAATGTTATAGTTTCTCTCGTTTTTGGTGCTGACATTGCCAACATATATGTATATTGCGTCTTGCGTTTCAATAAACGGCATCGGTGCACTCCAAAATTTCGCAACAATAGCGGCCTGGTCGATTTGGATGAAGGTAGATCGTACGACTCGGATTGTTCTTCCGATCATTGCCGTAATTCATTCCTTTTAATGGGCATTGTGCCTGCATAAAAGTATAGGAAACACGCTTGATAGTAATCTTCCATTCCACACCTAATGAGACAATGTTGATGGCAACAAAGAGCACACATCAGAGGGCCCATTGCTGAGCAAATAACTCTTCTCAGAATGCATTTCGTACTGTGGTCATATGACCAATATTGGTGACTTATTCATTTCGGGGATTTTGGGATGAGCATGTTTACTTGCTAACAATCTCGCCCCCGTTCGTTTACCCATCCTCTGGCCATCTATCTCAATCCAATTTAAATTGAATAGGTTTATAACGTACTGTATTTCCGCGATTTCGCAGAAACGCACCCCTGTCGCTTCCCATGCCATCTTCCGATAATTTCCAAGCGCGATTCCTAAATAGCAAAAGTTAAAACCATAATTCACTTATGTGACTGTGTGTAGATGGCGCCAAATTGCGAAATCTAATTATTTTTTAGCCATGATTTTGTGCCATCTGTACGCATTAGCAGATGCCAATTCAGGCCCTTGCCTCTGCTATTAAATGCTAAAGTGCTGGAAAGATGGCATAGACATAGTGCCAGTTTCAGGGAAGTCTCACATAGATGGCCGCTGCCTATCAACTCCACCTGAAGGAGGGAATATTGAATAGAGATATATCCTCACGGTCGGATGCGACGGGCAGGGGGAAGAGGCTTTCTTAATAATATGTCTATCCTAAAATCCACAAAAAGTAACAGGCGGCCAGTACGGGCAGACAGCAAGAATTGAATTCGGAGAGAAATTTTGTTCAATATTGATACCAATATCAAATCCAAATTCAAGGGCAGTGACGTTGTTCGACAATTGAGCGGTCCGAGGGGTAGAGATCAGTGTCGATATTCGGGCATTGAATGAAATAAAGGAATTAGGGTCACGTGTATTTAGAAGTGAGGAGCCGATCTTGAACAGAACTCGGACAGATGATCGTATTTTTGCGGAAGATTTCGCAGCCATTGAAAATTTTGGAAAAGAGTAAAAATTGATCAAATTGATTGACACTGATGATAAGCCGTTCGAAATCGAAATGCTCTGATTAAACTGTTTGCATTGTACATTGTATACATTGTCTCTCTGTACTATATGTATGTACAACATTTCGCTTCAACAGGGTAACATACACTTCCTGAAGTATCCCAATGCTTAGAAGTTTGTGTCAGCTCCCGGTAGTTTTCAACTATTTTGTAATTCTTGAAGCCTTTCGGTAACTTCTGCAGGAGTAGAGCTCCATATCTGACCCTCTAAATTCTTTTTACACCTTATTCCCCTTTTTCGTAGATCCTGTTCCAAGTGCTCTATCGAATTTAAATCCGAGCTCTGAGGTGGATGACGAAGGGTCGTTTTGACGTTGTAGAGCAGCCATTTTGGGTCATTGTCATAAACTAGTTATATCTTATGGGAACCCCAACGTCACTATCGTAACTACTGTGTACTGTGTTATTATGTCAAGGTAGCCCATTTTAGTGAGGTTTTCTTGGATTATGTATATAAGGACCTTGGCCCCTTAAATGCCATAGCACAGCACACCATGATGCTGCCACTGCCGCGTTTAACTGTTGGTGCAATGTTGCGGTCTTCTAAGGCAGTGCCCACTCTTGTCCACACCAGTTACGGGCCATCGGAAAATGTTGAAATTGGACTCGTCGCAAAAAATAATTGTTTTCAAAAACTCTTCTATCTTAAAAACAAACTCTCTACTCAAATAATTTTTATGGTTTCTTGGTAAAAACTTTATTAAAATTGGTTAAATGTATGTCTATTTGTCTGATACGAAATTTGGTGAGAAGGTGGGAACTGTGAATGTCACAGCCAGTCTTAGTTTGGCGTTTGCCGGAAAGGCAAAGAGTGTGGGGGCGAAAGTGATGAATTTTCTAATGGACCCATTCTCAGACCAAAGTTGATTAGAAAATCCTCTTAAATTTCCCCAGAATCGTAGTTTGTAGTTCGTTGCAATATAGACTATAGTATGAAGCATGAACAAAATCGAACTGTTACTAATAAAATAACAGTAACTAAAAGTTGTCTTTTCGGTGGAAATTTATTGCAGCCCAAAACCATCTGTGGTAGAAAAAGAAGACGAGGTCCGCCTGGCTCTGGTCTGGCTGAGATGGAGCGATAGCGTAGGTTAGTAGGCCAGACAGATTTTAGGGATATCAAATTGATGGACCTCGGC
This sequence comes from Hermetia illucens, assembly GCF_905115235.1. Taxonomy (NCBI): domain Eukaryota; kingdom Metazoa; phylum Arthropoda; class Insecta; order Diptera; family Stratiomyidae; genus Hermetia; species Hermetia illucens. The sequence continues at coordinate 116,729,630 of NC_051851.1, read as the reverse complement.
GCAAAACCGGGATGTCTGGAGTTCCTTATTAAGGCTGGCCTAGACCGGACACCGGTTGTTGCATCGTTGATGATGATGATATTGGTTGACCAATAAATAGATGAGACGTGTGATATGGTTATTGTTTTAAAAGGCGCATTAATGCAGCGTATATTACTGCAGGTGTGCAAACATAATGCCGGCTCCACACGTTTGCCGCCTGCCATAAGCTAGAAACTTTCATTTCACACCGGTCCGCTATGTCGCACACAGGCACTCACACATATTCCAGGAAATTTAGTACATCCTCACTAGATCAGTCACACATTTCACCGCTAGTGTACAAGCGAAACATAGTGCTCGCTCCCTATGCGTTTCTTAGGATTTGGCAAACATGTGGATGCGCCTTAATCGAATGCAAGCAGATCTACGATATGCAATATTGCATTGAAAAGCGATAGGATTATTGTATTTACCCTTAAAAGGGTAAGGAGGGTGTCAAGCTAATGAAAGTTTATACTATTTACAATAGTTGAAAAAAATGTCGAAATTGAAGCGCAAAGCATTAACCTTAGAAGTTAAAAAAAGTAAATTGTTTAGAGGCGAGAGTTACTGCTAAAAAGTCGGTCGTGATTTACAATTTTAAAAAACAAGGAAAACGTTGTGCAATGTGGTCAGTTAGCCGGCTCATCTACTACTGTTGTTCGAAAACACTCTTTTTGAAGGTAATCAACCGGAGATTTTAAATTAAAACCCTCCACGAGCAATAAAAAGTCATAAAAAAGAATCATTGTTGGTAATAGGGGCATCAAACAAAAAAGCTTGGGTGGCACAGAAAGTGCTCAATCATTGGTATCTGAAACATCAATTAATCCATGAAAGCCATTAGGAGCATTGATCTTACGTGGAAAGAAGTTACGGAACGAAATGTGAATAATAATAATAATTGTTGGCGCAACAATCCATTTCGATCAGGGCCTTGAAGTGTGTGAGAGCAGTTCATTCAAGACTGTAACTATGCTAAAGGATTACAGTATCCTGTAGGAGGCAATGTGGCGAGCATTGCACTCGCCCGAGATTATTACCCTGTTTGACTTAGGACTACATAAGTCACAGCTGAGTCGGCTGGTAGTAACCGCCACTAATGAGATTTAAATCGCGACCTTTCGTACGATAGCCCAGCGCTCCTACCACTGAGTTATCCGGACCAAAAATATGAACGGCTGGTGGAAAAACTCACCGAAGCTACCAAAAGTAATGAAAATGCTCAAATGATCTTAAATTCAAAGAGAGAAAACGAGCCAGATTTGGAGAGAATTACGAAAATGAAAAAAAAAATGTCATTGGTGGAAATGACAAGCATGGCAACCAAAATAACTCATTCTTTAAAAAGGCTACCACCGGAAATTAACGCGAATTCTTAAGGAATGCGTTAAGCGGGGTATGCCTGTACAGTTAATACAGTACAGTGTACAGTTAATAATAATAATAATCGTTGGCGCAACATTCCATATTGGATCAGAGCTTTGACGTTGTTTAGGGCACTTCATTCAAGACCGTAACAGTACACTACAGTACACTCTAGGGGGCAATGTGGTCAGCATTGCGCTCGCCCAAAATTATTACCCTGATTTGAATCAGGTACCCACTCGCAGCTGAGTCGATTGATATCCGACATTCAGTCACGATAACAAACCTCTCTCTCACCAGTGAGATTTGAACCGAGTCCTTCGGTTACGACAACCCAGTGCTCTAACCACTTGAGCCAACCGTAGTGTTACACCGATAAAAAGGAGAAATATTGCCCCTCATTGTTGGTGCACCAATGATGAGGTCCGAAGAACCAGGGACGATAGCGAATGGTACCTGGAGTATTAGATGTGGTAATAGTGTTGCTAAAACCATCCTAAATCTGCACGTAACTTCTTATTGCAGAGTTCATAGAACCTTATTTTTCAGATTTCAAGTTTATTCACGAAATCCGTTACTTTCTCGGTGAGGGCTAACTTCTACTACTACTAAGCAGATTTAACGCATTAATTACTATTGTTTCAAAAGAGTAATCAAGTGATGTATATAAATGGGTGCTTGGCTTGATGACGTAGCGAGAATGTCATGGATAAATGCCTTTTGGGGTTCGGTCGTCGGTGGTATGTTTAAGGGGTTATATACAGTTAGAATTTTCAAAAAATCGATTTTTTTTATTTTATTTTCTTAATGTACATATATTTAATAATACACACAGAAAATTTCATATCGTTCCGGTGAATATTTTCGAAGGTACACGCAAATTTTAAAAGGCGTTTCAGAGCGGTTGGAAGCATAAGGCCGGAGCGGCAGCGCTTACCTGGAACGCTGTCCCTTTTGTGCACCTACCTATTCTAAATGTTCCCTTCTAATGTATTTAGATGGGTAAAAAAAACATCAGTGTGTTATTGTCGTTTTTATACCTGAAAGGTAAATTTTAATTTTGCTCTCCCCAAACTGGAAAATATTTAAGAGTGGTAGTCAGTATAAGCAGGTAAACAGAAAACTTGTGAGTTCGTTAAAATTCTATTTGTAATTTGAAAATGAAGGCTTCTAGAGAGATGAGAAAATCTCTTAACATACGTAAGTCGAAACCTAAAAAGCGAAAAAATGTTTTTAATCCAAAAACAGCCGAAACGGATGAAAGTAGTTTCAGTGCCTCGGCAAAAAAATTTAAAGAACAAGAGGAAATCTCAGTTCCGCGTGATCCGTCTGTTGAGTATCGCATTTTAAATTTTATAACAGTGTTTGCAGCAATTTCTGAATATGTGAAATGTAAGACCTGTGACGGAAATGTGAAGTTCCAAACTGCTTCTGAACGAGGACTTGGTTTTAAAATTGTTTCGCTGTGTGATAAGTGTGCAACGAGAGCTACAATCAACTAATTTAGAAAATCTCTCCCAAAATTGTTCCGGCTGATTCGACAACTGTACAAATCGCTGCATACATAGCTGCCGGCATATTTAATGAAGGAATGGCATCACTATTATATTATATGAAGGCAATAGGAATCACACTTGGACCCCAATGCGCATTCATATGCTGAAAAAGAAGATGAGCAGCGCGTGACCATTTCCGATATCAGAGCGCGTGAGAGCACCCGAAATGGAAGAATGGCTCGCAGACAACATCAGCTCGAGTTATTAGAAGCTGCCGAAGCGACGGATTACCGATTAATACTTTTTTTTTGTGTCCGGATAGCTGAGTGGTTAGAGCGCAAGGCTGTCGTACGGAAGGTGGCGGTTCAAATCTCACTGGTGGCAGTGGAATTTGTATCGTGATTTGACTCAGTCGACTCAGCTGTGAATGAGTACCTGAGTCAAATCAGGGTAATAATCTCGGGCGAGCGCAATGCTGACCACATTGCCTCCTAGTGTACCGTTACGGTCTTGAATGAAGTGCTCTAACACACTTCAAGGCCCTGATCCAACATGGATTGTTGCGCCGACGATAATTATTATTATTATTATTACTTTTTTTTTATAAACAATTTAAGGCCGAAATTTTGGCCGAAAATCAATTTTTTTTTCTAGAAACCACCATTTTGTCAAAAAAATTTATTTTGCTTATTCCTTCGATTAATTACTAGATTTAACATTACTTTAACGAAATCTGTTTGGTTTTTTAATTTCGGAGGTTCCAGTTCAGTGATATAGTGGTCACCGCAAAACGTCTTTTTTGAGAGGAGCTCCCGGAGATCAGCTGTAACTCCTGTCCAAATAAATAATTTTACTAGTTTTAAGTCTAAAAATATTGTTAAAAGATACCATAATATATGTTCAAATATTTAGATCAATAAATTTAAAAGGTTTCTCAAAAAAAAATCTGGAAAATTCGCTTTTTTTCGGCCTTCTAACTGTATATAGCCCCTTAAGTGGTATTCTGTTCCCAAACATGCTGACCCATCGTCACGGGCCATGGGGACTTGGTGAAATACCTAGAAATAGTTGATATTTTTTTTCATATGCCTGGAGCGTTCTCTCAAATATAACAATAATAACGCAAATCTAAATTCACAATTACGATTTTAAATTTTATATTACTACACAGGCTTCTCGTTAGCCCGAAGTTCCCGTGGTACTTCACTTAATTCGATTGTGGTACGGAGATCTCGTTTAGCTTCACTGGTGGACAGGCGCTCTTGTTCAAGATGAAAGTAATATGTAATTTAACCATCAAAACAATTTAATTTATTAACGAGATCACATTTTTATGTGTGTTTAGAGTTACAGTGTCGCACAGTGTTCCGAATGGCGTTCTTAGCAGCAAAAAGCAAACATTTTCGAAGTATTTGAAAATAAATAAAACCGATTGGTTTCGTTTTCAAAAACTTATTTATTAATCGAACAATAAATTTTCCCACATATTTGCTGATGCTAACTGGATTAGCAAAAGCCACCGAGCAATTTAGTGCATGTATGTAGTATTTTATATCAGTATATATTGCGTACCTGGCGCTTCCAATATAATGGGGGTGAACGTTTAGGTTGGGGTGGGCCGCCTCAGGACCACCATGTCATCTGGCCCCCCATGGAGAGGAAGAGAAGACGGGGGCTATTCGCAGCGTAGATATTAGAATTGGCTCAGAGCTAATCCTTCCCGCGCGAGTTTGGTTTGTTTTCGTGATTGTGTCCCCTCCCTTGTTAGGTGGTTTGGCAGTTTAGCACCTTTGGGAGTGAAATTTTTGGTAGTATAAACCCGCCTAACGTCTCTATTAGACTGGTTTACCCCAGGTGGGTTTGGTTTTTTTATTGTTGAGTTAAATCCTGGTAGGGAGGTAATATTTGAGAACGAAGAACTTCGGCCCTCATTTCGCCGAACTGTTAGCATTCGGGTTAACTCCTGCACGTACCTTCCGGTTCCTGATATTATCCTGTCAGGGGAGTTTGGTTGACAGTCGTAACAGAGTTGCCCAACATAAGACCACAGTTATTGCATACGTAACAGAGTTGGCGCCCAACGTGAGGCCACAGTTGTTGTGTACGTAACACAGTCTTCGCTTTTCAAGAATGCACTTGATTGTAGTGTGAACTTTTTTAATCAAATACTCCCCTTCCTTCCTAATGACGGGGAATAGTGAACTAGAGCTGTCGAAAAATTTGTCGACAGCTCTATTGTGCATTTAGTGCAACGAATATAGAAGGGCGGAAATGGCAAATGTATTGATTGCTATGATTTTGTTTTTCCCGTACATTCTTTTCAGGACAAGATCCAGGCGCCGTTTAAATTCCCCCAGTAACTTAGATTTAATCATTACTACAGCACATGCTGACCGTTGAGTTGTGGCTAAAATCTGGCTCAATAGGTTGCGGTGGGTGGGTCAATTAATCCGTACGGATGAGGAAGATCCAGTGCGGAAAGCCTATAAGGATAATATCTATGGCAGAAAAAGAAGACTTGGCAGAACCTGCCTGAGATGAAGCGATGGCGTGAGCCAGGACGCCAGACAACTTTTAGGGATATCGAATTGATGGACCTCGGCATAATACCGGGATATCTGGAATTCCTTATTAGGGCAGGCCTGGACCGAATACCGGCTGTTGCGCCGTTAATGATGAGTTGAGTTTGGATAATATCTTATGAAAACAATTGTTCGAAAACATACCGAACGAAAAGTACAGTTAAATTGATATCCAAGTTGAGGGCATGGGTTCGGACGATGCCTACCAATACTTCGACATATTGCAAGGAATAACATCAGCTGTAGTAATGATTAAATCTAAGCCACTGGGGGAATTTAAACGGCGCCTGGATCTTGTCCTGAGAACAATGTACGAGAAAAATAATATCATATAATAGCAACCAACACATTTGCTATTCCCGCCCTTCTATATTCGTTCGGTGTTATACGAGTGGAGTAATACTGATTTAGAATCTGTCAATAGTAGACTAATAGTATACTATTTTACGAAATCGAAGTATTCCTCACTTCAATTCAGAATGCTTCACTCCCAACAAGTTTTTATAAATGGTACATTCTCCACGACTCCTCAATCATCGGCTCCAGTTCTAGGTTATCCAACTGTGACGAGAAGACCATCCAGCACATAACGTCTGCATGCAGAATGTTGAGCAATACCGAGTACATCAGTTGTCATATGTCCGTCTGCAAGATTTTCGATCAAAACCTTGCATTGAAGTATAACTTTGTGGCAAACTACTATCCTTATTATAAGTATACACAGATCTTGGAAAAAGGGTCAAGTCAAACTATTGTGAGTCACACTATTGTGTGTGTGTGTGTGTTTGATGTGGGAGAGAGGCAAAGCTTCTGAGCACTCAGACCTTAGTAGTTTATTGCACTCGATTCCCCGCTCAACAGAATATTCTGGATTCGTTTATGTATCGCAGGATTTCGGTTAGTAGATGTGATGCTACTCGCTGCAGTTGGAACACATCAGCACAAAAAATCTTATGTCTGATACGTCCATAGGCAGGGCACTCCAATAGAAAATGTTGCGTGGATTCCGCTTCCTCATTACAGGATGGACACATATCATCTTGGATAATTCCTATTCTAAACATATGCCCAGCTAGTGAATTAGGACCAGACAGAATACCCACAATACTTCTGCAAGTCTTCCTGCTTTTCGACAGGATAAACTCTGCAGTATGTTTGTTTGGTTTTGACAGCAAAAGTTTGAAGCATTAAGGTTAAGCCATCTGTCAACTGGGAAGCTTGTTCCTAGTTTTTGAAAACAGGATCAGCCGATGTTACTGACGCCTCATTTGCTGGTTCCGGTCGGGACATGGGGGAAGTTGAACCCTCTTTTGCTAAAGCATCCGAGATTTCATTTCCCTCTACACTACAATGAGCGAGTGCCCAGAGTAATTCCACTGTATTGAATCTAGAGAGAGAATCTAGAAGAAGAATCTAGAGTTCAATCGGTTTCTACATTCTTGAACGATTTTTGAAGTGATCAAAGTATTACTCAATGCCGTCAATGCAGGTTGACTATCGCTACAGATAACGATGTGCCTGTCCTTCTATCGCTCGTCAATCATCCAGGTTGCCGCCCTTCAGATCGCATACACTTCAGCCTGAAAGACCGTTGTGTATTGTCCCAAGTGAAAAGCCCACTTCTCGTTTTTATTCGAGAGGTAAAATCCTGCTCCAGAACCCTGTTCTGTTTTTGAGCCATCGGGGTAGAAAACGTCAGTACATTCTCCCAGTTTTCTCTTCGTTTCAAGATAGCATTATATCTTCTACTAAGCAGATATATGGGGATCAGAGAATCAGAATTCATTCTCCCAATGCTCTGTGCCCCACGTCTATTGTTTCCCCATAGAATCAATCGAATGAGTATATGGGCTGCTCTCATTGTAGCATTCTGAATAAACAAATACAAGGGCTGCAAATTGAGTAATGCATTTAAAGCTGCGCCAGATGTTGTCATGGCACCGGTGAACCGAGACACACAGTTCTTTGTAGTATGACGAGTTTACAGCGGAAATTCTTTTGCTTCATCTTAATCCACCACACTACGGATACATAAGCCAACATCGGCCTAATGATAGCAACATCTATCCACATTATTATCTGAGGCTTAAGTCCCCAAGACGAGGCCAAGTTCTACCTACATAGCCCATAAACTGTGAGAGCTCGTTTCATCATTATCTCTACATGTTTGTTCCAAAGACACTTCTTATCTAGAATAACTCTCACATATTTCACTTCTTCGGAGAGTTCAAGGATTGTACCCCCGTCTCTTCAAGGCAAAGAACCTTCAGTTTCCTCCTTTTTATAAATAACGCCATTGTGGTTTTATTTGGATTTACTGAAACTCCACGCCTGAGACACCAACTGTCAATCAAATCAACGGCGCGTTGAGTATTTCTACACACTATTCCGAGATCTCGACCAAAAGCCAGCATAGCCACGTCATCCGCATAAGCTTGAATGTGCATTGCCAGATTTTGCGGTTCGTATAGTAATGAGTTGATCAGCTTACTCCATAGAAGTGGCGTGAGTACACTTCATTGAGGGCAGCCTTTCGTCACTTCCGTTATTAGGTTGCGATCAACACCCACTTCAGCACACAGCAATCTCTGCGCTAGCATAGCGTAGATCCACTTTATTAAAGTTTCGTCAACGCCATGCTCTCGGGCGGCATTACAGAGCTTTTGGGAGGGCGAACAATAAAAAGACCCTTCAATGTCCACGAGCACCTCCATTGCGGAGTCACCTTTCAGAATTGCGTCCTCTATTTTCTCACACGACTTTCCACGTTGGTAAGTATGTTGGCTTTCATTTTGTTGGTGCAACTTTAGCGCCTTCTCGCGAATATGATGCTCAACCAGTCTCTCCAGACATTTTAGCGAAAATGTAGTTACACTGATTTGCCTGAAGTTCTTCCGAATCTTCCATTCATAAAAATAGAATTTCAGCCGCTGATAGTATTCATCTGATATATTTAAATGTAATTGACCCTCTTCGGACCCGCGCTCTCCTCCATTGTAACCAATTTCGAAACTAAAATTCGCTTCGAAAAGTACTTGTCGAGACCTATTATTTGATACCTTGGCTATATTCCGTGAAAAAAAAATTGGGACCGCTGTTTTACGTGTAGCAAGAGGTGTGATCACTTCTGAGAAAAGTGCGTTTGATAGATAGACAGACACGGAACCGATTTTAAAGAAGTTTTCTTTTCAGGAAAATCTTTAAAAAAAACACAAGCAACCAAACAATGAACTCCGCAAATAAAAACCAAGTCGGAATACCGGAAGCTCGCGCTTCGGGTAGAAAGGTTCTGTGTTCATCTTATGTAAGAAACTTCAACGCACATTTTCCTATCCGTATATAGCTACAAATCCAACATATTCATATTTGTCCAAACAAAAAGACGTACGTACATATTGCAGCCATAGATATTAACCTCACCCTAAACAGACTGTCTATTTCCGAATACTGTACATACACATGCACGTATATAAATTGATCTTATCCATATTACCGATTTACTTTGTGCACAAAAGCATACATATGTACATATATAGTACGCATATTAAATACGGCTGATTTAATGTACAAATATATCTATCTGAAATAGACACCACCAGCAAACTTCATTAGCAAGTATATACTATATACTTACATACACACATGTCGGTTTGCAGTAATTGATATACATATACAAACGACTAAAAAACTAAAACAAAATGATTCTCTGCGAGCCCATTCATATGAACTCATTTCGTTCTCGTATTGAAGAATTGATAGGTGATGATGACGTCATACACGTTGTAGAATGCACGAAATTCACAAAAAATAGCTAGGTTACACCCCCTATAACTTTGTTAATAATAGTTAGATTTTCCTCAAACTTGACCAAATTGTGCCTTGTTTTGGCCCTTACACCCATGCATTTTGTACTTCTGGGGTGAAAATAAGAGGGGTTGCCAGGTAAATTTCTAAAATGTGGAAATCTGCTACTATTAACTTTATTTGTACAGATATCGGAACCAGATGTATTTTGAGGCCTAGATTTCGTAGAGATACACCCCAATTGGATAGGTTCTGAGAAAGAGACCTGTTACACTTTTTGGTGGTCATATTTTGAGCGCTCACTCAACTACGTTTCACCCGATATCAAATATGGGACCAGCTTCTGAAAATACTAATTGAGCCTTTTCATTTGATACCCCACATAACCTCATAATGTGAAAAAAAATTCGCATCCTCCATTCACATATATGGGGAGCCACCCTAAAACTCAACACAAAATTGCGCCACTTGCTATATGTAAAGGGAACAACAGACCACACGCTCTCACTAATTTACAACAATCGGTTCAGCCGTTTCTGAATAAATTGGGTGTGGCAGACAGAGAGGCAGGCGGAGAAACAGACAACGAATCGACCACCAGGAGCGTATAGATAGCCCGAAGATTTCCAAACGACTTCTAAAAGGAAGAATACAAATACGACCGCGAGCACCTGGGAATCCTCGAAACGCATCGGAAGATTGAATTGGTAACGCCACACACTGTAAGAACATGACAGCACTATCTTTAACTTGTAGGTAACCAGTATGCACTCAGAATAATGTTTGGAGTGTTAAGTATCAGATACAACTAAGATCTTTTGCGCATTTTTGTGACACCCATAAATTATTTTTTAATATTCAGAATGAATCTCGAGGAAATGAAATTGCAAAATTTTCGTTATTTGCTACTTACACACGAATTGACCAATTCAATGAAGTTTTTCGTTTTTTCGTGAAGTATTGCCATCTTGGAAGGTTTTCTGCAGATTCCAAAAAAATATAAAACTTAGGGTTCATTGAGAACAATGTGCTACAAAATCGAAGAAAATTGGGCTAAATATGTTCAACATCCTGAAACCTTTTTTAGGAACAATCATCATCGTCAACGGCGCAACAACCGGTATCCGGTCTAGACCTGCCTTAATAAGGAACTCCAGACATCCCGGTTTTACGCCGAGGTCCACCAATTCGATATCACTAAAAGTTGTCTGGCGTCCTGGCCTACGCCATCACTCCACCTTAGGCAGGGTCTGCCTCGTCTTCTTTTTCTACCATAGATGCCCTTATAGACTTTCTGGGTCGGATCATCCTCATCCATACGGATTAAGTGACCCGCCCACCGCAACCTATTCAGCCGGAACAGTTTTTGTAAGCTGAAATAGGCTGTGTTGGCTGACAACAACCGTGCGCGGATTTCATCATCGTAGCTTTTATCGGTTGTGATTTTCGACCCTAGATAGGAGAAATTGTCAACGGTCTCAAAGTTGTATTCTCCTATCCTTATTCTTCCTGTTTGACCAGCGCGGTTTAATGTTGTTGGTTGGTTCGTCTTCGGTGCTGACGTTGCCACCGTATATTTTGTCTTGCTTTCATTGATATGCAGCTCAATGACTCGCGCCGCAAGCTCGATCTGGATGAAGGCAGTTTGTACGTCTCGGGTGGTTCTTCCCATGATGTCGATATCGTCAGTATAGGCCAGTAGTTGGTTGAACTTAAAGAGGATCGTACCTCATCCATTTACATCAGCATCACAGATCACTTTCTTGAGGGCCAGGTTAAAGAGGACACATATTAGGGAATCCTCTTGTCGTAGACCGTTGTTGATGTCGAATGGTTTTGAGAGTGATTCTGCTGCTTTTATCTGGCCTCGCACATTGGTCAGGGTCAGTCTAGTCAGTCTTATTAATTTCGTCGGGATACCGAATTCTCTCATGGCCGTGTATAGTTTTACCCTGGCTATGCTATCATAGGCGGCTTTAAAGTCGATGAATAGATGGTGCAGCTGTTGTCCATATTCCAACAGTTTTTCCATCGCTTGCCGCAGAGAGAAAATCTGATCTGTTGCTGATTTGGCTGGAGTGAAGCCTATGGGTGAAGCGTATGGGGCTATCCGGCCTAGCAATATAACGGAGAATATCTTATAGATGGTACTCAGCAACGTGATTTAGAAACAATATGACTTGATTATCTCCTGTTGAAGCACTTGGCATAGTAATGGATGCTAATCTACCTATCAATACCATTTATCAACCTAATAATATAAAATAATTCGACAAAAAGCAAATAATGATACCTTCAAATAACCAAATGAAACAAGTGAAAAACAGGGACGAAACTGTAACAATTCTGAATATAATCTCCAGCCATTAATCGAAGATAATTAAGTGGAGCGGTGATGGGACTCGACAAAATTATAAGCAGAAGTTTACATCTAAAAGCCAATTTGATAAAAATTTCATCAATCTCTCAATATTCGATGGTATCTTCAAACATCGAAAAAGGGAATATTATAATATATAATGATCCGACCCCTTCTTTTAAAGGGTATTGTAGGCCATATTCCGGATAAAGTGGTTTTACATTTCGAACAAAACCATTTGAGATGAATAAGTTGGGTATAATTTTGAGGAAAGTTCTCAATGCACTGATTTCATATTTCACTCGAATCCAGGTTTATGATTGAGAAATACCAGGGATCAAGAATATTCTTGATGCGATATACCTTGAAGTGTGCATAAAGTTCTGTTGTCAAAGATATTATACCGTCGTGTATTCTTCTAATGGGCTAATTATTTGAAGAAACCCAAGCGCCCAAAACAAAAAATAATAAATACTACCGGAAACTTTCCATGAAATAAAATCGCGTGAGTTGATACCAACACAGGTCTCCTAAATGGACTTTTAATATCAACTCGTCCCCACTTACCAAACTTATGGTGTATGCTAAGAACAGATAAAAGTCAAATTGAGTCAAAGTTCTTGATAATGCTGCCTCTGCCCATAATGATTAAATAATATGCTTCCATATGTACTTTCTCCGCAATAAGTAACTTACAATGCATTTTTTACCTTATGAAAACACTAGTCATAACTTGCTTCAAACAGACTTATGGGTTCCGCACGAAAAAGAATTAAATCCCGCTAGAATGTGACCTTCAGGCAGTTTGCAGTTTTTTCAATATAAAGGACGTAGTTGCATGTCCGTAACGGAATGAGGCGAGTCAGTCTGTAGCACCGTACACAATGGAGAAATTACTTACTGCTATCACCCTGTTCAAACATAGTCGCTTGATACTTGATTTCAATAAAACACCAAAATGTTTCAGTAATTGTTTAGCATTTTATTCTGCTTTTAACTCCTTAGCCTCACTTTAAACCTCTTCAAGTAAAATAGTTTTCACTTTCCATTATATCACTTTTACTCTTAGGTAGTTTGAATCCTTTAAGTGCATTTAAGAGTTTTATCCTAGCTTTTACAATATTATACATTTGCTACATGGCATAAGTTCTTTTTCTCCTTATAAAACAATATGTGTGTGATATAGCACCTCTACGCTAAGAATTTCGAACAAAGTAACCACAGTAACAGTAACATTCCTGGAAAAATATTGGGAGGGGGACCGAAAATTCGTTGTAAGGGGACGTGGGAGGGCTTTGTTGGAAAACTAAAATACCAAAAAATATTTGCCTAGACACAGCAAAACAAATAAAACGAAAAATAATTAAAATTAAATATTTCCTTTTTATTTCTTAGCATTTCTCATTCAATAACAGTTACTACAACCTAATTTGAAAAAAGAAACTCAACAGTTTTTTTTTATTTAACTTTTTTTTCGATTTCTGTCTTTCTATTTTCAATTTTTTTTTTGTATTTTCATTGGCTAATTTGGCTTTGCTAATTTAAGCAGCATTCTGTTCCGATTTGTTTGACTTTACTTTTTGACCAAGCCAAATTTATAAATAAATTAATTTCACCAACCGAAGGACATAAAGCGCCGAAAAGTTACACATAACAATAATTAGGTTCCCATATAACTTGCTGTCCTCAGTTATAAAATGAAAAATAGTAGCGCACGTGAAAATAAAAGTGAAATCTTTGTATTTCATATTTAATTCTGAAGAAACGCGAGTCCTTCTTACTAAAAACTATACACAGCGTTTTTTATTGAATATTTGTTTGTGTGTTTTATTGATATTTTTTCCATCTTATTTTAATGTTTTTATATGTCAACGAATTTCAAATTTTCATGTAACATTGGATTCATCCAATAGTATTTTGTTATAAAGCATACGCTTGTCTGCATCTTCTTCCTATGCCTTCCTTTATGCCTACTTACTAGCTTTTAATGTAGTTAAGAAAATAAATATTTCATCACTAATGTTATTTTTGCTTGGTTTGCTTTTTGTTCATTTCGAATTAGTTATCTTTTTTTTCTTTTTGCCATAGACCGAATTGATAAAGATTCCATGACACTGGGCAATTTAGACCTTTTGTCTCATTCCATACTCTGATTTTTTGTCAATCAATTCGTAGGAGGTTTATGCTTCTCAGGTTCTTAGGTGATACCATCGGGGCCGTTAATACACTTTGTTGTATGTTTTTTTGATGATAATTGGCTCGCAGGTAAAGAGAAATTGGAAATAATAGCACGAGGAAGTACAATGGAGTACATATACAAGAAGAGAATCTTGCATCCCTGAGGTGTCGGGAAAATATAACAGAATTGTGTTTTTGTTGAACGAAAATGATTTTTCGATTATTTACTTTTGGGGGAATTTTCAAACGAGTAGAAAAAATTAAGCATAGCAACAGTGATCCGAAGATTGGTAGGAGATTATCGATGAAATTTTACCGCAACTCACTTCAGAAATACCATTGAAGATCTAACGTTGTTGTTTTGACTTTGCCTTAATATATAAGTGAGACAAAAAGAAAAATACTAAGCAGAAAAGGAAAAAGCTTTATACAATCATGCTAAGGCTCTTGCTAGTAAATCTTCGAAGAAGATTCGCCAGAAATGCCTGCAACTAAAATACTGCGTTGCAGATCATACAACAACAGCATTTCATAATTACTAGCTTTGTTAACATGACTCATTTATGCGTAAGTTCTATTCAAGTCTTCTAGATTCGAAGTCCATTTTCACTCAGGAGTAGATCGAGAATGTTCCCTTGTGTGCTCTTGGAAAGAGAAGGCGTGTAAAATTGGTTGAAATTCATTTCATTTCACAGAAACTAAAACCTATCGCGACCACGGACGGGTTACATGGGTGCAACCAAGTTGCAAATTGCATGCCTATGGGCAAGTTACGCTTGCTCCCCCGGGTTGCAGTAATGGTTGCAAGAATATCGAACAATTTTAATATTTGTATGTGGAGCATGGCAACTAGCGTGGTTTGCAGCTTCAGCATTGTGGAACAATAACAAACGCCCATCAAACATATTTTTAAGATCTTAGAACGTAATGAAGTTACATAGTCTGTGGCAAATGAATCGCAACTTGGTTAGCAATCAGATTGCTCCGTCTAGAGCGCGGGTTTTAATCAGACTGAATGGCTTTTCCCATTTACTTTGGATCTTATTTTCTTAATAATTACTAGCAAAGACTCGATATTCTCTATAATAAAATAGTAAAAGAGCGAATTATCTTGGCTTCCACATAAATAAGAAGTTAACATATTTCCCATTCGTTACATGTACAAGCTTTGAAAAGAAGACATTTAGTTAAAAAAAGGATTTCAAGAAACAAGAGTGCAAGTGATAACACACGGAATTTGTCGAATTGTATAACTTTAGAAAAATTTCGCCAAATAAAATCAATGTTGAACGCATCAACAACAATTTTCTCTGTTCTAATCATTATTTTTACTATGCGTCATAATTTTGTTAATTTTATCAACTTGATTCCAAGATAATGTCCATAAATCTCACCCCAAATTCCCAAATTACCAAAATCAATATTGCTATTTAACAATAGCAAAAATAAATTCTACACGTACTGTGCCTGCTGTCGATGTTGAAAATTCAAAAGATATAAATGAACATTTGACTTAGTCGAAAAACTGACTTCAAAGAGAACTGGTCGGAATCAGTTGTTATTTCAAAGCAAATGTGCGCGGAGATTATTGTGGCTAGAGAAGTGGCTGTTGGATACTAGATTAACTTGATTTTTCTAGACTGACATTGTGTTGCAATAAAGAACCTTAAGTTTTTGGTTTTGTGGTTTTATTTGGATGAATTTTGACACCCGGGACAATATTCTAAGGAGTGATATTTCGGCATTTGGTTCAACCGATAGGAATGAATTTGCTAAATAGTTATCAAATAAGACACCTTCGTGATTTTGGCCAAACAAGCACAAAATTATGATTACGAATTTATGTTGTGCAAAGAGTCACGTACTCAATATTTTGGTTTTCGGACGATTAATGATAATTATTGAGAAAATTTAGAACATCTAAAAAAACACTAAGCCTACAGGTCTAATTTTGGATGGCAGGAAGCATCTAACAGTTACGAATATAAATAGTTGGATATGAATATCACCAGCGAGGTAGAGCTTACAAAAGAGTGTGGCAGCACTAATGCACACAATCGTAAAAACAGGAAACGTGCTAAAAGTGGTTTTAGGAATGTTATACAATACATTGTATAAATTTGTCTTGCTCCGTAAAATAGACAACACAAGTGGAATGGTCATTTTTTATGCTTAACAAATGAAATTTTAAATCAGCCCTTATCAACAGGACTGCGGGCAACTTTTGGTCATTTGACTGGAACGATTTGGTTAGCACTTCTATTGAGAAGCGTCAGCTTCCCCAAATTTAGAGAATAACAACAGTTCAGTAGCATTGAAAGGCAAAACAGTAAAAAAAATGTTCATCGTTTTTATGCGTTTTCTGGTTATCAATAAGGAACTTTCGGAAGGTTGCTGACGTTTTCATCGTCACGGCGAAGTGAATTTGAAACAATACAATGCAATCTGATTGTTTTCAGAATTACTGCAACAGAATATGTGTTAACCAAATATGAAATGTTGATTTGTTGCTTATTGTGCCTAAATATTGGGAAGGATTTTTTATACAAATTTAGTTGGTCTTAACGATTCATTTCCACCGCACGCATCATGCAGCCAATTAAGAGGAAAAGTCGAGCTTGTGAGCAAATAAAGGGCATATCCAGCTTTAAGAGATAATGATCGCTGTTTCAAAGGAGAGAAAGTCAATTTTTGGCCCTAGAAGATCAAGATGTTTGGCGTTTTTTGAATAAAAAAGTATTTACACAGGAATTTTTACGGGGACAAATGATTGGAATTGTTAGTAAGGAGTATTGACATTAAACCATACATTATTGGGGATATCTAAAATTTGGCGTTAAAGGCGGGTGACCTCATCGCCTTAGTTAGCAATGTGATTTCAACCTCAAAAGTGCTACTAAGAGAATTATTTTTAATGGCTTTTAAGCACGAGGAGCTTTATACGATATATACTGCTTTATGGACCCAAAAGTGGAGAAAAAGTAAATACATTTCGGTCGACTGATCAAAATGGCAAAAGCTATCCAACTGCATATTTGTATTGCTTCCAATTATTTGAAAAATGATACATTCAAATTCATTCCAAATCAAGAATATTCACCATAAAACCACACATCTCTGCAAGCACAATAAAACATGTACAGTCCAATTATGCAACAAAGTGCTCGTTTATTATTGCCATAAATTCTTCGGTATTTCATCGATAAGTTTCGCAAAAATCATCGTTTTTTTCTCGATATGTTTTTAGCTCATTCAAGATCCCCATTTGTTCCCGACACCAATAATTTTCCAACTAAACTTTGACATACATTTTCTAAGATAGCGTAGTGACTGCGAGCCAGCTTCCACGCTAAAGTGTTAAGTAAATAGATTTGCGTTTCCAACAGAACAAAATGTTCGTCATAGCCTTCCTTTTCGAATCATAGTTAAATATAGTATGTTATGGAGATTTGAGGTCTCCAAAAATATAAAGCGAACCTAAAGAACCGAAAAGATAATGTTTCACGAATTTAAACTTCCATACGAATAGAAATTTCATAAAATAAACATTTTCATTTGACGAAATTCCCTCTATTACATTGAGACTGTTCTCTGCAAAGTATGAAGATTTCCAATCACTATTACAATCATCAATGTTACAAAGCTGTTGCTACTATTGTTGTTGTCGTTTTTGGAATTTTTGTTGTTTCCTTCTCCTTAAAATCCGGCAAAAATTCTATACAAATATAAACGTTTACAACACCTCTCTTTAAAATTATAAAAAAAAAAATATCTCCATCTTCTGAATGTGTGTGTATATGTGTAGGAAATATAAATCGCGTTTAGCGTCCTGAATTTTCTAATGGAAATCATTCAAACTAAATTACTCAGAAATCAGTTCGCCTCGGCTACATTAAGTCTCTTTCGATTTGTTTTTATCGACTAAACGCTAATCAGACGTCCCATTCTAATAAATTCTAACTATTCTACTAAAAAATATAATTATATTTACTTGGTTTTATCATATTACTGTAAAAAAGCGTAAAGCGGCGGACAAAAACTATAATCGACTGTGTGTATGCGATTTGTTTGTGGCTTGCGATGATAAATATTGATTTAAATAATATTGAATACGAAATAAATTGACAAACATTACGTTTCGGCTTAACTTCATAATCTTTTCGCTGCTGCTATTTACCACTTTCAATTTTCTTTTATTTCTGTTAAGTCTCGGTTTGTTGGGCGCGCAATTCTTGTTCCTATTACAAATAATAGCGATGTTATATAATTTTTTCCACCTCCCTCTACTTTTACGACTGAAGTGTGTGTGTATTTACAAGTGCGTGGGGAACGGTGTTCACCACATTTGCCAATTTATAGAATATAGAATTGAACTGTAGCTTACTTACTGTAACTGCCCCTAGATATCGTTTAACTTAAATTTAAATTTGCTTGTTTTGTCGATGTTTTTACTGTTTGTATGTGTAGCTGTTGCTGCGGGTTTAAAAGATGTTTGAGCCGAATTTGTTGTGCTTGCGTCATTTACAGACTTTCTCTTCTCATCAGCTATGATGTTGTTGGAATACTGATGGCATTTTAATGTCAAGGCTTGGTGAGGCCCAAGCATTGCTTTCGATAAAAGCCAATAGACGACCGACTCTCACTCCGGCGCACGAATGTGCTTTTACTACAGGGACCGCACAGTCCCAGCTTGTTTGTTTTGCACACACACATCAGACGTTACTTTACAGCCATCCACCCTTTCGTCCGAAGAAGAGTGAACTGATTGATCCTACGAACGATTGTGTCATTGATTGCGTTGCCACTTTCTCTTCGCTCCGTTGTTTCTGCTTTTGTGGTGGAGGACTAGCTTTCTTTGCGTTTGCACCGGTATCCACACGACCTAGATCCGGCCTGACTTTACCGCCCACTGTTCCTAGATCTGGACGTTGCCCGATTCCATTCTTCAGGTTTCGACGTGACTTTTGGCGTTGCATTTGCTTCAGACGAATATCGACAGGATTTGGGACAGCCGATGAACTTTCTTTCGCTGCGGCCACATTCAAACTACTATCATCACTGTCGACATCCGTTGAAGATATTGAACTGGGAAGATCACTATCTGTAAAGCTTTTCAGACTGTCGTTCGATATGCCTTTATTCAAGCCACTGCCGCTGGCTGACAGGTTCTTCAAGCTTGTTAATTGTGCCATGGGACTTACACTTCGATTCGCGATTCCACTTGACAATTGTGACATTGCATTTGGTTGTGAGCCTATAATGTTCTCTAGTCCAACACTTTCCACTTTTTCAAGAAGACGTAGCGACCTCAAAGCTCTCTTTTCTAATCTTGACAACATGATTTTTTGCTGCTTTGGATGGTTTCTTGTTGGCCGTTCAACTTCTCCCAAAAGTTTGCGGCGAATAAGATCGGCACCTGAAGAGAGAATACCAAGCAACGGTTCCGGTGATTGAGAACGAGTTGGTGAGCCTTCTGCAAAGTAGAAAATGCAAATAATAGATATCAAAAGGTTTATACCTAAAGTGAAACAATGGGCAAACCGGAACAACTCTTACCGGGACTATTGCATGGGGTCACTGTTGGTGAATAGTTGGGGCCCGCTGGTGTATTTAACGCACTTGGTGTAATAGCCTTAATTCCACGCTCATTCAACAAGGATGCCAATCCCATATTTACAGAATAAGTGGAACACGAATTTCTCCTCGACATGCCAGATCGCGGGGTTGGTGGACAACTACAAGTTACAGAAATATCATTTAAAATTCAATAGTTTTTAGGAAAAATCCTTCATCTTACGTTGATTGCCTCGAGGTTGAATTTGATGCTACCCTCGATGAAGCAACCGATAATCCGAGCAAGGCTGCCGTTCCGTCATCCGGATGCATTACTGTACTATTTGTATAGGTATACACACAGCCAGATTCCTGGAATTGCTTGCCAGGATTATCGTCCATATCTTCTTCAACATCAGACAGAGAATACACTTGCATTCCTAACTCTTCAAGGCCTCGACCTCCTCGCACCTGCACACCGGGACGTTCCTCCAAAAGTCCGCTCAAATTCGGTGTTGCAAGACGCGACCAATGGTGAAGTGTTTGTGAACCTTCCATTGGCTTTACAATTTGCAATCGTTCTGGAAGACGCCATTGATTCGAAGAACCATGTGTGAAACCTCCACTAGCCGCTGATGATCCAGTTGACATAATACTGTCCGGAGTACGCATTCCAAGTGGAACTCCTTGATGTGGGTTCTCGTCGTAGGTATACGTACCCGCTGGAGCATGAGCCAGCATTGTGCGACGAACTAATACTTCAGCAGGAGTTAGACGTTTCAAAGCAGCCTCTAAATCTTTAGCTCCAGGGGCCCCAGGAATACCAGCAGGTTGACTTGGATAACCATCTTCTGATTGGGACGAAGTCAAGCTTTCACACGACATAGTTTTAATACCAAGTGAGGAGCTTTCGTAACTAGGATAAGTGGAGCCTGAATAGACCGAAGATGGACGATGGTAGGTGCCCATTCCGGCCTGGTTTAATGTCGGTGGTACGAAGGGCAAGGCCGACATCCTAGGTTGTGAAGATGAGCTGAGAGCCATGGCACCAAGATGTGACATTCCGTCTGAATAATGTCCATTCTTCGCAGCACAACGTACCGTCTCGAACACTTTCTTGAAAGGTGGTAGGTGTCCTGAACCAATGCCACTCATTCGATCAGATGAAATTCCAGAATCCAAACTATTGTCGGAATACAATGAAGATTCCATCAATTCTGAATGCAACGAATCCGGATGAGGAATACCCAAACCGGGCAGGAACGAGCTGCGAGCCTGTGGTTGCGATTTTTTCTTTTGCTTGCGAAGCTGTTCTTGGGTCTCTTGAAGAAGAGCCAGCACTTCCTGATAACGTTCTTTGAATTCTGCCAGTTCAGTGGCCAACATATTTTGGTTTTCTTTCGTTATGCTTAACAAAGACACTTGTTCATCATTTTCAGCCGTGAGTTGATGTAACCTCATCTCCGCCTCAGAAAGGCGTGCCTGCAAACTCAGAATTTGTTCATGTTGCAGACGATTCTCCTCTTTCTGCCTTTCCAACTCCAAGCTGAGGCCATCGAATTGACTGTTCGCAGAATTCAATTGAGTCGTGATGTCCTCCATTAATTTGCGTTCCTGCTCTTCTACCTCGTCCGTTTGCTTTGCGAGTTGCTGAGCTTCGCGTTTCAATGATTGATTTTCGTCTTGAAGAGAGGCGACCTTTCTCTGAAGTAAATCCAAATTGATTGATTTGGTGGCTGTTGGCGTTTCTGCAATGATATAAAAATAGTGGGAAAAAGATTAAAAAAGCGCTAAAAGTACTCACTATATTGTTTGTTATTGTGCATACCGGCTAATTAACAAAACTGTACTAAAGTTGGTGAGAAATTATAGTTAGATAAGAAGAAGTATTGCGACGAAAAAATTCCGGTATCTTATCTGTCCCAACAGTAAAGAGAAGTCTGTGGATAGACTGTGATAGCAGATGTAAATAACAAAACATTTGTGGTGGGAGCTCTCCGAATTTCAGTAATCTATCATTGCTGTTAGCGACCGTGTTTGGATGAAAATTATTGAGCGAAAATCCGTTTACTTTATCTAGAAGGTTAAAATTTCGCAAAGCTTTCCGGTGCATTTCGTGCGAATTATATTTAGTGCACTCGTTTCTCTCGTCTATCGTGCTCCAAATTTTTCCTCGAAAGTGAAAAACCACTTCGCATATCGTTAATGAATTTATGGCTAAAGCACACGATATTCTTATGCAACCTTTTTCGGGCAAAGTTAGCTTTGAGGTTTGCACAAAGACGGTCAAATCAAAGGTAATCAATCACAGTTGTAAGTTGGCGGAAAGTGAATGAAAGAAAGAATTATTACCACTTTATGAACGTGTTAGACAATATATTATAGATTTATCCAATTATCGATGAAGCAGGTTGGGTGAAATGTCAAGATTATAGCTCAAGAGTTTAATAAAACACAATTTAACTTGTGTGATGTACTTCTCAAAGATTAGGACTACCTAACACCGGCCGTTAAAAACTGATTTCTGTGAGGTGGACAAACCTTTGTTGTAGGACAATTTTTTGTAAGTACGGAGATTTGCTTCGGATCTTGCTTTTTTCTTCAGAAATTTTATTTCAGGACAAAGAAAGGATTTCTGTGGCCAAGTATATCAATTACGAGATTAACTGAATTTTCAAGGATATAAACAAAACACTAGTGTCACACGAACTTTGGAAGATAACAGAAATTTGGCTACCTACCCTCATAACGAAAATGTACTTATTCTGTTTGAATCCCCTTCGCATATTTACGATTAGACTAGACGGTTGAAGTATAGCTCGGTGAGCACCTGAAGTTAGTAGAATTGGTGAAAAGTGACAGAGCACATTCTTCTTTTTCTCTTCAGCTTTTGTCCCGCTCACAAGCGGGGTCGGCTCGTCGTGATCAGTTCCGCCATTTGGTTCTATCAAAAGCCTGATCTGGATGCAATCGCGAGGCTTTTAAATCCCCATCCAGCGTATGAAGCGACCGTTGTTTCAGCCGGACTTTTGGTCGTTTACCATCGACTCGGATATTCAGACCAATCTTGGCAAGTGAATTTTCATTAGCGCGAATTTTGTGACCATACCATCGAAGACGCCTCTCTCGCAATTTTTCCACGATCGGTGCAACCTCCTCATTTCGGATGTGATCAAAACGTGTCACGCTACTATTCCAACGCAATATCTTCGTCTCCATTACTGCAAGACCTTCATTGTATTTCATATTTCCATCCAGGTGGCGCTAATGCGTGAAGCAACTTTATAGCGCAGTTCTCCATTGGCTGGTAGAATTGAGCCAAGATATTTAAATTGCTCAGTTCTAGACAGGTCGCTGCTGCTGAAGTGATTGTGTCTGTTTCATGGGGATCGGTGGTCAGTTTTATTTAAACGCTTTCTCTAGGTCCATAAATGCAATGTCAAAATTTTCATGGTATGGGAAAGTAACTGGATCGGACGGCAATTTGAACATTCTGCTTGACTACCTTTCTTTTTCCATATCTCAGCTCTTCGCTTTCCAGAGCTCAGATGCGATGTCATCAGGTGTTGTTGCTTTTCCCGATTTCATTCGTTTTATTGCTTCCTCGACTTCAGTTGCTGGCAGGTGGAACTGCTCCAAATGTCGGCAATGATTGTGGAAGTGGAGGATGAACAGATTCTTCAGTTCAAATCTGCCCGAAATATTCTCGTCATCTATCCGTCGCAGCTCGACGGTTGGTGAGCAAAGTACCGTTTTTGTAATTAATGCAACAGAACTTTAGCAAGTTGATACAGATCTGTCCCGCCATCCGGAATGTCCAGTAACAAATTCGCTTAAATATTACACTGCAATCAAGTGGATTCTCTTCGCGAGTTTTTCTTGAGAAACAATCCTCTAGTCTGTTACAACAGACTACCGTCATAGCAGATAATCAATTGCCCCTTTTGAACTGTCCAACAAAATATCCGCATGTGCAAAAAGAAACCCAGTCACGGAAGTCATATAATTGACATCAAAACCTCCAACAAATGGTTGATAACGATATATTATTTTATGAGACTGAAGCATTCCTCTCTTCAATTGAGGACGCTGCGCTCCCACCAAAAACTTATAATCGATACATCTTGCACCTTCTCCTTCTCCTCAATCATTAACTTCAGTCGTAGGTTATGCAACTGTGAGAGAACACTACCCAGCACACAACATCCGCGTGCAGGATATTGAGCAGTACCGAGTACATCAATCGTCATATCTCCGTCTGCAAGATTCTACATCAAAATCTTGCGTTGAAATATAACTTTGTGGTAAACTATCATCCCTACGGACCTCGTAAAATTTATATAAAACGATAAAAACGCTCGATCTTAGGAGCAGACTGTACATGGAGATGCAAAAAGTTATCATCCTTGCAGCATGCGCTATAGTCCGAACAGTTTGGTCTAGTGTGCCCTAGTCTTTATTCGGCCTGTAGTTTTTTTACGATCAAGATGTCTCTCTAGTGAATAACCGCCGCATCACTGCTTGAAGTGACTGGGACCTAGCAATACATTTTCGCATGGTCGCACACACTTTGCGTTGAAACGCAGCATCTTTGTGATGTGGGCCTTTGGATGCTGGATGGTCCCGTTGGGCGACTTTTTCAACTATATATACATATATGGTTGTAGTTCATCCCTTGTAGGGTATAGAGCCAACGCTCCATTGTTTGCTGAAATGCGTTTCAACTTTCCCCAGGACCTCCTGACACGTGCGCACTCCTCTACTGTTCTGCGCCAAATGCTCTTGAGGTGACCCACCCTTTGGTTATCTTGGGACTGTGGGATTCTCCGTATGGTCTAGCCAGTAATGTAATTGTTGTCCTTCTTTAATGTTTAACCTATCTATTGCCACTTTCGATCACATGCCCACGGGTGACAGGCCTGCGCGCCGATTAAATTCTTTGTTTGAAAGAGTATCAGGCCAGATTACTCCCATGATACGCCGCAAGACAGGTGTTCACGGAGGCTTGGATTTTTTAGGTGACAGTTCGGGTCACTTTCTGTGTGTTATTCCTATATAACAACACAGAAAATTAGTTATAGACTACCAATTTCAGATTCAATAGTTCATACAAAACGATATTTCACGATTTGTCTGTAAATACCAATAAAATGATAAAATATCAAAGTGGCTTTCTAACATTGGAAATAGTTGCAAATGTAAAACACTTTACATGTATCTGTTAATTGGATTAGACAGTGACAAGGTAACACAAATAACCAACTTATTGATGTTAAAAATTAGAAGATTATATTTAACAGAATGTGTATATATATGATATTCTAATTTTTCGCAATAAACATTTTCTATTCTGAAAAAAATAAAGCAGGACGTCATATGAATGTCCCAAGTTCACTAACCAATGCGGAGTATTTAATTAAATAATGGAGAACACCAACATATGAAGCTTGAGAATAAAAAATATTATTTTGTCTCGTGCAAGTTATGATGATAAATCTCATGTAAATGTGTAGTTTGAAAAAATGTTAAATTGTGAATGAAAATATTAATAATAATCTCCTCCGAAGCCGGTCCCAAGCCCGGCTGTGAAAGGAGGAGGAATGGATAGCTTCAGTCTGAATGGCTGTACGCCACCGGAGCGTCTCAGGGGGTAGGTGAAGAAAGTGCAGGAACTTTGCAGTCTTGCAGATTACTCACTAAGGAAGCTATCTCAACACCTGGCAGCTAGGGATAAAATGCACCACCAAAAATGAGAAGAAGAATAAATTTGAAGTCCGGTACGGATAACCGGCGGGAGTCGTCTGACTTGGTAACTGGGTCGGGCTCTCGTAATGGACAGCACGGCGTCGAAACCTCTAGTCGTGGGGCGGCTCGACGTCTAGGTGCACGACGACCAGGAGCGCAGCTCCGCCTGCTGCAGCTGTGGCGACCACTTCAGCAGGTTCGCGTAGGAAGCGGATGAAATGGATTGAAGAAATGAACCTATTATCATCCGCTCCTACTACGAAATAACGGCGGTGGCGGGTACAACATCTTACCGCCCTTGTTGCACTAAAGATTCGTCGAGCGTTTCCCGCAATTCGCGCACGTGACTGTGCAGCGAGTCGCAGACCAGTACCGCTTTATTACTCGCAGCGACACAATTCCGACCACCATCAGGGAGCGTGTTCGACCTGAAGTCATTGGGGAAACTGGTGACCGAGAGTCGATGGGGGCAGAGGCGGCGGCATCAACACCACGCCGCACTGCTGGTAACAGTTTCAGTACTCGCCGAAGCACTCTTCTCCACCGTCCAGCAGGTTTCCGCTGAGGTTCGGGACGAATTCCAAAGAGCGTGTATAGAATTCTCGGATATGTATCCTTTGCATAGACCAGGTATTTCCAGGCTCTACGCATCTCCAGAAACTCCGGGAATTCTATCTCAAATCAATGATGAGATTACATCTCGAAGGTGTGCTGATATGTCGCTGCTGCAACTGCAATCACTTGTGTATTGTGGTGCAGTTGCGGCTATCAGATTGCCCGGTCAGAAGATTCGCTTCCGTGTTATTGGTTTGAGTGACCAGAGAGATCCACCATGGAAAATTCGTTTCTCGGTGACGGAAGCGAAAGAGTATTGGGGTGTACTTTGGGGGTTACCTACCCAGCATGCTGAGTGGATCATCGCCGAAGGCACCCGCCATGCCAATACGCCTGGCATGAATTTTCCGGATGTTACCGAAGAGGAAGTTCGACGAGCCATAAACAGCTCGAAGAACTGGAGGGGCCCAGGTCTGGATCGGGTGCAGAATTTCTGGTATAAGAAATTTACCAGCGTACACAGTCGGTTGGCACGCAGTATAAATAAGGTCATAAGTCGGCCGGAGGAATTTGCACCTTTCCTCACTGCGGAGATTACCTACCTTATCTCTAAGAAGGACACGGTGCAGGACCCCGCAGACACAAGACCGATCACTTGCTTGCCAACCCTCTACAAATTCATCACGTCCATTATTAGTGGAAAAATCAATGCGCACCTCGAGACCAACAATATTCTGTCCGAGGAGCAGAAGGGCTTCCGAGTTGGGTCAAGGGGTTGCAAAGAGCAACTCATTATCGACTCGGTAGTTGTAGGACAAGCAACTAGAGGCCAAAGAAACCTCTTCAGTTGCTATATCGATTATGCCAAGGCTTTCGACAGCGTTCCGCATACCTGGCTAATCGATATCCTACATCTGTATCGCATTGATCCGGAACTAATAAAGTTTTTGGCGACAGTCATGGATGGGTGGCACACCACCTTATCAGTCCGTACATCTGAGGGTGCTAATACCTCAGAACCCATCCGTATACGGAGGGCATCTTCCAGGGGGATTCGGGGATTCCCCTTTGGTTTTGTATGACACTGAACCCCCTTTCATGGCTACTGAATGATGCTAGAGGGCATGGTTTTGCAATAAAGTATGGCCTACGTGCTAAGTGCGAACTGACACACTTGATGTACCTAGATGACATCAAGCTGTATGCTGGTACTGACAACCACCTTAGAAGTCTGTTGCGAATAATAGACATGTTCAGCCGTGATATTCGGATGGATTTTGGATTAGACAAGTGTCGAATCCAAGCCATCCGCAAAGGTCATCACGAGCCGCATGCCGGACATAGCATTGGTGACCTCCACATCGAAGCTATGACCGAGACAGACTTCTATAAGCACCTAGGAATTCTGCAAGGAACCCATGCTCGAGTTGGTGATCTGAAGGATGCTCTGCTGTCAGAATTCCTGCGACGTGTAAAGTTGGTGCTGAAATCGCATCTCTTGGGGAAGAATAAAATAAAGGCGTTGAAAGTATTCGCTATCCCTTCACTGGCTAATGCATTCGGAATATTGCCGTGGACGAAGACCGATCTGGAAAACGTCCAGCGGCGAATACGGACTACTATGTCCAAATTCCGAATGGATCACCCAAAGTCTGCCGTGGAGCGGATGAACCTGCCTCGTGACATCGGAGGTGGGGGCGTGTCTGACGTGGCGGCACAACATCATCGCCAAGCCAACCCGCTGCGCGCTCATTTTTACAGCAAAGAGCAGACGAGTCCCTTGCATGCGGCTGTCTGTAATGTACTGTGGGCTGACTCCACTTAACTTGAAGGATCGATTTTTCAATCCTCTGAGTGCGGTGAAGTCGGACCAAGAGCGGATCGATAAATGGAAGTCGAAGGCAATGCACGGTAAACACGTGAATTGTCTTTGGTAGCCATTTCTCGAACAGATGGCTGTGTGCTGGGGAGCTCTTTGCTGAGACGGAGGGGTTCATGTGTGCCATTCAGGATGGCGTGGTCGCCACCCAAGCTTATAAAAAGCTCATCATGAAGGAACTGGTGGAGAACGACCAGTGCAGAATGTGTGGTTCGGCGTTAGAGACGTTGGACCATCTTATTTCTGGCTGTACTCTTATGGCACCGGTGCAATACACCACCAGGCATAATGCTGTATGTAAGGTTATCCATCAAAACCTTGCATACAAGCATGGGCTGATCACGGGAACATGCCCGGTTTACCGACATGAGCCGCAAGCAGTACTTGATAGTTCTGCTTACAACATGTATTGGGACCGGCAAGTTCCGACTGATCGCCACACTCTACACAACAAGCCTGACGTACTGTTAGTTGACAAGACGGGTCGCTCCGCGTATATTATTGATGTTGCTATACCCCATAATAGCAACATTGAACGGAAATACGTGGAGAAAAAGGTGAACTATGAGCCATTGGCTCGGGAATTCAAAGAAATTTGGCGTCTCGAGTGGGTGGTTGTAGTTCCCATAATATTGTCAGCTACAGGTATTGTACCTAAATTCCTCACGGCTTCCCTTGATGTCCTGGGACTTTCGCACAGTCTGGTTCAAACCATGCAGAAGTACACCATTCTGCATACGTGCTCGATGTGGCGGGGAGTACTCGACGGATTCTCCCACTGACCTACCACCGGCCACCACCACCAGCGCCCCTTTAGTTTTAAGTAGGTAGGATCGTCGAAGCCTAAATGCTTGGCACTTAGTGCTAGTATTAGGTAAAATCCGGCATCTGCCGAAATTGTAATAACTCGGAAATAATATAATAATCGTTGGCACAACAATCCATATTGGATCAGGGCCTTGAAGTGTGTAAGAGCACTTCATTGAATGAATGAAAATATTAGGTGCGATAAATTGAATGCAACAATGAATTGACGTTTATTTGCTGCTTTAAAGTAGAAAGATTGTGAATCTTTGTGTTACAAATTTTTTTGTAGTGCGATGCGGCGTAAATTTTCAATTTCAATTGTAATACCATATTTCCCAGATAACAACTTTGTCTTTTATTTTTGGGGAAAAGTAAGATCATAATCAACTCACCAGTCTCATTGCCCTCATCAATATCATTTGTCAGCACCGCAATCAATTCAGATTTCTGATGAAGATCATGCGCCAACTGGGCTCGTTCTTCATTTGATTTCTTCAATTCAGCTTCTAAATCGACAATTCTCTTCTCCAATCGACCGTTTTGCGTGAGCAACTCCTTCCCAATTTGCACGGTCAATTCAAGATCCTTTTCTTTCTCTTCGAGGAGACGTGTAACAGCTTCTATGTCATCATATGCTCGGGTCATTTGGCTTACACGATTACCGCAAAGAACTGAAAAATAATAGAGAAGAGAAAACATTATCATAAGAATCCGTTTGGGGCTCGAAAAATTGATGGAATGTCAACAACATAACCTATGTGAACGATATGTTCCAATAGAAAGATACGCAGTAAAGTTATTTTTATAAAAATAACGCGGTTGCTGTATTTTTAGATATGCTTGGTAGTGGAATAGCTTACAGAGTTACATTCTATAGTCAGTTTGACAAATTACTTTCGAATCATGGCAATATCTACAAGAAAATCCCGGAAATGCATCGCATCTATAAGATCAAAATTTCCGCTGGAGTTCAGAAATGAATTCTTACCGCACAACGAACGGAATGTGGTTGGCTAATTAATCATTTCGTCTCTGGATTCAGCTGGTTATTTCTAAATAGAGAAAATGCTAATAGGGAGTATAGAACTAAATTAGGATTACAACAGTTAAGCCAATGATAGCAAATTTGTAGGCACGATTGAATTTGAATCAGTTGAAGTTATTCCGTAGCCTACACAATGACGAAATCTATGAGCGATACCATGACCGTACGGTTGTGGATAAAATCCGGCTCAATAGGTTACGGTGGGCGGGGCACTTAATCCGTATGGATGAAGATGATCCCACCCGGAAAGTCTATAAGGGCAATATCTATGGTAGGAAAAGAAGACGAGGCAGACCCTGCCTAAGATGGAGCGATGGCGTGGGCCAGGACGCCAGACAGCTTTTAGGGATATCGAATTGGTGGACCTCGGCGCAAAACCGGGATGTCTGGAGTTCCTTATTAAGGCAGGCCTAGACCGGATACCGGTTGTTGCGCCGTTGATGATGATGATGAAGTTATTATAATTATCCAACAATTCTTGTAAGGTTTGGAAGCTTCAATATTTTGTAGTATTTTACATGATGTGAAATACCTTTTCCAAAAATAATGAAATTAAGTTTGATCATATTAAGTCTTGTGTAACTTGATGTCATTTTTGGTCATCAGCGGAGAAGACAATTACGAAGCTTTTTATTCACCCTTATGAATTGCAAGTGATTGTCGTTAATTTGCCGTTCCATTATAAAGATTCAACTTCGATGTGAATAGACTAAATTAGATTTTCTTTCAGTATATAGTTGGCAGATGCTTCCGCATCATGTTCCATATCAAAAAATGGTCCCCATTCAAATCATTCATTGATACTATAGACTCTCTAATGAATGAAAATGAAATGAATCTTCAAGTCTTCTTCCAGCTCAAAGAATTTCTCACACTTACTTATATTGAATGAATGAAATTACTTCCAACATACTGTTTTGCTGATCGTGATTTTAACAAAAATTAAACGATTTAACAACACAAATGAATATTCCAAATAGTTTCAGGCAACAAACAACATAATATCCCAAGATGAGTACATTTCGTGACTGGAAGCGTTTATGTAATGCGATGCATACGCGGATCTTAATAATACGAAACTTTGCCGTACAATAGAATGTGCGTAGTGCGGATAGAAGAATGCATACATGAGTAATAATCATTTTCAAAGTACGATGATTCGTTTTTTACTTCCATCAGAAATTAGAGGCAAATCATCATTTTTATTTAAAGAATGTTTACCTTGAAAGCAAGTGCTCAACGAAGCCTTAACTTAAATTTGAGAGTAAGAGAAACTAATTGGATAATTGCGATGGAAGTTCAATGAAATTTGTGAATGAAATCGAAAAAATACTAAACTCAATTGAAGTAATGAGCCTTGCATGTACGACATTAGATGAGTTATCATCACTTTCTTAATGCAGTCTACATTTGTCTACCCATTCCATTAGGATTCAATACCGGTTATCGCAATTTTGGAAAAAAAAACTTGACATAAATCTTCAAATTCCTTTCCCAAAGGTAATATTATCTTCATTTTAAGTAAGGCGCTTCAGATATGGAAGGTTTTGTTTGCTTCTTCTGAGAGTATATTTGAATGCAGAACTCCCATTTGTACGCAGCCCGTTATCTATATGCATTTAGCACGTCAGACTACTCACTTTAGTGTGATATTGATATTTAGTTGCAGTAAACCTTACCGTGTAGGTCAAATTTGAGCTACTGTAATTTTGTTAGTAATAGTATGATTTTCTTCAAAATTGGGGATAATATGCTTCATATTATATTCTATACTAATACAAATTTTCTACAACTCTAGGATAAACTTAAGGGGGGTTTTTACTCAATTTTCCCAAAAATATGGTTATATACTATTATTAACTTAATTTGAGTAGATATCGATATGGAGAGTATTTTGATGCCTGGACACCATATAGAAGCAGCTTCATGATTATTTTCTGGTTGGGTAGTTTCTGAGAATGGGTCCGTTAAAGAAATCATCACTTTCCATTCCTCCCACTCCCCGCCTTTCTAACAAATGTCAAAATTAAAACCTTCATCGGAAAGTACTAATCATGACCTTTCATTTGATACACAAGATGACTATATTCGGTGAAAAAAATTTTATAACCCCCTTTTACATGTATGTAATCTCAACGTAGAAGGATATCACTCACTGCATGTCTGGGCGTTCACTGTTTCCACCTTCTCACCAAATTTCAATTGTCAATCGACATAGCCGTTTCTGAGAAAAGTGCGTGTGACAGACAAACCGACAGCCAGACATTGAACCAATTTTAATAAGGTTTTGTTTTCAAAATCTACTATACTGGAAGGACGTTTGTTTAACAGGCAAATCCCCTTCGCTTTTCTTTATCGTGAATGCGAAAATTTAACATGAATATTTTCTGACGGCTCCTTGGGACTTCTCCCGATGTCATCCACGTCAAGAAAAAGGCTTGTCTTCCTTCAAAAAAAAAAAAACAAAAAAATAAAAAAAAATCGGCACACCGGCACCAGATTGAAATACTGCCTCCTGCCATTGTAGCAACCATATTCCCTTATCGCCAATAAAGGGAAGGTTTTTCATATATCACGAGTACTTTTTCTTCGGTTTTTTTTTCAAATCCTAAGTACTAGGAAGAAGCGGAGTTTTTATTCAATATTCTAATTGGTTTCTTTATCATTCGTAAATCAACCAACATCAAACCGCACTGGTCAAACGGGAACAATAAAGATAGGAGACTCTACGATGATGGAATCCACGGCCGGTTGTTGTCAGTCAACAGAGCCTATTCCAGCTGACAAAAACTGTTCTGCTCGAAACGTCTCACCATAGGGTCAAAGCTCTTACTGTACGAGACAATGATCTTGCCAGTCCTCATGTATTCCTCGAAAACTTGGGTTTTTAGCAAGAAAAATTGCAAACTCTTGGCCGCGTTCGAGAGAAGAATTCTCCGAAGAATTTTTGGCCCCCTACATGAGGATGGACGATTCCGTAGCCTACATAACGACTCTGAGCAATACCATGAGAGTCAGGTCGTGGATAAAATCTGGCTCAATAGATTACGGTGGGCGGGTCACTTAATCCGTATGGATGAGGATGATCCAGCCCGGAAAGTGTATAAGGGCAATATCTATGGCAGGAAAAAAAGACGAGGCAGACCCTCGGTGCAAAACAGGGATGTCTGGAGTTCCTTTGTAATCATCACCGTTAAACCATTCAATTACTTTAATACAATGCTAGATAAAGTGAAAATTGTCAAATTGACATTAGAGCGATAACAGAGACCCTAAAACTCTTTTATCGATCGATTCGATGCTTGCCAACGATTGCTATTGTCTCTACATTCATCAAATGCATTATTACGGTTGATCTAAGCATTTTCTCCAATTATTGTGATGTCGTGGAGAACACTCTTCTCTATTGAGACCGACACTGAGCTCCCTCCATCGCTATAAGGAAAAAAACTCTGGTTATGGTAAATTTGCAGTTGATTGTTCGTCCTTGTGAAAAAATAATAATAATCGTTGGCACGACAATCCATATTGGATCAGGGCATTGAAGTGTGTTAGAGCACTTCATTCATTCAATACCTACAGTACACTGTAGGAGGAAATGTGGTCAGCATTGCGCTCGCTCGAGATTATTACCCTAACTTGACTCAGGTACTCACTCACAGCTTAGTCG
Organism: Hermetia illucens; assembly: GCF_905115235.1. Taxonomy (NCBI): domain Eukaryota; kingdom Metazoa; phylum Arthropoda; class Insecta; order Diptera; family Stratiomyidae; genus Hermetia; species Hermetia illucens. Next base: position 116,696,568 of record NC_051851.1, on the reverse strand, counting down.
ACTCTTATCCGACATCCAGTCACGATAACAAATCCCTCTGCCACCAGTGAAATTTTAACCGGGGTCTTCCGCTACGACAACCCAACGCTCTAACCACTTGAGCCATCCGGACAAAAAATACCCAAAAAATACTATTTTCCAATGCATTGTAATTTAGTATCCTAAAATGATATTTTAGATAATCCATATTTAAAATTTGGTGCACTCTCCATGATTACACCAGACTTAGCAAGTACTCGGGTTGAGAATTATTTTTAAGCATATGGATAGCAGCTGTTTTTAGTGAACATCGAGGTAGAATGGATCTGATGTATTGCTGACTACCTGGCTCAATAATTGCGTTGTTATAATGGGTAATTTAATATAAAGGTTAAAGTTGCCAATATTGATTTTCCGGACCACTCTATTGTTCATGAAAATGTCGTGCAATTAAATATATACTTCTGATTATTCTAACATGACATTCGCGTGTCTGGATACCAGAAATCTAATTTATTCAGAAAATCGATTGCTCACAATGTGAAAATCCAAAAATATTTTCTTTCGATTCTCCGAAAGTTCAATAAAGTGAAAATAAGGCCTGCTTAGCTTAATATGTAGAGATCAGACTTAAGGCTGTACAGTTGAAAATATAAAGCTATTAATTGTACAAAACATTTTCCATTTCGACGTAGTCAATACAAAGTTTTGGGTCATACTATTATCGACCTACAAATATTTGATTCAATAGCTGAAAGAATTGTAATCAATCTTCTTTCTACACTCCCGAGTCTATTCAGCGTTTCGCATCCACTTCGAAAATGATATAGAAATAATTGGCGAAGCACATAATAATTTTAATGCTCCCAAAAATTACCCAACAATAGGTCATCCGATAAGAGATCATAGAAGATATTGTGCTCAAAAGAAACAAAAAGTGTACAGCATTCATTCATGCTTGAAACTCTGCATGGAGGCCGAAGAAGATCATGCTCCGATGATCTACTTTTAAGACATCGCACTTCAGACGCACTTAATCATCGTATTATCGTCATACCTATCAAGTACTCTACAATTGATCTTATCGTCTTTTGCTTCTCCCCTCTTACCAGTAGCTCCGGTGTGGTCATAAACGTATCCAGCTAAATCGAAATCTTGATCATCATCAACTATAACAAGATTGGTTGTGGCATGTGAAGATGCAGATTGTGTTGAGCGAGATGTCGATGATGTTTTGGATGATTGATCAATAGACTCAATGTTACTACAAGTTGCAGTACTTGCAGTAGCAGAACTTGTTGGTTGACAATTATCTGGCGACGTTATTAGTTTCTTGGAATTTCCACCAGTTGTGTTAGTGTTGCACCCGACAGTATCGATATCTAGATCAGGAACAAGATCATCGACTGGAGAAAGTTTTAAGCTGGCTGAGGATTGAATACTCTCCGAAATAACAGATGATGAATCTTCTGTATCAGATTGGCCAGCAATGATGGGATTGTTAGTTTTTGTATCGCCGGTGTCAGAAGCGGCTTTTGATCTTTTCTTCTTCCGTGAGGGAATGTTCTTGCGAAATACGGTCACAGCACGATTTAACATTTTCCCAGGTTTGAAAAACAGTCTATAAATTCACCGAGTAATAAGTTCATGAAAGTACTATATTTTCACTAGCGAGACAAAAAAAGAAACACATTCGAACTGCGATTCGTCATTTTTGAAGGTTTTGCGCATCTTGGTTAGGTTTTCACGTCCACAAGATACTGCATGAATTCACGGCCCACTTGATTTTCGGGTAATATTCTCAGATAAATCATTTCTTTTATGCTTGCACTACACTTCTTTAGTTACACTCATATATTTCCGCAAAGAAATCTGTAAATCAGCTGGATGAGAAACAGTTCCTAAATGGCCCAGGGAAGGGTGCAAGTTGCACTATACGCATAAGAGGTTTTTAAGGAATAATCACCACGCTTGCAACGTTTTCCACTGAGAACAACTTTGCATACACATAAAAACGACAATGCACCTCATTATCAATACAATTGAAATCTTTCAGAGCAGGAAAACTTGCTTCCTTATTATTAGAATATGCAAAAAATATGGAGGACCTAAAGACCGACGACACCGGACCGAATGCAATGCAAGACGACATTGAATTGAAAATGTGCGCGCAAGCGCCATCAAAACAATTACGGAAACTGTGGAGAGATTCTCCTCCATTGATGGGATGCGAGATGCATGACCACGTATATTACCTTCAACACTATATCTTTTGTGGGCATGGCGTAGTTGGGTTGGGGGATATTTTCCTATTCTGTTTCCATATCTCTTGCGCATCATAGGAAAAGGTATGCTATTATGTCTTTGATACGTAGCATGAATATCTAAATTAATATTTAATATTTCTACAGCGAACTCTCGAAGAATTCGCAAGAAAAGTGTTTATAAAAAGAAAAATTAGAGGCACAATTTATTTTTGATATATAGGATTAAAATAATAATTACAACATGTGGCAATTCCACGTCTGAATCGCAATCGTCCAAGGAAATAATTTAAACTGACTTATAACTGCTTAATGGAGCGTTAATCAAGCTACAATTATATTTCGGGGATCTTTGCTATCAGGTTTCATTAATGGGTAGTACTTTTGGGTCTTAAAAGCTCAGTAAACCAAGCCAAAGGGTTCTGATGTTAAATACTGAAGCATATATTTGAAAGTATCATTTTTACATTTCACACTTACAGTTCGATTACATAGGGTGAAACTAATATTTTCTGCCCAGCATATCTTCTCTTGTTGATGGATAGACAAAGACACCAACTTCCCGACAGCAAGTCAACCCAAACCCTAAGTTTTTTTTAAGTACCTATTTCCGTGTATGGTTTCGTTACCATAATTTTTCTAGGTTTTAGAAATGTAATCGTTAGCGGAGCCAGGAAAAACTTGCGGTAGTACTTTATAGGTGTCCGCATGAATATTAGTTTACTATTGATAAGGAAATTATGCAAGTATTACTGGAAAATCGGTTTAGTAGTTTTTCTTGATTACTACTTGGTTGGTTTATGGAAGCAAATGAGTTCCGTTCATGGAAAATTATTGTTGCAAATGGAGAGCAAGTATTCGTTAGAGGAGAAAATTTTATTAAATTGGAAGATATGTCTGACCATCATTTGCAAAAAATGATAACATCTTTGCACAAAATTTTATGAGTATTAACTTTTTACAGAAATCATTAACTTCGAAAGTATCGAGGTACTAGGATAATATACTTCTTTTGAAAAAGGGAACTATCGAAGAAATAGACGTTTATGAAAGTACAATTACGACTACCTCTTGGACGGAAGCAAAAACGAGTGTGGGTAAGTAGGTAGGAATCAGTGGGTGCTCCGAGGAGCCCAATGAATGCTGTGGTGCTCCGTTTTGAAGCCACAAACCTCTTAGGGCATGACTGCTGTGGTAAAAGCGAGCCGGCTCAAATCTTCAGAGCCAGCCATATCATTCAGGAAGCAAAGCTTGGTAGCCTAGTTCTAGCTAAAAATGTCTGGGGGTTGCTTCATCTTTTAGAGAGCGTCGACAATGCGAACTGCGGGGTATGCCCCGTGTGGCAACATGGTCCGCTATAGGTCAGTGCTGCGTGCAGATCGCCATAATATCGCGTGTAAGAGTATCCAGCTGGTGCTGATAAGAAACAGTACAATTGAATTCAATTCTTTTACTATTCAGCGATTAGTTTTATAATTTATGTTCTAGAGTTAAGTTACTTGCTTTACAATCTCTGACAATAAATTAGTCTTCGTGTTCCAGATAAAAACATAACAAGATTAAACGATGAGGGTCTATGTAATTTTTGCATGTGATGTCTCCTTGCCATAAAACGGAAGCAGCCTTTCCGGATTAGAATAGCATTAAATAACTGAATAGGCCCGACAGTTCTCAAGTAAACCAATTAATTTTGACAAATAAAAATATTTGAAATGAAATATAGGAGAATATTGTCAAGCAATAAATGGGTTGATTTTTCCGTAAACAAAATGTATTTAACAATTCGAAATATAATTAATTTGCCCCAGAAACTAGTAATTTTTTGCGTCGTGTCTTCCTATTTGTCATACAGACGCACAAGAGAAAGTACAAAAGATCAGGCCTTTGGAAAATCAAATCTTGTGTATTATAGGTATCATTTAATTTGTTTGTAATATTTTAACAGAAGACCAATTGAGCTGATTGACTTCGAAAGGGATGTCTATTACTCTTCTGGACCATACATAAGTTTGGAAACGCAAATTCTCAATTGCAAAGTGCATAATACCCCTGGTTTTACCTCCGTAACAATCTTGCGGTTTTTAAGGTGATGCCCTGCTCGCATGTAGACGACTATATGGAACTACTATTATTTGTTTGAGAAATAAATAATAAAATCAGCACAAAACTTCTTCTCATCAATCCCTTATGAAATATTAACGTTTCAATGGACCCTAATTACTGTATAATAAAGAAACAACAACCTCATCAACATAATACCTTATTTCAAAACACTAATATTTAGTGTGGAAGCCCCACATAAATATCATTTTGTTTTTCTTTTGTATAAAAGATGGGTTAAACAGCATTCTATCGGTGAACCTTTGATGTTCATTTGTCTTCTGTAGATTAAGATGTTTGCATCTGTGTACATTATTAACGTTAACAAGAAATGAGTCAACAGACAGTCAATACTTCTTCTTTAGTGCAGTGTCATGAGTTGCCCACGGGGGTCATTATTCAAACACTTGATGGATGCATGAAACCGACGATGGGTTACAGACCTGGTATTAAATGCAGAGATGATGAGGAATGAATTTAAGCATGGAAATCAACATTTTCATTTCATTTGTATAAATAAATTGTTTCCGAAGTGGAAAACTTACATTTGGGTAATATCAAAAGTGTAAAGTGAGTATCATTTTAACTTGAGTTACGTTTACCGGAAAAGCAGATGTGCTGGGAAAGCATGCGATAATAGAGTTGAAGGTTCATTGGCTCACAAGAAACATTTATTTAAGTATTTGGATTTCAATAGTTTTTGTTAACAATAAACATTTCTGATGCTACTATTTGGACTTTATAATGGCCAAAATTGATAATTGAACAAAGTTCAATATAAAGAATCAGAGGTTGCTGATTAATAATAATCATACGAGTAATCGTGGGCGTGACAATCCAATTGGATCTGGGCCTTGAAGTGTGTTAGAGCACTTCAGTTACATACATTACAGGATTAAAGGAGGCCATCTGGCCAGCATTGTGGTCGCCCGTGATTATTACCTTGATTTGACTCAATAAACAACGATATAGCGATGTCCGTTCTGAACAAACTGCAAGGAAAATTAAATGGACCTCTAGAAAGTCTGGAAAAAATCAATGCTCAAACTTAAGCGATACCGTTGTCTGGATAACGCAGGAATAAAATCAATAAAACTTATCGTGAAATGAGAGGATTTGGCATGCATACTTCCTATGTACTTTTTGTGGATTATAAGGCATCCAGTCTCCTTGTTGTTATTGTTGCTTCTTCTTTATTCTCAGTTTTCAGTGGGACTGTGCTTCAGTTGTTGAAATTCATTATCTTGGCAATTAGAAGGCTATCTTTATAAGGATTTAAGACAATTTATTGCAATTTATATGGAGTAAAAAGGCTTCGCATTTTAAATCTCATCTGAAGCCTTGAAATACCACTGAAATTTCAACCTGAATAGAATACAGAAAGACTCATTCAACGTCCAATCAATTTTCTATCAGTTATTTAGCGTTAATCATAAAAGTAATTTATTATCGTAAGTAATAAAAACCCAAGTATATAATACTTATGAAAATAAGTCTCAACTTGTATAACATTCTCATATGCAATATTATATTAGCAAGTTTACCACAGCAAATTCTAATACGTATTCAGATATATCAGGAAAGTAGAAAAGATACTAGTAAACTCTCTACTAGTGATAATCGATAGTTCATATATTTAAACTCTAATGCCTTACGTAAACATCAGAAATCTAATATGTGAGGCAGCACAAAACGAAAATACATCAATGTTGAACATTTCCTTTAATTTTGCAAAACTTACAGTAATTATTCAAATTTTTTTATACAATGAATATGTTTTTGTTACGAAACTCAATTATTCCATTCTATTCGATGTTGAGTTTTACATTACTCAAATTTGTTTAACTCATATTTTTATGGCAAACGCACGATTGTTACATAGATAAATCACACCACCGAGAGCTTGCTATCAAATTTGAACTTGAAAATCAAATCCATTAAATTCAATTCATTTCCATGTGGTTTTCTAAAACTGTGGGTGATTGGATAAAATAGTCATTCTAATTTTTTGTATAAATAATGAAATACGCACAAACCTATGCGTTTTTTGTTCGAAATGGAACGTAAAATATTTTCTACTAGGAAACCATGATTGAAAATTAAAACGATAGCTGCATAGCTTTTCAGAGTATGCAACCCCAAAGGTATTAAACCTTTAAGTTTCCACATGCCTTAATTATTACTAGAAAAACCATAATACCCAGGCACTATCTCACGGTCTGATGATCAACTAGTGATTGTAATTGTTTCAATGAATATAAAACACATGCGTTCAGATATTATGCAATATATCAGACACTAAGATAGGTTCGTAAAAATAGCAGGGATAAAGCCAAGTCCACAAGATTGGCTAACAAAGGGGAGCAGAGTAGGCAACACAGAACTAAAACAATAGTAAATTAGATTATAGATTAATGACCGATGGAAGACATACGAGGTAAGCAAATAGGATAAGGAAAATGGATGGGTCAGGTAACTATGACTGAATGTGGGTGAGAAAATACTTTGCTTGGTTAACGCCACTTTCACGGTTTGAAGTTGAAAACAAACGATTATACCACGCATTATATAATGCTACTTTGAACGATTCTGGTTTACATTATGGAAAAATATATTGTTCAATATCTAGAATGTATAGTAGTGATTTCTAAATATAAACAAAGTGCACTTTTATATAATTATGAATGTCAATAACAAGTGGGTGTTGTAAATAATGGAAAACAAATATTTGTCGTGTGAAGGTGTTTATAATTTTAGGTAACTGTAATACTAAATGCATCTGCATTCTGCTTTCGTTTTGCCCTGGTAGACCGAATTGATTGGAGAGAAACTGTACCCTATTTTATCTGTCAGGCGTAAGCAAAGCCCTGATTTTAAATGTTTTTCAAAAAAAAAAACTAAAGCAAAAAAAAATTGGGAGACAGTTCCTCCCCGATTGGTCTAGTTCGTCATCAACTGAAAATGGATTCACATATTGGGAGCAACCAACACTTACCAACCGCTCTCGGTCATGATGTTGACTTCATTTCATTTCATTATTAATTTTTTTAAGAAATCGGTAGGAAGGATATTTTGAGGCTTAGATGTCCAATAGAAACAACTTCGTATTTTTCTTAGATTTTTCGGGTGGATAGTTTCTGAGATTGGTTTCGGGAAGAAGGTATCCCTTTCTAGCCCCTGCAATCCCCCCATTTACTATTAATATCAAAACAAATACTGATTCCGAAAAGCATTTATTGAGGCCATTCATTTGACACTCCATATAGCCATATTTATGAAAAACAAGAATTACACCACACATTTGCGTACTCCACAACTCCCTTAAACTCAATGCAGAACGATGTTACTCACTGCATGCGTGGGCGCTCAGAGTTCCAACCTTTGAACCAAATTTCATATCAATCGATATAACCGTTTCTGAGCAGCCTGAGTTTCTGAGAAGTCCGGATGACCGACAGACAGGCAGACCATGAATCGTAATAAGATTTTAAACAGAACCCCAAAAACCAGTCTCAATTAAATCATCGGAGACACTACATCATCTATGACGGCAAAATCCAACTTAATGAATTTATCCGGGGTTGAACACTTGATTTAAATAAGGGAGAAGAGAAAATTCAAAAAAGCTCCGCTAATGAAAAGCATAATTTCAAAAATATTTATAGCATGGATAAAACTTTAATGACTAATTCTCAATTGACGTAAGTGACGATTTTTTTGCCGGTATTTGAATTCCCCACAGCAACCCGAGCAGCATTGTTTTTAGTGGTATACTTAAATACCAAATAGTAATTCAACATCCAAGTTGGGGAATGTAACAGGATGTTCCAGGAATTTCTTCGATGATTGCTTCAATACTCCCCCATTGTTAGCGAGTATTTATTCCTGTTTTCCACTAGACTATTGCGAAACATCAATCATTCAGCTTTACAAAAGCCAATATTTTTTGAATAGAATGAGTGCAAATGTTACGTAATTGAAAAAATACTGCAGAATCGTACCCATTCAAAACAACTGTTTAAATTTTCTTTTCACGAGAATTAAAAGGGTTTATTTTGACAAGAATAAGGCTTGAATGGTGTATTCATTACTTCACGTTGCTTTCCACAGTAGCAGAAATGTCTCTGCATTAAAAAAATAAGACGTAAAAAAGAGTAAAGAAAAAGTTCCTACAAGTGGCGGTCTTCTCGTCACAAATACTTTCGCAATAACGTGGAGGAAGTTAGTTTGGAGTACTCATACATGCTACATATTCTAGGAGGTTTACAAAGTATTTTTTAAGTACAGATATACTGACCTGTTTGTGTATTTACCAGCTTGAAATCTTCCTAAGGGTGTTTATGTAAATGTTGGTAATCAACTAGGCTTCTGAAATGTCCTCATGTTTTGACTTTCAGAAGTGTTGTTGTTTCTTGTGTTCATCACTAATAGGGTTAACCTTGAAATCCAGCTCAACAACCATACCAACATAAATGGAAAAGTAGAATGGATTCATTCACGAAAAACTTCTCAACTCACTTTAACTATCTACAATTCCACATTTTATGACCAGCTTGTATACCATCTAACGAGAAAAGCGCTCCATTAATGAATTGATTAAAAACAATGATTCTGCACTTCAAACTTCAGTTTAGGAGCATTCAAATATTTACTTTCACCGAGTATTTTCCAAGATTAATCTCATTCTGTACACTTCATTCATTCACTCAACATTGATTGATTTCTCCCAAAAACTATACGGAAACTATCTGAGATTGTGTAACACAGAGAAAATAAATCTTATATTCTCGTCCACTTCTTAGGCGAATAGCGACAAAAAACTATTGATGGCGAGACATAGCACGAATTACTGAGTCTGCATGGTTTCACTCACTCTCACTAGGTTGTGTTGGAAAACTTTCACATGCAGCCTTTAAATGACAAAAATTGCAGACTTTGCGCAGAACACATTTTCTTCTGGGTCCAGCTCCATTGGGAGACACGTTTTGCTAGAAATGCACGTACTCAGCCATTGTGAATTGATAGGAATAAGGGGAATCGAGACTGAAGGAAAAACAAAGGATAAAGGTGAATTGAGGGAAGAAGCTATATCCGTCGAATTTTATTCCGGTTATACCTAACCGAAAAGATGCGGCTTTGTGCGCAAGACGTGATTGAATTGGAGAGAAGGATCTCACATGGTGCCTAGGGAAGAATGTAGACATTCAAGACGACAAGAATAATTAACAAATGAAATTCCGTATTTGTTTTACCAATCGAAGAAGGTGGCATGAAGACGCCTTAATAAAATGTCCTTTAAACGTAAGTTGATTTATTTCTAGTCTCTTATTTTGTGATTAACAGTCACTCCTCTTCTGTCGCTCCGTTTCTTAAGTCTGTTCAAATATTTTTGAACCTTTCTACCAAAGGAACCTTTCTCAGTAATTCTCTCTTGCCTTCGCACTCAAAATTGTGAAAATATTAATTATTCAAATTTACGTCGAATTCATGTAAACTTCTTGAAATCAATAACTTTCTATAAAACATGATCGAATGGTTGAATATGTTCCCGCAATATAAAGGATAAGTGAGAGTGGCTCAAGAAAACGAATCAACGTCATCAATTTTTCATTTTAACCATATTACATTGATGTATTGCAGGCAATTGCATCGATTGCATGTTCAATTTCACAAAATACCTTCACTTTCATTTTCCTGGCGCAAACCACTTACAGTGAGACCTTTTCGCCACTTTGTGTCGCCATATAGCAGAGGACCCACGACTCTATGTACAATTTCCATTTCGATATGAATCATTCCGAAGAAATTCATCTTACCGCCGTGAGATACATAAATAACAAAGTACACAAATTACCAAACGTAACGAGATATATTACATTCTAGTTACGTCTACGTGGAGTCCCCTTTCACATTTTAACTGTACATTTTCCCATGAAGACCTCAAGATCAAATTCAATTCACTCTGGACCATGTTTGTACGATCCTCAGGCTTTGCCTTGTTCGAAATAACAACCTCTCCCTTTTAAACTATGCAAAAATCTAATGATAAACTACGACCAACTATGAACATAGAGATAGTGTGTTCGTTGTAAGTGCAACGCTGCAAAAAGATACTAAAACAATGTCCGATTTGCAGAACATGCAAAAGGAAGGCATTGCAACAAGATTTAATGTAAAACAAGTGTTTTCTTAGAGGTTTACTTTTTCAAGTCATTCGTGACTTGAAGACTTTTCCAAATTAGCCGCTGCCGGGGCTCAGAATTGAAGTGAAATATCTTTCTGAATCGCCTGAGCAGATTTCTGAAAGATCATAATTTTATTGTGATATAAGAGCTAGGCAATCTACCTCAGTTATGGATAAATCTAGAGGCATAACTGCAATCAGAAACATTCAAAGAATCATCAAATTTAATGGAAGCGACGCATTGCAGTGTAGCCTGAGGGTGTGCTCGGCTATGTAGTCAGAACTTGCAGATGTAGATCTTTGGCTCTATAGCCTGGGAAACGGATGCCATTTAACGGCCATCATTGTCACGTTTAAAACATCTAAATTGCGCACGTATCTGTATTATTGATTGAACCCGGTGTATTGGTAATTAAAAGCGAAAACTGTAAATACGTCAGTATTGGCCTGAATCCAAACGTAAATTCTCTATCGCGCTCGAGATACCATTAAGAATGTAGATTGGATTGTACAGTGGCCATACCTAGATATAATGGATAGTATGCACATGTGCAATTGATGCAATTTACTCGGGATGTCATTGCACGTTGAAATGAAAAGGAAAAGTGCATTCAACCGTGCAGATAGTGCACAAGGTAGTGCAATGAGATTAGTTAACTGATCATTGAACCTCGGGATCTATTATTGTTTAATGATGTAATGGAAATGAAAACATATCGTGTTGAAAGTGAAAGATTGAGGTTACAGATAGTTCTGATACGTCTGAATGATATACGGAAGTGCTTCTTTTAAAGCGTTTTTGTTTTCATCTCATAGAGAGAAAAATGAAGAAAATGACTGTGAAAGGCACTGGGCATAAGAACCATCAATTTCCATCCAAATCTTGCGATATCAAAAAATAGAACTTATTACTTTCCTTTTTTGCGTAGAAAGCAGAGAAAAACAAGTCCAAACAAGCTAAGTTCGCCCATGAAGAACACAACGGAGAATGGAAACTTTTTAGATGATATCTGAAAATAAGCTTTCTTTGCGAGATTGCAAAGAACTTCCTACGCAAATCTATCTATAAAAACAAAAACATGTTAACAGCGACCAACAATATTGAAAGGTGCACAATGTGTCCGACAGAATAATATAGGATCTAGTAAATAATTTCATCACTAACGCGAGTATATTTAAGGGGGCAACCAACATACATGTGAATGGAGGGTGCAAAATTTTTTTTTAATAAAATGTGATCATGTGGGATATCAAATTAAAAGGCTAAATTACTACTTTTTGAAACTGATTCCATATGAAAATATGACCATCAAAAAGTGTAACAGGTCTCGTTTTCAGAACCTATCCAACCCAAAAATCTGCAAAGAATTACAGTGGTGCATCTCTATGAAATCTAGTCCTCAAAATACATCCGGTTGCGGATAAAGTTAATAATAATATATTACTACATCTTAGAAATTTACCTGGCAACTCCCCTTAAGTCCATTCTAGAAGTACAAAATTTGACATGAGTGAAGGGGATAACATAATACACAATTGGGCCAAGTTTGAAAAAATCCAATTATTATTAACAAAGTTATAGGAGGTGAAACTTCGCCATTTTTTGTAAATTTCATGCATTCTACACATTGTTGACGTCATCATCACATATCAATTCGTCAATACCACACCGAAGTAAGTTCATATGAATGGCGTCGCAAAGAATTATTTTCTTTTAGTTCTTTAGTCATTTGTATATGAATATTAATTACTCCAAACAGACATATGTGTATGTAAGTATATAGTATATGCCTGCTAATGAAGTTACCCGCAAACTTGTGTCTAATTCAGATAGACATATTTGTACATTAAACCAGTCGTATTTAAAGTGCGTACTATATATGTACATATGTATGCTTTTGTGCACGAAGTAAATCGGAAATATGGGTACGACCAATTTATATACGTGCAAATATGTGTACAGTATTCGGAAATGTTTGTTTAGGGTGAGGATAACATCTATGGCTGCGATATGTGCGTTTATTTTGTAGTTTGGAAAAGAATGAATGAAAATGAATAAATGATGAAGTAATATGTTGGATTTGTAGCTATATACGGATATAAAAATGTGCGATGAAGTTTAAATAAGATGAACACAAAACCTTTATACCCGAAGTGCGAGCTTCCGGTATTCCGACTTGTTTCTAATTCAGATAAGCCATAAAATCATCGCTTAAAAAAAGGCATTTTAAATACTTCAAATGCTGATTGATTAATATATTTTATTGTAATCCACCCATTTTCGAGCACCTAAAGTTATTTGCCCCCTCTTTTTACAAAACTTGTATATGGCTGAAACTGATATATTTAACATAGTTTCAAGCAATAGGTGCAATAGGTTAAGCATATTTTTATCTTGAATGGTGTTGCAGTTTCAGGCTCAGTGGTAGATCTAATTTTCGCAAAGAATACAATCACAAGAGATATACAAATCATGAGTATTGCCCGCAAAGTGTCTGCCTACTTGACTCTTCGCAACAAAAAAAATTCTACCGGAGAGAGCGGAAAAGCTTGAAGCGAAGAAAGTGAATTGAGGGACAGAAGAGAGGATCTTTTTGGCTCAGGAGACCAAAGATCGAATTGAAATCTTAGAATTTGAAAGTATATATTCCTATAGCAGAATATGGAAGAAATATCCAAAACAAACATGGGAAAATTGGTATAAAACTCAGTTCGGAGATTAGGTCGTGAATATTTACAAAAGAAAAGGTCCCTCACTCCAGGAGTAAAGATAATTTTATGTTGACAGGCAGCAGCCTAGAAAATTATATGTGTGATATGTGTATTTTGTTCACTTCTATATGGAGTATAAGGCATTCACACAGTCTCTTCGTTGTCATTGTTATTTTCGCTCGTTTTATTTCCAATGGGACTGCACTTCACTTCTATTATCATCATACTGAAAGTTGTGCAAGTGATAAAGCTGCAGCAGCGGGACAACACAAAGATGAACACAAGCATCAATGACAAACCGAGATTCGAAATTGGGGTAAGGAGATCGGAAGATCAACCAACCAAATCACCGAAAATAAGTTGTGAATCTCAATTAAATGAGAAATCAACTAAGCTTGCGAGTTGTAAAAGAGAATGGATATTATCATCGTAGGTTTCGTCCGAGTGGAGTCGAGATTGTCAAGCCACTGTTGCATTAATCCACCTCAAGATCGTTTTTCATTAACTTTGATGTCAAACTAATCTTAGCTAATAAGTTTTCTATGATGGATCCAATGCCGTATCGATTGCGGATGTGATTGTAGAATGCTACACCGGTGGCTTAAAGGCACTCCTTTTACGTTATTAGAATAGTTGTGCTTTTTTGTACGTCAATCTTTTTCAGTTATTTTTCCTCAATAATGCAATTGTAGAACTTACTGAGCTATTGTTAATCCCTAGCTCTTCGCTCTCCAGAGCTTAACTGCAAAGTCGTCAGGTTCTGTTGTCTAGAAAACGTTTAGGTTGATCAAAAATACTGGTAGATTTGACATTAGATTCTCTCAATTGTTGTAGAGTATAGAAATCCCAAAAATTACGTATCGTGACCTGGACAAAATGACCTGCGTTCCACTCGCTTATATTTGGAAAATAACACAGAATTTTAGCACAGCCCTTCATTTGAATCGATAAGCAGATTTGTGTACATAGTTATAAAAGGAATATAATATTATGTGATGTTTTACTGGACTATTTAGACGTCTATGATTGGATAAAATTATACTTTTCAATTGGGCCAATTTAAAAATATTATTCATTCCCATCAAAATAATTCGGACCATCTCAGTAACTTCGCAAAGACACTAATAAAATAAGGCAGATACATCATATTCATAATGTTATTTTTTACTAATGATAAACCTTCGTCCCAATAAACTTGTGGTGAGAGATCAAGAAAGTCAAAACGTGAATCATATGCAAAGAGATAGTCTAGAAATTGAATGTGTGGCATCGTTTAGATTGCGGTCATTGACTGAGTCCCTCAAAGCTTCTTTGCCATATGACAATAGACATACACACTGATTGAGTGGGTGGATCTTCCATTTATTGATGTTTTAGAGTTCGAAAAAGTATTGTTCTGTGAATGTTGCTGCTAAGTCAAGTTTCAATAAGTTAGATTCAAATCAAAATGCATTTATTTCCGTTGACGACCATTGCAAACCTACCTTCAAATAATATCTGTTCATTATCAATTTCTACAGCACATTGCTGAAACGCAGCACTCGATTCACAACTATTCTCCCGTGATACACTTCCAGCATGTTCGTACTGCTCTTCATCCACTACCACAACCCCATCAACAAATTTATCATCATCGATAAATTCTATATCACAATTAGTATCACGCAACCTTAAAAACAGTTCAGATCCTTTGACAAACTCCTTTTTGGAAATCGTAGAATTTGACGGGCAACTAACAGCTCCATCACTCTCTTCAACTCTTACGCTGCTCCCCAATAGCGACTGTGCCAGTTCAACACTCAAAGGAACACCACCATTTTCACCGTCCAATTCATCACTACCATCATTACCAGTCGCTTCCTCCTGGGAATGCATCTTGTAACTATCGAATGCATCTAAGTCATCATCGTATTCCAACAAATCGTTGAGCGCATTCATTTGATCGTTCAAAACAGGCGATAGGATTGTATTGGGTGACACATTGGCTACAATTTTATGCTTGGTCGTTGTTGAAACATGGGGCTCACCACGGTGGCTTTTTGAACACAATTCGTTACTTTTCGACATGTTTACGGAACTAATTTAGGCATTTTTTGGTTGGTTTTCTTTCACAGAAAATAGGGCTCTTTTGTTAAAGGCACATTGTTTTCACTATTTCTATGTTTCCTACTTTGCCACTTGTTATTATACTGATCGTTCAAAAAAAGAAACAAACTCCGTATGTTGAAAATCGAATTCTCTGTTGTCTACGTGCTACTTGCTAAGTACTCTTCTACCGATGCTTATCAATTTTTTGTGCGCTTTTTTCAAAGTAAGCGAGTCACACTTAATCTAAAAATAATTCTTTTCATGCGACCAACAGTAAAAATAAAAATAAATTTTATTTTTAAGTGGAAAAAAGGAACAGTAAATGCTAACTGAAAATTTTATGTGGGTTAAGCTACATTGAAAAAGCACGAAAGATGCTCAACAAACAAAAGATGTGAAAAAGAATTCAAACAGTTCGCTTGCCAAAAATTATTGCAACACTTTCGTGAATATTAGGTTTGCTGTGTTTGTGTATTTCCAAGGAGCTGTGAGCAAGTAAATTAAGTTTCCTTGATGAATTCAAATATTTACACTTTTGAAGGATAGAAATGTGAATTTTTGTTAAACGTGGATGCTTCGTATAGATGAGAGTCGTAAACCCACAAACATTTACTGCGGAGATCACGTCGAATGTAGAAAATTTTCTTACCAATTTTCTTTTCGGCCAATGCATTGGTAGAGATTATGTTTAGGACTGGATTTTGGCGCACTTTTTTCTCTACTGGACAGAACCCAATAGAAGTACAAGTAAAAACAACCATAGGAGCTCCGGCAGGCCTGTCAGTTACGAATGAACCATCTACAATTAACTGGTGGTCGGAACGCGTGTGGAGTCTTGTTGGTGGATCAGTTCAGAATGCACCGTCAGCCGGTGACCGATTGAAAAACGATTCCTCAAGCCGGCTGATATGAAGGGAGTTCAAGTAAGCCGGAACGTGAGTGAGATAAAGCGCCCGGCTGATTTTCGCAGGACAGACCGCTTAGATAGATGTGCAGCGCTTTTTGCTGCCAGGATTCACCATTTGAAATGATTCACAAGTCGTTCAATGAAACTATCAATTAGAGACTGACCACAATTAACAAGAACTTTGGTTGACATTGGGAAATTTTGATTAGATCTAAAACAAAAGCTGGAAACGAATGCTACATCAAAAAATGGGAACTTTATTGGACATATGAATTCTTAACAACAGGTCAAACGAGCAGAATGTAAAAAGTGTAAAAAGTTTAGAGAGTGGGTATCTATCAAGGGAGTCTGTCAACCTAAATGGGACTAGGAAAAACTTTCTTTTTATAAATGGGAGAACCGTAGTTCCTGCACCCAGGCCTTTAGTAGTATTTTTGCCCTAGTCTGTCACCTTTAAACATTAATGAATATCCATAAAACGGAATTGAATCCCCAAAACAAAATAGATCAGCTATGAATATTAAGCCAGGGTATGCCAGTTTTAAGTTTAAACAACGACTGGATTTCCTCCAAATATTATCTAACAACTCAAAAACTCCAAGGGATCGCCAATAATAATTTCATTGATTTTTGTCAAAGAATGTTTAGTCATACAAAATACACATTTCTTCGAATTGCATTGAAACTTCAAGATTTGACCGGGTTGATGAAACACGAGCAAAGTAACATTTTTTTTCAACAAAATGGAGAAATATAAAAATATTTCACGGTGGAGGAATTATGAAACAGGAATATTCTAAACTACAAAGTGAAATCTTATGATTTGTTTTCTAAAAACAAATCCGACAATACCTTGTCAAGGCTTGGACTAGTTCCTCCGAGAATTCTTTTTATTATGTGCCGTTTACACCAATAGGACGTTCAAGGACCGTTTTCATATTATAATCCCCAGTAAAGAATATGTAATTTTCATCTAATTGCTATTCTTATAATCAAAAACAACATTATCTAAATTTTTCTATTAAATCAAAGCCAGTTAAAATTCAATCAAGCAAATAAGTTAAAAATTTTCTGAAATTGTCGAACTCGGATAAGATATCAAAGGAAAGGGTATTTTACGTGAAGTTTAAAATATTAGCAACTAATTTCCAAGATCATTCTTGGTTATGAGTATCCGCTATCTCTAAGACTAGATTTGTAAGATGAATTCTGGCTCATCTATTAGGTGTACAAATAAGTTTCCGCGGTTTTTTATAAAAAATTAGGAATTTATTGTGAAGGAACAGTACATTACGTTTTATTTAAAGTATTTTCCATCATTTGCCACTACTTTTCCCCATCTTTCTGGCAACATTCGGATACCCCGTCGAAAAAACTCTTCATCTTTTGACGCTATCCACAAATCTACCCAATTTTTGGTGTCTTCATATGATGTGAAGCGCTGCTCAGACAGACCATGTGCCATCGACCGGAACAGGTGATAATCGGAAGGGGCTAAGTCTGGTGAATACGGCGGGTGGGGTAAAACTTCCCAGTTGAGTGTTTCCAAGTATGTTTTTACCGGCGCCGCAACATGTGGACGAGCATTATCGTGTAAAAGAATAATTTTGTCGTGTCTGGAGTAGTAATGGGCGCGTTTTTCCTTAAGTGCCCGACTCAATCTCATCAATTGTGTTCGGTAGAGAGCTCCAGTA
The DNA here is from genome assembly GCF_905115235.1 of Hermetia illucens. Lineage (NCBI taxonomy): Eukaryota > Metazoa > Arthropoda > Insecta > Diptera > Stratiomyidae > Hermetia > Hermetia illucens. Next base: position 116,678,640 of record NC_051851.1, on the reverse strand, counting down.
ATGGTTTCGCTTGGTTTCAGCAATTCATAATACACGACACCAAGCTGATCCCACCAAATACACAGCATAAGTTTTTTTCCATGAATATTCGGCTTAGCTGTCGATGTTGATGGTTTGCCGGGCTTAACCCATGACTTTCTCTTCTTTGGATTATCGTAGTGAATCCATTTTTCGTCACCAGTGACTATACGATGCAAAAAACTCTTTTTTTTATTCCTGGCAAGCAGCATTTCACTCATGCATAATCGGCGTTCAACGCCTCTCGGCTTTAGTTCATATGGAACCCAATTTCCTTGTTTTTGAATCATTCCTAACGATTTTAAACGATGTGAAATTGCTTGTTGAGTCACTTGTAATGTAAGTGCAAGTTCTTTTTGCGTTTGGGACGAATCTTCCTCCAATAGTACTTCTAATTCCATGTCTTCGTACACTTTCGGCCTTCCACTGCGTTCTTTGTCCTTCACGTAAAACTCACCGTTCTTAAACTTTTGAAACCATTCCTGACAACTTCTCTCACTTAAAGCAGCTTCACCATATGCTTCTAGAAGCAATCGATGCGCCTCAGCTGCAGATTTTTTCAAATTAAAGAAGTAAATCAAAAGTTCCCGCAAATGATGCTTATTCGGCACAAAACTTGACATTTTTGCACGAAAAAAATTACGTGATGCTGATACGGAATCACTAGTACTTTAAGGTTATGGTGTTGCCGGATGACGAAACTTGGGATATTACGTTTTACATCTGACAATTTCTCCATAACCTTCTGGTGGGGCAATCTTTTGACAAACCGCGAAAACTTATTTGTACACCTAATAATTCCCTAAGAACTGCACAGAATAAACACATATCTTAAATCAAACAGGTATAACAGATAATTTGGATGTCTAGCGAATTTATAGAATGGATAAAAATAAAATCGACATACTTATTTCGAGCAACAAGCGTCTGAAGGTTTGCCAAGTTTTGTCAATAAAAAGGTACATTCTCCACTAATAATGAGCGCTTTGATGTTGAAATACTTTCCGGTGAATGCAGTCATGAGTGTAATTACCCCTGACGCAGCCATGAAATTTATAATCAATGGGCTATTCCGAGATTTATTGACGATTGCGTTATATTATTTTAGCTGCGAAAATATTCGACGATTTTGTGCCAATCAGGTTGGGATGAAATTAATTAGAAAATTATGAATGGAACATTAAAGACTGATGAATAGCTGAAATATCTCATCGAAAGATATCTTTCTTTTGAGCATTTTATGTGAGACATGCTTTCTACCACTTATTCTTCCTACCCAGAATGCTTCCCAGCAAAAACATTTTCTAAATAATTAACACCATTGGATCACGATAGAAACAATGGAAGCCCGACATTCTCCCAGAGTACAAATTTCTACAAATTATAAATTCCTTGCCATTTTCACACGTCCGTCATATTTAATAATATAATTTAGAAGAAGATTCAGCACAACTTGTCGAAATGATGGTTTTACATTCAATTTTAATCACAATTTCCTAAGGAGAAATTCCGCGATTCCAGTACACCGTCGTAGAGTAAGCAACCGACCTCCCATTATATCTATCTGATCATGGCATTTTATTATGATCAGAGACTCTTTGCGTGGTAAATTGATTATGTTCTTCCAAAAGGTCTTAGCTGGTGTAGTTGCGGCCGTGCCATCAGGTCTTTGCATTGCCTCAAGAAAAAATTATGACAAGCCAATGGCCCTGTGTTGCACTCAAGTCCAGGCGACACGGAATCGTTTCTTGTGGCAATGAACCTCTTTCCCTCATTCCATTATAATTTCGATTGAATATAGTTAATTTATGAAAATTATAAAGTGTGAGATTCAAGAAAGATAAAACATGGTCACGGTGAATACTTTCATGTGGTTTGCACCATTGTTGGATGAGTGAGAAGAAAAGATTCTAGTGAATCAGCTATTGTGCCTCAGATTGCGATATAAAGAAAGTTTATGGATGAAAAAGTTTATTTGCGAAATTTTGTATGAAATGGTATCGCGAGAGTCTTCTAGGCCGTTTCTCGCATGGATTATCTCTTAGGCTTCTAGGCGCTTTGTAAGTCTGCGATGATTTTTAACCTATACAGTTCCTATAATATAAAAACTTGATTATGATGCACTTTATTGGGGACCAGGCTTGAAAATACCAGCATATTAGCGATAAACCCAAAGGAATTTCCAATAGATATGCCTTTTTCTATTGTAAGGGTAAACAGTGAATGATATTGATTATAGTTGCTTTGTAATTGCGTTTCTAAAACCATATTTAATTAAAACCAGCACAATGGAGGAAGCAGTTTTTTCTTGTCTCAATCATATAATAAAACCTAAAATGAATGAGAATTGTGGATATGCAAAAAAGTGTGGAGATTTAAATTTTTGCATTTTATTAAGAGGAAAAACAAAAGAATGAAATATTTACCTCAAAATAGAACAACTTTCTGAATTATACAAAAAATATGTTTTGTATTCATAAAAGCGGAAAAATTCTCGCCAGACATATACTAGCGGCAAAAAGGAAAGAGTGCGAGTGATAAATTGAATTTCAGGCATCGCTTCTGGCATGATGCCAGCATTTCAGTTAATTGTCTTTACAATGTGAACGAACAAAACTAAAATAAGGAAACCGAAGAAATTCTCAAATATAGAAGTTTTAGTGTTGAAGTTAGGAATTTTCGATTTCTAATAGGACGTAATAACAAGAAAATGGTTCATGTGAGTTTTGCTTCTTTCCCCATAGATAATTTGTTAATATTGCACTCCTTAACCAGAATCAGTTTTTCCTTCAAAACCAACAGCACTCCGTGCTCATCCCACTTTGCACAAGCTTTAGCTTTTAACTCATAGAATGGGAGCCTAAATTTATTCACAGACTCAATCATTAAATTCAACAGAATAAACTCTGCGCATGCATTCTAGCAAGACAGTTCCTTAATTGTTTTCTTGTGTCCCAAATGTGTTGCACTGTGAACAACAAGAGATTTTTTTCGGACCAGAGTAATCATTATGATGTACTGAAGACCTATCTGACCTCATAACCCGACGGAACATTAAACCGCTTAGGAAACACGCAGATCCCCTTTAGTATATGAAGTACCACCATTGGTGAACACTATAAACCTGACACTTTTCTAGTCATAGAAGGAGTTTTCAACAATTCATTAACTTGCTTGCCCTAAAAAAGTTGTTTTAGAGAGTAACCTCAGTCAATGAATTGTATCTGAGCTAAAAACTGCAGTTATTGTGGCAACTTTGAGGAAAAACTGCAGTTATTGTGGCAACTTTGAGGAAAAACCGATTTACCAGAAATATTAACAGAATAGCTCTCACAAAAAAAAAGGTTGGTAGCACGCACATACAAAAAACCAACAGGCTGCATGATGGTGCAACGTAACCTAGTCCTAGGTAAAGTTCCTAAATCAGTCCATAAATTCACTCCCCCCACCCCCTCCTGGTTGTTAGTTACGAATGAAAATGAAGTAACTAGATAAAGTCGAGTTTAGACCAGTGGCATACACGGTCGATGATTATAATTTCAGGATTCTTCTACTCGGTTATCAGTGAAATAAAAGAGGTTAACTGGGATGCCTCAAGGTTGAAACTGATTTACACGATACGACTCATTAAAACCCCCTCTCATTTTTGCGCCATTTTGCGTTGAGTTTGAAGGCGGGCTCAACATACATGCGAAAGGGCGGTGTAAAATTCTTTTTCACAGAATATAAGGTATTAAATGAAAGGGCTTTCGAAACTTTTGATATTGAGTGAAACACAGGAGAGTAAGGGCTCAAAATGTGGGCCCCAAAAAATGGAAAAGGTCTCGTTCTCAGAACCTATCCAACCGGAAAATCTGAAAAAAAAAAAATGACAATCGTGCATCTATACGAAATCTACGCCTCAAAATATATCCCATTCCGATATCTGTTCAAATAAAGTTAATAATAGCACATTACTATAATCTAGAAATTTTCCTGAAAACCCCCCATCCTAGAAGTACAAGATTTGCCATTGGTATAAGGAATAATATAAGACGTAACTTTGGGAAGTTTGAATGAAATCAAACAATTATCAACAAAGTTATTGGGGTTGAAAATTTTTATATTTCATGAAAATTTATTGTACTCTAAGCGCTATATGACGTCATCATCCTAGTCATTTTAATTTTTAAGAGTTCAGCAAGATCATCACCTTGCCTCAGCGTTGGTTTGGTGAGATAGTCAACCTCATCCATTTCTGCGAAAAAGGGTGAAAATATCGACAACAGTGTTCCAAGCAGATATTTTAGAGGTCATTGTTAAATCTCTTTTTTAAAAATCAGCGTTGAACGTTTCAACAGGATTCTGCGTAGACACACAAGAGTCGCTCAACGTAAACCTGGACCCAGTGTTATTTCTGCAGACAGTTGGTCTTCTGATAGTCCAGTTCTTAACCCATTAAACGAGAAATTATGGCCAGCTTTCACCCAGATATCTACTCGCCTAAGAAATCATTAAAACAAGCAATGGGAAATTTTCTTATGAACATAGTGTGTATCGCGATAGATGGCTGGCGCAATCCTTTCAAAGCTTTCTCAAGGCTAAAGTTCTGCATTTTCTTATTCCTTAGTATAACGACAATAAATACTATTATAGTTTTAAAACATTATGTCATTTTCTTTCTACATCGTTGTATGTTTGTGACAATATTTATGAGAGTACCGAGTAGAAAAATGGTGTACCAATAGATTTTGACAACATTATTTTAGGCGATGATAGTGTGAGAATCTATTCGAAACCAAACGGCCCCCGAGAGTCGTTTGACCCCATCTTGGCGAGCTATTGACAAAGTGTTGCAATTGCTTGAACTTCACAACATGACTCCTGCAGGACTGAACAGTTTATCCGAATTGCTCAACATCACTATATCTGGATCCCATTAACGGGGATGTAGCGATGAGCGCGCTGACCAGCTAACCAGATAAAGTTAAGTGGATCAAAATATGATTGTAAGGCAAGTCAAAATCCCCCGAAAACTATAAGTAGTGGTATTTCCCTCCACTAATTCACTCCAGATAATATCAAGCAGCAACACGTGGTTGCCTGTATCATATCAAGAAAGATGCCGCTCTCTTACTATTCAGCAAAAATTAAAGATTTATTACATGCACTATGTAAAAATATATGCCGGCAGCGGCCGTAAGCATGGGATGCATGGGGACCATGTTGCTAAAATGGATTTCCATTAGCAAATCATCAGGTTTGTCGAGAGGGAAGGGGAGAGAGGAGGGAAGGACATGCATTGTCGACCTTACAAATGTTTTCCTAACTTCCATGTATACACCCCCGCAGCGAAACAGAAGTTGAAAGAATATACTGAACGAAAAAGCCAGAGAAGGAAGCGAATTGCATTGCGTTAACTGGAAAAATATTATTTTTTAAATAATTTTATATTTAACAGCGCGGTGTAAAAAACTGGATGTAGTTGTTCGCTTTTTGAAAAGCCGTATGCTATAGAAAAGGTGTACAGTGGTAATTAGAGATCCTTGAAGTGTTTTGAACTTTAAATATTTATATTATATGAAATAATATGCAAAATTTAGACGATCCTTTTTCTTGTCAAACCAAACAGCATAACACAATTATCTTTAAGGGTATCTTAATGAAAGCCAAAACCTTTGAAGATTCGCGGCATTTTTGCTTTGATGCTCACTATTTAGTTTATTATTATTGCGAATGGTGCGTCTAAACTAATTTATAAATGAATTAGTTTAGACGCACCATTCGCAATGATAATAAACTGAATAGTGTTTATCTCACTGCAGGATGATACCTTGAATTGAACCGATCCGATAGGTTGAACCAGATAATCCAAGCCTTGTGTTCGATTTTATTAGTTATATTTTGGGAACTGTATCATACGACAATGGAGACCAGTTATCTTTGTCACAGAATTTACCATACTTTCGAAAAGATGGAAATTCCATTTTAATGCGGCACCCTAATTGTAGTCACAAGGACCACTTGCTCTGGTTTGATATTATATTCTAAGGAATTTTTGCTATTAGTTCCATATGAGCAGAATTTGAAAACACTTTCACAATTTATGTTAATTGATGTCTGATTGCTCGAAGGACATGTCCATCGCCTATTTTCAGCAATGATGACAACATTGTAGTGACAATGAGGTAAGAACGTGTAGAAGCGCCTCTAGATGGTCTGAGTTCAAGTTGCAATGAATAAATTTGCGCATAACTTTGCTAATTTGATCAAGTTTTTAGAGTTCATTTAACCTATTAAGTAATAATGCCTGCTGTGACGCAAACAACTTTCATTGAACGGCTTGCATCCCCTCCTGTAATCCCTGTTACAATTGCAATTTTCAAATTCGCCTGAAACTACATTATAGTGTCCAATTTCGCATTCGAAATATGCAAATTGACATGCCTAACTGACCTTTCTGATAGCAGGTTTCAAATAGATTGTAGACATTTGCTCATCGGCTGATTGTCGGATCGATCAGAGACCGGCAAAACTCGGCCTGAAAAGACTCTCGCCAGAAGAGCTTGTCCGTGCCAGACGTGCGGAGGGAGCAAATATTGCTGTTATTGGAATGATTACGGCATGACTGGCCACATCATGAGCATAGTCTCGTATAATGGCCGCATATTAGCGAGAAACACAGAACAATTTTCTGCGTACATGATTCCATCCGAATTGCTAGGAAGTGAATACTCAGCCATGGCTCGGGCTTGCTCGCAAAACCGCAAGCAATCAGCAACTTCATGACCTTCACCACAAACGTGCGTCGATAATGTTAATGTCTTTCTTGACGGAGGATGGAGGGGAGTCGTGGCGGCGAATACGAGTGCCACTCATAGCAGATACATCTCCGCGAATTATCAAGATAACAATAAACACAATAATGAACAAATTATGAACTTTGGTCTTGCTCATATGCACCGTGTACCTCGTAATCACGCATATGAGAGCTAGTCGTAACTGTCCAATTAATCACGGGAAGATTGCCTTTTGGCACAGCTAATTGATGTTCAGACATTGCTTGTAAAATGGTTCGAGAAAATGTTGGCATATTGTAGTGAAAAGCTGAGCTGCATAGTATGCTAAGTGGATGAATCAATTTGTAGAGTGCGTGGGGCTGATCCACTTTGCCGATGCCAGAAGCCAACCCAAGATGATGAGCAAATGACTAAAATTAGCGGCCGCAAAGGGGAGAGAATCTACTGCGGGGGCTGTAGTGTGCATGCAAATTAGACTTCCAACGAAATGCAGAAAAAAACATCGAAAACTATGGAACTTCTGAAGGTTTACTTCCCAAACCACGTGACGGCATGGATAATTGTTTCCTCGAGTGGAGCGCGTGAGTTGGAGTCTCAAGCACAACAAAAAACTTATAATGCAGGTGCAAGTGAAGTTTGTTTTGATGGTTACTAAGCGAGGGTACGATTGTCAGTTAGGAACTCATGAGGAGTGGAGGGCGCTCAGTTGGTACACCTAATTGATGATGAAATTACTCGCTTAATCTAATAAATAAAACACTATAGCGTTACGACCAAATAAAATATACAAAACATGCAGAAAATTTACCTTAAAAAAAAATAAAAGCAAAACAATGTGAATTTGCTGAAGCGCAAATCAAAAGGCAAAATCAAAGTGGTTGGTCGCGTATTTCCAGATGTGGACTGTGGCCACCTCAAGCTGTTATCGAGACGCTGCCTCCTTGGCAGTATTGAGGAACGATTTATTCACTTCACCGGTTAAAAACTTTGCAGCTTTTTTGCACAATTCAAACAGCACAAAACACTTTCCGCCACCCAACAGGATCAGCCAAACAAGGGTGGATTCCACTCGTCACCTTCGCCCCGACCGAATCTAAGCGCTGTACACAATCAATTTTCCTTGTATTTTCGACCCTACCCTGAGATTTCCGCACCTATCTCAACACTAGGAACACAGGCCAATTGGAAACCACAATTTTCATATGGGATTTAGGCAATTTCGAAAGGGATTTTCGCGACATTCCGTGGATTTTACGCCGCGCCAAATTCGCTCACTCGCCGTCAGACAACGATTACGGCACCGTTCAGTTTGACATTAGCAGTTCGCGAATGAGGAAACCAACACAACGCCGCAAACCATACAACTACTTCATCAAGCTGATACGATTCACCCTGATCCGTTTTGTGATATTCCTATGATAGATGCACGTTCCGTGTCTCGCGTGTTCTCCGCATGTGTACAGATGGAGCATTTCCCATGGAGATTCGTTCGAAGTGTGAGGAGAGCCGCGGATGGAGTGTGTGAACTCGGTGTACTCGAATAGGAACCTCGTTGCCAACTATAGGAAAATGTACAACAAACCCACGGCACCTAGTGACGAATAGTTGAACTCAAAGAGCGCGAAAGTAGTTTCGAATCACACAAGTTTCATGGACTCCTCTTCCTTATAATTCCGTTGCTCCACTTCATTATGTAAGATTTTCACATAAGAAGTGAAGCAGACTCAATCAAATTAATTGCAATTAAGAATGGAAATCTTGCATCAGAAAAGCTCTCCCTCTGCCGAACATGCATTCATTTTCATCTCCAAATCGACCTTGAAGGAGTAGTGAAAGTATGTTGGAGATTTTCTGCTAATGTTTTGCTGCCGCTGACTCCATTTGGATTTAAATTCACGATTATTCACTGCCGCGGGACACGGCCAGCTAACTTGAATGAATACTATTCGAACTGCAAATCGGAACGAATGCTCTTTTGCAAATAAAAGTGAGTTTACGCTTGATTTTCGGTGATTTATTCCCATCGAAAGCGCATACTAAATGGAAAAATAAATCTTTTAAAGGTCAATGGATTCTGAAGAAGTGAATCTCGTTTTTTGTCTCGTTTGAATTGTGCAACACAATTTCCCATTCGGTTCTCTTAAAAATATATTCAAAGTTTATTTATGGCCAAAGTAAACATTTCGCTGGTTTCAATTTGCTAAGTTTGGTATTGTTTAGATCCCGCCAACGAAATTCTCGCTGTTTAAGCGTTTATTTTGGCAAAGAGCTATTATCAATGGATCATTGTTTTATAACAGGAAGAAATAAAAATTTTGATTTTTGGTTAACTAGGCACCTAGTGTTAATAGTCATGATTAAAATAGAAAATAAGATTTCCAGTACTCAACTACTAAATTATTTTTCATTTGTAGAATCGCATTTAACTTTAATTACACATCTCTTACCACGCCTTATCAACAGTTGTATTCCGTAGCTAACATCTTCCCCTTTAGGCTTTGTACCGTTCAGAAGCGGGGTCAGTTCATCTTGATCGGTTGCGCCATTTTGCTCGGTCATACGCCTGATCTGATCCCAAGCCCAGGTAAAGGAGGAGGGTTTGAGGCAACGTACTCTGTACTATCCTCAGTAAAACAAAAATAAAATGCTGTGATCAGGGAAAGAGATAAATAGAGTATAGTTGGAGTTATTCTACTATGCTAAATCCTACCTGATCTCTCTTGGTGACAGGCCCCGCGACAGGTCGACCAAGAAAATGCATAGAATGTCGTTACAAACATGATGATCGGATTAAGTCACAGGCCTCGGAGAAATGCTAGGGCGTCCACCTCAGTCGACGCCGCAGGACGGCCCCGGTCCTGTCGAGAAATGGGCAAGGGTTCTTGACGCATGGACGGCGTCAGGACGTAAGCAAGTTAGTCCGCACACAACGAACAAAACAAATACGTGTCTGCACGCTAAATGTTGGTACCCTAACTGGAAAGACCGAGGAACTCGCAAGAGCCCTTCGGAAAAGGTGCATTGACATCTGCGCTCTGCAAGAAACCCGATGGTCTGGTTCCAAAAGCTGCGACATTGAACGCGAACGCGGTAAAAATGGCTACAAACTTCTTTATTTTGGTAACCCACACACTCAATATGGTGTTGGCATTGTCATCTCAGAGGGTTTCCGTGATGCCATTAAAGAAGTCGAACGATTTGATGATCGGCTGATGAAGCTCACCATTATATCAGCTGATCGCACTATTCACTTCTTCACCGCGTATGCACCACAGACAGGCCGACCTGATGCCGAGAAAGATGCCTTCTGGCAACTTCTCGATGAAAAGACTTGTCACGTGCCTGCTGACGATTACATAATCATTGCCGGCGACCTTAATGGTCATGTGGGTGAAAAGGCAGACGGTAACAGGTGCCATGGGGGAAAGGGGTTCGAAGCGCGCAACGAAGGTGGCGAGCGTATAATCGATTTTGCGGACACCCATGACCTTGTACTTATGAATACATGGTTCATCAAACGATTGTCTCATCTTCCCACATTTTATAGTGGGAACAATAAAACGCAAATCGACTATATTCTCATAAGACGTCAACATTTTACCACTGTCATTGATTGCAAAGTCGTTCCCTATGAGACCATCGCACCTCAACATCGGCCGTTGATTGCTGTCCTGCGAATTAAGCCACCGATAAAACAGCGTGAGGAACGCACTGGCCCGCCGCGCATTAAATGGTGGCGATTTGGTGAGAAGAACGAAGAAACGGTCTCACTCATACGATTGCCAACCATTACGAATGTGGAAGAATCATGGAACCAAATGAAAGACACGATCCACAAAGCGGCCTCTGCAACCCTCGGGGTCACCAAACCGGGTAAGCGGTACATCAACCGAGATACTTGGCTTTGGAATGATGATGTTGAAATGAAGGTCCGTGAAAAGAAACGCCTCTACCACAAATTTCTCGACGATAAAACGCCTGCTAATTGGCAAATTTATAAGAATGCCAACCGGGAAGCAAAGAAAGCAGTCGCTGTCACCCGAGCGAACCATTTCAAAAATCTTTACGATAAACTGGACACTCGGGATGGCGAGAGAGATCTATACCGACTTGCTAAAAGCCGTGATGAACGCACACAGGATATCGAACACTTCTGTTGTGTTAATGACAAGAACGGTACTTTGCTTACTGATCGTCGAGCCGCGACGGATAGATGGCGAGAATACTTCGAGCAGATTTCAACTGAAGAATTTGCTCATCCTCCACTTCCACAATCATTGCCGCCGTTTGGAGCAGTTCCACCAGTCAGCGCAACTGAAGTCGAGGAGGCAATAAAACAAATAAAATCGGGGAAAGCAACAGGACCTGACGACATCGCATCTGAGCTCTGGAAAGCAAAGAGCTGGGACCCAACACCGTGGCTGAGTGAATTCTTTAACCGGATTATTCAGGAAGGAAGAACACCATCTGACTGGCAAGAAAGTACCACTGTTCCAATATGGAAAAAGAAAGGTAGTCCAGCAGAATGTTCAAATTACCGTCCGATCCGGTTACTTTCCCATACCATGAAGATTTTTGAACGCATTCTTGACAACCGTATTCGCGAAATCGTTGAAATAACCGTGAATCAAGCCGGATTTGTCAAGAACTGCGGAACTACTGACGTAATACACGCTGCGGGTTACTCATGGAGAAACACCGTAAGAAGCATCGCCCTCTTTACATTGCCTTTCTGGATCTAGAGAAAGCGTTTGACCGTGTACCACACGAACTCATCTGGTATGCTTTACGACAACACTTCGTGCCAGAAGAACTCATGCGCTGGGTTCAATTGCTCTACCACGATCCGAAAAGTAAAGTTCGAAGTATGGCGGGTGTATCAAAACCGCTTCGCGTCTCTGTTGGAGTTCATCAAGGAAGTGCCCTCTCACCACTCCTCTTTGTCCTTGTTATGGACACCGTCACACGGGATATCCAACGTCCAGCGCCCTACACACTGCTTTATGCAGATGATGTTTTCCTAGCATCTGATAGCAAAAATGATCTCGAGCAACTTGTTCAAAAATGGAATGATCGCCTCATGCAACACCGTCTCAGATTGAATTTAAACAAAACTGAATTTTTGACGACCGATCCCCATGAAACAGGCACAATCACTGTCAGCGGCAGTGATCTGCCCAGGTCTGAGCGATTTAAATACCTCGGGTCAACGCTATCAGCCAATGGAGAGCTGCGTTATGAAATTGCTTCACGCATTAACGCAACCTGGATGAAGTGGCGTTCCACAACTGGTGTCCTTTGTGATCGACGTATCAACGAACGTCTCAAATCTAAAATTTACCGCAATGTCGCCCGTCCAGTCGCTCTCTATGGTTCTGAGTGTTGGTCGACCATAAAAGACAATGAACGGCGTCTTGCGGTAATGGAGACAAAGATGCTACGTTGGACTAGTGGCGTCACACGTTTAAATCACATCCGAAATGAGGATATCCGCGATCGTTATGGGGTTGCACCGATCGTGGAAAAGTTGCGAGAGAGGCGTCTTCGATGGTATGGTCACGCAATTCGTGCAAACGAGAATTCACTTGCAAAGATTGGTCTGAACATCGAAGTCGATGGTAAACGACCAAAAGGCAGACCTAAGCAACGGTGGCTTGATACGCTGGATGGGGATTTGAAAGCCTCGAGATTGCACCCAGATCAGGCATTCGATAGAGCCAAATGGCGAAGCCGATCACGACGAGCCGACCCCGCTTGTGAACGGGACAAAGGCTGAAGAAAAAGAAGAAGAAATCATCATCTAACATATCAAGTCAACGTCTTCTCGATCATCCTTTTGGTCGCTTCCCATTGACTTTGATATTCAGATCAATCTTGACAAGTGAGTTTTCATCAGCACGAATTAGTAGGTATATCAGGAAGTTCGCGGAACGCAATCTATCCGTCAATATCACAACCAGGGTTTAGAATACATTTTAACATTCCATCTGTTTTTAGAGGATTCCCTGAATTTCAACTCGATTTGGCCATTCTGCTTTTGTTTACAAGCTATTTTAAGTTGGCATTTTGCAACAATGAAAAATATCGAACATTGTGGAGTTGTTAAATTGTTTTGTAAAAAAAGTGGAAATTTATACCAAGAAACTGATAAACGTGTTAGATGGATCTGCTCCTTCGAAAACAATGGTTTTTAAATGCGCTAGTGAAATTTAAAAATAATCGTAGAAGCATTGAAGGTGATCCAGGATCCTGCACCAAAAAATTGCACACAATTCAAAAAACTATACGAAAAATACAGGATATGGTTTGGAAGGTCGTAGAATGACACAAAAAAGATTAGTAGAGGCCGGGCAGCGTAAGCCATATGTTAAGTTAAATTTTGAATTTCAAAAAGCTGTAAGCACAATGGGTGTCGTTTTCTTTAACATTTGGAGTGTTTTATGAAAAATAAAAACGATTTTTTACGTCGATTCATCACGATGAATGAAGCCTGAATCGAAACAAGTGGGTAAGGATGCCCTCACAAATCGTCGATACGGAGGCGAGGTTAAAAAGGTGTTAGCGTCAGTGTTTTGGGATGCTTAAGGAATGTTGTTAGTGGATTATCTACCTCACCTTTTGTTTGGATTGATAAAACGATAAACCAAGATTATTACTGTACTGGACATGAAAATTCGTGAGAAAAGACCAGATTTAAAGAAGAAAGTACACCTGCTCACAAAGCTCGCAAAACCATAATTAAAATCGCGGTATTAAAGTACGATTTGTTGCAATATCCGGCCTATTCGCCAGATTTAGCTTCGCTTTTTCATTCCCATTCCGCGAGCTTTTTAATATATCTAGTAAATGTCCATACCATCGAAGAAGCCGTCCCGTCTCCTTCGTGGACGTCCTGATTTCAGATACGATCATGGCATGTTACGCCACTAACCCAACTCAACGTTTTCATCTCCATTACCAAAAGGACCGAATTTTTGTTTTAAGATTGTAAATCCACTTCGCCATTCACTTGGACGGGGACTAGATCAACTGGGGAGAAACTTTCCCTCACTCTTTTGGCCCACGGACCGCTCTTTTTTGGCTAGCACCCAATTTTTAAAAAATAGACGACTCTTTGAAAGAAAGATTCTGTCCAATTGCTCCGTTTTGCCATCAAGTAGATGAGAGAGTAAGTACTCCCTCAATCTTAAAACAAATATTTAATCCGGCGTAGGCCTGAATGTCAGGCGATGACGGCTTTACGGTTTCTTGCCAGGGCAGAGGCAAATCGTCAGACGCTGCCTCACCTCATCATCATTCTCAAAAAACGCAAACATGAGGACAGAGTAAATAGAGAATGGAAGATGCGCACGTTGTCTAAAGTGGCAGTTGTAAGCAATGCACTCCGCAATATCAAAGCTATTTTAATGTTCAGTGAAGATTGTGGAATGCCACAATTAATTCTTTTTAGCAATTTTTTCAAAAGACTAGCACCAGAAGCTGTAGTTTCTAGGCGTTTTGGATTACTAGAAAAATTTCCCACGTTTTTACAGTAGATGATTACCTCACCAAGTGGCTATACTTGTATAAATTTGATTCACGTTTGTTAAATTCAGACGCTGTGGTCAGGATTTCATTCGTCCAGTTTGATTTTCCCAAAAAAAAAAAAAAATATGTTATCAACAGTTTTCCTCCCTGCTTCTACAGCCTCATATCTCGTAGCGAGGATGCAAGATGTTTGAGGTAAGATGTCATGTTCCATTGAAGCTCTCCACATCTCGACAAGGCAGCATAAAACAAGATAACAAGAAGAATAAGAAGCGATGACAAACTGTAATCCCTGCTGGCCCCGTTTTGGACTTCAATTTCATCTGAGATTTTGCTTCGATGCAAAACGCAACATATAGCAAATGTGAATATATGTAGTTAACCTCAACGCTGTGCAGAGAAAATTATGACCAGTAATGGCTCTAAAGCTGGATCTTGTAGAATACCGTAACCAGTAACCAGTTTGAAAGTGGATAATAATTTCCAACATACGCTTAGGAGGTGTGCATAGGGAGATAAAGAGATTCATCTGAATAATCTCCTTTCACGCTTGGCTGTAGAAACCTATACAGGAATTGTAAGCCCGAAATCCACGTACAGTTCAGTCCGTCAGTTAGGTCTGAATAGTCCGCATTTGATCGATGGCCGTAACATGGATGGGATGCATTTGGTCCGCCCCCTTTGACTGTTCAGCGACCGGTGATCGAATGAAAAATGATCCGGCCAACGGACCAGACATGTTTGTTTAGGATGTGAGCAAGGATTATTGTACTCGATGTAAAAATTTGGGAGCCAATAAACATCGATTCTTTCCAACATTTTCAGATATTGTCCGTCAAGCTGATATTGTACAAGGTTTGCATTTTGCTCTCATTTCTATAGATCGCCGTATGACTGGCAACCGCTAGGACTGAGCAGAAATCAATTAATGCTCTGAGAACCTGTACTGTGTTCTACACAATCTTGATGAGAGCACCAGTTGATATAAAGAAATAAATGTGCTTAAAGCGTAACTTACGAAAGTAGTAAGAAGTAAATAAAGAGAAGTTATGATTTAAGTCTAAAAAGAGACGGCAAAAAATAGTTGAAACCGCCATGTGTACTTAGAGAGGAAACAAATTATAACAAGATCGAAAAGAATCGTAAAGAATCTGGTGGGAATGACAATGTGAATGAAGGAAAAGGAGTTTGATAAATCAATAGGAATTTGTTAAAAACTGAAGCCAGTGATAGATTAACCACAAAGTTCTCTCCTAAGTCAGAGCTCTTTCTACACATACATAAAGAAGCAACTATGCAGAAAAGAGGCGCAGGCATACTGGAGCAGGGATATCGTATTCGTTTCAGAACGAATCCTTTTGCTTCACTAAGAATTTCTTGTACAGTAGGCTGCAGTAATATCATTTAATCTTCGGATGAAGGTAATCATTTTTCAAAGGATTTCGGCAAAGCTGGTAGAAGGCTTATGGGTCAATAAGATATGGAGTGGGATGACTTCCTTTCTGAGGGCTGGTGTCCTAATCCAAGTGCATCAGCGCAATCTTTGATAGTCTTTTAATCAGTCTGCCTGTGGTGATGGTCATGGTCAGGAGCTTCTGTGGATCTATCCGAGCTGTAATTAAATTTGCTAATTATTTTATTTTGATACAAAGTTGCATCCATGCGGTGTTATCATTCGCCAATGGAAAACCCCAACAGCGAATCAGACTGTATAGGATTCTTGAGGTTCTTGGTTGATTTCCATAACGAATGATGGATGGCACCTGTCAGTGATAAGCTTTCTATGTTTATTTTGGAAAAAGTTTGTTCTCAGCAGCAAATATTTGACGGAGCTTCCTCACTATTGTCCAACTACTGCATTAGGTTTGGCGACCTGAAGTCTCTTTTCCTTATGCCCTTCTCGTTTATTAAATACTGCAAGCTCTCTTGTGTTCCTCTGTGGCTTTTCGGTTGGTTTGAAATTGGAGATCTTGATGATCGCAATGGTAAAGATTAGCTAATAAAAGGATCATACCACTTTGTCTATTTCACGATCGTTTTTGAGTTATGGGGGAAGGAGGGAAACAAATAAGTACCAAAACGTTGACCCACTTTCAAACTCTTTTTTTCGATGGAATACTATTGTGAACCGATGAACACTTAAGGAATAACCTGCTTTGATTCAGAATGTGATTGAAAAGTAATTTTTTTAAATGTTCTCGGTGTAAAGGACAGATTAACTCTTCTTGAAGGTTTTATGTAAAACAAAACCTTATTAAAATCGGTTTACTCTCTGCCGCGCGGATTTTTCTCGGAAATGGATATAGCGATTACCACCGAATTTGATTGACAGGTGGGAACTGTGAATGCTCAGGCACAAAATATAGCCAAGTGGGGTATCAAATGAAAGGTCTCGGTTAGTACTCTGAAGCCGGCCTTAGTTTTGACATTTGTTGCAAAGGTTGGGAGTGAGGGCGATAGAAAATGATCATTTCTTTAGCGAACCCATTCTCAGAAACAACCCAACTCAAGCTGGATCTGAAATACCCTCCGTACCGATACCTACTTAAATAAAGTTAATAATAGTATGTTACTATAATTTCAAATAATCGACTGCAAAACCCTCCTTAAGTTCATCCTACAATCACGAACAATGTAGGCTATGGGATAGGAAAGGGAAACACACAATTACTAACAAAGTTATAGTAGGTCTAATTAGTTGCCACTGTACAAATTCAAGACTTGAATCACATGAAAGTGGATATGCTCGCATAATATATGCATATATTACGTGCCAGGTTCTAATGAGACAAAGGTCCACCCAAATATTCTTATAAAAGAAATACACAAAACCTCACATACCTGAAGCGTCCAACTTCCGATTTTCCTATTCCGTTCACTCGTAATTGATTACATGAAAGGAAAAGGAGTTAAAGAGAGGAATTATATGCACCATCGCAGTAGTTATTCGTAAATATGGATGATAGGTGTCACAAATAGTGATAATTGGGCAAAGGTCTACGACAAACGCGATGTAGGTTGAACAGAATATCCTGGTCGTAAAGTAAGCGCTTGTTAATTTCTATATAGCAGGGGTGGCGACTATGCCCGTAAACGCAAAGAAAATTTCTTAGAGTAAAGATCACACAAATATTAGTGGAAACCAACTAATGGATGGGATTGTAAAGCCAGTCGAAGCCTTCTTCATCTCCTAATGGGATCTTCACTATACGGTAATGAGTGAGAATTTTATTCATCCGAACTTCCTAAAGTAGGCTACCATCACACTTGTACCATATGAAGGATTCCTCCAGTTTGTTTGTCGTTTCCAGATTCGTCTTTGTTATTACGAAGGAAATGTATTGCTTCTGCCAGGGGTATGCATACTAAACCACGTAGAACATGCTGGCTATCAAAACGGACCTAATTTAAGCATGTGCTCTAGAAGAGCTAGTATGACGACACTATTTTGTTGCATAATCGTTTGCGTTTCAGCCATAAAATTATGTTCCCAGTAATACATACTTCAAAGTTCAACGCCTCATCTAATCTCCTCGAAGCATCAAACCGTGAAACATGATCAACCTTGACTAATGTATCTTCTCAGATTTCTTATAAGAGAATCCGGACACACTTCACATGCTGGTATTCTTCTAATTGCATTAGCTACCCACCCGACTACCGCTGCTACTAGAACATAAAGGTAGGAACAGTTTCAAAAGAAATGTAGTAACAATAATCTAACTGTAACCCTTGCGGGGAGCCTTTCTGTTCAGCTGCATTCTGCTCACCTTGCAACGGTGCAATCATGCGGAAAGCCATACCAAGTGATTTGTTATGGCAGCAGATTACTATTCCACTGACATTCATGAAATTGATTGAGCTTTTATGCAATCTGTACGCATTAACCTGCAATTAGAGATAGAATGGCTTGAGGCAAGGAGCAGGCATAACTGAAATGAAACTTTAATTAATCATCTAAGGTAGCTTAGAAATCGAGGAGTGATTCGTGTCGGACTATGAATTATGGCCGCGAGAGGAGATGAGGTTGAAAAAATTCGGCGTATCTTGCAAATATTTAATTTTCAGGGCGATCAATTCGCGTTCGATTAGACAGTTCCTTAGAACAGTTATTCTTTTTCGCAGTAGAATTAAGTTAAATTGGATCTACACTTACTATAAGTTTTTGTTTTATTGCGATATAAAAAAAAAGAGTTCGAAATGGAATATATCGTCATACCGTCAGCTTAGGTACCTGAGGTGCAATTACTTAAGTTAATCTAAACACAAATTACTGTTTCTTCTGCCACGAAGATGCAACTAGAAATAATCATTCATTATTTTCAACAGTTCGGACAACGTAATACGTTTGCATTTTAATTGTTCAGCCATTTTTCTCACGAATCTATTCATTTTGCCGATTCTCCAATTACATTTTATATTAATTTGTGGAAAAAAAGTTGGAGCATGGAGCATATGCGAAAAACACTATTTGTCATTATTAGTGCATTACAATTTAGAAAATCTGAAAAAAACTGATGCGGATAGACACGATAATTAAATCTTTTCAATTGAAATTATTAACTTGTTTTCTGTTTGTGAATTTCAGATCATTTCTCTTTCGTGTTTCTATCCAATTCATCCAAGATGTTCTCCAGTTACATTTTCTATTGAGTGAAATCTAGAGAGCGATGAATTCTGTAAAATCAAAGCTTCTGAGATGAAATGCAATTTAAAGCGACACAATTGAAACCAAAATGAGCTCATCAAGATTGTATCACAATATATTAGTAATATTTCAATGATTCCCTGTTTTGCCAATTATTATCAAGACTTTGATGAAAGTACTTTAGAAAACCATTGCAGGAATATTTGGTATCGCAAATGCAGATCCATAGGAAGGAAGTTTATCTATGCATAAAAATTCTTCTGAAGTTTATAACTTCCGGTGATGTGATTTTATAGCACAAGTTAATGTATGAATGGCGTTGTTTTGATTTACGAGGTGCATAAAGTGTTAAATAAGAAAGTGAATAGTTTGTTAGTTTCCGTCATTTGTTCATAAAATAAACGAGAAAAAGAAAAAACTACTTTTAGATGTTTATCGTTAATTTAATATTTGGATTGCATTCAACATTTTATAAGTTGAGGCAAGTTTTAAAGCATTTAAAAAAAAGTCGAGTAATACAGAGACATTGCCCGAAACGGATCATAAAACTTGGATATAAAAATTAGACAATCAATATGGTAAGTAATCAGTTATTGTGGCTCTTTTACCATCCGCTCCAAACATCACCGCGTCGTAATTCCAGGATGAGGAACACCCTAATTACATAAAGCCACGTACATATTTTTGAAAAATCAATAAATTTTCTACAATTTTGTACTGCTTGTTAAAAATACTATATTAATTCAAACAAAGTTGAACTACGTAAATACCTTTTCTTGTAATAGCGAAGTCAGAGGTAATTACTATACTATTTCACCACTCTAGACCACGAAATTATCCAGTTTTGCACTGGTTCACGTTGTCAATATCTCGTCTAAAGTCAAAAGCAGTTATTGTTAAATTTAGAGCCCTGTACCAGAATAAGAATCAAATGTTTGAAGGTATGTCCTCAAAAGATTAAAAGTTCAGGCAAAACTGCGATATGGGAGCTAGAGCAATTAGGGACAAAGAGGCGGATCGCCTTGCAAAAACCAACTCCTGCAAATCTATCGCTGCCTCTGCAGGGAGAGGCTATATTTACTTACAGTAGCTCAAAGTAATTGAATGTGGCCGTTTTTCAATAAAACAATTGATATTTTTCATTTTTAAATCCAAATTTTTACTTTTCTGTAAAATAATGGCGTTAATCTAATCATCAAAAAATGCCCAAGCCCATCTAAAAATGTTAATTTCCGAGAACCGGGCTCGTTCCCTGGAACGAATGCTGCTTTTACAAGGACGCTGGTTTCTGTTGGATTTCGCAACTTTTCCCCCATTTCCACCAACCACTATATCGCTTCGAACGCATAACGTTTCGTATTATATTCCCAGGCTTCCCCGTATACGTTCCGTCCTCACAAAAGTTGTATATACACCTTTTGTCATTGTTTCATGTTATAATTGTGTATTTAGCTAATAAATAATTATCTTTTTTAAAAATAAAAAAGAAAATCAGTAAATAGGTACAAATGAAATTTTTATGTGGGAATTTTCCTAATTTTTGTTTCACGTTTTTCTTGTTATGTTTTTTAATTCTTCTAAGTTTATCATTATTTTATTCTATTAATATTGAGTTAATAAGAGAACTTCGTTTCATTAGAAAATGAGCCGTACAGCTCAGAAGAGGCTGCTTTAGAGCAACATTGGGAACAATCAAATGATATTATCATACCAGCAGGCGACACCCGAGGACTCCAGAATAGGAAGGTATCATATCATCAACATTAAGAACAGAATCGAAAAATATTCGAATATTTAAAGGGCGAAAGAAAAATCACATCAGAACAAATTTGAGGGAGCGATGCAGAACACGATATGTCATTCGACGAAAATACGGAATTAGAATTATTTAGCATGTAACAAAACGATGAAGAAGGGGAAATTGACAGCCGATAGATACGCCGATACCAGGCCAGTGTGCGTTCAACTCCTCATTTTGCGTTCCCTTTTGAACCCGTTGATTTTCTCTTCTTTTTCTTCCCAATCCTGACGAAAACACACCCCCCAACTTATTATCTTATATAATCGATGTAATTATCGGAAAGAACATGCACAGCTTCTTATGTGAAACGAGGTCACTAAAAACGCATATATGATTTCCTTCTTTGTTTTGACCTTCCAAAAATTACGCTATCGCATTCAGATTTTATTTCCTGGAGGTGTTGCTTGAGCCGAGGGAAAAGGTTACAGTCATCGGGAGTTAGATTTAGCAAATAGGGTAGGTATTAAATCAGTTTGAACCCCATTTATGCAATAGCAGCCGTCGAAACCGGGCTTTGTGAGCAGAACTGTTGAAACTGGTGAAACAGCATTTGCAGTCTGCCGTGCCTCTTTTTCTTGATGGCTTCTCGCAATCTTCTTATTTGGTTTACGTAATTAGAGCCCGTAATAGTGGCTCTTTTTCCCAAATACTCCACCATAATTACTCCTTCAGCGTCCCAATAAACGGATGCCATAATCTTTCCCGCCCGATGAGACTCGATGTCAAATCATGTACTTTTCTTTCGTTTCAGGATCCAAACGGTATATCTAGGTTTTATCCACGAAGACTAAAAGCGATAAAAAACTCCATGTTCCTTCAAAAAGTTGAACCATTTTTCTTTTGCTCGTTGATTAACATTTTCGATCACTAACGCACAGAGACCTGCCTCATGTACAATGTTACCTTAGGGACAGGGATCCAGCCATAGATATGCTAAAATGCAAACAGTTATGAATTCCTTTAATAGGATAAAAGGCAATCATTGCGCCTTTTGTATGGGGCACTGTCCTTTAAAATATTTCTTGTTTTCAAGATAAATTTTAAAAAAGTCTAAAAACTTGAGAATATTTTTGATGTTTGGACATAAACGAGATTTCCTAAAATTTTCCTTAAATTGTGTCAAGTGTAAAGATTGATTGCAATAAATTCATAATACGGAAAACTAAAAAAATCATCGCTTTTTGAATTTTTGAACTACCATAACCTAGTTTGGTTACTGAATTAAAAAACAAGTTCATGCTTCATTCAAATTTCTCCCCAACATCAGTCAATTGAAGATTCAGTTTTAAGGCAAGTAATGCTACATTGTTCAGGCAAGTGGTTTAAAGATACTCAGAACCTAACGGTCACAAAACCAGAATAGTCCTGGATGTCCAGAAATATCAACTTCTCATGGGAGATTATAGAAGGTAACTCACCGCTGATGTTAAAAATAATTGCTTGCTCTTAGGGAGATGATACTGAAAATACATTGTTCCACTTCAGTAAATGAACGAAGTTTTTATCTCAAAAGTCGAAACTTTTATGTAAAAGAAAGCAAAAGACAAGTCCATCTAATAAAAAAATTTGAAGGTAATAGTTTTGATGTCCCGCTTAATGAAGGTAATTTTGAATGCTTCAGCGATTGGCAGAATTATTGTTTCGAATTTTGATAACTTGACAACTTTTAATAAGAAAATACCAAATTAATTAGATCCTGAATAACTAGTATCGAATCTATGTTATAAAATGTGTTTTAAAAGGAAAAACTGCTCTGTATTATGATTAAAAATAATAAGTCGTGGAACCGGCAACTGGATGCTATTTGAGTACATTCAGCATTCTACCCTGACTAAAAAAAAAAAAAACAACAAAAAAAAACATTTTGAACTACTATAGCACTAGTAAGATAATCACCAAATTTAGTAGTATCGTGCTTTATATTTTGCTTTTATGAATGAATCAATTTCCCAAAAAGATAGTATATAATATACTATTATGGACTTTATTTGAACAGATATTTTGAGATCTGGACACCATATAAGGGGGTGGGAGAATGGGTCCGTGAAAGAAGTGATCACCTGCTAACCCCCCTCCCCCAATTACCTCTAACGCCAAAATTAGGACCAACTCGAAAGGTACTACGTAACGTTTCATTTGATACTCCAAATTTATATTTACATCGTTCTTTTGCATGTATGACAACCCCCCTTAACCTGAACGTAGGACTATGATACTCACTATATGTGTAAACGTTTACATTTTCAACCTTCCCACCAAATTCCGTGTCAATAATTGCAACCGTCTCCGGGATGTGTGGAACGGACAGACAGTCTGATTCTAATGAGGTGTTTTTTCACAAAACCTTAAAAATAGAATATATACTGGAATAATCCTAAACATAAAAAAGTCGATTTTGAGCCCAGCTACGAGTACTGGAGCTCCAATGTTCTACTACTGAGATAATTCTATTATTTCTCAATGATTTTAGAGGACATCCAATGAATTACAGATATAGCATATATAATAGCATATTATAATAATATATATAATAATTAGAGATACAGTATATCAAACATTCGCAAACATACATCAATAGGCCGTAATTCTCTTTATTAGGGTCAGAAGATTATGCAATTCTCCATACCCCCTTTTCGTGAGAAACTTAAGACCTTTATATAACTCCATTTTATTTACCCTAAAATCAGCATAAAATCATTAGAATCCACTAAGCAGCTTTAGGCTTTAAAATTCTAAGCCTCCTAAACCGGTTACTCCATTATATCTAGGTCGGTATTTATTTTATTAAGTAGTGCTAAGTGAGTGCATAAACTAGTCATCATTCAGCCCGTCTAGCGTACATGTTACTACATTTTATGCCTTTTTACGTTTGCATGCCCTCCAGTTCGTGTCTTTTCATAAACATTATCTGCAGGTCCCGCAGCAGAGCCGCTGAGCCCGGTGTAGCAAATTGATAATACGAAATTCTCACGAGTCGCAAAAAGACAATTATGCAATAGGAATTTATGCCATGTATTTCGCTTCGAAGGGGCATCTAAATGAGTAGAAACAAATAATGGCGCAAGCGAACAACGAGTCACCTCATGTGGAAGAGTAAATGGTGAGTGGTTAGAGGAGTTGGACACATTATGATGTAAAGTAAAACATATTTTTTTAAACTAGGGAATTATATCATAACTGAATTGAATGGAACGAAGGAACTGGAGCCTCAGGGATCAGGTGGACTGACAACAAAACTTCTAAGCTTTGCATGGTGTTTGCAATGCTGGATTGCTTTGTAATTTGCTTAGCTATTGCAAATTGTTTGAGCGTCATTCAATTACCTTTGACGGTATGTTCACGCTTGTAACTAATATAAATTATAAATTAACTACTTTTAAATGGCGCTTATAGAAAGTTGTCCCATTGATAGTAGTCACGGTTGTGAAAATGAATGCTATACAAGTGGTTTGAGATGAATGGAAATGTAGTTGATATCGATGGTAGCCAGCATTATGTGTAATGGTTCTGCAGGAAGCCATAAGAGTGGGTGCAGCGTTACGGGTCTAAGTTAAGAACTAACCTCCATGAAACTAAAATAGTATCTGCAATTGATCCGAAATATGGCAACTTGAGAAAAGTTGATTTTAATCCTAATTTGTTGCGATAGCAAGGATTCACACCAAACTTTTCAGTATCGTAACCTACGTACATAATGATTGGGGAAAGGACATGATCTCTTCGGACCTGAAGTTTCTAATAGGATTAATTGAGACTTTTCATTTGACATTCCGCATAAACATATTATATATTTTTAACCCTGTTTTACATATAAAGGTAGCCTCTCTAAATTCCACTAAACTCAGCACGAATTTATGACGGCTTACTGTATCTTAAGACTCACAACTCCCGGAGTCCCACTAAATTTTGAGACAATAGGTTTACTCGTTATCAGATAAACTCCCTTGTACGAAACGAAACGAATATGCATATTAATCGATTTTAACAAGGTTTTTATATATCATCGATCACCTTGAAACGACAATTGGAGATGTGGTTAATTGTAGCGCGATTTCCACCAAACTTGGTAGGATCATGCTTTATATTATAGCCTATATTACTGAAATGAATTTCATAATTCTAGGATGAAGTAAAGGGGGGTTTTAAAGTCTATTACTAAAAACTATATATATAGTAATATACTATTATTAATCTTATTTCAACATATATCAGTGTGGAGAGTTTTTCGGAGCTTAAGCATCGTACAGTCGGAGCTTTGTTCTCAGAGTATTAATCTTATTTGAACAGATATCAGTGTGGGTTTTTTTTTGGAGCCTAGGCATCGTACAGTTGGAGCTTTGTTCTCAGATTTTTTGGTTAGGTAGGTTCTGAGAATGGGTCCGTGAAAGGAATGACAACTTTCCAATCCCCCTTCCCCCCCATTGCATTAAGTGTCAGAACTGAGGTCAGCATTGAAAAGTATGAAAAGAGGCCTATCATTTCGTACATTTCATACCCCAGATGACTATATTTGATGAAAAGAAAATTTCACCCCTTTTAAATTCCACATAGAACGATGTAGCTCACTGTATGCACGGGCGTTTATCGTTCCCACCTCCCAACCAAATTGTGTCAATTGGTACAACCATTTCTGAGAAATTGCGTGCTACAGGCAGACAGACAGTAAACCCACTTTAATAAGGTTTTGTTGGACATACAATATCAAAAACGGACGAACAATGTGACGTACCTTCCGGTGTTCCAAAACTCATCTAAACATAAATTTGATCTGATTAAATCTTACAAGCTTTAATAAAGAACAAAGTCATATACGACGGACATTATAATGGTGTAATCCAGTAAAAATCTTTGAATCTAAATACTAGCATATGTGTCACAATGTTCCATAACTTTGGACTTAACAAACTGACCCAAAATTATATAATAGTTCACAATTTTGACGTTGTTGTTGTTGTCGTAGAATCAAAGCTAAGGGAGAGACATTGAATTCTGCACGCTCATACTTCTCAATATTCTCAATTATCATAATCGATTGAGAACAACGAATAACATGAGCCCTTCCATTCTATAGTTGTATCTGATTACAAGGCCAATCCAACCACAATTCCCAGAATATCGAATTCTTGGTAGTATTTCAATACGTGTGCAACACAAAAGGTCCATCTCATATTACCCTAATTTTCCTTCAAACATTGAGAATACGTGGCTTTATTGAATAAAAGTTCAACTCTCTTTTCCGTTTCGAATAGTGCATTCCTTACCTTACTTTCCGACTATTCAATTTGATATATTAACTAGGTCATGACATAATGCCTGGAGACCGGTGCACTAAGGTTCACGCACCCTCAAAATTGTTGTCCTAGTTTTTTACATTTTCTGTCGTGGATAAATTTCACCTTTTAAAAAACATATCGACTTGATTAAAAGGAAAAGAGTTATTTCATGCTGACCTGGTTGATTTATATGTTTGATGTTTTCTGAGTTGGAAAGTATCGATCGGACAATCACATCAAGGAAGAATCCATCAGAAATTATCAATTAAACGGTTCATGGGCAGAAATCGATATCACATATCCAGCGCCATTAAGTGTACATTATTTCCTTTTTGGAACATGGCTTCGAGTAGGTAGGTCCCCTTTCTTATTTATAGAAATTTATGTTGATTCCTTGTCATGGATATCGGCGTCGTAAGGTCGTGGGTTTATACCATACCTACCGCAGAGTGTGCGTTAATTTATGATCCCGAGTGGAGGATGGTGTTGTTGTTTTGATTGAAGAAGACTAATTTTATGTTATGGTATGTTGAAATGTGTTTTAGCATTTGCTTATTTCAGGCGGTCGGGTATCAACATTATCAATTTGAAAATTAGAAATTCTATTCAAAATGAAATTGCGACATCATTTTGATAATTGG
The DNA here is from genome assembly GCF_905115235.1 of Hermetia illucens. Classification (NCBI taxonomy): domain Eukaryota; kingdom Metazoa; phylum Arthropoda; class Insecta; order Diptera; family Stratiomyidae; genus Hermetia; species Hermetia illucens. The sequence continues at coordinate 116,651,953 of NC_051851.1, read as the reverse complement.
ATGATAAAGTGATGACTGCAGGAAGTTAATATGAAGAAATGATAGAAAAAATCCTATGAACTTTCTCAAAATATCCGCTTAATTATGAATAGTAATTTTAGACTATAATTTTTTTTATTTTCATTTGTGTTTGAATTTCACAAACAGTAACTGAAACGATGGATTGCTGATTAAATTGGCAACCTTACCAATAGACTACCTATTGACAATTGAAGGACCAGGGAAGACCAAACCCCACCCAAATACGAGTATTACTCTGACAATTAAGCATTAAATATAGGTTGTTTGTTCAAAAATCCACCATTGAAGATGTGGAAGTAATCGTTTAGATTGATCCTAGTCTAGAATGCCTTAAAAGTAACCAATCAATCAATAAAAACAAAACTTTGCATCCGCGCATCATAAAAGGCGCTATAAACGGTGGAATTCACTTATTGGTTATGATTTCAACGACTAATATTAACATAAAATATATATATATATATTTCAATTTTTGCTTTATAAAAAGTCGAGATAGTTGGTAAATAAATGAAAGGTACAATATTTGTGTAATAGTAATAATCGTTGGCGGGACAAACCAATTGGATCAGGGATTGAAGTGTGTTAAGGCATTTCATTCAAGAATTTAACGGTACACTACAGGATTATACTATCAAGCTTTGCGCTAATTTGACTCAGGTACTGATTCACAATTAAGTCAATTTGTATCCGAATCCAAATTCCGAATTATTCGAGCTAGGCTTGAATATGGCACGATAATTAACTTTCGCACAAGGCCTCAAAAGTCTATGCATTTTTGAATACAAAAAAGATCTATGTTATCAACTACCTACAGAATTGGTCTGATCTGTTACCACGCGACTATCTTTTATTCCTTAAATTTATGCAAATTAGCGGTGAAATAAAAAAATCCTGCTAAACGCTGTTTTAATTTCGAATAAAAATGTTTGAGCAATAATAAAATGCGTACTTTATTTTATGTCCAGTCCAAGTGTCCAAGTTTAATTATTTTTAGGACATATGGTAGAGTGAATACTAACAAGGCTACTTTCACCTTGTGGAAAAGTCACAAATCATGCACTAACCTTACATGAGACAACGTTCTAAGAATGGCTTCGGACAATATATCTTTCTGTTTTTATGTGTTTTTAGAAAACGAGCTTTAGTTACTATTACTTAGGTGCATATTTCAATCAGACTTGCGTTCGATAATATTATATGATGATTCGTTGCCAACTGGGCGCCCCCTATAACGTAGTTCAGGTTTTAACCTTTCAAGTTTGCAAATGCATCTGCTCTTCAAGTGAACATAAAACTCCTTCCTAGCAGTTTTGGTCAGGCAATGGATCAGGACAAATGTATTTTAGGTCATTCCGTGCCGAAAACTATAACACAAATGCAAACTCGCATCGGTCACAGGATGCTTTTTATTTTTCACGAGGTTTCAACCCAACAGCTCCGAAGCAATATTTTTCCAAAAAAATATTATTAGGAAACCATTAATCCTCATCATAATTTTAATATGAGCAGGTTACGTAAAACAAATAAATTATGTCAATCAATGAAGCTCAAAAGTGGATGTTTTATTGTCTCTCAACTGAAAAGTGGGACGGAGACCATTTGACACTTCTCTGTTTTATAATTTTTGGATTATTGGTCTGATTCGTTGATTGATTTGGATAATTAATGCAAATCTTCACAACTCATGGCTATTTCTGAAGACTATCAACCATCTCGACTCTGTCGCATGGTACCTCTAGCAGCGAAATGTATCAAGAAGCAATCCTAGCCTTCCACTTTATCCACAATTTCCAAATCCCATAAATCATTATCTAGAACCAGTTCCCCTTTCTTTTGTCACTTCCTCGGCTACAACCAGAAAATTCCTAGTATCAAGGCTCAGATGCATCTTAGATTCTCTGTATCTTTCTGTTTTTTATGTGTTTTTAAAAAGCCAGTCTCTCTATACATGCTTGGATTGGATTAAATTAAATCGTCTCTTCCTCAGTGCCGTGTTCATGTCTTCCATGGATAATTTTATTGGCGTTTTTATGGAGAGTTTCTGTGTTTATTATGGAATTCGATTGAAAACAAATGGAAGAGTTATCTTCCAAAGGAAAGAAGTGAATATGGCAGCAAATCTTTGCCAAGTAGAGAAGTGGTTGAATTGTTGGTTTCAATCTTTGAATGCCTTAAGACGACGTTGATAATGCACCTGAAGAAAATGATTGATGCAGGTGTTCATGTTTTATGATAGTGGAGAAAATCGTTGATGATTAAGTTTTTTTCTGAATCGAGAATCCAATCAGGAATGTATGTTTGTAAGTTCAGAATTGGAAAAAACAAGTGGGAAGAAGTTTGAAACTGCCAGTGCTGATGGCGATTGTGGAATTTCAATAAAAATAGCGAGAAGATAGCATGGAAGAGTCAATCAACCATTTGGATTAAATTCCTATGTCGCATAAGAATTCAGAACGTTGATCGATGGATGCGATGAGAAAAATAGTTATTGGCAAGCGCATCTTAATGGAAAAGTATTCAGTTACATTTATGGGAATTGTTGATACTGCAGGAGTTAGATTTGCAGTGATATAAAGATTTAGATACCAATAAATATATCAAAGAAGTTCTGGTATAGATATATGAGTTTCCTGTAAGCATAGGGTTGAAAAGAATCGGTCGCCCTTAAGGAATCTCCTCAAAATCTCGAACTTCTTTTCAGGATAAAGTTGGTTCTGATATGCAATGCACTCAGATACATATTTAGTTTACGGATCGATAATAAAGAAATCCAAAACTGAGTGTTGGAGTTTAGAACGGCCGAAACAACGGTGTCTTGCTACGATGGATGGGGATTTACAAGCTGCGCGGTTGCATCCAGATCAAGCATTTGATAGAACCAAATGGCGAAACCGATCACGACGAGCCGACCCCGCTTGTGAACGGGACAAAGGCTGAAGAAAAAGAAAAGGAAGAAGATTCAGTTTTGGAAAATGAGGGTCTATTCTCCTGTTAGCCAACCATCTCACAACTTTTAATATAGCATAATGAAAAGTGACCTTTAATCACTAGGGTGATGGAGAAATATTCTGAGGAGCTCTTAGAGGAACAATGCTAGGAATGCTAAGAATGATGGATTAAATTGACATATACTGCCAATAGCAAAGAACTCCAGTCTACAGCCTAACCGACACGAGGCCCTTTTGATGTCATTGAGAAACTGACGAAGAAAGCCTTATTCCGCCACGTCATACTGAATTTGATTTACACGGGAAAACAGAGGAAGTCCTGTCTAAAATAAAGCTAGAGTCATTTTTGGATAGTTGAAGTATAGAGTGAGTTTTATGGCAGTATTCTAAGGTTGAAGGTTCTAGGTAGCAGGTAGAGTTTAAGTTTGTAACTGTCTTTTTCTCTGTCGATGAACTGAAGGAAGGAATAGTAAATTCTCGAAATATATAGAATGTGAAATAAAACCATATTTGAGTCAAAAACATAAAAAAGGTTTGCTTTGTTCTTTCTCAAATTTTGGGACTAGAGTTTAGTAATAGACATTTTTTTCATTTCCAACTTATCTTTACTTTATCTTTCGTAGAGTCAGCGATACTCGAAACCATAATTTCAATAAACTGAAATTATCTATCCATCAATTAACCACCCAGAAATATCAAAGTGAACCCATGCCCGGCAAATATATTTCAATTGTTTCGTTGCTTAACAATGAAAAATTTGCTGATGTCAATATGTACATCAATATTCCTAAGCTATGCCACCAAAGTATGAAAACTCTTGAAATCTATTTACGTCAGCTGATCGGTAAGTTTTATTTTTGGAAAAGCGTTTCCAATATGCTGATGAATATGCGATCGATTTTATGTAACATGTGCCTCTAGTACGACGGAAAGTTCAAGGATTTCTGACATTAGAAATAGCTAAACAGCTAAAAAAATATGGTAAATCGCATATTTTTCCGATAATAAGTAGGAGAATGAAACGAGCGTAAGCGTACACTTATTTTGAATCTCCAATATGCCATCGATTCGTAATGCCAAAGTGGCCAAATCAATATATATTGGCAAAAGCTATAATGTGCCCGAAGGAAGCAGACTTTTTCCCTTACGTTTCCGGTTTTATTCTACGATGACCACCAAATCGCAAGACAGAGTTGAGTTTGGCGTAAAATTCCGTTTTCCCCATCGAGTGCTGCTACCGAAGGAAGATCAGTCTGACATTTACAGGTATTAACGTCAATCGTACAACTGATATCAACCGGCCTTTCCGCTTAGGGTCGTAGGGTGATAATGGACGTTGCCACTTTTCTTCTAACTTCAACATTGTCATAGGCGGTGGAGTAAGTATTTACCAAGATATCTATTTATAAGATTCACTTTCGATTTTCATTTTGAATCAAAATTCATTGGTCAACATTAGCAGAATCTAGTTCATTATTATTAAGTAAATATATCTAGAGAATACTAAAATTAACTTTTACCTTTATCAATCAACAAACTTTTCATCATTCGTAAATACATTTTTCCGTCCTTTCCTTTTGAAATATGATAGACACATTCCGGATACTCTCCATCCTCATTAATCACTGTTTCATCTAAGTCGTCACTACTTTCATCACTTTTCGCTGCAGTTGATATATTCATTCCCAATGTATGAAAATTATAGAGAAGTTCATTTAATGGCGTTTCAAAAGTTTCCTTTTTGTTGGGTGTGGAGCTGGTCAGTTCACGATTCAGTCTTTTCCTCGTTAGGGATGATAGTGGGGAAGATGTTGATGAGTTACTAGCGCTGGAGGAATTCATTTTCTCTTTGAGTCGTTCGGCAGCTTCGAATTGTAACTCAAATAATGTTTTCGGTTCATTATTATCTTCCGTCGCCTCCGCAAGGCTAGGAGACATAGAATCATGCATGAATGATGAAAAACTTGGTATGTATTCTTCGCTAATTCGTCTTAAATATGTTATTTGACGATCTCTCTTCCTGCCAATTTGGCTTTCAAGGACCCCGAATGTATTCTCGAATCCACAGCTAGTTCCAGACGGAGATGGTGAAACATAGGCAGGATTTGTATTGGCACTTGGAACGTAGTCCTTAAGAAGACCACCTTTGAAATCGGAACAATTTGTTGTTGAAGATACATTCGATGTGGTGTCAGTTAATACTTCTTTAAACGATGCATAGTTGAGTTCAGAATCTTCTTCTTTTCGCCGTTTTGATGCTAGATCAGAGTCACCGTATTTAGCTGTTGAGCTGCTGGAATCTGTAGTGTCGTCGTTGGATGTAGTTGATGATGTCGATGTTTTCGATGGTGTTGATGAGGCCATGGTTTATTTATTGTGATGGATTTTTTATCATTACAAAAAAAACACACACTTTTTTTATCCACTTTAGTTTAGTTCACTAAGATAAAATTCACGGATCATTGAAGCTTATTGGTGAACTTGTTTTCATTTGATATTCACTAACTTGGAGACCTTATACAAATGAGCCTGAAATTTAGTTAATGTTGGAGATATCGACAGTAATCGACTTTGCTCAAAGGAAATATATGAAGTTAATGTTCTGCAGTTGTGTTTTCATCTTTTTCCGTTCCAAAACAAGGGTACCTGATTTACAGTTGAACAGTTGTAAGTGAAAAAATAATCGAAAAATCAAAGACTTTCTTTGCCATACATGCCAAAAACAAACAATTTTCTCTACAAGTTCAATCTTCAAAATAATCATGATTCAGTGCATCAACCGTGAATTATTTTGTATGAGCTCGATGCTGCGAAAAGATACACTTAATCCTGTTTAAATGTTTATTATATTATATTTATTTGCACGTTTCGGCCTAAACATCGATCCTTTTCAAACGAATAAAAATTAATAAATAAGATTTTTTTTGGAAAACGGACCCCGTCTGGACCGAAGCGCTGCAATTAAATATCTAAAAGGCTACGAAGAGACTTTTCATTTGAGCAATTTAGAAAACATTTTATATCAATGGGATAACAATTAAATTAAATCCTGTCATAACATCAAAATTATTGATTTGAAGATTGTAAGTGGTCCGCAGCCGAACAACTTTTGGACTTTCTGTGAGGGAATTTGTAACAGACAATATAACAAGAAAAAAATATTGAAGCACTGGAAGCAAGAGTTCATCAAAGATATGTAAGTATTATGAGGAAGCAGTACCTCATCATATACGAAACCACTAAAAAGGATATCTTCACTGCTGTGGTGGGCCAAATTCTCAGGAAAACTTTTGAAGGGCATCTTCCACTAAATTATCCGTTCATTGTGCCACTTATGCTCTGCAGAGAATAGAGTTGGTATTACACTACCTACAATTTGAGATATAAGATATTTAATCTGATCAAGCAAAAATCTTGGCCAGCGTCAATATTTGAACCACTAAGGCTATTTATATGCAGGATGGATCTTGTTAGTTTGTTTGATCTTTGATTTGATGTAATTCTTGCCCAATTCCTGGCACCTCTTTAGAAGGAAGTTCCTGAACGTAAAGCCCCAGCCAAGCAATCCGTGCACTGCTCAAAAATCGTTCGTGAAAAGAGGAAATCGAATGAGGTAAAATGACAGAAAGATAAAACCTAAACTTTAAGTTGAACTTTGTTTACGCTTACTAGAAGACAATGTTCGCCAGCAAGGAACACAGCAAGAGAAAATTACTCAATAATCTATTTTTTCAAAAAAAAAAAAAAAAAAAATAAACCAATTTTTAGTTGTTATTACACATACGTAAACATTACTTGTATCAGTCCGCATTGTAAATTAATAGCTCGCCGAGCTGTAAATTGAATTTTATGCGCTCTAAAGATTGCTATCAATTGCCTTTTGTGGAGCAACAATTTTCACCACGAAGACAGAAAAGTGTACTAGAAGTAGACTTAGTGAAATAGTGGTTCAATGTCAGGCATCGCCCTCCATTCATTTATTATGGTCTAGAGCTGAGTTTGTAGCTAGATATATTCGCCATAACTCCAGCGTATAAATAAATTACATAAGTCGCATCGTTTGATCTAAGATAGATAATTTTTAGAGGCTTGGCATGGAATATACTTCGAGGCATGAATATACTCATGTAAAGTAGGAATAAGAAAACTTTATTCCAGTATATTAAATGCACGAAAATTTATAAAGAGAAAAATGTGGAATATAGTTATTAATTAGAAACCCATAAACGTGCGGAGCAATTTTCGAAGAGCTTCGAAAATCAAGATTCCCCAACATTATTATTTTTTGCTACTTTTATAGAAATTTTCACTGAAGTAATATTGAAATTGCACATGAATTTACTTCATTTTCCTATGAAAGTTGATCACAGAAAAAATGAAGTTTACATAATATCAACGTAGATATTATTAACCAAATTTATTGTCTACGCAATTACTTAAAAAATCATTTAATATTATATTATGATTTATCTTCAAAAAGATGCAGAAATATGGATTGAAAGTGAAATTGAAAAACATTTTACTTCAAATATATTAATGAGGATTTCTTCAAGCATTATCGAACATTGACCGCAGGCCCCTAAAGAATTGCGGTATGATTTGAACAATGATGTCGACGAACTGTTACAATTTGATATTTGATTGAATCTAACTATAGTCGCTTTACACCTGCGTAACTTTATGCATTACGTAATATTATATGTATGTATTTGGTTTTGATATTTTTAACTGAAGGAATTATTTAATATCATTCAAATGAATGTTCAAGAATAGAAAATTCCATGTCCATGTCACCTTTCCAAAATAATCCTAGATGAAAGAAAACACGGAACTTGATTACCTCTCTAATTACAAAGAATATTCGCATGATCGACAACATTTTTGAAGACGATCGATTTCTGAGAGTTTTTGAAATATCAACGCCTAACCCTTTACGTAGCTCGCGTATCTTTGCGCGGCAAAGCAAAGAGTGAGGCATTTGTAGGCCTGAAAGAAATTTGGTACTAGTTGTAGACAAAAGCATGTAATTTTAGAAAAACTGCCATTTGCACTTTTATATGCCGGAATTCAAGCGGACCTATGTAGCAGGTATAATCCGACTATTATCTACAAAAAAGCAAGGAACTATTATTCTGGCTGGAGTAATGTTGGACATATTGATATTCTAAATGAGTAAATCATAACAATTGTTATTAAACTGATCTTTTGAATGGGGTAAAGACCATCTATTGGTCTAAAAATCGTGAACTATTGATCCGACACATACTTCTTTTTGTTAACAATGCTTAGCTTTATACTGCAGTTCGAAGGTACATAAAACCGAGATGGACTCTATTCGACCAAACTTCTACTGTCATTTATCGCGTCGTGATTTTTATTCTTTTAAATAATCACTAAAAGGAGAAATCAAAAAATTCTGGAAAGGTACAAACATTCGCTACCAGAAAAATTAAACGGATTCCCAAAAGACGGCATTGGCAAATGTTTTTTCGTTTTCACTTTTGGAATAAAAGAAAACGGTGTAACACATATAATTCGAGAAATTTAAGATAAATTTACTAAAGAAACATTTAATGATGTCATTGATTACAATAATTGCACCTCTTTCAATTGAAAGTAATTTGAAAATAGTGTTTTTAATAGCAACAATAGATACGAGAAAAATCAACAGCTTCGAGTCGATTCTTACAAATAAAGCTAAAAAGAAACACATTTACTTTCCGCTGATTTGCAAAGTTCAACAACTTGTCTAAGAGTACACTGTTTGTATTCATGACTGCCTCTGGTATAACTTGTGAATAAATGTATAAACGCGATATACTACTCACATAAATTGAAGAACTTTGCCAATAGTGTTGAAAGACATAACAGTCACAGATAGTAGCCACCAACCAAATGTAAGTAGAATACAAAATATCGATGGTGAATGAACATCGAAGTTGATATTTAAACCGTTTGAGTCAATTGACGAAGAGAAAGATTTGACAAAAAAAATTTACACATTCAAATAAATTGCATTTTTTAGTTGAATTTGGTCAAATTCAGTTGAATTCCTGAAGAGAAGGTTATTGAGAAAAAGGCGATAAAAATTCCAGAAATTGCACAAAAGTGCAAACAATTCATGAGGTTCGTTGATGTGGAAATATCAGGCTTTCGATTTAATTATTTTCTCTTTCAACACCATGTGAGCAAAAAACATATTATTATACTTAACATGTAGGAGGGAGATTTCAACTGTTTTATTTATAAAATAGTTTTATTCATGAAATTCGAAACTAAAACTATCTGGCGAATTAGTTGTTGTGCTACGGCACCAGGAAAAGTAAAAGCATCGATAAATTTACCTAAAATATCAGCAACTCAGTGCATAGCTCCCTAACTAAACCCTACAACTGAACCTACTGATGTGTCTTCATCAATATGCATTAAATAGCAATACTTTTGACCGGTTCTTTCAATTAATACCGGAAAATCAAGCTATAGCTTCTTCCCGGTCGCACCGGATGAAAGCAATACTCCATAGGCCTCCAGCGCAAACATTATCAATTTTACAAGCTTATATCAGTTTTGCGTTATTATAGGAGTAGATATATTACATCGTTAAGAGAAAGGTGATACCATGAACATCATCATCTTCCCAGAAAAGTATTGGATTTTTACTGCAAATCAAGTTGATGTTGGACAACTGTTGCAGTTGAAATCACTTTTACTTTATATCCACATCCGAGCAACGAAATTAATTGTAGTGCATTTTCGTTTCATATTTTATCAGTCCGAGTTTTAATTTATTTGATAGTTTTGTCCGTAATGGTAGATGCAAGAAGAAAAAAACTGATGAAAGTAATTGATTTGAGGGGATTTATCTCAGATTTAAATTTCATTGATAAGAATGAAAATTCCTTTCCCGATTAAAATGAATACGTTTTATTTTTAATTGAGGACAAGTGAATAGAATTGATAAGGAAAATATTCAGACTATCGTTGCTATAAGTCAGCTCTTATTGATTAATTTAAAAACAAAAGACCGCATTTTCAGGATTCGGGTCGTTATATTTGGTAAAAGATAAGATTGCACGCCTTAAAGACATAAATTGAGATTCCAAATCTATTCAATTGCATCTAATAAAAACATGATCGATGTATAAAAGAATTATCACAACTTTGACCAAAGTGCAACGTTTAATGTTTTTTTTATTTATTTTGCTCGATAAGTTCACAAAAATACCTTATTTTCACGGAATAAGATCGTATGATAGATATCAGTAACTAAAATAGAATAAAATAAAAGAAACCTAATGGGATTTAGAGCAAAAAATATTTAGCGGAGCTAATTCACTGTTTATCGGACCATTTAGTATTTGTATTATCATAAAACATTGCATCATTTATGTAACCATTATTTACCCTTCACCCAAACAAACAGTCATAAAAGAAAGCTCATACAGTGTACTATAATCATCACTGATAGCGCAGTTGATCATTCATCCATTATTCGGATATTACCTGATTAGTCTATGTAAACCATGGTGTGACAGCATGATTGATAAGAAAGTACTTAGCTGAATACTCGGTAATCATTTGTTATCATTCAATTAAAAGTATGGGTTCAATGATAGGGATTTTTTTGCAATATTTTTAAGAGATTAACCGATAATTTTTATTGGGAACTGAAATTGAAAAGCGCGCATCCTGAGTTTATTTGCAGTGAATGACATCAGCACAGAATGTGCAATAATTTCAATGGAACGAATCCCAAACAAAAAATTCAACTTTAGCCTGGTTTAGGCTTAAAGTACTTGTGGTCTTAAGTTGGAAATAATTCGCACATTTGCCGTGTTTGCGATTATATAAAACAGAACGATTTCCATCTGTTGTCATTTTCGGTCACACTGCTTTCAGGGCAAAGTTGAAGCAACGTCTGATCAGTTGCCTTTGCTCTGGATGAAACCGTTAGTCAGGTGTTAAGGAGAGTTGATTTACCCAACCCTCAAAATCAGGAAATACGCAATATGAAATCCGATGTTCTGAAAGAAGAAACGGTAACTTCGAGTCATTGGCTGTCGGAACGGATTTTATCATCGAAATCGACAATTAAAGCATATAACACATCAAATGGAATCTGTTGTTCATAAGTGCCTAATCATTAACGCAGCACCTGTGGAAAAAGGAGTCCAAGTTTAATTATAGATGTTTACAGTCTATGGGGGACCACACAGAGGAAAACAATTTAAATCGTTAGCGGTAACCAATCAAGAGGAGAAGAAAGGTGAAATCGTTGATGAAGAATAAAAATTAAATGGGTTATAAAATAAATCCTTGCAAAACTCTAGAGAAAGAAGAGAAGTAGCGAGACGTGTAGCTAAAAGAACGCGTTCTGATCAATTAGCTATATAATATAGTATAGAGGAATATTGCGTGAGGCAAGCGTAACTCTCTGTAGACAACATACAATTCTTACCGATAGTTTGAACATTTGGCAACAAAGTTGGTAAAATCTAGTAGATTGGTAGCAGTGGACTGGCGTTTAACAACGCCGTGTTGCCTTTTAATTACAAGGTGACGAAAATCAGCAGTCAATCAATTATTTTCTCAAAGATTTTAGAACAAGAGGCGAGGAATGAAATAGGACGATTGTACTAGCTTTATATACGGGACTAATGAGGGCATCTTCTCACAAACTAGTAAAATAACATCCTTTGAGACTTTGTTGAAAGTTATGTAAAAATCGAAAGAAGTGTGGTGATTGGCTTTTAGCAGATAGGGGTTAGGAAAATGATCGGGACCCGGTCGATGCTTGGCAGTAAGATCATCAACGAGGTACTCAACCAAGGAAAAAGGTGATATAGAAAATATATAGCGGAAAGGAAAAACATCTAATTTTAAGATAGACTACACGATCGTTGAGGCAAGTTAACAGTGGTGCATGTGGGATGGATACCCAAATGTAAAGTCAGAAGGGCTTGAAATTTGAATATAAAGTACAAAGAGCGAGACGAAAAAGCTAATCGTATGAAACCATATTTGAGTGAACACTTTCAGTGCTCTGTTGGTACAGTTTAGCAGCAACAAATCATAACTTTCGCATCAATTACTAAAAACGAAACTCAGATACACCATTACACTATAAATATATAATGATATTAAGGGAAATTCCGTCCTAAAAGAACTATTGTGTTCCTTTGGTGATTATATTGTACCTATCAATTATAGGATGTCATAGCCAAGAAGGGAGCAGGGATGCCTTTATACGGGCCAGAACCCTTCTGTGGAATCGGAAACGGTTTCATGGCTATGAATCTAAGAAACGAAGAAAAACGGTTGAGGGAACTATATTGGGCGGGCCTACCAGGGATGGGGGATACGAACCCATGCGCACAAAGGATTGCTTAAACCTCACCAAAAAGAACTTCCGAATCATAGTGGGAATTCTCACTGGTCATTGTCGGCTGAACTACCACCTAGGGAAGCTAGGGATATCTACGGACACTGCCTGCAGGTTCTGTGAGGAGGAGGACGTAACCTCTATGCACGTCCTGGGACAGTGTCCAGCACTTGTGCAAAGTAGGTCGATACATCTGGGAGAACACTTAATACCAGATGCAAAGCTGAAACTTCTGGAAGTGGGGAACATACTAAAGTTCCTAACGGTTACTGGCCTGCTTGAGATACTATGATCAACAGGTACACTATAACCAGTAAAAGGGGCACAATAGTTCTTCAAGGACGCGGTGCGACTTTCCCTTAACAGAATAATAATAATAATAATATAGGATGTCAATCAATCCTTTACGACTCTGCTTGTGAACGGGACAAAGGCTAAAGGAAAAGGTATCAATCAATCCTATAACCGAAGAGAGAGACTATGTAGAAAAATAGAGCCATTTTAAAGAAAAAATACCGTGTTTCATCGGTAGGTAGGAAACATACTATTTCCATTCAACACGACTCTCGACATTTGTTTAGAATTTTTGTTAGCAACTTAAGATATAACAATTTCTGACCAACGGCACAATTTTCTTTCGGTGGATGCTCATAATCAAACTATAAAACAAGACAACAATACTAGGTTGTTCAATAAGTTTTGCGGTTCGATAAGCTACTAGCCTAAACTTGTTTTGCTATGTTGATACACTTTTCATATGAACGTATTTGAAGTTTCATTTCAATCTGTCCATTCATTCTTTGTTTACAAGCCATTTAGGATCGGCGTACCACAGTATGTAATGGAAGAGATCTAGTGTTGTGCAATGACTGAATTTTTATGTTTAAAAGCAAAGGAAATTTATGAGCGAATTTTGAAAGTGTATAAGGACTCTTCGCCTACAGAAGAAAGATGAATTGCTGAATTTAAACATGGTCGTACAGGCCTTGAAGACGATCCACGTCGAGGACAATGTAAACAATATTTTGACTGAAGTATTGGGTTTCAGAAAGCTGTGTGCACAATGGGTGCCGCATTCGCTAACAATGGAACAAAAACACATTCGAATACGGCCTCCTCAGCGACATTTAGAGTATTTTCGAAAGGATAAAGTCGAATTTGTGCCGCGATTCTTACTGAATCTGCCGAAGGATAATTTTCGTTGGGAAATAAACCAAAAGGCAGGGCAGCGAAAATGAAAACTGCATACGGCGGTTGTTGTCAAAAATCTAGACAGAAAATTTCATGCTGAGCGCTTCAAAAGTTTAAGTAATACTGTCAATCAGCCATATTCCTTAAGGGGGTCATCCCGTGTGTTGGATTCGCGAAATCAATTTTTTTTTGGCATCATCAATTGTATCTATATATAGTGTAGAATATATGGGCAAAGTGATTTTTGATATTCGGAGTCGTTCGGAAATTATAGTGTTAAACACGTGATAAGTCACATGCCAGATTTATGTCGATCGCCGTGATAAAGTGCGATTTTTCGGTCCGAATGACGTTCGAACGACTTCGCTAAAAGGACAAAAATTGAAACCAAGGCTGTACATGTGTTTCTTGAAGAAACCTAAGGTTTATGGATTAGGTATAGCAGATTAATGGTCAGTTAAGGTTTTATGGCTAAAAATCGCATTCTACTTTTTAAATGCGTTTTTCTCGAAACTGCATGTTGAAAATCGGCTGCCACCATAGCCCATAATCTATCCAACCAAATTCTTTGAAATTTTCACAACTTATTCAGAAGATATTTTCACGGTCCGCAAACTAGGAAAATTGCGATTCATTCAGTAGTTTTTTTTTATTCATTAAAGAAGGCGTGAAAAAACACCAAAATTCATAAAAAAATCTATGGTGAAAAATTCGTATTTGTATCTTTATCCAGCTCTTCACAAAAAATTTCTAAAAACAGCAAAAAAAAACCGCCTTCACAGGGGATGACCCTCTTAAGAGAAGTACCTAAATGGGATATGGCACATGTCAACCGCACCTACGCGCATCAACTGGTAGTTTGCTGAAATGTGCGTCAGCTCCCTCCAGATCTTACCCAAATTGTTCGGCTACGATCTTCCGCTTTCATCAATAGTTTTTGGTCAGGAGAAGTGGATTCTCTGTAATAGGAAAGGTTCGATGGGACGGTTCGTATTGATAAACATCCCAAAAAATAATTTCACCCCAATAATATAATGTTGTCGACATAGTCATGGAGCAAATAGAGAAGAACCGCGTTTTATTGTTTTTTGCAGATACTTTGTAGATATTTCTGAAAACTACACTAGCAAGATCACGTGTGTTGTTTTGCCATCTACAATTCTAGATAATATCGAATCTATGTCAAAGTCTTCTAGATATAAATCAAGACAATGTGTCATGATAGTGTAATCTCATTTCGGGTTATCATACTATCACCTGCTGAATTCATCGTAATCGTTGCTGACGTACTAACACTACTAGCCCTACTAAGATTACTAACATTATCTCTAGCAAAACTTTATACTTTCAAGTGCTTTTCAGTCGCCAACTACAAGTATCACAATCGAGTCAATCGGAAAGTCTCAATGTTTTTGCAAATATGAATCTCAAATGTGAGCTACTCTCTAACTGCCTCGATAAACAAATATTGCTTTCAATTATGAGCAAAGTCAGAAAATAAATATACATTAAAATGCGTACAATGAGCTCCATGTACACCAAGTAGCTAAGCATGCTAAGTATTGTTGGAGCTATTTGTCGGCTTTGGGCATGTACGGCAAAAGTGACCTAATCGACGAGCCTCGTATTTTCGTTGCTCTATGTATTCGTCATAAATTGCCAATTGATATACAGCGAGGCTGAAATATTTAGACTAGCCACCAAGTGGCCATTAAACACCAACTTCCAAGCGAGAAAAATCGATTACTGTCGTCGAACTCTCACGTTAGGACGCATAGGACCTTCTCCTAAATCTCCAGATCGGGGAGTTTACTCGTAACATTCCTACGAGGCAAGGGTGGTGTCATTTACGTAAAGAACGTCCGTTTCAAAAGAGGTCATTATGACCAGAGCTTTATTAGTAATCCAATTACAGCTCAGCGTTCCGACTGATAACAGTTGTCTGGTCAAGTGTTTGTGTAGGAGCTGTTCGGACGCTTTGTTCGGCGTCTTCTTTTCGCCGCTGATACTGCAAAATCCGCTATGTCACAAAATCACATGTTTTCCAGTAAAGTTTTCGTGATTTCGTAATCAACACTTCAGGAGAGCTTCAAACTCACTAAACAATCCACTAATTTTCTTTCAAAATTGGATTCATTTCGCACAAATTAATTCACCCGTTTAATGGATCGCAATCTCGCAATGTTATTCGCAATGATGATTTCGGTGTTAATTTTTCCAACTCGATTCACTTTTTTATTGGCGGTTAGAAATTTTCTATGAAAACTCTGAAGTTTGCCCGGACTATAAAACACAACCGCAAATGCAGCGATTAAGGAAATTCGGATTTCGGCCAGGAAAAAGAAATTTCTTCGCCAGTCGTTGGCACACTCATATTAATACTTACAAAACTAATAGCGACCAAAATACCGTCACGGCAAAAATAAATGTACACTTTGCACACTCATTTCACTCCGCACTCTACATGGTGACGTAGTTTAAGCGTGCGAAACCTCGTTGACCCGCTAGCTAGTGCGTACGGACGACGAGATTTCGACGACCCTGGCAACCGAAAAGGGACAGAATCTGGGAGCCTGCAGCAGGCTTGGCAGTGTTCCGGTAGACGTAACGGAAACCACTCGGAATTGTTCAAAGGCCTGCTCAACACTTTCACCCCCGACGGAAATTGAAAGGATAAACGAGTCAAATATTGAGTCAATATTGGCGTAGATTCGAGGCCAGGGTTGCTAAAAATAGGGTTGGTTTTCGTGTAAATTCTCCGGTGGAGAATAACAAACACTGCGGGAAAACGCGACGGCTGTGCTGATGAACGGCGAGAACTGACGTTCACTGAACACTACAGTCACAATGCCAAAGGAAAATTGGTTAACTTTTCTTGAAATTCTGTTCATGCACGCGCTGCTCGCGGGCAACTCGATTACGGGACCGAGCGATAAGATTCCGAAGATATTGAGTGAGCACGGAGTCGCTTAAATATTAAATACAACAACTACAACCGGCCCGTGATACAGTCAAGCCAACACTGAAAAATCGAAAGAATTATTCGAGGCTCCGCCACATTTGAGTCAGCCAGTCAGTCAGTCAGAGTCTGTGGAGCCTAGCTCGCAGACTTCGAGCATAGTTTGTCTGATGGAGCCGACGGGGTCCAAATGCTTCTTCGATGAGCTGGTGTTTGCTGGAAGCCGTGGAATGCACTCTTCCTCCATGTGGAGGCGCTAAATCGTCAGTGATGATGGCAGCCTTTGGAGCTCGGCATTGCGCCAGTCCAAAAAAACTCGGCTCCACACCGGCTTCTGGAGATTAGTCAAGAATTCTTCTTGGCTAGAAGCTGCGGCATTTACGATGGAATGAGACTCAGACTTGAAGCTTCGCTAAAATGAAATGATAGATACATTCACCTAATGGTTTAGCCTCGAAGATAAATGGAAAAGGCAATTTCACTTGAAAATTCCAATAAGTATTCATTCATTGCTCTTTTGCTACAATATTTTAACCCATAATTGTAGTTTCAGTTGGTTTTCTATGTAGTGTTGACGGTACTGATACTACTAAAGGATGAATGAATTATAGTAAAATTAATAAAAGTACTTTCTTCTGCCATTAATTAACGAGTAGTAGGAAATAAGCGGCATTAAAAAGATGAAATGAAAGAGCATCTCACTCAATACGGGAAGAGCTTGTCTCTCTAAATGTTCCTGAATGTAACGGAAAAGTGTGGATAAGTAGAAAAGGAATCGCGAGGCATTGGCTGGAGACGAAGTAATAATGACGCAGATCAGAAGTATTAATTTGAGTTAATTTCGTGGGGACAATTCATCATTGGAACGGGGCAAAGGCCGAAGAAAAAGAAGAATGTTAGAAGTTGCTCATGTCTCTTCCATAATGACAATACGAATACTTCTATTGAGGAAGTTCAAACGTAATTATTTCCATACTCGAGGTAAGAAACTTGTTACAATTCCTAAGAATATTATAGATGAACCAATGTAGCATTACTCAAAGGTTCCGGTCACACAGTGAATTAACTTCCGATTTCATATAATTCGCTTTGTAAAGGAACAGATATAACAAGAGCGAACCGTATATTCATAAATGAACTCCCGTTTAATTTCTGAGTATTCCTTACGTTCTTTATGCACAATGTTTTTTTTTTCGTTAATTATATTTAAGAACAGTTCCTTTTAGAAATAATGAGAGAGGTAGCTTTATTGTGCATATGTATTAAGCAATGGTTGCCAAACTGAAGTTGATTTATATTATCAAGCTTGATAAGTATGGACGGTCCAACGATCGAGTTGATTGAGCGTGAGCCTCTCCACCTAGTTTCCTGGATTCAATCTCTGGTTATGTCATGGATGTTTGTTTGTGTTTGTCTTTGCGCTGGTCTCATTGCTATATACTTATCACTTGCACAGCATTAAGTGTAATGATAATGAGAATGAAACACAGTCTTACCTCATGAGGGAGAAATGGAATTAGAAATGAGAGACTGCGGAGAGGCCTTCTGGATGAGAATTATTATATACATGTGTATGGGCCATAGCATGATGAATGATTCCCATATTGCTACGAGTTTTTCAAAACAGCTTAGTAACTTTCATTTTTATGGGTACAGGAAATGCTTGGGCCGACTTTAGCCATGAAGTCACCTATAAATATCTTGACGTACATTTCTCAGTGACCATAGTTTTAAACATTGGTCGAGTCTTAGCAAATAGCCTAAAACAAAGTTTCTAAAAAGGCAAGGGCGGATAAATAAATGCTAACAAAATTTCTATAATATATCCATCAGGAGCTGCCTAAGGAAAGTTGAAAAGAGAAAAAGAATCAAGTGAATAGTCGGGAAGGAAGACTATTGAGAAACTATGGACCAGTACTGGTCCCACACTCTCGAATAATGATAATTACCAAAGTACATTACCTGATAGTACAACATATCAGGACATATAGTGGGCAGTGATTCACACATTCGATGCAACAATAAAAGCACATAACATAATCATGATAAAATTAATAACAAAACCTAGACCACATGAGCATTGAATCCTGCTGATTTGTATGTAACGGTTAGGAACGAAGAAGTTCCTGATTATCTTTTAATGCCCAATCGTCTAGATGCTTGCCTTTAGATATCAGAAACAGGTTGTTTCAAAAAAATATTTTTGATGATTTGTAGAAGGTAAAAAATGGAAATTATTGAACTGTTTGTCATATTGCCTTTCAAAAAAGCTCAGAAAAGAGTTTTCGACATCATGAAAATTTCATCAAAATGAAATGAAAGAAAATTGTAGATTGTTGTATAAAAAGTAGTAAATCATAATGGAAGTTACTAAATGGAAGGAGCTGGATTTGGAGGTATTAACACGGCTTGCAATCGTTGCGCGAACACAATAAGAAACATTAAAGCCCTTGGGTTCAAATTTACTTTTTCGAGGGGGTTTCTTAAGGTGGGAAGCGTAGTTCCAGCAGTCAGGCCTTTAGTAGGCCCATTGTATTCATATCATCTAGACAATAGCACACATGCTTGACCGTGGCTGGGATTAGAACCTAGGGCACGGCGCCACGTTCAGATGGGGTCGAAAATGGGCAGAATTAACAAAGAAATTTAATTATACACTTGTACTTACGAGCAACTTACTTGAGATGATTCAGACTAGTCGCAAGTATTTTGGCTTCAAAGCAAATTGTAGCCAAAAAAGGAAAATCCGCTTTTTATTCTTTCACTAAAATACTAGCTACCAAATTACTCCTAAAATGGTGAATTTGATGAGCCCCATGAAGTGAATCGAGCAAAAGCGAGCTCCCTAAATCAAACTCGTAAGAATATATAAAGAACTACTCTCACATCAGTGAGGCTCTGGTCATTAAGAGTTCATGCTGCTTGGCTTAGTTTACCTCGAACCATAGTGTAAAATTTTAGACGACGTTAGGATTAGGAGACATTAGGAGGGAGAAGCTTTTAAGAATCAATTTTTTTTATTGAACAGATTGTTAACTTAGCTATACCAGAATACCCTGCAAAATTCTCAAAGTAAAATTTGTGCTTCTTTAGAATTTATGAGTGTAAACCCGAGTGATTATCAGGTACAGGCTCAAACTCGAACGCCCAAAAGGTAGTCCCTTTATGTCTTTGCATAATCCTGTAGCGCTATGTAAACAGCGTATTTATAATTACTTGGCGTCAGTCTCTTCACGAGTGCATTTATATTTATTGTAACTGGATTTTGTTTGTAATTAAGAGTGAGAAATGTCTTGATATCTGAAAGGCGACTTTTCATTCAAACGCTTTCTCCCAGAATGACTTTTTTTTCACATTTGCGAGAATTCTAACGCAAAAAATAATGAACTGATCATTATGAAATTTGTATGTATGATTCTGTATAAGATTACAAAGAATATGAACTAACCTTTGAAATGAGAAATTTTTCATTTGATTATTTTCACCTGGATTCCCCCTCTAGTTAGGACTTTGTTATTAATGGCCGAAATAATTCCAAAAAAAATATTTCGAAAATAGATCGAAATATGATTAATGTCCAAATTTGATTGGATTCCAATTCATTTTTCCCAAAAAAAGTACGTGGGCGGAGATTTCCTATATGACGGTTTTCAGAATTCGATTTTATGGTTTATATATGAAGGCAGAATTGGGAGTATATTGCAGCGATTTCAGACCGAAATAAAAATATTCACCAAGTTACCGCAAATAGAAGAGCACGCCCCATGTTAACGTGCATACTAAACATGTTTTTCTCGAAACACATTTTTCCAATTGCGAAGCACAACTAAAATTCTGTTGAACCGATCCAACTAAAATTTTTACACAATATTCTACACACCCGCTGTATTTCCGTTAATAATTTCTTATTTTTATTCTGGATTTTCAAAGAAAAATAGGCACGATTTTTGAAGATTTTCCTTTACTACCCCGACATTTTAATGTTTAGCAAGATAAAATTATAGTCGCGGTTCGGACGATAGAGGCAAGCATACCGATTAAGAAAACGTTTAAATTTTTGGTTTCTGATCACTACAAATTACAAATGAAAATGTGTTTCCCACCAGCAACCCACCTTTTTTTGGAGGACACCACTTTGACCGTAAAAAACATATAGAAATGATTATCAAACTCATTAATGAATTTTTTTTATCATAATTCAAGAAGACATTACCTTTTTTTTTATCAAAAAAGATTATAAAAACCCACTGAAATATACCCATAAGAACACAGTTGTATGACATCGAAAATCAAATTTAAGGGGATTTTACTATCAAAAAATCGACTGTTATCAAGCCTATTTTGGTCCTAAGCATATTTCTAAATATCCTAGTCCAAAGAAATGTAGTTATACGACATTGTGACACCGTTTATCCCCAAAGCCCCTTTTATCAATCAAATATCTACATAGGAAAGAAAAACAAAGTTTTTGGTGTCAGTTTTTATGTTTAACCTTTATCTTTGAGACAAAGAAAAGTGTGAATGTTTGTACATACATATCTTATCAGGTGGATTTTATCGATTTTATTATGCCTACCTCTGACAAAAATTGCAATCTGCACTTACTGCGCAGTATTTATTTATTGCGAAGAAATATTGATGACTCAACTTCTACATTTAAAGTTCATTTGAAGTTGGCACTAATTATAAATTTCAAACTAGACTTTCCAGAAGAGAAATTAATAGATTGGAAATTCAGATTTTCTTACCAAAATTTGCATCATGAATCAGTATATTCGTAGATACTCTACTTTGATGTTGCAGATAAGATTTGTTTATTTTTTTTAAAACAGAAAAACAAGAGAACGGTGATAATTGCAATTTTGCAGAAAATGGTCAGTCATATGCTGAAAATTAGCGCTTACTGACCATATCTGCAATCGAAATTGGTAGAATTCATTAATATCGCATTCATAACGATCGAAAAGATTTATTTTTCAACCATTTCCCTAATTCGACTCAATCTGTTCATTAGCATTCCTGTTCGAAAATAAGTAGATTGTTGCTCAGGTCTATGTAACGAAACCGGATGAAAGTCATCAAATTTGTAACTTATCTACTCATGTTGGGTTAATTTAAACATTTTCCACATACCACACTACAAGCGTGCTCGTACATATTTGTGTGGGTGCAATACCAAATTCAAGGCCCCCCAAGCCGGCAGCTGTTTTGTGGAACGAGCCGCACAAACCATGCGCGTGACTAAGTTGTCATTCTTCTCCCCGAACCCTCCACTAATAGTGTTGATTAACAAAACAGCTCTATCAATTCGTACGTAGAACATAGTATAATCAGCTGAAGAAATCAGAATGTGCCATTAAAGATACTGTAACCGCATAGTAAATAATGTTATGCGTTATGACAGTCGACAGATTAGCCTTTCTGTGTTCTACAATATCTATCAACCTCGGTGTTTACCTTAGTATTTATAAACTTTTGGTCGAAAAATGTGCTCCCATGCATCATAATATCTATGATTAGTCGTTTTTGAGTATTCACCAGGGACCCATAGGATGCTTAAATCACCAGAATTACTAACGGGCCCATGAATGAAATGATGCAAGCGGACTAAATATCTCCAATCTAAATATGCCGTAGGAAAAGACTGACAGCATTTGAAATAGAGTTGAGTGTAAATTGGTTTCAACTCTGCCTCGATGATTAATACAGACGCAAGCATACATATTTCTTATGAAAATCGTTAATAAAACTGTGTCTTGTTGAGATGAAAACTTCAGATGAGTAATGACATCGAGCTACACAAGCCGCTGGTTAGTTCAGAAAAAGATTATCGAGTTCTCAATTCTAAGAATAGACACTAAAATCTCACTAGCGTTCAATGCTTACGGCAATTTGGTTGTATAACTGCAAGTAACCTTGATTGAAGTACTTTTTGCAAGAAATAAAAAACATAATTGTGATTTCCTAGGCAGTAACTACATTTAAAATTATAATTGTCAGAATTTGATATTTTTGATAGCCCACTCGCCGGAAGCGAGGAGATTTGCATAGAATGCATAGTTTTTATTGCAATTTCCCAGTAACATTCCTAGGAGATTGCAGGAAACGAGGAACATATCTAAATTGAATGGATGCATTTTTCGTTTTGTTGGTGGCATTATTTTTTCCTAAAAATAGTTTAGTTTCAAGTTTTAGAAAGTTACTGTTCTGAGCGGGAAAACAAAGCGTCCTATCACTTTTAGGTGTGCAATTTAAAACTTAATCCACCACGCAATGTAAAGAATACTTTCACCCGTCGACAAACGTGAAACTGTAGTTAAATTTTGGAATAAAAGGAGAAGGGAATCTCATATTAAAAATATATTCATGTTTTTCTATAAACACTATGTTAATGCAGCGTTATGAACATAAAAGGATTTTTTCATTACTGGCTACAAATATAATTGGAAACCTTCATCTATGTATCTTAATCTATTTTCTATAAAAAAACAAATTGATCGTTGACTGACTAACAAATTTTCATGGAACTTCCAAGCAATAAACACAAGAAAAGCTTTCATCTTATACTATTAAGAATTCATAATTAGCAACTTCCGAAACGTGATATGACTACAAAATAATGATAGATATGAAAGCAAAAATAGTGCGAAAAACAAGATGCCAACAAAAATGATAGTTAAAATTTAATGGCAAGTAGTGAAAATATTGTATAGTTCACCATGGCGCTCGTTTTTTTTGTTCATTTCTACTCTTCTCTATGATGACTTAAATACCAAGCAATTAAATCAAACGAAATTTTTAAAGATACCTCTCGCTAGAGAGGTATGTAAGGTAGGATCGATAAATAGATACTGTAGAGTTGCATTTGATTGGATGGGGTATGTGCTTAAGAAATCAATGGGGATAATTGATAGTTCGCGCGAAATGCAAAAAAAGGAAGCTAAGAGTCCCGTACCCGCGGTACATTACGAAAAAAATGGAAAACTAACCAAATAAACACTTTCATTTAAATTTAATAAAGATTTCGTTAAAAAAAAAGGTATCATTATCGATAGGCCCACCTTGAGAAATTTGAATGTTTGGCTTTCAACAAGTACTTGCCAGGGTGTAGAAAAAATATGCAAAATCTGTTTTCGTGAATAGTTACTGTAACTCTAGAAGTATCGAGTATCGCAGCATCTACCGTTTCGAAAACGATTATGGGGCAGTAAAATTAAGAGAAGACTCATCAATCATACCATGATGTAAATATTTGTTGCAAGAGTTGTGTATGAATATACCAGTGCTTAGTTTACTCTAGATCATCCAAATTTTGTTTAAGACTGTGTTGCAGATCAGACCATGGGTTGGTTTCATATGAAAGTATCTTAGTGGTCGTCATTAAAATCATAGCGCGGAATTCGAAGAAAGGATGCATTCACTATATCTAAAGTACCTAATAATATTCTTCTTTTTCTTCAGCCTTTGTCCCGTTCACAAGCTGGGTTGGCTCGTCGTGATCGGCTTCGCCATTTGGCTCTATCGAATGCCTGATCTGGGTGCAATCTCGAGGCTTTCAAATCCCCATCCAGCGTATCAAGCCACCGTTGCTTAGGTCTGCTTTTTGGTTGTTTACCGTAGACTTCGATGTTCAGACCAATCTTGGCAAGTCAATTCTCGTTTGCACGAATTGCGTGACCATACCATCGAAGACGCCTCTCTCGCAACTTTTCCACGACCGGTGCAACCCCATAACGATCGCGGATATCCTCATTTCGGTTGTGATCTAAATTCTAAAGTACCTAATAATAGTAATAATAATAATCGCTGGCGCAACAATCCACATTAGATCAGGACCTTGAAGTGTGCTAGAGCAGTTCGTTCAAGATCATACATAATCATACACTACAGTCCACTGTAGGAGGCAATGTGGACAGCAGCGCCCGAGATTATTAGCCTGATTTGACTTACCATCACACCAGATACCAGTCACGATAACAAATCCCTCTGCCACTAGTAGAATGTGAAGCACAACCTTCCGCTACACAGGCCAGCGTTCTAACCACTTGAACCGTCCGGGCACCTATATACCGAAGTATATATAAAAATACCTACGATTTGACGATGTTAGACTGCCTTTTGGTTAACAAGCCATAGATCCAATCCAATCCAAATGAATAAGAGCCTTGAGGTGTATTAGGATATTTAATACAAGACCGTAACGGTACATTAGGAGGCAATGTGGTCAGTATTGTGCTCGCCCGTGATTATAACCTTGATTTGACTAAGGTTCTCATTTACAGCTGAGTCAATTGGTATCTGACATGAAGTCATGATACAAATTTCTCACCAGCGAAATTCGAACCATGCCTTCCTTGAAGCCTTTGAGAAACGCCAAATACGATTAACATAACAAAATCATCATCATCATCAACGGCGCAACAACCGGTATCCGGTCTAGGCCTGCCTTAATAAGGAACTCCAAACATCCCGGATTTGCGCCGAGGTCCACCAATTCGATATCCCTAAAAGCTGTCTGGCGTCCTGATCTACGCCATCGCTCCATCTTAGGCAGGGTCTGCCTCGTCTTCTTATTCTACCATACATATTGCCCTTATAGACTTTCCGGGTCGGATCATCCTCGTCCATACGGATTAAGTGACCCGCCCACCGCAATCTGTTGAGCCGGATTTTATCCGCAACCGGACGGTCATGGTATCGCTCATAGATTTCGTCATTGTGTAGGCTACGGAATCGTCCATCCTCATGTAGGGGGCCAAAAATTCTTCGGATTCTTCTCTCGAACGCGGCCAAGAGTTCGCAATTTTTCTTGCTAAGAACCCAAGTTTCCGAGGAATACATGAGGACTGGCAAGATCATAGTCTTGTATAGTAAGAGCTTTGACCCTATGGTGAGACGTTTCGAGCGGAACAGTCTTTGTAAGCTGAAATAGGCTCTGTTGGCTGACAACAACCGTGCGCAGATTTCATCATCGTAGTTGTTATCGGTTGTGATTTTTCGACCCTAGATAGGAGATATTGTCAACGGTCTCAAAGTTGTATTCTCCTATCCTTATTCTTCTTCGTGTTTGACCAGTGCGGTTTGATGTTGTTGGCTGACTCGTCTTCGGTGCTGACGTTGCCACCATATATTTTGTCTTGCCTTCATTGATGTGCAGCCCAAAATCTCGCGCAATTTATTTTTTAAAAAAAAGCTTACTCTATTTTCATAAACTTTTGTATTCTAAAGTCCCAGCTATGATTCAACGTTTATTTCAAGGCTCTAGTTATCGTCGATTTTGAGTTATTATGATTTTAGTAATCTAAAGGTGACAGTTTTTTTTAGAAAATAAAATGTCTGTGGCGGAATCGAAAAAAAAAATTATTTCACATTTTTCATTAGGAAATACATACATTTGGATTCTCCTCGTAAACAGTTCGTCCGGTAACTTTGAAACACCCTATACCACTATACTATTTCTGAGCCTCCCAAGAGTGACAGTGGAGGATACTCTTCACTAATCAATTAAAACTATGACTAGGTACAATTCAAATTGGAAGCCCAAGGTAATAGAAAATTAAAAGTAAAAGCCCCAGTTTTCTTTACTAAATATTTTTTTTGGGTTTTGTATTTGCAATTACAGAACACCCTAGACGCAAGTTTCTTTAACAACAGTAAATTACCGAGTTTATTCATTCAATGTTATGAAGCTACACTGCTTTCAAAAGAAATTGGCATCAGAAAGGTTGAGTTGTAATTTAATGTTTAGGGTTGAGAATGAGTGACATACGGATATGTTTTATAGCTCCGGATAATGTAAGAAAATTGTTCTTGAAGGTGAAAGAACGTTTATGAGAAACTTTGCAGAGGAAAACCAATATCCACATTCAGTCTTGAATTTGCAATGAAGCGAGAACTTTGATCTATTATAACTTTGTTAGTAATAGTGCAATTTCCACCAAACTTGTTAGGATGTGTGGGGACCTCAATTAAATACGATGTAGAATTATGTAACTCACAATATGCTTGAGCGTTAACAGTTCCCACCTCCGAGAAAAATGCATGTGACGAACAGACAGACACACAGTAAACCGATTTTAATAAGGTTTTGTGTTTACACAAAATATTATTTCACTTCTGAGAAATCACACTGTACTAATTGCACTCTGATTGTGGAAGATGCCCTTAAGATAAGTTGTTGCGAAAAGCATGGAACTCGAGTGTACTCTTTCATAATTCCTGTTGATGCCGGATTAACTTGAAAAAGTCCTAATAAAATAAAAAAAAAAATATTTTTTTTGTCTCAGCTTCAAATATTGTGTTTATAAAAAAAGTGAAATATTATGTTTATACGAATATAAAACAATGAATGATTATTCTTATTCCAAAATCATGCAAAGGATACACTGAATGTCGATTTAAAATTTGGAAGAATTTAGCAGATAGTCAGTGAACTTTCCCGAGCTTGAACAATTTCTCAGCCCCCATTTCCTTTTAGGATAAGAATTCAGAAGTATTCATCACCCTAAATGAATTTCAAGATGTTATAATTAGACAAAACTTGATGCAACTATCATACCACCAAATACTGGGACGATGAACGTTAGAGAATCAATCATGAATTCGGACCTAAATTAAAGTGCGTCATTTTGGGTTAATGGTGAACACATTCGGCATTTTCGGTCAAATTAATAATTCCAAAACTGAATATGTTCCTTTCTAGACCGGAACAAAAAGTAGATAGTCAAGTGAGTGAACAGTTAGGCTTTCGGCTTACTTTTCCCTTTTAAAGCATTCAAAAGCAAATTTCATCTCATTACTACACTTCTAACTGAACATTATAATAATTCTACCTACATCTCGGAAATTCGTTTGCATATCTTCTCTAGAGCCGCTAGTAAATGTCTGAATATTTCAATTTTCTGCTGAATTGGCACAATTTGTCTTTCTTTCTTAAAGAAGTAATCAGAGCTTCACCAGTCTGTGATGTAGCAATATTTTTTGTACATAATTATTTCAGCAAGTAAATCAGTATTTGCTGAATAGCATTTTCTAATTATATTTTTGCAAATTGAACATTTTAACTTGGTTAGTAGGTTCTGTGCAAATATGTTTAAATGATACTGTGTAGTAGGAGAGGTTGCAATTTTCCTAATTCGTAGATGAATCATAGAGGGTCGGAACTTTGATATGTACATACTCATATTTTGAAAATCAGCCTGAACGGTGTGAAATTTAATAGAAAAATATTTATAGCTTGTGGTTTGCGGTTGGCATATAATGAATTTAGTTGAAAAATGTTATTACGAAAGAATATTGATGCAACGCAATTTGAGAAGTTTCCTTTTAGCTGCAATGGGAAATTAATTTCCAGCTACATATGTACACAAATTCAAGTATAAAGAGGTTAGTTCGACCTTCTATTCATTTACATTGAAACCCCAAACGCTACCGTGTGTTAAGAAATTATTTTTCCAATTATTCAATTACTATATAACATATGATAGTCACTCCATTTGCATACGTTCTATTTAAACAACGATGCAACGAAAATTGCGTAGACACTTTTAAATGGATTTATGTGTATGCCTATCGTCATGTACTTACTCAAATTGATGGTTCTGTGTTAATGTACGATATGGTTGCGTTGCTGAATTGATATCTACGCCAATGCTACAATTATGTGTGAAAAAGATACATGCAGGCGTCCGGTGCTAGATTTAAAGAGGTTAATAATAAATGACGGTCACACGAATAAGAAAAATTATGCTACTGCTAAAACTCAGGAATTTAAAGATTTTACACACCAAACCATTAAAATGGCCATTTTTGGGCAAATATTGTGAGTTTTAAAATCGTAGGCCGCAAATTATTAAGTCCCACTCCACCATACATGCGTACAACATGATCTGATCTTTAAGGCGAATATTAACATTTCGATACAAAAAAATCGTATTCGCACTTGGAAATATGAATATGTTTGTATTCACTTTCGGGGGTGAGAATAAAGCCGTATTCGTATTCAGTTGTGAAAATATCAAAATATTCACTTTTTTGGAATACGAATATATTCGAATTTATTCGTATTCGTATTTACGAATACAAATAAGCCCAACACTGACATACAATTGCAGTGCAATTTCGATAGATTTGTAAATGTTTATTTGAAAGATGTTAACAGCATCATACATATTGTGCGGTAGTTGGAAAAGTTTTTTTAAGGAAAAATTCTACATCCGTTTTTTAAGAGTGCTTTTTTGGGAATGGGTTGCGATCGACATCATAACTCGACAACGGTTCTTCCAAAATCGTTAATATATCATATTCTCTAGTCGCTGAACGAAGGGTTTGCCAAAATACGAACTTTAAAACAAGTCGGGAAATCGAAATTTCGGTGCTTCAGGTATGAAAGGTTTTGTTTGTTTCTTCTATGAGTGCAGAACTATCCCATTTGTACGTAGCCCGTTATATATGTGCATTTAGCACTTTAGTGTGATATTAATATTTAGTTGCAGTAAATTTACACGGTAAGCCCAACTTCGAGCTACTGTAACTTTGTTAGTAATGGTACGATTTTGATCAAACTGGAAGATAACATGCCTCATACTAGAATCTATATGACAAGACATTTTTATTACTCTAGGATAAACTTAACTTCCCCAAAAATATATTCACATACTATTATTAACTTAATATGAGCAGATATCGATATGGAGATTATTTGAGGCCCGGACACAATACATAGGCAGCTTCACGATTTTTTTCGGTTGGGTAGTGTCTGAGAATGGGTCCGTTAAAGAAATCATCACTTTCAATCCTTCCACTCCGCACTTCCTCACTCTGCCTTTCCAACAAATGTAAAAACCAAGACCAGCATACTAATTAAGACCTTTCATTTGATACCCAACATGCTAATATTCGGTGAAAAAAAATTTTACACTCCTTTTTGCATGTTTGAGGACCCCAACTTAGAAAGATGTCACTCACTACATGTCCGGGCGTTCACAGTCCCCACCTTTTCACCAAATATCGGGTCAATCGGTATAGCCGTTTCTGAGAAAAGCATGTGTGACAGACAGGCAAACGGATAGACAGACAAACATTGAATCGAATGGCAGCAATTTAACTAAATGTTTACTTTTTCGAGGTGTTAAATTTCTATTTTTTAAAAGAATTGAAAATCTTTCTTTCAGTTACTAGCTAGTGTTAAAAAAATAAGTGGTGACAATTCGGCGTTGACTGAGCTAGTAGTTTAGACGTGTCCAACGCGAAGATTCTTTCAAAAAAACAAGATTCTGAGATAATCGCGTTTAAGGTTTCAATTGAATAACTTTGAAGCAGGGTTAAATGCCAAAGCATATTCATATCTTCCGGTCAATACAGTATTATATGTAATACAATGGAATGGAATTCTTTCATCGATTATTCGTATTTCCGACTAATTCGTACAAATTTGCTGGTCTCTAGAGTCTTTGTTTTCCACTCCGTATAATCGGTAATCCCGGTATTTCATACCAAATCAGTCCCTTGACCATACGAAATTTTGGAATTTTTCTACAATATTAGATAAGGTGTTGTGTAACCCATAACAATTTCAAATTGATGGATCCTCCAAACCACCCTTCATTCTGAGTAGAATCTATCGGTTCCTAACTGTCTCTGATTTTTCATTTATTCATTCTAATTATATCTCCTTGACCTCCCTTCACCTGATTGCTCATAATTCTATTGATATTATAACATCAATCTTGATATAATTTGATTGATTATAAAACCATAGGTGACGAATGAGTCCCAGTAAAATCAATGTACAACCGAGCCAACCAGTCAACTATCTTGAACAGCATCATCCACTAAATTCACTTCAGCTATTGCCAATTGCAGGCACACTATTTTCTTTTGAGCCTCACGGAGGAAAAATGATAATCAGACATCGAAAATTGCTCTCTGCTCCATGTACTAATCTACTATCTTCCAACCGTGGAATCATGGTCAATCACCTGCAAATAACATACACATTTTTTATCAATGTTTATCTTATGGTGTCTTCCTTTCGATGTTGTCATCAATAGATACACATAGACCGGGGCTAGTTTTTCTCTTGGAGATAGACTTCTGGTTTTTACCAAGTTGACGGTGACCATCGCGGCCGTCTTGCAAGTTACATAGGTGTAACATTTACTGCTTATTTTCTTGCTCTATAAGGAATTGGTTACTATCATACTAGAAAATATCTGGTGAATATACTTGCTTTTTCAACTAACAGTAACCAGTTCTATGAGTGTTCATTGCACTATGAAATAATACATACAAGTCTGGAGTGAAATATTTTTTCAACTCTAGCAGGTTTCGTTTCGATGCAGATACTCACTGTGATGGATATTAAATTGTAAAGTAATCCAACGAAATGAGGATCCGGTCCAATAGGTACACTTGTGCATATTTTGCGTTCCGCTTCTATTTTTAGATATTCATCTCTCAAATTTTTGCATCTGCTAGATTCCTTGTTCTTGCATCTCCCTTGATCTACTTTTTGTACTCCATTATTTTGAACGAAAAGAATTCAATCGTTTGGTTCCGCTCTGATTCTATTTGCAACGATAAAACATCGTAAATGGCTTCATTGAAGGTTTTACAAATTATTGAATTTTTGGTCGATATCGACACTTTGATACTGCCATAGATAGTGTCGAATGGATGTTTTGTTTACTTTTAGAAGAGATCTAGATATTAAATAGAGCCATCCAAGAAAATCAATCTACCAAAGAAAATGTTCAATTTCTGTTTTCTTTGTGTGCAGCGATCGTATCTCTTTAAGCAGATCTAAATATTAAAGATTTTATTCAAGAAGAAATTATTATTTCTTTAGAATTTGGCACTTGAATAAAGAACGAGATGAAAATAACTAAATCTGACTATACAATTTCTTCGAGTGGTTATAGCAATTATAATAATTGCAATCAACTTTCAAAGCGCTTAAAATGGCAAAAACCTTCCTTTGATTAATGGACAAAAGAAGCCTTGAAGGTAGAGTGGTGAGTGATAAACACGCGGGGTTATTGCCCTTATTCACTGGACTGGACCTACCCACATAAGAAGAGGGAATCAATGCGAAGTTTACAACTCACAAGTAAATCAATGTCCAGAGGATATAAGTTAAACGAGTGCAAATGAATAATCAATGGAAAATAAAGCTATCACATAAATCAAATTTAACAAGGATATTTTGATGGGTGACTAGTGTTAATTGAGGGAGATAATTTCTGCCAATTCGTCTGAAGACGGCTTCAAATAGATACTGGCTTAGAATTCTCTCAATGCTAAAACAAAAAGGCAAAGGTTGGCCTAAAGTAGTCGCCACTTTTTACACGCCACTTTACACCTGAATAAAAAATGATATGGACAGATATTTATTGATAACAGCTTTCATAAAAGGATTAATTCTTTTTGGTAGTGACAAAAGTAATGATGTATATTTATTATGAGTGAGGTAACTGATATTCCTTAATTTCACTTTCTGAATCGACCATAAGTGTTCGTTCGGATTAAGATCTTGTAACTGAGGAAATCAACTTAAGATCCAATAGCATTTTTTACAACCAACTCAATACAGTTTTTAATTTGTAGCATTACAGATTATCCAGTTGGAAATAAACGCCATTTAAATTGGTAGTGCCGAACATCATGTCCAAAGAGGACTCCAACGCCTAATTAGAGGTTAGAGTTTGAAATCAAAGTTTTACTTTTAAAATAACAATTAGAATTCGATTCATCCCACCGCACAATATTCGACCAGTATTCCTAGGTATAATGTTGGTGTCCCAAACTAAATTGGAATCGCATCTTTTTGTTCTTATCAGATAGTCGGGGTTTTTCTGTGCTTTTGAGGCAACCTTTCAACAGCAGTTATGTTAAAATTTTTCTCCAAAATGCCCAATTTTTTTCTGCAATTGTTCAAAGATGTTTGCAGTACTCGTCTGTTTTCTCTCGCAGATGTATTATAACTCTTTTCGTGACAATTCGTTATGTTTTATAAGTTTTTGTTACACTGTACATTATCTTGGCAATTTGACTTATATTTTTCCGTAATGTTAGTACCTAATTCACAGCGCTCGGGCATTTTTCTGAAAATATGAATTCGCTACTGTTTTCTGTTTTTCAGAAGCCTCAAAACATGAGTGATGCAAGAAAAAAACTTTAATATTCAATCTAGGCATCATCAGTACATATCTCGGATGGTTACCATTGCGATTTTGTGGAGTTCATTTGTCATCAATTCAACTGCTATGAGCGGACAGACGGCCAAACGAAAATGAAGAACAAATTTAAAGAAGTTGACAGCTGGCCCCACAGATCCTTAATTGCTCGATCACCAAGCAGGTGGAGATTAAACTCTAAGAAAAACTCCGCTCTTTATTACTAGGCTCCAATCAATAATGTGCATGAAACATACTACCATATGTTTCTTGTATAATATCCTGGAACGTTGTAAAACACTTTCAAGGATCCTTAAAAGTTCTGTCATTGAAGGGATTGTATATTATATATAAGTTTGGCTTCTAGTAAAATTCTAGGCGCCTTAGAACCAGGATCTAGCAAGAGCCCTGCATTTAATTGAAGTAAAAGGATAGCAAACTTAAATTATCTCCGAATAAACGACAGTGCCATCATATAGTTTCAAGAAGGGATTGAAGTAAATTTATTTGAATTATTATGCATTATGAAACTTCGATGAGAAGTGCTGGAACGTACGGACAGACTCATGTGTGAACGTATAAATTCAGTTGATGTTATCCAACTAGTAAGTCTCTACCTACTTGGAATATTTCACACTATTCATTTCGAATACAATAATTTTTACATAATTTCCTAAATGCAACCAATACCACAATCATAAACAATCCAACCATTTTTTTCTCAATTCCCAAACCTTTTTCCCATAACGCAATTATACAAAGCGTCACAATCCAACCTTTATCTCAATAAAATTAAGTTCTCATAACATTTCCAAACAATTTCATTAATATAAATTAATAAGTGCATGGCGTGGCGCCTAAAACTGTTAAGTGAGTTTGCCTACAATAATCTCAGAATTCCAATATTCAAGAGTGAATTAAAAGGTATTACCATTTGAAGAATTTGTCCCGCCTCAATTTGATATACATGCCGTCGGAACGTGCTATCTATCTATCCGTCTGTCGGATGTTTACCACTGGTTTACCATATTAAATAACTTGGGGCTACCGGGGGCAATGTTAGTTAGCAAAAGATACAAAGAAAGAAACTGAAAGGGAGAAACAATTATCCAGTCTGAAATTAAAATAGAGCAGGGCAAGGTAATAAAAATAAAACACCTGGACAGCAGATGATTAACTGCTGGTAAGAGGCCAGTAAAAGCTGAAATTGGGTATAATCGCTTTTCCGGACAGGTAGCTAAGTTAATAACTGTGAGAAGACAAGTTATTTCCCATTGTTTTTGTCATTCTTTTTTACTTAGGTAAGAATTCAGGTAGGATGTACAATGAACTTCTTCATTAGGCATTTGGCAGTTTTTTCGCACAGTTAAATTTGATATTTTGGCAAAGGTAGTATGCGTTGCTGGCCAAAAAAGCGGACTAAACACATATGAGCGTTGCAGTTTCTTGTTAGATTCGTAATAGGACAGGAAATGAGGAACAAATAATTTAATAAAAAAGCCATGTATTCTTTTTACGACTGCAAAATGCGAATTTAAACGAACAGTTTACATTCAAAGAACATTAACTAATAGAAGAGTTTAGTGGTTATGGGACAAACGATGTTGTACCACAAGGTTCGTGTTGAGGTCGTTTATTCATCCCTGCCTGAAGCATATTTTTTGTGCATAATATTTAGAAGTAGCATGAATGTCATGAGAATCACCAAAAGAATTTTGTGTAGAATGGAAATGGTTGGATGGTTTGGATGGTTATCATGAATTCTTTTAGACTCTTGATTGTTATGTGATTCCAAACCTCTTTTCATTGCGTAATGAATTTAACCTACGGATTTCTGGTAGCACGAACAGTCTCTAATTGTATGCGGTGAAAACTTGCCATATTATCATATTCAAATAGAATATGAAATGATTTTAACTAGCGCGAAAATTCTTCTACTGTTCACAAGGTAGATAATAAGACAAAAATTCATGCAGCAATATATCTTTGTACCAAGGAAATTATCATAAAAAATCTGAAATTCCATAATTTCATGTCATGACATCTAAATTATGCTGTAAAAAATTGAACAATTGTAACACGGTTGAGGACAACACCGACTTTCCCTTTAAAGTTCCAAAAGTCGGAAAAAACTAATTCCAAATCGCTCCGTCCTTCGATCCCAGTACACTTGTCACTCTTAAAACATAAAAACAAACAATGTGGGAAATTCACACCAGACTACTCCGCACTCAAACTGCTTCCAATTATGTGAAAAATCTATTTGTCAGAATGCCTTTTTAACACAAATTAACCTTTATTAATTGTTCGCGGAACGAACGAGATATTTAAGATGCTTTTCTTCATAGCAAGCAAAATTACTATGCCCCGAAGACTATTGTGAAGTTTAAACGTTATTTGGATTGCATTTTCCATTGTATTCAAATGAATTTTCACTTTCTTCTAGGAAAAAAAGGTTTTCAGAGGAGAGACATGGATGCATTTTGCTGACACGATGAAATGATGAAGGAGACTTTCTTCTATTCAACAGGTGCAGTAGGGATTACGTGTGTACATAATATTCAGGTGTTACGAGATGATGAAGATGTTAGCATTAATTTTTGATATAAAAAGAAGATAATAGAACGTGGGATTTTTCAAGCAAGTGTAGAAGAAAAAATGTGAAAAAGGAAAGTACGAAATACAAAATTAATTAAATTTACCCAGGTGAAAATGGCACCGTTTTGTTTTTCTAAGTATATAACATAATGTCATAACGTCTTTTTGGTGCGATTTATTAATACATACATAACAAGTCGGGAAACCGGAAGCTGGGCGGTTCAGGTATGAAAGGTTTTGTGTATTTCTTATATAAAGACATTTGTCCCATTAGAACCTAGCACGTAATATGTGCGTATATTACGTGAGAATATTCTCTTTCGGGTAATATTGATATTCGTAGCCTTGAATTAACAAAGAAGTGACAACTTTGACCTATTATAACTTTAACAGTGCGATTTCCACCAAGTTTGTTAGGATTATGGTCTATATTATACCCTACATTATTGCAATTTCGTGGTGCTACGATGAACCTAAGGCGGGTTTTGCAGCCAATTACTAAAAATTATAGTAATATACTATTGTCAACTTTATTTGAACAGATATTGGTATGGAGGGTATTTCGGAGTCTAGGCACCATATAGTTTCAGCTTCCTGATTTTTTTCAAATTTTTCGGCTGGGTAGTTTCTGAGAACTTTTGACTCCCCGCACTCCCCACCTTTCCAATAAATATCAAAACTAAGACCTCGGCTTCGGAAAGTACTAATCGAAACCTTCCATTTAATACCCCACATAACTATATTTAATGAAAAAAAATTTACATCTCGCTTTTCCATGTATGGGGATCCCCTCTTAAATTCGACATAAAAGAATTTAACTCACAGTTCCCACCTTTCTATGCGTGTGATGGACAGACAGACAGTAAATGGATTTTAATAAGGTTTGCTTCGAAGCATACATGCATACCTATCAAAATATGTAATATATTACATACTATTAACATAGTATGCTGGTCACAAGCCCATGTAAAGGAGGAGGGTTTGAGGCAACATCTTCAGTAAACCAAAAATAAAATGCTAAGATCAGGGAAAGAGATAAATAGTCGACTCAGCTGTGAATGAGTACCTGACTCAAATCAGGGTAATAATCTCGGGCGAGCGTAATGCTGACCACATTGCCTCCTACAGTATACTGTAGAGTACAGTTACTTTCTTTAATGAAGTGCTCTAACACACTTCAAGGCCCTGATCCAATATGGATTGTTGTGCCAACGATTATTATTATAAATCCTACCTGATCTCTCTTGGTGGCAGGTCCCGCGACAGGCCGACCAAGAAAATATCATTACAAACAAGATGATTGGATTGAGTCACAAGCAACGGAGAAATGCTAGGGTGTCCACCTCTATCGACGCGGCAGGACGGGCCCCGGTCCTGTCGAGAAATGGGCAAGGGTTCTTGAGGCATAGACGGCGTCAGGACGTAAGCAAGTTAGTCCGAAGAAAGCAAATACGTGTCTGCACGCTAAATGTTGGTACCCTAACTGGAAAGACCGAGGAACTCGCAAAAGCCCTTCGGAAAAGGCGCATTGATATCTGTGCTCTGCAAGAAATTCGATGGTCTTGTGTCAAAAGCTGCGCCATTGAACGCGAACGCGGTAAAAATGGCTAAAACTTCTGTATTTTGGCAGCCCACTCACTCAATATGGTGTTGGCATTGCCATCTCAGAGGGTTTCCGTGATGCCATTAAAGAAGTCGAACGAGTTAATGATCGACTGATGAAGCTCACCATTATATCAGCTGATCCCACTATTCACTTCTTCACTGCGTGCGCACCATAGACAGGCTGACCTGATGCCGAGAAAAATGCCATCCGGCAGCTTCTCGATGAAAAAACTTGTCACTGAATTTTTGACGACCGATCCGCATGAAACATTCACAATCACTGTCAGCGGCAGTGATCTGCCCAAAACTGAGCGATTTAAATACCTTAGGTCAACGCTACCAGCCAATGGAGAACTGCGCTATGAAATTGCTTCTATGGTTCTGAGTGTTGGCCAACTATAAAAGACAATGTACGGCGTCTTGCGGTAATGGAGATGAAGATGTTGCGTTGGACTGGTGACGTGACACGTTTTGATCACATCCGAAATTAGGATATCTGCGATCGTTATGGGGTTCCACCAATCGCCGAAAAATTGCGAGAGAGGCGTCTTCGATGGTGTGGTCACGCAATTCGTGCTAACGAGAATTCACTTGCCAAGATTGGTCTAAACATCGAAGTCGAAGTCGGTGGCTTGATACGCTGGATGGGGATTTAAAAGCATCGAGATTGCACCCAGATCAGGCATTCGATAGAGCCAAATGGGGAAACCGATCACAACGAGCCGACTCCGCTTGTGAACGCGACAACGGCTGAAGAAAAAGAAGATGTTACATATCTATCAAAATATCTAAAAAGGAAAAAATCGAAAAAAATATTAACAGTGGAATAACTCCTTAAGGGACCTCCTTAAACTCAACATGAATTCATGCCACCTATGAATTTGTGCGTAGATACGCTGCATCTAAAGAGTTTTATATGAGATTTAATATCCCCCTTGAACAAAATGTTTTAAAATAAATTGGAAATTCAATATATAACATTATAAGGCGTCTAAGTACCAACAAAAAGGCAATCTGTTGCTTATTTGAGCTACTTAATAATTGAAAATTAGTCCCACATTTTTGAGATCATATCTTATATTAATTAACGATAATATTCATGAAAAGTAAACAATGGATTATTACATGTAAACTGACCTTGAGAAACTTCAGACTAAATTTAATTTTGAGATAGCTAGACAAGAAGAAATAGATAAAAATAAATAATATTGTTTATAGAATGGCAAACCTTGATAATCAAAAACAAGAAAAAAAGGAATCTTTTGTTCCTTTATTTAATTTGAATAGAAATTGTATTTTTGTGTCAGTGCTTCTGTTTTCCCTACTGGATAGCAAAACAGGAAGGTGCCAAATACATTCTCTACATTACTCATTGTATGTAATTGTGAAAATAAGGTTCGGTGAAATTCGTCTTCTTCTTCCAAAGATGAAGACTGAAAGCAAGGTTTCTTTCAAAACAATTTACTCTCTCTAGTGAGTAGTTTGAAAATAAAGGCATTAACCCCATTATTTCCAGCATTACCAACGATTCCAATGAAAATGATAACAAAAGCCCGCATTCTGAATAATTTACGATAACCCAAATGTTTTAAATCTCAGAATAAATACCAATTCCAATTGTGAAGCCAATTTGAATAGAATTGATAGCCTCACAGGTAAGGTACATCACAAATAACTTATCGACGTACCGCTTGAATTTTCTTTATAAGAAGTAACGTTTTTTCATGTGTTCATTATTTCTATTCATAACGCACTGCCATAATGCTCTCGTTGCAAAGGGTTTTGTTTTATATTAATCTTAAATGAATTTTGAATTTTTAAAGGTACTGCAGGAAATCA
Source organism: Hermetia illucens (assembly GCF_905115235.1). Classification (NCBI taxonomy): domain Eukaryota; kingdom Metazoa; phylum Arthropoda; class Insecta; order Diptera; family Stratiomyidae; genus Hermetia; species Hermetia illucens. The sequence goes on along the minus strand of NC_051851.1, from coordinate 116,613,235 downwards.
CCACACTAATTGTTCTTCTGGTACTTGATAATGGCTATCAAATCAATCTAAAAACTTGAATAAAAATTATATGATATATGCTAACCTAAAAATATTGGAAGATATTCAGGGTACGCTCAGGAAAAGATTTTGTTTATGCATGATTCTGCAACTTCTACAAAGCCTTAAAATTGTAACTTCAAACCTCATAAACCTATTAATAACAACAAAATTCAACAGAATAAAAAAAACTATTTTGTTCCTAGTAAAATATTTGAGAAATCGTCTATACATATTGTATGAATAAAAATCCAAACTGATCAAAAAATCTCGGCTGAAAAATACAATATTTTCAAAAACATGGAAGCAACAGGAAAACCTACAATGTAATCGGACTTGTTATTTTAAAGCGTGTATTAGGGGGATTAACCTGCATTTTTCTGAGGATTAGTAAACTGCCCGTGAAATAGCTTAAGTCTCCTAAATACGCATAGAAGTGATTTGGATTGTTGGTGAGAAAAGAGGCTTTTGTGTTTTCAGTGAATGCAATTTATTTATTTTAGTCCTAAGTGTTATATTGATGGAAGTTATTAGATTCTAATTTCGTTCTTTGTATGCTTGGTTGTTTTTAATTAAACTGAGTTTTCATGAACAGTTTTCAACGCAAATTATCTCCCTGTAACAGACGATCAACTATCAATTCAAGCACTTGTCCAATAGCATTAATAAAAATATACAATAAAATGCCTTTTACCGTACTGCTAATAAGTGAGACCCAACAAGATACGTGAGGACATATTAGAACGACCAAGAATTAGAAATGAGCATATCAAAATTAGAGCATCTGATTTGAAATGAGCAGCGCAGAAGCAGCATTGAGGATATTTAACTCAACAAATATGGGAAGAGTTGAACATCCCTAATCGTTTGAAAGTCACCTGCCATTTGACGAGAATGTGGAAAATCAACGCATACCACAAAGACGACTATAAACATCCATGACGACTGAAGAAAGTCGAACAAAGGGCAATAAAATTGTGGTCCGAATCTGTGCTGCGGGAAACTACTCCCAACTCAATATGGTTTTAAAACGGGGCGTTCCGCAATTGATACCATTGGGGAAGTGGTTCAAGCGGAAGAACTAGCACACAGTCGTCGTTGTCGGCGAGTGGTGCTCCTTGTGGCCCTCAATATAAGAAACGCCTTTAATTCCGCGGATGTTAAGGGACTATTTAAAGGACAGTGCTCTACTCTAGGAGACCGGGGAAAGACAGCGCAGAATGAACGTAGCATCGGGAGCGGCTCAGGGATCTATCCTTGGTCCGGATTTTGAAACACCTTACACGATAGCCTCCTATGAATCGAGATGCCTGGTGAATCGCATCAGGTCGGAAATGCGGACGATGTTGCGGCACTGAACAGTTGAACGGTTGAACAGGCTCAGCGCACACTAAGAATGGTGATGCGGCGAGTAAGCAGATGAATGGTTGAGCATGAATTTTCCCTAGCTTTGGAGAAAACTGAAATCGTTGTGCTAACCAAGGAGCCGGCGGTGACCTGGAAATCATGATAGACACAAAGATGAGCTTCTTCGAACAGGTTCACAGCACCGCAGACAAGGTTACGACTAGAATGTTTGCGATATGCCGGTTAATGTCCAATGTCGGAGGTCCCTTATCCAGCAGGCGTCGCTTACTGATGAACGCGGTTCAGTCGGTCCTCCTGTACGGTTCCGAAATATGGGCTGAATCCCTCAGTGAGGAAATGTACTGTAAGCGCCTAGCGCATGCACAAAGGTACAAGGGGCTCTGAAGAGATAGTTTGTACTCTCTGCGTACTCAGCAATCCTGGGAAAAGAACCGAGAGGTAGATGGACCGCGCATCTCATAAAAGACGTGCGGTCGTGGTTCAATCCAAAGCACGGCGAGGTTGACTATTACCTAACCCAGCTGCTCAGCGGATACGGGTATTTTTAATCTTACCTGCACACACATTTAGAAATCACGGTTGCTCGACTGTATTTATTACAAGAACGTAATGGATGATGACTGTCACATCTTTTTCTTCTGCAGAAGGTCGGAGCGTCATCGCCGTCATTTTTGGATGGAAGGGTGTTTTGGGTCCCCGAACACCATAATTGAGGCCATGCTGCAGAGTGAAGACACTTGGGAGTCCAGTGCACGTTACACTCAAGGCATTTTTAAGGCGAAAAAGAAGGAGATGGATAGGACAGATGCCAGTACGGGGTTTTGCTACTATACTGCGGTAATGTGTCAAACGGCTCCGGGTCAGAGTCCTGGAGGCTCCAGGGGGATGTTTTAGCCGGTAGTCTTTTTGAGACAGGAGTCCGGCACTTTGTGCGTAAATGCATTTCACCTCCTTACCCAAAAAAAGAAAAAAAAATAAGATTCGAACCGCCACTTTCCATTACGACGAAGAGAGCACAAGCCACCAACAGAAGAATGGCTCTATATTAATAATTAGAATAACAATAAACTTAAGTTTACCTCGCCTGCATCGGCAGGCAGAATATCGAAGTGGTCTTTTTGAGAAACATAGTCTCCCTTCTCGTGTATGTGCGCTGAGCTCAATATTACTTGACCAATAAATTTCCTGAAATTTCAGTATCGTAACTTAAATAATTCTGAATAATTACAATTTCACTTCAATCTTTTTCACATAATTAAAACTTTTCGTTATTTGAACAAACTGTTTTCTACACGATATTTCTATGAAAATATACGAATGTTTTAAGCCATATTCTGTAAGCTTATTTGTGTGCATTACGGATGACCATCACTTGAAAGTGACTACTTAGTTGAATCAGCAAAACTCGAATTTATAGGGAATTGTATACAATTTGTTAGTCATAAAAATTAACACAATCATGTGGAATACAACTGAAGAGCTACTTATTTAAAGTACTCATGTAAAAAGATGCGCTTAACAGAGGATTTTATTCAAAATCTTTTGCAAACGATTAAACTAATAAGACGCACGTTCTAGCATTATGCAAAAAGTCAGTTTTGAAGCATCTACTATTGTATTTTTTCTATGAAAAACCGATCGAATCGGCGCGACGAATTAATGTCTAACTTATAGAAATTGGAGAGATATTGCATAATGATGTTTTGTATAGACCTGATAAACCCCGTAAATTAGTTTCATATTCAGCTAATATACACCTGATGAACTGTGAATATCCTAAAAAAAATCATCACGAGACAGAATTGAATTTCAAATGTATTATTTCATTTCATAACACTATATTAGCATAATTTACATATCTTGAATTTTCGTCGCGTTTTCTCTATATAATTTAGTAATTTAATATGAAAATAAGCATAGGAAAAGGGCTCAAGATGCACTTTTAACACCGGTTTATTCACCGTTTGTTATTATATTTAAAGCTGACCTCACTCATCCTCCATAGCGGACGTGACAAAAGTCACATAAAATTTTCCTCGAGACCAGATTTACACTAGCTTCTAATCATGTTTACGTTTTCATTTTGATGAATTAAAATAAAAATAATCTAATCAAAGGTTTATAATCAACAGTTTTGCTAATTATTCAGTTGGCCTTTTTCTTAAGTGCTAATACATATTGGGTCGCGATAAATGCAATCGTACGATGGATATGTGTGCATTGACTGATAAAAATTCTTATCGACAGAGAAGGAAATTGATGTTTATACTTAAAGTCATTTATTATTTGTTGCATTTAGATTGTAAAATGTTATTCGAAAGCAATCAATGTAAGCGGAGAAACCATTTTATATCTTTGCTAGATCTTAGAGCCAGACTGATAGATAACCCATTATTTTTTGCGCACGATCCAAGTCTAACAGGAACGCAAGTAACGATTCGTTTCAATATATAGACAACAAAATACAATATTATAATATAATGATATGATTAAAATTGAGTGATAATTACAAAATAGTCATCTGTAATGCACCGTAATTCTACAGGAAGATATATATATGCGGGAACCGGATTGTTCTTGCAATATCTTCCGCTCTATAATTTAATGAGGCACTATTCCATGCGAGGAATTAAAAAATTAGGTTAACTTGAGTGTCTGAAGTAACAGTAGATTTTTCGTCGCTATTTAAGATGGCTATGAACTCCTATGTGGAGCGTAGTTAGGATCGTAGGGAGAAAATTCGGACTCAGGATGAAAACTATACAGTCCCTTGTCGAAATCGCAAAACAATTTCATTTTAAACAGTAGCAATTTAATTTTCCCGTTGTAAAGTAAAATTTTACTTTCATAAGATATAACGTATATCGGGAACACAGTTCTGTCTGTCTGTCACAAACATTTTTCTTGGAAACCGTTATAGCGATTGACGCCAAATTAGGTGGAAAGGTGGGAACTGTGAACGTTCACGCATACAGTGAGTCACATTAATTTATGTCGGATTTAAGGGGGAATCCTCATACATGCAAAAAGAGGTGTACAGTTTTTTCACCAAATATAGTCGTGTGGATTATCAAAAGAAATCTCTCGGTTAGTAGTTTTCGAAGCCGGTCTTAGTTTTGACATTTGTTGGGAAGATGGTGAGTGCGAGGCATCGAAAGTAATCATTTCTTTCACGGACCCATTTTCGGAAACTAGTCAACCGAAAAATCTGAAAAAAAATCATGCATCCGAAATACCCCCCATGCCGATATTTGTTCAAATAAAGTTAATAATAGTATATTACTATACTTTTTAGTAATTGAATGCATAGCCCCCTTAAGTTCGTCCTAGAATTTTGCAGCAATGTAGACTATAACAGCATGATCCTACCAAGTTTGATGGAAATCGCACTATTACTACCAAAGTTGTCGTTTCTATGCAAATTCAAAACGTTGAATGTTAGTATCATGCGAAAGAGGATATTCTCACGCATATATGCAGCATATATTACGTGCTAGATTCTAATGGGACAAATATCGACTCAAACGTTTTCATAAAAAAAATACACAAAACCTTTCATATCTGAAACGTCCAGCTTCCGTTTTCCCCGAATTATTTCTATTTCTTGATATGATGAATTTCACTTTGTTTTAGATTGTGTGATTCCAAGCACTTGGATCATAAGAGCCCTATGTACTCTCCCCTGATGTACACACATATCTAAATGTTCTTACCAATCGAATGGAGTCTTCTAAGGGGCAGGAGTATGAAGATTCTTTGTTGAAGAAGACTATTCCGGGGCGTCTTTATCTTAAATCTTGACAACCGTTGCTAATGCTGTTTGCTCTTGTGGGACAGACTCGAATAGTACAACCTACGCACTTCAGCTGTGGGCATGTTTCTAATGAAGACAAAATGATGCTAATTATTCCCGTGCGTAATCACAACATACTTCTGACCCGATGGTGATAACTTTTTCCTCTCCATGATTATGACGAAAAATATGCGCAGGGATCAGGGTCACGTGATATTTAAAAGAGGATTTCCATAACAGCTGAGATTGCAAGATCAAATAGAATAAATTAGGAGTGTAGAACGCCGATCACTCTGATTGTGTATTAAATAAAGAATACAACCCAACAATAAATATTGAACTAAAATTGATTTATCGGACACAGCCCTAAAGGCTGCAAATAGAGAAATATGCACATCGTCACAGATTTTATAAAATCCATTTTCCTCGTGTAAAGTGTTATATACAAGCCGCGTCTACATATATGTGTATATGCGCATTAGAATGTTATAATACCTGATGAATATTGTCCTTCGATATTTACCATCTCTGTAGAACAGTTTTGTAAGCTTTTTCAACATAATCGGTAGAAGATTTATTTTAGCTGGAGACTTCAATCCCAAACACACTTATTGGGACTCGAGATTGATCTAGCCTAGAGGCAAAACCTTCTGGGCTGCCATATCGACGAACTGTGAATTCGATATGCTATCCAGCGGCTATCCAATTTACTGGCCAACTGGTCGCCGTAAAATATTTGACCTTATCGACTTTGGAATAACGAGAAATATAAAAGGAGACCGTGTCCGATTATCACTGGTTCTAATAGCTTCAACACCAACTAATTTCTAGCGAGCCTACCAAACTGACAACGAAACAAACTGATTGGTTTAAGTAAGTTAAGAAATATTCAAATCAGCTGCCCTGCTTGCAACACCGAAGTTCCAATATGCAGTTTGAGGTTATCAGAATTGTTCAAAAATCGGGCATCGAGAAAGGAGCTACAAGAAGCATTGAAAAACCATAATAATCTAAAGTGCTTCCTAGAACATCTAACATTTTTTCCGACTACGAAATATTCCCTTTGAGAGCGGTGAAGAAACTCAATAGGCCAATCATGCGCGTATCATTCGATTGTCGGACGGCTGGGCAAGGAGTAATGCTGAGAAAGGTTCACTTGATAGGCGTCTTTCAAGCTAACCCAAAGTAGACGAAGAAAGAGTTACCACCTTAGATTAACAAAGATGCACACCAACCGATGCATTTCAAAGTTTCCGAAGTCTACGATTCTTGCAAAATCACATTGATCCCAAAAATGTTGCTGATTTCGACCTTATTACGGGCAAAATGATCTAAGAACTGCCATGATCTGCTATCATTCAATTGATGCACATATTTAATGGTGTCTTACGCCTTGGTTACTTGCGGAAATGCTGGAAATTGTCGCAAACTTGGACAAAAAAAAACATTCCTTCTCTCCAGTTCGGATTTAGAAGAAAATATGGAATTGTTGGAGAAGTTCATGGGTTAGCCTCCCAGATAAACTGTGCTTTAGACAGTAGAAAGTATGCATCTACAAAATTAAGGAAAAGCTACCTACGAATAACTACAAAATTCTCGAGTCGTATCTGGCTGGTAGGAGATCTGTTATTAAACAACAATCATTCACTTCACGAGAATCTAATATTAAAACAGGGTTTCCCCAAGGTAGTGTCTTCGGCCCACTGCTTTATTTGATATATACTGCAGATTTGCCCACAAATGAGCGCCTACAGACTTCGCTGACTATATGGCAATACATTGCACACATTCCAATCCTAGTATTGCATCTGGATACCTCGAGAATCACATCACATGAAAGAAGTTGGGCAATGATTCGCGCTGGAGAATCAAAGTAAATGAAATAAAGTGTAGTCACCTTCACATTGAAGAAACGAACATGAACCCAATTTAAGTTTAACAGCGTACCCATTGTTCAGTCTAAGGAGGTAAAATACCTATGTTAGGAGTACACCTAGACAGAAGGCTCACTTGGAAAAAACATATTCAGGTGAAAGAAACTCAGCTCAACCAGAGATTCAAAGACTTGTAGTAGCTACTCAACAGATTTTCTAAGCTACCTTGAAATTCAATATGCTGATATATAAGGCAGCAGTAAAGCCAATCTGGACTCATGGTGACAACTTTGGGGATCTGTTCGCATATTAAACAACGAAATCCTTTAAAAAATACAATCTAAAATATTGAGAACGATTACTCCTACACCGTGATACGTCAGAAGCTACAATTTTCATCTTGACTTGAAGATCTTAAAAACAAAGGGCGAAATAATTAACTGAAGTAAACATACTTTGATAAACTTACTTATGAAAGTCTACTGTATTGGGAATATGTAAATATTGTGCCGAGAAGAAATGGGGTTTTTTTTCCAACGATTTGACAAATCAAACGGATCTTTGTTGCATCCAATTGGTGAGCCTTAAAAGGCTTTATTGGTACTGGGTAACACTTTCTAAAACTCTCTGCTGAATTTCATCCTGTTCACCTACACTTTTACTAACAATTATCCTTAGATAAATGAAAGGATAGAAATCTTCTAGTCTACAAACTCCTAAAGTCAGGTTTCACTTGAGTGGTATATTGGTTCGAATTTTGGTTTTTGATTCGTTGATTTCTAAACTAACTTCTTTCGCGCTCGAATCTAAGCCTAAAGGTGTCTCTTTCGCATAGGACATTGATCTTTCTATCCTGATAATATGATCAGAGTACGCTATTATTTACTACTATTGACAACATATTTCTGTGCAAAGTTGAATAATGTAAGAGTCAGACCAATTCTTTGTTTCAACCCTGATTTCGTTTCAAGACTCTCAGTGAGGATAAATTTCGGTAGTCTTCCGTATTCAGGAATAATTTTGTATAAAGTATTTCTGTTAATACTGTCACACGCTTGCTGCGAATCGACAAATCGACAATCGTATATATCAGTGGGATGTTTTTAAAATTTTTCCAGAAAGTACCTATTGTCACTCAATGATGTCTGAAAATTTCTTGGTATTCACCAATAATAACCTCTACATACTGTTTTATTGCTGAAAGCTTATCATTTTCACAATATTACTTGTGGTAATAATGAAAGTGAAGCATATTCTCGTTCAAAATCAAATAGGACAAAAAGTAACCACATGAAAAAGGAGACTGACTCCTCAAGAGGTGAACAGGGAGATGTGTATACTGTTTCAGTCGGTGTATTGTCTGCTGTTAAAGTGTTAGAGGACTTACACACCAGGAAAATTCCTTTCATATCACTCTTTTGTATATTAGACATTATGCTCTTGCGCCATTGGTTTAAATCATTCCAACTGTCCAAATTTTGTTTGTATCAATTGACGCCTAATTATATTATTCAAAACTAACTAGATTCTCTTACCAGATCATTTGAATAGTTTCCAGAAAAAATTGTCAATGCAGCGCGAATAAGTAAAAAGTCCAAAGTAGTAGATACAAAAACAATAACCAACCTTTGTACACGTTTTTTATCGAACGTTTGCAGTGTCCCTCCTTTTTATCTAGAGAACATTGTTTGCTAACCATTTCATTTTAATCGTTTCATAAAATCACACCCACAGGAAGGCTAAGCAATTGCCGCAAATGATTTTTTCTCATTTCACCTTTTTTATCGACTATCCGATCTTACGAAGGTGACAACAGACAGAAAATCCCCTTTTTTATAGACACTTCAACTTAATATTTTAAGTGTTTATTCAAAGATGTTATATCACCGTTCTACCACTATTCTGTAAAGTAAACAACTTCAAGTGTGCTGGTAGAATACATATATAGTACATAATACATAAAATATTTCGGGTGGATGCAAGTCATTCTTGTCATTGCAAAAAGCTGCAAAGACTGAGTCAATCGAAGATATATCCTAACATCAGTTGCTAATTCTAAAAAGGTAAGCTCAATCGTTTCAACTGTAATTCAAGCAAAAAAAGTATTTGCGAAATATGTGTGCCACTTTTCATTTAAAACCATGTTCTTCAATGGGATATATGAAAGGAACATAAGACCAAAACCCAAAACCCTTTCCGGGAAAACCAATAGCATAAAATTTTACCTAATCACAACTCAAAGTATCTCCAGCTCTTATCAATACTTTATTTTCGATATCTTTCATATGATATGATAAACATCATACAATGCAGACTGTAAATTGAATGAACAAATCTCGAGAAGTTTTAAGTAAATAGAGCCAAAGCGCTTCGCTTGGCGTCAGCATTCGTATGTTTGTCTAACTATCATTATCTGACTCGTTTTATCGCAACGGTCTTTCGTTACCTGTGGTAGCGATATTATGACGTAGTCGCACACCTGGTGCCATCTACTTAAGCATAGCTTAAGTTACTCTTCAATGAAATTGAATGCCGAAACCGCGAATTGTGATTCTCAAACTTTTCCATTATTGCAGCATTTTCTTTAAGTTTTTTTGAAAAGGGACTTCCGTCGGCAATTTATGATTAAGTAAAATAAATTTCTGTACGATAGGAAACCACTTATTTAAATGCAATTTCGTTTCATAAAAGTAATTGAATATTATAAACAAATAAACTAATCGAATGTCCGGAGCTAACTTCCTATGACTGAAGATCGAAATTAGCGTAAACTGTATATTATTTTTATAATAATAATAATAATAATAATATTTTATTATTTTATGATTATTAGTACTACTTAGGGTATTATTTATTATCATGTGAAAGAGATAGGAAAGCTATCCCAAGTAGAAAAATAACAGTTTTACTCCCGCGTTTCCTAGATTACTAACTTCGATTATTATGCGATATTTTATAAAAAGAAATAAACAAAATATTGTACTTACGAAAATAGTTAAGTGTTTCTCTTATTTGCTCTTTGGTCAAATGCAGTCCCTCAGGTGGAATAGGAAGAGCTGGACTTGGTACGAACCAATCCTGATTTTCGTATCCAGCAAATTGTGTTATTGCATCCGCTCGAATTTTATACTTTGGTATAGATTCCTCGAGTAGGGAAAAGATTTCCACTTCGGGCAATGTTTCGCAACTGCAGATGTCTGTAAATGAAAAATAAATAAAAATAAAGTAATGTAATTTTATGGGGTTCAGAAGCTTTTTCTTTAGGTTTTTAGCTTTTAATCAAGCTTTGCACTTGAAAGTAGAGCTTCAATTCCTCCAATTGCCTCACGGAATTTTCAGAATAAAAACAGATATAACTTCGTCAGAAATTCCTGTCATCAAATAGCGCTCGATACATAACGGATTAAATATAAAAAATAAATGACCAAACGAAGGAAACATCAAATTTATACGGTGAAACATTTGTGATGCAACCTTCGGTCAGACTGATTCGCTGTCTTGTAAGCCCTTCGGACAAAGCTAACAGTGGGACATCAGTACATATACTGCCGACTCTCTTCTTAGAGCATTTTGTCTCAAAAAATTGCTCAGTCAAGCTGGTAGTGTTCAGTTTCTTCTGTTATTTCAAATTTAACAAACATTTAAAAGAAATCTTATTAAAAAGTGTCGTTTACAGTCACGTGCTTTAAATTCATAACCTAACCTAAATTTTTTTTAGAAACAACGGCCTCTGGCCCTAAACACCGTTCAATAACGATCTCTCTTGGGGACCTCTCAGACCTGAGTGACGGATGAGCAACATAAATTTTCGCGCACTCTATCATTACTTAACGCAAGGAGTCGTCCTTTATATATATCAAGGACGCTGGCAATATAGGCATCGTCCTAGCCATTAGTCCACTTGGGATCTTTTCAGACCCACACATGCGGAAAAAAAACATATTTTGCTTAGAAATTACTTAGGTCTATAATTATGAATGGAATAACCTTCAATGGAAATATTGGGGGTTTCCTCATCACTTTCAAAAGGCAGAATAATTAATATTTACAAAAAATCGTTTCTTATAAAGAAGAACCACATATTGTATTTTTCTTCTTTAAAATAGTTTGCATTAAAATGAAGGAGAAAAAATTTCCTGTTTTTGAAAAGGTGTAGGTCAAAACCCTGAAAGTTATGAAATTTTATTGCCTCAATGAACGGGGTTGGTTACAAATGATAAGTGCCATTTCTAGAATGAGGGCTTGATCTAAAATATCAGCTATTCATGTTTAACATTTGGATTTAAAGCGATGCCTTTTTAGGGGCACTTTCTTTTCTCATATATGAATTATGAATCGGCGTTTGAACCCTGCCCTCGAGCCCCAAGAAAATAGGAACACACGTCTCTCCTAGAAACTTCCATCGAGGCTTGGTAAGCTCAACAAATTAAAGAATGTTTTACCAAACCCCGAAACACAAGTTTTGTTCTTGAAGTTTGATGAGTGCTTATATATATTGCGCAACAAAAACATAGCACACCGGAAAGTTTCTCATTATTTCCTAAAATCCTGGATGTAGGTCAGAAAAATGTTCTGCTAAGTGAACAGGTAGAGCAAAATACACATTTTTACCTGAAAATAATTAGGTTTATCCCAAAAATTAAGTTTTTTGACTGAATTTTATGATTTTTAGATGTGACAAGAGAACCAGAGGTTAGGTAATTTGGTCTTCATTTCTACATTCCTCTACTTTTAATAACATCACACATTTTTTTTGTAAGGCTTTCATTTAATTTTCTTACATTTTTTTTTGTAAAATTTCTCCTCCACCTCCAATTATTGCAATTTGGAAATCCTCCACTGTTGAATACTGTTTTCCTTCGGCATAATCAAGTTGATCTAACTGTCCCCAACAGTTTTCCATTATGTTCAGATCGGGTGTTCGTGATGGCTAATCGAGAAGTTCGATTTCTATCTCTTGGAAGAACGATTTTATCTTTCTGGCGATGTGTAAAGATGCATTGTCTTGTTGAAAAATCGGCGGAACGTCTGTAATGGTCGTCAGACCGGCCAGATATCTATTGTTCCAATAGCTGCACATAATTTTCAGCATTCAATTTACCGCTAATTCGGCCTGACCGTTAAACCCGATAGCACCCCAGATCATTATGGAACCTCCACCATGTTGCCGCTTACTTAAAATTATTTCTTTCCTTCGGATATAATATCTTCTATAAGAATATCTCCATCTAGGCCATCTAAATTCTTTTCATCCGAAAATATCATCATTCCATCGAATACGACGCGTGCAAAACCCGAGACGGTGCTCCTTGTAAAGAGCGGTTAACGGTGGCTTTCCTTTCAAATTCTAGCGCTTAATGAATGGTTACTTTTTAATTACTCCCTGTATATTGCGGACATGCGTTTTTACGCCAGCTCGCTCCTGATATCCCTGGTAGTAAGAGCTGAATTAGAGACCTTTCTCAAAATTCTTCGCTTTTCTTCGTGATGTTATCGCTCGTGGTCGACCAGGTGGCTTTCTTTCCCCATAGCTCTGGGGATCCGCAATAAAATTCATCACTACCTTTCTCCTGCCACCAATAGCTCGCCCAACTTCCGCAACACTTCTATTCTCCTTCCGTAATTCTAAAATCTTATCGATCTTCAAAGGCAACAGCATTTTACCGCTTTCCATTTCTCCAAATATGGAAATCTTTTTTTCCAAAAACTGTTCTATCCTCTGTACAGAATGTCTCATTTTTAATTACCCCTCTTTTAGGATTAAGGCAAGTTCCATCTAAATGGTAAAGTGGATTTTCACATTTTGCTTAGGAGTGTGATGGAAGAAGACATTTTATTGATTTTCATAATAAGAGCGCCTTGGATCAGAAATTGACTTCATGTACATCCGAGTGATATGTAACAGCACAGAGTGACATTTACTGTACGGAGATGATTCTTCAGGAAAAGTCTGAAATGGAGTTATCCAATTTTCCAAACGCGTATCTTTTAGTTACTTCTCTGCGGGGCAAGATGCGTCAACTTTACTCTTTCTGGATTTGCAAACAGGAACCAGGAGAGCCAGACTGCAGTCATATGCGACTTCTAGTCATAAATCGACTATTAACGGCTAAACTAAACACAACCACTTTATCTATGGCTCTACATAGAATATTGAAAAATATGAGAAGTTTGTGCTATTAAAATTCCATGGCCCGCTGTTTTGAAAAAAGTGTGTGGTATTATGCTAAACAATAAAATATCAAACTATTGAGGATTTTGGAAGATGTATATTTTTACGAATCAAAAGATTTCAATTATCAAATTTTGACGAATTTATGAAACGGCCAATTGTAAATCCAAAATAATAAGGCCATAACTTTTTATATCAACTTTTATTAATCGATATAAGCACTAAGTGTCCTGAAAAATGGGTCCCCACCGAAGACTAGTCATTGTGCCAAATGTCGACTATTATCATGCAGTATCTACTTTTCATAGCAAGTTGTGATGCTTTTCAATAATACTCGTAGATCTTTATCGATTAGGAACTAGTAACCAATTTCTACACGTTATTTTTTTTTGTTTTTCATTCCTGTATTCATGTGGAGCCCATTTATCTATTTTCTTATCAGATCTAAGTGATCTCTTGTAAGCTCTCCGGCCATTTGGTATAAATCTCGAATACTCGAAACTCAAATATTGATTGTTTGGTAACCCCTTCTGGAAAATTTTAAGAAAATAAAACGTGTACAATACAGAGTGTATATTGTAACGTTCAGAATGAGGAAAGTGGGAACAAGAGAGTCCTCTTCTTTAGTTTGATTGCCCTTTTGTTTCTAGTGCACATATTTTTCTCTACGATAGAGATCCTTTCCTTTTTCGACCCAATTTTGATTTACTTTCCGTTTTATTTTTGCCTTTGGCCAGTTATGATCTGTTAATGAAAATGAGTGAGGTAAGAAAATGGAAACGTGTCATAGTCTCGATAGAGATACAGCTGAAAATGCTAAAAAGACTTAATAGTGGCGAATCTATAAAAAAAACTTTGAGAGATAAGTTAAATGCAAGCACTGCGGGCGACAAACAAAACAACCTTTTTGAGAAATGTGTTTCGAAATTGAATCAGGAAGAACTTTTCCACTTCGGTGCACTAATAAGAAACCAGACTATAATATTGTCGACGAAGCTCTTTAAATGTGGAAAGAAATTTCCACCAATAACTCGAATGGTACTCAGAAAAAACGCTCGTCCTGTGGTAGGAAAGTCGGCACAAGCATTCGAGAACTCGGATATCTTAAGTTTTCGAAACTACTTCACATTCAAACAATCAGTATAGATTTGTTTCAGTGAATCAAATGTTAATTTTTCTCCAAAAATGAAGATATACCTAAACTACAAAAATCTACCAATAGACGCCGTCCTTTTCATTGTGGATTGAATGCTTAAAATTTAATTTCACCTGTGTGACATGGATGAGGTAAAAATATTGGATTTACTTCCAAATGTTGCTACCTTGATAAAACCTATGGGCAAAGAAGTCGTTGGACATACTTCAAACAATTTGTCTTACAATAAAATGAGTTACAATAATTTCGTATTCGTTTGTAATGAAAACAGATGTTTACCGAGAGGCGGAATAATCTGGCATGTATGTATTCATATTTGTGTGTTAATTTCTCCGGTTTTCTTATATTCATCAATGAAAGAGAAAAGAGGAATATGCTTTCAATCCACACCGATTTGATACTTTTGATAATCCCAAACTCCCTTCTTTATATTAATCTAGAACTAGCAGAGAGAAGTTTCAAACAATGAAATGTAGTGAAAGCCTCCTAGTGGTAAAATTGTGATTGGTTGTATATTGAAAGACTCGGTTGGATTGATGAGGGTAGTATGCATAGGATTGGGTTAGGTTGACCCATACTGCAGCTTCTTGGCTTATTGTATATCCTACCAAAGGTCATTTCCGTACACATATGAGAATTTATCTTTCTCTATTGCTCTAACACTGATCGGTCCCATTATTTACAGATAGTTTCTATGATGGAGTTCCTATTTTGCTGTGCGCGGTGATGCTAATTAGTCGTTGACATGGCCTGCTTTCGAAGGCGGCACAACAATTTTTGATATATCTTATTTTTAAGGTTTTGTTTGTAAAACAACAAGACTGTGAATGTCAATATCACATGGAAGTGGCTATTTTCACATAATATATGCATATTTTACGGGCTACATGCTAATGGGACAAATGCACACCCAAATCTCTTTATAAAAGAAATACATAAAACCTTTCATACCTGAAGCGTCTAGCTTCCGGTGTTCCGACTTGTTTATTAATTTCTTTCTTAATCTCATTAATTATCATAAATCATTCAGTTATAGAATATGCTAATCTTACGAAAAATATGCCTCTAAAATAGTCAAACACGGACTGTGATTTTGAAAGTTTGTTCAACGAAAAGCAAACAGATTTTGGTCCTGCAGTTTCTTAAATTAATTTTAATCTGAGCTTATACCTTATACATTATATTTTCTCGATTGTCTTGTTACCCTTGATGCAGATCGTCCAAATTTTGGAACAGAAATTTTTATACGAAACGCGAATCTGATAGTCGAGTCCTTGTCAGTTGGGTTGTTTGACGAAAAATTGATAAACTCTGAAGTCTCATCTATATACCGCTAGAAATTCTCTCGCCTCTGCTGTCAGTAGTGAAGGGAGTCAGTGTTAAATTTACTCGTTCCAATGGGGCAATATTACGCGATACTCAAATTGTGATTAACGGTGTTATCTACTTGTAACTAATGCGTTGGATGTAAAAGTACTTCGCTTCTCAGATATAACTAGGCGTGCATTGCTAAAAACGATTGCTAACTCGTGTCGATTCACCTAGCCGGGTATAGCCATATTTTGTGAAGACGTACATATATCAGAATGAGTAGATTCTGGCATTTTTTGGTCTTAACCAAGCAGTCCAAATGATCGATATCGAAAGTTCCGAAATTCATTTCTCAATTTGAAATCGGATTCAAGTAATCCTGCTACCTGCCAGACCTATGCTCTACTAAAATACGCTCAGCACAATTAGCAATTACCTGCTCTAACTTTGACTTGCTTCGATTTTATTGGTTTGAACTCTTCCAACTGGGGCGCCAAGGTAGCCAGTCGAACAAACAGATCACATTCTTCAGCGTTAACGTGAATGTTTGAAAATCAATGACGATTTTAAAAGAGTTACTTAACTAGTAGACTCTAGGTCACATTAGCGCTTTTATGATCGCCAAAACTTCCAGCAGTGCAAAGACACGAACACTCGTTACTGAGGAAAACACTTGGCACCGATAGGTGCAACACTCACATCGATCGGGAACGTCATCGTTTCAGATATGAACATAAGAGGGTTATGATACATAGCGATCTAGCGCAACATTTTTGTCTCCACTACTACGAGATGGCATCCTTTGTCTTTGGTGACTGGCTAGCATGACATGGTGAACAATGAGGCAGATTTCAATTTTTTTCAAATTAATTTAGGAAAGGCAAATAAAAAGAGTTAGACTGAAAAACGTTAATCGTACCGTTAACGCTTGCAGTTTTACACCCATCAGAATTGGATTTGAAAAACGTAATATCAAATACAACATCATTCCTATTGTACCTTCTATTTTTTCGTTTCTCGATTTCAAACGAGATCATAATAGTTTTTCCCTTGAAAGCATTCCAAAACACAAATTTATATAAAATACAAAAATTTCTCATGTTTACAACACAATCTTATCAGTAGTTATCCTATCCTAATAAAATGACACATATAAGCTGGATAGTTATCATACAGTATTTAGCTAACGATTGTAATATTATAATTACAGGTTTTATGTAAATACTCAATGAGTAATGTAAACAAATATCACATTTACATTTTCCCGCAGCCAATGACGACATCTCATCCATTTAGAACAACAAGCTGCCCACAAGTTTAGGTAAATTAAAACACAGAATGTTTCACTTCGACTGACCGTTTAGCTTCAATTAATCGAGTAATTATATTGGTTATCCTACTACCACACGGCAATAATATAACTCGAAGATATTTAATAAACACACATGGATATGATGAGCCAGTAAAGATATAATCTATAGCGCTATTGAGTGAAATATTAGCACAAGATTGTTTTATTTTTCTTCTCCGAAACCGAATTTCAAACAAACCGAATTGTCTTGTGACAAAATTTATTGTGATTTATCAAAGACGAATAATCTTTTTGTAGAATAAATACGCAAAATACGATCTGAACGCCAGAAAATGTTAATAAAAACTGATCTCGGAGAAGCAGGAGCCGATTTCCTCCAACATTGGGAAGATATGTTCTTCGATACATGCATATGTTTATTTATTCAGATAAAAAGGAAAGATCAGGACCATTATGAAGTTGCAACTGTTGTTGGCTTTCAAAAAGAGCGGAGTCGAATCCAATCAGCCAGACGAGGCAAACTTGGGACACAAATAATGTGCAATATCGCCGAAAAAGTTACAGTTTAACCACGATTTTTGTTTGGAATTTATATGACAAAATAACGAACGGACGCACAGATGTGCTTTTTGAAAGAACACGAAAACCAAGATTTGGACGATGTAGGTGCAACGATTTCGAGGATTACTTTCGGAAGAAATTTAGAGGAAAACATCTTTTATTCGATAATAACATATCGCGTTATGTGTCCAAATTCTTATTACGGTTGAATGTGACATTATCTGAGCCGGCATCGGAATGATAAACAAGTCGAGAAACCGGAAGCTGGATGCTTCATATATGAAAGGTTTTGTGTATTTCTTTTATAAAAACATTTGAGTGGACATTTGTCCCGTTAGAAGCTAGTACGTAATATATGCATATATCATGTGAGACTATCCTTTTTTCAAAGTCTTGAATTTGCACAGAAGCGACTACTTTCACTTATTATAACTTTGTTAGTAATCCTGCGATTTTTTCCCAAACTAAGTGGATCATGCTCCATACTATAGACTACATTGCTGCAAAATTTCGAGTTTCTAGGATGAACCTTAGGGGGAGTTTTGCAGTCCTTTACAAACAGTTTTAGTATATAACTTCATTTGAACAGATATCGATATAAGGGCATTTCGGAGCCTAGGCACCAGCCTCTTGATTTTTTCAGATTTTTCGGTTGAGTAGTTTCTGAGAAGGGAGGGGTCTATGAAAGAAATGATCATTTTCGACCCGCTGCACTCAACATCTTTAAATCAAGTTCAAAACTAACACCGGTTTCGGAAAGTACTAAGCGAGACCTTTCATTTGATATCCCAAATTACTATATTTGGTGAAAAAAAATATTTTTTTTGTTCTTTCGAGATAGCGGACCAAGTTCAATTAAATGATTCTGTTGATATTGAACGGATGTGTGCCAGTCATTCCCAAACCAGGCAGCATTCGTGCTTACTTAAAAAATGTCCAATTAAACCATTTGACACACTCACACACTTTTGACAACACTCAGTTTATCAAAGCAATCATGCTAATTTCTCGTTTGTTTATAACGATCGCTTGTTTAATGGCCATTTCGCGTTGTTGTCATTTCTATCTCTTCTAAAGCTACCAAAAGGTTTACATGGTCGACATCCCCCGTAACTTGTGGGTTTACAACTTCTTACAATAACTAATAATGATTTTACTTCCTCTTCTTCATTCTTTGAAAACAAAGAATTTTCAACAAAATTTCAATTTTCGTTTTTGACCAAATGCAGAAAATTAAAAAAAAATTACAGCTGTTTCGAGTAAGGCCAGGCAACTTGCGCGCTGACCTGAGCAAAGCCTGACCGCCAGTAGTAGCAAGATATTGGTCGCTTTCTTTTTATCAATTCGAAAATATGCTACGTGAATTTTAATGAACGAACCACTTTATTCGGAATTACGCTGTTCAAAGCAAAGCCATTCCTTTTTAAAGTTTTGTGGAAAACAAAACCTTACTCAAAACGAATCACTTTCTGTCTGTCTTTTCTCCAAAATGGCTAAACCGATCCGAACGAAGTTTGGTGGACAAATGGGAACTATGAAGTTCCACGCGTACAGTGAGTGACCCCATACATGCAAAGAGGGGATGTAAAAATTTGTTCAACGGGTTCATGTATCAAATGAAAGGTTTCGATTAATGCTTTCCAAAACTGGTATTAGTTTTGTCGTAAATTGTAAAATATAGGTCTCAAAATATGTCTCATTCCGTCATCTTTTGAAATAAAGTTACTAAGTATATTACCAACTTCTAGAAATTGGCTGAAAATCCACTTAAGTTCACCCTAGGAATACTACTTTGTGCACCATCATATTCCATGGAAATCCGACTGTTAGTATTAAAATTACAGCACTTCAAACTTATCAATTTCCCGGGGAATTTACTGCGTTTGAAGACCTTGACGTCATAATTAATGAGAATAATTGACATTTGAGTAAAATATTAAAATCTCATTTGTGAAAAATCTATTTTTCCTCCAGCTTTTTCTTGCATCTCTTGTAGGTTAATTTTTTCACATTTGCTAATAATATTGAATTCCAAGTGTGAAACGTATGAAGTCGACTATTATCAATACAGTGCTTTCCAGATCAAGTTATTTGTGTAAATTCTTTTTTAAAATATCTGTCATATACTTATCGTTTCTCAATTAGGGAAACACAAAACCTTTTATACCTCAAGCGTCAAGTTCCCGACTTCTTATATAATGTACATGTTTGTTTACAAATTGTTAAAAAACAAAAGCCACTATGGGATTCACGTCAATAACATTGACGAAGATTCGAACAAAGTGGCTTAATCAATATAATTTGCAAAAATTGTATGTTTTGGGCTTGGTAAAAATGGAGCCACCAGTCCCTGGTAACAGTGGCAGTCATGCTGTTTTGAGGACGGAGATAAAGTGAAGTCTGGTCAGCTGCCGCGCTTAACCGCCCACAGTATACTAAACAAATTCTAGTTCGACTGAGCAAAAGGTATGTTTTTGGAATACAAATAAAACTTATACAAAAGTTTCTGTTTACCAACGCACACCTGATCCTGATCCACTCTTTTATCCTTAGTTCAGGGCCATCTGTAATAAGCAGGTGAGTTTTGCGATAATGCGATAGTGACCATCTTCCTTTTAAATGATTTTCAAAACTATTAAAAACTCTGAAGAAATATGTTAACAGAAATTTTCATCAACGCATAATCATATATCAAAAGATTTGAATTAATAATTCTTAGATTTGGCAAGGCTCCTGAAAATGAGCCTAATTAATATCAGTGACGGATATGTGCTCTATAATATGGTAGTCACCTCCCTCCAATTGGCATGTGTTCGCTATCTATCCATATTTTCATAAGTTTTCACTCACTGAAAACAAACTCAAGGTTGATTAGGCATTCGCAAATGTTCAATTATGAAATCAAAGTAAAGCAGTTTCCAATTGCCGAACCATCGAACATTTTAATCTCACCCAAATTTGCGATTTGATATCTTCTTGATAGCAAATTTCAGATTATTAGCTCAATGCCGACGATTAGATTCTACCGTTCGAACTCATTAAGAAAGACATTCATTTTTATTTAATTCGGAAGCGCTCTCATTTCAGGGACACGAATTGGAAATAGGTTGAGTAATTAGGTATACAATATACTGAGTGGCTACTTTCTTTCTGCATGAATTCATATTTATAATATCACAGGCAAAATAACGTATTTTCTTTACTTTGTGAGACGCCTTCAATTTATACCCAACCAAAAACATCTACGCAAATTTACACTCATTACGCAATTAACCCGAAATAACGGCTGTTAACATCCACCCTCACAATAGACTGGCAACGCTTCGGATTTCTTCTTCCCTAGATTTTTTTGTGTTGAGGAAATCCAAATATATTGAAAATAATACGAATTGTAGCTTTTACATTAAAAAATAAAATAGCACAATATTAGCACTGTTTGAACGCCGAAGCACATTTTTTGGCACCTCTCCAAAGATTATTCCCATACAATTAACGTAAAAGGCCACCTACGATGACGAATCATTTTAAAATATAGAATATTTTCACTTTCCTCTTTAACATTTTGTATACGATTTTTTGACAAAATTTTCGGATATTTACCGTCAAAATTGCCTATAAATTTTGCACTATTTAACTTCGACACAGGGTTATGCGGTGGCTTCACAATTCAAATTAAATGTCGCTACTACCAAGTGAGGTTTGATTGTACCGCACGAAAACAATTTCGGAATGAATGAAGGAAGTGTGCCTGCAAAACGCGTGCCAGACGGTGCATTTGTATGGATGGCATCTATCGGTGGCGTCCCATCCGATTCGTATCTAGATCCCATTTTATTTGTCAACGTAAATATTTTCGTCAGACAACGGACCGGATGAGGAGCGTTGCTCCCGAATCCTATAATGCATGAGTGGAGCAGAATTAGCACGACTTTATGCTATTTTAATTTATTGAGTGTAGTGGAAAGTGGCCTGTACATGATTAACCCCAAGTATTTTCTTTTTCTCAAAAAGATGTCATTTCGATGCTTACACCATTTACTAAAGGCTTATGTGAAGAAATGAATTGGAGAAAAATGTGACTCTTATTCGACAGAATTTTTTAAAAGGGAAACCGAGTTGCCTGGCTCAGATGTTCCCATTCTAATATTCGAACATTTTTCAGAGCTAACAAAGAAATTGGAAACAATTTTTTTGATGTATCTAAAATCTGATGGGTTAACAAACACTACTATATATATATATATATATATCTGAATCAATATAGTACTGTTTGTCGTTTGAGGATAAAATTACGATAGTCTTCGATTTGTCTAATGACATAACAAATTGATTGTTCTACTTTCAGATTCAGACGAGTTCATTGAACAAGAAATAAGTTTCCGTAAGGTGAATACGAATGAAGAAAATATTGATGATTTAATTAGATGATTATTCAAAAGAGAAGCGAATGCTCTTAGAATAAATTGCATCCCATTTTAGCCATAGCATATTCTATTTTTTGCCCGGTTTAATTGATATCCAAACGAATACGTAAAGGACCAAATTAGATCAAACACCGGGTAACAAGCAGTCATATTCATTCTTAATTTTTGATTTTTTAGATTTTTGATTTCTTTAGATAGGTTTTGCGGTATATCAATTTTGTAAAATGCAAAGACTATAACTTATAAAATCTCTCAAGAATCCAGGAGTTTTTTGTATTCTATCGAATTTTTTTAAGTGATTGCCATGATCTTGGTCAAATTTTGAAAAAAAAAACAAGAATTAAGAGACCCAAGACCCTTTTAGGACTTGATTTTCGTCAATTGCGTGCGTGTAGGTATGTGTTTTTTCAATGAAGTGTCAAGAATTTCCCGTGACGTATGCTAGCACCTAAGTGTTATTTTACCATTGATGGTTGATATTCATTTACGATGACTACCCTACATAGTTAGTTCATAAAAGTAGAAAATCTCTCGTGACTGTCTTCATTCAATAAAAATTACGAGTCAGTCCAGGAGCTCAAAGTTGCCACATTGACAGCGAAGGTAAATTTTTGCCAAAATTTGTTGTAAAAACTAGCTGGCTCTCTGAAAGATGGTATTTGTGCATTAAGTGGAGAGCATGGGAGTCAAGTTCACCATTAATATTCACCTTGTTGTATTTTGTCATTGTTTTATAAAAAAAGTCTCTGTTTAAAGCGGACGTAAACTTTTGTAACACCCAAGTTTAACATTAACAAATCCTATGAAAACTGGTGTACTGAGGTTTTTCAAAATGCCATAAGAGGTAAAAATACTTTCATTTTTCACATCAACTTTTGTCGTCCTTCTTTTAGATTAGATTAAAATCGCCGTAAATTGACTTAAACGACTTGAGCTACTGAGAAGTTAGAAGGCGTCAGCTTTTCTATCGGAATAAACCAATAGTTTCACTTTCTATTATTTTTAAACAATTGCAAAATACCGGAGAATCCGTCTGAAATTTCAGCTAATAACTTTTTTGTTAACTTGGCAGGTTTGTAAGTTTAAAGTACCGTTACAATATTGCATGTTGAAATATAGATGAAAAATCGATTTTGAAATTTCTTTACAGTTTGAATCGTTATATGGTCAAAAAAATTTGAAAAATAGCGATTTATATGAAATATTCACTAAAAGCGGTATAACTCTGTAACAGTAAAAGATAAAGTGACCATTCCATGCAGCAATTTTCCTTAAACGAGTGCTGCTATCTACCATTAAGGATAAGATACGATTATCTTCTTTTTAACGAAATCAAGTCGGGAAACCGGAAGGTATACGCTTCAGGTATAAAAGGTTTTGTGTTTCCCTATGCGAGGAGCTCAAAATTCCAAAATTCATCCCTGTATTTTTTAGAAAGCGATTGTATTGATAATAATCAATCCCACACGCTTCATACTCGGAGTTTAATATTATTAGAAAATGTGAAGAACTTAACCTACAACAGATACAAACAAGTCGGAATACCTCGCGCTGTTATTAACTTTATTTGTGTAGATATCGGAACCGGATGTATTTTGAGGCCTACATTTTGTAGAGATGCACCAGTGTGATTTTTTCAGATTTGCGGTTGGATAGATTTTGAGAACGAGACCTGTTACACTTATTGATGGTCATACTTTGAGCACTCACCTCTTCCTATGTTTCACCCGATATATATATGGAGTTTCGAAAAGTACTAATTAAGCCCTTTCATTTGGTACCGCACATGGCCACATTTTATGATAAAAAATGTTGCACCCTCCATTCACATCTATGAGGACCCCCCTAAACTTAACACAAAAAGGCGCCACTTGCTGCATGTAAAGAGAACAACAGATCACACGCTCTTACCGATATTCGTGACAATCGGCCTAGCCAGTTCCGAATAAATCGTGTGTGACAGACAGACATCGACTCGATTCTAATAAAAGCGTTGGGGAGAAATTGATTCTTTAGGAATGGAATTTTAATATTTCACACAAAATGTCAATTATTCTCGCAAATTATGACGTCAGCATCTATTTGCATTAGAAGTAGTAAATTCCAGCGAAATTGCTAAGTTTGAACTGCTATAACTTTGGCGTTAATGGTCAGATTTCCATTGGATTTGGCACGTGTATGCTGCTGCAAAATTTGGTATTTCTAGGATGAATTTAAGGGGAGCCTTTCAGTTAATTTCTAAAAGTTGGTAATATACTATTGGTAAGTTCATTTGAGCAGACATCGAGATGGCACATATTTTGAGGCCTACGTTTCAATTCAATTCAATGATTTTTGGGTTGGGTAGTTTCAAAAATGAAAGTATTAGCCGAAACCTTTCATTTGATACCGCACGCGACTACATTCGGTGAAAAAAAATTTAAATCACCCCTTGACATGTATTGCCCCCCCCCCCCCCCCCCCGCGATTTAGTCGTTTTGGAGAAAAGTGCGTGTGACAAACAGACAGACAGACAGTGAAGCGATTTTAATAAGGTTTTGTTTTACACAAAACTTAAAAATGATAAATAGTCGGATTTGCTTCCTCAAAATGACTTACAAGCACGAAGCCGCATTTTCCGACACTCTCAATTAAAGAAAAACGCTGGCCCTATATTTTATCATCAATCAACACCTGAGAATGTCAGAAATTAGGTGGCCATAAGATGCGGATTCTAACATCAATTGATTTATAGCAAGAAAAAACTTTCCAATAATAAGAAAATTCGATTAAACTGGAGACAAACTTACCTGTCAGACATGCTGCATCTGCTTTTTGTACGTTCGATATTTGTGGCGTTGGATGTTGCATTAGACGCTTCGCCTGAAAGCCAGGCAAATGTTTGTCCAATGCTGCCTGTGCCAAAGGACTCAAGGGGGTCCTTGCCCCGCATTGAGTTGCCGCCAGCATTGGCTCGTCCTGAAAGGAATAAATAAAAACAGTTATTGATTGCAAACTTTATACTCTTATAGACTTGAAAGTACAGTTTGAAATGGATAATTAAAAGGACAATTGATTAATTCTTTATTTTATAACAAAATGACAAATCAAAATATGAGAAAAGCCAAAATTTACTATTGAAATGACCACGAAATTACTTTTCGGAAATGCAAAACATTACGATTGGATGGCTTACCCTAGATGGCGATAGCGGTACGAAATCAACCCTGAGCAATTGCTTTCAGTACCGGTTCATTCCCACACCCATGAAGAAACTGACCTTCCTTACATTCCTTTGATGGTATGACTAATATTTATGCAATGAATTTTCGTTATAATAAAAAATGAAAAGCTTGGATACGGAACGACTTTTTGTTGAATGTTTTACAATTCTCCTTTTAAGAACAAATAATTTCAATTAAAGAACTTCGTCTCTCCTCTTTGAAAATTTAGGATTGGATGCTTTCTATGTACAACAGTAGCTTTTAACTTTTACCCGCTGGAAAGAGCCTATCGATAATACGGATAAAAAGGCTGAAATTCTTTCAGTGATTTGGAGGTATTACAGCGTGTTCAGCAAGAAAGTGTACAGCAAAATTTAGGCTAAAAAAAGGAATTACATCAATATGGTGTCCAATCTCCTTAGCTACGAATAATAACTTCACACCTTTTCTCCATACTTTGTACTAAATTTTCTGCATAGTCATCACTGAAGTGTCGAGTGCTTTTTATCTTCTTACCTTTTAACTTAAGCTTCATCAACGCCCCATACGTCTGGGTTTTGAGCAAGCCAATCTAATGTGATGATGCTATTTTCCTCTTTCTAGCGGGTACATAGCCGACCGCGATGTTTGGGATCGTTTTCCTCTTGCAAAATCCATTCGCTCGAATCCGTTCAATATAACGATCCGGTAGACTTCAACATCAACACTTCATTGAGATTTGTGATGAAGTGAAGTGAACGGAATCCTTGCTGAGCATCCGTAAACATGGAACTTTGCTGGATGTTAAACGTCCGTTACAAAATCTTTTCTCCTTTTTTTGACCAAGCTCGCTTCCAGCAATTCCTAATTGTAAAAGGCGATTCGTCTGTAAATATTACATTGCTCCAATCACGGTCAATACCTTCTTTGGCTCAATTTAGATGTTTTTCGATATGTTTCACTGGCAGTGCAGATTTTCTCGTCGTACTCTTGTGAGAAATACCGGATTCCCGAAGTCTTCGCCTGATTGTGTTTAATGATACCTTGATGTTCTTTTTCCATAATTTTTCCCTTGCTGTACGCAAAGATAATGATGGGAACTTCGTGGACAAAGGGATTTAAATCCTGATTACTTCCTCTCTATCCTCTTTATAAAATAAGAAAATTATGGTGTACACGTTCTTAATGAACGCACTATAAATGTATTACACAGACCTAAAGACTGAAGAAAAAGTACAGATAACTGTGTTTAAGCGCTAAGAAGCCCATTCCAAAAGTGCCAAACATTCCAGAATTGAAAGGTTATATGCAAATGGCAAGTAAAATTCTTAACAAGGTTTTTTTAATTTTTTATGTAAGAATATTCGACTGGTACGCTGAATGTACCCAATATTCAATTCGAGGTGGTAGAGTAAAAATTTTACGCGAAATTGACAAATTTGAACTTTCCGGATCTAGGATGAACTTAAATAACATTTAGGATGAAATGTTCATGTATCATTGCAGCTTCCAAGTAAACGACTCAAATTTCTGAATAAATGTTTTAGGCTGATTTGAAGGCGAAAAATCCATCCGAAATTGCTAAGTTTGAACTGCTATAACTTTGGCGCTAATGGTCAGATTTCCATGAAATTTGGCACGTGTATGCTGCTGCAAAATTTGTTATTTCTAGGATGAATTTAAGAGGGGCTTTTCAGTCAATTTCTAAAAGTTGGTAATATACTATTGGTAAGTTCATTTGAGCAGACATCGAGATGGCACATATTTTGAGGTCTAGATTTCAATTAAGCGCACCATCCTGATTTTTTTCGAATTTTTGGGTTGGTTAGTTTCAAAAATGAGTCCTGCCTCACTTTTAGTGTGTACATTTTGGCTCCTTACTTGCGCATTTTACAATTCACGTCAAAACTGATATCAGTTTCGGAAAATATTAACCGAGACCTTTAATTTGATACCGCACGCGACTACATCCGATGAAAAAAAAATTTAAATCCCCCCTTTACATGTATTGGAAGCCCCCCCTTTAAACTCCATCTAAATTTATGTCGCTCATTATATGCATGGGACTTCATAGTTCCCATTTGTCCACCAAATTTCGTTTAAATCGGTTTAGTCGTTTTGGATAAAAGTACGTGTGACAGACAGACATACAGACAGTGAATCGGAAAATCCATCCATGCCTATCCAAGAGGACTTACTAGGAAAGATGCGGTAGAATTTATAATCAAAATAATAATAAACCGGAAGCTTCAAATATGATGATTGTTTGTTTCTTATGTAAGTATATTTGAGTAGAATCGACAGGGAGAGTATTTTGAGGCCTGGGCGTCCTATAGAGGGAGTTTCAAATTTTTTTTTCAGATTTTCCGGTTGGGTAGTTGCTAAGAATGGGTTTGTTAAAAACACTTTTCAGCCCCCGCAGTCTCCATGTTTTACAAACAAAACCTTAAACACATAAAATATTCCGACTGCATAATTATAGTTTGTCCTGATTTAACTATTCTCATGACACTCTCAATGCCGTATCCTAATAAACTTCATCCAAAATCATTAATTTATGTAAATTCGCGCACTCTATCAAACTGTGCAGTACTTTTAATAGCATCGCAAATAGAACGCATATCTCTCCTCATGTCTTTAAATAACCGACTCCGTATTGCAACCAGACAGAAATATTTCTAAAATGCATCTTTTGCACCGAAAACCTTCCACGTTGCTCCAACAAACTATTCTTATTCACTTTTACTTAACAGGCGGTTGGCTGCACCTCTCACTGCATTCAAAATAGTAATTGCACTTTAGTCCAACAAAGTTTAAAAATACACAAAGCAGGAAGCGTCCAAGATTTACAATTTCACTTAGCGAATGATGTCAGTTATTTGGTCCGACATCGTCCCTAAATTATTTTAAGTACTTTTTCTAAGAATAAATCTAAATTTTCAGGCGTTTGAATTTAATTTGAAATGGTTGTGTAAATATTTTAGGGCAGATGAAGATTGAATGTGACGTTTTTAGGGTGCAATGGCAGGTAGTGAAAGCGGTGAGTTGCGAAAATCAATGCCATATAATTTAGTGAGCTGAATGGAGATTGGGGAAATACCGAATTAACTCATTGGCTTTGATGATTAAATAGGTGATAAAGTTTTCAGCTTTATTGGTGTTTTGATAAAAGTCATGATTATTCTTTTGTTGTTTCTATCTGAAATTTCTGAGGATTATGAGTACTACGGAAATTGTAGATTTCTCATGAAATTCGAAACTGATAATTTTCTGACGTTTCATTTCATTTGAAAATGTTTACTCAAGCTCAGTTATGTATTCTGATGCTGCTCTTCTATGTGTGGTCGGTGTTCTAAAACAGAACGACTTCAGTTGGTTTTGTTTATTCCAGCTATTATATATATTTTCCCCGGTGCAAATCTACTTCAACCATCTCTAGATTTAGTTACATTTTTTTTTGACACTTGCCAACTGGATAACACCACAGACAGAAACAAACTTCCTAATATTATTATAATTTAATTTAGTGGTTTCAGTACGGCATATCTTCCATTTCTATTTTAACCAAGATGGGTCAACTCAAATCTAAAATCATAAACGCATTTTCTTCAAAAAATAAAGACTGTTTGAAAATGTATACCGGAAATCCTTGGCTCTCAGCTTCAGCCAATATTTATGGTTGATCACATGATTGGTAGAACATTTATCTCTGCGGTCGTTATTTCTGTAGTCAATTTAGCTAATGTTAAAAATATTCTATTTATTTTATGTGATGACAAAATTCACGACCGGTTTATTTTGAAAAATGTATTTCTAAATAGTGGCATGCTTGTGCTAACATCCAAAAGACACGAAATTTACAGAATAGACTTCTTTCTAGAGAAATAACACACAAACATTATGTTGATAAGGTTTTTGTCATAGTCTCTTTAACATATGTACATCCTCTTCAGATCGGTTCTTGCGGCACTACCCTATTTTACTTTAGCAAGTCTTCCGAAGATCTGTTAATTGGAACATAAGAATAGTTCTGTATATTTGAAAGTATGAAGTGTAAACAATCAAATGACTAAGGGTGCTCCCGGTAACCTTTAGGGGATGAGTTTGGTGTATTAGCGTTGAAAGAGAAGGGGTCAACCATTCATTCAAACAAATATGCTGGGGAACTGCACGCGAAAGTGGCAAGTTGACAAGAGATAGAAATAATGGAGGGAGATGTGAAGTTACGAGTATCTATTTCCAATTGCTTAAATTTTGTTCAGTCTCCACATTAATAATAATAATAATAATCGTTGGCGCAACAATCCAATTGGATCCGGGCCTTGAAGTGTGTTAGAGCACTTCAGTCAAGACCGTAACGTAACACTACAGGATTACAGTACTCTACAGGGGTAGTCAGTCCGTAGTCAGCATTGCGTTCGACCGAGATTATTAGCCTGATTTGACTCAGATACTCATTCAAGCTGAGTCGACTGGTATCCGACGTCAAATCACGATCCAAATTCCACCGCTACCAGTGAGATTTGAACCGCGAACTTCCGTACGAAAGCCTTGGGCTCTAATCACTCAGCTATCCGGACACCTCCACATTAATACAAATTAATGTATTGTAAATATTCAGTTCAGATCGTTTTTATTCTATTTCAGAATTTCTATCACCTCAAAATCCCATACAACTGTTTCTTTGTACTTTTGCAGAATAACATGCAATGAAATGTACTTCTACTTAACGGATCGATGCCGACAATAGAGAAACATTTATATATGTCATGTTCTGAAGCTATGAATACAAGCTCCTAACATATTCTTTTCTGTGACTAGTCTGGAGTGCTGTACATTAAGAGGGTGAAATTCATTGACTTTTAAAGTTTTGTGTCTGTCTGCTTGGCCTGTCCATCCGTCGGTCACACTCATTTTCTCAGCAACGATTAATCCTATTGATACAAAATTGAGTGAAATGATGGAAACTGTAAATCTCCCCACAAGCAGTGAGTACCATCGTTCAACGCTGAGTTTGAATGGGGTCCCCATACATGTGAAAATCGGGTGTACATTTTTTTTCACCGAATATAGTCAAAAGTATCAAAAGAAAGGTCTCGATTACTACCTTCGAAAGCGTTTTGACATTTGATGCTTGAAAGTGATAATTTCTTTTATGGACCCGTTCTCAAAAATTCTTGAACGGAAAAATCTGAGCCCGATCAGTTCAAGTAAAGTAAATAATATTATACTACAGTTGGTAAAGAGAACAGTTGAAAAAAGAGAACTAGATTTTCTTGATATAATCTTAATCTTGATTAGGTACTAGCACTGAGGAAGGAGGCACGTGGTCTCCGAAACGATCGTATGCGGGAAAAAATAAAGATGTTTACAGGATAAGGAAAAAAACCTAGTTCTCTTTTTTCAACTTATTATACTACTATATTTTTTAGGAATTGATTGTAAAGTCCTATCATCAAATTGCTGTAATATAGAGCATGATACTACCAAATTTGGTAACACAACTATAATAGATAAAAATTTAGTTTCAATCTAGGATTGACATTCGGTCTCTCTGTCTGTCAAATTAAAGTGAATAGTCTGACATATATATATTTTGAACAATCTCAAAGTTGCAGTCTCCTATCTTCATCGTTTTCATTTGATTCTACCAAGTTTGGTGGAAATCGAACTATTACTAACAAAGCTAGAAAAGGTCAAAGTTGTCGCTTCATTACAAATTGAATATTGAATGTGGATATTTTCACATAATATAAAGTTTTTATAAAAGAAATACACAAAACCTTTCATACCTGAAGCGCCCAGTTTCCGGTTTCCCGACGTGTTCTACACTTATGAAAGGAGTAACTGGAGAAATGGGGAAACACCATTGTAGCGAAGCGCATTGTACCACATACATATTACATAACCCTTTCATGTATTATCGGAGGATAATATACAACAGCCTTTCGCATATGAAAAGGAATATTTTTTAACTTTTTTTTTTCGGGCCGTAGTCATGTTTGTCGAAGTTCGTCTACTGTCTTAGAATTTTGTCGCGCATTTCTTGAAAAAGCTCGACAATTGAATGACCGATTAAAAACTTAGGAGATGGGAATTTGCAGAAATGGTACTCATAATTTTTTTAATTCTTTTTATTTTGTCATTCAAACGATGAATTACTTGTCCCCATACATGGAAAAGGGGGGTGTAAATTTTTTTTTCATCAAATACTATATTTGATAGTAGTTTTTCACATTTATTAGAAAGGTGGGGAGTGCGGGCGGTTGAAAGTGATCATTTCTTTAAGGGGGCCATTCTCAGAAATTACCCAACCGAAAAATCTGAAAAAAATCAGCAGGCTGCCACTATATAGTGCCTGGCCTCCAAAATACCTTCCATACCGATATCTGTTCAAATAAAGTTAATAATAGTATATTACTATAATTTTTAGTAATTGCTTACCCTTCCTTAAGTTCATCCTAGCACCACGAAATTTTGCAGTGATGTAGGAAATAATATAGGACATTACGAAGTTTAGTGGAAATCGCGCTATTACTAATAAAGTTATAATACGTCAAAGTTGTTGCTTCTTTGCAAATTCAAGACTATGAATGTCAATATCATCCGAAAGTGGATACTCTCACATAATATATGCATATATTACGTTCTACGTACTAAGAAATACACAAAACCTTTCGTACCTAAACGTCCAGCTTCTGATTTCCCAATTTGTTTTAACAGTACGTATTTTAACAATTCCTTCGTACAGCGACAAGATAATACGATATACTAACGACATTTTTTTAAGATTCTAGTTTCGACTGAATTGTTATCAAGTTATCGTGTCCCCCACAAACCATTCCCAAAAAAAAACACGCTTGTAAAACAGTTCTAGATTCGCCATTTTTTTTTTTATGAAAACTTTCTACAATTACCCCACAATATGTATTAACTGATGCTTCGAAACGCTTTTTAATACTAAGTTATTGAGAAAAAATTGAGAAAATGTCTTTATATTACCCAAGCGAGTCGTGCAATGGCTGTATTAGGAAACCACCAAAAATCAAACCATCAAGGGTATGATGGGGTAGAAAGTACTAACCAGCATCTGTTAAGAATATCGCACCATTATGGATTCACTTGTTACTACCATATTTTTATTTTTTGTTGAAATAATGAATGCCAATGAGAATGAAGTGGCGACGTTAAACGTGGAAATAAATCTTTTGTTGAACACGGCCCATCACGATTTTGTTAGCATTGTTCTCTAACTGCGATGAGTGACGTCCATGATAATAAAACAATACAATTTCTACTCTTTGCGTTGATAGGTTTCCTTATCTTTTAAAATATTGATTTCATGAATTCAGACATTTGGCTTTTGTTTCACGATGGTTTTATTGTTTGGAAAGGTAAGATGCCTAAAAAGAAAGAAAACGCCTAAAAATAAGCATTTTATCGCTAATACATCGTCCGCCACTGGCATGCAAATGGACCGCTAAGGTCAATCAATTGATGCTTGTTGAATCTTAGATAAAATAAGGGGAAAATGAGAGCAAGCTCAATCAATTTTGAGGTAGTAACTAAAAGGTATAAAGTTGATCGTTGCAGTTTCTTAATATTTTTTTTCAAAATTAGCGGGAGCTCGATTATGGCATTTGAAAAACACAGGCGGGGAGAATCCGTTTTAGTCATACTTTTGCCGTTGGTAATGTGGGAAAGGTTACAACTAAACAATTAATAAGCCTCCTCAAATCGTTTTTTGTTTGTTTTGTATTTTTCAGCATTTGAGAGTGCTATGTTAAAAATTCACCGTACCTTTGTAATTATAATGATTGTTGTGAGTCGCAGCTAGTATTAGCCGAAAAATACATTCCGCGTTTTTTCTCCCGCGAATAGTTTGGCTTTGACTCCGACTCAAACGAAGTAAGACTCGACGTAGATATATTGGACGGAAATGAAATTTTCTCAAATCAGGAAATCTACTCTATAGTGCAGGCATTCCCGTTTAGCTGAAAGTTGCAATTATGTAAAAATCAATGATCACATCAAAACATCAATGATAATTCAATGATCCTATCTACATTAAAGAAAATATTTCAAAATCTGAAAAAATTGACAATCAGAAGAAAACAGGACACGGGTTTATCCGTGACGCAATATAACTTCCCAACCAGATCGTTCGCTGGATTAGCGATGGATGGAACACAATTTATTATTTTATTTCTATATGTTTAAATACTAATTCTATATGTTTAAAATACTTTTCAATTGACAATTAACGATTGTCATTGATCATTATTTCTGTTAGTTAAGATAATTGTGTGCATTGCAGTCAACGGGAAACGACCAAAAGGCTGACTGAAACAGCGATGGCCTGATATCCTGGATGGTAATCTCAGAGCATCTCAATTCCATCCAGATTAGGCCGATGACCGAGGAAAATGACACAATTGATCGAGACGAATCGACTCCGTTACTGAACGGGCTAAAGAAAAAAAAATCTGCTAGACACCTTTGATCCTACGGTCTGCGAATGGGATATTTAGTTGCTTCTTACAATTAGTAGGAGTAGTTAGTAGTAATGATTCGTTTTGAAAGTGAGTGCGAGGACCTGCTTTTGTTGTTGAGGAGCGTGCACACATTCCAAAACCTATTTTCGATAGTCAAAGATCCTAGTCGTGAAGTCAGTTCCTATCCGAGGCGTTGTTGATGTTCTCGTAGAGGTAAAGTTTCGAAATTTGCAAGCTACTAGGCCACAAATATCCCTTTTACAACAAGCAGGGGAGACTCTGAGTGTATTCTTAAGTTGAGTGGAGGCACATGACCGGACAAAGGGAACCTAATACAATTTCGGGACTTATAAGAACGTTGTGGACTGTCAGGGACGGGAGGGAAGTAAATTATTTATAGCTAGAATGGTGGGATCAATACTATTGTTTATATTCGTTGCATTAGGGAAAATTTAATGGAAGTCTAAAACAAAGGCGTGAAGTTAAGACGCAATCGTCTAATGACTGTCTGCGCAGATTGGACGATTTCATATAGTTCCATTATCTCACATTCAAGATTGAACGACATGTCCAAGACCAACGTATACCCTGTGAATATAGTTTACTGCTCAACTCAGAAGAGAATTGACTTTCCCCAAACGCGAGGAAAACTCTAGTTTGGACGGTGTCCTAGGCATTTAAGCTGCCCTTTCTAATTTCTATTTTGTGAGATAATACGTAGCAGCTAATAAAAATTTGCTGGCTGATTGATGAGTTTTGTCGCTATCCGTCGTATTCCTCAGAATAGAGTCAATCGAGCTATTTTCCATTTCGAAATCTGATAATGCGATTGGCAGACAACTCTTTTAATTTGATTCAGAACATGCAGGGAAGTTAATAATTTATGCGATAGTATATAATTTGAACATTCCAAACTATGATATTAGACAATCTTTAAATCAAATCTATTGAGAGAATTCACCATTTTTGTGTTGTGTTTAATTTCATTACAATTTGTCCACAAGATCAATGAGTAAACCATGAGGAATACAGCTTCAAGATGTAGGTATAATCCGACAGCTACTGCGAGTGTATACCAAAATAACAGATTATAAGGTGATATGGTAACAGATCGTTGTTACGGCGCAGTTGGCTGTGTCTCAAAGTTCACATTTTCAGCAATATTTAGGAGCAATGCAAATAAAAAATCAAAAATCGCCAAAAAGTCCTAGTCCGAATTGAGGTACATGGTTAGTCATCAATACCGATAAAAGCTGGACAAAGTTCTTCCATCCAGGAGTAGCCAAATTTGAAGTACATGGTTAGCGCACAATACCGGCAAGAGACGTGGTTGAAGTGTTCTCCTGCACCAAGGAGTTTAAGGCTAATCAATTAAAGAAAATGATAATAAAAAAGTGAACGCGTCGAAAACTTGGTCAAAGAATATGAAACAAATTCCAAATTAGTTATCGTTCCGATGCTTGTAGTTCTTCTAAATAAAAATAAAACTAGGTAGCTTGCTCCTACTACAATATATTTTAATAGTTAGTAAATACGTATTTCGAAAGCTACTTACTTTCTTCCTCAGTACTTAAGCTACTTCTAGCTTAAGTACTGAGGAAGAAAGTAAGTAGCTTTCGAAATACGTATTTACTAACTATTAAAATATATTGTAGTAGGAGCAAGCTACCTAGTTTTATTTTTATTTTAAATTCCAAATGTTCCTTCATTCTTCGTTTTCCTCCAAGACATCATTTGCATCAGCAATGATGGACTCGCAGTGAACATAATCATGAAAAAAAACATAACATAAAAGAAACACCAGTAAGAAAATCGAACAAGTAAAAAACAAGTTTACCTCGTTCATTTTCGGCAATTCAACCGATTGAAGCCGCTAAAGCGCTACCCAGCATTATTTTTCGCACACGGGTGAGTAGAAGGTCAAACGGAAACTTTCACACTATTTGCAGTTAGCTGGGAAAACTTTACTGCGTTTAGCTAGTAAGAAAAACATGCAAACTCATTGTTTACATTATCGCAACCTTAGGAAGTAAAGCTAAATAATATTGAACTATCAATTCTAGATAAGTTCAGTTAACGAGTGATACAACTTTTATCACGAAACCATTCAACAATGAACTTTTTGTGAAATTGGAATATAACTAGCCGCTAGAGTTACAGGTGGAATGTAAGACGTAATATGATACTTATATGACCAAGATAATTCAAGTGGAACATAAAAAATATAAAAATTTCTAAGCATGAGAAGCCTATTACCTAGGAGACACGAAGAATATATGACATGAAATAAAATTTTGATTATAATATTTAGATTATAATTTTCTGGAACTTACGCTTTTAACGAGTCTCTCTCGAAATAAAGAGACCCCGACTGATTTGAAGTAATTGAATATTGGCATCTTGTTTTATGATGGTTCACATTTTGCACTTTATCCACATTAACACATTGAACTGTTTTATTTCAGTTTATTTCAAAAGCATGATTTTAAAAATAGAAATTTATATTCAGCATATTCACGGTAAATCTTTCATAGTTTCAAGAATGTAAATACACAATACTATCTACGCGAATATATGGATGTTGAGTTTTGGTTAAAAATCGACAATATGTAATGTTTATAAATAAGTTTTGACGAAATTTTCATCAGTGATATCAGTAACAGTCATATAGCTATATGAAATCATATCAAAATAGCTATCAAATCATGTACAATGCCTCCTGTTCACTCTTATTCAGAGCACAGTGCCTCTGCGTAGTGTTTTTTTCATTTTAACGAGAGTGAAATTTAGTTTTATTCTAACCACAGCTACCGCCATGCAAATGATAAGCCTGCAGTAACAAGGCAAGTAAAAAGTAAATGAAGACAACTATGTCCGCAACTGGGATCTAAACTCGGTCCACTCGGTCCAATCTGAGCTTAATTATCTAAACTTATCCAAAAGTGGGATGATCACTTCACGCAGTAAGGTCTTCGACCGAGTCTGATGATCAGCCTTAATAAAACAGGTACTCTCACAGCGATCTGCCTATAATTGAGGGATTTCAGGATGTCTGATCAATGCTTTCAAACAACATTCATATATCTTTTTGCACGATAGCTCAACTAGAATCAGAAATTATTATATGGGATCAAATGAATGGATGTTTTGTATTTGGGTATAAGTCTGTAAATGTCCGAATTTAGCACCCTTTTTGAAACATGCTTTTGTTAACGAGTTTCATTCTTATTAAGTACTGCTAAAGTATAACCGGGAGGCATATCTTTCTATTATTAAGAACTGAGTGCCTTAATTTATTATTATCTGCCAGAATCCCCTTAGTGTTTGTGCTCTAACCTCACTCAGCTATGCGGACACATACCGACGAATAATAATAATAATAATAATCGTTGGCGCAACAATCCATATTGGATCAAGGCCTTGAAGTGTGTTAGAGCACTTCATTCAAGACCGTAACGGTACACCACAGTACACTGTGGGAGGCAATGTGGTCAGCATTGCGCTCGCCCGAGATTATTACCCTGATTTGACTCAGGTACTCATTCACAGCTGAGTCGACTGGTGTCCGACATCCAATCACGATAACAAATTTCTCTGCCCCCAGCGAGATTTGAACCGCGACCTTCCGCTACGATAGCCCAGCGCTCTAACCACTTGAGCCATCCGGACAACTACGACGAATGGTGTTTCAAAAAAGGGCAGATACTACAAAGTGATCAAAGAAGTGTGTTCCATCAGCATTCTGAACCTCAAGGAAGGTGTACAATATATGGGATCGATTACGAATAACCGGATCGAAATGGACTTTCAGAAAAAGATACTTTCAAACAGCTAAATGCAAGTACAGTTGGAGCCGGTCAATTAGAAGTTCGATGGATTATGAGAAAAATGCATATTCACTGTGATGTTTGTTTCGAATTATTTACGATTCTGACCTACGTTTGACTAGGAAAAAATCCATTGAACAGAAAGAAAAGGTGTCCGATAATGATATCAAGGGTTTGATATTACGCATATATCTTACGAATTCATGATAAAGTGTCGAATTAAAAAGCAATCAGCGATAACCTGGTCAATGCCTGTGATATCTCAATGGTTAATTTTTGGTTATTTATGTCCAAGTGGAGTGGTCAAAGGGTAGTATAGGTCCCAGGGCGAAACGTGGATTGGTACCTACGATGGAGCATAAAACCTGGGAAATGCTTGCTGAACCAACACTAACAGCTCTACTACCAAACCCTATCTCCACTTCCACGTGGTGACCGCTGGGAGCTCTTTCTTAAAGAAAAGCTGCAGACGGAGAAGATTGAACGCGAGTCTCCCGCGCCTAAAAACGGGACAAATTGTACCAACTGGTCCTCCAGGTTGGGGGTTGGGTAGGGCTGACAACCCTACATGGAAAACAACTTGTTACGAAGCCACAACAGGACGGACTTTAAAACGACGGACCCGGCAACGACAACGGATCAACCATTTGCGTATTTTCTCATGGAACGTGCGCTCCCTGTACAGAGATGAAGCTGATGAGCAGCTAGCCGATACCCTGTCCCAATATAGGGCTGATATAACAGCGTTACAAGAGATGCGATGGACAGGGGCCGGTTTCCTGGAGAAAAACCACTACACCATATATTAATGCGGTCATCCAGTAAACCATGTGCTCGGAGTAGGTTTCTTAGTCAGCCAAAAAATGAAACCTGCTGTTATCGGCTCTGAAAACATAAGCGAACGGCTGTGCACTCTGCGCTTGCGAGGCAAGTTTAGAAATATAAGCCTCATAAACGTTCACGCCCCTACAGAGGAAACTGCAGAGTCGGAGAAGGATACCTTCTACGAGGCAGTATAACGAACCGTCGAAGCCTGTCCCAGATATGATATCAAAATCATACATACAGGCGATACGTTGGCTCCCATAGCTTACAAGAAAAAACAAATGATAACGGACTGCGGATTATTCAATTAGCAGGGTCACACGAAATGTTTGTTGGGAGAACCAACAAGTCTATGAACAAGAAAAGTACAGGGAGCAACCGCACCAGGCGCGGAAGTTTTACCAACAAGTCAGCAGGATGAAGCCTTATACACCTCGATACTCATCCTGCCGAGACAAAGAGGGAAATCTGGTTTCCGACAGAATGGGCATATTAGAGCGATGGGTTGAGTACTTTGATGAGCTACTAAAAAATCAGAACATCGACGAGTTGGAGGTCCCGCCAACTGAAGACGACGGACAAATACTGCCACCACCAAGTTTAGGAGAAACAGTCCGTGCAATTCATCGGCTAAAAAATCATAAGTCGCCAGGAGCCGATGGAATTACAGCCGAATTGGTTAAATATGGAGGCGAACAGTTACACCAAGTGGTTCATCAACTTGTGCTCAAGGTATGGGACAGCGAATCAATGCCTGATGATTGGCAACGAGGCATTATCTGTCTCATACCTAAAGAAGGAGATATCACACAGTGCAGCAATTATAGAGGTATCACGTTGCTGAGTACCATCTATAAGATATTCTCCACTATCTTGCTAGGTCGGATAGCCCCATACGCCCAGAACATCATTGGCCCATACCAAAGAGGCATCACTCCAGGCAAATCAGCAACAGATCAGATTTTCTCTGTGCGGCAAGCGATGGAAAAACTGTTGGAATATGGACAACAGTTGCACCATCTGTTCATCGACTTTAAAGCCGCCTATGATAGCATAGCCAGGGTAAAACTGTACACGGCCATGAGAGAATTCGGTATCCCGACGAAACTAATAAGACTGACTAGGCTGACCCTGACCAATGTGCGAGGGCAGATAAAAGCAGCAGGATCACTCTCAAGACCATTCGACATCAACAACGGTCTACGACGAGGGGATGCGCTATCATGCGTCCTCTTTAACCTGGCCCTCGAGAAAGTGATCCGTGATGCTGAGGTAAATGCAAGAGGTACGATCCTCTTCAAGTCCACCCAACTACTTGCCTATGCTGACGATATCGACATCATGGGAAGAACCACCCGAGACGTACAAATTGCCTTCATCCAAATCGAGCAGGCGGCGCGAAATCTTGGGCTGCACATCAATTAAGACAAGACAAAATATATGGTGGCAACGTCAGAACCGAAGACGAATCAACCAACAACATCAAACCGCAATGATCAAACAGGAAGAATAAGGATAGGAGAATACAACTTTGAGACCGTTGACAATTTCTCCTATCTAGGGTCGAAAATCACAACCGATAACAACTACGATGATGAAATCCGCGCACGGTTGTTATCAGCCAACAGAGCCTATTTCAGCTTACAAAGACTGTTTCGCTCGAAACGTCTCACCATAGGGTCAAAGCTCTTACTGTACAAGACTATGATCTTGTCAGTCCTCATGTATTCCTCGGAAACTTGGGTTCTTAGCAAGAAAAATTGCGAACTCTTGGCCGCGTTCGAGAGAAGAATCCTCCGAAGAATTTTTGGCCCCCTACATGAGGATGGACGATTCCGTAGCCTACACAATGACGAAATCTATGAGCGATACCATGACCGTCCGGTTGTGGATAAAATCCGGCTCAATAGGTTACGGTGGGCGGGTCACTTAATCCGTATGGATGAGGATGATCCCACCCGGAAAGTCTATAAGGGCAATATCTATGGTAGGAAAAGAAGACGAGGCAGACCCTGCCTAAGATGGAGCGATGGCGTAGGTCAGGACGCCAGACATCTTTTAGGGATGTCGAATTGGTGGACCTCGGCGCAAAACCGGGATGTCTGGAGTTCCTTATTAAGGCAGGCCTAGACCGGATAGCGGTTGTTGCGCCGTTGATGATGATGTCCAAGTGGGAACAGTAAATTCATTGACGTGGTGAAAATCCCTCGAAAGTTCTTTCATTCTCCTTTATTGTTGTTGTTTTCATATCATTAATGGTTTCATTAACTATTATTGTTTTCTGATCAGCTAACTGGTAACATAGCATCTTTGGATAGTTTGCCGAGTCTGTATCCTCAATAGCATATCAAGCTTCAACCGGTCTTTTCGATGTGTTACTGGAAAACAATGACCCCTACACGGTATGCTAAGTAGAGTGGGTAGGTGAAAACCCTGCGGCACAAACCCAGCATGGAACTACTAACTGCTGCGTTATACTAGCCATAGTATTGATGTTGCACATCATTTTAGACATGCATTAGTGTCACAGGTACCAACTGGCTCTCTAAATTGGGTCCTCACTTGTGCCTATATGTCATTGTACGCAGAGCAACGTGTTAGGTCAAAAGGTGTCGGATTTAGGGTTAGGCTTGTTTCAGCTTATTCTTAGCATACTTTTTTACGTTCCTGAATCGCTGCTGCACAGAACACAACTGTTAAGGTAAGCATTCCTTCAAGGCATAACCGCTGTATCTGAAAGTATGTTCAGATCGTTTTGTGCATTTGTCCAACTTATACTACTCAAAACGAACCAAATACTTAACTTTCGCCTCACTAACTACAAAAGCCCATCATACTAGCTCCCTCTTTTTTCCAGTGTCAATAGACTCAATTTCGATTATACTAGAGAATTTCAAATAGACAACATAAGTCTCCCTAGCTTTCTTTGTAAAAAAAATAAAAATTAAAACATGATACGCTGAAGTGGAAGTGGAAATTCTTAGGAAATCTCACAATTACATCCTAAGCTAATATTCTGTGCCCAATGTGAGTTATTTTTAGAGCTGACTTTCTTTTATGAATGCTTTGAGGGAAATGACGATATTCTGACACATAATTGACAGGAAAACATTGTTTTTAAGGGGGAAAATTAAGTTTAGATAGTCAATTTGAAAGGAAAATTTTCGAAATCGTGAAAATTCATAATTTCAATATGTGTATGCGTTGAAACAACAAACAAGAATTGGAGCACTTTCTGCATAGATCTCGGAGCACATTGGGAAAATTTAGATATTTCCGTTCTCTTCTTGAAAATAATGATAAAATTAATTATTGATTCTAATTATTGATTAATAATTGTAGTAATAAAGTCCAGAAATTGAAGATTTGAGGTTTAGTTAAAAGTTACACAATTATCCCATATTCATGATAGCGAATCATCTTCAGAGCATTCATATGTATAACCAACATTATGTTGAAATAATAAAATCGAAT
The DNA here is from genome assembly GCF_905115235.1 of Hermetia illucens. Lineage (NCBI taxonomy): Eukaryota > Metazoa > Arthropoda > Insecta > Diptera > Stratiomyidae > Hermetia > Hermetia illucens. Next base: position 116,571,422 of record NC_051851.1, on the reverse strand, counting down.
TTTCATTAGTCCATTGATTTACACTAGCGGTTTTAGAATATATAGACACAATCAATTTGATTAAGTAAACTTTCTTAATAGGCGTCTGATTGATAGAAAACCAAGGAGACCGCAGCTTGCTTTATCTGGTCTACTGTTACGAACTGCTGCTCAGCGTCTCATGCAACTAAAGGGGCGAGCAGTAGGACGAGCACATTTGAATGTTTAACCACAAACAATTATATTCTTCAATTACTAGTCGGCGAGAAGTTTAGCGAACTCTCGCTCTTATTATGCAATATTTGCGAGAACACCACTACAGAATTGAAATAAAAAAATATCCGAACAAATTGCCGAAAATTCCGGGGGTTGTTAATTATATTTCACACACAACGATATTTGGTCACTTCAGCGCTACGGTACCTCTCGCTCAACTACACTACACCATATTAATTATTACTTCCGACTGTCTGTTTGTTTTCAATAAATTAAACTTATTATTTAATAGATATCGTTATAAAAACAGCGATCAGATACTAATCTTGCACGGAGCGCACGATCTCTCTTGTCTATATGCCAAAAGTTATTTTTTCAGATTCACTTATTTTGCATACAGTGACGCTATTGAAAAACCAAACACCAGATTGTATGCACTGATGAAGCAAACGGGAGAGTTCAAACGCATTTTGTTAGGTTGGATTGTGGTGACTCAAATCTAGGGCTACAAAGTGCTTTCCACAGTCGCTCTATCGAAGCCATACAACTATGGCATAGCTACCGTTGACTATTCATTGGTGTGACCGGCGTGAGGAGCTACAAAGTTCGTCTATTTAGAAACTATTTTTATTCAAACCGATCGCACGGAGGTGAGGGAGAATCTGCATACTAAACACGAGTCCATGGATGAAAATGTTGCATAGTTCGGGATCACATCCATCGCGAGACAGCAAGTGACTCACATGATATTTCAGAGTCTAAATCGGGAGCCGCTTTTCACTTGTACGAATGCACATGCACACGTGACACAATGCTTCATTATTAGATATATTAAGTGATTTATCAATATGCACAAGCTATAAGGTCCAGATAATGTCTACGAAATCACAGAACGCGACGATTACGATCACCTTCACCTTAAACTTCACTAATGCCTCATCAAGGGAGAATTAGAATTAGAATTATTATTGGCTGGAACTATATTTACCAAGTTACTTGTTCTTAGCTTTCTGAGCTAAACTAGATGATAAGGCGCAATAAAAGTTAGTGAACTTGTGCTAGCGGTTATGAAATAGATAACACCTCAACTTGATTAACTAGGTGGGTCTGACGAAAATTACGCTAAGTATTGTTTAAATAAAATGCCAATATGTTGAGATAGAAATAAATGGTTATTTCACCTGGAGTTTGTTTCGCTCATTTTGTTTGGAATTACATCACGAGACATTTATCTCATCACTGATCGGTCAAACTCTGCTTCCTGGATAAATCGCGAAAAAACATTTCAATAACGTATAAAATAATCTGAGAAATGAAAAACATAATGGCAAAATGAAATATTTAATATCTGTGAACAATTTGAACTGAAGATCTGAAGATGTTGCGAAAGTTAAATGCAAGCCATACAAATTTGTCACAAATTATAAACCAATATTTTATTGCTACAACCTGGACTCGTAAATTTCTTATGCAACTACTAAATTTATGAAGCCGGAAACTCCAAGTATGATTTATAATAGGCCGTTGTCTATCAAAAGCCTTATCAATGGTTGCAAGCAATCCTTCTTGCAGTTTTATAAATAGATGAATTTTACGAGCAATTTCCAATACTCGTAGAGGTAATAAAGTGAACGATTCTATGATTCCAGGAATTTAAAATGGAAAATTTATTGCCTCATGTTCCGAATCTGCCACACTTCTAGCTTGAGAATAAAATGCAATCTTGCACTTTTGAATGTCCACGTTTTTCCGAATTACATATTTATTCGCCAAATCCCTTGAAGCATAGTTGTGGGTAGAATCACGATTTTTTCAGAGTTTTATAGCCAAAGTGAAATAATTAAATATTTTGAACTAAATTTAATTTCTCGTGCTTGTCTGTTTTGTCGTTCTAAAGTGGTGGGCTTACAGCAGATTGATGAATGTCCTAAATATATTGAGTATTTGTGGTATATTCGGTTGCTACACATAAAGGTAGATAGTTCCCTAAATAAAAATTTTAAATTTCGGCACTTAAGAAACGGATAACAAAAATTTTTCATATTAATGAAATCTAAAAAAAGGATTAGAGTGTACTGTGAAAGTCGAAAGTATGAAAAGGAGCCAAAAGGCAAAACCAACACAACGGGTATGGACTCAACTTAAATTTCAGAAAGTATGCTCAGAAACAAAAGAAACCTATAACTGGTTATTCAAAACAACACAATAGATAGATATACATATATGAAAAATTCTGTGATATTGATCCATGACGTGGAGCGTACGAGTCATACGGCATCGTGTTGACAAAGGAAGCGGAATTGCTGGACCGATGTGACCGGATTTATCTATGGTATCCGTAGCTTATATAACGACGAAATTTATGAACGATACCACGCACGCCTGGTTGCGGATAAAATTCGGCTGAACAGGTTGCGGTGGACGAGTCATTTAATTTGTATTGGTGAGGATGATCCAGTGCGGAAATTCAATAAGGGCAATATCTATGGCACAATAAGAAGTCATGGCACACCCTACCTCAGCTGAAGCGATGGCGTAGGTCAGGACGCTAGATAGCCTTTAAGGATATTGCATTGGTTGACCTCGGCGCAAAACCGGGATATCTGGAGCTCTTTACTAAGGCAGCCCTAGACCGAATATCGGTTGTTGTGCCGTTGATGATGCTCTATGGTAGAAAAATACTTGTCGAACCCTGCCTCAGATGGAGCAACAGTGTAGGCTACCATGCTAGACAATTTCGAATTGGCGGGCCTCGGCGCGAAAACAGGATGTCTGAAGTTCCTTATTAATGTAGTTCTAGATCGGATACTAATCTAATAAACTGTGAATCTTTTTTTGCGTATTCCCACATTGGTGCAACACAATAATCGCAATTCCTTTTTCGTAGTTACCGAACTTCATCGTGTTGTCGATCATGCATTACTGACCTTCGGAACCTGAAAGTCTGACGGAAGTGGGGTATGGTTAGGTACTCTTCGTGCGCAGTTTTACCAGTTTCAGCAGCCTAACTTTTCTTGTTATATACATCGACTGACGGAACTTATGGCTATACTATGTACAACCGTGGAATAATCAACGTAAAATTTCACTTATTGGGAATGTTTGTAATAACGGGCAGCATTTATCTCGCTTAATGTTTCATAAAACGACCAATGTAAATCTAAAGTTACTGTAACGTCGGGTTAAATAAGCATATTTTACGATTTTTTTTTCAGCAGCACAATTAAGTCAATCATTAAACTGTCTAAATAATTTTTTTTTTCAAAGTAATATAAAATATAAAGTCCCGACTGCACAGATTCTTCTATGAAGGGAGCGCGGGAGGACCAATTACATCAGTAATTTTTAATTTACGGCGAATAAAAGTTTTTTTTTTCGATTGTGCATGTTAATAGTTATATACATTTGTAGCAATACAATTTGTAATAAAAATTTGGAAAACTCGCTCAGTTTTTTTAAAGGGTACACAATTTTCCACAAAAAAATCGGACATGGCTTATTAAAACTGTATTATATTTCGAAACAATACTATGTACTTTGATGCTGAAAGTAATTTTAAGTAAAAAGTTACTATTTCAAGTCGATTGGACAAGATTTATTCGAGCTATGAATCCACCAGACTTAAAAAATGTAGCACTTTCTAAGGTCGTTTTTTTTCTTGTTTGTATTTTTTGAATGTATTGACATTTACAGGTACTTTAGTCAAATTTCATGAAAGTTTAATTATAACGATTTTTGTGACCGGCCGAACAACACATTCCGCGACCTCCTCATGTGTTCTACTTAGTTTTGTTAGTGAAACCAGCTGCTCTTTTCTTTCAATAATCGATGCCACAATGATCCAAATTTAGATCAACGCTGTGAAGTGTGCTAGAACATGTAGACATGTTTTTTTGCATAAAAAAATTTGATTCATTTTTCCTAATCATCCAAACCGGACAATTTTTATAACGCAAGTATTGTCTTTTTTTTACTTTTTTAACATTTTAACATTTTTTATAACATTATGCTTATTTATTGACACTATAAAATAAACAAGGAACGATTTTATTCTGCATTTCAAGAGATATTAATTTAACCCAAAAGGAACTATGATAAATCATTCAAGAAACTAATTTAAAAAAACACACACAACAACCAGTTTTTGAGGCCAAAGAGTGAGAAAACCAGCGATATGGACTAATTATTAATAAATTTGACATACATAGCTTTAATCAGCGACGCCCATGTCACGCAATTCCCATTCCGAATTAGCGTTCTGCTAACCTTTTCTTCTCTATGAGCCTTCGAAACGACCCGTGTCTTTTTTGCAGCGTCAAATAAAGATTGCTCTGTTCGATGTATTGCTCGTCCCTGTCAACTCTGATTTTCATGCCTTTAGCATCCATCTCTTCAGGTATAAAATACATCTTTGCCTCCACCATTTACCGGCTTCAACCCACATTAGGGCGTATCATAGAGATTATAAAAGGCGATCGTCAAAATCCATAACAGAATTATTTCTTTTTTAAGGTTATTTAGATACTATATTTTTAGGCTAATTGGATTTTTTGTCTTTAAGGTATTTGGGTTTCCTTCCAGCAAAAAAATCGATTAATCGATATTAAGACCAAACTCTCTAAATAATCTGCTCTGAAGTTTTGTTTTCACTAATTTCCGAAATATTTTGCTAACAAAACTGAATAAAAGTCTATTTGGTTATCACCCTTTTTGGGGTACCTCAGGCTATCGTTCCCGGTTACCTGAAATGCCCTTCAGATGTCATCAGCATAGTTGAGATGTTTAAGGAAAGATGTCATCGTCTCTTGAATTCTTCCACGTCCTCCAGATAAGGTAGCATGAAAAACATCGCAAGAAGAAATAATATCGGTGACAGGATGCAACCCTGGCGTACTCCGCTTTGGACCTCAAAATCCTCCGAGATTTTACCTCGGTACAGTATGTGACTTTACACTTTCTCGAAATCGATGCAGAGCAGGTGTAGCGAAGATCTAAATTCCGTACATTGTTCCAAAATGATCGGTAAGGTGTTGATGTGGACCTTGCAGGAGGATCCGGAGCGGAAACCAATCGGCTCTGTCGATGAAGCCTTCGAAATGTTCTTTAGTGCGTTCCAGGATTATTTTAGCTATTATCTTTGCAAAGGCAGGGAGCACTCAGATAGAGGTATCAATTGTCACATTTAAAACGGGTGCTCTTCTTTGGAATCTTAACGATCATGCTTTTCTTCCACTCTCTATTAAAGGTCTCGGATTCCCAAGATATTTCTGAAGTAGCAAATCTGTGTTAACTGTGGGGAGACCGTCAAGTTCAGCGACTTTACTCCGTTTGAATGCATTGATAGGCCAAATAATTTCTCTTTTGCTTGGAGCAACAGCCCGTGTACGCATCCAGCTCTTCGATTGCTCGTCATCGTGGATTAGAAGTCGACCGTTGACGTCTTTCTCTAGTAGCCTTTAATGCTTTGGTTGGCTATGATGAAGAATGTAATCAAGCTTTTGAAGCAATTAGATAGGCAAAGTTCATACATTTTTTATTAACTTCCCTTCAAAGTTTCTCAGTTGGTGGCATTTCCAAAATAAGTTTGTGCGCATTGATAGGCTGCGTGTATGAAAACGCGCAGGGAAGTGTTGACGAAAGCTCGAAGTTTTCAAATAATAGTAGTACTTCCCATGCACTACTATACTCAATAGTTGCATTTCTACAGCCAAGGCGAATATAACATTGGAGTGGTGCAGATTGGAATGACAACCAATCACACTGAGAACCATGGTTTGTCTCCCTCTTCCAATCCAGAGTTATTTGGTCCTTTAACCAAATAACTTGCAAGCAGGTGAAAGAAACCTCAAATATCTGAAAATATGTAGATTTGTATACGAGGCCCTGCTCCCTTTATGTAATATTCATGTGCCTTTGCAGAATATTTGCACTTCGAATTTCACATAACATCATTCATAATATCAACGTAGCTGCGACAAGATAATTACGTCTTAATGACTTCAATCAAAAAGCAAGAAGCAAGAAATACATGGAAACTCTTACGATGTTCCGCTTTTCTTGTTTCAATGCACTCCTGACATTTAAATATTCAAAAAAGTTTCAGTCATATGCGAAGAAAATGCTAGACTTGGTCTTATCTTTGTTAGTCGTAACGTAGTTACTTCTACAACTTGAGCCACTCTGGAGAGGGTATTATCTCCTTCCAAGGCGACTAAGTATGAATTAATGCCGAAAACATTGTGAAAATGGAAGCCTCGAATAAAGTTTTCATTCTAATTAGCAGCGGTGCAAAATTTAAACCGGTTCATAAAATAAATGCATCGGGCAAAAGCTCGTCCAACAATAAGAAAATTGTGTTAAGAAATGTATCCTTCAGAAATGCGAGTCCCTTGGAAGTAGTTAAAGCTTTTAAATTTAGATCTTTGACATATGCTCGTAAAAGAGGATTTCGCGCTATAACCTGATTTAGTAGAATCTGAAGACTTTTTTTATAAAAAAAAGACCGACCATTGTCATCATGTTGACGATAATGAGTGAAACATTATATTTTTCTAAATAAAAAAGGATTTTTCAGTTTAAATACAATCATTTCATTGAAAGGTACGAAGATGATGGTGTTTTGGGTTGAATTATTCCCTTCTTCAGTGCTTGTAATAGCTAGTGTATCATTAAGAAAGAAGAAGACACTAAAGATTGAAATTTTAATCCCTCTATTTTCTTCAATCCCGTTGGAAACTCGTAACGATCACCTTCTTAAATAGTTATAGCACCTCAAAATACTTTATTATAACACATTGAATTTTTCTTCTCAAACCAACGCCCGCGGATGTGAGATCGGTAATAGGTAATAAGTAGAAGAGGAGAGGCCATCTTCTAATCTTGATGGATTATTGCGACGACTACCTTGAAAAGTTATATCGCCATTTTCATATATCAAGAGTGATGTTCGATGGTCAAAATAAGCGTCAGCCACGCGGCCTCCTTACGAATATCCAATCTTAGCAGACGTTCGTGCCGTCTTTGTGTCTCCCTGCTGTAGGATTATTATTTAGCAATAATAATCGCTGTTAGTTAGAGCACTTACTACAGTTCACTGTAGGAGGCAATGTGGTCAGCATTGCGCTCACCCGAAATTATTATCATTCAAAGCTGAGTCGACTGCCACCAACCAGATTTGAACTACATCCTTAGGCTACGACAGCCCAGCACTCCAATCACTTGATCTTTCCGGACACAGGATAGAGAATTATCACTTGCACAGCATTATATGTAATGATAATGAAACTGACGCACGTATCAAGGAAAGCAAGTCGGAGAGCCGGCAGCTGGATGCTTCGGGTATAAAGGTTTTGTGTTCATCTTGTACGAGAAATTCAACTTCGCCGTTGATATGACTTCACTTGATATGATAATGACGCTATCATCATCACCGATGCAACAACCGGTATCCGAACCAGGCGGTCGTGGTATCGCTCATAGATATCGTCGTTATGTAGGCTACGGAATCGTCCATCCTTATGTAGGGGGCCAGAGGATTCTTCTCCCGAACGTTTGTTTTGCTAAGAACTCAGGTCTTCGAGGAATACATTAAGGCTGGCAAGATCATAATCTTGTACAGTAAGAGCTTTGACCCCATGGTGAGACATTGACGCAATGACGTTATACACGTGCTATATTGCGATAAATTCAAGTGAATTATAAAATTGAGACCTTCTATAACTTTGTTAATAAAAGTTGGGTTTCGTCCAAACTTGCTAAAATTGTGTACTATATTATTACCTATAATAGGGGAAAATCTTGTACTTCTAGGATGAACTTCGGGTAAATTTGAGCAGGTATCGAAATGGGAGGCATTTTGAGTCCAAGATTTTGTAGGTTCACCGTTGTGATTTTTTTCAGTTTTTGGGAGGAGATAAGTCTGAGAACGAAAATTATTAATCTTTTCAGGGCATATACTTTGAGCCCTGGCCTCCCTATTTTCTGAGAAGTACTAATCGAGCCCTTTCATTTGATTCCCAACATGATCATATTCTGTAAAAAAAATGTACCGCCCCCCCCCCCCTTTCGTAAGTATGGTGCCACTTGCTGTATGTAAAGGGATTCACAGATCACAAGTTTCCATAAAATTTCGGCCATTTCCGAACGGTTCAAGTGTGACAGACAGACAGACAGACAGATACGAAGACGGGTAGACAGGCATAGAGTCAATTTTAATAAAGCTTTGTTTTACACAAAACCTTAATAAAAAGGGTTAAAAATAGCCATTATAATGAACAGAATGTGCGGGTAGTACAGTACAGGGTACACTGTTATGACCAAATAATCTTTTAAAGAAAATGTAATCACCGCAATTTTCGTCCTTCAGCTTAGTAATTTTTTTTTCATTTAATTTTAGGAAAAAACCAGTATGTAAACTAAGCGTTTTGCTATTATATTGCATAACAATAAATTTTCAATATTGCTATTGGTTAACTACAATAAAAAAATCAATTGAATAAATTTTACTCATTGTTGACAGTTATAATCATCTTAGATACCGAATACCCAATAAGTCTCACTTGCCCTTAATAACTTACGTAAAGGCATTCGTCACTTAACAACGAAAGTGAGCTTTCACTTTTGTTTGCACTTATACATTTACACATCACATTTGCAAATGTTGCAAAAATGTGCCTTTCGCTGAATTGAAGATATCACATAAAGTAACAAATCTAATTAGATGGTTGACACCTTTTTCATTGGGCTTGTTTCCATTGCAAAAATTGCCATAAAGGTGAGCAGAATGTAAAAATTGAGTGAAAAGACTATTTTCGAAATTTTGCTTTGTTGTACAAAGTTTCGATATCTATCAATCTATCGTGTTCCTTTTATGTGGATAAGTTATTTGTTACCTATGAATGTAAAGATCATTTGTTCTAAAAACCATTCAAACAATTATCTCCCTCAAACCCTCCCTCCGCTCCCCTTAACAATTTTTAATCAAGGTTTCATGGCAATTGACATACTTTGTTCTGGTACACGGAAATGAAATAACTCCACTTCATTCCCAAATGAGGCCAACGAACCTTGAAAGATTGGAAATTTTCAATTTGTCACTATATTTGAGGCAGTGAAGTTATAGGTGTTAATTTAGGAAAATACTTGGGGGAAGTCACACATGGGATTGCGGTCAATCAGGGGAATCAACAATTTTTGGCACTCTGGAATATCCGTCTGGTCTAACCACAAAATGATTCCTGGGTATTTATTTTAGAAATATTGGAGGCTTTTGAGGAGCAAAATGTAATGATAAACCGCTGGTCAAGTTTGACATTGACAATTGATCGCCCCAAAGAGCTCCCAATTTGTTGCTTTAAGATCAGAATATTTCCATGGTGCCTCCAATTATTATTCAAAGACAACCAATGATATGGGAAAATTCCCAACCAATTTGCAAAGTTTATACATAATCAGAAGAAACGTGAAATTAAAGCTTTTTAAAGTCAGAAAGAGAGGCACTTGAAAAATTGGCACATGAGTGGTTCGCGATGCGGCTTCCAAATAACGGAAGCATCATCATATGACCCCACCATCTGTTGACAACCTACTCTTGCTATTTTTATTACCCAATTCTCAAGTTTAGTTTGAAGATAAACAAAAAACCGCAGCGCCGCAGAAGATATTGTGCAAGGTTTCTATTGCTGTGGGGGAAATCGGCATCTTCAAAGATTACGAATGAGAAAAGGTCATAATTGTGCAAAAATTATAAATTGAAGGTTGCTTGATAATTTTTCTTATTACAAAAAAAAAAAAAAACCTGAAAATAACAAATCTGCTGAGTTTTGGATAATGAATTCAGAAAACTCCTCCAGTTATAAGGTGGCAACATATTGGGAATCTGGTAAATATAAGCTAACTTTGGAAATAAATATAAAATATAAGAAAATTTAATAAATATTCCAAGGCTTGTTGATTTATTCCCACAAGAATCCGAAATAAAATATGGCGCCATCAATTCAACGAACTTGTTGGAATTGTATACATAACATTCTCGTACATAACCTCAAGATCAGCTGTAATCACGGGATGGCGCAATCACAAGAGCTACATGCATTCAAAGCTCGTGCTCTCTCATCAAATTTGCAATCTCCTCAACGGTAATATGAGTACAATCCAAAACGCACTTACCAAAGGTGATACTCGATGTAAACACATATTCCTCGAATGGACTGACGCTAGTATCCACACTTAGAATGATGATGTACGGCAATAATCACACAATTACACTCTCTTTCACTGATTGCAGTGTAACTACTTTGAAGTTCACAATTTAAAAATTTAAGAACTAGAGCTTATCTAGAACAAGCCTATCTCAAACCGATCGATTCGATGCACTCAACACTCAGAACGCGACGAGCAGATTAAAGATGGAACTGACAAAAAGAGTCTCACCTACAATGCACAAATCGATACTAACAGTCGCGAGCTTGTAGCAGTATTCAGATACACCAGGTATCAGTCGGTTAAGGCTTCTTTCAGCGAATCGTTGGCCACCTTTTCGCCAACACATATGCTGGAGGAAAAGCCCGAGGTCTCCAAGTTTCATGTGATGTTTGGCACGTATACCAAATCTCGAATCAGCCTCCTCTTTCAGATGGAATTGATCTTAGAGTTAATTGCAAAAGTCAGTAAGACCACTTGAATGAAGGTAAACTGGTGGGTCCAGGTAGTGATTTTGGAGCAGTAAGATGCAAACAAATTGCAATAAACGAACGTTTGTGGGGAATTCAAGTATTTCCCACGAAAATCACAAGGTGATTCAGTGCTAAGTTAGACAGTGTGCGGAGTAGTTATATATTTCTATAGATACTTCTACTGTTATCGGTTTTATTGTCGAGATTTGTCTAGTTCGGGGCCAAAATAATATACTTGAAGTCGTGCGATCGTCATGCTCGCGTTATCAGCTCCTGTATAAGTACATATAGCACTTATATCGTTATTTTTAATCCAGCTTTTCTGACGCTAAAGCACCGCCAACGATACCGCCTTTCAACTAATATATCTTTTAACAGAAAAGCCAATATCGCACTTATCTGGCGAATTGTGACGTAAAAGCCGTCACAGGAGAACACAAAGTGCAATTTGCTGTTTCCACTTCGTTCTGGTTGTTTGTGCCAAGGGAGAAAGTGATAAGAAATATGAGTGGTTTCATGTGATTGCAATTATCAGTGAATTATTCAATTGGCTTTCTATCGCATGTAACAGAGATGGGATTTTCTAATTTCATATTTAATTTGTGAAATTGAATTTGAGGTGTTAATATGATTCTTTTAGATAGTGAAGAAAAATTCATAAAAGGTGCACTTGGATAAGGTAGGAATAAATAAAATGGTTGTGGTCGGGACAGATTTGTCTCGAAAGAGCGAATGCAGTGTTTCGTGTTTGATCTCATGGATTGAGACTTGAAACTAAACCAGAGCGTGATCAAAAAGAGCATCAAAGGTATAAGCTAACGAGCAAATGAAGGCAACAGCATTTCGTAGACAAAATACTTGGAACAATATCGCTCAGGGCCGTAACAAAAAACTCGCTCCTGGGCGTCTAAACAAAAAGTTTGCTTTCACTTCGAATTTATTGCGTAAATCATGAGCTTAGTCGCTGGTCAAATCTTGTTGCTAATATTGATGAATCTCGTTCTAATATTTCAATGAAATTTCAAACAAAGAAACTTTTAAACATTTCGAAATCAATTTTCGGTTATAAGAGTTAAAGCGCAAATAATAAAATGTGAAAATCACACAATATGACTGGTGGCCGGCACATGCATAACTACGGTCATTTTGGTTAGGCTCTCTGTTCAGGTAACGTCTGTACTGGGCACAGCCGATATGACCATTCTCTAATTTTCTACCTTTAATTTTCGGCCCACAGAGAAATTTGCCAAACAAATGATAGTAGCGACTGTCTACAAAGTCCTGCAAAGCAAGTTGAGGGAAACTAGACTCGACCACAGGTAATTCACTGGAACTATGAAACAACAATCTACATCCAGTAGTTCTGTACGAGAGCGCTTGAAGCTGACTAGCTTTGCTTAGTTGGAAGGTGGACTCTCAAACTGAAGAATGCACCGCTGATATAACTAAAAATAAGTAGAATTTGCAAACAACTTCCGATTAAGGTTGAATTGTCAACCTCATTCCTGGAAGGGATATCCGAAAGCATAAAAGGAGAAGGAGACGATCTTCTCTGTGTAGCCTCCTTGAAAAATCATGGCGGTCACCAAAATTCTAAAATGCATTTACTGTATTTCCGGGCACCCGTAGTACGAATGGGGTTGCCTCCGTTCATATCAGAACTGATTCCATATTGATCAAAATATTAAGCTGTACTTCATCTTTTACCCGATAGAGAGCGCACAGAGCATCCCATGTATACGACCCCGCATGATTAGAGAATGTTTTCACTTTTGGGACCATGTGGTTACTGTAGTATCATAAATTCGAGTATTGAATTGCCGTTCAAAATTATTTGCATTTTGGATTTATTAATTTATTTATTAAATTAAAAACTACGATGAGTATGTATTTCGACATTTGAAATTTGAAACGAGCAAGATAGAAAACTGTTAGCACCGATGTTTGGGCTATCGTTCTGCCAATGGTAAAATAATGGGGACCCCAATGGTATAATTATAGGAATTAAATTGTTTCGCGTTTCGTTCATGGGGTTTTTTCGGGCTGTAATCAGGGATACACGAACGATTGGGCGGTTACTTTTGGTTTTGGGTTTAGCCCCATTGATCAGCTCTATGAATAATAAGAATCGAAAGTACCCGTCTTGTATCAGAGGTTATTCCATGTCAACTTTTGCAACAGCTGGACGGATTTATCTGACTTACAGAAATTGAATGAACCTCAGAATTTTTTCCCTCTTTTGATTAAAGAACATGATTTTGCTTGGTTGATGGAATGAGAGGCCAACGTGACGGAAACCATCCAGTAGTATTCAACCGCGGGTTGATTTCAGTTTTGTCAATCTGCACTTATTATAATTGCTAGTAAACCTACATATGAAGCAGATAACAAGTGAATCGCAACATGTTTTTCGATGATTTGAATGTCCACTAGCCTTGACAATCTTGTGTTGAATGTGGCCCCTGTACTCTTTGATAATTGATAAGACTAAAGGTCAATTGTACCAAAATTGAAGAATTTTGTGTCTTTTCAACTTGACTGATTTAACTTGGCACAGGACAATCCCAAGACTGTTCAAAACAAACTGAGAGATGAATAAACATACAATGAACCGGTTTTTATGAGACTTTATTTTAAAAAGAATTCAAAATGTGACCACCAGTTTTTGGAAGGATTGTTTCACACAAAGGCGGTAAAACCTGAGGGTTACCTTATTCTCCGACGGAAAACTTCGTGCTTTTTCGCTGTTGGCTTATTAGTAGCATTCATTCCTCTGATGTCTGGATTGCGTTCCATACTCATAATCCCACGTCCGTTCTGCAGAAATCAGATCATCGGCAGATAAGCATACATATATGCTAAAGTAAACCAGAGTCACAATAACAACGGAGAGAATTATAAGATGCTCTACGTACGTTTTCTCAAATATTTAGCGGAGATTAATTCTAATTAACTCCTTGGGGAAAACCCAGACTTTCGGAAAAAAATTGGAGTGCAAACGCAGAAACTAGGTATTGACTGGCATATTACAATCCATTGCTTGATATGTTGAATGGAGTGCTTGGGTCAAACATTTATTGTTATTAGCTTTCTGAAAGCGCGACCTTCATTACAATTGTTGAAGCTCTATATTTCCTAATAAGTTTTAGAAGTGTCACCACAATAGGGAATGTTTTGTGTCTTCAACTCCAACTTAGAATGACTGACCATACACTCCTAGTCCTAGAATGAGGTGTCAACTAGAAATCCATAATCGAAATCGAATCGAAATAATACCACATAGGAACTCTCTCTCGTACAACATAGCCAAATGGTTGACATGCGAAATGCAGAAAATTGGCGACATTCACAAAAGCACAACAGTACACATGAGAAGTTATCAAAAGATTGAAAAAGTTCCGCAAGAAAGACGAAGTAATTCTAATTTGATACGATTTCCCAGCATCCCAGGGAAGCAAACTTTAGGGAAATTAGAAGAATGAATCGAACGCAGGACAAAAGAAACGCCCAATTTTTTTAATAACGATGACTCGTATATTAGAAAACTACTTCCAGGAATGAATGTTATAATAATAATAATAAACCCATTATCCCCACTATTAAGTTAAATCTTCATGGTAGACTTAGAAAAAAAAAATGGGGGGACAACACAAAACCTAGAGATGTGTGGATGACAATTGTAAAAGAGGGGGATGAACAAGTGGCACCCAAACATAGAATTTACTGTGGAAAAGAAATCAAATGGAGAAATCCTCTTCCTCGGTGTTAAAATAATAAAGGAAAACAACGGCATAGAATTCGACATAGACAGGAAGCGAACGAGTACACAATATACCATCACCCGGGCATCTAATAATACACATCAACATAAACTGAAGGTTTGATAGAGAAAAAGCATACATTGTGGACACAACCATTCAAAATAGACTGCCGTCAGCCTTAACCCATAATTTAATATAAAAAATCAAAAAACGATGGAACGAAATCGCTTAACAATTTTCTTCAAGCAAGAGAGAATAAAGGGCACAAAACGAGCCAGTACAACATACTTGACGGAAATGCTCCCCTCCTTGCGACGCATTATGGAAGGTACTAATGCGGTAGGATCAAGGAGAAATCATACACTGAAAAGAGTATTAGGCACCGAGGAAGACCCTAAGAAGTAGAAGAAAAAAAGCGGCCTATACAGGATGCCAGAATTATTTATGTAACTTCATAGGACAAACTAAACACTTAGTCCGAACATCGATCAAGGAACATTTAACAGTTGAATTAGCAAAACGTAGGCGAAAAACTCGCATCGACTCTGAGGTCGCACAGCACATACTGGAACAAGGTCACCAAATGGATGAGACAACGGTGTTTTTCATAGGAAAAAGGGCATTAAGAGCAGCGTCTGAATACAGATATAGGTAATGTGATCTTATATCTGCTTTCATTGATACCATTGAGGATTATTAATATAATCAAGTATTAGCAATTAAGAAAGTTAGTTCAAAAATTTATTATATATACTGTTATATATATTAACGAACTAAATTTAAGTGCTGAATTCTTTTAAAATATTATGGCCTGCTTTATTTATAAAGCCTTTTTGGTGCATGATTTTACGATAACTTGAAAAAAATACAGTGATATGCTATTGTTAAATTTATTTCAGTAAATATCAGAAAAATTTAGACTCTCTTTTGTATATACGGCATAAAAACTAACAGAAGTATTCATGATGACCGGGATTCGAACCCGGTTCAACGAGATCGGGAGACTAGGTTTCAAAATTCACGATCAACGCACCCATTTTTATAATCGCAAAATAAAGTGCGTATGATCGATATACAAAACGGAAAACTGATTATATTAAAATTTTGTTCGATACAAAACTTTCAAAACGAATTTCCTAGCCGATACCAAATTCAAACTCTAAGTAAGTATATGAAAACCGTGGATACACTTATAGTGTATCCAATTGTATCCTAATTATATAATGTAATTTTAATTGTAGATGTGAATAACTACGCTGCGTCAACTGCCCTGGAGCAACACCTTCTGCTGCGAAATTTCTTTAGGTGTTGGCTATTAGCCAATATAATTGACATCCGGATTCCTGAAGTCTAACCGATTTCCCTTTGTCAGAATTATTTGTCATGGTCCCTTTATTTCGCCCATGTTTTCACGAGCCGAAACTCAATCCTCCGATCCTCTGTATCTTTAGAAATGTTCATCCACGGTTTCGCCATTAATTTAGCATGCGTTGATGATCCTTTAATTTTAAATAGTCAGATTTTGCATTTAACGAAATTGCCACTCAGCATACCCTTCCTTTGATCTAATAGAGAAGACATCACCGTCTTAAGCAATAATTTTTCAAGGAGATGCCGCTATTTGCACAAAGGGACCGCACGTCCACAGTTTCTTTTAGTTTATCTAAATTAAACTTTGCCTTCTAGCGATTGTTGTTTGATAAGTGTAATAGTGAAATAGTGAATCATTTGTTAGATTGCATCGGTACCTTCGCTTTCGCTATCGTCTTCTGGCAAAATTTGTTCTCTCCTCTCCGGCCCTTGCATCTATAACCTCGTTTGCAACGTAACGATCAGCATCATTAATTTCTTGAATAGTAGAAATCGTGTAACTACCAATACTCATCCTGCATACCAAATTGCAAACTACACCATAGACAATGCAAAATAAGGTTTCTCCCACAATATACAATATTATTAGATATTACTGCAACCATTCCTGAATCTTAGGTAATGCTTGCTCAGTGTTGACCAATACGTGGCATACCCTGGTGAGAAAATGTTATTCTCAGCAGATGCCTACGTATAGGTGTAATGAAGAGCGTAGTTCTTCGATTACCATGTAGTAACCAAAGGAGAGGTAGCACAAGCTATCAACAGTACCAACTGTTCGGCGTGCGCGAATTATATACACTAATTAGGTAGGTGAGTATTTAAAGTAGCAGTTAAGTGTCTTCAATAATTGGATAATTTCTTCATTGTAGGTAGTCAATGCTTGGAGAGCATGGGCGGTTCCAAGTACTATCAGGACATCGTTCGCGCATTTGGAAACACTTTAACGCTCCAACACACACGGACGGAGAGAGTTCGTGTGGAGTAGTTGCACTCTGCCCATGTCAGTCAACTTCCTTTACTCGCCCAGAATACCATTCGATTAAACCGCCTTATGACCGGTTCCTAATTTTATTTAGTCTGATACCACTACATCCGTGTATGTATTGTATGGCTCTTATTCACTCCTTTGTCGAGTATTTCAATATTGTTATTCTTTCTCATTCGATATTATCAATAAGGCTGTTTTTCAGTTTCAATATTGTTCCACTTATTGTCATGCAGGTGATAAGCTCACAGAAGCCAGACAAGCACAGAGGCGAAAACAAACGTCCATAAACAGTGACAGTCAAACCCAGGCCAATGAATTAAGCGCGCCTGCGATTTACCCTTTCAGCGACAGCGCCATCAAGCATTAGCTTGATAACGTTGCCGCGATTGAGGTTGGTTCAGGAGGAGAATCGGATTCAATTATAGCTTTACTATTATTCATATATATATATATATATATAGATTCCATTATTAAAAAGACTTACCAATATTTGAAATTAATTAAATAGAAGAATTCGCTAGGGCTTATTGTCTAATAATTCTGGAGATAAGCGCTAAGTCATCTGAAAGGAAAAAGAAAAAATATTAATATATATGTAAATCAAGTGTAAGGTAACTGTTTCATTTCAACTTTAGCACATAAGAAGTGTGGAAAACTACTGATTTGTGTATTGCCGACCTTCCAAGCAAAATGACAGAACTTTTATATTAAACCTCAAAATACATAAGCCATATTTCTGCATATGAATGCATCAGCCTACAGAAACAGTGTCAAAACAGTCCATACAAAAGTAAACCATAACAAAAACTCCCATGCACAAATTTCTAAGAATATACAAATTCACTTATCTTGAGCTTTCACAAAGTATAATATTATACCAACGTAGACATTCAATTTTTATCGCATTCAGAAATATACTCGGTTTCAAATACAATTGCCCATTGTCCATTTGCATCTGACTTAATAACAAAGCATACGCAATGCACGTGAATACATATGTATATTTAGCGTATAATATATCATATATACAAAATGCGGTAAGTTTATTTTGTGCCTGATACGATTCAAAAATAAAATTTACAAAAGTATCTAAACTGATAGCATTATGTTAAATTAAGATAAACTCCTGATCCGATTAAGTCACAGAATGATGGGCTCTTTGATTTGTTTCCACGGTTTCATTAGTAACTTCTTATTCGACGTTGCAAACGTGTACATTGAGGAGAAATCATAAAAAATAAACGAAATATAAGTCGACATTGCGCAAATAAAAATCGTTTATCATTGTACTTTTCAGAGCCTTGAAATCAATCTTTATAAAACGCTTATATGAAGTACGAAATTATTCTGGTTTTGGCGTTCTCGATTACATTCAGTTAATATCGCGTATATTTTCCTTCGTTAGTCAGGTTTTAATGTGCCATGCATGTATGGGTTACGGATATAGGCTGTCAAAGAGAAAGAGTTTGGTTAAGTCCACCCGTTTGCATTTTCCAAACTAATTTTCCAAGGCGAAAACGCACAATTGTGATCTCCCACCTCAGTATGCAAAATATTCTCCAGTCATTGCTCCCCAAAATAATTACTTTTTCGATCAGCAGCTGGTAGTTTATCTGAGCAAAACTTCTAAACTCACATTTCTCAATTCACACAAGGAAACAATAAAATGGGGTAGTCCAAATAAAAAAACAATCTGAAGCATGAGCTAATAACAAGCGAGCCGTGCTATGAGCTATTTTTCGCATGTCATAATGAAACTTGCAAACATACCTATAACAAGGAATGAAGGTGGGGAGCTAACAGCCACCGAACTGATTGAATTTCCGAAAGTATGTAATCATTTATCTTATCGACTGTGGCTCGTTAGCTCTCTACGCCTCAAGGATCAACGGGAACATGATTTTTAAAAAATACTTGTAAGGCGTATCGCACACTACATCAACTAACTTTTGTATGTGGAAAGTTATCAAAAGGACAAAGAGCGAGTGGTCTATGTCTCGTCTATTACCCCAACCCTTGGAACATTTCTAAGTGTGGGAAGGATCAGACCCGGGTTGCATACTATAAGCTCGTATGTCTGCTATTAATCATTTTAAAGATGTTTTTTTTAACATCTTTAAAATGATTCCTTCCTTGTTTCTTTCTTTTGAAGCGCAAATTCAGGGCGAAATACAAAAGTTTCAAGTCTCGCGATTACAACATCCAAGATGGAGTTCCCCAAGCAGTGCCCTTGAGCTGGCACTCTACTTCATCTACACTTCCGAGTTGATCAACTGACCCGAAACTGACAAATTCAGCATCAGCAGGCTATACGGCAATTTCAAATACCCACTCCGATCCTCAACTTACGTAAAAAATTCTACAGATCCTCTTAGGACATTTGGGAGAGTGGCTTATAAAATGGAGAATTCGCGTGACCGAAACGAGGTGCTGTCACGTCAGTTCCATAAAAACAAGGTGAAGTACCTAAGTGTGCACCTGGATAAAAGATTAACGTGAAGGAAACATATTGAGACAAAAGCACTGCAATTAAAGTTGAAAATAACTAGAGTACAAATGACTACTCTACAAAGCCGTCATAATGCCAATCTGGGCTCATGAATTCAGCTCTGGAGTTCCGCGTGCACATACAATAACGAGAGGGAGCCCAGGATACTATGAATAATCACCGGTGCACTTGGGTATGAAAAAATGTAAACATATACAGATACCTATTATAAAAAGTGCCACAGTAAGAGAGAAGATCTCTGCACGTGCAACTAAAGTGGGGAAGGTCCCCATATACTTAAAAGACCGGCGCAAAATTTTTTTTCACCGAATATAGTCATGTAGGATATCAAATGAACTCTTCGAATCAGATATTAGTTTTGACTTTGATTGTAAAGGGGAGCAGTGGGGGGGTTGAAAATGGACAATTACTTCAAGGACCCATTCTCACAAACTACCAAACCGAAAAATCCGAAAAAAAATATAGTGGTCCGACCAAACGGTACCTAGGCCTCAAAATACTCTTCGTTACGATTCTGTTCAAATAAAGTTAATAATAGTATATTTTTATATTTTGAAAATTTACTGCGGATCACCCTTAAGTTCACCCTAGATCCGTAAAGGTAGGCTTTGATAGGAAGCGTCATACTGGAAAGTTTGGTGGAAATCGAACTATTATTAGTAAAGTTATAGTATGCCAAAGTTGTTCCCGTCAAATAACTAAAATGTGCTAAAAGATAAAATGTCAGTACGAAGTCGAATTGAATATCGGGTATATTCAACATATTTACACTACAAGCTATATATAAGTGGAACCATTCATAAGGAATCGACAAAACCTTACATACCTGAAACGCCGAGCTTCTGGTTTCCGACTTGTTTATTAGTTTGCATCGAAATATGAGTTTGAAAATATTACAAAAACTTTAACTCGAACAAAAAAAATTAGCGGAAAAAGAAAATTATCAGGTTCCACTTCGCAATAGCAATTTTCTTTTCTAAGATATCGCACTCGTAAGAAATACTAGACATAATAGCTGTAAAATTTCATCAAAAATAGTGCTGATTTAATGAAACTGTAACGTTTTAAATCCATACATATGTGTTTATATAATTCTCTTAAAAAACGCCCGGAAACCGAGAAAGAGAAAAAACAATCGTCTGGTAAGTGTTACGCTTTCGGAGAACATTTCGCCGACGCAGACGTTCAACGTTTATCGCATTCAAAAATATACTCGGTTTCAAACACAACCGCCGATTGTTCATTTGCATCTGACTTAATGATAACAAAGTATATGTACACAAAGCACGTGCATACATATGTATTGTTAATGTATAATATTTCATATATACAAAATGCGCCAAGCCTATTTTCATGCGCCTGACTCAGAAATAAAATCACCAAAAGTATCTTCGCTGATAATATTATATTAAATTAAGATAAGCGAATGGTCCTTCAATTTAGCAATAGCAAGAGTGATGAGCTTCCTAACACCTGATGTGTGTCTATGATATAATTGTTGGTTTTCCATTAGATGAATGTAGATAGTTCAGGAGATATCATAAACAAATAATTAAAATAACATCTAAATTGCTACCATATTCGACAATTTGTTGCTAAAAAATTACTTAGAATATATTATATCAACAATAAAATAGGAGTAAGACAATACCTTTTTAAGTTTTGTGACAACAATTTTATTAAAATTGGCTTACTGTGATTCTTATAATTAATCTGAATGAGAAAGGAAAAACGATTTTTTCAAATCTGAAGATACCTATATTATTGGACCTTTTGATGTTTGTTTTAGGAAATTCCGGGCCGTAGAAATGATCCAATTATTTTCTACAATTATGGAAAACCAGGACTGTGACTGAATTTCTTTATTTATTAAACGGGCAATAAACAGAATAAACTCCAGTTACTTATTGCCCTCAGGAAGAGAAGAAAGTAATAATCTTAACCTATGCTTAGAACTACTTAAAGAAGTTTAAATGACCAAGCTGTTACGCGTTGTAACAACCAAAATCTTAAAAATGTGCATAAATCCAGATAGGCTGTATGCTATTGTAGGAAGCGCCTTTCCTTCTTCCCTTCAGAAAGCGGAGGAGGGAATTTTTGCTTAAAGAAGAGAGAACGGGTGAATTTACGTTGTACATTTTCAAGGGCAAGACAATCACAATTATGGAAATGTGACCAGATCACGGAGCAGTAGGCAAGGATACTCTTCACGAAGGAAGAGAGCTAAGGAGAGTTGAATGAAGTCAAAATCAGAGGAGGAGCGAAATATAAAGCCTGTCAATTTTGTTGCTCGATTGGTGACTTCCGAGTCAATGGGTACCGAAGCGGAGCTTCTCATTGAAAGTAACTCTAAGATCTTGAATCGAGCACAGTAGATCTACTATAGGCAGTATCCTTACAAAAATGACCCCACTTGCAAATGTGCTTGCAGAAGCTTATCTGTACACATCAGATATGCTAAACAAGGAAAAGGCATAATCTTCGTCAAATCGTATTGGTAAGAGAGAGATCGGTGAGCTTTTGCTATTCTGGTACTACGGCGTGCTCACCCATATAGCAAAAAGTTGTTTCACGTATTCACTTATACATAAGCAAAAACTTGCCAATCTCACCAATACATTGGCAAGTCCGGGCGGTATGTCAAACACAGCTGATCGGGTTTTCGGTACATCTCGCTCATGCTCAAGGGCAAAACAATTTGAAATCGTGTGTACTCGCACTGATTTCCCCCCTTGAGGGGCAAGGGGGAGTGAGGTAGCTGTCTAGTATCTAACTGTGGAATCGAGTTTTGGTATGATAAAGAATGTATGTTAAGAGAGTAGGAGGAAGTGGATGCGGATTTAAGCGAGTAGCACGTAGAGTCACATTTTCTGCCGTTTATCGCTAAACCACTAGCAGAGCACCAACGAACCAAAATGTCTAGGTTAGATTGAAGAGGAACACAGTCCGTATGCGACGATATAGCGAAAAACAGCTTAAGGTCATCGGCATAGGGCATGCAGGAACAAGTAAGGAGGTGGAAGGGTCGCTGGTAAAAAATTGAGGGTAATACTAGTTTTTTCTAGTCTCTTTGATTTGAAAAACAGTTGTAGTGCCACAGTCTGCCCTGATTTTTATGGTTTAATTATAATAAATAATGATAACAATTGTTACAACTTCACAATAACGTTAGTTCTTGTATAAAAAATCCTTATTAAAATCGATTCAATTACTGTTTGCCTGTCATCCGATTTACTCGAGGCTATAGGTTTCGCTGGCCAAAAACTTCGCACTTCCTAGTCGTGACAGTATCCCGATTGAGTCAGCATTACCGTAACGTAGCGGTATAAAATTAAATTGGCAAAAACTGCAGCAACTTTATCAAGGTCTATCTGCTCTTAACGATTCAGCAAGTCAAAATGAATTTCAAGCGAGAGCCCAAACAAATTGAGCAGGACATCGTGCTTCTCCAAAACAATCCACATATTTATTCTCGTCATAATGTTAATCAAAGGAAATCGATCGTTTTAACTTCTGGTCTAAATCAACATTTGGATCTATGGAATCGCAATAAACTTGTGCAAATTTACACCAGTTCCCTCAATACATTGCCGGGTCACTTACAGAATTAGCATTTTTACGCGCGCACTGCTCGTTTTGCTGTTTGTCGATTTCTCACATGTCAAAAAGCATATATATACATTTGGGAAGGGAACTAGTTAGCAGAGTGTAATTTTTAATTGCAATTTACATTGGTTTTAAGCAATAACATGTTACTTGATACGGTCAATGAAGTTAAATAAAATTAATCTTTCGTTCTTACTTTTCTTGCTTTTCTTTCTCACCCAAATGTATGGCCAAAAAGCGACTTTGGTTAAGCATCAGAGTAAACCCGGTGCTAGTATTTTTCCAAACGCGTTTCTCGAAAAAATATAATAGCAGTAGAGACAGATATACGTACATAATAATAAGTCGGGGAACTGGAAGCTGGACGGTTCACGTATGAAAGGTTTTGTGCATTTCCTTTATAAAGACACTAGATGACCCGGCAAATGTAGTTTTGCCATATAAATTATTTCTAGGTAATTTCTAGTGTAGACAAAAATAACTAACTTATTGGAAGTGTGTAAGGATGTGGTATATGCGTGAAATAGGCATGTTACGCTGTGAACGATGAGGGAATATAAAAATAACAAACGCCAAACATTATTATTTTTAAGTTATTATAATTTGTATTCCTCAAAATTATATATCATTAATTAATTACGACAGTAACACTAACAAACAATATCAATCTTTTAATGCTATAGCGTGAACAATATTTTTTGTTAGCCCATCTTTAGCTAACAGAAACAAACTGGGTGGTTTACTCACTCGAGAGCATGCCACGTATAACTGTCCGTGTGAAAACATGGTGTGCTTAAATCTAAGCCACAAACAAACATCGTTTGGCCTTGGGATTTGTTGATAGTCATTGCAAATGACAATCTAATCGGAAACTGAATACGTTTTAATTGAATTGGCACATCTGTAGGTATAATAGGAATCCGTGGTATTAATATATTTTCACCTCGGAACTTGCCAATTTTTGAATGACTAATCGCGTACCGTTGCACAGCCGTGGCGGGTTCAAACTACGAAGCAAGATAATCGGAGATCCAACTTTCAATTGTAAATTATGCGGTGGCATGCCTGGCAAAAAAAGCCTTTGACTCAATGTGGGAAAACGGCCTCATTTATAAATTATGTGAAAATCAGTTCCCTACCCCGATCATAGGACTTGCTATCGTCTAGACGATCTGCGTAATCCTGTATAACATTTTCACGGCTGAAATCGGCACTGATCTGTTTCATTTTGCCGATGACACATTAGTTTATTCCTCACACCTTCGAACAACGGATATACTCACAATGCACTAGATAGTCTTACAATTGGAAAACCAAAAAATGCGCCGGAAAGCCGAAGTATCTCGGCGAACCAAGTCAGATTACTCAGAGAATTCGCTCTCAATCTCATGGGAAGGTTTTTCGAGAGAACGGAAAACTATACAAATCTAACGTTAGAAGACTGCATCAGCAGGGTAAAATAACCCTGTTGGCCAGGTTCGGTCCTGCAAAATAGTGAATTCCATCTTTAAATCCTAAATTTTCTCCCTCTTTGGCACTCCTTTCCTGGTGGAAGTACATAGAGGACAAGCACAAGAAATGTAATGTGTTAATTGTAAAAAATAGTTTTTAAATAATCATGTTAGGTTAAGTTAGCCTAAGTAAGTAGTTTTAAACTTCCTTACGCCTTTAATACGGGCGCAGTTTTTTCGAAGTAAATGAGTTTCTTTAAGAAAAAACGTTAAGATCGATGTAATAAAGACACAAAAATAAAGCATATTACAAAGAAGGTCATCATCGTCATCATCAACGGCGCAACAACCGGTATCCGGTCTAGGCCTGCCTTAATAAGGAACTCCAGACATCCCGGTTTTGCGCCGAGAAGGTCAGGTTGTCCTTAAATTAAAGGACTTTTGACTTGCGTAGCGCGAACTATCTGGACTGGCAGAAAAAATTAGCAATGTGACATCACACGATATATTCCTATCGATATCATTTCTTACATTCAATTGACTGAATTCCAAGATATGAGCCACTTTTCATAGCAACACACGCTGCAAAATGAAATCGATTTACAAAACATGTGAAATTACCCTTCCAAAAATGGATAAATATTCGATGGACTATATTTGTAAATACAATTTTCGTTTGACAACGAAAGCGATTAAACACGAAGCAAGGATCCATAACCATGGATCAAAATGTCTATGCAGCTATTTTGAAGGAAGTTATCCTCCTCCTCCTCTAAAACATAAGGGTAGAAGGTAGAAGGCTTGACCTCCATCCAATAGGGAATCTTTAGACGGACGTCAAAAAAGATGTTTGGAGTCAAAAACCAAAAAATAATATGTGAACTGTAGTAGAACGTTCCTAAAAGACGATCCCTGTTGAAAGGCATCAAAAGCTTGTGATCCTGTTGAAACATCTTTGCGAAGCAGTTACTAAGGTGCCCACTGAACACAAAAGCAAATATTGAATCTTCCTTTGTTAATGTTTTATACCCAAATATTTTTTCGTGTTTGTTTATTGTTGAACGAGATAGCAGTTCAACTATTATTTTTACCGCTCCCTTCTGGACCTTATGTAATGAATTTTTCTGTTCAAATTTTTCGAATCCGATGATGGGTTACTTTTGGTGGCTACCGCAAGGCGCGCTTTCTTGATCTAGGAGCGGGTTTCTGACAGATTTCTAACTGCAAGATTCCGGTCCAAGTTAAGAAGCATAACAATTGTACGTTGTGATCGTAATGGGTGATCTGAATGCCAAACTGGGCTAACATCTTGTTCAGACATGTGATGGGGTAGATGGTTTTGGCTAATGTAACAATAATGGTGGAAGGTTTTGTGGATATCTGTAACTTCCACCGCTTCGTCATTGATGACACATTGTTCGTTAGTTTGCTGGTGTCCGCGGTGGAAACCGCTAATCGGTTCGACGTCTAGGCACCGCGATGACCAGGAGTGTGACTCCGAATGTCGTAGCTGTTTTGTCACAAATTGTGCCGATCACTTCAGCAGGTTCGCATAGGTAGCCGACGCAGTGGACTGAGGATATGAATCTCTTTATTATCCACTCCTACTATGAAAAAATTGCGGGGCACGTATAAAAGCTAACCCCTTGTTGTACCAGACAGCGGCCATCATCAGGGAACGTGTTCAACTTGATCTCATCCTGGAAACTGGTGACCAAGAGTCGATGGGGGCAGAGGCGGCGGCATCAATAACACACCTGCCATATGCAGCCGGTTGCGACGGTATGGGGAAAGTCATTCCAGACGTGCCCGGAATGCAACATACGCGTGGAACCAGCGAAGCTTTTTCAGATCACTCAATGAATCCCAACAGAGGCTCCAGGCAGTGCTGTTTTCGGTACCGGGCATAGCAAATCATTATTTAAATCAAATCTGATTTTTTTCATAAAAGTTCTTAGATTATTTAACATTATAATAATTTAATCAGTCACATAAAATAAAAATACTTATTTAAATGCACAATTTTCATTAATTGATGGAGGCTACAAATGAATAAGAAAATCAATCAACACGAACTATTTACTAAAATACTTAGATAGGAAGACAAATTATGCCGCTTGATTACTATCCAGCCTGCTCTGAAGATTGGATTGGAACAATAAAATGCAAACAAACCAAATAGAAAATTGTTTTATATTTTTAATTATTTCCTCCGCAAACATTATTTGAATGGACCAGCTTAAATTTAATTATTGAAAGCAGTAGTTCAAACGCAGCAGCATTAGCTATCGCAATTGGCTTGTAGATTATTAATAATAGTAAATCTTAGGCTGATCTCTTCATCATCATGTTTATGTTAGTTTGGCATATGTATCTTGCATTTTTTCGCTATTCGGACTCATATTGTCTACTCTTACTAATGTTCCACCGGCCACCACCACCAGTGCTCCTTTCTTTTAAGTAGGTAGGATCGTCCAAGCCTAAATGCTTGGCGGTTGGTGACAGTATTAGGTTAAATTCGGCATCTGCCGATATAACTCGGAAGATCATATACATAATTTTATTCCATTCATGCGAGTTATCGTGGGTGTTGGTTTAAGTGGGGGCTCACCATGCATGTGAATGAAGGGTGCAACATTTGTTTCACAGAATGTGGCCATGTGGGGTGTCAAATGAAAGGGTTCGGTTAGCACTTTTCAAAACTGGTCCCCCATGATATCGGGGGAAACGTGAGGAAGTGAGGGCTCAAAATATGACCCTCAAAAAATGTAACAGGTCTCGTTCTCAGAACTTATCCAATCGAAAAATCTGAACAAAATCACAGTGGTGTATCTAAACGAAATCTAGACCTCAAAACCTCCCGTCCGAAATCTGAACAAATAAAGCTAATAATAGTTATTAGCATATTTTAGAAATTTAACCGGAGATCCCCCTTAAGTTCATGCTAGAAGTACGAAATTTGGTATAAGCATGCAATATGAAAATTGTTATTCCAAACAATAATTGATAGTTTGCCCACCCAGGCACGAAGGCGCGGAAGTTAGATATTTTAGACTTTTTCAGCCCCTCGAATCAAAATATGCGAAATTTATTCCCATTCCCCGTATTACGTTTTCAGATTTTTTCAGCATTGTTGGACGATTTTTGGGTGCGCCACCTTTTAATGATGAAATGATCAATAGCAATAGTTTCAGAGTTGCCATAATTACCATCAAATTCACTCAGTTAGTTTTCGGTCTTTTCGGTGCCAAGTTGTTCTAATTTGTCAGCCTCTTGATGAACTTAAGCTGATATACTGTAGGACGCGAAATTCAACCCGACTATCAGCTAAATGTAAACGTCCCAATAAAGTCAGAGGAGATCACTGTCGATCATTTTCCCGGTAAACATACAAAATACCGCGGTATTGACAAGGCAGGCATACATAGGTAGAGTCACTTAGAGCGAAGGCCGGGTAAGCCAACCAAACAAATATAAGAACCACCCATTGGAATAGAGTTAACCTAGTTAAAGGATGCTAATAATAATAATAATATGAATGATAAATTTAACTTTGATCTAGTGAAGAGCTTCAAAGATATTTCGATATTTGTAAACGTTCCAGGAGGTACAAACATTGTATGTATATATCCATCCAAAATGGAGCCTTACTCGCCTTAATTGGACTCTATTAATCGAAAATAATTTTAAATTTAGCTCTTCAGGCGTTTGTAGTTTCAATTCAAATCAGTTAAGCTGACGAACGAAGAGAATAGCTAGAGGTCAGCAAGGAGATCTAGCAAAGGTAAACTGTGACGTGACATTCACTCAAAAATCATTATGAATTCATTACTAAACCATTGCAGAGAAATACCAAATTGCACTGAACGCAGTGATGTCATGGGGCTTCGGAAGCGTGAATTGGATGAAGAAGTACGATCCCCCTCCCCGTTAAGAGAAATACAGAAAGTGCTAATTAGCGATATCTACACACACAGGGCCAGCAAATTCCACCTATGTAATTGCGCGATAACTGCCTACAACCAAGCAGCTAGTTCATTGGTAGCCACATTGCTTTTCCCATGCTCTGTGATAAGAAATTCATTACAAGTGTGACAGAAACGGAGCGATAGTTTATAAATAAATTATTACACAATGTTATCGCAGTGCTGGTAATGAAAAATGACATTTGCAATTAATAATCTGGGACTGAGTTCAAGTTAAAGGCATCAAAGTCTCGTGGATAGAAAATAAAAGCCGAAAATATGTATTCCTATCGTTAATCTTAATCAGTTACAGGCGAGACTAGAAACCTGAAGCTATTCAGATTAAATTTTCATTATCAAATCACAATTGATCAATAGCTGTTTTCATTTATTTGCTATAATTGATCTAAGGACGTTGAAATTGGGGAGGTTAAAGAAGAGCCTTATGAAAAGACACAGCCCGGAAAGTGAGGTATTATTTTACTGCCGAACATCCTAAACTTCGTATTTTGTTAGATTCACACATAATACAAATAAATAATCATACCGAACAGAAAGAACATTTATTACAGAACTACAACGGTAGTAAGGTAATTTGAACGATTTAAGCTGAACATTCTGGGCCTAAGCGGCATTCTGGAGCGGTAATTTGTTTTTGAACTCTGGAAAGCCAAGTGATGGCAGACACGAATCCGGTGTTGGCTTGTTTTTCACGACTACCGTAAGGCGCGGTCTCTCCACCTGGGAGCCAGTTTTTGACAGACTTCGATCTATTCCGTATCTTCTATCTTTCTACCCAGGAGGGACATTCCGAAGAAATTAACAGCTATTATTAGAGCGACATATGATTGCGCAAAATATCACGTGCTGCACCAACTTAAAATCTCGGATGATTTTGAGGTCCAAAGCGGAGTCCGCCAGGATTGCATCCTGTCACCGATATTATTTCTTCTTGTTATCGGTTACATTCTTCATTCTGCCTTGTCCGGAAGACGCGGAGGACTTTAATGGACGATGACATCTTCTCTCAAAAACCTCAATTACGGTGATGACATTTGTTTGCTCTCTTGTCAAGTCATAGACCTTGATTAAACAGCTCTGAATTTGGAAACAGAGGTAAGTAGAGTTGAACTGAAGACTAACACGAACAAAACCACGGCTTTCAGTCTGGTGGCCCTTCACACTCTCTCGATCTCCATTAATGGGCAAAGCATCGAAGGCGTCGATTTATTTGTATATTAGGAAGTGTGGTGTCCGTAGCACCTAACTGGATGGTGGACTGGACAGTGATCTTAACACCAAGATCAATTTGAGACTGTTCTGTGCAAGTGTTTTTTCTGTGTTGCTATATGGGATTAGGACATGGAAGGTGAACCCCACTGTTACTCAAAAGCTCCAAGCCTTCGTGAATGCCTGTTTTTTCCGTACCATTGTGGTACGCGAGCCTAATACTGTTACAAACGGAGAATTTGGTTGATGATAGGAAGACAGAAGTGGCAGTGGATAGTTCGCATATTAAGGAGGAATGACAATTACATTGCTAGCTATTATGCTATGAAGTGAAATCCACTCTTCGAAGGTGACGAGTGAGTCGCCCCAAACCCACTTGGAACAGAACAGTGGAGAAGGAGTACGGGCATCACACGTGTGGGGAACTGAAGTGTATTTCAAGCAACCGTGAACGATGGCGCGTAGATGTGGTTGACACGCTACCTACCCAATGGCAACCATTTATTACATCAGCACTATCAGCCGGCCATTCCATCATTGCAATGTCGCCGAAAATGAATGAAGTTTTGTAGTGTAGTTCAAAATGTGTACTACTGCATTGTCCTCTTGAAATGACCAGTCTAAACTCCATAGACCATCACCAAAATCTAAAAGCATATTCTCCAAGCCCCAATAGTAGTTAGAGTCCATTTTATGGTCTACAAAGTAAAATGGACACCATCTGCTATATTTAAATGCAGGTCATATAAAGGCATGGGTGGTGTCATTAATGATGATGTTTCTTTAAAGTTTTCAGCGTATCGTGTTTTAGGCTCCCCGCGAACCTCGCCAAAAAACTTTTTGAAACCATTCAAATTATGTTAGTCGTTAATAATAGGAAATAGACGATTCTATTCAATCGTTTTTCACTCACGAACAGAATGCAACTTACGCGAGGAAACAGCGGAGTTTTTTCAGATCAGTTAACGAATCCCAACAAAGCGTCCAGACAGTACAGTTTTGTGATGGAAGCGAAACAATATTAGGGTGGACTTTGGAGGTTACCCGCGCAGGATGCTGGGTGGATCACCGAATGGCATGAATTTTGCGGATGTTACCGAAGAGGAAGTTCGACGGGCCATAAACAGCTCAAAGAACTGGATCGGGTGCAGAATTTCTGGTGCAAGAAACTTACCAAGTTACAAAGCCGGTTGGCATATAGCATAAATCAAATCATTAGTTTGCCGGAGGAATTTTCGCCCTTCCTTGTCCCGAAAAAGACACGGTGCCGGACCCCGCAGAGCGACCAGTTACCTGCTTACCAACCCTCTACAAATTCATAACATTCATTATCAATAGAAGGGTCACGCACTTTGAAACCAACACATTCTGTCCGAGGAGCAAAAGAGCTGCCGAATTGCGTCAAGGGGCTGCAAACCCATTATCGACTCGGTATTTGTAAGACAAGCAACTAGAGACCAAAAAAACATTAGTTGCTATACCGATTATGCCAAGGCTTTCGACAGCGTTCCGAATACCTGGCTAATTGATATCTTACATCTGCATCGCATTGATCCGAAACTAATAAAATTTTTGACGACAGTCATGATAGGGTGGCATACCATCTTATCAGTGCGTACATCTGAGGGTGTTAATACCTCAGAGCTTATCTATATACGGAGGGGAATTTTCCAGGGGGATTCTTTGAGTACCCTTTGGTTTTGGATGGCACTGAATTCCCTTTCATTTTTACTGAATGATGCTAGAGGACATGGTTTTGCAATAAAATATGTCAGCCTAAGATTTATAAAAAATCTAAAAGCCAATTGCGATAAGTAGTACTACTGTCGTTGATAATTACTGCCTATTGGCTTTAATGATTATATTTGAGCTGTCCGATACAAATAAGTAATATTTGCAGGGGAAATAATAAAAAATATAAACCATTTCAGTGGTGAGAATCACAGTTAAGAAGCATAGATGAGCAGGGTCAACTAACGCCTATTTTGGGGTTGATTTTTGTGAAAAATTAAATCATTGATTGAAATGAAATGATTAAAATAATCAACCCTGATTGTGTGTGTATTGATTAGAAGCCCAAATGGTAGTGAATAGGTTATCTATCGAACGAACCAATTAAATGTTGCTTTCTATGGTTTCATCACCGCTCACCGATTCCGCCACTAATTCTGCTAAGCTACCAAGGATAATGAAAGTAACCGTGGTAATGCTAGAACTGTGGTGCAACTAATATAATCATGTCCAAAATGAAGACACTATCGAGGTATTGCGATAGCAATGGGGTCACTTCAACCAGTGAGAGGAGTGGCGATCCTGATCCCGCCCAAATTGCTGAATGTGTTACGCTGGGTTGGCCTAGAGAACTACATTGTACAGAGCCAAAATATTATAAACATATTTACACTAAGCGTGTAATAGATATTATTTGATTATACAGTTAATATGATTCTTAAAGCAAGTTAACTTCCTCCTCTGGCACAATACGTGTTGAATAAATAAGTGAAGGAACAAAAGTAAAATGGGTTACGAACAATATTGTCCTGGAAAAAAAATTTATGAAACTTGAAACTGAAAGTGTGCATGAAAAAGATATAAGACAGTTGTATTGATTTCAAAAAGCCAGAATGTCCTATATTAAGATTGAATTACGCAACATTCAACGCTATCAATGGGAACATCTTTCGTTGCACAAGGACTCAGAACTTTAAGGCGTCGTTGACAGAAAAAAAATGTTTATGCAACGTCAACAATTTCCATCACTAATGCTGTTGCGAATTAAGTGTAAATGGAACACGTTCGATTCTTAAACAAATTCCTTGCAAATGGAAGGAAACACTTCATCACAACATTTGAGAATCACCAGGAGCGTGGACGAATTTTGCAATTGAATGCTGATTCCAAACACAATGCTTTTCGGCAACTTGGAAGCGTCTTTCTTCCTTTTCTGTGTTGAACACGTGAAGGATTCCTGTTCTCAATTGATCAACAAATATCATCGAATGAACATGATTGAGCACTGTACATGACTGCAGCTTATTTTGTCGAGGAATTCGACACTTGTTTGGTGGTTTCGTCGAAATTTCAAAAGGAACATCAATTTGGCGCCTTTCACCGCCCAGCCCGAAGATTAAATTGGATCAGACCAAATGCAAGTACGCCCTGTGGGTTGGGGTTTAGAAATAGAAACAAGGTCTTCCCTGCTGGTCGTATGAGATGACTAAAAGGGATAGAAATTTGTGGGGAAATGTCAACAATGCCTCGGATAGGGACTAACCTCACGGCGACGATATTTGGCTATCGAAAACGGACTATCATTGGTTTTCGGAATGTGCACACGCTCCTCAGAATTCGCACTTTCTACTACTTGAGCGGGAATTCCAGCGATATAAACTGGACATCCTGGGCCAAAACGAAGTAAGATGGTGGGTCTCTGGAGAGCTCTTCTGTTCACACTAAATGCAATATGCATTTGTACTTTGGAAGACCAGGTGGTAGCAGACGTGAACCCGGGGTCGGGTTGTTTCTGATTGCTGCCGCAAGGTGCGCTCTCTTGCATTGGGAGTCGGTCTCTGACAGACTTCTAACTAGAAGATTCCGCTTCAGGTTAACGAGCATCACAATTGTGCAATGCTACGCACCAACGGAGACTTTAGATGGAGTGGAGAATGATGCTTTTCACGAGCAATTAAACGCGGTTCAAGGGAAGCTTCCTAAAGGTCTGGATCTGACAACACCTTGCTCGGACATGTGATGGGAAAGTACGGTCTTGGCGACCGGCGGGAGATTCGTGGATTTCTGCAACTTCAACCGCCATTGGTGGCACATTGCTCGAGCCCAGAGCATGCCATAAGGTCAGTTGGGTTTCAACTGACCGACCCCGTACATGCAATCAGATTGATCACTTTGCGATTAACAGAAAATTTAGGAATTGTCTTCTGGATGTGTGTAACAAGAGAGGCGCTGACATCGTCCCAGAAAGGGATCACCCCCATTTACCCATTTGTACGACCCACCTGTCGCTCGACAGTGGAAGAGCTATTTTGCTGATCTAACGAGTAACCCGCCTGAGAATATCGATGAACAATGGATCACCATCAAAAATGCTTTTTTCTCGGGTGCTACACAGGTCGTCGGCCACGTCTCGAAGGGGCGTCAGATCTGGCTAACTGTGGAGTCGTGAAAGTGGGTCAATGAACGGAAGGGGTTGAAGGCTCCACTGACTGCTGCGAGTGACGGTGAGCGTGATAAGCTCAAACTCCGATACCGAGCAAAATCCCGAGAAATTCAGCGTAGTGTCCGCCGTAACGAGAGGGAGTAAAGAGAGTAACGGAGTAAATCCGCTGGGCTTGTCTGTCTCCCCGTAGAGTTATTTATTGCTGCACCCGCAGTTACTGCAGATCGGCTTTTTCCATTCGTATGAAAATCTTGGGAATCCGAGCTGATGTAACAGCGTTGCAAGTTGTCCGCTGGACATGGGCCGGTTTTCTGGAGAAGAGCCAATACACCATATATTATAGCGGCCATCCAGTAAACCATGCGCTCGGAGTAGGTTTCTTAGTCAGCCAAAAAATGCAACCTGATGTTATCGGGTTTGAAAATATAAGCGAAAGGTTATGCACTCTGCGATTGCGAGGCAAATTTAGAAATATAAGCCTCATAAACATTCACGCAACTACAGAGTCGGAGAAGGATACCTTCTACGAAGCAGTTGAGCGGACCTTCGAAGCCTGTCCCAAGTATGATATCAAAATCAGAGATCACCTCTCGGTCTTGATGAATGTCAGAGCAAATAGGGGGGCCAATATAGACTCGGATCACTATCTCGTTGGCATAGTGCTTCAGGCTCGAATCACAACACCGCCTACAATCCCCTCTGATAATCAAGTCAGAGTGAATACTGAACATAACACCTATAAAAGGAAATTGATGCAGCAATAACCGACGCTAACAGATGTCTTGGAGATGAAGCATCAACAAATGATGATTTTCACAACCACCTGAAAGCGTTATCAATGATACGGCTGCAAACATACTTGACCTCGGCCGCAAGGGAAGTCAGAACGGCTGGTTCGACGATGAATCAAAGCTAGGAACGGAATGGAAGAATTATGCATACCGAGTAATGTTGCATTCTCAAAGAACGCGGGCACCCGCCGAGAATTACATAAAGCGGTTCATCAACTGATACTCAAGGTGTGGGACATCGAATCAAAGCCTAACGACTGGCAACGAGGCATTATCTGTCCCATACATGTCAGAACATCATTGGCTCATACCAAAGAGGTTTCACTCCAGACTAATCAGCAACAGATCAGATTTTTTCTCTGCAGAGAGCGATGGAAACACTGCTGAAATATGACCATCAGTTGGACCATCTTTTTGTCGACTTTAAAGCCGTCTATGACAGCATAGCCAGGGTAAAACTGTACACGACCATGACAGAATTCGGTATCCCGACGAAATTGATAAGACTAACTGAGCTGAGCCTGAACAATGTACGAGGCCAGATAAAAGCAGCAGGATCACTCTCGAGACTCTTCAACATCAACAACGGTCTAAGGCAAAGGGATGCCCTAATATGTGTCCTCTTCAACCTGGCCCTGATGAACGTCATTCGTGATGCAGATGTAAATGCGAGAGGCACCCTCTTCTTCAAATCCACCCAACTACTGACCTACGCTGGCGACATTGACATTATGGGAAGAACAACCTGAGCTAAACAGTCTACCTTCTTCCTACCGTGTGCTGCACATTAATGAAGGCAAGACGAAGTACATTGTGGTAACGTCAACGCCAAAACCGAAAGAACGAACAACATCGAATCGCACTGGTCAAACGAAAACAACGAAGACAGGAGACTACTACTTTGAGACCGTTGATAGTTTCTCCTATTTAGGGTCGAAAATCACAACCGATAATAGCTAATTCCATAGGGTCGAAGCTCTCAGTGTAAAAGACTGTGATCTTGCCAGTCCTCATGTATTCCTTGGGGACCTGGGTTCTTAGCAAGAAGAGTTGCGAAGTCTTGGCCTCGTTCGAGAGAAAAATTATCCAAAGAATTTTTGGCCTCTTACATGAGGGTGGACAATTCCGTAGCCTACATAACGACGAAATCTATGAGCGATATCACGACCGTCTGATAGTGGATAAAATCCAGATCAATAGGTTGCGGTGGGCGCGCGGAAAGTCTATAAGGGCAACAACTATGGTAGAAAAAGAATACGAAGCAACCCTGCCTGAGATGGAACGATGGCGTGGGCTAGGACACCAGATAGCTTTTAGGGATACCGAATTGGTAGCGCTGTGCAAACCCGGAGTTCCTTACTAAGGCACGCCTAGACCGGATACCGGTTGTTGCGACGTGGATGATGATCTTTCCGACAGTAAGTAGTATGAAAACGCCATTACCACTGGCTCATCTCCTTCTTCCATTCACTGGGGAATATATGATTCAAGACCAATATCACTTTGTCACTCTGAACCAGAAGTCAACTCCTAAATCTACTGCTGACCACGATTTTATTGATCTGATTTGCTGCTGGGTGCCAGTTAGTCGAAACCCACTTTATGGGAAGTTCTGTGAACAAATATAATAACATAGTCGAGTAGTAGCTTTAGGAAGCCACTGCTGAACTGCATGTAGTTGCTCATAGAGAGCCTCCTTCTTCTCTACATCCGATGTCTCTTCTGGTGCGTAGATAATCTTTCGTATTAGATAATTTAGACGTTTTGGCACCAAACATTACAATTTGGAAAGTTACATAACTCTTGAGCTGACAATATAATGAAAGAAGTCAACGTTCACGTAGAACTTGAAGACTTTTGTAAAGCGCGATATTAGCACTAACAGGCATGAAACGAAGGAATAAAATTGTGGAAAACCAGTCACCAGAAGGAATAAACATAGAAATAATACTTTGATGGACCCAAATTTGATTAGAGCCTCTGAGATTCTCTTCCATTCTACTATTTTCCCGGTTCCACATTTGCAAAGCCTCCGAGTGCTAACTAAATTACGACAAAATCAACAGAACCCGTGACCGCGTCCATCCGTTCTCTTAACAAATCTATTTATTCTCCTATTAACGAGGTTTCGCGCGGATGGTGCGTAAACGGTAGTCATCAAGTAATTAATGAAATCATAAAACGCGATGTAACTGACAGCAAACATCCACTATAAGAGGACACGCAGCCGCCCCTTCTGCAACTCTATCGTCGGCATGAATGGGCGAAAGCGGCGTTTGCTGCCGTGGTAGTTGCCCAAAGAACACCACCGTTGCCTGCGAGCGCGTAGAGTGTCCCCTAAAAATAGCAAAATTAGAATAATACAAGCGAGAAACTAAAATTGAGAATTGAAATTTGAAAAAAAAGCAAATTTGTTGATATCGGGGGTTGCAGTGGATGTTGGGGGGCGGCCGAGGTTTTATGTAATCAAGCGAGAGTGGCACCGAAACAATTTATTTTTTATCTATTGCGGTCAATAGTGCGTAAGCGCGCCAACGATAATTGGGAGCAATATTTATTTTTGTGGATTATGTGGGCAATTTGCGGTTCTAACTTCGACGGGAGTCATGAATGGAAGGCGAAGGAGGACTCGACAGACTCCGGAAGGGATTCATGTTGATCTGGGGCCCGTCGACGTGCCACCGATGCACCATTCGGAAAACTAAATCCGCATACAACACGTGCAATGCAGAAGAAGTTTTCTTACAGAAATTCCAGTCGTTGAACTCGGCGTAAACCGCTAGTTCTTATCTATGGCCGCGCACCAATCAAAGCGATGATATCATCCAGCGAGTGAGCCCCTCGAGTGGTGCCGCAGCCGCCCTGACCTCTTTCCGCGTGACATAAACAGCTCGCTGCAGCGGAAGGTAGAAACAGCGACATAGATAGTCGTAAATTCAAGGAGAAAACTCAACTGCAAACAAGGAGGTTGTCCAGGTCAGTGTTTTCCTCGAATCGCCGAGTTTGACAATCCACGCAAGACACCAAATGTTGCGAAAATGATTACAAAACAGGTCACCGCGACCTGGCCTGAAAATTCCGTTTTCCAACGGCTCTACGGCATTGAATCACTGCCAAGTCCATTACATGCTAGCGGGAATCACTGTTTACACCGTTTTCCGTGCAAACTCAGCCTAAACAATTGTTCATTGATTAAATATTTACCATTTAGGATCGCCTTGTTTTTGACGTTTCTGGAGAGTGCGGATACGCACAGCGCGCACCGCCGAGCACCAAATTCCCACACACTTCGCACCACTTTTCTCGCTTTTCGTTGCTTTTGCCACTTTTTTTTCCGCCGCGAGTCACAGCCAATTGAGAATCCGCGAAAGGACCAACGCACCACTGAATTCCAGCGAAAATGCAACACACGCACGCCACGGCCGTACAACACTTCACGCCTCGTAACTCCAGTCGCCAGGCACACGACAATTTTTGCTTTCTGTCTCTTTGGTTTTGGACAACTAAAATAGGAAATAGGAAATTTCGCACGAACGAAAACGGACGTCTCGTAGCACCGAAAATATACAAAATTTCTATATTTTTGACGACTCCGTGTGCCGCGCGAAGTGTCAGACGGCAGACAGAGGGTCAGCGCGAGCGAGAGAGCATACACGACGGAGAGCGAGTAAGCGAATTTCTTTAGGATAATTCCAAAGCTCGTGCCAAGAAAAAAGCTTATTTGCGTGAGTGGAGACGGTACCTGTCAAATGATCGCAATTTCGTGCAGATTTTTGACCGTTGATGGAAGTATTTGAAACAAGCGAAGTGACATGTGGACTTTGCGCCTATCCATCCTAGGCAAATCCCTTAGGCAAACACAAGGCACATTCCCAAAAGAACAAAATGCCCGATCTGGTCTAGTATTCTCATGTATTGGCTTCGAAATTTTCACTGTAAGTCGAAGTGCTTCGCAAATGGCATTCCATCGTTTTTTTCCCATAAAACAATTGACTATAAATTGTTTACAAGACACGACAAAACTTCTTTTGTTTGCAAGATCCGCCTATTATTACCGAGTCTTCCTTTTACAAATTATTTGCCAACCATATGATTTTCCATATTCCCATTAAACGTACTCACCGGTCCGACTACCCGAAATCTTAAGTATGGCACTACTGACATTGAACCGGTAAAACGCCACTGGATTTTTGAAATTTCCAATTTTCAGGTATTTGAATTGCAACCGGCATATTGTGAGAAGTTGGTGTCTAGAGCGTTTTCCAAGTACAACGGAAATTTCCATTTGGAAGTGATTTTATCAACATATTTTGGGTTTAGAAGTGAGTTTTGCTATTTGCTTGCGCTGGAATAACTTGTGGTCGTGAAATAGTGGATAATTTCGTGATATTAGCTGAAATCAACGACTTTGTCTGAAAGGCGAAGGTCGAGAAAATTCGGTTAAGGATCTCATCTGTAAGTTGGGTTTTCTGATTGTTGGGCTTGAATGTGATTCGCTCGAAATGTGGTTGGCATGAATACATCTATTTGCTTGGTTTTAGGTTGTGTCTCGCAACGAAAAGGGATTTAGATTCGAACAGAGGAACACCTGTTCTCCGCTTGGAGTGACTTCAGTGGGCGAACGAGCAGTTGCGCGAAAGATAAAGTCACAGAGCCAACATGACCGCGAAGGATATCTACTACTCAGACAAATATTACGATGAACAGTATGAATACAGGTGAGGATTAAATTTGATCTATTTTCTTGCTGGAGATATGGCGCTAAAGTGGTGACAGCTGTCAAGGCGATTTCATGTTATTCGCTAATTTGAAGTTGCTCCAACGGCCACTGACCAAAATTAAATTGGAAACCGCAACTGAAAAACGTGTGTCAATCTGCCTACGTTCGATCAAATGCGTTGTTCCTCTTGCTTTAGAAAGAAGACGCATTAATTGTTAGTAAATGTGATTTTATAAATTTGTTAATTTACATTCCCAAAAATTCAAATAATGGCTGAGTCGATTTCAAACGTTGCGAAATGTGTTCGCAGTAAATATTAGAATTCAGGATTAAATGATATGATTTGGAAGGATACATCCTCCGAAGACCAATCTGAACACAATATTCGAGAAGCTTCAAATTGGTGACAAAGCCATGCTCTTTCAATTTATGAAAATGTGGGTAATGTCAAGAAATATCTGGAGTTGAATCGAATATTCGGGAGTTTCCAAAGTGAAACTAAAACCTGTAACCTGGCTGCCAACCGAGTTGCGATTCGTTTGCAACAGACCATTTAACTAGCAACATCTTGAAATTGAAAGGGTAAAGTTGGTGGGAAGATCGGCAGTTGTTGATGTTGCAAACCATCTTGCAGACAGTGCAACTTGGCTGCAAACTTGAGCTATCAGAATTTTATAATAACTAACAACTAAGTTTGTTATTTGATTCTCCTTCTTCAGCCTCTATGCCGTTCAGAAGCCGGTCGGCTGGTCTATTGCGTCACTTCGTTCTGTCAAAGGCCTGATCTGAATATAGCCGCGAGGCTTTCAGTTCACCATCCACCCTTGTTTCGGCCGATTTTTTGGTCGTTCCCCATCAATTTCAATGTTCATGGAAACCGTCTCTATCGCAATTTTTCTATGATCCGTGCAACACATCGATCGCGAACGTCTTCATTTTGGCATCTTCATCTCCATTACCGCAAAGCATCCTTCATGGTCTTTCAAAGTCGACCAACACTCAAAACCATAAAGAGTGACAGTGCGGACGACACTGCGATAAATTTTAGATTTGAGGCGTTCGTTGATACGACGATCACATAACCGAAATCATGCATAAAGCATTGTGTAGGGCGCTCGACGTTGGAGGTCTCGAGTGGCAGTGTCCATAGCAAGAATAAAGAGCACCGACAGAGGCAAGAAGTGTTTATAATATGCCCACCACAATTCAAACTTTGCTTTTCGGGTTTCGCTGGGTTCAATTGCACTACATTGAACCCAGCGCATGAGTTCTACTGGTATTAGACCTTGCCGCAGAGCATACCAGATGAGTCCGTGTGGCACATGTCAAAGACCTCTAGGTCCATAAATGCAATGTCAAGAGGGCGACGCTTTTCACGGTGTTTCTCCATGAGCAGCCGCGCAGCGTGTATTACGTAAGTAATTCCGCATTTCTTGACAAATCTCACTTGATTCATGGTTATTTGTTAGGAATACATTCAAAAATCATTCTGCTGGACTAATTTTCTATTTCCACATTGAAACTGTGGTACTTTCATGAAGGTCTTGGGTGTTTAACGTGAGTACTTGCCGTGTGGGCATAATCCCACGGTCCTCTTCGGACACGGATTTATTTAGAGGCCACAACCGGAGCCCCGCCGTGATTGGCACACCGGTACTTGTTTATATTGAGTGCAAACTCAATATTCTTACCAGTGGATGCAAGTCCTATCTAACATCTCTACCGCAACTAAGGGGTACGGCACCCGAGTTGTATGCAACCCCACGATTTAGCTCCAAGAAGCTTTGCCAGCGATGTAGGCATGACCACAACCACCATGAAGCTTCTACAAGGGGGCCAACCACAAATAAACGGGCCGAGAGAACATCCGCCAGGAATTATCCTGGAGCATATGCTCTCAGAGGGCTGTCCCGGTTCCCATGGTACCACATAACCTTCGGCGAGGCTTCATGGCAAGAGCTACCTCAGATGAGTCCCTTGCTGACTCGGGTCTGATCGCCCTCCTCGAGTACGTGGGGACGGCATTTGTGGCGCGGACAGGTGGAACTGCTCCGTATGTGGGCAATGCTTGTGGAAGTGGAGGATGAACAAATTCTTCCGTTGAAATCTGCTTGAAATTTTCTCGCCATCTGTCGCTGCTCATCGGTCGGTAAGTTAAGTACCGCTTTTGTAATTGATGCAACAGAAGTGTTCGAAATCCTTTGTATATTGGTGTCGGCTTCTGGCAAGTCGATACAGATCTCTCGCGTCATCCCGAATGTACAATTTATCGTTAGGATCTTTGTAATGGACCACCCGGATGACACCGATCACTTTCTTTACTTCCCGATTGGCATTCTTGTACCAATTGGCCAGAGTTTTAACGTGAGAAACTTATGGTAGAGGCGCTTGTTTTCTTTTCACGGACCTTCATTTCAACGTAATCATTCCAAAGCCAAGTATCTCGGTATATGAACCGCTGACCAGGCTTGGTGACCCGGAGAGTTGCATAGGCCGCTTTGTGGATCGTGTCTTTGAACTTGGTTGCACCTAGTTTTCCTGCCGGAGAATGTTAAGCATGAGGAGATGGACTCCCAAATGTCGTAACTCTCAAAACCGATCACGCTTTTGCGGAGTGTAGACTTATATCTGCCTTGTATGTAAATGTATTGCCGAAATCGTTCAAAATGTATGCTATCGAATTCTATTGGTATCGAACTAACACACTAATCTTGAAGTTTTTTCAATAAGTTAATTTTTGTGTAAAACAAAACCTTATTGGAATTGATTCGATGTCTGTTTGCCTGTTACACACTATTTACTCGGAAACGACTAAAGCAATTGTCACGAAATTTGATGAGAACGTGTGTGAATCCTTTTACATTCAACGGGTGACATCATTTTGCTCTGGGTTTAGTGGGCTCCCCATATATTGGGTTGGGGAAAAAGAAATGTCGTATTTGAGATCGAAATTTGACGCTTTATTTAACATACATAGAATTATCCGATCTCCTTATTTGCAAAAAACCAAGTTTTCGCAAGCCTGTTTCGAGGCCAACTTAGTAGCATCAAGAGCGTTTTGCATGGACCGGAAGAGATGGTAATCACTTGGTGCCAGGTTCGGACTGTACCGTGGGTGCGATAGCACATGCCATCCGAGCACCCGTAGCTTCTGGTGGGTCATCAGAGATGTGTGAGTCCGAGCGTTGTCCTAGTGGAACACAACACCATTCCTATTGACCAATTCTGGCCGCTTCTGGTCAATCGCCTGCTTCAAATGGTCGAGTTGCTCACAGTAGAGGACCGAATTGAGGGTCTGGCATAGTTGAGTAGCTCATAGTGGATGA
Source organism: Hermetia illucens (assembly GCF_905115235.1). Lineage (NCBI taxonomy): Eukaryota > Metazoa > Arthropoda > Insecta > Diptera > Stratiomyidae > Hermetia > Hermetia illucens. The sequence continues at coordinate 116,528,659 of NC_051851.1, read as the reverse complement.
TTCCCTTCCAATCTCACCAAACACACAGCAAAGCCTTCTTGGCCGTCAATCCGGGCTTGGCGATGGTGTGGGCCGGCTCACTGCGCTTCGACCACGATCTTTTTAGCTTGAGGTTGTCGTACGCAATCGACTTTTTATCACGTCACCATCCGGTTCAAAAATGGGTGGAATTCGTTCCGTTTCAGCAGTGCATCGCAGGCGTTGATTCGGTCCAAGAGATTTTTATGCGTCAACTCGTGTGGCACCCAAACATCCAGCTTTTTTTGGAATCCAATCTTCTGCAAATGGTTCCAAACTGTTTTATGGTCTAGACCCAGTTCGTGGCCAATCGAGCGAATGCTCACATGCCGGTCTACTTGGATGATTTCGAAGATTTTATCGGTTCTATGACGATTGACCTAACAGTACGGGGTGTATCTTCGTATCCATTACACCGGAACGAAATCGATCGAACCAACGCTGTGCTATGCGAATCGTTACAGTATCGGGCCCATAAACTTCATAAATTTGTTCGGCCGTCTTCGTTACATTTTTACCTCTCAGGTAGTAAAAACGTAAAATATGACGAATTTCTTTGTTGGTGGACTCCATCTTTGACGCGCTATAACTTGAAACTGAAACGTACGATCACAACACTGTCAAAGCGACACTTGTAACCTGATGTGATAAGTACAACACAAGATATGTTTAAGTGTCGTCATCTATTGACAAAATACGACATTTCTTTTTCCCCAACCCAATATGTGAAAGGGGAATGTACATTTTTTTCACAGAGTGATCGGTGGTGATATGGGGTATCAAATGAAAGGGGTTAATTAGTACTTTTCGAAGCTGATGATATTTTCGATACCGGGTGAAACCTAGGGGATTGAAGGTCCAAAATTTGTGCTCCAAAATGTGTAACAGGTCTCGTTCTCAGAATCAATCCAACCGAAATATCTGGAAAAACAATTACAATTTGGTATCCATACGAAATTTAGGACGCACAATACATCCCATTCCGGTATCTGGACAAATTTAATAATAGTACATTTTCATATTTTAGAAATTTAACCGGAAAGCCCCTCAAGTTTATCCTAGAAGTGCAAAATTAGGGTAGGTAGGGTTGTAAGTAATTATCTTATTATAATGGAAAGTTTGGCAAAAATCCAACTATATTCACGAAATTTTAGAAGGTCAAAATTGTGAATTTGTTGCACTCTAAGACGTGCATGACGTCATCATTATGTAAAGTGAACTCATATGAACGGCTGAAACTGGAGTTTTGAAATACATGTGTATATCAAGGAATATTTTGAATCGGAGGTATACGTGAATGGAAAACGTGAATTTCCCACACAAGATAAACACAGAACTTTCATACCTGGTATTCCGATTTGTTGCATTATTGTGTGTGTACAGCAAACGTGGTCGACTTTGTGAGTTGCGAGTTCAGGTGAACAAAAGCAAAGCGCTTGGAGAAAGTTTGACTAATATTTATTTCTGGCAATTAATAAGGAGATCGTCTGTATGAAAAATAAAAATGAAATAAATTACAGTGGAAATGAATAAGTTACACAATACTTCTCTAGGGATGAAATGGAAGCGAACAACGAAGCAAATAGATCACCAAAATCTGCGAAAAATTCAATACTTTTAGAGAAATATTGTGCCTTATCGATGAATCTCTCTCCGACAAGGGTCACCGTGGGGTTTAATAAGTAGAATCCCCAGAAATATGAATTACCTTCCAGTCAAAAAAAAGGTCAGCTAAAAAATTTCGGAACGTAGTGAAGGAAAAAATTTGCATAATCTAAGCAAGTCTAATGGTTAAATATATAGTTCAAATTAAACACTATCAATTCAGACTTAATTATGATCATATCAGCTGAAAAAATTCGCCGAACGCTGCAAGGCGTTTGCTTACGAGGAACAGCCAAAGTAAAAAAAACCCTAATAATAAGGACATATGAAACAATGTCTAGATTCCGTAAGAAAGCGCAGCAGACTGATGAGAATAGAGGTAGGGTATTGTCCGACGAGTCGGAAATCAATTGTTTGGGATCGAATGGCTACGAGTGGGCGTGGGAAACTCCCAATGGGAAATTGCAGGCATGGCATGTAACCTCAACCCAAATTTGGTGGAAGTTTCATAATGGTGTGGGGATGTGTGATGACAAAAGTTGGAATTCTCGAAAAGATGGCTGCAACACCAAATATTGATATTTTGACAGTCGAAATTCCGAAGTATGCAGAAAAGTTAGATGTGAGTGCTTCAGAGGTTATCATTCAGCAAAACAAAGATCCTAGACATATGCTCAAGGCAATAAAAATGGGGTTTAAAAATAATGATATTACAATGCTCGAGTGGCCCCAACAGTCTCCAGACCTCAATTCTACCCGGTTACTGGAAAGACGAGAAGTGAGGAAGAGCTGTAGGCAAAAGTGCGTCCTGCATGGCAAGAGATTCTCGCAAATGTGTGCAGTTATTTTCTTGATAGTATGCCAAGAGGAATTAAGGCTATATTAGACGCAAAAGTGGATACAGAAGATATTGCTGGCGAATAAGCTCCCAAATGGTTAAAGTCACAAAACTGATCACGCTAGATTTTTATAGTTTTATTTAATTTCTCGTCTCTAGAGCATTATAACATAAAACTGAAATTAAATTCAGTATAAGTCAGTTTATACGTTTAAAGAAATGTCTCAAAAACCTATGTGGAAAAATTAATCAATGTCAATGCTACATAAAAGAAGCGTGATTGGTTTTGAGAGCAACTATATATGAATATAAAACGAGTCCCTTCCTTCTTGAACCAAGGACTTGCTTCTTGTATGTGGGTTCTATCAGTGATCGACACATTAATCGTTATATGCCTAGAGGAGCCTTCCCACTGCTTCCATTTATCTCGATTTCTCTTTTATTTTGTGTGTTGCCCTGGTCTGTCTAGTTTCTAGTAACAATTTTAACAATTTCCATATGGCCAGACTCTGGCACTTAGCGTGGTCTCAAGCCTCATTTTTCCTGACCTAATTTTTGCACGCAATTTGTCGTAATTATGTGTGAATATGTGCTAATGGAACGGTATTTATCAATTATACCAAACAATTTAGTAGATGAATTGGATCAACCAGAACTAAGATTCAAACTGAGACGGCAAAATAGAAAGTACATACAAAGGTAAGTAAACTAGTCTAGGTTTAGGCACTATCGATGGGTATACCACCAACCAAATACTTATACAACATCCAATAAATAGCAACGAAAACTAAAATCATCGGCAATTATAAAGGGCAAGAGAAGTGTGAACGTCGAAAGTCGGCGTTTTTACTCTGCGCTTGAAATGACTGAATGTCATTGTAGTGGCGTAATAAATAAGCACTTTTGGGATTTTTTTCAGCGGAACAATGAAGTAAATCAAGATTTTGCCAAAGGTCCTTAATTGCGTTGTGGTAAACTATGTAAATTATTTGTTTTTGAAGGTAATGCAAAATAAAGTGACTCCTGCACGGCTTTTCTTTGAAGGGGACAAAGGCTGGAGAGAAAAATTAAATTTTCAATTCAATCGGTCAAAATATGTCCAAATTATGAGTTCGGCTAACTTGAAAAAGGGAACGGATTAAAAAGCGACGAAATACGACTCACCAAATCCATTTTGTTCTACTTCGATAATTTTGACGAACTGTAAAATTCAGTCTGACTGGAAATATGCGATGTTTCCAACGATTAATTATCTGAAATAATAAAAAACTTCAGACTGTAAAATTCAGGTTTTTTTGCTAGCCTTGCTGGCTTTCCTGTTAAAGTTCAAATTGGTATGCCACTGTATCCTCTCTTTTGTCGGTAGTGTTGATGCTATTACCTTGCAGCTACATAACTTTTAATATTGATTTTGAACTTTTTTCAATATTGAGGGTGTCTAAGGCTTTCTGTTAATCATTGCAAATTCTACAAACCATAAGTCTACTTCGAACCAGCGTCTCCCAACCTCCGTTAAGATTGAAACACACAACAAGTTCTTTAGACTTCATCCATGACTTCTCACAAATGTTACTATTTACTGTTAGATAGACAGACGAATCTTGAACATATGTGCATACTATATGTATATGCGGCGGAATGGCTAAATTGATTTTAATAAAGATTCGTTTTACAAAAAAAAAAAATTTCTGTATTCTAAATGGAAAAGTAGAAATCTATTAAATAAGGTATGAAAGATCTGGTTTTATTACAAAAAGATACACCTTCCATCATTGTTGATCAATGAAATTTGTTTCTCATTTCAGACATGTCGTCCTGCCAAAAGAACTGGTCCGCCTCGTTCCTAAAACCCACCTCATGACTGAGAGCGAGTGGCGTTCCCTTGGCGTACAACAGTCCCGCGGTTGGGTGCACTACATGATCCATCAGCCAGAGCCCCATATTTTACTATTTCGACGACCAATCACAACACAACAGAAAGTTGCTTAAATCCGTCAGGCCGACAATGAGCAGCTCCTTGATTTTTATCTAGTTCTTACGATTTATTATTATACAAACTACTGTCGTAACTCACTTTACTTTTAAGCAACCACCCCAAATGTACATAAAACTTTATTATTAGTTCTTACAATCTCAATACGCTATTGTTTACAAAAATCGTAACAAAAAATAAAGCAATCAAAAAGAGTAACAAATTAGTTCCCCACTAGCTTTATAGGAGCCAACGAAAGGACATATCAAGATGTAGATGATGTCATATAATCAGAGTGTCTTGACACCGAAAATTCCTTTGGTTGTAGTTTTCTTTTGTTTCCAATGTTTCATGCATAAGGATAACCCCCACGCAGACTCGGCAACGAAGTCGGAACTGTTAATTATAAACAAAAAGTGATTATTTCGAACCTGATATTCGTAAATGCCATTTTATTTTTATAATATCTAGCTTTTAGTTCGCCTATGTAAATTTGAATGATGGAGATTTTTTTACTGTTTAATTTCCGTTTTACTCAATTTTCCACAGATTATTTGTATTAATGTGTTGAGAATAGAGAAGAGTACATCCTTTAAATATATGTGTAGCAACTAATAGGTGTGTTTTTCCTGTTCTGAGCAGTTCAAAATAGTTCTCAAGTAACAGTCTTTTAATTTTGTCACCAGTCTCTTACGCTAAGTCTTTCCTTTTTTCATAAAAAATGAAGTATTGATTGCACTTAAAATATTACATGTTACATGTTAACACAAAATTGGTTACATATTGGTCTTTGGGTTATAAGTGAATGATGACGATAGCGCAATTGGTTTGCAATGCCAAAATTGTATTTTCAAATATTTTTTCCAAAATTAGAAAAAAATCGACTTGACTAATATAAATCACTTTTGACTTTGCTCTGTCAAGCGCTGTGGGTTCCCGTTAGCCCGAATTTCGTGACCATGGTATTGAAGCTGTCTCGTAGTTTTTCTACGATCAGTACAACCCCATATCGATTGCGAATATCCTCAATTCCAACGCATTCCCTTCACATCTTCGTTTCCATTATCGTAAGGCGCTACTCATTGTCTTTCAAGGTTGGTGGTTACAGAACTAAGCTGTCATATGAAAGGTCGCGGTTCAAATCTCACCGGTGGCAGTTGGATTTGTATCATGACTTGACGGTCGGATATTAGTCGACCCAGATGTCAATGAGTATCTGAGTCAAACCAGCGTAATAATCACGGGCGAGCGCACATTGCCTCCTACACGGTACCGTAGTTCTGTAGTGTACCTTTACGGTCTTAAATTGAGACCCTGATCCAATTGGATTATCGCGTCAACCATTATAATTAACACGCAGAATCATAGAAGGTGGCACGGCAGACGTTACTGCGGTAAATTTTAGAGACCTTCCTTGATACGTCGATCACAAAGGATACCAGTTATGGAACGCCACTTCATCCAGGTTGCGCCAATGTTGATAGTATTGATCCGAGATATTTAAATTCCTTAGTTCTTAGCAAGTCACTGACAATGATAGTACTTGTTTCATGGCGATCGGTCGAGAAAAATTCAGTTTGATTCAAATTTAATCTGAGACAGTGTTGTATTTTCGCAGAATTGTAGAAACCGGATTCCAGTCCGTTGTCAATTCGCTTTCCAGAGCACAAAAGCATTACCGCAAGAGGGAGGGAAGTATTCTCCGGAGTCCCACCATCTTACTTCGTTTAGACCCAAAATGTCCAGTTTACATTGCTTGAATTCCCGCTCAAGGTGTAGAAAGCAATCATTCTGATGACCCTCGCTACCGTTGTCGAGGAGTGTGCGTACATTCCAGAAAGCAACCATAGTCCGTTTTCGATAGCCAAAGGTCATTGCTGGGAGGGCAGTCCCTATCCGAGGCGTCCCTGATGTGTTGTGAAGACCATCCTGAGTATGTAAAACGATTAAAAGGAAAAGTTTCCAGTTTAATTAATTTGTAATTATTATAAAACCAGCACTGAAGAAGGACACATGTTGTGTCCGAAACACGTGTCTGCAATCTATATTTGAACTAGATACATTTCCTTTGAATAGTTTTACTTAAAAACAACTATAGGAAACAAAGGAACTTCTTTTATGAAACTTATCCTGAGTAATTAGGCGTATACTCACATTCTCCTTATTACATTCTTTCGCTTTCTTCACAGATCTTGATAACGTGACGTGATTCACATTCTTTAGAACAGCAGCACCTCTCACGCTGCATCCGCCCAAGACCATTTCAACTTCATGTAATTTTCAACAAAGAGTCCTTTACTGGTTTTCCGCTATCAATTTCGCACCATTCTGAAATAAAAGGAGAAAAACAACTGCTTGAAACACGGATGGGATTCCAAGAAACGCTGTTTCAATGAACCCTATATGAGTCATTTTGATTTCTTTCACTCCTGCGATGAACATGAAGAGGTAGAAAAGCCGATATCGGGCAAAATCGAATTTTAAGTGGAAAATCCGTTTGAATAAAAATATTAGTTTCACTAAACAAAACCACACTTCGTCTTGTGGAGTCTGTCGCGTAACTAGTGGAAAGGGCGCGACTGCTGGCTTTGTTTGAGGTCAACCTCAGCACTCTCTGTCAGAATCCCATTACACTAGACCTTTTGGTTCGCTCAGTGCCCCACCCTTCCCTAATTGAATTGTTAACATCTTCTTCTTCAGCCTTTGTCCCGTTCACAAGCGGGATCGGCTCGTCGTGGTCGGCTTCGCCATTTGGTTCTATCGAATGCCTGATCTGAGTGCAATCTCGAGGCTTTCAAATTCCCATCTGTCGTATCAAGCCACCGTTGTTTAGGTCTGCCTTTTGGTCGTTTACCATCGACTTCGATGTTCAGACCAATCTTGACAAGTGGATTCTCGTTTGCACGAATTGCGTGACCATACCATCGAAGACGCCCCTCTCGCAACTTTTCCACGATCGGTGCAACCCCATAACGATCGCGGATATCCTCATTTCGCATGTGATCTAAACGTGTGACGCCACTAGTCCAACGTAGCATCTTCGTCTCCATTACCGCAAGACGCCGTTCATTGTCTTTTATAGTCGGCCAACACTCAAAACCATAGAGAGCGACTGGACGGACATTGCGGTAAATTTTAGATTTGAGACGTTCGTTGATACGTCGATCACAAAGAACGCCAGTTGTGGAACGCCACTTCATCCAGGTTGCGTAAATGCGTGAAGCAATTTCATAACGCAGTTCTCCATTGGCTGATAGCGTTGAGCCGAGGTATTTAAATCGCTCAGTTCTGGGCAGATCACTGCCGCTGACAGTGATTGTGCCTGTTTCATGGGGATCGGTCGTCAAAAATTCAGTCTTGTTTAAATTCAATCGGAGACCGTGTTGCATGAGGCGATCGTTCCATTTTTGAACAAGTTGCTTGAGATCATTTTTGCTATCATATGCTAGGAAAATATCATCTGCATAAAGCAGTGTGTAGGGCGCTGGACGTTAGATATCCCGTGTGACGGTGTCCATAACAAGAACAAAGAGGAGTGGTGAGAGGGCGCTTCCTTGATGAACACCAACAGAGACACGAAGCGGTTTTGATACACCCGCCATACTTCGAACTTTACTTTTCGGATCGTGGTAGAGCAATTTAACTCAACGCACGAGTTCTTCTGGCACGAAGTGTTGTCGTAAAGCATACCATATAAGTTCGTGTGGTACACGGTCAAACGCTTTTTCTAGATCCAGAAAGGCAACGTAAAGAGGACGATGCTTTTCACGGTGTTTCTCCATGAGCGCAACGTGTTTTGCGTCAGTAGTTCCGCAGGTCTTGACAAATCCGGCTTGATTCACGGTTATTTCAACGATTTCGCGAATACGGTTGTCAAGAATGCGTTCAAAAATCTTCATGGTATGGGATAGTAATTGGATCGGACGGTAATTTGAACATTCTGCTGGACTACCTTTTTTTTAAGGTTTTGTGTGAAACAAAACCTTATTAGAATGGTGACGGTGTCTGTCTGTCCGTCTGTCCGTCTGTCCGTCTGTCTGTCTGTCTGTCTGTCTGTCTGTCTGGCTGTCTGTCTGTCTGTCTGTCACACCCGATTTATTCGGAAACGGCTAGACCGATTGTCACGAAAATTGGTGAGAGTATGTAATCTGGTGATCCCTTTACATGCAGTAAGTGGCGCCATCTTGCGTTAAGTTTAAGGGGGGGCTCTCCGTACATGTGAATGGAGGGTGCAAATTTTTTTTTCACAGAATGTAGCCAAGTAGGATATCAAATGAAAGGTCTCAATTAGTACTTTTCGAATCTGGTTCAATATTTGATATTAGATGAAACATAGGGGAGTCAGGGTTGAAAATATGACCCACAAAAAGTGTAACAGGTCTCGTTCTCAGAACCTGTCCAACCGAAAAATCTGGAAAAAATCACAGTGGTGCATCTCTACGGAATCTAGGCCTCAAAACATATCCGGTTCCGATATCTGCACAAATAAAGTTAATAATAGTATATTTCCACATTTTAGAAATTTACCCGGCACCCCCCTTATGTTCATCCCAGAAATACAAAATTTGGCATGAGTGTAACGAAGAATATAATGCACAGTTTGGTCAAGTTTGAAGAAAATCCAACTATTATTAACAAAGTTATTGGGGGTGAAACTTTACAATTTTTTGTGAATTTCGTGCAGTCTACAACCCGCATGACGTCATCATCACATATCAATTCGTCAATTCCACAACGAAATGAATTCTTATGAATTGGGTCGCAGACAATTATTTTGTTTTAGTTTTTTAGTTATTTGTCAACCAGACATGTGTATATGTAGGTATATAATATATGCGTGCTAATGAACTTTGCGGCTAGTGCCTAATTCAGATAGATATAAGACGTAAATCGGAAATATGGGTACGATAAATTTAGATACGTGCATATATGTGTACAGCAGGTAATAGGCAGTTTGTTTGTTTAGGGTGAGCATGATATCTATGGCTCTAATATGTACGTATGTCTCGTAGTTTGGAAAAATATGAAGGATTATGTTGGATTTGTAGCTATATACGGACAGAGAAATGTGCGTCTCTTACATAACACAAAACCTTTATACCCGAAGCGCGTGCTTCCGGTATTCCGACTTGTTCCATATTGGAACAGTGGTACTTTCTTGCCAGTCAGTGGTCAGTGGTGTTCTTCCTTCCGGATTACCCCGGTTAAAGAATTCAATGAGCCACAGTGTTGGGTCCCAGCTAATCGCTTTCCAGAGCTGAGGTGCAATGTCGTCAGGTCCTATTGCTTTCCCCGATTTCATTTGTTTTATTGCCTCCTCGACTTCAGTTGTGGTGACTGGTGGAACTGCTCCAAATGTCGGCAATGATTGTGGAAGTGGAGGATGAGCAAATTCTTCAGTTGAAATCTGCTCGAAGTATTCTCACCATCTATCTGTTGCGGCTCGACGGTTGGTAAGCAAAGTACCGTTCTTGTCGTTAACGCAACAGAAGCGTTCGATATGCTGTGTGCGTTCATTACGGCTTTTAGCAAATCGATACAGATCTCTCTCGCTATCCCGAGTGTCCGTAAAGATTTTTGAAATGGTTCGCTCGGGTGACAGCGACCGCTTTCTTTGCTTCCCGGTTGGCATTCTTAAAAATTTGCCAATTAGCAGGCGTTTTATCGTCGAGAAATTTGTGGTAGAGGCGTTTCTTTTCACGGGCCGTCATTTCAACATCATCATTCCAAAGCCAAGTATCTCGGTTGATGTACCGCTTACCCGGCTTGGTGACCCCGAGGGTTGCATAGGCCGCTTTGTGGATCGTGTCTTTCATTTGGTTCCATGATTCTTCCACATTCGTAATGGTCGGCAATCGTATGAATGAGACCGTTTTTTCTTTCTTCTCACCAAATCGCCACCATTTAATGCACGGCGGGCCAGTGCGTTCCTCACGCTGTTTTATCGGTGGCTTAATTCGCAGGACGGCAATCAACGGCCGATGTTGTGGTGCGATGGTCTCATGGGGAACGACTTTGCAATCAGTGACAGTGGTAAAATGTTGGCGTCTTACGAGAATACAGTCGATTTGCGTTTTACTGTTCTCACTATAAAATGTAGCAAGATGAGACAATCGTTTGATGAACCATGTATTCATAACTACAAGGTCATGGGTGTCCGCAAAATCGATTATACGCTCGCCACCCTCATTGCGCGCTCCGAAACCCTTTCCTCCATGGCACCTGTTACCGTCTGCCTTTTCACCCACATGACCATTAAGGTCGCCGGCAATGATTATATAGTCGTCAGCAGGCACGTGACAAGTCTTTTCATCGAGAAGTTGCCAGAAGGCATCTTTCTCGGCATCAGGTCGACCTGCCTGTGGTGCATACGCGGTGAAGAAGTGAATAGTGCGATCAGCTGATATAATGGTGAGCTTCATCAGCCGATCATCAAATCGTTCGAGTTCTTTAATGGCATCACGGAAACCCTCTGAGATGGCAATGCCAACACCGTATTGAGTGTGTGGGTTACCAAAGTAGAGAAGTTTGTAGCCATTTTTACCGCGTTTGCGTTTAATGTCGCAGCTCTTGGCACCAGACCATCGGGTTTCTTGCAGAGCGCAGATATCAATGCGCCTTTTCCGAAGGGCTCTTGCGAGTTCCTCGGTCTTTCCAGTTAGGGTACCAACATTTAGCGTGCAGACACGTATTTGTTATGTTCGTTGTGTGCGGACTAATTTGCTTACGTCCTGACGCCGTCCATGCGTCAAGAACCCTTATCCATTTCTCGGTAGGACCGGGGCCCGTCCTGCCGCGTCGACTGAGGTGGACGTCATAGCATTTCTCCGAGGCTTGCGACTCAATCCGATCATCATGTTTGTAACGACATTGTATGTATTTTCTTGGTGGGCCTGTCACTAAGAGAGATCAGGTAGGATTTAGCATAGTAGAATAACTCCAACTATACTCTATTTATCTCTTTTCCTGATCTCAGCATTTTATTTTTGTTTTACTGAGGATAGTACAGAGTACGTTGCCTCAAACCCTCCTCCTTTACCTAGGCTTGGGACCAGCATACTATGTTAATAGCATGGCGGAGTTAATTGAATTGTTAACATGTACATGTGGAACTGTCATGCTTTTAAATTTCCTTACATAATACCTGGAGCGTCCAGCTTTCAACTTTCCCGACTTGTTTTTAAGGTTTTGCTCGCAAAACCAAACCTTATTAAAATCGGTTCAATGCATGTCTATCTGTCTGTCTGCCTGTCTGTCACATGCACTATTCTCAGAAACGGCTATACCGATTGACACGAAATATGGTGAGAAGGTGGGAACTGTGAACACCCAGATATGCAATGAGTGTTATTCTTCTACGTTGAGACTTAGGGGGGTCTCCTAAGAGGGGGGAGAAAAGGGGGGTGTAAATTTTTTCACCGAATATAGTCATTTTGAGTATCAAATGAAAGGTCTCGATTAGTACTTTTCGAAGCCGGTCTTAGTTTTGATATTTGTTAGAAAGGAGGGGAGTGGGAAGGGTGGAAAATGATGATTTTTTTAACGGACCCATTCTCAGGAAGTACCCAATCGAAAAATCTGAAAATAATCATGAAGCTGCCTCTATATGGTTTCCAGGCCTCAAAATACTCTCTATATCGATATCTGCTCAAACCAAGTTAATAATAGTATATTACCATATTTTTGAGGAAATTGAGTAAAAGCCTCCTTAAGTTTATCCCAGTGTAGTAGTATAGGACATAATATAAACCATGTTTTCCCTAAGTTTGATCAAAATCATACTATTACTAACAAAGTTACAGTAGCTTAAAGCTGACTTTATCGTGTAAATTTACTGCAGCTAAATATCAATATCACACTAAAGTGAGTAGTCTGATGTGCTAAATGCATATACATAACGGGCTACCTACAAATGGGATAGTTCTGCACTCAAATATACTCACACAAGAAGCAAACCAATTTCGAAAGTGTTGTTTTCAGATAAGCACATTCGAAGTTTCGACTGACGTTGGGGGGATGGAAACATCTTGTACCAGACCACAGTTGATAAATACTGTGATTCCTTTGGACCTTCTAGATTAGGGTTTTGGGCAGATCATACGTGGCACGTGTCAAACTACCACATCATTTTTCTTTGCCAAATCATCATCGAAAGACACACCTATCGACGACTCCAAATTATCCAGCTGTAGTACGAAAATCGGGTATCTTCGGTCATCATCGATGCATTTCTGCCCTAATGGATACATTAATAAACTAAATTGCCGTATTTGGGCGGATGAACAACAGCATCAAGAGATACCACTATATATACAAAAAACAATGGTTTGGGGTGGTTTACGTGGCGGTGGAATCATCGATCCATATTTCTTCAAAAATCAGCCGTTTTTGCTGAAATGACAAGCCGCTAATTAATTTCAGAATCAACCGATTTTAAGGAATCTTTGTGCGTTTTATGTGTAAACATATGCTGCTTGACGCTGTTTTTTCTTTATTAATTTTTCAAAAACGGTGGTGTAGGGGACCTTAAACTTTAAAACCCACTTTCTATTTTCTGCTTCAGATATGCAAATTTTGACATTAACTGTCGGCCAGGTTAAATAGCGCGAATTAAAAAAACTGGTTATATTTAAAGAAGGAGGTCAGAAAAATCAGATCCTATCGAATTGGTGGACTTCAGCGCAAAACCGGGATGTCTGAAGCTCCTTATTTAGGCAGGCTTAGAACGGATACCGATTGTTGTGGGGGTGATGCTTATTAATAATCTTATTTGATCAGATATCGGAATGAGAATATTTTGAGGATTATATTTCATATAGATCCACCATTGTGAATTTTTCCAGATTTTAAGTTGGATAATTTCTAAAAACATTTGTTTAATTTTTTTTGGAGCTCAGATTTTGGTGTCAAAAATAGAATCATTTTGGGGAAGCACTCAATGATCCCCTTAATTTGATATCCCACACGGCCATATTCTGTTAAACAAATTTTGCGTCCCTCTTTCCTATGTATGGGGAGCAGCCTTTAAACTCAAAGGAATGTAGCCCCATATGATATGCTATATGCAAAGAGATTTGCAGATCACACGTTTCCACCAAATTTCGTAACAATTGGTTTCCGAATAAACTGGGTGTGATAGACAGGCAGACAGACATTGAATCGATTTTAATAAGCTTTTGAAAAAGCCGAATCAATTCGTTCGCAAGTAAGAATGTTCGAGGATTTACCCGGTCGAGGCTTAAGACGATCAACTACCGAAGCCGAGGTCACGGCAATTGCCCAAATATTCGACCAGAATCCTATTATAATGTTGCGTTGAGCTGAGCACTTGCTAGAGTGAAAAGATTTACAATGTTCGAGCGTGATTTATTCACGGGAAATCAAACATCTAAACATCCAGTTTAGGTCCATAATTCGGGATATTTTAATAAAGGATAAAGAAAATGTATCTGAAGGGTTTACTAAATTGATAATGATAATGATTTTAAGTGCTGACTATGCACGGAATTGAAAAAGGAAAATGGAACCACAACGATGTCATCTACCAAATATGAGTGATATTGTTTGGACACTGGGGGACAATTTTTTGTGGGTAAGAAGGTGATTGCGTTTACACACGGAGGGTTGGACTCTAGCAACATTTCGCCGTCAGAATACCAACACTCGCTCGTTCTCAGAGAACTGGACCAAGAGAGTTACCATTCATTTAGTGTGTGTTGCCGCTCTTCATGAGTAGCCACCTCCTTTGGCTTTTCTCCCTTATTTATTAGCAGTGAGGGCAACGGGGATCACTCCTGCAATCACCATCACAGTCGGTTCAGAGACAATGCGATAGCCCCTCTCTGCACTCGATGTACGACTTAAGATCGAAATTTCAGCTTTATCTACTGCTGATCTATTCGCAAAAGTTCACCTTCGAGTCTAGCATGAATCCAAGGTACTTAACCATTGGTTGAGATTTACTTTTCAGCTAACTGATTGTTTCGGCTTTTTCCATCCATCGCTTATCCATCGTATCTTCTGTTTTGCAACAAGTGCCGCAATATTATTCATATAATCGAGCAGGCGGGACTCTGCGTTTCAGAGGTGTTTCAGATTGATCTCGATCCTCATCTGGCCTTTTAAAGTCTCATAAAGTAGGGGGCGGTCTCCCAGATAATTTATTAATATCTGCTAGGGATAGCCCGACATGAAATGGATGAATTTTCTGGTGTCTGTCCATCTTACTGAATTAAACGTGTTTCTGCCATCAAGCGTTTCGAGGGCCACTACTGCATCAGCTCAATTTGGATCTTTCTGCCTTAGAACTGAACTATAATACTTTAAGAATAGCCCTAGGACCATCTCTTCTGTGAGTCTATTCCTGATGAGTTTTTCGCGCAATTTTTCGGCTGGGTAGAGCATACAATGTGGTCGGCACTCCTTTCTCTTTGCTGATCAGCCCAAGCCTCGCCACTTCCAGCAGTAACCAAAAAAGTTATATTTCAGGCAAATGTTGAATGCGCCGAGCACTCTTGGTGAAAAGCGAGAATATGTTTAGGAAATAACGCCTGTACAATGCGGCCGGTTTAGGTAGAGCCCCGATATTCGTGGAGACAAGCTTATAACTGAGTCCACACGGATCCCCATTCACCCCGTCGACTAGATTCTGCCAGTAGCTGGCTTTGCTTGCATTTAGTATGCTTCTATCGCCAGTTTTGCACCCTGTAACTGTGGTTACATGGGTGTGCAATTTCCGCCGTTCACCAATATATAGAAGGCTTGTCACGAATGGGTGCCCTCCGGGGCACTAATGTTAGCATGTTTATGACTGAGTTTAGGGCAGTGATAACTGCAATACTACCACCCACTAAAAGGCCCTCTAGCGCCTCTCTGCCCGTTTCAAGTGTTTTAATGAATCTTTCCATTTTTACTGTGAAGACGTTTCATGCATAAAGAGAGCGTCAGCCTGGTGTACGGAGAGAAATAGCATTAACTACTTTTCACGCAATGTATTGACGGTTGCTTGCTGAAAAGTCTTCCAGAACTCACTACCCGTCCATTGACGAGACCAGCCGTCCGGAATGTTTTCTTCGCAGCTTGGGCGGCAGAATGTTGGCGTGCATCCGGTGTTTGAAACTACGAGCTCTGTTCTCGCCGCCAGTCCCAGGATCCATTCCCCTCTGGATTCTAGGTTCTATATTTAAGCTTCGAAGTCGCCCCAATCAAAATCTATTCTATTTGCTAAAAAATATTATCTCTAACTACCAAATTCAGTCAAAGAAATTCCCTTAGCCTGGAGCAAGTGCTGGAAGACATTTTCCAATCCGAATCCAAGTGGCAACAGTACCCGATAAGTTGAGATGCCACGAAGGTGAATCTTCTCACTAACTTCAGACATGTTAGACACTACATGACACTTTGGAGAGCTTAATTAAATTACAAATTACTTTAAATCCACTGAAGGCAAAAATACACTCATTACATAGAGACGGGACATAATCTTCTTTTTATTTTCTTAAACTGACATTTTTCAACTTATCAATATTCATATTTTTCAATTCAAAAATTAATTAATCATGGCCTGCTCCGCCACGGAGAACACCGATGGTGGCCACAAACCCGTTTCCGAAACAGTTTGCTGATTAACATTAGATCAGCTTTTACCTCCACAGCAAACTGCACTAGCAACTCGTGAGCAGTTGCACTCCGGTGATGTTGATTTATAGGATGTATACTATGTTAACTGAGAGCAAGGATGTCTTTCCGCCTTGAAAACCAGATATCTTCTCGAGCCCGCCGTAGGCGGAACGCTTTCACCAGATGCGCTACGATCCCTGCAGAAAACGGAACTCTTCTTTTCGTTGCAGATTTTTACTTTGTGACTGGTCACATTTGCGACACGCCGCCCTCCTGTCATATCCCTAGCAGGTTGTAGACGTGTGTCCACAGGCTAAACATTCGTAAAACTTGATGAGGGCTATCCGAATACTACGCCACTAAATCGTATTGCTTGGCAAATTCTACAACCATGAGTTTTGCCCAAAGAAGACGAGGCAGATCCTGCCTCAGGCAGCTTTTAGGCATATCGAATTGGTGGACCTCGACGCAAAGCCGTCTGGGGTTGCTTACTAAGCCAGGCCTAGACCGGATACGGGCTGTTGCGCCGTTGATGATGATGCCTATCCGAAAATTCGTTACCTACCTTTGGGCATTCACGCTTGATGGCCTTTTCCATTTCAGGCTTATCTGTGAGACGATTATACTACCTGCCGTACGTATAATGTCAGCTAGGGGCACAGAATAACCTGTCGGGTACCTCGAGGACGCCTAAGGTTGCAGGCGTCGCCTGAGGATCTACCAGCGATCGAATTAACCATAATGGATAAGGGGGGGGACCACTTTAGTAGGTTTTCAAAATTAGTTATTCTTAAGGTTTTTTGTGAAACAAAACCTTATCAGAACAGATTCGATGTCTGTCTGTCCATCCGTCTGCCTGCCGATTTATTTGGAAACGTAGGGGAGTGAGGCCTCAAAATATGTCCTCAAAAAGAGAAACAGGTCTTGTTCTCAGAACCAGTTTAACCGAAAAATCTGAAAAAATCTCAGTGGTGTATTCAAACGAAATCTAGGCTTCAAAGTATCCTCTCTTCCGAAATCTGCACAAAATAAAAAAAATTAATAAAATATTAATAAAATAATTAATTGCTAGTGCAGGCCGGAGGAATTTCCACCTTTCCTCACTGCGGGAATTACCTACTTATCCCTAAGAAGGACACGGTGTAGGACCCCGCAGATACAAGACCGATCACTTGCTTACCAACCCTCTACAAATTCATCACATCCATTATTAGTGGAAGGATCGATGCGCACCTCGAGACCAACAACATTCTGTCCGAAGAGCAGAAGGGCTGCCGAGTTGGGTCAAGGGGTTGCAAAGAGCAACTCATCGACTCGGTAGTTGTAGGACCAGCAACTAGAGGCCAAAGAAACCTCTTCAGTTGCTATATCGATTATGCCAAGGCTTTCGACAGCGTTCCGCATACTTGGCTAATCGATATCCTACATCTGTATCGCATTGATCCGGAACTAATAAAATTTTTGGCGACAGTCATGGATGGGTGGCACACCACCTTATCAATCCGTACATCTGAGGGTGCTAATACCTCAGAGCCCATCCGTATACGGAGGGGCATTTTGCAGGGGGATTCATTGAGTCCCCTTTGGTTTTGTATGGCACTGAACCCCCTTTCATGGCTACTGAATGATGTTAGAGGGCATGGTTTTGCAATAAAGTATGGCCTAGTGCGAACTGACACATTTGATGTACTTAGATGACATCAAGCTATATGCTGGTACTGACAACCATCTGAGAAGTCTGTTGCGAATAATAGACATGTTCAGCCGTGATATTCGGATGGAGTTTGGATTAGACAAGTGTCGAATCCAAGCCATCCGCAAAGGTCATCACGAGCTGCATGCCGGACATAGGATTGGTGACTTCCACATCGAAGCTATGACCGAGACAGACTTCTACAAGCACCTAGGAATTCCGCAAGGAACCCACGCTCGATTTGGTGATCTGAAGGATGCTCTGCTGTCCGAATTCCTGCGACGTGTAAAGCTGGTGCTGTAATCGCATCTCTCGGGGAAGAATAAAATAAGCGCGTTGAATGTATTCGCTATCCCTTCACTGGCTTATGAATTCGGGATATTGCCGTGGACGAAGACCGATCTGGAAAACGTCCAGCGGCGGATACGGACAACTATGTCCAAATTCCGAATGCATCACCCAAAGTCTGCCGTGGAGCAGATGAACCTGCTTCGTGAGGGCGTGGTTGACGTGGCGGCACGACATCATCGCCAAGTCGACTCGCTTCCCGCTTATTTTTACAGCAAAGAGCAGGCGAGTCCCTTGCATGCGGCTGTCTGTAAGGCAGACTGTGGGCTGACTCCACTTAACTTGAAGGATCGATCTTTGAATCCTCTGAGTGGGGTGAAGTCGGACCAAGAGCGGATCGATGAATGGAAGTCGAAGGCAATGCACGGTAAACACGTGAATTGTCTTTGGCAGCCATTTGGGGATTTGCATTGTCGAACAGATGACTGTGCGCTGGGGAGCTCTTTGCTGAGACGGAGGGGTTCATGTGTGCCATTCAGGATGGCGTGGTCGCCACCCGAGCTTATAAAAAGCTCATCATGAAAGAACGGGTGGAGAACGGCCAGTGCAGGGTGTGGTTCGGCATTAGAGACTTTGGACCATCCCATTTCTGGCTGTACTGTTATGGCACCGGTGCAATACATCACCAGGCATAATGCTGTATGTAAGGTTATCCATCAAAACCTTGCATACAAGCATGGGTTGATCACGGGGACATGTCCGGTTTACCGATATGAGCCGCAAGCAGTACTTGATAGTTCTGCTTACAGCATGTATTGGGACCGGCAAGTTCTGACTGATCACCACACTCTACACAACAAGCCTGACGTACTGTTAGTTGACAAGACGGGTCGCTCCGCGTATATTATTGATGTTGCTATCCCCCGTAATAGCAACATTGAACGGAAATACGTGGAGAAGAAGGTGAACTATGAGCCATTGGCTCGGGAAATCAAAGAAATTTGGCGTCTCGAGCGGGTGGTTGTATGTAGTTCCCATAATATTGTCAGCTACAGGTATTGTACCTAAATCCCTGACGGCTTCCTTTGATGTCGTGGGACTTTCGCACAGTCTGGTTCAAACCATGCAGAAGTACACCATTCTGCATACGTGCTCGATATTGCGGGGAGTACTGGACGGATTCTCCCACTGACCTACCACTGGTCACCACAACCAGTGCCCCTTTAGTTTTTAAGTAGGTAGGATCGTCCGAGCCTAAATGCTTGGCACTTAGTGCTAGTATTAGGTAAAATCCGGCATCTGCCGAGATTGTGATAATTCGGGAAAAATAATTATTAATAATAATTTCCATATTTTAGAAATTTTGCCGGAAACCGCGTTAAGTACATGTTAGGAGTACAAAATTGGCAGTGGTGTAAGGGATAACATAAGGCATAACTTCGGGAAGTTTGGGGGGATTCGTGGAATCGTTTTTTTTTTTGGCATCCATTGTTTCTAGATATAGTGTAGAATATATTGGGCAAAGCAAATTTTTTGATATTCGGAGTCGTTCGGAAATTACAGTGTTAAACAGGTAAAATGTCACATGCCAGGTTTATGTCGATCGTGGTAATAAAGCTCGTATTTATCGGTCCAAATGACGTTCGAATGATTTCGCTAAAATTGAAGCCAAGACTTTACATGTACTTCTTCAAGAAACCTAAGGTTTATTTACTAGGTATAGCAGATTAACAGCCAGTTAAGACTTTATGGTTGAAAATCGCATTCTACTTTTTAAATGCGTTTTTCTCGATTCTGCATGTTGAAAATCGGCTTCCACCGTAGCCCAAAATCTATCCAACGAAATTCTTTGAAATTCTCACCACTCACCACCGCAAACGAGGATAATTGCGATTCATTCAGTAGTTTTTTTTTATTCATTGAAGAAGCCATGAAAGAACACCAAAATTCACAAAAAAAAGTTTAACACGGCACCAAAAATTTAGCTTTTAATATTTTTTTAATAACCCTAGTTTACTGACTGTATTTAAGTCTGTACGTTAAAATGCCGTTTACTTTTATTCTTTAAGATGATCGCAGTGCCCTCTAGTATGGCAGCAGAAAAACACCTTTTTTTGGAGATGGGTGTATAAATTACCCTGTATTTCAATAATGAACTATGCGATTGGGCTGGGAAAATTACTATGCACGCTCAAGGTATCATTAAATCTATGGTGAAAAATTCGTATTTGTATCTTCATCCAGTCCTTCGCAAAAAAATCTAAAAGCAGCCAAAAAAACGGCCTTCACACAGGATGACTCCCTTAATATTTGTACATTAAACTAGCCGTAGTCAATATACGTACTGTATATGTACATACATACATATATATGCTTCTGTACACGAAGTAAATCGGAAATGTACAATCAATTTATATATGTGCATGTATAACAGGCAATGTTTATTTGTTTAGGGTGAGCATAATATCTGCGTCTATAATTTGTAGTTTGAAAGAATTAATAATAATAATAATATAATAATCGTTGGTGCAACAATCCATGTTGGATCAGGGCCTTGAAGTGTGTTAGAGCGCTTCATTCAAGACCGTAACGGTACACTAGGAGACAATGTGGTCAGCATTGCGCTCGTCCGAGATTATTATCCTGATTTGACTCAGGTACTCATTCACAGCTGAGTCGACTGGTATCCGACGTCAAATCACGATACAAATTCCATTGCCACCAGTGAGATTTGAACCGCGACCTTCCGTACGACAGCCTTGCGCTCTAACCACTCAGCTATTCGGACAGTTTGAAAGAATTGGATGGGAATGTTAGTGGATATTTTGGGTTTTTATCCATATACGAATGGACCAGTTTCCGGTATTACGACTTGTTTATTACAAAGCGAAGCTCGCATTCCGTTGCATATTATGAGCGTAGAACTGAGCGTTTATCGGGTACAAGCTCCGGCTCGAGCGTACTGGAGGTAGTCGGTTTATGTCCTTAAGTAATCTTGCAGCTCTATGTAAATAGCGCACCTCTTTCTGGTGCCAGGGCAGTGGTGACGGAGCGTCTGACGATTTGCCTCTGCCCTGGTAAGACCCCGTAAAGCCGTCATCGCCTAATATTTTTAAAGTTTGGGTGTTAAGCCCTAAATGAGGGGTCAGTGGACCAAAAAAGGGAATAAGTTGCTCCCCATTTGGTCCAGTTCGGCATCAAGTAGATGCGGACTTAGGACTTCGCAATTCTTAAAATTCTTGACGCAGCCTTCTACGATTGCATTTGTATTTGTAGTAACTGTAAGTATACTAATGTGGCTTCGCCCATTGAGGGTTTACAGCAGTATGGAAATGTACATTGTCAATTATATTGAATTTAAGTCGAATTTCCCTCAGTGTTCGGACTTTCGCTCAAACTAGGGCTGTGCGATCTGGATGGCAGGAACTTAAGGAAAGTGTGGTAAAGTTGTTTTGAAATGTTCAATTTGTTTATTCGTTTGTAAAAATTGAGGATTTAGATTTGTCATTGGGGCAAATATCCCAAAACAAACTTGAAAATGAAACTGAGCTTTTTTTTTGGGCATTTATGGAAACTCGAGCGGTGTCTTAAGTCCAACATGGTTAGGGTTGCTGAATGGTAAGCTCTCTTTATATATGTTAAAAATGCTTCTTACAAATAATGATTTGATTTAGACGACAAACGTTACTGCTAATTCCGTGGAAATATTAAATTTGGGGATTAAATATAATTTTCCGAATCGCGGCGTATTTATTGAAGTGCGGTAGGTGATTTCCTCATTCGTCATTGCCATCATCAACCTCATCATAATCGTTGTCCAACTGAGTCAGTTTCACTCGATTCTATCCACTCCATGCTGTTTTGCTATCATATCATTTCAAAAATGATTAAGGTCTATTACAACATATCATAAATGCCTGAACGATTTAATTCTCTATTGCGGACCGGACCCTACCTGTTGACCCTCTGCTGTAGGCTCCATTCGGCCTGGTTGGACTATACTAAGATGGACATTGTTACACCCCTTTTGCAATAGAAACTACACACACATGAGATAAACAAATAAACATTTCTAAATAACAATTAGGGGCCGGATCTGTCGATCATAATTTACCATAAACTGTTTAAATAAGTGAATTGAACGCATTCCGGAGAGGCGGACATGAAGTCGAATTTCATTTGTGCTTAGTGTAGAGTAATTCGGAATGTGTTGAATTTGGTATTGTACGTAATTGTTGAAGATATAGGATGCAATGTATACCCATACGTAATTGTTTATAAAAAGGCCAGCTTTTATATAAGCTGCTGTCGACTCCTTTCATCAAAGAATGCTGTTGTCAACGAAAAAAAGTGAAAGTTATTTCTGCGAAAATTGCTAATAACCTACATATTTGAGGGATATGTCGCTGGGAAGTATAAGTATATACACATCGACGACACTGTATGATCAGAATTATTTAGAAGATAAATATCGAAATGTAAGGTTTAATTTAAAAGAAAATATTGGAGCACTTGGAGAAATTCCGCCATGCTTTTAACATGGTATGCTGGTCCCAAGCCCAGGTAAGGGAGGAGGTTTTGAGGCAACGTACTTTGTACTATCCTCAGTAAAATAACAAGTCGGAATACCGGAAGCTCGCGCTTCGGGTATAAAGGTTTTGTGTTCATCTTATGTAAGGCATTTCAATTTCAACGCACATTTCTCTATCCGTATATAGCTACAAATCCAACATAATCCTTTATATTTTTCCAAACTACGAGACATACGTACATATTACGCTCACCCTAAACAAACAAACTGCCTATTTCCGAATACTGTACACATATATGCACGTATATCAATTGATCGTACCCATATTTCCGATTTACTTTTTTTTTTTTTTTGTGCGTACACGGAGGTGGAAAATCTTAGAAAGACACGTCCGCGCAGCTCCGCCGCCCGAACGGCGGAACAACAGCGGGCGCGTGTGGGATTCACACCCACTAAAAACCACCCCCGGTCTCTCCAGCCCCAGCCCCGCGGGACCACCATTGAGGTATTATTTCGCGGGGTAGGTTTGCCCTTAGGCACTCATCCTTCTCCTATTTGCAGCTTTCCTCCTTCTTTGTTCTTTCAGCAACTCCTCCTGCATTTGGATGATTGCGGAGCTAACCGCAAGCCACTTCTCCTCGGACTCCAGCATCTCAGTAACCAAGCTCTCCGGGGTCACGCTCCTGCCCAGCACCTGGTTTAAGCTCCTTCTCTCCATCGCAAATCGTGGGCAGTGAAACATCACATGCTTTGGATCCTCCGGTATGCCATCGCATCTGGGACAGTTCGGAAAGTCATCCAACCCAAAGCGGTGCAGATACTGCCTGTAGCAACCACCGTGTCCCGTGAGGAACTGGGTAATGTGGTAGTTGGTATCCCCGTGTTTTCGCTCAAGCCACACCCTAATGTTGGGAATGAGCCTGTGCGTCCACCGACCTTTCGCAGACTCGTCCCATCTGCGTTGCCAGAGATCAAGCGACTCTGACCTTGCCGCATTTCTACGCTGTGCATGCCCCTCCATATGTCTTGCATTGTACAGGACACTCATTTCTTTGGCCAGAATGTCAACCGGGATCATGCCTGCCACCACCAATACTGCCTCATCTGATGTGGTTCTAAAAGCACTGCAAACCCTCAAAGTCATCCGACGGTAAACCGAGTTCACCTGCTTCCGTCTCTGAGAGTTTGCAAGCGCCTCTGCCCACACAGGCGACGAGTAGAGCAGGATGGAGCGCACCACTCCGGCTAGCACCAACCTCCGGCAATGTTTCGGCCCACCAATATTTGGCAACATTTTTGCAAGTGCCGTGGTGGCACTGGCTGCCTTTTGGCATGCATACTCTAGGTGCTCCCTAAAACTCAATTTGGTGTCAATTATTACCCCCAGGTATTTGATAGCCGGCTTTGATACGACCGTATGTCCACCGACCTCCACTTTTACAGTATTATTTTTCCTGCGTTTCGTTATCAAGACCGCTTCCGTTTTCGCGTCCGCCAAGGTCAGCCCGGCCTTTTCTAGCCAGGACTTTACCGCTCTCACTGTTTCCGTTGCGTAAACCTCCACATCTTCTGGGTGTTTTGCTGCAACAACCACAGCCAGGTCATCAGCAAAGCCGACAATCGTAGTCCCCTCTGGGACGCGAAGAGCAAGTACCCCATTATACATGATATTCCACAACAGGGGACCAAGCACCGATCCCTGTGGTACCCCGGCTGTGACAATGTACTCTTTGGGGCCCTCATCCGTCCCGTACCAGAGAGTCCTCTCTGAGAGGTAGTTTTCCACCAAATTCGCTAAGTATCCGGGGACACCTATGTCAGCCAACGCCCCTTTAATTCTATTCCAGTTGGCCGAGTTGAATGCGTTTTTGACATCCAACGCCACCACGGCACAGCAGCCGCCAGAAATCAGTGCACCTTTTGCCAGGTTTACCACCATGCCAATTGCGTCCACCGTAGAGTGGGCGCGTCGGAAACCAAACTGGCGTTCCGACAAACCATTGCTGGCTTCGACGATGGGCAGAAGTCTGTTGTAGATGACTCTCTCCATCATCTTCCCCATTGTATCCAACAGGCAGATAGGACGATACGACGCTGGGTTTCCAGGTTGCTTGCCAGGCTTAGGAAGCAACACCAACTTTTGCTTTTTCCACTGGGCAGGGAATATTCCTTCTTTTAGGCACGCCTCGAAGGTGTTGACGAAAAGGTCGGGCCTAGTCTTCACTGCCAGTTTCAAAGCTCGGTTGGGGATGCCATCCAAACCTGGGGCCTTGTTGTCACCGACCCTACCACATATTTCCCGCAGCTCCTCCACAGTTACAGGCGGTATTATGCCGTCATTTGGCTGGACAAAAACTTGCCTTCCCCCATTTTCGTGGTGAGGGAACAGAGTGGTAACAATCTGTTTCAGGAGGCGCGGACATCACCAGTCTGTAAGCCTCGCCCCAAGGGTTTATGTCGGCATGGTCGCACAGCTGTTTGAAGCAGTTCTTTTTGCTCCTCCGAATGGCTTCCTTTAGGCGGCCACGCAATTGCTTGTGTGCCTCCTCTCGACCGTCGCCACCGGGTTTTCCCCTGAGTCTCTGGCAAAACCTCCTTGCCCGAAAACATGCGGCTCGCAAACTTGCGATTTCATTGTTCCACCAGTAGTTGGGTTGCCTACTGGGGAGCAATCGCCTTCTGGGCATAGTAGCATCGCATGCTTCCGTCACCCATCGAGTGATCTGGGTGGCTTTCTCTCCAGCCGTACCATTCAGGGATATGTCGGATTTGAGCACCGCGGAAAACGTGTCCCCCTTGAACGCTTTCACTGTCCAGCCAAGCATACCACCCGGCATTTTGCGAAAACTCTTTTTCGAGCTCGACCCGCCCTTGATCTCTATGCAGATTGCCTGGTGGTCGCTGTGAGTATAGTCCTCACTGACATGCCAAGCGATTCTACTGGCTAAAGTGGCACTCACGTATGTCAGGTCCACTATAGACCCCAGGCCCCTTCCCCGGAAAGTGTACGAAGACCCAACATTCGCCAGTACCACGTCCAGCTCCGCGAATGCTTCGAGGAGAACACGTCCCCTGATATTAGTTATCCGGCTGCCCCATTCAAGAGCCCCCGCATTGAAATCGCCTCCTATTATGATCGGCCAACGTCCTCTTGCATCTAAAACAAGAGCAGCAAGCATCCGCTCATACTCGACGAGTGTAGCGCTGGGTGGAGCATAGCAGCTGTAGATGTGGATGCCCTTCACCTTCGCTCTAATGAAGCCCTCCTCCGGGTGCTCCATTATTTCCTGGAAGGCTTCTTCTCCACAAGTCCACAGCGCTGCTTGGCCCGTTTGGTCTTTGACCCAAACGCTACCACCGCGGTTTTGGTATGGTTCACTTAGTATGGCCACATCGATGTTTTTCTCGCGGATGGTTTGCGCGAGTAGATCCTGCGCCGCCTCGCAGTGGTTGAGGTTGATTTGTATCAACCTCATCTGCGATTTGTGCTAAGGGCTCTCCTGTATTCCGGGCACCTGCTGCTGCCTGCAATGTGCCGATGGTCCACACCCTCCTTTCCTTTGCACAGTAGACAATTTGGGTCAGCTCCGCAGTCCTTGCTGATGTGGCCTTCCACTCCGCATCTCCTGCATTGCTTTGACCTGTCATTTGGGTTAGTGCATGACTTCGCAATGTGACCAAAGCCAAGGCATCTAAAGCACCGTTTTAACGCCACCTGTTCCCTAAGGCGACACATAACCCAGCCTATTCTCACTCTCCCTGCTGCTAACAGTTTGAGTGCGTTCTCCACTGGTAGGCTGATGATGGCGGTTTGTGTTCCCCCATAGGCTTTCCTTAGCGTTTTCACCGCTGACTCTTGTAGTCCGGCAAGATCGAACTGTTTCTCCAACGCTTCGCGAACCTCCTCCTTCGTCGTGATTTCATCTATATCTTTGCAGATTATAGTGATCTCCGGCCTGCTAGCTCTTATGTCGGCTTCCTGCCCTAACGTCTTCCCGATTTGGCTTAAGAATTTTTCCGCAGTTACATTCTTGGATTTCTTAAGTTCCAACATAAGATCTCCCTTCTGCGACCGTCTAATACGGCTGACGTTGTCTCCCAAATTGGTGAGTTCGGGGTCTGTCTTCACTTTCCTGAGAATGTCGGCGTATGACCCTTCGCCTCGTTTGGAAATGAAAATCACCTCCGGTCTAGTCTTCCTCCGATAATTTCTTTTCCGCGGTTCTACCTTCCTCCAAGCTTCCGCATCCGCCTTTGAAGGTTCGATCCCTTTTCTCGAGGTGGCCACTGCAGTATTTTCCCTGGTAGCTTCAGACGTACTTTTCATGAACTCCGCCTTTTTGGGAGTTGAGTCCTTTTTTCTTTTCGGGGTTTGCTGACCTGTTGAGTCATTCAACTTCTCGCGCAGCCTCTTCCCCGGTTTCTCCCCTTTTGTGTTTTGAACCGGCGTTACTTGAGTTGCCTGGTTCACTTTTCCAATCGGCGACTTCCCTACTCGTTCATCCTGGGCCTTGCCGTACGTCAAACGGATGCCTCTTATCATGGCCCTTATATTTTGGTGAATGTTCCTGCGCTCCTTTATAAACTCACACAGCTCCATGATCTTTTTACCGAGGGCAGTAAAGGCAGCTCCAGACTGATCATTGCCCAAAACATCGCTCGGGTGAATCGGCGTCAGCGATTCTTCCTCATCGAAGACTCCCGCTATACGCTTCCCACTTGGGGTAGCGATCTTGGGGGCTTGTGCCCGTGTGGGAGGGGATCTGCGAAAAATCGAGCTCCTTCTGAACGGATCCATCACTGGAGTCAGTTCAAGTTCCTCCCGTACGCTTGTAACATTAGATGCCACAGTAGCCAAGGTTCCCACTACTGAGGCACTGCGGTCGTTGGATATCGACGGCCGGGAGCCCGCTTGCTCACTCCCAAAAACCGCTGGCACTGGGTTTCCGAAGCCCTGCACCGTAACTTCATTCTTCTTCTGCTCCTCCATGTTTGGTTTTATTTCTGGGTATCCTTCCCATAGCCAATTTTTATCCACGGGTGGGCGTTTACTTCCCACCTACCCGGCCTGCGCATAAACATGCCCATACACGCACATCTCCGGATGCGTGCATGTGCATGGCCATGACACATTCGCCGAGCATTCCCTTATCCGCACAAAGGGACGCGCCTGATGGGAGCATGTTTTCCGATTTACTTCTTATATCTATCTGAATTAGGTACTACCCGCAAAGTTCATTAGCACGTATATACTATATACCTACATACACACATGTTTGGTTGGAGTAATTGATATTCACATACAAATGATTAAAAAACTAAAACAAAATAATTCCATAACAACTCATTTCGTTGTGGCATTGACGAAATGATATGTGATGATGACGTCATGTGGGTTGTAGAGTGCACGAAATTCACAAAAAAAATGGTAAAGTTTTACCCCCTATAACTTTGTTAGTAATAATTGGATTTTCTTCAAGCTTGACCAAACTGTGCACTATGTTCTTCATTATATGCATGCCAAATTTTGTACTTCTGGGATGAACATAAGGGGGGTGCCGGGTGAATTTCTAAAATGTGGAAATATACTATTATTAACTTTATTTGTGCAGATATCGAAACCGGATATATTTTGAGGCCTAGATTTCGTAGAGATGCACCACTGTAATTTTTTTCAGATTTTTCGGTTGGATAGGTTCTGAGAACGAGACCTGTTACACTTTTTGGGGGTCATATTTTGAGCCCTCACTCCCCTATATTTCACCCAATATCAAATATTGAACCAGTTTCGAAAAGTACTAATTAAGACCTTTCATTTGATATCCCACATGGCTACATTCTGTGAAAAAAAAATTTGCACCCTCCATTCACATGTATGGGGAGCCCCCCCTTAGACTTAACACAAGATGGCGCCACTTACTGCATGTAAAGGGAACATCAGATTACATACTCTTACCGATTTTCGTGATAATCGGGCTAGTCATTTCCGAATAAATCGGGTGTGACAGACAGACAGACAGACAGACAGACAGACAGACGGACAGACAGACACCGTCTCGATTCTAATAAGGTTTTGTTTCACACAAAACCTTAAAAATGAAATGCTAAGATGAGGGAAAGAGATAAATATGCTAAAGCCTACCTGATCTCTCTCGGTGGCAGCTCCCGCGACAGGCCGAACAAGAAAATGCATACAATATCGTTACAAACAAGATGATCGAATTGAGTCACAAGCTTCGGAGAAATGCTAGGGTGTCCACCTCAGTCGACGCGGCAGGATGGGCCCAGGTCCTGTCGAGAAATGAGCAAGGGTTCTTGATGCATGGACGGCGTCAGGACGTAAGCAAATTAGTCCTAGAAAAAAAAAAACAAATACGTGTCTGCACGCTAAATGTTGGCACCCTAACTGGAAAGATAAAGAAACTCGCAAGAGCCCCCGGAAAAGGCACATTGATATCTGCGCTCTGCAAGAAACCAGATGGTCTGATGTCAAAAGCTGCGACTTTGAACACGAACATAAGAAAAATGGCTACAAACTTCTCTATTTTGGTAACCCACACACTCAATATCGTGTTGGCATTGCCATCTTACAGGTTTCGCCGTGATGCCATTAAGGAAGTTGAACGATTTGATGATCGGCTGATAAAGCTCACCATTATATCAGCTGATCGCACTATTCGCTTCTTCCCCGCCTACGCACCACAGACAGGACGACCTGATGACAAGAAAGCTGCCTCCTGGCAACTTCACGATGAAAAGCCTTGTCATGTGCCTGCTGACGACTATATTATTATTGCCAGTGACCTTAATGGTCATGTGGGTGAAAAGGCAGACGGTAACGGGTGCCATGGAGGAAAGAGGTTCGAAGCGTGCAATGAGGGTGGCGAGCGTATAATCAATTTTGCGGACACCCGTGACTTTGTACTTATGAACATATGGTTCATAAAACGATTGTCTCATCTTCCTATATTTTATAGTGGAAACAGTAAAATGCAAATCGACTATATTCTCATAAGCCGCCAACATTTCACCACTGTCACTGATTGCAAAGCCGTTCCTTATGAGACCATCGCACTTTAACATCAGCCGTTGATTGCCGTCCTGCGAATTAGGCTACCGGGAAAACAGCGTAAGGAACGCACTTGCCCGCGGCGCATTAAATGGTGGCGATGTCGTGACAAGAGGAAAGAAATGATCTCACCGACGCGATTACCTACCATTACGAATGTGGAAGAATTGTGGAACTGAATGAAAGGCACGATCCACAAAGCGGTCTCTGCAACCCTCGGGGTCACCAACCGAGATACTTGGCTTTCGAATGACGATGTTGAAATGGAGGTCCCTGAAAAGAAACGCCTCTACCACAAATTTTTCGACGATAAAACACTGGCCAATTGGCAAATTTATAAGAATGCCAACCGGGAAGCTATGAAAGCAGTCGCTGTCACCCGAGCGGACCATTACAAGAATCTTTACTATAAACTGGACACTCGGGATTGTAAGAGGGATCTGCATCGACCTACCAAAAGCCGTAACGAACACAGGATATCGAACACTTCTCTTGCGTTAATGACAAGAATGGTACTTTGCTTACCAACCGTCGAGGCGCAATGGATAGATGGCGAGAATACTTTGAGCAGATTTCAACTGAAGAATTTGATCAGCCTCCACTTCCACAATCATTGCCGACATTTTGAGCAGTTCCACCTGTCAGCGCAACTGGTGCTCAGAGGTGGCGGCGAGGAAGATGGGGTGGCAACCCTGTCGGCCAAACTAGAACCAAGTGGCCGAGGAGAACCTCCATAGTGGTGGCACCGGGAGACGCTGTAATCACTTTGGTTTGCCGGCCGTGATTCAGTAGGCGAATGCTCCAAAGGCCTAATCAGGGCGATCAGACCCGAGTCTGCACGGGTACTCATCTGAAGTGGCAAATTGGTCACGAAACCTTACCAGGGGTATACTGGTACCATGGGAACCGGGAAAGCCCCTGGACTCACATACTTCGGGTGAACTCCTGTTGTATGTGAGGACAGCTCGGTTATTTGCGGTTGGCCCCCCTAGTGGGAGTTTCATGGTGGTTGTGGTTATACTCAAGCAAGAAGAGACCTTCGGGCCTCGACGTGGTGTTGCGTATCAACACGGGTGCCGTACTCCATAGTTCGATACAGATTTAGGTAATTCTTGCATCCACCAGTATGAATGCTAAGCCATTCATTTGGTATAGACTGGTACCGTTGTTGCTTGTCTCAGCGGGGCTCTGATTGTGGTCACAAAATCAATCCGTGTCTGAAGAGGACTGTAGGATTAAGTCTCCACGACAGGTACCTACGTTAAACACTAAAGGGCTTAACTGGCAGCGCGACTGGTGCTCAGAGGTGATGGTGAGGAAGACGGGGTGGCAACCCTGTCGGCCAAACCAAAACCAAGTGGCCGAGGAGAACCTCCATAGTGGTGGCACCGGGAGACGCTATACTCATTTTGGTTTGCCGGCCGTGATGCAGTAGGCGAATGCTCCAAAGGCCTAATCAGGGCGATCAGACCCGAGTCTGCACGGGGACTCATCTGAATTGGCAAATTGGTCACGAAACCTTACCAGGGGTATACTGGTACCATGGGAACCGGGATAGCTCCTGGATTTGCCAAAAACTGCAGAACTACTGACACAATACATTGCATTTCCGGATCTAGAGAAAGCTTTTGACCGTGTACCACACGAACTCATCCGGTATGCTTTACGACAACACTTAGTGCCAGAAGAACTCGTGCGTTGGTTTCTTTTGCTCTACCAGGATCCGAAAAGTAAAGTTCGACGTGTGGCGGGTGTATCAAAACCGCTTCGTATCTCTGTTGGTGTTCATCAAGGAAGCGCCCTAAAGAGAACGCAACACTCGCTTCCATGTCTGTCCCCTTGCAAGCTGCTGACGTGTGTCCACAGTCCAGACACCTGTAGCACTTAGTGGGGACTATCCGCATTCGTATCCTGCATACTACCCATCCAATTCAGGAAGAGTTCACCATTCCTCGTTTTCCGTATCGAAGACACCTCTACTCCGTTGTCTTCGGGTATGATCCTGCAGCGGATTTAACTAAAAATTTCCGCAAATGTCTTGCCTTCCGTCGGCTTAATGAGCAGAGCCGACGGTCTAGCCCTTCTACTTCGTTTCCTCGTCTTTTCTGCTCCTGATTTTTGCTTTGCAGCCTCGTTGTCTCTGGCGGCGCAGTCAGTTATTTCCTTCTTTCCTTTTTCGTCTTCTTTTTTTGGGCCCTGGAAACTACTTCGATAGTCTCCTTCAGGCACATTGTCCTCTTTCCGCTTTTCCCCCGGTTTGCTTTGCAGTGGGTTATCTGCGGTCCGTTTAACGCAAGCAGCGTTCTCAACTGGGTCAGCCGCTGTTTCTGCTCTCTAATCGTCTTCTGCTGCTCTCTGCGTTCATCTACAGAAGGAGATGCGGTCCAATAGTTCTTCCAGTTCCTCCATCAGCCCATTCTTGACGCTTTTGCTGATGTTCCTATGGATGAACGTTGCCGACCGCATACGCTTCACCACCGCCGTGCACCTCTCCATGGACCCGTGCACCCCTCTCCATGGAAAACTCAGCAGCGCATCGTGTGCAAGGTAGCGGGTCGCAATAGTCAGGAACGGGTATACCCTCGTGGACAAAGCCCCGATCCCAGTTCCCTGAGGCCTGAACTACGCTTAGCTGATCCCAGAATTCACGGACGAATCAGCGCTAGCTCGGGGCAATGTGGTCTACTAACACCAGTTTAATACACACTACCCGACAAAGATCCCGAAGGGGCTGGCTCCTGATACACGTCACAACTACCACCTTGGCAGAGTTAGGCTCACATCACCCCATCGACGTGGACAGAGAACTGTTGGCAAACAAAATTAGCGTGGACTTTCTCCAGCAGGTCTCCATTGATTTGAGTAATTCGCACAGAAAGAAATCGCATGTGGACTGTGGAGGCAATAAAATAATGATATATCTTGAAATATCAGTCTGATGTCTGAGACAGGCACGACATTTGTCTGATACAAGCACAGTTGTTTGTTTGATACAAGCATAGTTGTTTGTTTGACACAGATATTAGTCTGAAACGTACATTTATCCGAAACAGACATTTGTCCGAGACAGGTGTGGCGTGGCAGGATTCGCAGCATTTGAAATTTATTTCGAATGTTGCGAATGCGAGCAAATAGATGGCGCGCCGAACTCTCCACTCTTTAGAACTCGCCACGGATGTGGAGGACTAGCGGTGAGAAGGTGCCGTTGGTTGGGACAGGAAAAGACCGCATGGAGATAAACCGGTCTCTTCTGTCTCGACCACCGGCAAGTACGCACAGCACGCTTTCTTTTCGAAAAAAATTCATCGATTATCCGAATCGAAGTATTCTTTTGATATGTAGTGGTTTTATAAAATCAAGTTCAATTAAAATTAGTAACTAGCTAAAGTCGGTGTATCGTTTTATTTAAACCAAAGACAAATCAGACGTAGAACTAACTTGAAATTGTTTAACAATTGATCCCAACTATAACTTAACACACAACGTGAAACTTTGTTCTGCCTAGCATTAACCGTAAAGGTTCATGAAAGATATTTTGGGAAACAACAATTAGTTAAACAGGTACCGAGATTTGTCTTTTGTCTGAAGCAGAGAAAGACATTTGCCTAAACTTGTCTGGCAAGTTAATAATATTGTTTTAAATATGCATATCCTGCAAATACATTAGACAATATTCTGTCCTCTCGTGTCGGTCCGAGTGGTCGTTAGCCTTAAACAATAAATAAGGCAGGTTTCGACCTCAAATCCATCCGAGATTTCCTTTAATGTAACACGTCACATTTTGCTTGTGACAATCTGATAATACCTCCGGAATGCCGTCCCTGCATAGATAACTCTAGATACAGATCCGGTTAACGCTATTGAAAAATTTATCGATGAAGAACTTGGAAAGTGGTAATCTGAACTCCGCACGCTACCCGAAAATATTCTGTCGATCGGGCTTTCGAGGTAATCTTTAATGCAATCCGGAATTATTTCGCTAGTTTTTTGCGACAGCGGGAAGCACACAAACACTTTTTTCGGAATATTACCGATGGATTTCATAGTAGTGGCAGCGTTGGAGGAATTGCAGGTACAATGACGAATAGCTCTGTGGGAAGACTGTCAAACCCAACATCCTTTGAACAGTTCAGTTCTACACGTGCAATTTTATAAGACTTCACGTGTCCTTAAACTAATGTGTGTGTTCACACCGGAGCCTGAAAGAAAACCAAACGTCGGGGTATCGCGCGTACCTTTTGAAATAAAAACTTAACGGTTCGAACGTGCGCTTAGAGAATAAAAGAGGATATGAGGATAGGAGAATAGAAGGACAGAACACATCCTCAATAGATACTTTTTGTATCTCAGATGCCCATGAGATACGGCCTTTGGGGTTCCCACATACCTTGGTATCCTTAGTCCATGATATTGGAGGATGTCTCTTTGATACTGTGGGTTTTCAGGATCAGAGAGGAGGAGGGTGAAAGAAAGTAACTAAATGAAAAACCTAGTGCAACTTCATGTCACCATAAAATTCAGACTAAATGGCGAAATGCAAAAAAAAATATAAGCTTTTGGAAAAACCGCTACAAGAAACAAATTAAAAATAAGCGAAAAATAAAATATAAATGAGCATAAGAATAAAGAATAAAATAAAATATTATAAAAATAAGAAAATGAAAATGATGTGAAAGTAAAAATACGTAAATGAGGGTTGGTTCACAACCATGTTTCTTATGGTATAATTTATAACTTGTACGAAACTTTTATTTCTGAGAAGTTACAAACGGCTTCTGTAATTGATTCGTCGTCATAAGGAAAGCCCGGTTGAAAACTGTGTGCACCTAAACAGAGGAATACATGCACTATAGATAGTGTCTCTAAATCGCTTGTTGAAAACGAAAACACCACACTAGACCCTTCTAGTCCTTACACGATAGAATTTAGCTTATACAGGACAAAAAGAGCTTCCATGTAAAAGTTTGCAGATCTCGAACAATGCTACCACTACCCTCGAGAGGCAATTCCCATAAAGGTGAGCGATTCTGATTTTTCTGTAAATAGTTTCAAAGATTATTAACCAGAGGTAATGCCTAGGTCTTCATGTGCTGACTTGCGTCGCCACCGCTCAAATTTACTAAAAATGGCATATAACTTTGTACTTGCCTAGCATGAAATGTGACCAATTCGCATGAACGACGCAACTCAACGCCAAAAGTTCCAAAAAATGCCGTTTTGTTTCGGTAACACCTCCTAACAAAATTTTCTCGAATCAGC
Source organism: Hermetia illucens (assembly GCF_905115235.1). Classification (NCBI taxonomy): domain Eukaryota; kingdom Metazoa; phylum Arthropoda; class Insecta; order Diptera; family Stratiomyidae; genus Hermetia; species Hermetia illucens. Next base: position 116,493,767 of record NC_051851.1, on the reverse strand, counting down.
TGACTCGCGGTTCACCTCTCCATTTCACTCTACAAGCATGGGCTGAGCCATCCTTCATCGAGTCGGCATCTACACAATAACAGTCTCGCTTTTCCATGTACAAAATTTCGCTTTAACCAGGCGTTAGTAATGCATTTCCTAATATTCAACACGATTAAATCTACGTGCAAACAGCAACAAAAAAGGATAATTATCATTATTGGGATGTTAGAAAATTTCTGTATTAACTTTGAAAATATTTAAATGACTTTTAGGGGTTTGTGGGAAGTTAAAAGGTGAGAGAGTTTTGCAAATATAATTGAAAATAAAAATTATAATATTTTAAAATAAGTCAATGTTTGGATGAGAAATAGGAAGTTGAAAGAAGGGTAACGGGTGTGTTGAAGGGAGTGGAGTAGGAAAAAGATAAATATGCTACATACAAGAAAATGAACGACACATCCGCTCGAACAGGATAAAGAGAATCAAATACAATTATTGGCTTCGTGTCTATTTAACATTATTTTTCGCAGCTTACTCAATATGTATGAATTTTAGATTCATTCTGGTATGTACAAGTAAGCCCCAAACGCACTATATACTAGGATACTTGAAATTCCTGAGCCTAAAGCATAAAGGTCCGTATGCGCGTGTTGTGGGAATACTTCAGTGGAGATGGATATAGTGTTGGCGAACCGGCATGGCCACCTTCACCCCTTCTCTGACTTTTGGATAGTTCTAAGTTAGTTCTAAGCTTATATTGAGCACCTTCAACCATCATAGTGGTAATATAGATCTCTAAAGCTCTTCTAGGTTTCATTTTGGAACAACACATATTTATTTTATTAATACATTTCAGTATGTATATATATATCTTAACATAAACTTCTACACCGAATTATGGATTCAACTTTTATTAACAATAAATGTTGCTTACTGCTATGCGTACATCACTATTCACAGTTTTACTACTCAACGATCCGAAAAGCTCATATTTGATTCGTTACTAATTTTTTCAGTTTGAAATCTGTCTCAAGTCCTGATCTTCCCAAGCTTGACCTAATTTGCTTTGCATTTAAGATTCGAGAATGTTTTTTGAACACTTAAAGACTTGTTGCGATTAAGTCCGCAGATATAAAATGTAGTCATATGTGTTCTAGCGCCAAAGACAAAACCGGTCTGGCTTATTCTTTACTAGCCCTAACCAGATAAATCTTGACTATTGGTTGATAATTTGTGTTATGTATTGTCGCTAAGAATATTTCTTTTTTTCAGGAAGGTTTAAACATGTTGAAGCAGTATATGTATGTAGTACAATCCGGGAATTATAATCATTTACAGAATCAAGTTTCGCATACATAATCTACATATTTTATTAATCGGATGGACTTTTAATCATGAAAGCAGTACATATATACACAAATATAACTGTTGATGTCAAATACACCTTGATTATTCTAGTGGAAAATTTTTGAAATTTTTTTTTATAGCTACGTTTACATATGGTACATGGCATTGAAAGCAGGTACTTCTGAGTGATCAAACTCCTTATAAATGGAATGGTTTCCAACGGATTCTAGATGAAATTTGGGGCAATAGACAAGTCCAAACGAAAAGGTATTTAAACCCAATAGGATTTCGCTGATTGCCAAGATTTCCGTTATTAAGGATATCGGAAACAAAATTCTTAATTGTCATCACTTGTACGAAGAGTTTCGGTAATAAAGAAGTGATCTAGATTTTAGATTTATGCTGTTTGGGGGCACAGAGATTTTAGAATGAATCCATAATTAATAAATAACTTCCGAAACTCCAAATTATAATATGTGAAAGGATGAAAGCCATGCAGTAAAATTAATTTACTCCAGTATGTCACACGAAATTTCAACATTATTTGATCATTTTTATTTTGAACAAGAAAATAATACACGATCGTTTTGTAATTTTAATATGATTTTAATAAAATATTAAACTATACAAAGTTTCCATGAATTCCATTGATAAACTCCTTTAAAAAAAGATGGTGTCGCTTGGAGAAGCTTTTTGTGGTGGTGTTCTACATAAAAACGCAGTTTTTTCTATTCTGTAGGCTTGCATTATGTGGAATCTCAAAAGTGCAAATATTTTTAAAAAATAACAAAATTACAAATTTGTAAAAAATTTTCTTTTTTGAAATTGATAATATACAAAAGAAATATTTATTATTAGAAAATTGAAATATTTTGACAGTTCCTCAAATTCAATTCAAATTTCAACTAAATCGGTTAAGTAGTTTTCTGTGGGTACTTCGTGGAATTTTACAATTCCTTCCGGCCAATTCTATACCCACTGTCGCGCATTGTATTCTTTGCGCTGTAATGTTAGAAATATTTTGAATTTCAATCTGAGATTTTGACAGTACATTTTCAATATGTTGTACTTTCGAAATATGTAAAGAAATATTTTTTTAAACCGTCACACTGTACTACTACCTTAACTGAGCCGTTACTCTCTAATTCGAATTATAATATATTTTCTGATACATATAACAGGCTGAGTTTTTTTTTAACTTGCATTTTATCCAACAACAATTTTAAGGTCTAGTCTAAATCGAATTGGCTCAATATCTTTCAGTTCGCTTCTCTGTCTGTTTGTTATATCTAATTTACTCGGACACGAATCGAGTGTCACAAAATTTGGTGAAAACATCTTGAATGTTTTTGTGTTAAAGTTAAGAGAGTGGCATCCCATGCATGTACAAAGCGGATATACTCTTCCTCAGAACTGTTGCTCAAGGTAATTCCAACAATTTTCAATCGGATTTAAATCATGATTTTGTTCTAGCCACCATACGACGATACACCCTACTTTTTCAACTGCAGCGGAAGATTATCGACAAGGATGCTCAGATAATACTAATTACGAATTAATCCATATATTTTAATAAGTAGTTCGCAGTAATGAGTTAGTTGTACACGGGATGAGTTTTAAGGATCTCATTACTTTGGCCACTGCCGTGCTCGGCCTATGTTTGAAACCGGTTTACTATATTTCGGTCTTATCGGACAAAATTATCAAAAAACCAATAAACACATTTTGATCCGCTTAGAAACAAGGTAAAAATTATGTTTTTGGAATTTTCTTCACTGATGGATAGAACAGGTAAGCTGAGATTTCATCTGAGGCGATCGCCCTTCCATAAAGGTAAGGATTGGCTTGTTGTGGTTCGAAGTAAAGAATCTTGTTCAGCTTTTGGACGAGTTCGCCTTTTTATATAGAGAGTTAAGTTTTCGGCTTTCAGGACTAAATCATCATCGTCATTAACGGCGCAACAACCGGTATCCGGTCCAAGCCTGCCTTAATGAGGAACTCCAGACATCCCGGTTTTGCGCCGAGGTCCACCAATTCGATATCCCTAAAAGCTGTCTGGCGTCCTGACCTATGCCATCGCTCCATCTCAGGCAGGGTCTGTCTCGTCTTCTTTTTCTACTATAAATACTGCCCTTATAGACTTTCCGGGCTGGATCATCCTCATCCTTACGGATTAAGTGACCCGCCCACCGTAACTTATGGAGCCGGATTTTATCCACAACTTGACGGGCATGGTATCGTTTTTAGATTTCGTCCTTATGTAGGCTACGGAATCGTTCATCCTCATCCTTCTCCTCATTCTTCGGAGGATTCTTTTCTCGAACGCGGCCAAGAGTTCTCAATTTTTCTTGCTAAGAACCCAAGTTTCCGAGGAATATATGAGGACTGGCAAGATCATAGTCTTGTACAGTAAGAGCATTGACCCTATGATGAGACGTTTCGAGGGGAACAGTTTTTGTAAGCTGAAATAGGCTCTGTTGGCTGACAACAACCGTGCGCGGATTTCATCATCGTAGCTGTTCTCGGTTGTGATTTTCGACCCTAGATAGGAGAAATTAACAACGGTCTCAAAGTTGTAGTCTGCTTTATTCTTCCCGTTTGACTAGGGCGGTTCGATGTTGTTGGTTGGTTGGGTTTTGGTTTTGAAACCATATACTTTGTCTTGCCTTCATTGATGTGCATGTGGATGAACGCAGTTTGTACGTCTCGGTTGGTACTTCCCATGATGCTCGTTTACTGTTTACGAAAGATGAAAATGGGTTTCCTCTCCCATGATCAGACTGAGATCGTTTATTAGCAGTTGCAATAATAATCTGAATCTGCTTGCAAAGCCTTGGGTCGCTTATAAAGGTGGAAGCGAAGGCGCAAGTGTAGGATTCTGTGAAGTTATCGGGCGGATATTGGAAGAGCCGAGCGACTACCGTTTGCCGAATCCTTTCAATATTTTCTGAAGTTTGTTTATGAGCCATAGATCAATTAGAACTTGTTGAAATGGCAAAGAGTTTGGTTATATATATTGCGGGGGAAGTATGGACCATTGTAGAGTGTTATTTTATCTACTAAATCAGAGGAGCTTGCTGTTTAGTAGATGGACTTTTTTGGGAAGCTGCACGAGTGCGGACGAGTTGGTATTCTTTTTTTATTTTTCAGTTTTACCTTTACGAGTTTTTTTTCTCGATATATCTACATGATTCCCCCTTGTTCGTTTTCCAGATCCCCGTGCATTTCTACTCATCGGTTTAAGGACACGTAAATGACTGTAGTGTCCAAAAAGATTCTCTCCCTTACATTACCGAGCCTGGTCGGCACAGAAACATGTAAGCGCTAATCAATGGGAGTGGAGGTTCAGCATTTCCGAGCGGACCCTCATGGTATATATCACCAAATTTTTGGCTTTTAGGATAGCTCTACACTTTGTGGTTGGTTTTTGATCATCTCCAATCCAGGTATAATTTTTAGCAAATAAGTTTAATTTTAGTGGGAGTATGGCTTCTATGGAACACGATAGCCCAAATGGACGAAAAGGCATTATTAGCCCCTTGAATAGTTTTGGTTATATGAGAGACGTTGTATAATTTGGAGTTTGAACTTTGTTGCAACTCCTATGTAAATAGCTTGCGTCGGAGGGGATGGGAGAGTTATTGATGTGTAAGGAAATGCTCCTGATTCTATGCATGACTTGCTATATGAGTTTCAAGCATCCGTCAGAAACAATGGCTTGACATGTAAAGGGTTGACCTAAGAGAATCAAGTTACGAGTTGACACGTCATTTTCCAAAGTACTATGTTTTCGGGGAAGTTGGGATTTTGTTGCAGCGGAAATTTTGGTTTGCGATAAAAAGAGAAAAAAAAATGGTAAAAGGACTGAATCTACTAGACTACCCGCTGACCCCCCGAGTGCGGGAGATGTCTTGCGGTTAACTAAGAAGCTAAGGATTAGAAGGAGGTTTAACTGGTTTTTCGCTCAAAAATAGCTATGAAGGAGTGGATCGAGATGAGTTGGTAGCTGGTTCACAAGGAGGTTTAGCTCGTTTTTAGTATAGGGACGATTCCGGTACATTTCCCACTGTTTGGCGGTCAAAGGGTAGTATAGGTCCCAGGACGAAACGTGGGAAATGCCTGCTGAATCAACACCAACAGTTCTACTACTATAATACAAATGGGACAAATTGTACCAACTGGTCCTCCAGGTTGGGGAGACTGCAGAGTCTGAGAAAGATGCCTTCTACCCTATACGTGGCAGTTGAGTGAACCCTTGAAGCCTTTCCAAGTGTGATACTAAAATCATACTCGGAGATTTTAACAGTTAAGCAGGAACGGAGCTCGCATTCAGGCGATACGTCGGCTCTCACAGCTTACATAAGGATACCAATGATAACGTACTGCGGATTATTTAGTTAGCAGTAGCGCACGAAATGGTTGTTAGAGGTACCTGGTTTGCGACCCATAAACATACATGAGCCTCTCCAGATAAGACCACTTTCAACCAAATTGACCAAGTATTGATTGAAAGCCGCCACCTCTCAGCCTTGATAAATATTAGAATATATAATAATAATCGTTGCCGCAACAGTCCAAATTGGATCAGGGCCTTGAAGTGTGTTAGAGCAGTTCATTCAAGACCGTAACGGTACACTACAGGATTACAGTCCCCTGTAGGTGGCAATTTGGTCAGCATTGCGCTCGTCCGAGATTATTACCCTGATTTGACTCAGATACTTATTCACAGCTGAGCCGACTGGTATCCGACGTCAAATCACGATATAAATTCCATTGCCACCAGTGAGATTTGAGCCGCAACCTTCTGTACGACAGCTTTGTGCTCTAACCACTCAGCTATCCAGACACTAGAATAGAATATATGGGGGATCACTATCTTGTTGGTATAGTGCTCCGGGCTTGAATTACAACACCGCCTACAATCCCCTCGGACAATCAGGTGAGAGTGAATACTGAAGCCATTCACAACACAACTCTCCAAAACATGTATAAGAGGGATATGGATGCCGCAATAACCGCAACTGGAGATGAAACATCAACAAATGATTTTCACAACCACCTGAAGGATGTTATCGTTGATACGGCCACAAACATACTTGGCCTCAGTGCCAGGAAAGTCGCAACAGCTGGTTCGATGACAAATGTAAACTAGTAACGGAACGGAAGAATGCTGCATTATCTGCCTCATACATAAAAAGGGAGATATCACACACCATCTATAAGATATTCTCCTCTATCTTGCTAGGCCGGATAGCCCCATACGCCCAGAACATCATTGGCCCATACCAAAGAGGCTTCACTCCAGGCAAATCAGCAACAGATCAGATTTTTTCTGTGCGGCAAGCCGCCTATGATAGCATAGCTAGGGTAAAACTGTAGACGGCCATGAGAGAATTCGATATCCCGACGAAACTAATAAGACTGACTAAGCTGACCCTGACCAATGTGCGAGGTCAGATAAAAGCAGCAGAATCACTCTCGAGACCATTCAATCTCAACAATGGTCTAAGCCAAGGAGATGCCCTATCTTGCGTCCGCTTTAACCTGGCCCTGCAAAAAATGATTCACGATGCAGATGTCAATGCAAGAGGCATCATCCTCTTCAAATCCACCCAACTACTGGCCCACGCTGACGATACTGATATTATGGGAAGAACAACTCGACATGTATAGTCTACAGAATTTACCTTCATCTATATCCATCTTGCGGCGCAAGATCTCGGGGTGCACATTAATAAAGGCAAGACGGAGTAGGTAGTGGCAACCTCAGCGCCAAGGAACAAAAACCAACAACATCGAGTCGCACTAGTTAAGCGAAAACAATAAAGATAGGAAAATACAATTTTGAGACCGTTGAAAATTTCTCCTATCTAGGGTCTTAAATCACAACAGATAATAGCTATGACGATGAAATCCGCGAACTGTTGTTGGCTGCCAACATCGCCTATTTCAGCTTACAAAGACTATTCCGCTCGAAACGTCTCACCATATGGTCAACGCTCTTACTGTACAATACAATGATTTTACCTGTCCTTATGTATTCCTCGGAGACCTGGGTTCTTAGCAAGAAAAATTGCGAACTCTTGGACGCGTACGAGAGAAGAATCTTCCGAAAAACGTTTGGCCCCCTACATGAGGATGGACGATCCCGTAGGGGATATATCGAAGAAATCTATGAGTGACACCTCGACTGTCAGATTATGGATAAAATGCGGCTCAACAGGTTGCGGTGGACAGTTCACCTAATCCTTATGGATGAGGATAATACGGGCTGAAAAGTCTATAAGGGTAATATCTATGTTAGAAAAGAAGACGAATCTTAGATGGGGTAACGGCGTAGGTCAGGAGGAAAGACAGTTTTAGGGACATGGAATTGGTGGAATTTTCTGAAATTGTAATACCCCTTAATTAGCCTAATTACCTGGAATAACCTGGATGAACAGTTTCCCATATCCGCGTTCAACAGCCTGGCGTTAGTCTATTTAAATATTTCCAAGCTTTTTGCGGCGTCTAGTTTGTGGACTTTATGTATTTTTTTTGATAATATCCACGTTGTCCCAGGAAATGTTATGGCCACTCTCTACTATGTGTGTTGCGATTGCTGACTTGACCTGTCGTAATTGGTTTTTGCCGCTAGTTCACTTAGGGTAAGTAATTAAGGGGGTATTACAATTTCAGAAAAATTAATTAAATACTAGTTATCGGGTTAATTACTTTAATAGGTTAGGGGATATAGGAGAGGTAAGTAGATTTGGTCATCAGTCTGATTGGTTATCCTGCCCTTTCTATCTCAATTAACACCAAGATTAAGTTGAGACTGTTCTGCGCTAATGTTCTTTCTGTATTTTTATATGGGATTAGCACATGAAAAGTGATTACTACAATTACTTAGAAGCTCCAAACTTTCGTCAACTGTTGCCTGCGATGTCTTATCGGAATACGCTAGCCAGATATAATTTCGAACGAAGAACTTCTATGTGTGTAGCCCAAAGGTAAAATTGGAGAGGTCACATATCATGGAAGGTCTAAAACTCCACTGTCTCAAGATGCCTGATAGGTGGGTTGTCCCAGGAACACATGACGCAGAATAGTGGAAGAGAAGTGCAAGCGTTTCAGGTTGTTGGAACAGTGAAGCCCATGGTGTTTTACGTAGGCACCTATCGTGAGACTTAATCCTACGGTCCTCTTAAGACACGGATTGATTTTGTGACCACAATCAGAGCCCCGCTGAGACAAGCAACAACGGTATTAGTCTATACCAAGTGCATGGCTTAGCATTCATACTGGTGGATGCAAGAATTACCTAAATCTCTACCGAACTGTGGAGTACGGCACCCGTGTTGATACGCAACACCACGTCGAGGCTTATTCATTCGTTCGCAGACTGACTTACACTGACTTGTTCCAGAAATATCAGTACTTGCTTAATTAATATCTCATTAGCCAAGGAAACGTATTTGCTTGCTTTGAGCTTTTGATTTCTATTTGCTGAAGACATCAATATACATGTACATATATATATTTTTTTTCGAAATTGCTCCTAGGAGGAGTAAAACAATCCGGTTGATTTTGTCAGAGCGTAACATTTGTAGTAGTCATGAATGCAGGGTAAAGGTTAAGGTATTTAAGTTATTTTTATAACCTCTGAAACTTTGCGCATCATTTTAAGGTTTTGTTTGAAAAACAAAATCTTACTAGAATCGGTTCAATGTCTGTCTGTCTATCTGCCACACACACTTTCCTCAGAAACGGCTATACCGTCGGTTTAGACCAATTTGACGCAAAAGAGGCAATGTTTACTTACTGTAGCTTTGTTATTAATAGTAGAATTTTCACCAAACTTTCTAGCATATTGCTTAATATTAAAGCCTATATTAGTCAAACATTTTACGGGTCTAGGATGAACTTAAAGCGGTTTCGTAGAAAATTTCAAAACTATATTAATATTGTATTATTCATTTTATTTGAACAAACATTGGATGCATTTTGTTGGTCGGTTGAAGAAAAAGAAAGAATTTTATTTGAGCAGATATGGGTATGGGGATATTTCGAGGCCTAGATGTCATATAGAGGCATTATTATAATTTTTTCAGATTTTTCTGGTCTCAGAGAATGGTAATTTCAGTGACTATATTCGGTGAAAAAATGTGCACCCCCCTTTGCATGTATAGGGACAGACATACACGCTGATAGTAAACCGATTTTAATAAGGTTTTGTTTTCAACAAAACCTGAAAAAAACGGAGTTACACTACACGGCTCTACCGATTGACACAAAATTTCTTGAAAAAGTGGGAACTGTAGCTCAAAGTTGGCTTTACCGTATAAATTAACTGCAACCCGAAGTACTAAATATCAATATCGCATTAAAGTGAGTAGTCTGACAAGTAAGTTTCGATCTTTTTGTTGATTGTATCACGACATTCTCCGTCGAACAAATCCTTGCGGGTGTGTTTGGTTTGGACCTTACATCTGTAATGTTGGTTGCAACCCGTTTTTCGATAAGGCCATCATCAATTTGATTAAATGTGCTGGCGATGCGCATATCCTTTTGTGAATGTCGCGATGTCGGAAGCAGGTAGAGTTTACCGTCATGTTTTTACTGCTAGCAAAATCGATAAGACGTTGCATGTTGTCATTTATGTCTTCATGTAGGCTGTGCCTTCCAGTTGTCCCTCGATGAGAATCCTCTAGTCCAATCTGGATCTTGTCTGATGTCGTTAGAAGGCAATGCGTTATAAACTGGTTCCAGGGTAATGTAGAACTCGTCTTTGACCGCGTTGTTTTTTTCTTCCGTTGATGCGTGGCAATTCACTAGCCATACCTTAAAAAAAATTCTTTTGATACGGATCGCACAGTCGTTCATTTATTGCTTTAAAGTCACTGACTCGTGTTTAAGGTTTTGTTTGATTTACTGTCTGTCTGTCATACGCATTTTTCTCGGAGATGGTTGTAGCGATTGATACCAAATTTGGTGGAAAGGTGGGAACTGTGAACGCCCACGCATGCAGTGAGTTATATAATTCTACGTCGAATTTAAGGGGGGGGGGTTCCCATACATGCAAAAGGAGGGTATACATTTTTTTCATCAAATATAGTCATGTGGGGTATCAAATGAAAGATCTCAGTGAGTACTTTCTGAAGTCTGTTTTAGTTTTGACATTTATTGGAAAGGTGGGGAGTGCGAGGGCTGAAAGTGATCATTTCTTTAACGGATCAATTCTTAGAAACTACCCAACCCAAAAGTCTGAAAAAATCAAGAGACTGCCACTATATGGTGCGAACTTTTGCAGCAATTTAGGCTATTAAATAATGCATGATTTTATCAAGTTTGGTGGAAATCGCACTATCACTAACAAAGTTATAATTGGTCAAATTTACCGCTTCTTTCCAAATTCAAGACTTTGAATGTCAGTAGTACTCCAAAGTGGATATTTCTACATAATGTATGCATATATTACGTGCTAGTCACTAATCTGACAAATGCACACTCAAATGTCTTCATAAAAGAAATACACAAAACCTTTCACACCTGAAGCGTCCAGCCTCTGGTTTTCCGACTTGTTTGAATTTGTTATCCGCGATAAATGCCACTTCTCTGCTTCTCCGCTTCCGGATTCTTTTTCCTACTGTGTGCAAAAGTATGCCGTCAATCTTGCAACCGAGCCATTTCGTCTCTTTGATTGTCAGGATGTTAATGTTGTATTGTGAAATTTCTTGGAGTTTTCGCAGAACGCCGATTCTATTTAGAGTGCGAATGTTCTAATTAAACCATGTTTCGGTGTTAAAGTCGTTGAATCCGTCCGGTCCGATGCTGTTGTCCTGGTTGCGCGGCAAAAGGTATTGGCAGGAGAGGTTGCCGGCCACTCGCTGGTAGGTGGGAATATAGCATCTAACCGTCTTATCCAGCAAGCATCGCGAGGAGGTGGCGGTTTTGACCAATTTGACGCAAAATAGGCAATGTTTACGTAATGTAGCTTTGTTATTAATAGTAGAATTTCCACCAAACTTTCCAGTATATTGCTTAATATTAAAGCCTATATTAGAAGGGGGAATGGTTCGTAAATTTCAAAAAGATGCTAATATAGTATTATTCATTTGATTTGAGCAAACACTGGATGCATTTTCTTGGTCGTTATTTGAGCAGATATTTGTATGGGGTTATTTCGAGGCCTAGATGTCATATAGAGGCATTATCATAATTTTTTTCGATTTTTCTGGTTTGTAGCTTCTGAGAATAGTAATTTTAGTGACTATATTTGGTGAAAAAAATGTACACCCCCTTTCGCATCTACAGGAACTCACCTTAAATTCAACCTAGAATTATGAGACAGACAGGCAGACATACAGACTGACAGTAAACTGATTTTAATAAATTAATTATTAATAATAATAATAATAATCGTTGGCGCAACAATCCATATTGGATCAGGGCCTTGAAGTGTGTTAGAGCACTTCATTCAAGACCGTAACGGTACACTAGGAGGCAATGTGGTCAGCATTGCGCTCGCCCGAGATTATTACCCTGATTTGACTCAGGTACTCATTCACAGCTGAGTCGACTGGTATCCGACGTCAAATCACGATACAAATTCCACTGCCACCAGTGAGATTTGAACCGCGACCTTCCGTATGACAGCCTTGCGCTCTAACCACTCAGCTATCCGGACAAATTAATTATTAATAAATGTAATTATGTAGTTATTAATAAATTTAATAATTTTTTTCAACAAAACCTGGAAAAAGTGGAGCTACACTAAAGTTTTGGAGTTCCTGCGTAATGCACGGTCAATTTTCACCACTACTCCCGCTATTGAGATAGTTTTGCCCTAGTAGTTGACCATAGCCAATCCAACTGATCATTTTTCCCAACTGCTACATAAGTCGGGAAAATTACAATATCATGATTACCGGATAATCGACAGGAGAAATGGGATGTAATGAAAGCTAGCAAGCAATGTAATATGTGATTTTCGCGACGATTTTTCCAAATCCTTGGGTTTCTGATTCCGTTTTAATTCAGATTTCGAGGTATCTTCTTAAGGTATAGCTAAAGTTTAACCCTTTATAATGAAGAAACTAATAACTAACTAATTTACTGCCGTAAGAGAGAAGCCTTCCCTTGAATACTTATTCGTAACAGATTTTTTGTTCAAGCTTTGCCGCAACCCACTGTAGAATTGTAGGTGGAATGATTGCCAATCATCTCAGAATTTTTCGATTACAACAAGTTGTCGGATGCTCTGTGTTCCATTATAAGCAATGTATATATGTAGGAATGAGCGCGGGATGAATTCAACAAGTGGAATCGAGCTTTTGAGGCGTCGTCGTAGTGTAAGCAGCTTGCCTGTGTGTTCACGGACTGTGCGAAAAGGCTCTCCATATGGGCTCCACATGGGGAGCACAACTACGAGCCCATTGTGCTTGTACTCTGAACGCCCGAACAGCAGTAACTGCCGTTTGAATTGGAGGAGGTAGCTTTACCCACTGCAAAAGTATCTGATGCTGAGCACAGATGCGACTGATTCTGATATTTTACTGACTTTGGGAGTCTGGTGGCTGTCTTTATATCATAGCTTTCAGTACATTCACGAGACTTTTGCGTGACTCCGAAAAGTGTGCTTCGGCATGGCTTGAATGTTGCTTAGTACTTAGCCAAGCTCCCTGGTATCTTCGCATATCCACTGCTAAATCGTGTGTATCTAAAACGCTTGGATTGATGTTGCTAGTCTGAGTATCTCGCAAATTATTTTTGGTGCTATGTGACATATATTCAACAATTTTTGTTAGGCCAAAACGTTTTTTTAGTACACAACGAGTCTTGATTGAGATAGGTTCGTGATTTGTAACATTTTCAAGCGACACACAGTCTCCTGGTAACGTTTTGTTCAAGTAGAACGGATTAGGGTAGTCCTTAGTTCGCCCAGAGTGGGACACTTCAGTTGGTGCATGATAGTAGCTGGGCAATTTGTATTTGAATCTGGGCTGATAGTATCAGTCTCACGGTCCCTAAATTATCCGATTGTTTAGGAATCGAAAATGTGTAAATTGTAGGAGGATAGTACCCTTGCTCCAGTGGAAAAGGTGTAGTGACAATAACTCAATTGAATTAGAGATTGGATAACACAAGCCATCGTTTAGTGAATGACCAAATTGGAATTTTGAATTCTTCGCGCCCGAAGTTCGAGTGTGTCGTAAATATTTGTGAAAGTATTTTTATCTGTAAATATTTTGTGAGAAGGCAGAGGTTCGTGATTCAAACAGAATAATTTGGAATTGTTGTCAGTTGCCCCAGTACAACATTTGATGTATCACAAAATTTAACTCTAAATAAGCACATCTGGGATAAATAAAGTTAGCAAGGTGTCGCTTTGTGTTTATCAACATTGTGGTTTGGAGCATTGTGACTAAAGTCAGTTACTTCGACTTGGTGTAAGCGCGGTTACTTCCATTAGGTAAGTGCTGGTCGTGCCCACTATCTAGATTTTGTCATCGTATTAAATTTTCCTATCAAGATCTCGTGTATACCCACGTGCTCAGGATGATACATTGTGCATCAGAAAACCGATTACTTACAAATTGGGAAGGAGATGAACGGAATGCGGCCATGGGCGCTTTCCAGTGACTCCTTAGGTCCTCCAGACTCCAGTTGCTTTTATCATATAAGTGTTCCTGAATATTCCAATGTTGTTTTGTTTTTGGATTTGCGGGTGTTCACGAATGTGAGGTAGTTTGCATCTGGGAAGTTACCTTTATTCTAAAAATGTTCTTTACTGAGAAATGGAAGTATCTTCCACATTCGTTCAACTAATGTCGAATACAAAGTTGCTATTGGCGCTGTTATTAGTTTCTTTTCAGTTTATATGAATTTTCGGCAAGATAGGGCAGTGAACAATGCAGAGTTGTGCAAGATGATCAAACGCCACCTGGCAATACTTTACTGAAATGTATATTGGCTTATTTCAGTTGCCCTATATGCTAAGCCTTGAAACAAACCGTTAATGAATTTACCAAATTGTCTCCAAAGATATTATAGTATTTCCTCATAGGTGCTAAGTACTGGAAGTACCACCTTCAAAGAAAACTTACAAATCTAGTGGTATAATATATTACCCTCATCTGACAGTCTTGAATATTGTTCCTAAGCGTGCTTTCTTGGTCTGGCAATCTGCCATGATGTTCAAAGAACAAGAAAAAAACAACGAACTGTTGTTAGATATTTAAATTCTGATATTCTGGTTCAGGAAATTTCTGAACTCGTAAATAATCATTTTAAATACAAAATCGTGGAGAGTTGTCTGGCAAGTTTTTGGAACGATTGTGTAATTTTTTTGAAAAGCCAACGTGCTCTAGGTGTCTAATTGGCTGCCAACGCTTCTCTGTCTTCCTAAACAATGCATATTTAAGTTCAATGTATGATTTTAGACCCTAAGCATTGCAATATCACCATCCAGTATCTATCTCGGAAACGTTTGATTATATGCTTCCGGTGGTACGCGGATAGCTTTATTGTGAGAGCGTCACTTTGCAGGTGCCAGGTCGTTTAGATTGGCTACCCTTAGATGATACATATCGCTGTACGCGGCACTGTTATTTGTGTTGGGGACTAACTGACAATATTAGATGTTCTCTGCTGGAATGGTATCTGCGAATTTCTCAATGAGATTAATTTATCACGAGCATTGTTAACGATCAATCAAGCGGCTTAAGTAGTGTTGAAGGTGTTATGAAATTTTGTTGTGGCATATTCACAGCAGTCGTTTGTCTGCCTATGAGAATCTAGATTCCGAGGCCTTGATAGGGTTGAAAATATGCCATGCTATATGTATCTCTGTACAAAGGATCTATAAAGCTTCGGTTAAGCAAAGGCAGCCTTTATGAAAACACAATTTTATATATTTACGGCTTGTTTACGCGTAGGGTGACATTTATTTGAAAACAGCGCGATCGAAATTTATTGGAGGTAAGAGGTAAAAACTCATCCAAGTAGCGAATGGCATGATTTTGCGAAGAATTTTAATACATGTGGACTGTGGATGTTCAAAGTTTCCGTTAGTACTTCTCAAACTTACATTTGAAATTGGCAGAGCCTAAGAAGAAGGAGTCGGGGAAAAAAATAAGGGTTGAAAATAAAAGCAGCTTCAATATTTACTCAAACAGATATTCTTTATAGGTAGTACAGTATGAACAATACCTAAAATTGATTGTAGTGAAAAGTTCGATGCAACAAAGTAAAGTAGGACAAAATTCAACTTCAATGGGAATCTATTTCATAATTGTTTTATTTTATAGAATTTATAAAATGTATAGAATCCCCTTAAATGGAATGAGGCCACGTGCATATTTAAAAAGTATACACCGTGGATTTCTTACGAAAGAAAACCGTAAAACCTTTCATAATCTTGCCGCTTAGTATCCTCTTTCCGAGTTGTTAATAAATTTTATGTTTTCCATTTTACGTGTGTAGATTTTATAATAGAATAGCGTTTCTTGCACCAAATTATAGTAATGTAATGGTAATGGGTGGGACCCACTAAGTAACCCTTACACATCTCTCGCTCGTTACGGTTTTTAAGTGGAAATTCGGCCTAGTCATCGGAATCACTTGAATTATATTCTCGGGTTTTATCCAAAGTACTTTTAGGATAGTCAGTAGAATCACTCAAAGTGAAGCACTGATTCTAGGTGATTTGCTGTCACATTCTGTACAGTCACGTTGAGTTTAAGGGCATGCAAAAACAGGGGTGTAAAATATAGTCATGTGGGTTATCAAATGAAAGGTCTTGAATAGTATTTTTTTTCACGGACCCATTTTCAGAAACTAGCCATAGTAATATCGGGAAAAATCACGAAACTCCCACTGCACGGTTTAAATAAAGTTAATAACAGTAGTACTGCTTTTTTTAGAATAGAAATTTACCGGGAACCTTTCCCCATCTCACACACACACATTTCCACCACCGCACTCGTTAAACATTTGCTGATCGATTTTTAGTCAATCTTATAGTCACGAACCCATGCAGCATTACTTTTCTAATGTGATGAATCGTTTTGGGAACTCCATGTTCTCTATACATTACACGACTACAACCGTCGTCAGGTCCAATAGTGAACATCTTTTGATATGAAAAACGAGGACTCTATCGTATACGTTTCACAAAGATAGTCATTATGCGCGGTTCCGGTAAATCGTAATCACTAAGCATGACCTTTAAGAAAAACTCACGTGGTCGAATAGAAACCATTCTGTGCAGCGAACCATTAGAAATGACTTACAGAACGTCATCACATTCCAATCGTTTACACTGATCATAGAAAAATCTGATGACATCTGCGCACGGTTGTTGTCAGCCAACAGAGCCTATTTCAGCTTACGTAAATTGTTCCGTTCGAAACGTCTCACCTTAGGGTCAAAGCTCTTACTGTACAAGACAATGATCTTGCCAGCCCTCATGTATTCCTCGGAGACTTGGGTTCTTAGCGAATTGCGAACTCTTGACCGCGTTCGAGAGAAGAATCCTCCGAAAAATTTTGGGCCCTACATGAGGATGGACGATTCCGTAGCCTATATAACGACGAAATCTATGAGCGATATCATGACCGTCCGGTTGTGGATAAAATCCGGCTCAATAGATTACGGTGGGCGGGTCGCTTAATCCGTATGGATGAGGATGATCCCACCCGGAAAGTCTATGATAGAAAAAGAATACGAGGCAGACCCTGCCTAAGATGGAGCGATGGCGTAGGTCAGGACGCCAGACAGCTTTTAGGGATATCGAATTGGTGGACCTCGTTGCAAAACCGGGATGTCTGGAGTTCCTTATTTAGGCAGGCCTAGACCGGATACCGGTTGTTGCCCCGTTGATGATGATGATGATAGAAAAATCTTGTCGTAACTCATATTCTAGATGCATTGAAGACGGGTTGATATGATTGACTGATATCTTTTCCCAACTTTCTTTTTAGCTTTGATAAAGATTTGTCATTTGGAGAGGTAAAGGGATCAATGTAGAAATTTCTTTAATTCATGTGTTTCGTAGTTTGTTTGATTAGAGAGGAGCAAATTCACATAGTAGCGGTTGATGATTATTTATAATAGAACAATTTCACTTATAAGAACGGTTTTGCGTGTCCCTATATCGGAAGTGTAAAATCAATTCCAGTGCGTTGTATTTTTATTTCTTGAAAATTATTTTTTATTTTTTAATTTGATTTATAGATATGTTGTCAGGATGAAGAATGCTAAACAAAGAAAAAATCCCTGCTTGCTTAAAATTGGGGTTAAGAATTCAGGGATTATAAAAGCAACAGGATACGAAAAGCCAAAGATCTAGTTGGCAGTAAAATGTTAACAGGCATTAGGTGCAATTTCAGATCGTCTTTGAAGTTTCCTTCAATCCATCATTACCATTCCTGGCTATAGAATAAGTAGCTACTATTTTTGTAGTTATTTATATAATAAGGATAAAGGACTAAGGAAGAAGTCGTCGTCCTTTTCCCACATTAAATTTTTTTTACTGTTTCCAGAATACATCGCCGCCAAAAATTTTGGGTTGCCGCCCGCGCCTTTCAATTGTCATGCTACTCTTGGGGTTTCTTGTGTCGACCATACGCTCCGCGTGGTCTACCCATTGCATTGTCGGAATACAACGGGTTCGTCAAAGATTTCGAATAATTCCGGATGTTACCTAATTCTTCAGTCTGATTTCTTTCGTATCGGACCAAGTATCCTACGCAAGACTCGGTGCTCAAAGATATATGACATTGTTCAACTTTTATAGACCAAGAGTTACACAAAACTGATTGTACGGGAATTAAACTTTCCTGTCTCCCTTTTGTGATTTCAGAATCGGGTGGACCAATTAAAAACTCTTATTCGCTTCAGAATTGTGTCGTCTTCCTTGCTATCCTTTCTGTATGCTCTAAGATATATGAAACTATTCATATTGTCGTTGTCGTGTTGTCGCTGATTTTCTTGTTTGGTTCATAGGTTTCGTTTTGGACTGGTTAACCCTTAATGCAACTTTCTTTGCTGGAAAATTCAGATCTAGAAAAAGTTTTACAGTTATATTTTCTCCTTGGACCTTGACTGGTAATGCTGTCTTGTCCGTGGTCTTACTACTACTGGTATATCATTGTAAATTACCTCGAAGTCTTTATTATTTCTCACGTACTTGTTTTACTGAGAAAAGTTGGTTGTAGACCACCAAGTTCTGAATCCACCACTACCACTTCTCAATTAGCTTTTCCTTATGGCGTTAGTTTTTGTTTCAATGAATTTCGTCAGGTTTTTATTTATGGAACATGACATTGGAACGCGTCTGTAGTTGTCACAACTGACTTTACCTCCCTTCTATTATAATGAGCATATAATGTCATTTGAAACTCATATAATGACTATCATCTTGTGAAGGAGGTTAGTCAAATAGCATCATCATTAACGGCGCAACAACCGGTATCCGGTCTAGGCTTGCCTTAGTAAGGAACTTCAGACATCCCAGTTTTGCGTCGAGGTCCACGAATTCGATATCCCTGAAAGCTGGCTGGCATCCTGGCCTACACCATCGCTGTTTGCCAAGCCTTCTTTTTCTACCATAGATATTGCCCTTATGGACTTTCCGAGCTAGATCATCCTCATCCACCGCGAGCCTATTGCGCAGGATTTTATCCACAACTAGACGTTCATGATATCGCTCTCATGTAACGGGCCAAAAATTCTTCCGAGGATTCTTCTTTCGAACGCGGTCAAGTAGCAAGTCTTCGAGGAATACATGAGGACTGTAACCCTATGGTGAGACGCTTTAAGCGCAACAGTTTTTGTAAGCTGAAAAATACTCTGTTGGCTGTCAACAATCATGCGTGGATGGCATCGTCGTAGCCGTTATCGGTTGTGATTTCCAACCCTAGACAGGAGAAATTATCAACGACCTCAAAGTTGTAGTCTCCTACCTTTATTTTAACAGTGCAATTTGATATTGTCGTTTCTCTGTTCTCACGCCGTCTGCTCGACCTGGTTGAAGGTAATTTGTTCATCTCGGATTGTGTTTTTCATAACGTCAATATCGTTAGCGTAGGTTAGTAGTTGGGTGGACTTGAAGAGGATGGTGCCTCTTGCATTAACATCTGCATCGAGAAAATGGTCAATGCTTTTCTTCCACCATCCAAATTCAAGCAATACGCCGCGACACGAATCTCTTCTGTTTAGTTTGTTTGCTCAAGCTCCAAGCGATTTGATACCGTGCGTACTAGGATTTATTTCATGTTTTTGAGGGGCAATGGGAAGTGTGGTTGCTGAGTCACAGTTTGCCCTGCGAAAAGTTTCGTCGACAGAGTATATCAAATAGGCAGAACCTACACTAAAAGGTACGGATTTGCGTATTAAGGAAGCTGATCCCTGCACATCATAGGCCTTAAACATCTTGTAGAATTTACGTGTGGTTTAAGGCCTATGATGTATACGGATCAGCTTCTCCAATAAATTCTTAAGTCCGTACTTTTTCGCGTGTGTACTGCCTATTGGATATATTGCGGTTCAATATACTGATTTCAGCCCTTTTTTAAGTTAGAATGTGGCATACTTGGTTGAAGGTGCAATTGTTCCATGAGTCCCACGTTCGACCGTCAATGTCTCAATGTGAACTCTGTGGAACGTTAGAGCGTTGGAAGATTTTATATGTTGTTCCATTTTTCTTCGGAGAGGGCGTTTCCCTTACTCCCATCCTATCCTAAACCGTGCTTATGATGGCAATTTTAGGGACCAAACATCATTGAGCAGGCAAGCATGATGAAATGAAAAGTGTCAATTAGTACTTTTTGATGGTCTTAGTTTTGAAATTTCTTAACTAGAAAGGTGCGGAGTGGGAGTGGTAGAAACTGATGATTTCTTTAACGGACCTATTCTAAGAAACTACCCAACCGAAAAATTTGAAAAAAAAACATGAAGCTGCCTCCATTTGGTATCCAGGCCTCAAAATACTCTCCATATCGATATCTGCTCGAATCAAGTTAATAATAGCACATTAATACATTACCATACTTTTGGGGAAATTAAGTAAAGCCCCCCTTAAGTTTGTCCTAGTGTTATAAAAGTTTATGGTAGTATAGAATATAATGTGAACCATATCATTCCCAAGTTTGAGCAAAATCGTACTATTACTAACAAAGTTACAGTAGCTCAAAGTTGACTTTACCGCGCAATTAAATGTCAAAGAGAGTAATCTGACATGCTTATTTAATATAACGGGCTACGTACAAATGGGGTAGTTTTGCACTAAAATATACTTACAGAAGAACCAAACCAAACCTTTCATACCTGAAGCGCCGAGCTTCTGGTTTATGAATTTTAAACTGAACTATTAGGTAGTAGTCATTCGCTCCTTTTATGTTTAGCGCATTCGATACTTTAAGAGTTTATTTGTTCGAAAAATTCGTGGTAGTAGCATATAAGCCTACATATTTATATACAACAAATGGATATCTAAGTCTTTAATTTATGTAAATACATTCAGAGCTAAGACTGCTCAAAAAGTACGGCTTTAGTTGTATAAATTTTGGAAACTGTGGATACCAATATCTGCAGAAAATTTAGGTTCGTAAATAGTATTCCTGGGAAAATATGAAATTGTAATAACTTGTTTACACGATTGACGTCATTATGCAAATGTATAGACCACCCTTACAATAATTTAGACGCTTTTTTACCTGAAATATGCAGAGTATCTATGATACATTTCTGGCGAATTGGACTAATAAATGGCAGGGAACACATTTGTAACATTCGGCATTCTTGATTGCGAATAAATCGCTCTCAGCGTTAGGAAATATGGTTTTGAAATCAGAAGTTTTTGCTAATGACATAATGAAGAGTCCAATCAAACTCCAACGAGAACGAGGCTAGCGAAACGTTTAACAAAATTTCATATGTCATTTTGAGCAATGTGTGTATGTGCATCTATGTATATTCATATACACATCATAATTTTCTGAAATCCTTGTTGTAATTACTACTGAATATGACAGTAACATATGGTTGTATGCCTTTTTGACTTGGTTAAGGCAAATCAGGATTTGTTCCACCCTGCTGCGTGGGTAATTGATGTAAATGCAGATTTATTTAACTACAGAATTTACGGAATAGCTGTGAAATATAATAGTTGTTCTTCAAATATTTAAGTTTAAATTAAGTCCTTTTTCGGCGATGCTTACAATATCGTATTTTGTGTTGCTATGATAAAAAAGTTAGAGTAATCTCTACATTTCTTTCATATTTATTCACAAACAAGTCAGAATACCCGAACCTGAACGCTTCGGGTATAAATGTTTTGTGTTCATTTTGTGTGAGTGATTCCCTATGCACGTTTTCCAGTGCATAATTAAAAATTCAAAATATTCCTTGATATACATAAGTATTTCAAAACTCTAACTCAGCCGTTCATATGAGTTCGCTTTATGTGGCGATGACGTAATACATGTTTAATTATCTATAATGATGCTTTCTAGGATAAAGGCTAGGCTAAATTTCCAAAATATAGAATTATTAACTTTATTTGAGCAGATATCTGGATAGGATATACTTTGAGGCCTAGATTTCGTATAGATGCACCATTGTATTTTTTTCATATTTTCCGGTTGGATAATTTCTGAGAACGAGACCTGTTACACTTTTCGGGGCTGACCTTACTTCCCTATTTTTCACCTAGTATCAGAAAAAAGATTAGTTTCGAAAAATACTAATCGAGCCCTCTCATTTGATACCTCACATAATCACATACTGTGAAAAAATGTTCGCTCTGTTTCGCATGTATGGGGAGTCCCGCCTTAAATCCAGCGAAAAATCATGCCGTTGAATGTAAAGGGACTCACAGACTACATGTCCTTAATACATTTTGTGACAATAGGTTCAGCCTATCAGGTTGAATCGTTTCTAATAAGGTTTTGTTTCATACAAAACCTTCAATGCATTGGAATCGAAGTTGGAAAGGAAGACAGTATTTGAACTTGACCCTTGACAACCGTGTTTTATAGAAATAAAGTCGAAAACCGGAACTTCGACCCTTCAGGTATGAAAGGTTTTAGTTTATTTGTTATGTAAGTATATTTGAGTGCAGAACTATCTCGTCTGTATGTAGCCTGTAATGTATATATATTTATCATGTCAGACTACTCAATTTGGTATGATATTGGTACTTAGTATTCTGGGTTGCATGGAAAAGGCAGCTTTGAGCTACTGTAACTTTATTAGTCATAGTACGATTTTAAGCAAACTTGGAGATATTATGCTTCATACTATAGCTTATGTTACTGCAAATGACACTAGGATAAACCTAACTTTTCTAGTGAATTTCCAAAAAGCCTTTTAATATACTATTATAATATTAACCTAATTTGAGTAGATGTGGACTTGGAGACTTGGAGAGTGTTTTGAATCGGCTGCTTCATGATTTTTTCAGATTTTTGGATTTGGTAGTTTCTGAGAACGAGTACGATAGAGAAATGATCACTTTCGGCCCTCGCCCTCCTCGACTTTCGAAAAAAATGTCAAAATGATCACCGGCTTTGGAAAGTACTAGCCGAGAGCTTTCATTTGATGCCCAGAATGACCATATTTAGTGACAACAAATTTTACACCCTCCTGTCGCATGTATGAAGGAGGGGAGTCTCCTTAAATTCAATTTTCGTGTCAATCGGTATAACCGATTCTGATAAAAGGGCGTGAGACAGACAGACAGACAATGACCCGATTTCAACAATGTTTTTTTTTACAAAAAATACGTTAAAAACAGCCCTGAAATGCACCTCTTCATGAATGCCAATTTGTTTGCTTCGAATTAGGGGAGACAAATAAATTTGTAGTTTTTGTACAGAACTTCGACTCCAAGTCATTAAAGTACCAGTTCACGGTTGGCCATTTCTATACATATCAGTCACTAAATTATCTGCTGACCTTTCGCCACAAATTTTCTGGAATTTGCAAATTTCTAATTTGGGATAGGATTGCTGGATTTGCTTACTATCCAACGTGTGCGAGGTGTTCAATTTCATATTTTGATATATGCTTATAAATTGATTGATGCGTTCTATAATGCAACTTGTTGGTGTTCAGTTACTATAATCCCCTAAGTGAGACATATGTAGTAATTAGGCCTTCAAGTATTGCTCTGCAGTCTGGCAAGTGGACAAGATCTGTGCCACTTATGCTCGTCCACTATTTATAATAACCTTTTGACAATATGAATCAACTTTCACAAAAATTTTCGAGTTTATTCTCTTTTTAATGCAATCAGTGTTATGAAGTTTTCCCGTGATCTGTTCATGTGCCTTGCTATAATCACCTTTGGAATCGGAAAGAGTTACTTTCCTTTCTGAACACATGCCAGATTAGCCTTCTTTTTAAGTTATTTTACGTACTAATGTAGCTCTCCGTTCTTAATTATGTCGAGCTATACAAGATACTACGTGAGACGTGAATTAATGAAAGTTTTATGGTTGAGTTGCAGTTCTGCTTACATTGCGAGTCAGAACATTGGTGTGGAAGAATGTCAATTTGATTAAAATGAAATTGGTGATGAAATCTAAGCTTAATTGCATCAAAATGAACTTTTTATTATTGTATATTACCTGGCATATCACTGGTGTCGCCCTCAGAAGAACCAGCACTACCTTCAAAACGCAATCGTCTGACGTTCAGCCTTTAACGTTTTCGTTATAAATTTGTGGAGCCGTCTTTGTTGGTACTTTTTCTACCGACATTACCTTGTATTCCTCTGTAAGTCAATTCTTAAAGTTTTGGGTAAAACCGTGAAAATACCCGAACCTTTCAGCTTTTTCAACTTGTTACAAAGGCGTTCATGCACCAGGTTAAAATATAACCTAACAATACTTCCATTTGTGCCCTGTTTATGTCCCCGCGATGTTACTATCCGTCTTTGTAACTTTCCTATTGTGGTTCAAGTTAGGGCGCAACAATACCACCAAGTCGACATACGACGCGCTTATTTTTACAGCAAAAAGCAGTACCAGGCAGGCAGTACCTTGGCTGTATGTATGGCAGATTGCGGGCTGATTTCACTTAACTTGAAGGATCGATCTTTCAATCCTGTGAGTGGGGTGAAGTAAGACCATGGGTGGATCGCTAACGGTTAACACATTAATTGCCTTTGGCAACCGTTTGTTGATTCCCAATTTTCGAGTAAAGAACTGTGTGCTGAGGAGTACTTTGCTAGGACGGAGTGATTTATGTGCGCTATCCAGGACGGTGTGGTTCTATCTGGGCTTACAGAAGACCCATGCAGAATGCGGCGTTAGGAACGTTGAATCATGTGATTTGTTCAGGCATAATGCTGTGTGTAAGAGTCTTGCATACAAGTATGGGATCATCGCGGAAGCAGAAGACACAAAACAACACATTTTTCATATGAATTGAATGGGCGACACGACGTTTTCCTGGATATTTTTGAGATTGTTTGGCCATTTATTGTTCAATTTGTCCTCAAAAAACTACATTTAAACTTAATAAGTTTTTACATTCCGAGTGGTCACAAACATCAACCAACCAATATCTTCTTTCAATGCGTTTACCACGAAAACACGTTTTTCAAAACTTCTCATTTTTCTCAAATTTTTTTTCGGTAACTAAATGATCGCAACACTTGTCGTTACGACTCGAACTTGAATTTCCGAGATTCGTCCACGTTAAGCTCCCTTTTTAAAGTTTTGTGTAAAACAAAACCTTATTAAAATCGATTCAATGTCTGTCTGTCTGCCTGTCTGTCACACGCATTTTTCTCCAAAACGGCTAAACCGATCCGAACGAATGGGAACTATGGGAACTATGGGAACTATGAAGTCCCACGTATACAGTGAGTGGCATAAATTTAGGTGGAGTTTAAAGGGGGGCTCCCCATACATGCAAAGGGGGGGATTCAAAAATTTTTTTCACCGGATATAGTTGTGTAGGGTATCAAATGAAAGGTCCCGATTTGTACTTTGATATTAGTTTTGGCATAAATTGCGAAGTGCGTGAGTAATGAGTCAAAATGTACGCACTTGAAGTGAGACAGGACTCATTTTCGGAAACTACCCACCCTAAAAATCCGGAAAAAATCGGAGTGGTGCGCCTAGATGAAATCTAGGCCTCAAAATATGTCCCATTCCGATATCTGCTCAAATAAACTTACTAATAGTATATTACTACTTTTTAGAAATTTACTGAAAAACCCCCCTTAAATTCATCATAGGACTTTCGAATTTTGTACCAGCATAGAGGACAATATTTCGTATATACATGCAAAAGTTCTGGTAATTAACGCCAAAGTTATAGCAGTTCAAACTTAGCAATTTCGCGCGAATTCACCGCTTCCAAAGCCATGCAAATCAGATGCTGACGTCATAATTACCTGGAATAATTGACATTCGCGTGAAATATTAAAGTCGCATTTATGAAGAATCTACTTATCTGCAGCACTTTTTAAGATTTTGTGTAAAACACTTATGTGAAATCTAATCTTCGAGAGATGTCCCATTCCGGTATCTGCTCAAATAAATTTACTAATAGTATATTATCAATTTTTAGAAATTGACTTAAAAACTCCCCTTAAGTTCATCCTAGGTGCACCGACATAGAGAACAGTCTCGTGCATACACATGCTAAGTTCCATGAAAATCCAACTATTAGTGTCAAAGTTATAGAAGTTCAAACTTATCAATTTCGTGCTAATTAACATCATCCTAAGCCATACAAATAAGATGCTGACGTCATAATTAATGAGAATAATTGAAATTCGGGTGAAATATTAAAATTCCATTCAAGAAGAATCTAATTCTCCCTAGCCCTTTTTAAGGTTTTGTGTAAACACAAAACCTTATTAGAATCGATTCGATGTCTGTCTGTCCGTCTGTCTGTCTGTCTGTCTGTCTTTTTTTTTTTTTTTTTTGTTGAGGAGGTGGAAATCTTCAAAAAGACACTGGTCTGGACACACCAGCGTGTGGGATTTTTACCCACTAAAACCACCCCCGACTCCCTCCCTGCCCCGCGGAACCACCATAAGGTATTACATCACGAGGCGGAGTCAGCTCACTCTAGCTTTGTCACCTTTCTTCTATACGCGGCGCACGTGACCGCGCTTTTCTCCTTTCCTCTGTCTTTCGCAATTTATTTTGAATAGATGCGATCATGGAGTTGACCGCATCCCAATTCTCTTGATGTGCTAGCATTTTCGGTACCAGATTTTCTGGTACCAGCACCTCTCCTAGAGTCTCCTCTAGATTCCTCCTTTCTTCCACAAATCTCGGACAGTGGAAGAATACATGCTCTGGGTCCTCTGGGACTCCATTGCAATCTGGACAATCGGGTGAGGTCTCCAATTTAAACCTGTGAAGGTATTGGAGATATCCTCCGTGTCCCGTGAGAAACTGGGTGAGATTATAATTAGTCTCACCGTGTCCTCTCTCCAACCACTCCTTGATGGCAGAAATGAGCCTGTGCGTCCACCGGCCCTTTCCTCTGTCTGTCTGTCTGTCTGTCTGTCTGTCTGTCTGTCTGTCCGTCTGTCTGTCTGTCTGTCTGTCTGTCTGTCACAGCCGATTTATTCGGAAACGGCTGGACCGATTGTCACGAAAATTGGTAGGATTATGTGATCTACCGTTCCCTTTACATGCAGCAACTGACGCCATTTTGTGTTAAGTTTAAGGGGGGCTCCCCATACATGTGAAAAGAGGGTGCACAATTTTTTTTCATAAAATGCGGCCATGTGGGGTATCAAATGAAAGGTCTCAATTAGTACTTTTTGAAACTGGTTCAATATTTGATATTGGGTGAAACATAGTGGAGTGAGGGCTCAAAATATGGCCATCAAAAAGTGTAACAGGTCTCGTTCTCAGAACCTATCCAACCGAAAAATCTGAAAAAAATCGTAGTAGTCCATCTCTACGAAATCTAGGCCTCAAAATATATCCGGTCCCGATATCTGCAGAAATAAAGTCAATAATAGTATATTTCCACATTTTAGAAATTTATCCGGCACCCCCCTTATGTTCATCGCAGAAGTACAAAATTTAGCATAGGTATAATGAAGAATATGGTGCACAATTTGGTCCAGTTTGAAGAAAATCAAACTATTATTAACAAAGTTATAGGGGGTAAAACTTTACAATTTTTCGTGAATTTCGTGCCCTCTTCAACCTGCATGACGTCATCATCACATATTAATTCGTCAATACCACAACAAAGTAAGTTCGTATGAATTGGGTGGAAAAGGATTATTTTGATTTAGTTTTTTAGTCATTTGTATATGAATATCAATTATTCTAACGAGACATGTGTGTATGTAGGTATATAGTATATGCGTGCTAATGAACTTTGCGGGTAGTGCCTAATTCAGATAGATATAAAGTAAATCGGAAATATGGGTACGATCAATTTATATATGTGTACAGTATTCGAAAATAGGCAGTTTGTTTGTTTAGGGTGTGCGTAATATCTACGGCTGTAATATGTACGTATGTCTCGTAGTTTTGTAGCTGTATACAGATAGAAAAATGTGCGTTGAAATTTCTTAGATAAGATGAACACAAAACCTTTATACCCGAAGCGCGAGCTTCCGGTATTCCGACTTGTTTATATTTGATGTTGGTTAAATTGTTGGCATTTGCTAATAATATTAAACTGAGAGCGTGAAGCGCATGAAGTTGACCATTATCAACACAGGGCTTTCCATCAAAAGATTTATTTAAATTGCTTTCTAGAAAATAGAGTTCAATGGAATTTTTAACTATATTACACGGAGCTGTCGTGTACTCGTCGCTCCTCACATCTTTTTCTTTTTCTTCGGCCTTCAGTTCACAAGCGGGGTCGGCTCGTGGTGATCTTTTTGGTCATTTTACTTTATCAAATGCCTGATCAAGATGTAATCGCGAGACCTTTAAATCCCCATCCAGCGTTTCAAGCCACCATTGTTTTGGCCGGCTTTTTGGTTGCTTCCCATTGCTTTTGATGTTCTGACCACTACTAGTTGTTGAATTTTCGTTAGCGTGAGTTACGTGACCAGACCATCGAAAACGCCTCTCTGCAGTTTTTCCACAATCGATGCAAACCCATATCGATGGGGGATATTCTCACTTCGGACGTAATCAAAACGTGTCACGCCACCAGTGCAATGCAACATCTTCGTCCCCATTACCGCAAGATGCCGTTTATTGTTCTTTATAGTCCGCCAACACTCAGAAATATAGAGAGCGGCAGACGGACGACATTGCAGTAAATTTTAGATTTGGGACGTGCGCTGATACGTCGATCACAAAGAACACCAGTTGGGGAATGCCACTTCATCCAGGTTGTATTAATGCGTGAAACAATTTCATTACGCAGTTCTCCATTGGCTGATAGCATTGACTGGAGATATTTAAATCGCTGAGTTCTGGCAATGGCAGTAACCTGCCCTTCGAGATATTTAAATCGCTCTGTTCTGGCAATGGCAGTAACCTGCCCAGAACTGAGCGATTTCAATATCTCGGGTCAATGCTATAAGCCAATGGAAAACTACGTTATGCTCCTCACATAGGGAAGCACAAAACCTTTTATACCTGAAGCGTCAAGCTTCCGGTTTCCCGACTTGTTTTATTTTTTAAAAGCTTCGAGAATTTTATTTATTCAATCGTTTTCGTTAGTTCTAGTTCGAGCCTACATGTTTTCTAAACAAAACTGCATTTACACTTTCTTCTTCGGGTTCACATCAAAAATGCAGGAGAAGTTGGGGCAAGTCTCAAAAAAGGTCAATTTCAAAATCAACTGCAATCATGTGGATAATAACAATAACAATCGGATACATGATATGTTATTTCATTTCCGAGAATTCTTAACAGACTCTACACTTCAATTGGTGTCGGTTAGCTTTTGGTATCAGATGACTAGCTTTGACACAATTTTATATTTCTCAGTTCAGGATTTAAGAACTATGTTTACCCTTACTGGTGTTTTTTCAGATCTAGTTTGGTTATTTGCCGTTTAACTTCATGGGACGAATTGATGTGTTTTGTAATACAATTTCTACCGGCCATTGTATGAATTTATCGTTGCTGCCTTTTTGTTTAGGGTAGGTTATGTGAATGCATTTACGCACAGAGTGTTGGACTCCCACAATGGTACGCAGTTGGACTACCAACTTAACACCTCCCCATTGTCAGAGGGCCAGCCTGGTACCGTTTTTTAGACTACTTCGAGATAGCCCCTGGGGGGCTCTCCCGCCTTGCGGAGCTTTCAAATCACGGAATTCCTTTCAGAATGGGGAAAGGAGGATAGGAAGGGAAGGTATCTTCTATGCAACGAGAAGAAACCGAAATTATTGAGCAAAACAGCTCCACCTGTCAACGCTTCTCAGCATCTCTTCGACAATGTTGGTCTGATGCGAAATCCCCTGTGTTTAAATAGAGCTCCTAACGAATCCAATTCCACTTTCTACAAGAAAAAAAAGTGGATGGTAACACACAATCAGAACACCGTACTTTTCCAATCTTATGTAGTCAGTCTCACCATCCCAGTTGAAAATGAGCAGTTCAGCAACAGGCATCATGTAGATGAGGACCAGACAAGGCGCGATTTTTCTGGTATGACGAGTCTAAGCACATTATCATAGGAAGCGTTCGAAGCGTTCCAGGGATCCGCTACATTATCACGGATCTCTACGCTACCCCCAACATGACCGTTCATCCTCCTCTGATCTTTTAGTGTCTCAAAGAGCAGAGAGGGGTTCCTCAGATAATCCCATAATATTCGTAAGAGATAGCTCGGCTGGTGGAAAGTATTGTCTAGTGTACCTAGAATATCTTTCCATCATATGAATTTTCTGACGTTAAGCGTTGCGAGGTGCACCAACCGTAGAGCTTGGCGGCTGTGTGTCTCCGGTCGATGAACGGCATTCACGAATTGCATGACTGCATGAACTGTGTATCTCGTTGCTCTAAAGCTGAACAGCCTTGGGATAAGCCCCCAGTAGCACGTATCGCTTCAGCGAGTCTACTTCTGATGAGCTTCTCGAGCATTTCCCTTCAGTGTAATGAATATAAAGTGGTCGGTATGAAGACGGTAACTCAGGGTCATCTTTTCCTTTGCTGATCAGCATGAGCTTCGCCACCTTCCTCTTTCAGGTAAGCGTTGAATGCGCCATGCAGTAGGTCTGGCCGATGTTGGGACACCAGTTTGTATACTTCTACCCGGATACCATCGGGTTATTCCGCCTTCTTGTTTTTCATAAAGAGGACTGACACTTCCATCTCTTTTATATAGAAATAAGTGGGCAGTCCTCAGCGCCCTCCCCGCTGCCGTCATCATCCCGTACGGGGTGTGAAGGAATAGTGACCCCCAAAAGTACAATTCAAAAGCAAATAGGAGTCCAAAATAAGTATCAATCAGGCTACAGCAACATCGATAATTTTAAAACTATCATCGGAACATCAGCCGTTTATCCGACCTGATGCGATTCGCCGGTCATTCGTCGGTTCGGGATGTAAGTTTCATTTTCCGTTTTCCTTCCCGGGTATCGTTGGGCGAGCTCCCTTATATATTCTTCACTATCTCAAAAAGGTACCGTGGAACGTGAAAGCGGTTTTCTAATGCAAGTTGGCGTACCTCCCAGAATCGAAGGCGTTCCTACGTCCAAAGCTACAAGAAGTATCGCTCGTCAACAATGGTGACTGAGTGATTTAGTTCGAATGACCGCTGAAATCACTTTTCCAATCGGATCAAGTGTGGATC
The DNA here is from genome assembly GCF_905115235.1 of Hermetia illucens. Classification (NCBI taxonomy): domain Eukaryota; kingdom Metazoa; phylum Arthropoda; class Insecta; order Diptera; family Stratiomyidae; genus Hermetia; species Hermetia illucens. Next base: position 116,462,693 of record NC_051851.1, on the reverse strand, counting down.
GCCCTCGAAAAAAACTATTCTAATGGTTTTTTTGAGTATATTCCACGCGACATACTCGAAGGGCGATACGTGGCGGCAAATTATGGTGTCCTCTGCCTTTGCTATAGAGCACCAGTCGATCCCAGCGTTTTTTTGTGCACTTCTTTTACTGTGAAAAGCAAGCAGTCTGGAGCACATCGTTAATCGTTACTTCTTTGCAGCAACCTGAGACTGACTGAATGTTCTCCACAAAAGAGTGAATAGGAGAAGGGCAGCAGTGCACATACACCGGCGTCTACTAATGATTAAGGCACGACTCCTGTATTTGCGACCAAATCTTCTGACTCAATTACTTTTTTCGAGACAGTTCCGGAAAATTTATTTACACCAATTTTTTCGTGTTCCACCTATCATATATTCGCTTAATGTCAGGGCATTTAGAAAAGCCGGCCATCACTGCTGGCACTCCCCAGCGAAGGTTACGTCGGGGGCAGTGTCCTTGCAATCAGAGCGTAAGAATGGCAGAATGGTACCAATGTCTAAGATAATGAGTCCCGTTCCACAAGACATTTCTCAAACACACACTCCTCGATGTTTTACATAAAACCTTAAAAATGGGCGTTTTGAGCAACCAAAAACTTGGACACTCGAAATTTAATACAAGGAGAATAAATTTATGATAAAACTCAATAAATATTATTTTGTGTGGTGACCGTTGAGTTTTAAAATTGCGAGAATTCTTCTCTTCATGGATCTTCCATATTTTTCGGTAATTTCTGTTGGAATAAACCTTCAGATATCCTTTATGTGATTCTTCAAGTCCTTATTGCTTTCATCTCCCTTTTGTGTAGCTCTTTTCAAAGGGTGCCCACAAAGTTTTAGCAGATGTAAATCCGAGTTCCCAGCTGGCTGAGCAAGAGTTGTTTCGACATTATAGAGGATCCATTCCTTAACGACACTGGCTGCGTATTTCGTCGCAAAAAATAGCGGTTTTCTTGAGTCTTATCAAACAAACTCTTGAGCATATCCAACTCTTTTTTAAGGTTTTGTTTGTAAAATCGTCTGTCTGTCTGTCTGTCACACCCATTTTTCTCAGAAGCGGCTGTACCGATTACCACGAAATTTGGTGGAAAGGTGGAAACTGTGATCGCAGTACGTTAAGGGAAGGGGCCCTCATGCATGGAAAAGAGGGATGTACAATTTTTGTTCTCGTAATATAGTCATGTTGGGTGTCAAATTGTAGGTCTCGAGTAGTACTATTCAAAACCTCTTTTAGTTTTTATGTTTGTTGAGAAGGCGGGGAGTGCGGGGGATCGAAAGTGATAATTTGTTTAACAGCCGACAACCGACAACCGAAAAATCTGAAAAGATCAGGAAGCTGCCCCTATGCGATGTCCAGGACTCTAAATATGCTCTTAATAATAACATATTAATACTTTTGGGGGAAATTGACTGGAAATCCTCCTTAAGTTTATCCTAGGGTTACAAAAATGGAGTGATATAGACTATAGTATGAAGCATAATATTTCCAAATTTGATCAAAATCTTTCTATAACTGATAACGTTACAGTAGCTCAAAATTGTCTTTTCCGTGTAAAATTACTGTAACAAAATAAACTAAATATCAATATCACACTAAAGTGAATAAATTGACATGCTAAATATACATATACATTATGGGCTACGTACAAATGGGATAGTTCTGCACTCAAATATACTTGCATGAGAAACAAAAAATCTTTCATACGCGTAGCCCCGAGGTTCCGGTTCCCAGCTTGTTTCAATATTTATTTGGGAAAGCGAAGGTTTCCTCCTTGTAGTATAATTAATCCCTCTCTGTGAAGAAAATTGCGAACGGTTTTAGGATGACCTGTTACTATATTTTTGTGCCAAAATTCTTTGAAATAGATACTGCACCCGTTTTGGAGTTGCTTCTTATGTCTCACAAAATTTGTCGTATTTTTTTGCCCCGACTAAACCTTTACGGTTAAATCACCATCTGTTTTGCGAGAAACGGAGCCACCTTCATTAATGTTTTTTATTGCGTAATGAACACTAAACTTTGGCTTTTAGTTTTTGAGCTATTTTCTGAGTGTTTCTATAATAGCTCACTGGAGTCGCAGGACAGCTGCTCATTGTTAATTAATCGTTGTCATATACGCCAGGGAGCCGAGAAGTTCTAAATACAACACTAAACGGTACCTCCTTTTGAGCAACAATCACGTTTCGTATTGTCATATAAAATGATAACTTGAGGAGTCCATGTTTTTTTTGGTTATGGTAAACCCTCACTGTTTGTTTCTTGACGTGAATTGTAAAGTGCGCGTGTAAGGAGTCAAAATGTACACACTTAAAGTGCGACACGATTTATTTTCGGAAACTAGCCAACCCAAAAATCCGAAAAAAATCAGGGTGGTGCGCTTAGATGGAATTTAGGCCTCAAAATATGTGCCATTTCGATATCTGCTCAAATAAACTTATAACTTATAAATAATGTACTACCAACCTTTAGAAATTGGCTGAAAAATCCCCCTTAAGCTCATCCTAGAGATACCTAATTTTGCAACAGCATAAAACACATTATCTTGCATACACATGCCAAATTTCATCTGGCCATTAACGCCAAAGTTATAGCGGTTCAAACTTTTTGCACAGTGTCTGAAGCCATGCAAATAAGATGCTGCTGTCATAATTAACGAGAATAGTTGACATTCGCGTGGGATATTAAAGTCCCGTTTATGGAGAATCTACTTGTCTTCAGCCCTTTTTAAGGTTTTGTGTAAAATACTTATATGCAATTTAAGCCTCAAAATATGTCCCGTTCCAAACTTACTAATATATATTACCAACTTTCAGAAATTGACTGAAAACCCCCCTTAAATTCATCCTAGCGGTACTAAATTGCATAGAGGATGGTATCGCGCATATGCATGCTAAGTTTCATGAAAATTCGGTTATTGATGTCAAAGTTATAGCAGTTCAAACTTATCAATTTGGTGCGAATTAACTGCATCCTAAGCCATGAAAATAAGATACTGACGTCATATTTAACGAGAATAATTCACATTCGAGTGAAATACTAAAATTCCATTAAGGTTTCGTTTTACACAAATCATCATCATCAACGGCGCAATAAACGGTATGCAGTCCAGGCTTGCCTTAATAAGGAACTGCATACATCCCGGTTTTGTGCCGAGGTCCACTAATTCGATATCCCTAAGAGCTGTCTAGCGTCCTGAACTACGCCATCGCTCCATCTTAGGCAGGGTCTGCCTCGTCTTCTTTTCCTACCATAGATATTGCCCTTATAGACTTTCCGGGTGGGATCATCTTCATCCATACGGATTAAGTGACCCGCCCACCGTAACCTATTGAGCCGGATTTTATCCACAACCGGACGGTCATGGTATCGCTCATAGATTTCGTCGTTATGTAGGCTACGGAATCGTCCATCCTTACTTAGGGGGCCAATAATTCTTCGGAGGATTCTTCTCTCGAACGCGGCCAAGAGTTTGCAATTCTTCTTGCTAAGAACCCAAGTCTCCGAGGAATACATGAGGACTGTCAAGATCATTGTCTTGTACAGTAAGAGCTTTGACCCTATGGTGAGACGTTTCGAGCGGAATAGTATTGGCAAGTTGAAATAGGCTCTGTTGGCTGACAACAACCGTGCGCGGATTTTTTACACAAATACTATTATTATTATTATTATTATTAAAATCGGTTTACTGTCTGTCTGGCCGTTAGTCTGTCTGTCCGTCAAACGCATTTTCCTCGGAGACCGTTATAGCGATTAATACCAAATTTGGTGGAAAGGTGGGAACTGTTAACCCCCACGCATACAGGGAGTTACATCGTTTTACGTCGAATTTAGGGAGGGCCCCATGCTTGCAGAAGGGGGGCATGTGTTTTTACATCAAATATAGTCATGTGGCGTATCAAATGATAGGTCTCGGTTAGTACTTTCCGAGTCCGGTTTTAGTTTTGGCATTTGCTGGAAAGATGGGAGTGCGAGGGGTTGAAAGTGATCATTTCTTTCACGGATCCATTCTCGGAAACTACTCAACCGAAAAATCTGAAAAAAATCAAGAGGCTGCCACTATATGGCACCTAATGTCCGAAATACCCCACATGCCGAAATCTTTTGAAATAAAGTTGATAATAGTACATTACTATAATTTTTAGTAATTGGCAGGAAAATCCCCCTTAAATTCATCCTAGAATCATGGAATTTTTCAGTAATGTTGGCTGCAGCATAGAGCATGAACCTACCAAATTTAGTGGAAATCACTAATATTGCTAACAAAGTTATAATAGACCAAAGTTGTCGCTTCTTTGCAAATTCAAGACTCTGAATGTCAATATCACTTGAAAGTGGAGATTCACACAATATATATGTATACGTGTTACGTGCTAATGGGGTAAATGCACACTCAAATTTCTTCATAAAAAAATACACAAAACCTTTCATACCTGAAGCGTATAGCTTCCGGTTTCTCGACTTGTGTTTAATTAGTTGACTAACCCAGGGACGGGCATTTGGAGTCATGAAATTGTATATGTTATCAAACAGCGAGATTAAACAATCGCGACTGAAATACAGGATTATGATTACACGATTATGATCGCATGATTATGATCACATGATTATGTTATTACAACCGTAATCATGAACTCGATTGCAATCATGCAATTTTGAAATTCGTAACCATCATAATGTTGCCCACCTGTGGGCACGGAAAGGAGGCTTTATAGCAGTTAGAGTACTTCCATCAGTTACTTTACCCTTACGATACGATTTGAATCAGAATTGTGGTCTACGTTATGGGATGTTCCTGGAAAAATGTTTATATTCCTCCTTGTAGTCTCAAGGTTTATCAGTAGAATTTCAGATTGGAGTTACATACTTTTATAACCCTTACTTGCCTAGATATACGATATATTGAAATTCAAAGCTAGATCCTGAGCATTTCCAGTTGCGAGATCATCTTCAAAAACAGTTGAAGAGTTGAAAAACGAAGAAAGGACCGAGCGACATTTTCTTCCAGTGGGTCCCAAAGAAAAAGTGAAGAGGTTTCTAAAAATCTTATGAATAACTACAATTTTATCTTGAAAAATCGCTTTCAAATTAAGTTTTATATAAATAGTTCCTTAGTTTACTATAGTTCCGTTTAAAAGAAAACTATTAAAAGGAAAGGTTTCCGATTAAACTATAGAATTTTATTCATGTTGAGGTAGAAAACACGTGTTTCGGACACTACATGTGTCGTTCTTCAGTGTTTATTTTGTAATGATTTGTTTTACTTAACTCTGTGCCTTATACACCAATTAACATGATAGCTAATATTTAATTAACTACTTGGTTTGAAATTGTAATACCCCCTTAATTACTTACCCAAATTACATGGAATAAGCTAGATGAACATTAAAATGACTCTCTTGCAATATTTCACGATCGGTGCAACCCCATGTTCATCGCGATTACCCTCATTTCGAATATAATCGCGAAACACGCCACTAATTCAACACAACATTTCTGTTTCTATTGCCGCGAAGCGCAGTTCATTGTATTTTATACCAGCACTCGAAACCAAGGATGACGACACACGCACAACACTGCGATAAATGTTAGATTTAAGATGTTTGTTGATGCGTCAATTACAACCAACCTCTGTTGTGACAGTGCCTATTTCATTAGAGTCAATCATCCAAAATGCTGTTTTATTCAGATTCAGTCAGAGACAGATATATATATATAGATATATAGAAATAACACACAAAATATGATATGTTTCTGCGAGTTCAGCAAATGTGTGATTCTTATTTTGAGAGTGTGAGAATAGGTTATGGGGGAACTCAAATTTCGTGCAAATAACTACAACCCTTTCTCGCTTTAACTGTTCTGTATTTGTGGTACCCTTGCTAACTTCTGGTTGTACGGTTTATTATCTATGTGGTAATTGGAAATAAATATAATATAAAAAAATAAGTATCGTGGCAGCATGCCATTAACACTTAAAAACCCTTTTCCAGGCAAACGAGAGTCGAAAATAGCTAATGGTTTCGTTACAGGCCAGTAGAGATGAGTAGGTGATGTATATAATATTATAAAAAAGTGATATTACCTTAAAGTGTGATATTACATTACCATCCCCGAGCGCGATACAAACGTAACAACATCCATCCAACATTACCCCTTCACCTAGCATTAGCGCACCACCTAACATTACCGCATTAGCAAGCATCATTGAATTACAAAAGTGATGATGTAATATAATATCACCTAATATCACCGCATCATTGCATTACCAAGCATTATCGCATTACAAAAGGGATGTTGTAATATAGCGTCATTACAAAAGGGATGTTGTAATATAGCGCTCTTCGTAGTACAAGTCACGTCGGCATTTGTCGATAAGGACAGCTAAAATCGGGTTGGTTTTGGGCTTGTTTTTGGTTGGCTTCGAGCTGGCTTTTGGGTTGGTTTCGGACTAGTTTTGACTAGAAAATGATTTCAGATGCATGTGCATATGGGGATGCAAATTCTTGTCCTCAAGTTATTGATTTGTAATGCTACGGATTGGAATGAATGTCAGCTGCTAATTGGTGTGGGGATAGTGTTGGGCTACGTAATATTTCATAGTACAAACGGCTGATTCGATTATCGAGTGCTGATGCCGATTATCGGTTGCAAATCTGTTCTTTCGACTTGCTTTGATTTGAAAAGGTGATTTCAATTTTGTATGTGATAGGCAAACTTTAATTACCCCAAGTAAAGATGATCTGTATGAAATAATGCTCGTTTGCAAAAATAATGATTTCGTGTTCTTTACATTTGAAAATATTGTACTATCTATTATCTTATATCCTAATGCGAGAGGTTCATTCCTTCTTCACTGATGCTTCATTGCCGCTGTCGTATACTTAATGTTTTGAATGAAATAAATGCATGCCAAATTATCCTAGTAATAACTAATATTTAGTACTTTGGGCTGTTAGCGATATTTATCATATGTATATCACCTTTTTCAAAAAATGATATATCTCATTACCTACTTCTTTGCGCACGTCTACAGGGCAGACGCAACCTTTCAGAGAACACAATGGGTATGAGTATAAACTATAATGAGTGATGACACCATTTGGTTCTGGTTTAAGTCTAAGTCTGCAAGGAAACGATTACCTGTTTTTCAATTTCAGCAAAGGGGGTACTTAGAGCCGACGCATACAGAGGTCAGGCGTTCTGAGTTTAGCGTTCTTTCTAATATGATCTTTCTGACCGCCGACATTATTACAACGTAAATATTACAAAGAACACAGAACTTAGGATGCCTGACCGTGTTCTGTGTGCGTCGGCTCTAACCTAAAACGAATGGTCCAAGCAGTAAAATGTAGTGAGGAGTGAGCTGTTCATTAAAATTATTGCAGTCCACAAGTATTTGGAGAGTCAAGACTAATTCATATTCTCAAAGAAAATATTTGCCGAAAGTCGAGTGGTTTGATATGACAAGAAAAAAATCTTTATTTATGTACTACCAGAATATTTAATTTATTTAAATTTATTCGGATTTGTGATAGCGAATTATTTACGCGAAGTGCAATTCACAGAAGTATTATTGACGTCATATTTATTATCAAAATAACATTTGTTTGCTTTATTTTGTTTTGTTTTGTTTCTGTAAAAACTAGCCCAATGCGGTCATCATGTGTTTTTACTGTAATTGCACGTAAAATGTAAAAGTAATGGCTGTTCATCATCATAGGTCATCCCAACCGATTTTGTATTGTTTTTGCAATACACTTTGCCAATAAATTTGAAGTCCTCCTAATTTTTTGAATTCATTGTTAAGATTTCGGATTTCTAGGCTGCCTTTTCAAATTGTGAAACTGTGATGCTGTCAAAATATATCATGGGGTGATACTATGATGAAAATCATTTTGGAAAACTATACACATATGTCAGTCAAAATTCGAAGTAATGACAATTAACTAGTAAATATAAATTGTATAAGAGTAGGACGAATATTCATTAAGGATGCTTGATTATAGTTTCGGCATCAAAGCACTTTCCAGTCAAATATTCTGGTACCTTTTGAGAACATTCAAAGTTTAGAGTTCGCGTTTATAGTTCGCATACTTTAATGAGAAATGGGTGTCGGGTCAAATATGCAAGTTATTAATGGGCTATGCAATCCAGTGATAATAATCCAAGGAAATGCGTTAAATTGGTTCGACTGGTTAGTGGAATGGAATAGCGCACAGGAATATACAGATGACTACGATTTCTTTCGGGGCAGAAGCAACTCATCAGACGTCCTGGAACTAGAAAAGTGGGAGCAAGTGCATGATGGACTCAGCGCTTTCTCATTTCGGAACAAAACGTCCTTCAACTTCGGCCAGAAATATAAATATAATTAGCATCCAGGACATGATTGTGAATTGATATAAGGGATAAGTTGCGTCTGCCCTACACGAAACTGTGGTCACCTGTATATTTTTTGAGGCGAGGAGCCTTTGGACCACAAGTAGGTGATGGACTCAGAGCTCCCTAAATTCAAAACTATAACTGCGTATAGAAATCTTGATTACGAAAATCTTGACGTCCTCATAAAAATATATTTCCATAGGGCAATTTCCCAATCTAAGTGCTGCTTCCCTCATTTTAATCCAATTAAAAATTGGTAGGGTTATCTGGACTGGACGCAGTATGTAAAAGTACATATTTTTGCATTTACATTATAAACGAATGGGCAAACCCCTTACATTACTTTGAAAACTTAATTCAGAATATGCATTTAAAAATCTTTAATCTCCAACGCGATGTGTTATTGCATTTGCTTTTTCCTTCCAAATTCCAAAAAAATTTTTGGCTATGCTAATCCTTTTTGAACATGTTTATTCAACTATTAGTAATAGCTACCTTATTTCCAATTTCTATTGGGAACTTTCAAAATGCCGTGGTGCTAGACTTTGTTGACAAAGTGTATAAGCAAAAGTATATAAATCATTGGCTAGGAATGAAGCCGCAGTTATTAAAGTACTTTTGACCAGTTGAAAATTCCTAAGGGAAAGCGAATAGATTCTGCAGTAAGATCTAATTTGGGTTTGCCATAAAGCTCCAAGTTTGTATTGTACGTATCTCTAGTTTTGCTCATTTCTGTCATATTAAAAAGCTCAATCCGATCCAGGCTATATTAATTACAATCTGTGTCAAAGTAAAAAGTAAGTGTTAAAATTTCTGAGATATTGGAACATTTACCTGATGGGAATTATACTTTTTCTTCAATTCAATTTCAATTTGTTGAATCTACAATTTTGGCCAAGCAGCACAAGGATTGTATTAGGAGTAAGCCATGCTAATTTATTTCTGGAGTCTGTTTCGTATGTTTAGTATTCACATAGAATCTTTAATTAGTCACTTTCAGCATAACGGTTGGGCTGAGGGTAAGATAGAAAACATTTTTTTTTGATAAAATTATTTTATTCAAAATAGTTGCTTTCGAGGGCGATACAATGATTATAGCGGTCATATAATTTTTCGATACCATTTTTAATAAGATTTTGTTTGCAAAATAAAACCTTATTTAAATCGGTCCAATGTCTGTCCGTCTGTCTGTTTTGACATTCATTGAAAAGGCGGAGGGGGGGGACGAAAGCGATGATTTCTTCAATAGACCCATTCTCAGAAACTATCCAACCGAAAAATCTGAAAAAGTTCACGAAGCTGCCTTTATATGGTGTCCAGGCCTCAAAATACTCTCCATATGGATATCCGCTCAAATTAAGTTAATAATAGTATATTACTAAAATATATTTTTGGGGAAGTTGAATATAACCCCCCTTAAGTATATCCTAGAGTTATGAATGTTTTAGTAATATAGAATATAATGTGAAGCATGTTATCCTCAAGTTTGAGCAAAATCACTAACAAAGTTATAGTAGCTCAAAGTTCAAATGCATAAACATAACGGGCTACGTATAAATGGTATAAATGATTGTTGCGTTTTTGCACGCTTTGAAGTCGGTTCCCTACGTGCAGTCCTCTTAGATGGCGATCGGTTTGATGTGAAATAATGGAACCAAGTTTCGTCCATTGTCACTTATCGACGCATTAGTTCGGGTTTTTTTATGAAGGAAGAGCTTCAAACACTGCACAGAATCGTCAACTCGTTGCTGTTTTTCGTCGGTTGTATTCTTTTTCAGTATTCTTTTTTGCCAAAAAGCAACACGTGAAATTCCTTTTAATCTATTTTCTTCAAACTAACAAAAGTGGCTTCACTCAAAATGCTCTATCCCACAAACTAATAGTCCGATAGCTGTCAAATATGGGTAAAAATCTCACTTTTCTTCATATTGTAGCTTCGAACGAGAATACAAAACTAGGATTGTAATAAGACGGCGAGAACATGGTCAAGCAATACGTAATCTGTAATACTGTAACAAATGTGCAACTCGATCAGGCGTGTGGAATCTGAACACCTCGTTAGCTTGAACATCGCAATCGTTGCGTTGCAAGCAAGGAACAAGCCTTTGGGGTTTGCTTGCTCTTTACAGAATTCCTATGGAAAAACAGGCTACATATCCAAAATGATGACCTGCTGAAAAGGTTTAAGGACCACTTTACCACGATTCTCAATTTTATAATTTGTGGTGAATTTCAGTCACTTGTGGATGATATCGGAAGGCACCGTAATAAATGGATACAGACTGCTTCTCCGAACAGAAGAGAAATTAACTTTACCATTAACACGTTCAAATGGATTAAGCTCGTCAGTCTTCACGGTCTCCTTACCGAACTTTCTTGTGCAAATGAGGTGTTGGGACTGGCTAGTTGTGCCCGACGTCTCCTCTTTTGGTAGACGTAGCTATGATAATCTTGCCTTGTAGTGGTGTATACAGGCATGAGGAGATAATATCCGGTTGAAATTTTTTTGTCAGACTCGATTATAATCTGGGCGGTGCATATTGTAGGTTCTCTACCACTGTTAATTTTTTTGTATAAAAACAGAACCTTATAAAAATCGGCTCATTGTCTGGCTGTCAATTTTTTTGTAGAATTGGAAGTCACAAACCACTTCTTCTTACCTACAATACCCCACGGAGCTACCAGCAGGTATAATACAATATCGTGGGGCAGATTACAGACCAACCGGTTCATTCCTATGGTGAGGATTGTTCCCTTCCCTTTTTCACAGGCTTTCTATCCTCTAAATTCCCCCCTGAATACAGCAAATGGTGCCTAACGTCATCATCAAATGATTGTTTCTCCTCGCAACCGTGTTCTCGAGAATAGTTTAACCTGTTCCCTCTTGCTAGTGAGAAATACATGTGCCGGGTCTCCATACCTATTTTGACATTTAAGGCAAAGGAATAATGGGAAGGTTCAAAATTTACTTTTAGCTCCCACCATGTGATTAGGAGATCTTGTGTTTGATAAATCGCTTGGTGTTTTTAGTGGGCTCCATATTTAATCAGTTTCGCTGTAATTCCACCGACTCCTGGCTACTTATGATCCTTAAGCGGATGACTATGATTCCTTCCATGACTGATGCTAGTTGTATCTGTTTGTCGTCTTCAGTTGAAGCGACCTCCAACTCGTAGACATTTTGGTTGTTAAGTAATTCATCAAAATACTCAATCTATTACTCCAATATGGCCGTATGATCGGAAATTAGATTTTCCGCTTTATCTCAGCAGAATGAATATAGCGCTTTATATGTCTTCATCCTGCTGATTTGTGGGCAAAACCTGCGTGCTTGGTGTGGTTGCTTGCTGTACTTCCCGAATCTATAAACCTGTTGATTCTCCTAGGCTTCCTTTTTCTGTCTTTGAAGTCGCATCTGTTATATTGGGTTGAGGAAAAAGAAATGTCGTATTTGTGATCGAAATTTGACGCTTTATTTAACATACTTAAAATTATCCGATTTAAGTCAAATATGCGCCGTTTTGTTCGCAAACTTGTTGCCATTTAGAAGGCAACTTCATTATCCCCCCCTTATAAACATCCACCCACCCTCCTTATTTGCAAAAAACTCCGACAGACAGTTCTCGCAAGCCTCTTTTGAGGACAATTTAGTAGCACCAAGGGCGTTTTGCATTGACCGGAAGAGATGGTAATCACTTGGTGCCAGGTCCGGACTATACGGTGGGTGTAATAGGACATCCTATCCGAGCTCCCGTAGCTTCTAGCGGGTCATCAAAGATGTGTGGGGCCGAGCGTTGTCCTGATGGAACACAACACCATTCTTATTGACCAATTCTGGCCGCTTCTGGTCAATCGCCTGCTTCAAACCGTCGATTCGCTCACAGTAGAAAATCAAATTGAAGGTTTGGCCAAACTTGAGCAGTTCATAGTGGATGATTCCCTTCCAATCCCACCAAACACACAGCAAAACCTTCCTGGCTGATAATCTGGGCTTGGCGATGGTTTGGGCCGAGGCGCCGCGCTTCGAGCACATCTTTTTCGCTTGAGGTTGTTTTACGTGATCCACTTTTCATCACCAGTCACCATCCGCTTCAAAAATGGGTCGAATTCGTTCCGTTTCAGCAGTGCATCGCAGGCGTTGATTCGGTCCAAGAGATTTTTTTCCGTCAACTCGTGTGGCACCCAAACATCTACCTTTTTTTGGAATCCAATCTTTTGCAAATGGTTCCAAACAGTTTTATGGTCTATACCCAGTTTCTGGCCAATCGAGCGAATGCCGGTCTTCTTGGATCATTTCGACAATTTTATCGGTTTCTACGACGATTGGCCTGCCAGTACGGGGTGAATCTTCGACATCCACTACACGAGAACGGAATCGATCGAACCAACGCTGTGCTGTGCGAATCGTTACAGTATCGGGCTCATAAACTTAAAGTAGGCTAATAAATCATATTTTCACGTTAACGAAGTAAAAGACAAGGAAAAAATGATTCGAAACCTTAGAAGAGGGTTGACCTATGTATCAGCTGCGTTTACGAGTAATACATATTTCACTTGCTTTACCTTGTACGAAGGGACTAACAAAAGCTCTGTCAATTAAAAAAGTTAACAATCAGTATTTTTTCTTCTTCATTAATCCCTATCTCTTTGTGTTTTTCTGTAATTTCCGTTGATTTCAATGCGTTCTTCAGTCTGCAAATCCACTTTTCAAAAAGTATTCCCCGAAATCGTCTTTTTGAAACTTTTGAGTTTCGATTTTTACTGTATTTGTAATCTTCTCATGAGAACCAAAGACCGCAATCAATAATGATTTTAAATCGTTTCAATGTCCGTTTGTCCGTCGGTCTGTCTGTCTGTCACACGTAACTTTTGCAGAAACGGCTATACCACGGAATTTGGGGAGAAGGTGGGAGCTGTGAACGCCCCGACATGCAGTGAATGATATCCTTATACGTTGAGATTAAGGGGGGTCCCCATACATGCAAAAAGGGGGTGTACATTTTTTTTCACCAAATACGGTTGTGTTGGGTATCAAATGAAAGGTCTCGATTAGTACTTTTCGAAGCCGATCTTAGTTTTGACATTTGTTAGATAGGTGAGGAGTGGGAGGGGTGGAAAGTGATGATTTTTTAACGGACCTATTCTCAGAAACTACACAACCAAAACATCTGAAAAAAAATCATGAAGCTGCTTCTATATGGTGTCCAGGCCTCGAAATACTCCCCATGTTGATACCTGTTCAAATTAAGTTAATAATAGCATATTACCATATTTTTTGGGGAAATTGAGTGAAACCCCCTTAAGTTTATACCAAAATTAATATATAGTAATAATAAGTCTAGTAGTATACAATATAATATGAAGCATGCTATCTTTAAGTTTGATCAAAATCATACCATTACTAACAAAGTTGCAGTAGCTCAAAGTTGACTTTACCATGTAAATTTTCTGTAATTAAATTCAATATCACACTAAAGAGAGTAGTCTGACATTAAGTGCATGTACATAACGGGCTACGTACAAATGGGATAGCTTTGCACTCAAATAAACTCACAACAGAAGCAAACAGAACCTTTCATACCTGAAGCGACGAGCTTCCGGTTTCCCGACTTGTTTTCAGTAGCATGACCTCGCGTATTGTCATGGCGTAGAAAGTACCGTCCAAAGATCTTTTAGGCTGCGAGCGATTTTTTGAAAACTGTTGATAAGTACGTTTCTGTATGCCACTTAGCTGTTGCCGTCTGAGAATTTCTCAGAGAATTAACAGCTATAGTTTTAGTATATTGAAATAAATTCACATCATGACATTTGGTACTTATTTTTGTTATAATATCTTTCCTTAACGAGTTGATCGACTCCTTTTGGATTCCATATCATGGTATTCAGTGGCCGCTCCGAGGAGCCCAATTAGCGCTTTGGTGCACCGTTTTGATGTCCATACCATCGACTGCTGTTTGGTTTCCGGATTGTATTTCATCACCTGTAACGATTTTGTCGGAGATGCTACCTTAGCCGTTTTTAGATTGCACAAGAAAATATTTAGCGAACTGAACGCGTACCTCATTTTGCGCGCCATTTAAAATGTCCGGAACCCATCGATAAGATTTCCTCGTGGACCCCAGATTACTGCTTTCTGTTCACTCCTTGTTGTATAGTGCATCCATACAGTGAGGTTGTGCTTTAGTTTCACTGTCATTACACTTAATGCTACACCCATGATGACTGGAATTCGAACCCAGAGTAGCGAGATTGGGAGGTTGATGCTCTACCCTCTCAACCATCGCACCATATCCCGGATGATAATCAAAAAAGCGTGACGCAGCCTCGGCATTCAGGCCTAGTTCCTTAGCAGGCATTTCTTGGGTCAATCTTTGATCTTGGTTTATTGTATCTTTCACTAAGGCCGCGTTCCTATCATTAGTCGAAGGTTTTCGATGGCCTTCATGTGGTTCATCCTCCAAAGGAAAATTTCCTGTCTAGAATTTTCCAAATCACTTCCAGTGGTGAAAACGGTAGAGATTAACGCATCAAATAACTTTTGTTTTGGAGGCGGAATTTGTGCAGGCATAACATGACGAAATCTTCGTTTTCTGGTCTCGATTTTCATTGATCTCTCTGAAATTTTACATACAATATTGCTAAACTATGACAAAAAACCTTTAATTTATAAAATTGTTGTAATTAAAAACGAAAATGTCAATTTACCGGACTCTTGTTTGTCCCTCCGTATCTGGCTTGACTTTTAAAATAATTTTAAGAAAAGTGTCATATGCATTTCTTTCTGCCTAGGTGAGTGCTTACATAGTTAATAGGGTATAATTTAATTGTGGTACTCATAAGCTGTGATCGGTGATGATCACCTGTCTGTCCTACAATGTATTAAGGCTAATCGCAAACTGCATCTTTTGAGTTAGTCTAACACAGTAGTTTCAGCGGGGGCTGTTGGCGACAATAGAACTCAATGTTGGGGATTTCGTTTTGCAGTTTTGACGTCATAGAAACTTTGTTTATTGAAAATATTTGCTTGTTGACAAACAATCTCCTTGTCTACCATCCAAAAGTGATTAATCGCAACTTTCGTTTTATAGTCCCGCATCTTTACCCAGAACATGGCTTGATAGGTATTCCTGTCAAGTGGTCGCGATTATCCAATACGGAATTCACTTCACGCGTCATGTAGAAGCGGAGGTTTGACTATAATTCGGTTGATATGCAGACGACCTTGAATTTGGTACTTGTTATCGGCAAGCATCATTTGCTCATATACTTGTTACTGGTATATGCATATGGGAAATAAATGGCTAAATACTCCTTCACCGCATTCTTTCGCATGACAGATACGTTGTATACATACATATGTATATTTATGTTGATGCCCGCCTCAGATAGGTTGTTATTAAAGTTTAAGGTGAACTTTATTCGCTGGTACCATGCAATTAACTCAATCGAGACGGTTTAGTATTTAAATTTATGCTGATTTTGTTAGTACACATATTTCATTTGTTCTCTGCTGGTCAGCCCACGCAATTACTTAAAACGTGAGTGGCGATTGTTGATTGAGTAGATGCGCTGAATTGTGAAACGATTATTCATTGGAACTACGCTTGGGCCACTGGATGGTGCCCTTCGTTTTATTACATCTGATCTTTTTTATTAGGTTGTATTTCGTAATTGAATTACGGATCGCTTCTGGTCCAAAAGGGTTTAATATGTTAGCATACATACGCGGTATTCGGAATGACCTTACATTTTGCCTTTTAAGCCCTAGATAAGCTAACACTTAATTATCTCAGTAATGTTTTTTTTCAATGGAGTTGGTAGAATGTAAATGTTCATGGCCAGATAATCCATTTAAAGTTAGTTTTATATTGCTGTGACCACGTTAACGTCAGTAAGTCCACGGTCAAAAGAGAAGTATTGACCATAGCAATTTTCCATTAAATCTTAGAACGGATCACATGCAAACATGTAGGAATGCGATTATACATGTATTTTCATAAAAAGATTAAAATTCTATTTTTATATATATAACTAGTATAGTATAACTCAAATTTCTAGGGATTATGTCATGTTGTCATATGAACTAATTTTCTGTTTCTGCTTCTGACTTGGGTATATTCATTCTAACACACTAGGACTGGTTGTTACACTTGTTTGACTTACTAAACAATCCCCATTTTCTCAGATCTCAGGAAATATATGTTAAGAAGACTTTTCAGTCATTTTTTTCCAAAAATTTTTTATTGATTCGTTTGGTAGAATATAGTCTCTATAACCATCCCTCAAAATTTCAAATCGAAGCACGAAATAATTGGTTTTTGAAACTTTTTTTCCCGATTTTTTATGCGATTGCTCCGCCATTTATTGTTCGATTTTACTGGTTTCAGTTTTTTTTTGTTTTATTCTCTAGATTTGTCTTTAAGAAATTGCATTTAGACTTAACAAGTTTTTACATTCCGAATGGTCACTAACGTCTTCCGAAACTTTGATCGCGTTTATTTCGAGAACATATTTTTTGGAACTTTGTAATGACATAAATAGGATTGGTGGTGGTCCAAAGATCATCCTAAGTGGCCGGAATCGACCAAGGGGGGAGGGCTATCCCAAAAACCTTAAAAGATGGCCAAATATACCGTGAAGGTCTGGCCGGAAATATTGAAGCGACATTGAAGTGTTCCGTCGACATGTGCTTGCACGCCTCTGTGCTAGCCAGACCCGGGAATGTGGGGGTCCTACGAACACTTGATCCCTGGCGTGTTATTTTACAAAAATTCACATGTCTTTTCCGATGCTTGGGTCCGCATCGGATCCTGAAAAATAAACGAACTGGGGGATTCGCGCGACCCTATTGACCGACCAACATGCGAGTTAAAATTGAAATGGCAAAATAAAAAAAAAGGCTCGATCGCGCGGGTACTTTTTAACCGATTCCGTTAGTTCTAATTCGGACTACAATGACATGTGTTCTAAATAGAACTGCTTTGTTCTTCGGGTTCATGGTTTGAAAAAAAAAAACAAGAAAAGTTGGATCGAATCTAAAAGTGCAAGGGCACATCAAATACAACCCTTTGTATAACAACGTCAAAAATAGGATACATTAAAAAAATATGCAAATCAATATGCTATTTCATTTCTGAGAAATTGCAATTTTAAAAAGACTACTAATTGCGCTCTGAGTATGAACAGTGCCCTTAATTCGTGATTTTTAGTGGGATTTGTATCTACTCCTTGATTTTTCTGAGATATCTAAATATTAAACCAACATTTCGAACTGCTACTAACAATCAATTTCTTCCGAATTATTCTTCAGTACAGAGTCTCCCTGTTTTCGTCGAGAGCCTTCTCGAAATCTATGAAGAGCAGGCGAACAGCATATTTAAATGATCCGCAGGTTATTGATGTAGTCAGTGCAGGAGGTCCTAGAGCGAAAACCGACCTGCTCTCTATCGATTAAGGTTTTGTTGTGTTTTTTTTTTGGAGCATTTTACGAGAATTTATTTTTATCACGATTAGTAGCACATGTTTCCTGCTTTCCAGGGTCTTAACGATTATTACTATCTTGCACTTACTGGAAATGATCTGAGGTTCTCAGGATTCATGGTTAAGTGTAACTAGCAAGTCTACATTAATATTGCTTAAATTTCATTCGAGAGGATAGTAATCATAATTATAACACTGCAGAGATAGAGTTAAGCAATTAAGATGAACAAAATTCCTCGATATAGTAACTCGACAAAAATTTGTCTAGCAATTAATTTAGTGGATTTTTTATAGTAAATTAAATTTTGGTAATTTTAAGGCTGAATATCCTTAGTCAAGTAGAGCTTCAAACGACTTGATTTTTGTCTGCCTTTTATCGAAGTTTAAGTATGCTAGGGGAAAAATGTCGTTACCGCCCGAAGATACTACTTTGGATGTATATACACTGTAGTAGTAAGGCCAATGATTACCTGTGGGGCAGTAATCTGGGCATACAGAACTGAATTCAATACAACAGGCAGGGAGTTATTTAAACTTCAAAGACTGATTTGAATATTAGTGGGGCAATGAGGACATGCCCAACGGTATTCCTCGAGGTCACTCTGGGATTAGCTTCATCTTCACCCCAAGTCACTGATAACTTGACAATGAGGTTTAATTTCGATAACAAGTTCAAAATACGTTGGAATAACAGGGCAGACTGGGAGTGTGGTTGGGACAATTGGCCGAAGGAAAACCTACTTTTAACGAATGGGTAAGCACGCTAGTATATTCTAAGCGGAAATATACTTCATAGACAGATCTTCCTTCAACTTCGAAAGGCAGCACTTAGGTTCAGTCCAACCAGGTGAACTCCAAACTGCTATGGTAACGCCTTGAGAGATTCAATACGCTTGGCTCGCACAATAAGGTCTGGAAAATCTGGGTGGCAGGTCATGTTGGGTTTAAAGGTAATGAGGCAGTGGACGACCCGGCAAGAAAGGGGGCAGCTACACGGACCAGAACCCTTCTATAGAATCAGAAACAGGTTCATGACTATGAGATAGAAAAACGAAGAGGAACGGCTGAGAGAACTATCCTGGTTGTCCAGGTTGCTCATGGACGATGCGAACTGAAAGGTTCAAAGGACTGTTTAAACCTAATCAGGAAGGACCCCCGGATTATTGTGGGTACCTCGCTAGCTCGTTTCAGTCTATCGTTTGAACAACAACATTTTGATCCAAATGACATCTATACCATCAACCAGCTGGTAAATGTGAGTGGCGATTTAAATACCAGACATGTCACAGTATTTCTTAGGGATTTGGAAAGAGATTGTATCAATCCCGGTCAATTTTTAAGGTTTTGTTTGCAAAACACAACCTTAATAAAATCGGTTCAATGTCTGTCTGTCTGTCTGTCTCTGTGTCTGTCTGTCTGTCAAACGCACTTTTCTTAGAAACGACTATACCGATTGACACGAAATTTAGTGAGAAGGTGGGAATTGTGACCGCCCAGACATGCAGTGAGTGATATCCTTCCACGTTGAGATTTAGGGGAGGTCCACATACATGTAAAAGAGGGGTGTAACATTTTTTTTCACCGAATATAGTCATGTGGG
Organism: Hermetia illucens; assembly: GCF_905115235.1. Taxonomy (NCBI): domain Eukaryota; kingdom Metazoa; phylum Arthropoda; class Insecta; order Diptera; family Stratiomyidae; genus Hermetia; species Hermetia illucens. The sequence goes on along the minus strand of NC_051851.1, from coordinate 116,443,209 downwards.
ATATAAAATGAAAGGTCTCGATTAGTACTTTTCGAAGCCGGACGTAGTTTTGACATTTGTTGGAAAGGCGGGGAGTGCGAGGGGTGGAAAATGATGATTTCTTTAACGAACCCATTTTCAGAAACTACCCAACCGAAAAATCTGAAAAAAATCGGGAAGCTGTCTCTATATGGTGCCCAAGCCTCAAAATACTCTCCATATAGATATTCGTTCAAATTAAGTTAATAATAGTATATTAATATATTTTTGGGAAAATTGAGTAAAACCCCCCTTAAGGTTATCCCAGAGTTATAAAAGTTGGTGGTAGTATAAAATATAATATGAAGCATATTCTCCCCAGCTTTGATCAAAATCATACTAACAAAGTTACAGCAGCTCAAAGTTAACTTTACCGTGTAAATTTACTATAACTAAATATCAATATCACATTAAAGTGAGTAGTCAGACATGCTAAATGCATATACATTACGGGCTACGTGCACATAGGATAGTTCTGCACTCAAATATACTCACAGAAGAAGCAAACAAAACCTTTCATACATAAAGCGCCCAGCTTGCTTCCCGACTTATTTATTCTTGTTTTGCTTGATGGATATTGCGACCTTTTTGGGCTTGTCAAAGTTGATTTGCGGGAACCAGTGAGTTTGCCCGGGAAGCGGGGATGCTGGAAAATTCCAGTCAGGCTAGCTGTTTGGGTGTAGGGCACTAGGCGCTAACAGCTTTGCCGAGTCATGGGGATATTTATTTGAGCTTACTATACGTCTTTGCTCAAGCTCGATATTGAAAAGCAACTTTAGTTTACCGAAGTTGAAGGTACATATCGACATGAGTTCATTATAGATATATTCCATGAATGACTTCTGTGTTTTGACGAGCCGTGTAATTGATTGCTATGTCGAAGTTTCGATTGGAATGTCTAGATTTGAGAGATTGGCTTATGAATCGCCATTTGGCTCTGCTAAAATCTGGTTGCGTTAGCTTTGGTGGACGAATAGCATGATTTGGGAGTTGACTTTTTAGGATGGTGACATCTTGGTCACTGATGCGGGAAGGTAGAGGACTTTGATTTGGTAGTTGGAAAGGGCCTGGTCTACGCAGAAGGATGAAGATGCCATTTGCGTTAAGATGTTGATTAGGAACAAAGATGGAAACGAAGCAGTGAAGTCGGAAATGGAGGAGGCGACGATAACATCTAGATAGTTGAGAGCATTAACGGGAAGAAAAGTTGTGTTGCAAGCAGTTTGTCGGATACTAGTAGTGCGATGCCTGCGGCAAGGTATGTGGGAGTTTGGTTATGAGGGTGTCCGCCTGTGCTTAAACATTCTCTTTGACTTTCCAGATCTGTAGATGTATTTCTTTGCGGTGGGGTCAAAAATAAAAAGAAACCGCTTTAATTTTTAATTTTAATTCAAAATTATTTTTAATTTGAAAATTAAGTAGTAAATTAAAGTAATTGTATTATTTTTTTTTCAGATTTCGCAGTCTAATTCTGAGGGTGTGGTGAGTATTCAGTTTGCTTGATAGGTGTGCTAATTATATTATATTATATTTGGGTACGCTAGTAAATATTGAAAATGGGCCGCAATCAAACCACTTGTTTGTTTTTGCCCATAATTACGCCACGTCCCGAATAGGTACTATCAGGTTTGGCTGACGACGGAAATATGCGAGGTAAATTGTGGAACTCAAGGAGTAGATAGCTTTAATAATTACTGGGCTTGAGGACCAGTTTGACCGGGTGTACCTTTGATTGACGAAGTTCGGGTACTGTGTGACAAACGGAAATTTATCATTGCTCCGGTCAACAGCCGAGGGAAGGACATCAACATTGGGCTTTCTTAGTGAAAGAAGGGTATTATCGTGAAAGTTCTGAAAAATGAATCCATTTTAAGTAGTTTAAACAGAGGGGTCTTCGTATCTTTCCTGCTTTTCCAAAAACAATAGTAGGATGGCCACCGTTCTGGATGCCCTTGTACTGACTGCTATAATTAGCTATTATTAAATTGTACGAAATGTCACGTATTGCATTGATGTCCAAAGGCGGTGGGGGGCTGCTGTTGCTGTGTTTTTTCATTGATAATAACGCTCTTTGTGAACGTTCGTGTTTGCCCTGCCTTGGAAGGATATGAAGGAGTGGATCATAATATCATTCCTTAAACACGACGGAGCAGAGGATTTCCGCTTATTTTCTTACGAACTCGATGTCACTCGTTTTCTGTTTGATGCTTCATGCAAGCACTTGGGTTTTGGTGGTTTTACGTGAGTATTCGGTGCCGCTCTAAGCCTACGGCCTTCTTAAGACACGGATTGACTTTGTAACAACAAACAGAGCTGCGCAGTGATAAGTCCAACGATATCAGTTTATAATAAGTGCAGGCTCAGTATTGATGCTGGCGAATGCAAGACCTAACGCCTCTACCGAACTAAGGAGTACGGCACCTGAGTTGTACTGCGAAACTCCACGCTTGAGATCTGAAGGACCGCGATATGCACGTAACCACAACCCTATGAACCTCTCACTAGGGGGCCAGCTGCAAATAATCGGCCTTAAAACATATGCCCCAAGAATTCGCCTGAGACATACGAAGTATGAGGGCCATCCCGGTTCCAATGGTAGCAGATAACCTTGGCTGAGGCTTTATGGCCGAAGCCACTTTTGATGAGCCCTCGTGCAGACTCAGGTTTGATGACCCAATGCCTTGGAGTATTCGCCTACTGGGGGTTCTCGATCGACAGGATTGCTGCCTCGCCTACCTTCTCGCTATTTCATCGCTATTGGAGCAGCCCATGGGAAGTTTTTTCGATTGTGTGTGTCCTTTCTTCGACTTATACTATAGTGAAAAAAAAGTCAAATTTTATTTTTATATAAATGCCGGTATTTCGAGGACCAGTTGTTCTTTTCTTCAGTGAGTTTTTGTCTGAGATAAAAAACTCGGCGTTTAAAAAAAAATAACATTTGTCTTTTTTGACATGGGAAAGGCTCGCCACTGATAATTGGAAATTTCAAACCTTTATCGTATATACGTCGTTCGGTTTCTCTGGCCGAAGAGTTACGTTGGGTTAAATACATTAAAGAATAACGAATCTAACGCTGGCTATGCTAATCAGTTGAATCTACCAGTCTGTTAGTCGAGTGGGCCGCTCTAGGAATACATAACGCAGAACAGTATAGAAGGAGTGTAGCTGAAAAAGATATCATTGAAGAAATGGAAAAACATTCCAAAAAATCACAAAAGCCAGAGCCTTATTGGATTTTAATACTGGACTATGACCTGGTTAGTCTCCTTTTTCGCCCAGCCAAGTATTTCGGTTGATGAACTGCTTGCCGACCTTGGTTCCTTCAACGATTGTATAGGCCACTTTGTACATCACATTTTAAGTTTGATTCCACACTCGTAACTGTCGGTAGGCGGTTAACAGGCGTCATAACTTTTCATTTCTCACGAAATCATCACCACTTTCTTCTCGGCCGGCGTTCCTCGTATTGTTTCAGCAATATCTAAATACTCGTGACAACATTCAATGATCGATGTTCATGTGCGGGTAAAAATGGCAGCGTCTTATAAGAGATTTTGGTCTTCTTATTCCCACTATAGAATGTTATAGAAGTTGATATAATGGTAAAGTGGCCGTTTATCAAATCGTTCGACTTTATTAATAGTGCCCTGGAAACTCTCAGGGGTTCGAATGATAACACCATATTGAGTTTATAGAAATTTTTACCGCTTTCACCATCTATGTTGCCACTTATGGCATCACATCATCGAGCCTCTTCCATAGTCCCAATTCCTATGCGCCTCTTTTAACGGAGTCTTGCGAGGTCCTCCGTTTTATCAGCAATGATTAGAGTTCAGACATGGGTTTGTATGGCTTAGGCTAATTCACTTACATCCTGATGCCGCCATGCATGTTGGGCATAACTCCAACCTCCCTTTATTCATTTATTCTCTGATCTCAGCACTTTGTTTTGTTTACTGAAGAGAATAGTAAATATAATCAACCAAATTCTCCTTTATTTTGGTTTGGAATTAATATGCTACATATTGTGTAACTAACATTACATGCTCGGAACCATTTTTAAGGTTTTGTGTAAACACAAAACCTTATTAAAATCGGTTTACTGTCTGTCTGTCTGTCTGTCTGTCTGTCTGTCCGTCTGTCTGTCTGTCTGTCTGTCTGTCTGTCTGTCTGTCCGTCACACGCATTTTTCTCGGAGACGGTTATAGCGATTAACACCAAATTTGGTAGAAAGGTGGGAACTGTGAACGCTCACGCATACAGTGAACTACATCCTTTTACGTCGAATTTAAGGGGGGGTCCCCATACTTGCAAAAGGGGGGTGTCAAATTTTTTTTCATTAAATATAGTCATGTGGGGTATCAAATTAAAGGTCTCGATTAATACTTTTCAAAGCCGATCTTAGTTTTGACATTCGTTGGAAGAGTGGGGAGCGCGGGGGGTTGAAAGTGATCACTTCTTTAAGGGGGCCATTCTCAGAAACTACCAAACCGAAAAATCTGAAAAAAATCAGAAGGCTGCCACTATATGGTGCCTCGGCTCCGAAATACCTTCCATGCCGATATCTGTTTAAATAAAGTTAATAATAGTATATTACTACAATTTTTTGTAATTGGTTAGAAACCTCCCTTAAGTTCATCCTAGTATCATGAAATTCTACAGTCGTATAGGCTATAATATAGAGCATGATCTTACCGAGTCATGGGGATATTTATTTGAGCTTACTATACGTCTTTGCTCAAGCTCGATATTGAAAAGCAACTTTAGTTTACCGAAGTTGAAGGTACATATCGACATGAGTTCATTATAGATATATTCCATGAATGACTTCTGTGTTTTGACGAGCCGTGTAATTGATTGCTATGTCGAAGTTTCGATTGGAATGTCTAGATTTGAGAGATTGGCTTATGAATCGCCATTTGGCTCTGCTAAAATCTGGTTGCGTTAGCTTTGGTGGACGAATAGCATGATTTGGGAGTTGACTTTTTAGGATGGTGACATCTTGGTCACTGATGCGGGAAGGTAGAGGACTTTGATTTGGTAGTTGGAAAGGGCCTGGTCTACGCAGAAGGATGAAGATGCCATTTGCGTTAAGATGTTGATTAGGAACAAAGATGGAAACGAAGCAGTGAAGTCGGAAATGGAGGAGGCGACGATAACATCTAGATAGTTGAGAGCATTAACGGGAAGAAAAGTTATGTTGCAAGCAGTTTGTCGGATACTAGTAGTGCGATGCCTGCGGCAAGGTATGTGGGAGTTTGGTTATGAGGGTGTCCGCCTGTGCTTAAACATTCTCTTTGACTTTCCAGATCTGTAGATGTATTTCTTTGCGGTGGGGTCAAAAATAAAAAGAAACCGCTTTAATTTTTAATTTTAATTCAAAATTATTTTTAATTTGAAAATTAAGTAGTAAATTAAAGTAATTGTATTATTTTTTTTTCAGATTTCGCAGTCTAATTCTGAGGGTGTGGTGAGTATTCAGTTTGCTTGATAGGTGTGCTAATTATATTATATTATATTTGGGTACGCTAGTAAATATTGAAAATGGGCCGCAATCAAACCACTTGTTTGTTTTTGCCCATAATTACGCCACGTCCCGAATAGGTACTATCAGGTTTGGCTGACGACGGAAATATGCGAGGTAAATTGTGGAACTCAAGGAGTAGATAGCTTTAATAATTACTGGGCTTGAGGACCAGTTTGACCGGGTGTACCTTTGATTGACGAAGTTCGGGTACTGTGTGACAAACGGAAATTTATCATTGCTCCGGTCAACAGCCGAGGGAAGGACATCAACATTGGGCTTTCTTAGTGAAAGAAGGGTATTATCGTGAAAGTTCTGAAAAATGAATCCATTTTAAGTAGTTGAAACAGAGGGGTCTTCGTATCTTTCCTGCTTTTCCAAAAACAATAGTAGGATGGCCACCGTTCTGGATGCCCTTGTACTCACTGCTATAATTAGCTATTATTAAATTGTACGAAATGTCACGTATTGCATTGATGTCCAAAGGCGGTGGGGGGCTGCTGTTGCTGTGTTTTTTCATTGATAATAACGCTCTTTGTGAACGTTCGTGTTTGCCCTGCCTTGGAAGGATATGAAGGAGTGGATCATAATATCATTCCTTAAACACGACGGAGCAGAGGATTTCCGCTTATTTTCTTACGAACTCGATGTCACTCGTTTTCTGTTTGATGCTTCATGCAAGCACTTAGGTTTTGGTGGTTTTACGTGAGTATTCGGTGCCGCTCTAAGCCTACGGCCTTCTTAAGACACGGATTGACTTTGTAACAACAAACAGAGCTGCGCAGTGATAAGTCCAACGATATCAGTTTATAATAAGTGCAGGCTCAGTATTGATGCTGGCGAATGCAAGACCTAACGCCTCTACCGAACTAAGGAGTACGGCACCTGAGTTGTACTGCGAAACTCCACGCTTGAGATCTGAAGGACCGCGATATGCACGTAACCACAACCCTATGAACCTCTCACTAGGGGGCCAGCTGCAAATAATCGGCCTTAAAACATATGCCCCAAGAATTCGCCTGAGACATACGAAGTATGAGGGCCATCCCGGTTCCAATGGTAGCAGATAACCTTGGCTGAGGCTTTATGGCCGAAGCCACTTTTGATGAGCCCTCGTGCAGACTCAGGTTTGATGACCCAATGCCTTGGAGTATTCGCCTACTGGGGGTTCTCGATCGACAGGATTGCTGCCTCGCCTACCTTCTCGCTATTTCATCGCTATTGGAGCAGCCCATGGGAAGTTTTTTCGATTGTGTGTGTCCTTTCTTCGACTTATACTATAGTGAAAAAAAAGTCAAATTTTATTTTTATATAAATGCCGGTATTTCGAGGACCAGTTGTTCTTTTCTTCAGTGAGTTTTTGTCTGAGATAAAAAACTCGGCGTTTAAAAAAAAATAACATTTGTCTTTTTTGACATGGGAAAGGCTCGCCACTGATAATTGGAAATTTCAAACCTTTATCGTATATACGTCGTTCGGTTTCTCTGGCCGAAGAGTTACGTTGGGTTAAATACATTAAAGAATAACGAATCTAACGCTGGCTATGCTAATCAGTTGAATCTACCAGTCTGTTAGTCGAGTGGGCCGCTCTAGGAATACATAACGCAGAACAGTATAGAAGGAGTGTAGCTGAAAAAGATATCATTGAAGAAATGGAAAAACATTCCAAAAAATCACAAAAGCCAGAGCCTTATTGGATTTTAATACTGGACTATGACCTGGTTAGTCTCCTTTTTCGCCCAGCCAAGTATTTCGGTTGATGAACTGCTTGCCGACCTTGGTTCCTTCAACGATTGTATAGGCCACTTTGTACATCACATTTTAAGTTTGATTCCACACTCGTAACTGTCGGTAGGCGGTTAACAGGCGTCATAACTTTTCATTTCTCACGAAATCATCACCACTTTCTTCTCGGCCGGCGTTCCTCGTATTGTTTCAGCAATATCTAAATACTCGTGACAACATTCAATGATCGATGTTCATGTGCGGGTAAAAATGGCAGCGTCTTATAAGAGATTTTGGTCTTCTTATTCCCACTATAGAATGTTATAGAAGTTGATATAATGGTAAAGTGGCCGTTTATCAAATCGTTCGACTTTATTAATAGTGCCCTGGAAACTCTCAGGGGTTCGAATGATAACACCATATTGAGTTTATAGAAATTTTTACCGCTTTCACCATCTATGTTGCCACTTATGGCATCACATCATCGAGCCTCTTCCATAGTCCCAATTCCTATGCGCCTCTTTTAACGGAGTCTTGCGAGGTCCTCCGTTTTATCAGCAATGATTAGAGTTCAGACATGGGTTTGTATGGCTTAGGCTAATTCACTTACATCCTGATGCCGCCATGCATGTTGGGCATAACTCCAACCTCCCTTTATTCATTTATTCTCTGATCTCAGCACTTTGTTTTGTTTACTGAAGAGAATAGTAAATATAATCAACCAAATTCTCCTTTATTTTGGTTTGGAATTAATATGCTACATATTGTGTAACTAACATTACATGCTCGGAACCATTTTTAAGGTTTTGTGTAAACACAAAACCTTATTAAAATCGGTTTACTGTCTGTCTGTCTGTCTGTCTGTCTGTCCGTCTGTCTGTCTGTCTGTCTGTCTGTCTGTCTGTCCGTCACACGCATTTTTCTCGGAGACGGTTATAGCGATTAACACCAAATTTGGTAGAAAGGTGGGAACTGTGAACGCTCACGCATACAGTGAACTACATCCTTTTACGTCGAATTTAAGGGGGGGTCCCCATACTTGCAAAAGGGGGGTGTCAAATTTTTTTTCATTAAATATAGTCATGTGGGGTATCAAATTAAAGGTCTCGATTAATACTTTTCAAAGCCGATCTTAGTTTTGACATTCGTTGGAAGAGTGGGGAGCGCGGGGGGTTGAAAGTGATCACTTCTTTAAGGGGGCCATTCTCAGAAACTACCAAACCGAAAAATCTGAAAAAAATCAGAAGGCTGCCACTATATGGTGCCTCGGCTCCGAAATACCTTCCATGCCGATATCTGTTTAAATAAAGTTAATAATAGTATATTACTACAATTTTTTGTAATTGGTTAGAAACCTCCCTTAAGTTCATCCTAGTATCATGAAATTCTACAGTCGTATAGGCTATAATATAGAGCATGATCTTACCAAGTTTGGTGGAAATCGCACTATTACTAACAAAGTTATAGTACCTCAAATTTGCTGCTTCTTCGAAAATTGAAGACTATGAATGTCAATAACACCCGAAAGTGGATACTCTCACATAATATATGAATATATTACGTGCTACGTACTAAGAAATACACAAAACCTTTCGTACCTGAAGCGTCCAGCTTCCGGTTTCCCGACTTGTTGTTATTGTTTCCCTAACATTCCTACAAGTTTAGTAAATGGTAGATGTTGGTAATAAATATACACAGGCATTTATATGTGAATTTGAACGTTAAAATTTTTTGATTTCCCACAGTACACACTAATTGTAATACGTACAACTTCAAAACAGTTTCTGCAAACTCCAAATTTGCATCTAAATTCAAAGCTCGGTACAATTATTCAACTGCGCCGTTTCAAATATTTTCAGATCATTTCTTTCAATTTATTCATTTCTTTCAATTCCCGGACAGCTCGTTCATATCTCGTTCCATGAAATAAACAGTACAGTGAGCGCAATTTCTATATACGCAGTCACATTTTTAAGGTTTTGTGTTTACACAAAATCGGTTTACTGTCTGTCTGTCTGTCTGTCTGTCCGTCTGTCTGTCTGTCAGTCTCTCTGTCTGTCTGTCCGTCACGCATTTTTCTCGGAGACGGATAACCGCGATTGACACTAAATTTGGTAGAAAGGTGGGAACTGTGAACGCTCACGCATACAGTGAATTACATCCTTTTATGTCGAATTTAAGGGGGGGGTCCCCATACATGCAAAGGGGGGGGTGTAAAATTTTTTTTCATCAAATATAGTCATGTGGGGTATCAAATTAAAGGTCACGATTAGTACTTTTCAAAGCCGATCTTAGTTTTGACATTTGTTGGAAGGGTAGGAAGCGCGGGGGGTTGAAAGTGGTCACTTCTTTAAGGGGGCCATTCTCAGAAACTACCAAACCGAAAAATTTGAAAAAAATCAGGAGGCTGCCACTATATGGTGCCTGGGCTTTGAAATACCTTCCATGCCGATATCTGTTTAAATAAAGTTAATAACAGTATATTACTACAATTTTTTGTAATTGGTTAGAAACCCCCTTAAGTTCATCGTAGTACCATGAAATTTTGCAATGATATAGGCTATAATATAGAGCATAATCTTACCATGTTTGGTGGAAATCGCACTATTACTAACAAAGTTATAATACCTCAAATTTGTTGCTTCTTTGAAAATTGAAGACTATGAATGTCAATATCACCCGAAAGTGGATACCCTCACATAATATATGGATATATTACGTGCTACGTATTAAGAAATACACAAAACCTTTCGTACCTGAAGCGTCCAGCTTGCGGTTTCCCGACTTGTTTCTCTTCTTCTTAGAAAATGCATAGAATGCCAAGATTGTGTGAAACAATTGAAGGGAATGTAAGTTCCTTGGCTTCGTGAGAATTCGTTATGATAGCGACATTTAGATCAGCTGAAAAATGATATTTTGTTTCTGGTCGAAAGCAATCATTTGCAAGTGCACAATTTCTATAAACGCAGGTAGCTAAAAGTCTATAAAATTATTTTTGATAAGCTTTTTTGTAATTAAAAGGTGTGACGTGAAATTTTGTAGTGTTCTACGTAAAACATTGCTCAACTTTAGCTTTTTTAGCTTCGATTATAGCGATACCTCGTGGAAAAGTGTTAACCGAAAAAGGAAAAGGCCAACTTGCCAGAATGGAAGATTCGGGCTGCATAATGAGAACGATGTTGAGAGAAATTGGTAGATTCGACGGAGTTTTGCAAAATTTCTTTAGATTAAAGGGAAAATACTGTACAAAACAGCATCCGTGTGGAAATAAAAAAATCTGAAAAAGATAAATCGCCCTGATTAAGGAGGAAGCAACTAGAAATAAACTTTGCTTCGTTTTGAGAATGAAGAGGGGTCCTAAGTCCGCATCAACTTAATGCAGGACCGGACCAATTGAGGAGCAACTTACTCCTTCTTTTCTGGTCCACGGACCCCTCGCAGGGCTTGCACCCAAACTTTTTTAAAAAAAGTGAAGCGACGGCGGCTTTACGGTTTCTTACCAGGACAGAGGCAAATCGTCAGACGCTGCCTCACCTCTGCCCTGGGAGCAGCGTGACCGTAGCGGCTCGCAGATGTTGAATGCTCCTTTATATAATTCGTAAAACACGACATGCCTACGGATTATATTGAGCGCAAATCCGCCTTGCTGACCAAAGCTGGCCATGGCTGAAATATTCGTTTTGAGAATGAATGGGTGCAAGCCCTGCGAGGGGTCCGTGGACCAGAAAAGAAGGAGTAAGTTGCTCCTCAATTGGTCCGGTCCTGCATTAAGTTGATGCGGACTTAGGACCCCTCTTCATTCTCAAAACGAATATTTCAGCCATGGCCAGCTTTGGTCAGCAAGGCGGATTTGCGCTCAATATAATTCGTAGGCATGTCGTGTTTTACGAATTATATAAAGGAGCATTCAACATCTGCGAGCCGCTACGGTCACGCTGCTCCCAGGGCAGAGGTGAGGCAGCGTCTGACGATTTGCCTCTGTCCTGGTAAGAAACCGTAAAGCCGCCGTCGCTTCACTTTTTTTAAAAAACTTTGCTTCGTTCCAGATCGTGTCGGAATTACTTCTTCCTATTAAAAAGAGACGAGTGCAACAGTTTTTCCATACTGATAACAGCATTAAATATAAAAAGCTTGCTAAAGCTCTAAAGCTAAAGTCTCAAATTTGCTAGATCGTGGATAAAATGGGAAGGATAATGGCAGTAATTTTTTCGGATCAGAAGAACTTCAACCTTTACGGCCCAGCTGAATGTAGCGCATTTTGGCACGATCTAAAAAAAATGAAACTCCTCGAATGAGTCGCAACTTTGGAGGCCGCAGTGTTATGGTTTTGGGGGCACTTTCTTTTCCCGGTGACCTTCGACGGGGAATCTTACCAACCAAAATGAACTCAGTAATTTCTACTGAGCTTCTGTAAGCCATTTGGATGCCGCATTTAGATGAGAATAATAACTCTGACTGACTGACTGGAATTTCCAACATGACAACGACGCAGTACACGCTTACATGAAATCATTTTTAAATGACAAACAAATAAAAATTTTGCAGTGGTCACCTCGAAGTCATAATCTTAACCCCATAGAGAATATATGGGGGATACTTGCAAGGAAAGTCTATGCGAATGAACGCCAATTTGGCTCCGTACTTGAGTTTTGGGAATGCTGGGATCAAATCGTAGAAAACACTAAAAATTTAATAGCCTCAACGCCAAATCGAATTTCCGAAGTCATAAGGTCCAATGGGGGCAAAACAAAATATTAGTAACCAGTCAATATGCGTTTATTTATTTCAATAGGCTTAAAAGTGCAAGTGCGTATATAGAAATTGCGCAATAAAAATGTAATTTTTGTTAATTTAAAAAAAAATTAAGATGCATTTTTTTAACTTTTTTTGTTATTCTAAACTTAAATAAAGATACATTTACTATCATATAAACTTTATATTTCTCAAGGCTTCGATATAGTCACAACGAGCAATATATGAGGTGCGTATATAGAAATTGCGCGCACTGCAGTGATAATATTATCTTGGAAGCCCTCTCTCACGCATAATGATCACATAGCAACTCAACCACACAGGGTCGTCTTACTAAAGTTAAGAGATTTTGATTTTTCCTTGAGCTAAGTGTCATTACAGCATCCCGGAAAATAGGTTTGCCATTAACTTATTACTGAAGTGGGTGTTGACCGAGGAGTACTATCGCCATTTTTGTGGAGTATGTTGGTTGACTTACTACTATGAGAACTGGAAAATTTGGCAATACACGCTCAAGATTATCCGGATGAATTGGATGTGCTAGTTGTTGGTCGAGATTTCGGAACGATGTGTAGAAATACACAACGCGCCGTTGATTTTATTGACAGTTGGTGTCAGGCATGGACTCTCAGTAAATCCAAATAACACCGCAATGGTATTATTTGCAAAAATGAGGAAACTGAATGGTTTTGCTTTCCAGAGATGAGGGGTACAACCCTTCAACTCTCCGAAGAAGTGAAGTATTATTCTAGATAAGAAGCTTTTTTGGAACAAACATGTAAAGGTAACGACGAAACGAAAAGAATGCATGTCAGGATATACTGACGTCTTTCACATCGAAGGCTCAAAAAGAGAACAGGGTACTGGAGCAGGAGTCTACCTCTCGAATTAAAACGAGAAGTGGGTTTTCCCATTGGGACAATATAAAACGCTCTTTCAGGTTGAACTGTATGCGATCCTAAGAACGGCAATTTGGATGATTGACGGTTGAAGGGCAGGCGGCTCGCAGTCGTTGTTGATAATTTAGCTGCAGTGAGGGGATTGAGCAGTCCTTTGATCACTTCAAAAATCCTTTAGGGATGTATAAATCGATTGAACTCTGTAGATTCAATACGTTGGACCTACTCTGGGTACCCGGTCATTGTGCTATAGGGGGAAATGAAATCTCGTGTGCTTTAGCAATAGAAAGTTCTATTACCCCCATACCTGGACCGGAACCAGTAATTGAACAGCATTGGCTAATGTTTTGCTATCAAAAACGGGGAACATGCTTCCAATAATGACAGGTGGGTGAACCTAATTGTTGCGAAACATACCAAACTTTTCCTTTCAGAACCAAACAAACATACTGCAAAGTTGATCCTGTCGAAAAGCAGAAGGACTTGTAGGAGTATTGTAAGCATTCTGACTAGCCATAATTCACTAGCTGGATATATGTTTAGAATAGGAATCATTCAAGATAATACGCGTTCCTCCTGTAATGAGGAACTGGAATCCATGGAGTATTTTCTATTTGAGTACCCTGTCTATGGAAACATCAGACACCATATTTTTGGTAATGATGTGCTCCAACTGCAGCAGTTGCACACATCCACTAAAAAAAATTCTGCGATACATAAATGAATTCGGGATATTTCGTTAGACCGGTGAATCGAGTAGAATGGACCACTGGGGTATGAGTGCCGGAGGCTTTACCTCTCCCCTGCTCCGCACATACACTCTCAAAACTTGTTTTGTTTTGTTTAGTGGTGGTGATCTTTGCTCGTCTAGATATCTCGTTAGCTTGGTGTTCAAGGATTTGTGAAAAGAATTCTCCAAAACTCTCTTGTTTGCTGATGGTTAATTATATTTGCTTTATATACATATTATAAGATTAGATTGTAGATGTAGATCTGATAATAGTTCCAGTTCCATCCAAAGGATATGTTTTATTGTTGGCACTGGGGAGAACCCTACTTCTCTAATGGGTTAGTAATAGGGCGAAGTCGCTGTGTGGTTGAGGATACAATGCTGTTTCCAATAGGGTTCTAAAATGGAAAGTAGAGTTGAAATTTCTAGCCCATGATATAACATACATAATCAATGACCAGCCGACTGCTAGTTTTAGTTTAAACACTCACCCCCTATCAGCACAGTGTTCTTCCTAACATTGCTTCTCTGCTGCTAAGGTTGGTTAGCGCAATGACTTTCACCTTATTTATCTTATTCCGGTGGTGGCTAAGTTTTTCGAGGCCCATTTCGATTCGTCTGGTTCCGCCATATTTCAATCGATGTTCCTAAACTTTTAATTTTTCTAGGATTTCAAAGCTTGACTTTCCAGCCGATATTTAGATTCGATCCTTTGACGTTAGCTTTTCCGAAAAAAGTTTCAATTTGTGCATTAGGTTCATGCCTTTCATGTTGTTGGACATATAACTTCATATTCCCCTCATGGGAATGGAGCTTGATTTTTCCTATTATTTTATGTCTATCCGATCCATAATCGCCACAACGTTTCCCTCGAAGAGTCTGCCTGCCAATAGGGTTTGCATCTCTTGGGGAAATACTAGCCTCTGATATACATATTGTTCAAATTTATCTGTGTTAATATTTTAGGGAGGACAAGCGAGCATAGAATGGAGGAAAAACTATATGGTTGACTTTATAAGGTTTTCTTTTCCTAATTCTAATCTGTATGGAAACTGCCTACAAGCAGTTTATATAACAAATGCCAAGTATCGGGTGTCCGGCAAGTCTGAAAGGTCACAGTACATATGTATTTGATCTAAAGCACTAATTATAATAATTACATACATTTATCAATTCTGAATAGAATATTTACACAATGTAATCAAAGTAATTGAATCACTAACAAGAGTCGTCTCTAAAATTGTTTATTCCTTTACAGTTGGGAATTCAAACGCTTTAATCTTGAATTTAGGTTAATTTCCTTGCACTTTCTGTCGACTCAATTTCTATTATGAAAAGAAAATTTCAGGCTTCCTTAGTAAAGTGGGAAAGCGGCGAAATCAACTTTTCAGTGGTGAAAGTTATAGATTTTGCAGCGTAGTAAAATCCTGTATGGCTTTGGTAGGTTTATTGATTTTCAAGCTTCATTGTGAAATTGCTATAGACGCAACTGATACCATGGTGTCAACAGCTTGTTATTATCGATGAAAAGTTCGAATGCGATTAATCAGGATTTTAATGAGCCTCAGTGTCTGTTATTTGTCATGGAGTAGCTGATTAGGTTAATCGCTTCTTGAATGTGGATGTTTAGTAAGATGCAACATAATTTCGACTACGAGTTGTATGACTGGAATTTTAAACAGTCTTTCAGTGAAGAACCCTTTTACCTGAACTCCTATTATATGTGAAGAAATTAGCGTGTAAGGTTAATTTAAGCCAAGGAAACACAAACATGATTTGCATTTGTGTTCAATTGAAAACTCAAATTAAAAAATGAATTGTAGTAGCCAAAGAGTTGATGTGTGGCGATCAAGTGATGTTTTACTTTATTCCACTTATAGTATTTTATTTTCAAAAATATATAGATATTTCTAACAGTAAAATGTTAATAAATCTGAAATTAACATTGGCTGTTGCAGTAATTTGATAAATTTTTGTTTAAAAAGAAAACAACTCGGGAAACCGGAAGCCCTTTAGGTGTAAAAGGTTTGCTGCTTTCATGTAAAAATATTTGGGTACCCGATAGTTCCATTTATACATAGTTCGTGTTGTATTAACGGTGAATATACCCAATTCTGAATTAAATGTGCAGATTTCAGATTTTTGTTTGGGTAGTTTCTGATAACGAATTCATAAAGTAATTGACGCCTTTCAAAACTAATTTTTCCTTTTCATTTCATTTGAGATCCCACATTGTGGTGAACAAATTTTTGTATGCCTCTTTTATGTGTATGGAGACTCTCCACCCTGCTTAATTTTGACGTGCAACTTTGCCAATTGACCGTGTATATGTGGGTTCGTAGTTCCCACCTTTTCACCCAATTTCGTGCCAGTAGGTGTAACCGTTTTGTTTTACACAAAACCTTAAAAAGGGAATTTCTATGAATTTCTCCGCTTTTTTATTAAACGTAAGCATGCAAAGTATTCTTACCAATTAATCCACCATTTGAGAGTACAAGTATTTTTCATTTCCATTATTCAAAAAGTGCCTCATGGTATAACCGACACCTAACCTCAAAATTGGCAAGTCTGGAGCAGAAAATTGAAATTGAATTTTATAATGTAAGGCCCCTTACGTGACAATTCACCACTGTCTATGAAAAATTGATAAAAGAAAGAAAAACAGAACTTTGAAAAAAGTTCGAGAAATTGATCATTTTTAAGGTTTTGTGTAAAACAAAACCTTATTAAAATCGGTTTACCGTCTGCCTGTGTGTCTGTCTGTCACACACATTTTTCTCGGAGACGTTTAGAGCGATTGACACCAAATTTGATGGAAAGGTGGGACCTGTGAATGCTCAAGCATATAGTGAGTTGCACAATTCTAATCGAATTTAAGGGGGCAGGTGCAAAAGGGAGGTGTAAATTTTTTTTTCATCAAATATAGTCATGCGGTGTATCAAATGAAAGATTTCGTTTAGAACTTTCCGAAGCCGGTCTTAGTTTTGACATTTATTTCGAAGTTGGGGTGCGGGGAGTTGAAAGTGATCATTTCTTTAACCGACCCATTCTCAGAAATTGCTCGTCCGAAAAATGTGAAAAAAATTACGAGGCTGCCTAGGCTACGAAATACCCTTCATGCCAATATCTGTTCAAATAAAGTTAATAATAGTATATTACTATAATTTTTGGCCGCAGAACCCCCCTTAAGTTAATCCTAGACTCACGCAGCAATGTAGGCTATAGCATGATCCTGGTGAGTTTGGTGGAAATCGCGCTATTACTAACAAAGTTATAATAGCTCAAAGTTGTCGCTTCTGTGTAAATTTGAGTCTTAGAATGTCACAATCACGCGAAAGAAAAATATATGTATATATTACGTCCTAGGTACTAATGGCACAAACGCACACTTAAATGGGTTTATAAAGGAAATACCCAAAACCTTTTATACCTGAAGCGTGCAGCTTTCGGTTTCCCAACTTGTTAAAGATTTGTGTAAAAGAAAACCTTATTAAAATCGATTTAATGTCTGCCTGTCAGTCACACCTGATTTACTTGGAAACGGTTGAACTAATTGTTACGAAATTTGGTGGTGCGGTCTGTGAATCCCTTTACATACAACGGGTATTATCATCTTGTATCTATCAAAACATGCAAAAGGGGGCGTGATTTTTTTTGCAGAATATGGTCATCTAGGGTATCAAATCAAACGGTTCGATTCGTACTTTTCGAAACTGATGACATTTTTGATAATGGGTGAAACACAAGGTCGTAAAAAAATGTGTGCCTCAAAAAGTATAGCAAGTCTCGCTCTCAGAAGCTAACCAAGCGAAAAATCTGATAAAATTTACAATGGTGCAATCATACGAAATGCAGGCCTCAAAATACATAGGATTCTGATATCTTCTCGGTTCTTGTTCGAACCAACCTAATTTGGTTGGCTAACCGAATGTCTTCTAATATCGGATAAGAAAAATTCTCAACTATTTCACGGCCATCGACTTTCTTAGAGAAACAATTAACGCAGGCGGTTTAAATTTGTTAGTCCCGGTTGGATTTCGATAGAAAGTATCAGGGCCACGTTTTTTTTGATTCACTTATGAACAAACGTTTTAAATCTAAAGTCTAATATTAGTAGTTATGTAGGCATAGATGGTGCGCCGAATCAATGTTATAACTCGCCATTATCGTGGATCCACTTTGTAGAAGCTGCGAGAAAAGTGCTAACGATAATTCGTTGGCTAAAATTCAACATTTAAGTTGATGAAAAACCGCTTGAAGGCTGTCGAACGTCCATAACTTGGAACACTAGTTACGATTTAAGACGTTCACCTACCTTCGGTGTATATCTATATATCGAAAGTCATGCTTTATGCTCCTAATTTTGTTTAGAGGATTGTTATGGACTTCATTTTACATAAACTGACACCACTCAGAAAAACGATACGAATCACCTTAAACTTAACAGAAATAATGACTGCTAGAAGAAACTTAGTGCGATATTGACGAGAAATAGAAAAGTGTGGAATTTTTTGGCAATTACATTATTTGCTATTTCTACGAGATGGAGAACTTTATGGAGTAAAAGGGAATTTCACTTCGGTAAAAGGTGTTTTCAATTCGACTTGATTGGACTGTAGTTAAGGCTTTAATGAATATATGCCTAATGCGATAAAACTACTTGTTAGTAGCTATTGTCTATAATTACGGAAGATTAGTATGGAAGTATAATCGATTTCGATTATCTAGAGAAGGGTGAAGATAATTGAAGTATTTCCACTTTTCTATTCATGAGCCATCCAGTTTGAAAGGGAAACAGTTCAGTTGAATTCAGTCGATTGAATAAAGTCCTCACATGTCCTTTTCTGATTGAGTAGCAATTCAATTCGAGTGTGCTTGTTAGAGTCAATTCTACAGGTCGGTAGTCATGGTATTTTCGATTCACACCGAACAAATACATCTAGTTGCCAATTGAATGTAGGACTCCGCTACAGAAGACTCACAATCTCCTCTGGAAAAGCAAATTCCATGAGGGTGTTTGCTGCGTCTATTGCTGAACCCACACAGTGAAATCATTTAAATGTATCACACTCAAACAATTTGCTCTCAAGGAAGGCATTTCAAACGATCAACAGGTGCTTGTATTTCAACAAGGAATTTCATGTTGCTAGGACGAGGTGCACTCAGTTCAATCTTCCTTAATATAATTAAATATCTTCTGATTTCAAGAAAATAGATCCTGAATGAATGAGTAAATGGGGAAAATTTATACTAATTTGAAGTTCAAAGGAATTATGCGGTTAATTTATACTTCGCAAACTGTTGAAAATATCTGGCGGATGGAAATGGTTGCAAAATAGTCAGTTACAAGCGCTATATGTACTGGGTTGCATTTCCTCAAAATAATTGATAACTAAATGAAACTTAATAAGGAGTAAAATTGCTTGAATAAATCTACTGGTACAAACAAGTGACAGGTGCATTTGGTTATTGGAACCTTCAATAGGAATAGTTTGGAGGCTAAAATCCTGGGATAAGTTTTTAAACAAAGTGGTCGGTTTCTCCAAGTGTTCTATTTTTGTTCGGCTGCGGAGAGTATTTTGTCAAAGACACATTTTTTAGAATTGACTGTAAATTAAAGTTGCAGTTGTGGTATTGATTAAACATTTTTGTTTGCAAGGAAATTAATTGAATTAACTTGACTATTTTTCATCATGTGAATTTTCTACTGTTTTGACACTGACATTCTTCTTGTTCTTTGGCCTTTTTCGGTTGGGTATGGGGGACACTGATAAAGTCTTGATTGACGGTTTCGTCTAGGGCAGAGGCAACCCATCAGACGCTGCCTCGCCTTGAGAGCATCGTGACCGAAAGTGGCGACAGGTGGTAATCGCTCCATTTATATATAATCGGAACCACGACGTGAGGGCGAATTATAGTGAAGTGGGAGTCCTGAGTCCGCATCCACTTGAGAACAGACCGGACCACTTATGAAGTAACTTACTTCCACTCTTCTGGTCCACCCACTCCTCTTTTTGGGTTAAACACTCAAGTCTTGACTGACGGTTTCGTCCGTGGACCACAAGAGAAGAAGTAAGTTGCTTCCCAAGTGGTCCGGTTTGTTACCAAGTGTATGCGGATTCAGGACTCCCATCACCTTCAACAAAAAAAAACTGATAAAGTACGTGAAAGCGACATACGCCACTAGGTAGAGGGAATCAGTGATGATTTCTTGTGAATCGTCCGCGGAGGCAACTTAGTCCTTGGGTCTATCATCTGTGTCATACCAGAACCTTCGTTTTTGTAAGTAGATATAAGCAATAACAACGAGATTGGAATGAAGATCCACTTGCACGAGTGGAATGCATCTTTCACGTCGGGGGTCATTACTACACTGATTGCTGATACAACCCTATCGGTGAATCACATTTTCTACAAAGTCAATAACCGATCGGATGGCGTCTATGGTTGATCTGGCCTTATGAAATTCATGCTGTCAATCTAACGAGGCCTGTTTGGTTCTCAACAGTTGGGATCTATTTAGGTTACTGGTAATAGTTTTCGCAGCGTTTTTAAGAGACATATGGGTCTATAGGTGGATGGGTCGACTAACTCACAGTACTTTGTTGGGCTTGGCGACCATGCACTCATATTGCTGCTCCATTAGTCGAACCTGTAATCCATGCATCACCATGAAGTTTTCTATAGGGTACACTTATCATGACAATTTCCACCTCGGATTCGTAAGCCAATCTAAGCATATAATACTTGAAGTTTATTTCAGTAAAGTTCATTTTCCTGATTGCAGATAATGTCTTTCTAAATTCTGGGCATTTGACACTACCGGTAATATTTTTGTTATTCCGTTTCCGCCAAGATTCGCACATGGTGCATTTGGAGTCCCTATTAACTTTTTAGTAATATGGCCTTCGAATTTTTGCATGAGTTGAATAAAATTACTTCCTTTAATTGCATAGCCGACAACAATTGCCAGCAAAGCGTTGATTGAAGAAAGTCAGCATTCTCCTAAACGGCCTCTTCCAGTGAACTACCCTGCTCGGCGTTGGCCAAGCTCGCGCACTAGCACCTGGATGTTTTACTAGAGGACCGTGGTTGCTCTCGTTCCGGGTTGCCGAAACCTAACTTCGGAACGATGGGGTCATCAAACACCACTGAAACAGAAAACACTAAAGGGGTTAGAAAGAATACTTACTTGATTTGTATGGCTTAAGTAAATGAGAACACTCGCGACTCCACTTCAACATACCTTTATTTTCTAATCACAATATTCTATTTCACTCTTATTAATAATTTTTACTTAATTAATCTCAAAAGCGATTTTAAAGTAATTCCCGCGCGTAAAGTGTTCTCGGATAGAACCCTTTAGCTCTGTTCAGAGGCTTGTTCACAACTCAAAATTAAAAGTAACGTTATTCTTAAAATCACCTATGTTTGACCCTTCCGTGTTTACACATTGCTTTGAAAGTGTTCTTGTACACAACACAATAACACTTGTTTATTATTGTAAATTTGGTTGTCGGCGACAAATCGACACCTGCTGTTGCGCTGCGAACTGCTGACACGGAAGAAAGTCATGTCGAGGCCAAATATACCATTTGGTATGTAACATGCTGATGCAAAGGCGGAAAAGAATCTCGTGATGTCCAAACAGGCCATTTGCATAGCATGTGATGTAAGGACGGAAGAGGTTAAATGCGCAGGCAGACTGGGTTTCATGGGGCTAACTCCAAAGATGCGGCTGCTGGAGAAAATCCGGTGAAATCGCTTGAACATCCTCCCGCGCAAAGAAAGTCCAATTGCCTGGACCTGGACTGTTATCTATTGGCAAACGGTCCCAAGTTTCTGGATATGGAAACTCTTGTAATGGTGTCACTCGTTGCCAGCTTGCATTCTAAGGGTGTAAGGCCATCCTTCTACCTCTAACGATCGAAATGATGGCGCCCAAAATGGAAACCCCTAAGTAGTGCGTAGCGTCTTAATAACCCCTTCCATCAATAGCCAGTCCCCTGGTAGATCTCCGATTGATGCAGAATTGTCTTCCGGGTGTTGATGTGTTGTTTTTTTTCCGATGAAGTCGATTGTCTTGTTAGTATTATACATATCAAAGCTTATGCCTAATTTTCTTTTTGCGGAAGGGTCCACAATTTTGTTTGTTCTTAAATGTATCGTTCTTATTTTCTTCATTGTGTTCATTATTCTTTTATAATCGAATCTGCTCTTTTAAAAATTATAATAAAAAAGGCTATTTAACCCTAGGACTTTGTTACAAGCGGATGAACATGAAGAATGTAATAATTACACAAATATAAATACTTGGTCGTTTTTTATAAACGCCTGGAAAACTTGAATCGTTTAATTGGATGCTATTTTGCTTGTATATGATGTAGTTATCATTATGTTCATATGCATTTTGTGTTTATAGTTAATTCTAGTGTTGATTTAGAAAATATTCATACTTCACAAGATCACCACATTTCGTTTTTTGCTTACTATTTCTGCAATATTTTTACTCTCAGTTAATTGTTCTCAGATTACTTATATTTCGTTTTTTTTCATTGTGCACTTAAGTGTGCTACCTATTGGTAGTAATTAAACTACACGCGTAGTAATCAAAATTACTCGAAAGCGATTCAATGCCTAGGGAATACCTCATCAGCTCAGTTTCACGATGACGTACCACGGTAAAGAAATGTGATCCATCAAGCGTTGACTTTGCACATTTGAAATCAGAGCGCCGGCTGCCCCAGACATTGAATCACTTTTGCACGCGTCTGCATTCATTTTTGCTTGCACTCAACAACAACACATATCCAGCGACCGTCACCCAAAATAACAAAAAACAAAAAACAATCAAAACAAATCTGATACTTTGACACCATGCTACTGTTCTTGACCGTGACTTTTTTGCCGCCGGTCTGTTGTTAATTTGTATTAGTCACTTATTTACAATCCATTCATACACAAGAATTTTACGTAGGATTAGTGATTATTATTTAATTTCATTTATTTATATTACAGTTTCGGATCCAACTACGGGTTTGTTTTTTTTTTTACATGGGAATGTATACACAGGAATTCTAGACTGAGGAATTTGCGGGTGACATGATACCTATAGGGTTTGTCGATTCTTGACCCCATCTCCCGTGCTGCCGATCCGCTGTTGCTAGATGGCTTATAAAGGTAGGGTGATCGTCATCCCCCTTTCGCTTCTTTCTGGCTAACCGTACCCAAATACCTACGATAACGGCCCCTACTAATAACCCTGCCAAAGTACAACCGTGGGGAATGTATTGTTTGAACACATTATCGTCATTAATTACTCCATCGAGTTCTCTCTTTAATGTGGCTATAAGGTGCTTGTTGTCCCGGACGAGACTGATCTCGGTTGATGGAAGATTAAACCGAGGAGTGACTGTTTCATACACCTTTGTCCAGTTTACTGTAATGGCTCGTGGAATCTCTTTTATCTGGAAGGGGACCTCGCCCATGGTACAATAGTCGAGCTCTACTAGAGAAACAGGAAACCGAATTTCTAACTGAGTGTCATTACACGTGATTGGTATTTTATCAACTTGCCCTTTGAATATCACTCCAACATGGGGGCTAATGCGACCGATGTAGGTCTCATTGCTCCACCGCGTGGTCGAACACCAATCCTTTAATTGTTGGCCTCCCCGTATAATTTCCTTAATACATGATGGTCCAGAGCGTAACAATTTTGTCTCATATAGGCGAGGGAGAATCTCTGTAGACTCTTCCTCGAAGAAAAACTTGTCCGCATTGGGCCCAACGAATAGGATGCGGAATGGTATCGTTGTCCCCAAGTCCCAAGTGTTATTTTTTGAATCTGGAGGGGTGATAACTGCTACCTGTCTAAATTCCTCTTTATACGCAAGAGGAATTGTATATTCGATCGTAACGAGATCATTCTGAAGCCCTGCAGACACTGGATTAACCTCGAACACTCTTTCTGGCTCATCTTGTTTCGGCAGGACTACCCCAGGGACCTCCCTATTAACCTGGCTTATAAAAGCCGCCAGTTCCTTGGTAGGTCGAATGTTTCGTAATTGCTCATGTTTGGCAACGATTTCGCTAATTAATGTTTTAATTCCTAGGGAGAACTCCGACAGCTCCTGCCTTAACATTTCTTTCCCCTGCTGCTCCATTAGCTGATTTATCTGGTTCTCCACCTGATGGTACTCTAGGTCCGTGATGTTTAACGTTAACGCTGCGATTTTTGTCTGTTGATGTCGAAGAGCTTTCACTTCCTCACGAATAGCTATGTCTCGGTAACTAAGGTAAGCTACTGTCCCCGCCGCTAAGAGACCTGGGATATACTTAGCCCCTGTTTTCAATAAACTACTTGATATAATGGGGACTATACCAAAGGCCCGCCTAACTCGGTTGACCTTATAGGAAGCGGTCAACTGTCGATTAACATCAGCGACTTGCAGTTCGCTTGTAAGTTTCAGCTCGTTGCAATGCTCTTGGACTTCCTCCACCATCTGCCGCTCACATATCCTATGGAACTTTTCCAACTGTTGCGACATTGTGTCGAGATCACGCGTGCGGTTTACTGAGGTTGCAATAGTATATTTTAGGTCAAATGCCTTTACCTGCACTAATCCCAATTCCAAAATTCTGGTTTCCAAGACCGGGTCCACTGCCCAGGACACCACTGTGGCGGGCATTCGGCATATACACTGCAGAGTAGCCACTTGCGCTAGAGACCACGGCTTCCATCCTTTTCCGCTTCGCGTTCGGGAGGGAATGTTAGGTGGAACCTTGTCCGGTTCTAACGCATTATCATCTGCTTCCTGCACTTGAGAGGGCTCAGCTTCCTCTTCTGGAAGAAGGGGAACGAGCTGATGCACGGCACGATGTATATTGTCCCTACCAGCAGTTTTTAGTTTTACTTGACGGATGGTGCCCTGTAGATCTGGAAAAACTTCTATCACTTGCCCGGTCTTCCAATCTAATGGCCTGTGACCACTTTCTTTGATTAGAACAAGTTCACCTGGCCTCAGTTGCCTACCGGGGGCCTTCCATTTATACCGCTTCTGTAGATACCCCAAATAGTCAGTCTCGAATTTGACCCAGAAATGCTTCTGCAGTTCCTGGATCTGAAGCCATTTTTTGGTTGCTGGGAGACTTTCATTTAGACCTTCCCCAGCCGGAGGTGACAATAGGCTTCTTTGAATGATGAAATGTGCAGGAGTTAGTACCTGTAGGTCATGACTATTATCAGCCAGCGGATACAATGGTCGGCTGTTTAATATTGCTTCCCATGTGCAGACGGCAGTTTGAAGGTTTTCATATGTCAGGTTGGAAATTGAAGGCATCCGCTTTATGTAGCGTTTTAGATTCCCCACTGCTGCCTCAAATAGCCCTCCGTAGTGGCTGGCTCTTGGGGGATTATGATGCCATACGATCTGACGCTGAGCCAACCTCTCCTCGCATTCACTGGTCAACTTTCCCCAGGTTTCCCTGAGCACTTTGGAAGCCCCTACTAAGTTTGTGCCGTTGTCGGAGCGAACCATTTTCGGCTGGCCTCGCCGGCTTACGAACCTTTGAAACGCAGCCAAAAATGCATTTGTGATAAGATCCGTACAGAGCTCTAAATGTATCGCTTTAGTAGACATACAGACGAAAACCACTATGTAGACCTTCATAGATTTTGTGGTCCGTAAATTTGATGCTTTTATTTGAAATGGTCCGCACAGATCGGTTCCCACATTTTCAAAAACAGCGGATGACCTGATTCGCTCGGGAGGAAGGTCTGCCATTTTCGGGATTATAGTGGCTCCTCGCATTCGAACGCACCTAACGCATCCCCTAATCCACTTCTTCACTCTCTGCTGCAACGCTGGAATGTAATATCTTTCTCGGATGATAGCCATTGTGAGTCCTGTTCCACAATGTTGGTGAAACTTATGAACATGTTGAATTATGAGGTCAGCTAGGTGACACTTCCCGAGAATTATAGGGTGTTTCTGCTCAAACGGGATGAGCGCCTGCTCTAATCTTCCTCCCACTCGGAGAACCCCAGATACCTGATCGACAAAGGGGTTTAGCGTGGACAGCCAATGGTTTTTCTCGATATTCAATCCCTTCTGAATTCTGAAAATTTGCCTCCCGAAGAGTAGTTTTTGTTGATACCTGACGACTGCCCACTCCGCTTGCTTCAACTCCTGAGCTGAGAACGTACCGGAAGTTCCCGATCTCCATCGACGGCATCTCGCGATTGTGTTTATCAATCGAGGTAAACTTGAGAATCGCTGAATGAAATCTGGATCAGGCGTAGGCTCGGAAGCAACTTCTGCTAGATGAGTCACTGTTTCAGCACCAGAACCGACGACCTCCGTGCGAGGGAGTTCCCCTTGCAAGAATTGCGGTCCATGGAACCACAACTTGTGAGCTACAAATTTCCGGGGACACATGCCCCTAGATGCACAATCTGCAGGGTTATGACTTGACCTCACGTGGTGGATATCTGTGGGTGACAAATACTTATGGATCGCGGCTACTCGTCGCTTAACCAATTTGTTTTCGATATCCTTCCGACTCCGAATCCAGCAGAGAGCCACCTCGGAATCGGTATACGCCGTGAATTTTACTGGGCTAGTCCCTAGGTTTTTACGGACGTCGTTGAACAATTCCGTTAATAGTACTACACTTTCCAACTCGAGTTTAGGGATCGTGCATGCTTTGGAGCTTATACTCGATCGTGTCTTTAAAGGCGTAACACGCCCTCGGGCTGCGATCAACCGCACGAGGTAACCCGTCTCAATTTTGCGTCGACTATAGATGACCGCGGCGTAACCATCACCGGATGCATCGCTGAAGCCTACTAGCTCCATCTTTTCATCCTTGGAGGTGTGCCCACTCCAACGTGGAACCCGAATTTCATTCAGGTATTCTAAGGACGAGAACACATTTTCAAGTTGCTTTCGGAACGGTTCCTGAATAATGTCATCCCAGTCGTAACCTTCCTGCCATATATGTTGAATTTCTATTCTCAGTTTCATTACAACTGGAAGCAGCCAACCAATAGGATCGAAAATAGAAGCAGCTATACTAAGCACTCTTCGTTTGGTATACCTAACATTTAAAATTGGCTTGATACTGTACAGGAAACAGTCATCAATAGGACTATAGTGTAGGCCAAGGATCTTAAGATCCTTATCTGCCTTGTCAACCTCAACGTATGAACTAATTCGGTGACTTTCGTCAATATATTTTAGAACTTCTGGGCAATTCGTCGCCCACTTCGTTAGCGGAAGTTTGCCTTTCCCTAGAGTTTCTGTGATTTTTCGGATGACGTCTTGAGCTTCTTTTATACTGGACGCCCCGTATAACAGATCATCCATATAGAACGCGTTCTTGATGATCCAGTTGATCTCCTCATCAGGAGCATTGTCGTCTGCCACCTGGTGGAGTGTTCGAATTGCTTGCCAAGGTGCACAGTCTAACCCGTAGGTCACCGTTTTCAAGTAAAACTCTCTTATCGGTTCCTCAGGCTTTGCCCGCCAGAGAATCCTAACCTTGATCTGATCCTCCGGTCTTAAAAGTATCTGCCGATACATCTTAGTAATGTCACTAGAGTATACATACGCAAACCTGCGTATTCTAGTGACAATGTCGAAAATATGGTTTTGCAACTTTGGACCGGGATGGATCATCTCGTTAAGGCTCAGACCATTTGATGTCGGACTGGAAGCATTGAAGACATTCCGCAATTTCGTCGACGTGGCCTCTTGGCGAACCACGCTTAAATACGGGATATAATATACTTCGCCGCTAGTGTCAGATTGATGATCCTTTGGAACTTCAGCCATGTGGTCCAAATTAAAATATTCTTCCATAAACTCATCCGATTTGAGCTTGTGGTCTTTGCTCTTCAACCACCTTTTCTCCTGACCGAGATAGTGCTGCACAGCCTTGTGGTACGAGTTTCCTAGTTTAATATTATCTTGTCGCCACGGGGTCGGTACCACGTATCGGCCATCGTTCTCTCGGTAATGACCCTTTACGAATAGGTCCTCACAAATTTCGTCATCTATGCGACTAGATTCATCTCTACTTAGGGGCATATCCCAAAAAGCCCTTAAGTCCTGTTCCCATTCCTTGATTGTGACATGTGTTGAGGTGAACTTCGATACCGAGGATTCCGCCGGACCAGACACAATCCATCCCAATTTCGTGTTCTGGAGCAGGAAACTATCTACGGTTTCTACTCCATTCACGAAAAGTTGTGGAAGGATACTAGACCCTAATAAAACTGGAACGTGAGATGCATGTTCCGTTACGGGATCCGCCAACTTCTTCCCTTGAAACAATGCCTTTACTTGCGGCGGTACTTGTGGAAGGGAACCTTTAGTTACCCGTCTGACTACTAACGCTTTAGTGCTGACCTCGGAACCATCGTCCAATTTAAGGGTGAGACACACAACCGCTGACACTTTCCCTGCTGACACACCACCTACCCCTGAAATTTCGATGTTGGTCTTTTTCTTTTTTAACCGAAGTTTCTGTACTAGATCTTCGGTTATATAGCTGCTTTGACTGCCTTGATCGATCAAACACCGAACTGGAACGGCATGTCCTTCTCTTGCCTCTAGCTTAACGACAGCTGTTGGAAGAACGGTTCCGGACCATGACAATGCTGTCGAATTTTTGGCATGATGAACAGCAGAAGACGGGTTATCCTCTTTGCACGGATGCATGGCAGTAAGATGTTGCCCTTTGCATATTTCGCATTGGAGATTCTTGCGTTTATTGCACGCTTCCCCCCTGATATATTTGTGGGAGAGACAGTAAATGCAAACATGATAACGGCGGAGCAGTTTCTCCTTGTCGGTACTTTCAATGAATTGAGGACACTGGGCTGTGAAGTGCTTCCCCATACATAAGAAGCATTTAATCCAGTTTCTCTTTTCACCATCCGACTTGGAGACCAAGGCTATCTCCTTCTGGGTTTTTCTCTTATTCCCAAGATCCTCCGCCTTGGATATCCCACTTAGACCATCCCAACCGGGGGACATGACCACATATCTATTTTCTAGAAATTGGTCTATGTCGTTTATCGTAACGGGCATTTTTGGATTTCGTAACGTTAAGTCGAACTCCCTCCGAGTTGTCATATCCATTTTCCTCGTCAGGACGAACGGAATGAATGGAATACCTTCATCTGCATTGAATCCTGCTTTCCGTAGGTTCTGAACTGCGGAACGCATGGTATCCAATGCTCTTCCCAGCGTTCTAGCCTCCCTTTGGTTTATCTGAGGTAAGTCAACTAACGCCTGAATTTCCTTTTCTATTAAGGCCCGACGATTACTGTACCTTCGGTCAAGAAGAACCCATGCTTGTTGGTAATTCTCTCCGTATATCCCTAAATGGTCGATTACACGTTTTGCATCGCCTCTTAACTTGCTCTGAAGCATCATTAAGCGCTCCGCAAAACCGATTTCAGAACCATCGTATACAGAGTTAAAGAGGCTTTTGAATGGTTCGTATTGACTGATGTCCCCACTGAATATTGGAATATCTGGGATGGGTGGGGCGGGTCTAAAACGATATCCTGAGTTCCAAGGGGAAAAATGGCTCGAAGGACCAAAATGGTTTGGCCGGGTCTGGCTGGGATCCAAGAAGAATTCTGAGCGGTTTGGTCCAGGAGTCCGCAAATATTCTGGGCGGGGCTGACTAGGATCTAATAAATAGTCCGGTCGTAGTTGGGTGGGGAAGGGCCCAAGATTAGTTGTACGCGGTTCGTCTCTCCACGTTGGATAATTTTGTCTATCCTTATCACAGGCCCCCCATGCCCCTCCAAATGCAACTTCACACCTGCTTGAACTCCTGGGCAGATCCCTAGCTGTCGCTTCACCTTGGAGTCTGTCGTTGACGTCTATGCCCAAGTCTCGTTCTAATAACTCTGTTTCAACTTGTCTTGGGACGGCCCCCCTACTCGAACTTCCTTCACCGGGATCTACATAATTTTGAGTCACTGGCGGGAGCTTAGGGACTTGTTCCCTAACTGACCCCAAAGTTAACGGGTCGACCTCTGTTTGTCTCTCCTCAGGAATAAGAGAGGGATGAACTCTCTCAACGAACTCCTTTGTTTTCAAATAAACTGATTGCATGAGTCCCAGCTTATTCTCTCGAAAATATATTAAATCTGCCGAGGGATTCAATAATAGAAGCCGTTTATGTTCTGCAATGAACTCTAAATAGATCTGCCGGACCTCACTCCACGCGGTTTCAAAGCGTTCCTTAGTTCGCTTTTCCTGCCGCAGTTTGCATAGCGTCTCGCGAACCTCTTCAACTTTCAAAACCCGCTTTTGCTGAGCTTCAATGATCTCCTGGATCTCCATTTTTGGTTCTGTTTCAACTGGTTGTCACTTAATTGAATTAAATATTTCCGTTTGGTACGGACAGTGTATATGAACGACACACAAAATACGTGGGAGGCGCAACACTATAAGGATCTTTCCTTTGGTCTGAACGCGCCCACGTAACAACAACAATAATAAAAATACACACCAACGATGTTAGAGTGTCGTTTGAGAAACGTGGGAGGCGCAACACGATAAGGACTTTGCCTTGGGTCTGAACGCGCCCACGGATCAACAACACCACAAAAATTCACACCAACGATGATAGAATGTCGTTAGAGAAACGTGGGAGGCGCAACGCTATAAGGAACTTTGCCTTGGGTTTGAACGCGCCCACGGATCAACAACACCACAAAAATTCACACCAACGATGTTAGAGTGTCGTTAGAGAAACGTGGGAGGCGCAACACTATAAGGACTTTGCCTTGGGTTTGAACGCGCCCACGGATCAACAACACTACAAAAAATCACACCAACGTTGATAGAGTGTCGTTAGAGAAACGTGGGAGGCGCAACACTAAAAGGACTTTGCCTTGGGTTTGAACACGCCCACGGATCAACAACACCACAAAAATTCACACTAACGATGATAGAGTGTCGTTCGAGAAACGTGGGAGGCGCAACACTATAAGGACTTTGCCTTGGGTTTGAACGCGCCCACGGATCAACAACACTACAAAAAATCACACCAACGTTGATAGAGTGTCGTTAGAGAAACGTGGGAGGCGCAACACTAAAAGGACTTTGCCTTGGGTTTGAACACGCCCACGGATCAACAACACCACAAAAATTCACACTAACGATGATAGAGTGTCGTTCGAGAAACGTGGGAGGCGCAACACTATAAGGACTTTGCCTTGGGTTGAACGCGCCCACGAATCAACAACACTACAAAGAATCACACCAACGTTGACGTTCAAGTAGTGTTTTATGTTGTGTAAACGAAACACAATCACTATAATTTCCCGCACTTTATATATATTTTTTCACAAGAGAAATTATTTTTATAATAGTAATTTTATTTAAAAACTTACTTTGGATCGTTATCCGGCTCGACGGACCAGCTGTTTCAGCATTCTCCTAAACGGCCTCTTCCAGTGAACTACCCTGCTCGGCGTTGGCCAAGCTCGCGCACTAGCACCTGGATGTTTTACTAGAGGACCGTGGTTGCTCTCGTTCCGGGTTGCCGAAACCTAACTTCGGAACGATGGGGTCATCAAACACCACTGAAACAGAAAACACTAAAGGGGTTAGAAAGAATACTTACTTGATTTGTATGGCTTAAGTAAATGAGAACACTCGCGACTCCACTTCAACATACCTTTATTTTCTAATCACAATATTCTATTTCACTCTTATTAATAATTTTTACTTAATTAATCTCAAAAGCGATTTTAAAGTAATTCCCGCGCGTAAAGTGTTCTCGGATAGAACCCTTTAGCTCTGTTCAGAGGCTTGTTCACAACTCAAAATTAAAAGTAACGTTATTCTTAAAATCACCTATGTTTGACCCTTCCGTGTTTACACATTGCTTTGAAAGTGTTCTTGTACACAACACAATAACACTTGTTTATTATTGTAAATTTGGTTGTCGGCGACAAATCGACACCTGCTGTTGCGCTGCGAACTGCTGACACGGAAGAAAGTCATGTCGAGGCCAAATATACCATTTGGTATGTAACATGCTGATGCAAAGGCGGAAAAGAGACAAATTCAAGGCAGACCTTGCACCAAGGCTGAACTTGAAAAAACTCGCAACTGACCGCAATCTATCAGACATGGAGATCGACGAAGCCATCACCTTGGCCACAGATGCCATTAATACTGCTACACGCAGAAACACAAGGCTTATCAAAGTCGACGAGTTACAATATAACTCAGTCCCTCACGATATCATGCTCCACATGAAAGTCAGGCAAATATGGCGTAGGAAACTCAAACGGATTTTCCACAAACTCGGAAATAAAGTTAATGCTGAGTATAAAGCATTGCTTTCCCGGATTAATTGTCTGAGTACAATAATTCGGCAAAGAGTGGCGAATTTCCGCAACAAAGAACTGACAAGGAAACTAGCAGATATTAAGCCCGGCCCAGATATGTTCCAGCATATCAACAGGCTAACCGGCAAACATAAGTCCCGCAATATCGCTCTCTCCAAGGACGGGGAGCACATCTGCAGTGACGCTAGGAAAGCGCAAGTTCTCGCGGAATCCTTTGAGACTCAGCTCAATTCCCCTCCGCCTCAAAACAACCCGGCTATATCGTCGATTGTTGATTCAACAATCAAGGCCTTCGTCTCTGAGAGCTCCAAGAAGCTAACAAAATTCACCACAACCAACACCTCAGTCAAGCCATCGGAATCGCAACATTTTCTGAGTTTACCTCAACTCACCGACTTAACCAGAAACCTCAACGGTAAAAGGTCAGCCGGGCCTGATGAAATCCCGAACTTCGTCATAAAGAACCTCCCCAGAGCCTCACTGAAGTTTTTATTAGCAGTTTTCAACAACTGTATTAATAACGGCTACTTTCCATCCACATGGAAAGTGGCAAAAATTATTGCGATCCGAAAGAAAGGAACCTCCAACGAGCCAAGCAATTTCAGGCCCATTTCCCTATTATCGAACCTTGGCAAACTGTTTGAGAAAGCATGGACAATTGGGCTAGTCCAGCATTGTAATCTCAACAAAGTTATCCCTGACCACCAGTTCGGATTCCGCTCTAAACACGGAACCCAACACGCGCTGAGCTACCTACACGACACTGTCGTCTCAAGACTTAACGTCAACAATAAACCCACAGTAGCATGTGCGTTAGATTTGGAAAAGGCCTTCGACTCCGTGTGGGTAAACGGACTTATATACAAATTGATAGATAATGACTTCCCTGTCCCGATAATTAGACTTGCGTTAAGTTTCTTCGAAGATAGGCACTTTTATGTCAGCGTGGGGAATGAATTCTCCGATCTCTTGCCGGTAACGTCGGGTGTACCGCAAGGATCCATTTCAGGGCCAACCTTTTACAATATCTTCACGGCTGACGTTCCGATCCCCGATGACGGCGTTGAACTGATCCAATTCGCCGATGACACGCTTATTTTCGCTTCGAACCTCCACCCCAACAGGGCAGCCAAAGCGGTTGAGAAATACATTGTAAATCTCTGCAGGTACTACCGTAGTTGGGGGATCAAGATTAATGAGGGAAAAACGCAAATCTGCACCTTTAGGAGAAAATCTAGATACTTAGGTTCTAGAGGCATCCATAGGAAAGCTAAACGCTTGAAAATGAGAATCGGGAACACCACAGTGAGCGGATCTACTTCGATCAAATACTTGGGAGTAACCCTGCACGAACTCCTCAAGTTCAAACCCCACCTTCAGCTCGCTATCAGCAAGGCACGCGGTGCAGTCAGTAGCATCTACTATCTTCTTCGCAAGACAGTAGGTCTAAGCACCAAAACCAAACTGACCCTGTATAAGGCCCTTATAAGACCCGTTATCTGTTACGGAGCACCAACTTGGATCTCTTGCTCCAACCAAGCAATGGCAAAATGCGAGTCATTCGAACGCCGAATCCTTAGACATTGCACAGGCTTGTCTTACAACTGGAAAACAAAAAAGATCGGCAAAAACGCCGAAGTGTATAAGCGAGCCAAAGTCAAACCACTTCGAGAACACGTTCTCACACTAATGGAAAGGTTCTTCGAAAGAACGGAGGACCACCCCAACCCATTAATTCGGCAACTCTACCAACAGGGTAAAACCTCCCCATTGGCCACATTCTTAAGGCCCTGCCAAATCGTGAGTTCATCTCTAAGACCCAAAATCCTAACCCTTTTTGAAACTCCTTGCCTGGTAGGGGTGGATAGAGGATAAGCACAGGAAATTGTAATGTGCTTATTGTAAATATTAGTTAAGGATTAATTATGTTAGATTAAGTTAGATTAAATTAGGTTAAGTTAAAATAAGTTAGGTTAAGTTATATGTAACTAGGTTAAGTAAGTAAAATTTCACCTTCTCGCGCCTTTAGTGCGGGCGCAGTTTGAAAATGCCAAGTGCTTTATAAATTGTCAAGATCGATGTATAAATAAAAATATACACAGTAAAGTAGATTACAGAGAAGGTCGGGTTGGCCAAACTATGTAATAGTCACCCGTTTGATAGCGTTAAGATCTATTAGCCGTTATTAAGCTAGCATTAAGTAACCATTGTTTAGTTGTAAGTCACTATCAGTAAATAAATGAAAATGAAAATGAAAATGAAGGCGGAAAAGAATCTCGTGATGTCCAAACAGGCCATTTGCATAGCATGTGATGTAAGGACGGAAGAGGTTAAATGCGCAGGCAGACTGGGTTTCATGGGGCTAGCTCCAAAGATGCGGCTGCTGGAGAAAATCCGGTGAAATCGCTTGAACAGGATGCCAGAGGTCAACTTATTCCTTTCTAATTATAATGTCAACATTATTTAAATCACCTAGAAACATGCAATTAGAGCCTTATTAATTACATTGAGAGGAACCTTGTTTAAAATATCGTTCGTGTTGTTAACTTCTGATATGTGTACATGTTTTCTTATTTCAATAATAACAATATTTTATTCGAATTGAAGAGCATATGATAATTGTCTTATACTAAAAGCCTGTTTTTATAACCTCAAATCTTATAATTTAAATTCCACGCAACACTATGAATAGGCAATTAGTCGGAATTAGTAACAAAATCCCGTGTCAGCTACCTAAACATTATTAGCTCCTACTTAAGACGTTTCTGCCAGTTATAGATTCGGAGCTGGAACTGGGCAGTTTGTACTGCTTTTCGAGTGGCAATGCAACGTAAAAGAACACAACTGGGTTGTATGTTCTTCAAAAGGAAAACAACATTGTTAATTTATTATTTTTAAAGCCTGTAATGCAAACGTGGTTACTAACGCTGATTGTAACTGATGTAAGCTTTTGCATAGTAATTAAAAAAAAACCAGTGAATGAAAACATTCAACGGGACGTGCTTGGAGTTTCAATCGCTTAGGTCGTCTGGCATAAAGATAAAATCTTTTTTAGAGTTTGTTAGACAAATGTTTATATTATTAAATCAATGTTAAATACTATTTGGACTAGGCGTCAGGGATTTCTTTACATGCGTGATGAATTGACGATTATCGCTCCTAAACGGTGCTAATTACGACGAAATTTTAAATAGATTGGCTTCCCACTGTATTCCAGTAGAACCTTCATAGTCGTATATACGTAAATATATGTCAATATCTGCAGTTAGAATTATAAAATAATAATATATCTCCGTACCGGCGTACCTACAAATTTGCTAAGAATACAATACAGTACCCTTTCAATCGTTTGAACAAGAAATTGAGTGATAGCGTGCCTTAAAACTGTGAGACCGCTCAAAAATGGATATAGCATCTTAAACGAGTTCACTCCTTTCTGCCTGTATGTTACCTTTTTCTCAGAAATCATTATGTTTGTTGATATGGAATTTACTGACAAGGTTGGAACCATGAACCCCCACGCATGCAGTGAGTAACACACAGCAACTTACGGGGATAGTACAATGGGCCTAACAATGGCCTCAGTGCTCGGAGCTGCGGCTCCCCCCAGTTAACTAAACTTCGTAACAGCATTTTACATTGAGCTGAAGGGGAGCTGCTCAGTAGCATCAGTGGACAAGAATCCAGCGAGAGTTTCAGTCTTCAGTCGGCTAATGGCGAACGTCGGGGGCTCTACATTTAGCTGGAGACCTTTTCTTATGAGTGCAACGAAGTCCGTTCTGCTATATGGCGCGCAGGTATTGCAAGGAAGGGTATTGTAAGCGTCTTGTCCAAGTAGAGAGGCGGCGAACTTTTGCGGGTGGTGTCTGCCTATTGCACTGTCTCAGAATTAACCATGATGGCGATCACACCTTTGTTGTAGAGAGCTAGGGTTCGTAAGTAACTTTATGCGAATACAGGGGAGCTCTCTCCAGACAACATTGTCAGAGAGATGCTGAGGGGCGTTTACCGATGTAGCTCATTGCGTGTTCTACTTGTTGCAAAAAGATTGCGCTCGGCCGGTGGAAGGATCGAATGAAAAATTGTTTCTTTTGTGTAAATCTACTGCAACCAGAAACATTGGATATTATTATCCAACTAAAATGAGTAGTTTGACACATCAAATGCATAACTGTTAGACTACGTGAGTCTGGGTGTTGGACAGTGAAGCTCCGCGGCCATAGTAAAATCTTATACCAAGTAGCTCGGGAATTCTACTATGGCCTACCCTACATGCAAGCCGGGCTTACGTGCAACGTTGCTCTGAACTTTCCCGCACAGTATTCTTCACCGACAAATCAAAAATGGTCTGTGGAGTCGTTGTGAAAGTTTTTCGGATACACACAGCATGGCTGAGCCAGTGGAAGTACTGTCGATACTACTATAGAAGCCTGTCGATGGCTGGGACATGATCTGCTTCCCAAGTGTATCATAGCTATTCCGACCAAGCGGTAATTACGGCTTTGTACTCAATGGCGACATTCTCCAGGCTGTTAGGGCAGTGTGGGAACGCGGTGAATAGTCTTAACGGCACGCTCAAAGTCATTCTTCTCTGGGGGAAAGAGAGGGAAATGAACATGCTAACGGATTGGCTAGACGGGGCTCTACTCTTTGCAGTTTCTCCGTTGGTACAGTGTATGTGCTGCTGGCGATCGTCAGGAGAGTATGATTTAGCAGTCGCACCCTTTAGCCTTATCACCTACGCGAGGAAGATTTGGCCCGTCAATAACAGGACTTGATTGCAAAAGCTCCTGTACCAGACGTGTTCAAGTGCATACCGCGGTTTGCGTGGGGCCATGGCTATATGGGCGCATACAGGCAGACACGGTATACTCTACAATTCGCATTGCGGAAGCTGCAGAGAAGAGAGAGAAACTCTCAGGAACTTCTTTTGCGATTTTCGTAGCGCATACCTATCTATATAGCAACCAGAAAATACACAAAAACCTTACATGCCTGAAGGACAAGTTTCCGGTTTTCGACTTGTTTAAATATATTCTCCAAGAGAAAATAGTCTTTACCATATAACATAAACCTTCCTCTTTTTGAGTACGGCCAAACTAACTTGTTTTGACCCCATTTTTCGATTTAGCGGAAAATATACGGGTGAATAGTTTTCATGCTTTTCGTATATGTCGACGATATGATGCAGGCAAGTGTTGACGAAATTGTGTTCTTTTTCCTCCTGCATACTACTCACATATTGCCGCACATAGGTAACATTGCCACGAAACAGTATTAAGATAATATTGGTGTTGAATCTGCAGCATTTTCAGATTTTAAATAAGATAGAGAAGGTGGTAGCATTGTTAATGCGCAGAGAGTCATCAAAATCGGTGCTGTTGTTGACAGAGACAATACTTCGTAGGTATACAAATTAATCAACGTCTTCAATGATCTACCCAGATAGAGTAGTAATTATAAACGGATAAATGGGAGAAATTATAAACTGTGTCAAAACTGTATTCTCATATTTTTTTACTCTCGGTTGACCACTGTTATTTGATATTGTTTCTTTCATTTTTGGTGGTCCATATCGATTGCAGATATTCTCATTTTGGATGTGATCATGGCGTGCTACGCCAATGGTGCAAAGCAACATCTTCGTCGACATTACCGCGAAACATCGTTCATTGTTTTTGATAGTCATCCAACATTCAAAAACCTAGAGGGCGACAGGGTGGACGAAATTGCCTTAAATTTTAGATTTGAGACGTTTGCTGATACGTTGATTACAAAGGACACCAGTTGTGGAACGCTACTTCAACCAGGTTGTGCTAATGCGTGAAGCAGTTTCATAACACAGTTCTCCTTCTGGCTGATAGAATTGATCCGATATATTTATATCGCCCAGTCATTGTCGTTGCCATTGATGGTTGGTCGTTATTGCTCTCCTAAACGAGCACCTCGGGGACGTCTGATAGGGGCAGGTATTGTGATTTTTATGATTTTGATATTATATCTGGGCCAGGCTTCGAAGATTCTTTCCCCTGCTTCGTAGAAGGTATCCTTCTCCGATTCCGCATTCTCCTCTACAGGACCTTAAATGGTAATGACGCTTATATTTCGATGCCTTGGCTGCTCAGATTTCATAGCCGTTATGCTTTCAAAGTTGGTAACAAGAGTTTTTATTTTCTGGCTGACTAGCAAACGTACTTCTAGAGCATGGTTTACTGGGTGGCCCCTATAATATTATATATGCAGTATGTCTGCAGAAGGGTCCTTGTCCATCCCTAAATATCCCCATATTTCCAAAAGGAATTTGACTTGTTCTCCAACAGTGCAGAAGTGGAATATTTTGTATTCCACCCAGTCTCAGGGTGGATTCATCGGCTTTTTGTGGTGTCTGAGAAATTTTGCACGGATGATGAACTTAGATTGAAGAAAACTTTCAAATATTGGGTTCATCTCATCCGTTGTACTTTACTAATTATGTGGGCTTCTTTACCAGATACATCTTTACCAGGCAGATTTGTGAAAACAAAATCTTATTAAAAACGGTTACCCCCATTGACGCAAAATTTGGTTAGAAGGCGAATTGAGAATCCCCTTGCAGGCAGTGAGTAACATAATTCTATGTTTATTTTATGCTTTCACTGAATGTAGTCATCCGGAGTACCAAATCAAAGGTCTCAATGAGTACTTTTCAAAGTCAGTATTAGTTTTGACTTTAGTTGCGATAGGCAAGCGTGCAGGGGCTGGAAAGTGATAATTTCTTTCACACACCCATTCTCAGAAACACAAGGCTAGCACTATACTGTGCCTAGATTTCAAAATACCCTCCGCATCGATGCCTGCTTAAATAAAGTTAATAATAGTATAGTACGATATTTATTATAGGTAGAGTTTTTAGAAGTTGACTGAGATC
Source organism: Hermetia illucens (assembly GCF_905115235.1). Taxonomy (NCBI): domain Eukaryota; kingdom Metazoa; phylum Arthropoda; class Insecta; order Diptera; family Stratiomyidae; genus Hermetia; species Hermetia illucens. Next base: position 116,404,263 of record NC_051851.1, on the reverse strand, counting down.
CTCACTTAGCTTTATTCGAGAATCATTAAGATTTGCATGAATATAGGCTTTACTATAGAGCATGGTATTACTGGGTTTAGTAGAAATCGCACTATGACTAACAAAAGTATATTTGGTCAAAATTGTCATTTTTGTGCAAATTGATTGCATTTTAAGGCTTTAAATGTCAGTATCATAATAAAGTGAATGGCCTGGCAAGTTAAATGCGTAAACGTAAACGTGGGAAGCTGGGATAAAGGGTCACTCAAAGATTTCTTACATAAAGAACACAAAAAACTGTTCATACCTGAAACGTTCAGCTTGTTCAGTTTTTCAATGTCAAACTTGGGGACCAAATATGGTTTGGAGTTTCCATGGAGTGCTGTTTGACATTGGAACTAGGATTTGGCCAGAAAATAGTTAGTATTGCAATTTGTACAGACTTTATCGTGAAGTTGGTGGACAGGTGTTTAAAGTTATTGTCGACTATGAATCCGACTAGAAATTTTTGGCTTTCTGGTGATTTGCCATGCAATCATGTTCAATGCAGAACTATTTGGTTAGTTTGAGCTCGATAACGTTAATGTGGCGTTTTCTTCCCTTGAATACTTCCACCGTCCCTGTTCTGCACAGGAGTCCCGCAAAATTTGAAACAGTAATCTATTTTCCTTTAGTTTGGCCGACGCCCTTGATTTTATTAAGTCTTATGTAACGCATCATGTTTTAAAGGATTTTGTTTGACGGGGATAGGTCGCTAAGGTGTCGACAGGCCTATATATTTAGTATACCTCGATAAACACAGCTGGGGGTTTATCAACTGATATACTACATTTTCGACTTCTTGATACGCTTGGGCGTTGGTGGTCATGCAAGCTCAGTTCCGGTACCCGTGAAGCATCGAGCCTGCAAGCTTAGTCGATTAAAGTTTCTCAATTTGACTATTTGCTGCCGGATTTACTGCCTAGAGAGGGAGAGAGAGAGCCCTGGGTATTTAATTTTACGGGTGATCATGAAGAAAAGGGTAGGGAGTGGTTTGTAAAAATAAACAACTATATACTGTTACTTTATTGTGTGCGGAATTATAAATAACTTAGTGAGAAGATTATTAAAGCTGAAAATGCAAACTATACACTCACCCCGTCCTGATGATTCTATTATGTGCCTTATGCTGCCTGATATAATTGCATATTGGTCTCAGCACTTCCATTCGATCTGAAATGGAATACCGTAGTCATCTGTCTTGTAAATGTAATGTGTATTGTATATAGATAGGCATAACAGGGATTTCACTCTAATTCTATGAAATACCATCCTCTGATGAAGACTTTGTTTTCGTACTTGCCATCAATGAGGCACAGTTTAAGCCTTGCTTTTATGCAGTGAAAGCTCTTCACGTGCTCCTATTCGAGATCCACTGATTTACAACATTCTTCTTAGGAGTAGTTCACTATTTCACCAGTAGCCTAGGTAGTAGAATATGGACAAGCATCTGTTAATGTAGGAAGGATGTGTGCACATTTCATGAAAATTTAGTGCAGCAAGTCATCAACTGTTTTCATGCGGGTATGAAATTTGCGAGAACTTATATGTTAAAGCCATCATCAATGAGAAGATGTTTTCAAGGATATTTAGGGCTTTGCACTGAATATGCGAACTACATTGGAAGACATTGCGTGGTTGGACCATAAATTAAATGCTCTTCGTAAAGACTAGACTAGTCTAATGACGTTTCAAGTTTGTGTTCATTACGACTCATTTTGAATTCGATGAATATAAAGTCGTCCTTTGCGTAGAAGAGCATGTGTGTTCTCAAGGAGGCGCACCTATATATGCTTACCCTCCTTATGACATACGTAGACAAATGGGACTTGCAAGCAATTGCGAAGTTTCTGTCTGAAGCTTAGAGCATTACACATGACTTGTTTTAGTGCAAAAAGTTGCATATTGTAAATAGGTGAGCAAAATCGGTTTTGAAAGGTTTTCTTGAATGACTGAAGTTATACAAAAAAGAAATGTGCTTAATATTGATACCAGAAGACAATTCCTCCTTTTAACTTTACTTAAGATACTGAAATTTGTGATGTTTGCCTCTGCATTAGAGTGGAATTTCCTATAGTTTATACCTGTTTCCATTCACTGCTCTACTTCGAGTAATACCACTACAGTTAGCTCAGTTATAAGCGACAAGAACGTGAAGGTTTTCTTTTAAATATGTTCTTTCGACTTCCAAAATATTATGTTCCGCAAAAAATTTGAAGAAATACTTTTTTTAGGATTTGTTCTACACGAATCATAGTCTCTTTGTCTTTCAGTCTTTTTAAGGTTTTGTGTGAAACGAAACCTTATTAAAATCGAGCCAATGTCTCTCTGTTTGTTTGTCACACCCGATTTATTCGGAAACGGCTGGACCGATTGTCATGAAAATTGGCGAGAGCATGCGGCCTGTTATTGCCTTTACATACAGCAAGTGGCGTCATTTTATGTTAAGTTTAAGGTGGGGCTCCCCATACAAGTGAATGGAGGGCGGAGATTTGTGAAACTTTTACATTTTGCGTAAATTTTGTGCACTCTAAAACTTGTATGACGTCGTCAATACCACAGCAAAGTGAGCTCATGTAAATGGGGGTCACAGGGAAACATTTCCTTCTAGTTTTTTAATCACTTATATCTCAATATAGTATATATGTATTTATATGTATATGTAAATGAAAGGGGGTAGTGCCTAATTCAGGTAGATATAATTGTACATTGAATAAGCGGTATTCAATATGCGTAATTTATATATACATATGTCTACTTTTATGCATGAAATAAATCGGAAATATATGTACGATCAATTTATATACGTGCATGTATAAGTATAGTAGTATTCGGTAATAAGCAATCTTTGTTTCTTCAGGCTGAGCATAATATCTACTTCTGCAATATGCACGTATTTCTTGTAGTTTGAAAAAAAAAAAAATAATGGAATATTTTGGGTTTTTAGCCATATACGAATGGAAAATGTGCGTAGGAAGTTTTTCATTTTATATGAGCACAAAACCTTTATACTCGAAGCGCCAGCTTCCGGTATTCCGACTTGTTTTTGGCTGTGGAAAATTCATGGTGGATACACATTTGTAGTCGAGAACGAGCATTCTAAACTCTTACCTCTTAAAATCTCCAATATTTTCTCCAGAGTCTCCCCGCGGACCACCGTTGCTTCACGGGGCTGATCAGTTCTTAACTGTCCCTAAATTACCTGCTGGTTCTTTAGGTTGTTTTAATTCCAGTATCTTCGCTTCTATGCCAATGTTCAGCTTCTGATTCTCTTAGACGCTGATACATCCGTTTTACCGTGACAACTACCACGTCGCTTAACAGATTTTTCACCGTTAAACGAGACTTGGTTGAGATTTGGTTCGATATTTCTCCTTGTGAAGTGAAGAAAACGTGTTCTGCACCTACAACTGCACCTTCGCATCATGGACAATCAGTTGACTCATCCAAGCCAAACCTTTAAATTTTGGTGTACATATGGTTTGCGGGACGCCTGTATGTTTCCGTCCTTTCATTTCAATCATAAAGCAGCTTTTGCCGTTTCATTGGAAGATTATATCACCGGTGCGTCGTATTTTCCTTCATCATCCATCCATCCATATTTGATAAACAGTCAGCGCTGACAATTATTATATATTAATATATGAATTAACCGTTTATGCCTATATTATCCGCTCGAGAATCTTGCCTATTGTATTAACAATGCAAACAGGTCTATATGATTTTCCCTCATCTATGGGCATACGCGGTTCTAGGATTTGCACAAACTTTTGTGATTTCCATTCTGTGAAAAAAGCTTCCTGTTTTAGGAAGTCGGCGCAAACATGGTTGATACCGTTCTAATTGTCAGTTTGAACGCCCTATTAGGGTTTTGATCAATATCGGGGCTGCAAATTATCTTGGACTATTTTCGCTGCGCCTAGAACTTCGCCTTCGTTACTGGAGCGATGTCTCGGCACTTACTGATACCGGTGGGAGGTAGATTTTTTTGACTTTGGGGAAACTCTGGCTGCCTGTTACATCCACTTCTCAGAAACGGTTATACCTAACGAGACGAAATTCGAGAGGAGAAAAGGTAGAACTGCCATCACTCACGCATACAATGAGTAACATCCTTCTACAATTTGTTTAAAGGGGGAGTGTTATATGGGAAATACAAGGGGTGTCATATGAAGCCTCAGTTAATTCTTTCCAAAACCGTTCTTAATTTAGACATTAATTGAATTATCAAAATCGTCAAGCTGCCCCTATAGACCATCTAGGTCTCAAAATGCCGGCCATCCGACATCTGACCAAATGAGGTTAATAACGGAATATTATGGGTAACTGAGTGGAATCTCCCCTCAAGTTAATCTTAGAATCGTAAAATTCTGAAGCATTATAGGTCATGATATAGAGCATGATACTACGTTTGGTGAAAGTCATATTATTACGGTCAAAGTTACAGTGGCTCCAAGTTCGGTAGAAGCAAAAGTCAGAGTCAGTCTACAGTCAGTCAACAGAAATCGATGATTAAAAATATGCTTCAACAGGGCCTTGAAGTTGGTGGGTTGTGGCTCCATCTTGTTGAGACGAAGAAGCGAAGAAGCGTTGACCATGAACTCTGCTCATTAAAGTTAAACTTACAGTAGCTCCAAGTTGTCTCTTCCGTACAAACTTACTGCAACCCAAAACGCTAAATATCAACATCAAACTAAAGTGAATAGTCTAACAAGCTAAACACATCGCGAGCTACGTCCAAATGGAACAGCTTTGTACTTAAATATTCTCACACAAAACCTTCAAGTTTTCAGTTTCAAATTAATATTGAAAATACAACATACAGGCCTTTTGCCCAATCGTCTTTCGAATCTATGTAATCCAAACAGCCTTTTTCTTTTCATCGTTTGCATTTTTAAGGAGAAGACGTGCTATACGTCAAAGGACGTTCATAGAGATAAACACAAACCTCTATGATTGGAGCGGAAGAGTGAACACAAGGTATGAGATCCAGGGTACAGACGCCCAATTGATCAGTGGTAAATATCATTCCCGGTTGGTTGACTGCCCTGTCCCAAAAGCTCTTAAGCCAGATCCAGGTAACATATAGCCCATACTTTCGAGAATAATTAAAAAGTTGGAAAGGTCGAACTATGAATATAAGGACTAGAAAATTTAAACAAATGAAATTAAAGCAGGCGTTGTCGTAGCGGTATCCTCTGACGATCAATGGGGGTGGTTTAAGATGCAACGGTAGAATTGTTTTAACATTTTCAATTGGTCATTGTCTTTGCCTTACCTTTAAATAAACCAAATTTCTACTTAGCATGTATCTAATCCTATTATATCCATTCACAGCAGCTAACATTTTATTTTGGTTGTTCTCGCAATGTTTGCCACCTTCTTGTGTACCTATTCAAAATTGTGAATTACTGGTAGCCACCTCGAACTGAAATATGGATTCCTTGTAAATGCTGCTAATGGGTTTCATAAATATGGTTCTGCTGGCATAAAACTGCCTCGAAGTAAAGTCAATATTTGCTGGAATTTTATCATATTATCACAATAGTAATACCTATAAAAGCAAATAATTTAAGTGCAAAATGAATCTCTTAGCACTATTAGCACCTCCGCGACTGGAAATTTTAGGAAAAAGACTTGACAGTTCAATATCGAAATTAACCATGTTTATTTATACGGCTGTAGTCGCGTGCGTCGATTTAAATTATTTATAACCACATCCACCAAACACCCGATTAGAATTGAAATGACCTATTAGAAAACAAACTCGACTGTAAAAGCAAGTGGTCTTCCCACCCCAGCTTACAGTGTAGTTTCCCATCTTTTCCATGGTAGTATACCTCACGAGCGCTTGCCGTTTCTTATGCTTGGCTTTGCGAGTTAGCTTTTCGTAGATGATTACCTCTCAGGAGTCTCTGGATCTACGGGCGTTTGCGGCTATAAGCTTAAAGGTATAGTCGTCCGAGCTTCTGGGAAATGTCTTTTCCTTTGCTTTGTGTAAAATGGTAACCTCTTTGTTCGATTAACTGAAAAGTTAAATATCCTTTCTTTTTTGTTGGGATGAAGTGACGGGTGACATTCCATCCTAAACGCCTCATCCTCATTTTGTTGACGGATTTCAAATGCAAAAAACCCAATTTTCCTTTTGTTTGATTTAGTTATTTTATACTTTGCAACTCGATGGATGGTTCTCGGTTTGATAATACACTGTGCGCACTGTCCGCATTTGGGGTACATAAGTTTTGGAATTAAGATGGCATTTTGGCCAGCCGTGAGTTTCTTGTGAATTGTCGAACATTTAGGGAGGGGGAGTCCTCAATGATGAGAGAAGGCTTCTTATTCAAATAACGTGATTATTGAAATTACTTGACTCTTGCTTATTGATATTATTTTCTTTGCTTTTGACATAATTTTTCGTGCTTTTCATTCCATCATTATCATCATTTTGCGTAAAACAAAACCTTATTAAAATCGATTCACTGTCTGTCTGTCATACCTTCTCGAAAATGGCTCAACGGATCTGAACGAAATTTGGCGGATAGATGGAAACTATGAAATCCCACGCATACAACGAGTTACATAAATTTAGGTGGAGATTAAAGGGGCTCCCAATACGTGCAAAGGGGAGATTTAAAAATTTTTTTCACCGGATATAGTCGTGTAGGATATCAAATGAAAGGTATCGATTTGTACTTTCCGAGACTGACTTTAGCTTTGGCGTGAATTGCAAAGTGCGTGAGTAAGGAGTCAAAATGTACGCACTTACAGTGAGACAGAACTGATTTTCGGAAACTACCCACCTTAAAAATCCGGAAAAAATCGGAGTGGTGCGCTTAGATGAAATCTAGGCCTCAAAAGATGTCCCATGTCGATATCTGCTCAAATAAATTTACTAATAGTATATTACTAACTTTTAGAAATTTACTGAAAAACCCCCCTTAAATTCATCCTAGGACTTCCGAACTTTGTACCAGCATAGACGACGATATTTCGGATATACGTGTTAATTTCATGGAAATCTGGCCATTAACGCCAAAGTTATAACAGTTCAAACTTATCAATTTCCTGCGAATTAACAGCATCCTAAACCATACAAATAATATGCTCACGTCATAATTAACGAGAATAATTGACATTCGAGTGAAATATTAAAATTGCATTCAAGAAGAATCTAATTCTCCCCAGGCTTTTTTTATATTTGATGTAGGTTACATTCTTGGCATTTGCTAATAATATTAAACTCAGAGTGTGAAGTGTATGAGGTTGACTATTATCAATACAGGGGTTTCCATCAAATGATTTATTTGAAACGCTTTCTAAAAAATAGGGGGCAAAGGAATTTTTAGCTATGTGACACGGAGCTGTCGCGCACTCGTCGCTCTTCATATTTTTTTTCTTTTTCGTCAGCCTTTGTCCGTTCACAAGCGGGGTCGGCTCGTCGTGATCGGTTTCGTAATTTGATTTTATCAAACGCCTGATCAGGATGTAATGGCGAGGCGATGTTTAGACCAATATTGGTAAGTGAATTCTCTTTTTTTTTTGTGGTAGTACACAGTGTTGGAGTCCCGATTCGGTACGTCGTCGGACTACCAACTAAACACCTCCCCATCGTCAGACAGCTAGCCTGGAACCGTTTGTCACATTACTTCGGGCTAGTTCCCGAACTCTCCCGCCTTGCGGAGCCTTCAAATCAGGGAATTCCTTTCACCAACGGGAGGGGAGAGGAGGAAGAGAACTGTTAGTTCAAGGAACCCCCTACCGTCCGGCTCCTCCACCGGCCGAGTTCTATCTTCTTAGCAACGAGAAGGACCCGAACGTAATGGGCAACACGGTTCCACCTGTCAGCAGTCCTCAGCATCTCTTCGACAATGTTGTCTGGAGAGAGATCCTCTGTGTTTAAATAGAGCTGCTGACGAACCTCATCCCACCTTCCACAAGAAAAAAAAGCGCGGTGGGGGTCGTCCACAACTACATTGCAAAACACACAATCCGGAGAACGCGCCTTTCCAATCTTGTGCAGGTAAGACTGAAAACTTCCATGCTCACTTAAAAATTGGGTAGGGAAATAGTCAGTCTCACCTCTGCGCCGTAGAGCAGGACAGACTGCGTTGAAATCATCAGGAGACGTCGCCTGCTAGACCTAGGACCCCAAATGTTTGCCATTAGCCTACTTAACGCCGAAACTCCAGCTGTAGCCTTGTTCGCTGCTGCTTTGATTTGCTCAGAAAAGCTCATCTTTGAGTCAAGAGTCAACCCGAGGTACTTTACCGCTGATTTTGACTCGATTATCGACTCGCCGAACGATATGGGACGCAGGGTCGGAATTCTCTTTTTAGTCAGGATGACTACTTCTGTTTTTTTCAGTGCAAGGTTGAAACCATGTGCAAACATCCGTTTACCTATCGCATCAATATGCCGAGTCTGCTTTCCGCCTGTTCGACAGTGCGTCCAGCAACATGCGCTGCGACATCATCTGCATAGCCGACCAGGCGCGACTCTTCTGGCATGTCGAGTTTAAGTAAGTGAATTCTCTGTAGCGTGAATTACGTGACCACACCATCGAAAACGCCTCTCTCGCAGTTTTCCACGATCGGTGCAAACCCATATCGATCGCGGATATTCTCATTTCAGACGTGATCAAAACGTGCCACGCCACCAGTGCCATGCAACATCTTCATCCCCATTACCACAAGACGCCGTTCATTGTCTTTTATAATCGGGCAACACTCAGAACTATAGAGAGCGTCAGACAGACGACGTTGCAGTAAATTTTAGATTTGGGACGTGCGCTGATACGTCGAACACAAAGAAACACAAAACCTTTTATACCTGAAGCGCCAAGCTTCCGGTTTCCCGACTTGTTTTTTATTTAAAATGACCATTGGCTTCTTCTTATTTTGCCCCTCTTTCAGGTAATTTGTGAATACCATTAAAGAAAACTTCTTGTATTTTGCGGTAACCCATTCATTGAGCTATTTTCCAACTTCTTTGAAGTTGCTGAATTGCTGCTCTGCGAGCGCGTGTACTATCGATATGGAAACGGAGAGTGGAGAGTATAGTGGGTGCGAAAGGATGTGCTATTCGAGCTATTTCAAAATTTATTTCTCAAGTTTGGGAAATCTGTTTATTGATCTTCCTCAATGCTCATAAACGTCTTCGCAACTCATCCAATAACTCCTGCAATTGCTCGTCATCGCACTTTAGTAGCGCTCCTTGCTTTTTATATCAAAATCACCTCTCTGGAATTTTCAAAATCTTGCCTTATATATTTATATCGAAGGAGCTTATTCACGGTAAATTTCTACCAGGAAATGATGACTTTCAGCCGCCTTTCTTTATGGAAAAGAAAAGTAAAAGGCGTCGCAAATGCTCGTCTTTGACTTCCGGTGGAATTCAACCTAGATTGGTTTTGGTTATACAACTTTTGAACAGATTTCAACAAACCAAATTTGTATAATGGTACTATGAAATCTGCGTTCATAATCTTAATGAGGCAACTATCGGAAGCCTTAGATTGAGAGACATCCATACGCCTCATTGGTGCCCCAGTGTTTTCTTTGGATCTTATGTAGACCTTTTTCGTCAGTTTTTTTTATATAAAGTACTGGACAACTTCATTTTCAAGAAGTTTATACCTCGGATCACTATCTGACAGAATATGGCTCATTTTAATTTCATGAGAATGTCAAAGTCAACAACGCTTCTTATAGGGACTTCACGACAGCGAAGTTTGGCTATCAAAAACGGCTAATTTATTTTGAAAATGTGGCCACGATCCTCAATCCTCGATAACGTTATCTAGGGTGCTCTAAGTGCTTACACTCGAGCGAGAATTCCTGCGATATAAATTAGACATTGTGAGCCTAGTCGGAGTGAGATGATCGAACTCTGAGGATAGGAGTACCCTCCTAAAGCACTGTGCTTTTGTACTCAGGAAAGCCAAGTGATAACAAAGGCGAGTCTGTTGTCTGCTGCTATAGGTTTGCTCTGACAGCACATTGATGCGAAGGCATGGCCTTGGTGACTCTAACCACAATGCAGACATATTTGTACAGTTCAGCCTTTCAATGGTCTTATGCGGGGCTTTGATAATGGACTTCTCATCCATAGTGATGAGCCGATGGTGTAGGGCATACTTCACTACTATTCTCAATTCCATATTCTTCACAACTAGTGATGCTCCATTTTTTGAGAATGATATATCAAGCCATCGTATGATGCGGATAAGGATTGCTCCTCCAAACAGAAATGAAATTATCTTTGCCAACAACGCATGGAATAAAGCCGCCTGGATGAACTTCCTGTAGAACTTTTCCTTGCAACTCTTGCAGTCTTTGCAAAGTGTTTGTTTCTGCCGACAGTGGCAAAAAACCAATGAAGAACTTCTTAGAAATGCGTATCACCATGTGGAAGTATTGATAATCGGCTACAGATTAAGGAAGGGTTATTCAACGCCCACAAGTGGGTCACCTTCGAACTACGTGGCATAGAAGAATGGAAGAGAAGTGTAAGTTTCTCGGAAAATGTTGGAGGTGACAGAAGCTGAAGTTGATCACAGGTGCAGCTGATGCTCGGTGCCCAACATAAAAGTTTATGATAACCATTTAAGTTGACAATCGACTTCGCTTTCCATTTTGTTTTCATTGGTAGCTTTAATGAACTCCTTGGGTTCCTGAATTAGACATTGTTTTCGAATTATAATGTGATAAAATTATTTTTTGCTCAGCCTATAGTATGTCGATATTCCAGCAACCAGATGCTCTCTCAAGTGTGTTTTACAATTTTATACTCTCTCTTGCCACTTTGTCCATATTGCCCCCTCAGCACTCAATTTTGTCTGAGGAAATGTCCAATAGATTAATGATTATATAGTTTTGAAAGTTGAACCCCCCTCTGCATCGATTTTACAGAAGTGCACTGCTCCAAAATTCAATCCTATGTATATTCAGTGAATAAGGTTTACTCACTTTTATCAAGTCAAGACAAGACACAGTCAGTGTTGAGCGTCCGAGGCGATCGGACGTGTTGACAAGTGTGTAAACCACGCGGTGATAACTGTGAGTTTTATATAACGGTGAGTGTTAGTGTGTGCGACATTCGGTCGACACCAAGCCAAAGTGAAACGAGTCGGAATCGAAATAAATAAGTACAACGAATAAGACAATAAGTTTAAAACAAAAACAGTGAGCACAAAGACAATGAGTGAAACTGACGCGGCCGGGTTCACGAAGGTGACCCGGAAGAAGCGGAGAAAGGGTACGGACAGCCCGACTAACACCCAACCACCAGACTCCGACGACGGAACGGAGAACGCGTCGGAAACTACGCTATCGAGCGACTGCGAGTCCGACTCGCAGGCTAGCTCAGACGAGACGGTCCGAAGTGCCGTATCCGTCACTGAGATCCGCGAGTCGGTCGGTCTGCGCAAGCAGAACAAGCTGCTACTGAAGCAGCTTAAGGAGGCTCGCGCTGAGAACCGGCATCTGGCGACCGTCATCAAGTCGCTGGAGGCCACAATCGCCCGAACCTTCGGGACTTCCGGCGCCCCTCCCGCGCCTGCCGCGCCAACAGCGCCTGCCGCGCCAACAGCGACTTCCGAGGTGATGGACACCACCACCGAAGAACCAGCACCGGCACCACTCGCCCTACCATCCGGGTCAAGCCCGGCAGCGTTCCCGTCCCTCGGCGAAGCGAGGAAGCGGCAGCCCGCCGTCGTCCCGAAACCGCCAGCGTCGAAACCGCAGCAACAACAACAACCGAGGCCAGCCACTGCAGCCCCCGGAAAAAAGGAGGTAAGTCGAAAGATTCCTCCATTAGTAGTAGTCGAAGACGCGGCTACTTTTAAAAATATTAAAACCAATATATCCCGCGCCCTCCCCAACAACTACCTGATAAAGAAATCAGGTGGTTCTCACCAGATCCTCACGAAAACACCTGAGGATTACGCTACCGCCAAGAAGGTGCTCGTGGAGAACAACAATAAGTTCTTCACGTACACCCTCCCATCGGATAAGACGACCAGCCTCATCCTACGAGGCCTCGATTCGACGTTCTCCCCTCAGGAGATCGTCGATGAATTAAAAGCTCAGGGAGTATCAAGCACCCTGAGCGCGAAACCCTTTGCCACCACCTGGGCCAAGACAAATAACGTGAACCTCGACTTGTGGTTGGTCACGTTTGATGCAACCTTCAACGAGGAGCAGCTGCGCGAGGTGAAAGCCGTACAGCACATGATTGTTCGATTCGAACAAATTCAAAATAAGCAAGTGCTGCAGTGCAAGAACTGCCAGCGTATCGGGCACGCGGCAACCAACTGCCACCTCACCTACAGGTGTGTCAAGTGTGACCAACTACACGGTCCTGGCGAATGCGCCAAAGCTGTCGAGGAGGCACCGAAGTGCGTCAACTGCGGGGGCAACGACCACCCCGCCAACTACCGCAAGTGCCCACGGTTCATCCAGGTGGTGGCAAGGAGGAATGCACAAAAACGTGCCCCTCCCTCCCGCCCTCTCCCCTCAACTACCTCCCGCCCCGCTGGTCGTCCTATCACGAACCCTGCCTTCACACGTCCGTCCGTGTCCTTCGCCGACGCCGCACGAAGCGGAACCTCTCCCCGGACTCCCAACCACGTAGTCCAACCCACCACCATATCCAATCCAGACTTCCTCGAGTTCGCCAGGAAATCCCAAGAATTCCTGCAAATGTTCAACTCAATGGTCGGTATCTTGGCATCCATTAATGGACGTTAAGATAAGTGAGTTGAACATCAACTCAATCATCGGCCGCGCCCGCAGACATGAGTTCGAGCTGTTCCTTGGCGAGCACAAACCCGATATAGTTCTCCTATGTGAAACTAGGTTGAACTATAGATACAATCCTTCCTTTCCCAACTTCAACCTCTTCCGGACTGACCGACCTCAGTCCAATCCTCAAGGCCGGGACACCTGTGGCGGAACGGCCGTCCTCATTTCCGACAAATTCCTTGTCACCCAAATCCACCCACCTCCCAACACCTTCAGATCCATGGAAATCTCACTGGTCTCCTTCGAATCCCAATCAACATCGGTCTTCGTTGCCTCCGTTTACTGCCCCAACCAATCCCTCGACACCCAAGACTTTCTCCGCATCAAATCCTTCTGCGCGTCCCTACACCGCTCTCCCGGTAAACAATTTTCCATTATCATAGGTGGAGACCTCAATGCCAGACACCCGTCCTGGTTCGATGCACGGTCGAACCACAACGGGGATCAGCTCCACCTGTTTCTCACAACTTCAAACCCAAATATCAACCTAGCCCATTTCAGTCCGGCACTCCCGACCTTCAATAAATCACACTACCATTCCTACCTAGACCACTTCCTGATCAGCAGTAACCTGACGGTCATTCCCAACCCGAACACCTTCCCCTTCCTCGAAACGGTCCCCGGCATCAGCGATCACGATGCCGTAATCCTAAAAATAAGACTTCCGGACAGAGTCGTTCGGTCCACCCCACCCTCAGTTCCTGACTTCCAGCGTGCAAACTGGAAACACATCAACCTTGCCCTCAAGTCCAAACTTCTACCTCTCCTACTCCCATCCAACTGTACAGTTCCTAACGACTCCATAGACCTGACAGTTCGTCAATACACCGAAGCAGTTCGGCAAGTATGCGATGAACTGATCCCTTCACGTCCCTTAAATTACCGCAACCTAATCACCCTTCCCGACGACATCCTATCCGACATCAAATACAAAAAGACCCTCAGGCGGAGACTATTTAGGAATAGATACTCTCCGCAGTCCTCTCACCTCCTCACCGAAATTCGCGAATTGGACACGTCCATTCGCGAACGAATCCTCACCCTATACACCCAATATCTCCACAACCGCCTCTCCAACACTGAGCTAAACCCTGGCACATACAGGGAACTCAGAAAAACCTGCCCGCGTTTGGGCAAATCCGTCCAACAAAACGCGATCCTTCCCCAAAACATCCCACCCACAGAAAAAGTCAAAGTCCTTGCTGACCACTTCCTACAAGCCCACCACTGTACCCTCCACTTCCGCGAACCAAGCTTCGATAACGAGGTAAACGGAAGGATCTCCCAACTCCTAACTAACCCTTCCTACCTCATTCCCCAACCCACACAAAACCCCTTCGACCATGCTCTCGCCGACCCAAGTCAGCGAGAGAATATCCCCTCCATCCACTTTGTCAGTCCAGACTCGGTCAAGGCGGCCATCGCCGCCTCCAAAAACAAGAAATCAGTCGGGCTTGACAAAATCCCCTCCATCGTCCTTAAGAAATGTGCTCCAAGCATCGCCCCCATTATGTCCTCCATCATCAATCACTGCCTTATGAATGCCCACTTCCCAACAGATTGGAAGAGTGCTCGAATTGTTCCTATCCCAAAGAAAAACCAAAACCCACTAAATCCCGATAGCTACAGGCCTATCTCAATCCTCTCTTCCTCCGCCAAGATTTTCGAGCGGATCATCAAAGACTCTATCGACGAGCACTGTGACTCCAATCATTCTATCCCACAATTCCAATTCGCAAACCGTCCCAAACATTCAGTCGAGCATGCGCTGCTCGTACTCAAATCGGACGTCCTCCTCGGTCTCAACCGGAACGCTCCGACCATAGCCTGCCTCCTCGACATAAAGAAGGCTTTCGACTCCGTATGGCAATACGGTCTCGCATACAAGCTTTCTGAAGTCCTCCAGTTCCATCCGCACCTCTGTAAGCTAATTCTTAGCTTTCTTGATGGGCGGAAATCCCAAGTCCAACTCCGAGAACACCTCTCCTCCCCATATTCTAGCCCGGCTGGCATCCCTCAGGGGTCAGTCCTCTCCGCCACCCTCTTTTCCCTGTTTACCGCAGACCTTCCCAAACCAACTCCACACCCGAATCCAATCCGAATCCTTCAATACGCGGATGATCTCATCCTCTACACCTCCACCAGAAACATCCCTGCCGGTGAAGCCCGCCTGAATTCCTATTTGGACGAGCTCTACCGGTACTTCACCCGATGGAAACTATCCCTGAACCCGCAAAAATGCGAATCCATCGTATTCCATGGTACCGCTAAAATGACGCCGAAAATGAGGAACGACATCTCAACCCTATCCCTGAAGATCCACAACGACACCATCCCAACCGTCAAGGAAGTCACCTACCTTGGGGTGACAATTAACTCCCGCCTATCCCACATCCCACATATCACGAAGGCACTGAACCGTGCAACAGGTGCCTTCAAATCCCTCTACCCAATCCTAAAATACACCAGTCCAACTCCTCAGAAAGTCAAGCTGTTTTGCTATAAACAGCTTATCCGTCCCCTCCTCGTTTTCGGCTTCATCGTCTGGTCCGACACTTCCCCTCACCAAATGGAACGAATCCGCCTCAAAGAGCGCAGAATCCTCCGCCATTGCACCAACATCTACAAGAACGAAGACCGCTCCAAATACATCTCCAACCAGATCCTCTACGACTCCTCCCAAACGCCCCGCATCGACGCAGTCCTAGCCCGTCATGCCCTCAAATTCCTGGAAAAATCCAGATCCCACCCAAATACACTCATCTCCCAGGCCATGCAGATCGAGATCGTCGAAGAGAATCTTCTACGAACTCATCTGTTCCCACAAATCCTCACATCTCTCCAAGCCCGTAACCTTCTCTTCGACCCCGGCGGTAGAGTAATCCTCTACAACGGTAAATACTCCTCATCCCAATTTACAAAACCTACCCATCCTTAGCGCCACTCCTAGCTCCCTTTCCCAAACCCCTCCCGCATGCCCCCCATCCCATCCCACATCCTAGTTCCCTCCCCGCCCGCCCGCTTTTATAAAAAATTCAGCTAATGGAGGTTTTTTTCGACTTTTCCTCCAGATATCATTTTATACATTTTTTTCAATTACTCTTTAGCGATAAATTAGTTTAAGCTATAGTTTGTACCTTAGATTAAGCTAGGCTGTTAAGGTAGTACTTAAGTTAGGTTAATTTAGCTTTATATTTTTATAGGTGTAATAAAAATTGTTGTTTTTCGCAATTGTTGTTTTACTCACTTTTATTGATCGTTCAAGGCTCCGTTCTTCTGAATATTTAATTTATGTAAATGTCAAACCCATCAGGGAAAATCCCACGGAGCTTTTTTGCCGTTTAACAAAAATATACCTTCCTCAAAAAATGCAATAAAGGAAAGGATAATTTCATGATTGATTGATTCAAACGAGATTGAAGTGATACTGATTGACACAGCCGAAGCAATTATTACCTCTCAGAAGGAATCATCAATTTATGACAAAAAACTCAAATCTTCTGATTCTTTGGCTCCTTCATAATCTGACAAAAGAATAAGTATAATGACAAATAAAGGCGTGCTGAAATTGAATTGGGTTCGGTTGAAAAGGCTGCCTCCCTGTAGGACGATGATATGATGATTTTAAACTGCTCCCATCGTCTTTAATTTTACTTTTTTTCAGAGATATACTGACAAGAGGGAAAATGCTTTTGATACCAAGGTTTCCGGGGTATTCGTGTTCATTCTTTTTTTCGGGCTAGACAGGATTTATGAGAAAGAAGCTTCATATTGTATCTTCCTTTCTGGGACTTCCATTGATTGGGTGAGCTACGACTAGAAGTGAATGTTGATTGGAAATCTGCTATTTCCTTTTTGAATATTAAACGTTCATTCAGTACTTTTATTCCGAAAATGACAAAGCCAAATTAAATCTGGATTATGGTCATTACTGAGAAATTGGCTAGATTAAAACTAAAAGCAGTGTACTCGTATTGTGAATTTAATTATACGAAATCCCTAAATAGTTATGGAGTTCTTATTAACTTTCTTTTTCTCTTTCAACGGTTACTATTTGCAGTTATACGGGAGAAAGGTAAACAGTTCCAACAAATATTTAGATATTCATTTTAACCTGAAAATTAGAAAGCTTGTGCCTTTTTGATTTTTAAGTTTACGAAATGTTTTATTTTGATTTGATGGATGAAGTGATTTTGAGTCCAATCTATGATATTATTCTTGATAGTCAAATATATGAACATAAAGGGAGTGGTAGGCGCGTGATTGGAAGGTTGTTAGAGGGGGGGGACTTTTTATGCCTGGGGATAAAACATCGATTCATTTGGGTAGTAAGCTAGTGTATTTTTATAGTTTGTGTGTGTATAGTTTGTGTAGGGGCACAATAGTTCTTTAAGGACGCGGTGCGACTTTCCCTCAACAGAATAGTAATAGTCTTTGTATTTGATTTAATATTTTAATAATGGCTTGCATATAAACAGTAAATATCTTTATACTAGATTATATTTAGCTACATGTAACTTAACTTTATTGCAATGGCTGGTAAATACCGCGGGTCAACACTATCAGCCAATGGAGAACTGCGTTATGAAATTGCTTCACGCATTAACGCAACCTGGATGAAGTGGCGTTCCACAACTGGTGTCCTTTGTGATCGACGTATCAACGAACGTCTCAAATCTAAAATTTACCGCAATGTCGTCCGTCCAGTCGCTCTCTATGGTTCTGAGTGTTAGCCGACCATAAAAAACAATGAACGCGTCTTGCGGTAATGGAGACGAAGATGCTACGTTGGACTAGTGGCGTCACACGTTTAGATCACATCCGAAATGAGGATATCCGCGATCGTTATGGGGTTGCACCGATCGTGGAAAAGTTGTGAGAGAAGCGTCTTCGATGGTATGGTCACGCAATTCGTGCAAACGATAATTCATTTGGCAAGATTGGTCTGAACATCGAAATTGATGGTAAACGACCAAAAGGCAGACCTAAACAACGGTGGCTTGATACACTAGATGGGGATTTGAAAGCCTCGAGATTGCACCCAGATCAGGCATTCGATAGAGCCAAATGGCGCAGCCGATCACGACGAGCCGACCCCGCTTGTGAACGGGACAAAGGCTGAAGAAAAAGAAGAAGAAGACTGGTAATTGCAGTTATTGAGCCAACCCGACCTTATCGGTATTTCATTATATGTTTGTATAATTACTTATATATTGATCGTTACATTATTATTTTTAAGTATCTTATCAGAAACTGCGTTTGTACTACAAGGCGGGGAAGGGTCAAAATCACTTACTTAACACTTAGTTAACATAATACATAACTATTTAACCTTAACCCTATTCTAATTGTATTTCTACTTTTTACAATAAGCACTGGGATTTATTGCGCTTTAGCCTTTTAGGGCCCTGTCAGACAAGGAGCATCGAAAGAGAAAATATAGAGGACGATAAGTGCTCACTATTTGGCAGGGCCTGAATATATTTTGCCCTACTTTCACAGTTGTCTAATATTGGGGTTTTCCGTTTTTTCGAAAAGGTTGAGAATATGCTCTCGAAGTGGTCTAACACTAGCTCGTCGATATACTTCGGCAGTCCTCTTCGATTTTTTTGGCTTCCAAGGGTGAGACATGCCGGGGCACTGTCGTTAGATCCGAAGTTCGAATGCCACGCAAGTTTCCATGACTTCTGTCGAACATGTGATGGTCTCGTTCATATTGATACCCCAGCCCAGAGATATTTCAAATATTTCTTGATGATTTCAACTACCTTGCTGGGATGGAGTTTCTAACAGCGTGTCATGTCATTGGTAAATTGGATCAGACCAATACAGCAGTCAGGGGCTGCGATGTCAGCTATGAATCTGTTGTAGAAGATTAGAATGGAAATGTCATTTCCAACGCTGACAAAGAAACGCCTATCTTCAAGAAACTTCACGCAAGTTTAATCGCTGGGATGGGAAACTCATTTTCTATTACTAGGTGTAGAAGTAAATTTCCGCGTTTTAGATAAATTTCAAGAACACGTCCATTAAAAATAATTTCCATCGTTAATAACACCGCTTTCCCAGAGATTAGTGAACTAATCATTCCACCGTAAACAAAAATTCTGGCTTTGATGCGATCAATTCGTTGAGCTATTTTTCGATAACTTGACAATTTCGGACGCGCGGTTACGCCAGACGATGGGCCATTAACTGGAAGAGGTGATAATAATACGGAGCGATATCTGAAAATAGAGCGGGTGGGAGAGGACCTTCTATTTGAATTCTTCGTTTTGCCGGGTTGAAGAAGCTTGTGGTATAGTATGCCGCGTTGGTGATTGGATATTGAGTTTTGCGATCGAAGTTGCCGGCTGTGCGAGGATTACCCACGATTTCATGCGCTCTGGATTGTCGTAATACACCTACTTTTCGTCACCAATTATGATACGATGAAGAAGTGTCTTCCCTTTGAACCTATCTAGCATTATTGCCTTCTGATACTTCATATTTTTTTCCTTTCGAATTGTTCGCGGTGCTTCGAGAAAGAGGTACGTCGAGCTACTGCTTAACGACTTTCGCTTTTCCTGTGTCAGTTCAGATGGGTTCCCTCTTTTTGTGAGAACCAAATTGCGGGGTTTGTGTTTTCTCCTCAACTTTTTAGGAGTTAGATCATATTTAGCGCGGGTTTAACGTCTGCTAGTTTGCAGGTGAATTCTTTGTTACGAAATTTTGCTTTCATTTGCCGGATTATTATATCCTGACAGCTTAGGAAACTTTGCTTACGATTTCTGCTCCAAATCTTCAGATGGCTATCGTGGAGAGTGAGTTATCAGCAATTTGACCAGCTTAGTATAATTGTGTGCAGCGGTATTAATTGTACCAGTCGTCAAAATAAAAGCTTCGTAAATTTGTTTGTCCGATAAATTAGTGGTGCTTGGCCAACTCCTTTTTAAATTTGTAGTAGTTAGTATTGGCGGAAGATTTTATTGTAATTACGAACCGGTGGTAGTAGCATCGTGTATGCCTTCACCTGAAAGATTTGTCTGATTTAATTTCATTGAAACCGCCAGCGAAGATGAAGTGCTTGA
Source organism: Hermetia illucens (assembly GCF_905115235.1). Lineage (NCBI taxonomy): Eukaryota > Metazoa > Arthropoda > Insecta > Diptera > Stratiomyidae > Hermetia > Hermetia illucens. The sequence continues at coordinate 116,384,372 of NC_051851.1, read as the reverse complement.
GATTTTCAAAGCTTTCCTTTGTGACTCAGTTGCTCAATTAATGATCCGTTTATTATGTGTTATTATCGCCTTAAGTATCGCCGCGCAGCCGAAGAGGTGAGCAGGTTCTCCATAACAACTTCTTCAAAATCGTAATCTTTCCTGATTAGAAGAACAGCGCCGGTATTGGAGTCATTCCAGATAGTGTTACATCCGGTGAAGTTGACATTTTGCTTACTTTATCAATGAATCTCGGAAATGCAGTAGAAGTATGCTTTCAGTGAATCATCCAACACTTGGGCAGTGGCACCTTGATCGTATGTATACCCGGGCATCTATTGAGTAAACACGCTCTTGGCAGCTTCCATCGCACATTGTTCGAGCACTGAACTTGACATAAGATCAGTTTGGTTTCAACTGACAGACGACGCCGCACGAGCAATCAAATTGACGAGTTTTTGATCAGCTATAGATTTAGGAGTTGCCTCCTGGATATGCGTAATAAGAGAGGCGTGGACATAGTGAAAGCGGATTAATGATCGGGAGGGACCTAAGGCTCTGTTGACCGCTGCGAAAGATGGCCCATGTGACGCTAGACACCGTGACATGCGGGTACGGACTGCTCCGAAACAGAAGTGGAATCATTTGCGGTCTCTCCATTATGTATCTTGGGAACCCGAGATCCCTCTCAGAGAGTGGAAGAAATGGATGATCTTGAAGATTCCATGGGAGTGTAACAATTGGGGAAGTATCATCATATTCCATGTCACCGCAAAGATAATAGCTAAAATACTCCTGAAGCACATCAAGGAACATCTCGAAACCTTGATCGACAGGAAATAGGCTGGCTTCGGATCCATGACTATTTTGGAATAGTACGCCGAGTTTTAAACAAGGAGCGTATCTAGCGCGCTCTACGCCGGAAGTGCATTTTCGAGAAACTGAATGCTATTATCAGAGCGACATAAAAGTATAATGAGAGTACAGCATCGGAGACAAGATGTTCCTCCTTTTTATCGGTGACGTTCTTCAAGCTGCCTCGTCCTGAGGACGTGGGAAAGTTCGAAAGAGTTCAAATATGTCAACTGTCCTGATGACATCGGTTTGCTCTCTCACCGGGTCATAGATCTTGACCAAATGAACTGGACTGGGCTGGAGATAATCATCAACAAAACCAAGATTGTCAGTCAAATGGGTTATCACACTCTTTCTCTTTTTTGTAATGTGTATATTTAGGATGCGTGGTGCCAGCCGACGGTGCACTGAGCTGGATGTCACTCGAGCTTTTTTCTTAAATCTGGAAATGCAGTTACCTCAAGACCAAGATTAAGTTCTGTATTAGTGTTCTTTCTGTGTTGCTATATGGTTGTATAGTATGTCACGGAAAAGCTCCAATTCTTCATGAACACTTGCCTGCGACGTATACGGTGGAACTTAATAGTGTTACCTGCTTTATCCGGCGAGTTTGCAGTGACATTGAATTCATGTCCGAACAAATAAGCAGATTATAATTTCCTTTTTGTCTTCAGCTGAAGAAGGTAGCAAGTGGATGCCGAAATACGTATTCGGAAAATTAAACGAAAATCATTAACAAAAAGAAAATTAGAATCTCTTCATTTGTTCGGTGGAATTTACTCTCCCAAAATAATTAAGGAGTGGATCGCCACTAAGATCACAGATTATATCCAACGATTGCCGGAATTTTTACTTTTTAAGGTTTTGTGTAAACACAAAACCTTATTAAAATCGGTTTACCGTCTGTCTGTCTGTCTGTCTGTCTGTCTGTCCGTCACACGCATTTTTCTCGGAGACGGTTATAGCGATTGATACCAAATTTGGTAGAAAGGTGGGAACTGTAAACGCTCACACATACAGTGAGTTACATCCTTTTACGTTGAATTTAAGGGGGGGGTCCCCATACATGCAAAAGGGGGGTGTAAAATGTTTTTTCATCAAATATAGTCATGTGGGGTATCAAATTAAAGGTCTCGATTAGTACTTTTCGAAGCCGGTCTTAGTTTTGACACTTCTTGGAAACGGGGGGCCATTCTCAGAAACTACTAAACCGAAAAATCTGAAAAAAATCAGGAGGCTGCCAATATATGGTGCCTTGGCTCCGAAATACCTTTCATACCGATATCCGTTCAAAGAAAGTTAATAATAGTATATTACTATAATATTTTGTAATTGGCTGGAAACCCCCCTTAAATTCATCCTAGCGGCACGCAGTGATGTAGGCTATAATGTAGAGCATGATCATACCAAGTTTGATGGAAATCGCACTATTACTAACAAATTTATAATATGTCGAAGTTGTTGCTTCTTTGAAAATTGAAGACTATCAATGTCAATATCACCCGAAAGTGGACATATGCATATATTGCGTGCTACGTATTAAGAAATACACAAAACCTTTCGTACCTGAAGCGTCCAGCTTCCGGTTTCCCGACTTGTTTAATTGTCGGTTGGGTAGCATTAGAAGGGTCAGCAAAGCTGCTTCGTCTGAAGGGATACTTCCAATTTTAGTAGTAACTTTTCCTTTTTAAGGTTTTGCGTAAACACAAAACCTTATTAAAATCGGTTTACCGTCTGTCTGTCTGTCTGTCTGTCTGTCTGTCCGTCTGTCTGTCTGTCTGTCTGTCTGTCCGTCACACGCATTTTTCTCGGAAACGGTTATAGCGATTGACACCAAATTTGGTAGAAAGGTGGGAACTGTGAACGCTCACGCATACAGTGAATTACATCCTTTTACGTCGAATTTAAGGGGGGTCCCCATACATGCAAAAGGGGGGTGTAAAATTTCTTTTCATCAAATATAGTCATGTGGGGTATCAAATTAAAGGTCTCGATTAGTACTTTTCAAAGCCGATCTTGGTTTTGACATTTGTTGAAAGGGTGGGAAGCGCGGGGGGTTGAAAGTGATCACTTCTTTAAGGGGACCATTCTCAGAAACTGCCAAACCAAAAAATCTGAAAAAAATAAGAAGTCTGCCACTATATGGTGCCTGGGCTCCGAAATACCTTCCATACCGATATCTGTTTAAATAAAGTTAATAATAGTATATTACTACAATTTTTTGTAATTGGTTAGGAACCCCCCTTAAGTTCATCCTAGTACCATGAAATTTTGCAGTGATATAGGCTATAATATAGAACATGATATTACCAAGTTTGGTGGAAATCGCACTATTACTAACAAAGTTACAATACCTCAAATTTGTTGCTTCTTTGAAAATTGAAGACTATGAATGTCAATATCACCCAAAAGTGGATGCTCTCACATAATATATGGATATATTACGTGCTACTTACTAAGAAATACACAAAACCTTTCGTACCTGAAGCGTCCAGCTTCCGGTTTCCCGACTTGTTTCTCTTCTTCTTAGAAAATGCATAGAATGCCAAGATTGTGTGAAACAACTGAAGGGAATGTAAGTTCCTTGGCTTCGTGAGAATTCGTTATGATAGCGACATTTAGATCAGCTGAAAAATGTTGTATGATATTTTGTTTCTGGTCGAAAGCAATCATTTGCAAGTGCACAATTTCTATAAACGCAGGTAGCTAAAAGTCTATAAAATTACTTTTGAAAAGCTTTTTTGTAATTAAAAGTTGTGACGTGAAATTTTGTAATGTTCTACGTAAAACATTGCTCAACTTTAGCTTTTTTAGCTTCGATTATAGCGATACCTCGTGGAAAAGTGTTAACCGAAAAAGGAAAAGGCCAACTGGCCAGAATGGAAGATTCGGGCTGCATAATGAGAGCGATGTTGAGAGAAATTGGTAGATTCGACGGAGTTTTGCAAAATTTCTTTAGATTAAAGGGAAAATACTGTACAAAAAAGCTTCCGTGTGGAAATAAAAAAATCGGGAAAAGATAAATCGCCCTGATTAAGGAGGAAGCAACTAGAAATAAACTTTGCTTCGTTCCAGATCATGTCGGAATTACTTCTTCCTATTAAAAAGAGACGAGTGCAACAGTTTTTCCATACTGATAACAGCATTAAATATAAAAAGCTTGCTAAAGCACCTCACCGACACATAATAAGGCTCGTCTCAAATTTGCTAGATCGTGGATAAAATGGGAAGGATAATGGATGGCAGTAATTTTTTCGGATGAGAAGAACTTCAACCTTTACTGCCCAGCTGAATGTAGCACATTTTGGCACGATCTAAAAAAAAATGAAGCTCCTCGAATGAGTCGCAACTTTGGACGCGGCAGTGTTATGGTTTTGGGGGCACTTTCTTTTCCCGGTGACCTTCGACGGGGAATCGTACCAACCAAAATGAACTCAGTAATTTCTACTGAGCTTCTGTAAGCCATTTTGATGCCGCATTTAGATGAGAATTGGATTGGAATTGGATGAATCTTTGTCAGGATACATACGCTGGTTTCCTTCCTTCCCAATTTCACTCGCTAGTTCCATTTTGATGTGTTGGTGGAAGAAGTTCGTCTTAATGCTTTTAGCTCATATAAACACTGTTGCGGTGTAGGTAATTGGAGGCTCATAGAAGGAGTCGCTATCTGATGTTAGCTTTTTCGGGATTTCATTAAATAATCAAGTCCACTATTTGGTCTCGTTGGGTTTTATTCTCTGCACGAAGATTCTTGTCATCACACAGCAGATCAGAGTCCTCGCAATTACCGGACTTGGATGGCATGGTGAATTTCTCTACCATGGAAACCTCTGAAGCATTATTGATGAGTTGATTTCTCTTTCATTGCTTGTTTTGCAGCTTTTCGAACCACAAAACAAACCATTCACTTCATAAATTAACAAAAGGGCATTTAATAAAGGTTATTATTAAATACAGAAAGGAGACCTGGCGATATATGTCTAAAAGTAGTCAGTGTAGTCAGTGATATGAGATATGAATCCTTGTGTCAAGCGAAAGATCCAATTGAAGAGTCCATAAATTGTGAGAGCTCCTTTCGTCCTAGCCTCTACCTATTTGTTCGAAAGAAACTTCTTTTAAAAACACTCCCAGGTGTTTCACTTCTGCGGGAAGTTGAGGGGTTATTTCCTTCATCTTTGGAAGGTAAAGATTTTTCAACTTCTTTTTTTTTTATAAATATTATGGCTTTGTTTGGATTCACTGAAAACTGTCTGACATACCAACAGCCAAACAAAGCAACGGGCGCTATTTATTTCGACACACTGTACCGAGGATTCAATCAACGACCATCACTACCAAGCCATCCGCATATGTTTCGGCCGTATGTTGGCAATCCTCACAGTTAATATAGCATTGAATCGGTCAACGTACTTCACACAAGAGATATTACACCTCTTTGAAGGCAGCCTTTCGTTGTTTCAGTCGACAGGTAGTGATCGGCGCCTGCCTCAGTGGCCAGAAAATTCTGCCTTAGCGTAGCAACATTCACCCAACAAACCATGTTCTCTGTCAGCATTACAGTCTTCGGAAGGCAAAATATTCGAAAGCGCCTGCAAAGTTCACGAGCACCTTCAACCCAATTTCCAATCCATTCTTCTTGGGTTCTGTCTGCGTCTGCTCAGTCGTAGTAGTTAAATCGAATTCTATATATGGTCTGCTTTGTTCAGCACCCGCAAGTCTCTAATCAACTATGAGATTTTGGGGTACAAATTGCTAGGTCGATTACTTTACTTCTTCCTGGGGCCGCGGAAGCACATCTTAGGCTCGCAATAATGAGACCAGCTACAATAATTAAATCGAATAGTTTTTCTTCTCTAGGATTGCATTTTTTTTTCTCTACGAATGTATTTTTTTGATTCACCAATAGAATGTTAAGAGTTCAAGACCACATGTTTTTGCCAGATCCTTTAGTACTTGCGTCGGTTACTGACACAAAGAATCAAAGGATAGGTACACAGAGCGACTACGACATTTCTAATTTGACCATTAGCGTCGTTTTGTTAAAATTATCGCAGCATGGTCGTTTCTAGCAAATTTAATATATGCGCACAGGCCCTTGGCGTTGTGGACGATTCTATTCTAGAAGATCCCATCCCTCCTTACTGATACAATACCACGGACTGTCTAAATCGAACCAATAGCTCTTGTACCTTGGCAAACTGTGTGTTAATTTGACTGAACAATTTTAATGCTGATAAATATAAATGTAGTCTTATACGTGATGAAAAACTGCCGCTGGGTGAAAGGTTTCCTTCCTTTCGCTATTCTCCAAAAGCTGCAGCTTGGCTGTTACTTGATTGTTCATAGTTACTGCGGATTCGAAGCCTGCGAATTCTTACAACTTGCAGAGTAAAAATCCTAAGGTAGTAGTAGTGACCTACTACTGGCGGCTTTAATAAAAGCGCATTCTGGTGGTATCTGCAGGAATTAGCTTGGGGAAATGTGAACATTATTTTCTTGAAATGTAAAGTGTATTCAGGAAAAATGATGAATGTAAGGTTTCATAATTTTTCATAGTACTTCTATATATCCAGGGCTTGTCAAATGAGTTAACACAATTTGCTGCTGATTCTACCTCATGGTACTTAACCCTGTCCAATCCATTGTGGAGTCACCTGCTAGTTTTCAGACGATCGCGCGAATACGACAAGTTCCACTTGCGACTCATGATGTGCTACCCGAAACCCAAGCGTGAAAATGAGCCGAGATTGATGTTTAGGTGATGACGGTGTTTTTGTATAATACTAAATTATGTTACCTGATGCAACTAGTTCTGAATATATTGTTACATGAGTCATTATGCTACGATTCGTATGGTAGTTCGTTTCTTATTGCAGGTAAGCATATGGAGTTGAGCAATGCAACTTCGGGTCGTTATCTTTAATCCACTGCAGAGCCTGTGCGTGTGGGTGTTTGATGTAGGGAAGAGACATAGCCTCTGAGCACTCAGACCCTAGTGGCCTATTGTGCTCGATTCCTCCGCCAAACGAAATATCCTGGACACGTTTATGTAACGCAGAATTTCCGTTAGTGGATGTGGTTTCCTCATTACAGGATGGACACGTATCATTTTGTACAATTCCCATTTTGGGCACACATTCAGCTAGTGAATTATGGCCAGTCAGAATATTCAAAAAAACTTCTGCAAGTCTTCCCGCTTTTCTGATTCTCTCAGTTTCACTACGTTTCATAATAACTTTCTACCAAACAGAAGTATGAGGATCCGAGAAGGAAGGCATTGTTAAAACTGGATGCAGGTATCCAAATACATTTTTAAATACTTCATGCCCCCATTTCCGTTGTATCCCCATATATCTAAAAGAAATAGTGAATTGCTCTCATTGCAGCACTTTGAATATATATATCTATGGTCTGCGAATTGAGTAATGCATTTAGAGATTCCCAAATGTCGTGCTTATGGCACCGGCAACACCGAGACACACAATTCTGTGCAGTCGTAGCCTTATTGCATGGTGAAGACTGTCTTATTTTATTTGTAGCGGGTAAATCTAAATTCACAGTTATATGTAACGTATAAAATGACATTGTCGGCTTTTATTCAAATTTTATGTTTTGAGTTAGAAATATAAATAAAATAAAAACAGTGGAAAACTCTCTTCTCTGTCCTGACTCCACCCTGCACTGACACCGCAAAACAATTTGCGCTGTCAAAAATTGTTTTTCGATGACATAGCCACCGCAATTCGCACTTGCGTGCGTTCGACATGCAAGTTGCCTGCTCCGCCACAATACTAAGGGGTATAACCAAACATCGGCCGAATGATAGCCACATCAATACTAATAGCTGAGGCGTAAGTCCATTTGAATAATCCACTCTGGCGGCATCACCAAGTTTTTCTCTTCAATGTCCACGAACACCCCATTACGTACTAGCCTTTCAGAATTGCGTCCTTTATCTTTGGAACTGTAGAGTGGAGTGAAGACTTATTTTCTATTTTGGAAAGCATGTTAGTTTTCATTTAGTGAGTGAGATCTTTGCGCCCACCCAGGCTTTCCAAGTATTTCAGCATATCTGCTATGTTTGTTCTTTTCAGGCTCTGTAATTGTCTCCCCTTTGTGGGGTTACTTTTACTCCCCTACATCAAGGTTATGCCGGTATCATAATGTCGTTCAGAGAGTTTTCTTTGATTCAGTATCTCTTCCTAGTTCTAACCATATAATAAGTTATTCCCTTTCTTCTCTCTGTGAGGACAGTATCTAATTGAAAATTCTATCTTCTGCGTATTGTTTCTTTAAATGAAGAAAAATATATTTCGAAGCCAATCATAAACGAACAACATTATTATTTATGCTGATTTTTCGACTGTATATATTTCATGATCGATATTTATCGCACTTAGTAGAGTCCTTTATTCCATTTTATAACCGGTATCAAAAGTTTTCTATATGATACCTCACAGAACAACATTTTGAGATAATAATCTTTAAAAAAAAAAAATCTTTTTGTTTTTGGCAAAACCCTAGAATGGATCTTTAACCACATATCCCACAACTTAAGCGTCTTAAGCTATGACGATTGCATTAATCATTTCAATACTATGTTTCCCGGAAAAAAGGTTCAATATTTAGTGAGATTTCATAACTTTACTACCTGATTATTTTCTGGCTGACTGCTAATGAAACCCTCTCCATAAAAATTGCAAAGTAAGCGTTATTCGTAACATCTTACTGACCCAAATATTCTTCGCTACTGTTGAAAAGACTCTATACCCTTTATTTTCCAAAAACTAATAATGAACGTCCCACATTTATATAGAGATTCCAATGTCAGATGCACAAATACTGAACGTATTTCGTCTTATGCTACAAGACAGGAATCATCCATCCGGATGGAATATGCTTATCCAATGGCCACGCTCAATTTAACTGAGTTGTAATATACAAAACATTTTGTATGGCTTTGTCAACGATTATAAAGGGCACTTCCATTGAATAGCCTCCTGCCCTCATACTGGGGGAGCAGGAGTCTGTTTCACAATCAGATTTATGGATGTTATGTTAAATATTTCGTCGATTTCGTAACGAATATACCAAAATTCTAACATAGCATCCCTTCGAAAAAGTATTCTTGTATTAGTCAGTAAATAAAAAAGGGACGATTTTTTTGCGGTTGTTTTCATGGAAACATTCAAATTCAGAAGTTGCGCTTAGTTCACTATTAACTTCCTGTGAACGTCTTAGAGTAATTTGACTACTCACAAATAGTAATGTTTTTTCTGATTTCGACAAGTGAAACATAAATTAAACTTGTATGATATATCAAGCCCTTGCCCAATGTCATCTACCATATACTGGTCCTGGTTAGTAATTTGTTCACTGATAAGCTCATTCATTAAAATGATTAATGTAATCAAATAATTATTTTATTGGCCGTTATAGTTGAATTTACTGCAATACAATCAGAAAGGTTATCGCTCCCCACCACTAAACATCAGCGGAACGATTCACTTTCGCTGTTCGCCTTATCAAAACGTAGCGAAGATTCAAATTGTATTACTTCATTAATCCCATTGCCGCGTTCATTTATTTATCTCTTGACCTACACAAAAAGTTTAATTGATAGTAAGTAATAAACTTTGAAGCTAGTGGGAATAAAATAAAATGATTTTGGGAATACAAATGAGCGGAGCTTTGCTCTTACTAATGAAGAGATTGAGATCATAAACAGTGTACATAAAAGAAATTATCATCCTCACTTGATGATTAGGGTTTTGTAGGATCTATTTTAAGGTTTAGTGTAAAACAAATCCTTATTAAAATTCTCTGCCTATTTGTCCATCTGCATTCGGTCCGTCTATCTGCCTTCCTGTTTTTTTGCTTGTCTTTCCTATTTTATACGTAAGAGGCTGTCATATTGTTATCAAGTTTGATGAAGACGAACAGACTATCAATCTTTTAAATTCTGTTAAGTTTTTTGGGCAAGGGAGCTATAACCAAAAATATATGCGCCGTAATTTACAACAGATCTCACTCTCAGAATCTATCCAATCTGGAAAAATCGCAGTAATGCATCTTTACAAAAACTTTAACACAACAATGAAAAGTTTGATGTAAATCGAACTATTACTAATGAATTTATATTAGTTCAAAGTTGTTTAATGTTTCCACTTTTGCAGCATTTTTAGTTATCCAAAGCCAATGCCGGGCACTGAAATGCGTAATTTCAAAGTTTCAATTGAATTGAATTGAAAAATGGAACTAAAGCTGCAACCACAAGGATTTATTAAATCTTACGCGACGAAATAACTTATATGGCTGAAACCATTTCAATATTCAAAGGAGTCATTTTTGGAAACGAGACGTGGGCTCAGTCAATCAAGTGAGTGCTATGCTATGAATTCAAGGCAATACTCACGGGTTTTATGGACTACAACAATATTGCGCCTCAGCAGAAAGTTGGGCAGTCAAGGGAAGTTCGAGTACCGCCACGATTTCTTCTTACTCGGTGGAGTAAAAAAACCACTAACGGGGAACTTGATTCAGCAGTTGAGGGAAGATAATGGATTATTTGAATAAATTTGATGGTTCTAGTGGGCACGTGAGTTGGGTGAAAAACTGGAATAAGGACGTTGTAGTCGATGAAGTTTACTTTTAAGGAACAGTATCGATTTTCGTGCACTCTTTGGTGGTCCAAATGCGGCTATATTAGAAAACAAGTCGGAATACCGGAAGCTCGCGCTTCGGGTATAAAGGTTTTGTGTTCATCTTATGTAAGAGACGCACATTTCTCTGTCCGTATATAGCTACAAATCCAACATAATCCTTCATATTTTTCCAAACTACGAGACATACGTACATATTAGAGCCATAGATATCACGCTCACCCTAAACAAACAAACTGCCTATTACCTGCTGTACACATATATGCACGTATCTAAATTTATCGTACCCATATTTCCGATTTACGTCTTATATCTATCTGAATTAGGCACTACCCGCAAAGTTCATTAGCACGCATATATTATATACCTACATACACACATGTCTGGTTGACAAATAACTAAAAAACTAAAACAAAATAATTGTCTGCGACCCAATTCATAAGAATTCATTTCGTTGTGGTATTGACGAATTGATATGTGATGATGACGTCATGCGGGTTGTAGAGTGCACGAAATTCACAAAAAATTGTAAAGTTTCACCCCCAATAACTTTGTTAATAATAGTTGGATTTTCTTCAAACTTGACCAAACTGTGCATTATATTCTTCATTACACTCATGCCAAATTTTGTATTTCTGGGATGAACATAAGGGGGGGTGCCGGGTAAATTTCTAAAATGTGGAAATATACTATTATTAACTTTATTTGTGCAGATATCGGAACCGGATATATTTTGAGGCCTAGATTTCGTAGAGATGCACCACTGTAATTTTTTCCAGATTTTTCGGTTGGATAGGTTCTGAGAACGAGACCTGTTACACTTTTTGTGGGTCATATTTTCAACCCTTACTCCCCTATGTTTCATCTAATATCAAATATTGAACCAGATTCGAAAAGTACTAATTGAGACCTTTCATTTGATACCCTACTTGGCTACATTCTGTGAAAAAAAATTTTGCACCCTCCATTCACATGTACGGAGAGCCCCCCCTTAAACTTAACGCAAGATGGCGCCACTTACTGCATGTAAAGGGATCACCAGATTACATACTCTCACGGATCGGTCTAGCCGTTTCCGAATAAATCGGGTGTGACAGACAGACAGACAGACAGACAGACAGACAGACAGACAGACAGACAGACAGACAGACAGACGGACAGACGGACAGACAGACACCGTCACCATTCTAATAAGGTTTTGTTTCACACAAAACCTTAAAAATGTGCACCTCCAGGTCGCATGGACCATCATTTTTTCAGATTTTTTGGTTGGGTAGTTTGGAGTTTAATAAGGAAGGGTTTACATTATCCCAGGACAGCGACCGAGTGGATCGCCTTAGAATTACATAGGGTAGAACAATGCCGTGCGGGGGGTGAGGCACATTGCTTGGGACCGACAGCGAGCGGTTCGTAGGTATGGTTGACGTACTGTTGCCCACATATCTAGATGTGCAGATCCTGTTAGGTGCACTTACAGAAAATTTATTATAATTTGTCATGAGGGATTCGTGTCACAAAATGAATAGATAATCCAACGGCGACAACATGTTTGCGAACAGTACACTGTAGCGTTTGGAACCCTTTATTGTGTTGGTGTTGTAAGCTTGTTGTTTGTTTGCAAGCAGTTTAAGTAATTGACAAGGGACGCGATATTGAAATAGCTGCGGAATGCATGTTGCCTGGTTTTGGTTGAGCAATCATTAAGAAATACAACTAGATGGGCAAAGCGCGTCTCATCTTCATCCATTCAATAGTGACGACCAAACCATGTAGAACAAAGACTTACAGCACACAGTTTAAACTATAAATTTGCCCTGCCCTCCCCGCAGCTCCATAATTTCCATGATAAATTAGATTGGCGAGAGAAGCCGCAACGACACGTATTCAAATAAGCCACGAGAGGGGGTAGATTGAAGATAGCTTCAAGCGTTGTGATCGGCCTAGTTCTCACAGTTCTTCTTGGGCAATAGAGCCCTGGAATTCATGCCAGTAGCTTCCAGCTGTTATAAACGTCAGGTCTTGAGCATCAGACGATGCATGCATGTCCGAGCGATATGCGAATCTGTCCCTACTTCAGTATATGAAAAATCCAAAGCATTGACCTAGGTATATATTTATCCCTTGTGAATCTTTTTATGGTTCTACATGAGGATGGAAGATTCCGTAGTCTACATAACGATAAATCTATGAGCGATACCATGATCGTTGTGAATAAAATCCGACTCAATAGGTTGCGGTGGGCGATGGATGAGGATGATCTAGCCCGAAAAGCCTATAAGGGCAATATCTATGGTAGGGAAAGAAGAAGAGGAACCGACATGTCTGTAGTTCCATATTAAGGCAGGCCTAGACCGGATACCTATTGTTGCGCCCTTGATGATGATGATGAATCATTCCATCAGCCTTTCCTGTCCTGTAAGCAGAAGTCACATGGATCGACAGGTAGCTTTTGTTTGCATGTAGGTGGAGTTCGAAACGTACGCTAAAAAGCAATGTGGGTAGCGTTGCAGAAGCCTAGGGTTATTACTCCGATTTGACTCATTTATAATTGTGTCGATCTATATCCTGCATCAAACCTATTAAAAATAAATGGACTGACAACCCCTTTTTTTGGTACACACTACGCTATAAATTTTATTCAATTATTTAAATATTTACAATTCATTTTTATGGTTTTGTGTTATTAGAATCGATTCGGTATCTGTCTGGGGTGTAATTAAGGTTTTGTGTGAAACAAAACCTTATTAGAATCGATTCGATGTCTGTCTGTCCGTCTGTCTGTCTGTCTGTCTGTCTGTCTGTCTGTCTGTCTGTCTGTCCGTCTGTCTGTCTGTCTGTCTGTCTGTCTGTCACAGCCGATTTATTCGGAAACGGCTGGACCGATTGTCACGAAAATTGGTAGGAGTATGTGACCTGCCGTTCCCTTTACATGCAGCAACTGGCGCCATTTTGTGTTAAGTTTAAGGGGGGGCTCCCCATACATGCAAAAGGAGGCTGCAAAATTTTTTTTCACAGAATGTAGCCATGTGGGGTATCAAATGAAAGGTCTCAATTAGTACTTTTCGAATCTGGTTCAATATATGATATTGGGTGAAATATAGGGGAGTGAGGGCTCCAAATATGACCATCAAAAAGTGTAACAGGTCTCGTTCTCAGAACCTATCCAACCGAAAAATCTGAAAAAAATCACAGTAGTGCAACTCTACGAAATCTAGGCCTCAAAATATATCCGGTTCCGATATCTGCACAAATAAAGTTAATAATAGTATATTTCCATATTTTAGAAATTTACCCGGCACCCCCCTTATGTCAATCCCAGAAGTACAAAATTTGGCATGCGTATAATGAAGAACATAATGCACAATTTGATCAAGTTTGAAGAAAATCAAACTATTATTAACAAAGTTATAGGGGGTAAAACTTTACAATTTTTTGTGAATTTCGTGCACTCTACAACCTGCATGATGTCATCATCACATATCAATTCATCAATACCACACGAAGTAAGTTCGTATGAATTGGGTGGAAAAGAATTATTTTGTTTTAGTTTTTTAATCATTTATATATGAATATCAATTATTCCAACGAGACATGTGTGTATGTAGGTATAGTATATGCGTGCTAATGGACTTTGCGGGTAGTGCCTAATTCAGATAGATATAAGAAGTAAATCGGAAATATGAGTACGATCAATTGATATACGTGCATATATGTGTACAGTATTCGGAAATAGGCAGTTTGTTTGTTTAGGCTAAGCGTACCATCTACGGCTGTAATATGTACGTAAGTCTCGTAGTTTTGTAGCTGTATACGGATAGAAAAATATACGTTGAAATTTCTTAGATAAGATAAACACAAAACCTTTATACCCGAAGCGCGAGCTTCCGGTATTCCGACTTGTTTTTTTACAGAATATGGTCGTGTATGGTATCATATCAATGAGGGCGCAAAATGTGGTTTGTATTTTAATATATATCCAGCCGTGTGGTGCATCCACAGGAAATGTAGGCCTCAAAATACATCCGTTCCCGATACCTGCTTAAATAATGTTAATACATGTGTACTATATTATATTACTATATTTGGGAAATGTACCCGGAAACCCCCCTTAAGTTCATCCTAGAAGCATAAAATTTGATACGGTTATAATTAAATAATGCATAATTTTCGAAAGTTTGACAAAAATCCCACTATTATTAGTTATAGAAGATCAAAATTGTGTATTTCACGTGAATTTATCGCACTATAAGACGGGTATGACCTCATCAACATATAAAGTGAACTCATATGACCGGCGGAGTTGGAGTTTGGAAGAAATACATCTCATTGTCAAATTATTGGAGTTTGAAAATGTCATTTATCAAGCAATATTTTGAATTTGAGGTATATGCAAATGGGAAAACGTTAACAGGAAATTTTCACACAAGATGAACACAAAACCTTTATACCTGCAGCGTCCAGCTTCCGTTATCTCGATGTGTTCAATATTAAAGGACCATTATTGATAGAAGTGTAGCTTACTTCATTCTAAATTTTCAAATTATCAGCCATTAAAGAAAGTTTGGTGCAATCTATTAACTTTTTCTCATAAGTTTTACTAACGTAAAATTGTTATTTGTGAAATCATTGCCGAGATTCTCAAAACCCTGTATATTGTCTTGTTTATAGTTTTTATCAGCTACCACTTTACGAAACGGAAACTCTTTACTTACTCTTAGTCCATTCATAAACCTAAGGGGGCACTTCATATATATCTTATCAAGCTGACTGATAATAACTTGCCAATTATTTTGCACATGTGAAAACATCGAATTTCAGTGGTTTAAATTTGTAAATAAATATTTTCGTTGATTATTTTTGCTGCTGGAATTTTCTTATTCTTGTTTGGCTATTGTATGTTCACTTGTTTTGATACTTGTTGCGGAGTGTAAAGCAAGCTTTGTTTGGTCTTAACTGGAAATGATTGGATGATTTAACCCATGAAATGCGTTACTTATACAAGGACAGCATATTGAACTATATATAAAAGAAAACCGTATCTAACAAAAGATAATGGCGAAATGTTTTATTTTTTTTCTTAATCCCGTCAACAAATGACTCATTAATTTTTGTTATTTCTAAGTGAAAATGTGCTGCATTATGAGAATTAAAACACAAACAATCGTGGAAGGTTAATGCCTGATATTATTTTGAAGTTATATAAAAATGTAGGAATGAAAAGGAATTTTTCTTCTGTATTTGTTCTGTATATTCTGTTGTTTGATTTAAAAAAGTTTTGAACTTCGGAGATTTTTTGAATTTTAATTTATTTGATATGAAGTTTACCAAGAAAATCAAACATCTTCTTCGACAATGATGCATGTGCTCATGACGAGTCTTCGACTCGCGGGTCAATAGTCTCCGATCTTCTCGATCTGGTTAACGCTTCCTAGCCCATGGTGGGCCTTGGACTTTGGGATACATGGCTTCCAGTTTTCTCTACCTTCAGACATCTCACCGTTCGTGTCAATTGAGTTCTCCCATTTAACGCATCTAGCACATCGTCCTAATCCGAATCCCTTTAAGGGGGTCATCCCGTGTGTCGAATCCGAGCAATCACTTTTTTTTTGCATCAATTGTATCTAGATATAGTGTAGAATATATGGGCAAAGTGAATTTTGATATTCGGAGTCGTTCGGAAATTATAGTGTTAAACACGTGATAAGCCACATGCCTGATTTATGTCGATCGTCGCAATAAAGCTCGTATTTATTGGTCGGAATGACGTTCGAATGACTTCGTTAAAAGGACAAGAATTGAAGCTAAGGCCGTACTTGTGTTTCTTGAGGAAACCTAAGGTCTATGGACTAGGTATAGCAGATTAATGGTCAGTTAAGGTTTTATGGCTAAAATTCGCATCCAACTTTTTAAACGCGTTTTTCTCGAAACTGCATGTTGAAAATCGGCTGCCACCATAGCACAAAATCTATCCAACGAAAAATTGTTTGAAATTTCCGTTACTTATTCAGAACATATTTCTACAGTCCGCAAACTAGGATAATTGCGATTCATTTAGTAGTTTTTTTTTATTCATTGAAGAAGGCGTAAAAAAACACCAAAATTCAAAAAAAAAAGTTTAACAAGGCACAAAAATTTAGTTTTAAATATTTTTTGATAATTCTAGTTTGACTGTAGTTAAATCTGTACGTTAAAATGCCGTTTACTTGTTTCCTTTAAGATGATCGCAGCGCATATCTAGCGTGGCAGCAGAGGAACACCTCTTTTTGGAGATAGGTGTATCAATTGCTCTGTATTTCAATAACGAACTTTGCGATCGGGCTGAAAAAATTACTATGCACGCTCAAGATATTAATAAATCCATGGCGAAAAACCCGTATTTGTATCTTTATCCGCGCTGTGTTCCGAACTCGAATAACAATACCACCTAGAATCCCCTCTGACAATCAGGTGAGAGTTAACACTGAACCCATCCACAACACAGCCCTCCGTGACATCTATAAGAGGGAAATGGATAACGCAATGACCGCAGCCGACAGAGGACCAGGAGATGAAGCATCAACAAATGATCTTCACAACCACCTGAAGAACGTTATCATGGCCCCAGCCGCAAAACGAGTCGGAACGGCTGGTTTGACGATTAATGTAAGCTAGCAACGGAACGGAAGAATGCCGCATACCGAGTAATGTTGCATTCTTAAAGGACGCGGGCACGCTCGGAGACTTGTTACGAAATCCGGCGAGCGGAGAAGCGACTTCACAGACGGAAAAAGGAAGCCTGGGAGAACGAACAAGTCTGTGAACTAGAAAAGTACAAGGAGCAACCGCACCAACCGCGAAAGTTTTACCAACAATTCAGCAGGATGAAGTCTTATACACCTCGATGCTCATCCTGCCGGGACAAATCTGATTTCCGACAGAATGGGCATATCGGAGCGATGGGTTCAGTACTTTGATGAACTACTGAACAACCAGAACATTGGTGGTTCAAGGTATGGGACAGCGAATCAATGCCTGACGATTGGCAACGAGGCATTATCTTTCTCATACATAAAAGGGGAGATATCACACAGTGCAGCAATTATAGAGGTATCACGTTGCTGAGTACCATCTATAAGATATTCTCCGCTGCTAGGCCGGATAGCTTCATACGCCCAGAACATCACTGGCCTATACCAAAGAGGCTTCAGGCAAATCAGCAATAGATCAGATTTTCTCTCTGCGGCAAGCGATGGAAAAAACTGTTGGAATATGGACAACAGTTGCACCATCTATTCATCGAGTTTAAAGCCGCCTATGATAGCATAGCCAGGGTAAAGCTGTACACGGCCATGGGAGAATTCGGTATCCCGACGAAATTAATAAGACTGACTAGGCTGACCCTGACCAATGTGCGAGGCCAGATAAAAGCAGCAGGATTACTCTTAAGACCATTCGACATTAACAACGGTCTACGACAAGGGGATGCGCTATCATGCGTCCTCTTTAACCGGGCCCTCGAGAAAGTGATCCGTGATGCCGAGGTAAATGCAAGAGGTACGATCCTCTTTAAGCCCACCCAACTACTGGCCTATGCTGACGATATCGACATCATGGGAAGAACCACCCGAGACGTACAAACTGCCTTCATCCAGATCGATCAGGCGGCGCGAGATCTTGAGCTGCATATCAATGAAGTCAAGACAAAATATATGGTGGCAACGTTAGCACCGAAAACGAACCAACCAACAACATCAAACCGCACTGGTCAAACACAAAGAAGAATAAAGATAGGAGAATACAACTTTGAGACCGTTGATAATTTCTCCTATCTAGGGTCGAAAATCACAACCGATAACAACTACGATGATGAAATCCGCGCACGGTTGTTGTCAGCCAACAGAGCCTATTTCAGCTTCAAAAAACTGTTCCGCTCGAAACGTCTCACCATAGGGTCAAAGCTCTTACTGTGCAACACTATGATCTTACCAGTCCTCATGTATTTCTCGGAAAGTTGGGTTCTTAGCAAGAAAAATTGCGAACTCTTGGCCGCGTTCGAGACAAGAATCCTCCGAAGAATTTTTGGCCCCCTACATGAGGATGGACGATTCCATAGCCTACACAATGACGAAATCTATTAGCGATACCATGATCGTCCGGTTGTGGATAAAATCCGGCTCAATAGGTTACGGTGGGCGGGTCACTTAATCCGTATGGATGAGGATGATCCTATCCGGAAAGTCTATAAGGGCAATATCAATGGTTGAAAAAGAAAACGAGGCAGACCCTGCCTAAGATGGAGCGATGGCGTAGGCCAGGACGTGAGACAGCTTTTAGGAGTATCTTATTGGTGGACCTCGGCGCAAAACCGGGACGTCTGGAGTTCCTTATTAAGGCAGGCCTAGACCGGATACCGGTTGTTGCGCCGATGATGATGATGATCCTTTTTTTTAAAAAATAAAGCATTTAATAAATTTGAACCCGTCACGACCCCTTAAGTTACATCATTTTGTGCTAAGTTTGAGTGAAGTGGGCTCATACATTAGAAAGGGATTGGAAAGTTAACGATTTACTAATTATATATATGCATCACCAGCTCTACTGGCTAACAGTTGCTATGAATGACTGCTTGATCTTCTAATGTCCAATGTTTTGGTGAAATTTTCAATAATTTTCATCAATAAACAACAGTTATTATTTTCCATGACAACTGGATGTAGGTTGTATGATTTGATCCATGGTTGAGTCAACAAGGAGAAATTTACAATAGCGGGAACAGCACCAAAATATTTTTCATTAAAAACCACGTATATATATTCCAGGAGGAGTTGGTGTGTCGCAAGTAAGTTACAACTACGGGGACAGCACCAAAATATTCGCCATGTGTATACTCTCTTTCTGAGCCCAATATTCGCCTAAGGAATCGTGGTTCGAATGCATTTACTGCCTTTATTTGATCAACACGAGACAGACTATATTCGCAATCATGATCCATCTATATTCTATTTGATTGTGGGTGCTCGCTCCCGGTGACCACAGATCGTCTAATGTCTTAAGCGTTACGTACTCTAGTGTGCAAATTCCGATTGCAAGAACAGTGCCTGACTAACTATGACATGGCTCCACACACGAACAATGATTTCTACAGTACTATGCGATCAATACCGCCATTTACTTGTTTGAAGTCCACGGAGATCTGATAGAGGTTCACGGCCAATTCCTAGTGTTCAAGAATTGTCTAGTTAGAGTGCACTACTTCTACAGGTCTTAAAGCAAAACTTCTCGCTTCTTCGCCAGCTCTCTGCTATGACCGTTTACCTTTTATATTCTATATATTCTATTCTTCTTTTAGAACAGCAAATTTTAAAAGACTGTTTTCTTTAAATCATTCCCAAATCGTTGTTATCGTTGAGGTTTCTTCCCCATCCAACTGTTTAGACAATTTTTGCAAAGGCGGGAAGTACGGGGCGATCGAGAATGAGGATTTCTTTAATGGATCCATTCTCACAAACTATCCAATAAAAAAATCTGAAAAAATAAGGAAGCTGCTTCCTTCTGTAGTGTCCAGGCCCCAAAATAACGATATCTACTCAAATTAATGAAAAACAAGTCGGGAAACCAGAAGCTAGACGCTTCAGGTATGAAAGGTTTTGTGTATTTCCTTTATAAAAAGATTTGAGTGTGCATTTGTGCCATTAGCGTATATGCATATATTATGTAAAAATATCCACTTTCAAGTGATATTGACATTCATAGTCTCGAATTTGCAAAGGAGCGACAGCTTTGACCTAGCGTAACTTTGTTAATAATGGTGCGATTTTCACCATTTGGCAGCATCATGCTTTATGCTGTAGCCTATATTGCAGCAAATTTTGTGATTCTAAAGTCATCCTAGGGGGGAATTTTCCCTCAATTACTAAAAATTATAGTAATGTACTATTATTAACTTTATTTGAACAGGTATCGGTATGGAGGGTATTTTGGAGCCTAGGCACCATATAGTGGCAGCCTCCTGATTTTTTTCAAATTTTTCGATTGGGTAGTTTCTGAGAATGGGTTCATTAAAAAAAAGATCACTTTCAACCCCCCGCACTCCCCACCTTTTCAATAAATGTCAAAACTAAGACCGGCTTCGAAAAGTACTAACCGAGATATTTAATGACTATATTTGATGAAAAAAAAATGTACACCCGCCTTTTGCATGTATGGGGACCCCCCCCCCCTTAAATTCGACGTAAAAGGATGTTTTGTGTTTACACAAAACCTTAAAAAAGACAAATTTTATATTTTAATACCCAATAGTGAGTTTGTTTATTCCTCATATACCGGTATTTCGAGGACCAGTTGCCCTCTTGCTCAGTAAGTTTTTGTCGTGGGCCTCGAAACACCAGTATATGAAGAATAAAAAAACTCATTAAAAAATAAAATTTGTGTTTTTTTCATTATATAATAAGTCGAAAAAACGACACAGACAATAGGAGAAATACTCAAATTAAGTTAATAATAGTATACTACTATGTTTTTGGGAAATTTACCAGCAACCCCCTTAAACTTCTTCTAGAGTTATAAAAATTTGCAGTAATGAAGTATAATGAAGTATGAAGCATGATATCCACAAGTTCGATCAAAATTATACTATTACTGAGAAAGTTACAATAGCCCAAAATTGCCCGGGTAAATTTACTGCAGCCCAAAGCACTAAATATCAATATCATACTACAGTGAGTAGTTTAACCTAGCTAAATATACTAAATATATACATACTGGTTACGTAGATATGGGACAGTTCTGCATTCAAATACATTTACATAAGAAGCAAACAAAATCTTTCATTCCTCGGTTTTATGAGCGTAGAACTTGACGGTTGTCGGGTATAGACTCAAGCACCAAAGCCCAGGAAATAGTCACTTTATGTCCTCACGTAAATATTGTAACACTATATAAATAGCGCATAAATACTTTGCGTCATTCCCGTCTACGAGTGCATTTGTATTTGTTTTGTTCGTATCGGCAAAGGACTTTTCAAACAAATTTTTTTCAAAACGCGTTTTTCCCAAAATCACTATTTTCGCTTTTCCCGGGAATCCCAAGTCAAAAAGTAATCAACTCATCATTGTGAAATTCGGTGGAATGATTCTTTACAAAATTACGAAGAATGTGAACCAACATTTGCGATGATATTTTTAAGAGTGCTTTTTCTCGGTGAAAATTTCCAAATTTTTAAATTTAATTTTTTCACCAGCATTGAGGTTCATATTCTTAGAATTGTCATTGTCCTCCATTAAGGTAGTAATTCCTTTTTTTTCTTTACATATTTCGAAAATATAACATATTAAAAATGTACAGATAAAACTTTAGAAATGGAATTTAGCCGGCAGCAGTTACTTAGTCGTCCCTTTTATATAATATCCGCGAGTCTGTACTACTATAGTCAGTAGACTAAGGTCTAGACATTATGTAAAAGTAGATACTAAATTATGTAAAAATATATATAAATCGACACAGTATACGAGAAGAATTTTGTAACATCTCATTAGTAAGTTTCGTTATGAAAAATCTGTTGCCAAAACGGGCGAACGGATATTGCTTATTGCAAAATAGCGATTGATTACGACATTTCTACACTATCTGGTATTTTTATTTTGGCGTCATTATCATCATCATCATTATTCTCACCGTCGCATTCGTTTCTTGCAATTTGGGGAAAGCCTTCTGGAATTCGTTGTTCACCAAGAATATGAACTATAATATCAAAGCATCGTTGTCAACCTGGACATAGATGAGAGCAATTGACATTATATCTAACAGTTATAGATGGTCAAATTTTTTCTGTTTTATTCTCGTTGTTTTCTGCGATGCGTTCGAAAAAAGTTGTGGTAAATTGTGGTCGTTATGTTATGCTATATAAATTTCTCGAAACCTTCGAATTTGTAATTATGGTAGGTTAGCGTCTTGAATACGTACTGAAGTCTTTTTAGTTTTATATAATAATAGTTACAGAATTTTTTTTAAATTGCATTTCTAATAAGGCATCTGGAAGTTCTGAACGATTCCCACAATCCTTGGTTGAACTTTACCCGCCATTTTTTTGTACTCACCGAACAACCAACTTGTAAAAATATCCATGACTACCTGTTTGCCGTATTAGTTTAATGATGGGTGATGGGTCGATTTGTTACTTCTTCCTATTATTGAAGAACATGTTTGACCTGGCCATGTTCGGTCCACTCGGGCCATTTCTGTTCAAAATTGCCGTTTGATAGCGGAAAAAAATTATTACATATCAGTTATTCTTGTTTCATCTTTAGAATAATCACTTAAAAGACAGCCGATCCCGCTGCTGAACGAAACGAAGACTACAAAAGTAGAAGAATACTTTAATTTAAGGAATGAGCTCCCCATACATGTGAATGGAGGGTGCACATTTTTTTCCACTCGTAGTACTCGAAACTGGTCCCTATATTTGATATCGGGTGAAATGTAAAAGAGTGAGGGTTCAAAATATGACCCTCAAAAAGTGTTACAGGTCTCGTTCTCAGAACCTATCCAACTAAAAAATCTGAAAATTCACACGAATTCTAGGCATCAAAATAAATCTTGTTCCGATATCTGCACAAATAAAGTCAATAATAGTATATTTCCATATTTAAGAAATTTTGCCGAAAAGCCCGATTAAGTTCATGCTAGAACTACAAAATTTTGCACTTGCATAAGGGATAACGTAAGGCATAATTTCGGGAAGAAAAGAAAATCTAGCTATTATTAACAAAGTTATCGAAGATGAAACTTTCACATTTTGTGTGAATTTCGTGCATTTTAAAATTTGTATGACGTCATCACAGCATATCAATTCGTCATCAATTCGTCAATATTACAAAAAAGTGAGCTCACGTGAATGGGCATCGCAGGGAAACATTTAAATTTAGTTTTTTAATCTTCTTTTTCTTCAACCTTTTTCCACAATTTGAACATTCTGCTGGACTACCTTTCTTTTTCCATATTAGAACAGTGGTACTTTCTTGCCAGTCAGTTGGTGTTGTTCCTTCCTGAGTAACCCGATTAAAGAGTTCACTGAGCCACAGTGTTGGGTCCCAGCTCTTCGTTTTCCAGAGCTCAGATGCGATGCCGTCAGGTCCTGTGGGTTTTCCCGATTTCATTCGTTTTATTGCCTCTTCGACTTCAGTTGCACTGACAGTTAAGTCCTTGAGGGTTTAACGTGAGCATCTGTCTTGCGACTTAATCCGTGGGGTCTTCTTAAGACACGGATTGATTTTGTGACCACAATCAGAGGCCCGCTGTGACAAGCAACAACGGTACCAGTCTATACCAAGTGCATGGCTTAGCATTCATACTGGTGGATGCAAGACATACCTAAATCTCTACCGAACTGAGGAATCATCATTCCAGCGCTAAGTATCTCGGTTGATGTACCGCTTACCCGGCTTGGCTGCAGAGGCCGCTTTGTGGATCGTGTCTTTCATTTGGTTTCATGATTCATGGTTAAAGGGTAGTGTAGGTCTCAGGGCGAAACGCGGATTGGTACCCACGATGGAACATAAAACCTGGGAAATGCGTGCTGAACCAACACCAACAGCTCTACTACCAAACCCTATCCCCGCTTCTACGTGGTTACCGCTGGGAGCTCTTTCTTATCGAAAAGCTGCAGATGGAGAAGAAAGAGTGTCCTGCGCTCAAAAACGGGAGAAATTGTACCAACTGGTCCTCCAGGTTGGTGGTTGGGTAGGGCTGACAACCCTACACGGAAAACAACTTGTTACGAAGCCACAACAGGAGCCTCGGACTGGACCAATTACACAATGGCGAACCCGGCAATGACAACGGAATAACGATTTGCGCATTTTCTCATGGAATGTGCGCTCCCTGTACAGAGATGAAGCTGATGAGCAACTAGCCGATACCCTGTCCCAAGATAGGGTTGATGTAACAGCGTTACAGGAGATGCGTTGGACAGGGACCAGTTTCCTGGGGAAGAGCCGTTACACCATATAATATAGTGACTATCCAGTAAACCATGTGGTCGGAGTAGGTGTCTTAGTCAGCCAAAAAATGAAACCTGCTGTTATCGGCTTTGAAAACATAAGCGAACGGCTATGCACTCTGCGCTTGCGAGGTAAGATTAGAAATGCAGAGTCGGAGAAGGATACCTTCTACGAGGCAGCAGAACGAACCCTCGAAGCCTGCTCCAGATATGATATCAAAATCATACTTGGGGATTTTAACAGCCAAGTAGGGAAAGAGCCTGTATTCAGGCGATACGCTGGCTCCCATAGCTTACACCAAAATACAAATGATAACGGACTGCGGATTATTCAATTAGCAGGGTCACACGAAATGGTTGTTGGAAGTAGCTGGTTTGCGCGGAAAGCGGTCCATCAACATACGTGGGCCTCTCCAGACGGGACCATCCACAGCACAGTCCTCCGCGACATCTATAAGAGTGAAATGGATGCCGCAATAACCGCAGTCGACAGAGGATCTGAAGATGAAGCATCAACAAATGATCTTCACAATCACCTGAAGAACGTTATCATTGATACGGCCACAAACATACTTGGCCCCAGCCGCAAAGAGAGTCGGAACGGCTGGTTTGACGATGAATGTAAGCTAGCAACGGAACGGAAGAATGCCGCATACCGAGTAATGTTGCATTCTCAAAGAACGCGGACACGCGCAGAGACTTATCACGAACTCCGTCGAGTGGAGGAGCGACTTCACAGATGGAAAAAGGAAGCCTGGGAGAACCAACAAGTCTATGAACTAGAAAAGTACAGGGAGCAACCGCACCAAGCGCGGAAGTTTTACCAACAAGTCAGCAGGATGAAGCCTTATATACCTCGATGCTTTCCGACAGAATGGGCATATTGGAGCGATGGGTTGAGTACTTTGATGAACTACTGAACAACCAGAACATCGACGAGTTGCAGGTCCGCCAACTGATGACGACGGACAAATACTGCCACCATCAACAGTCCGTGCAATTCATCGGCTAAAAAATCATAAGTCGAATTACAGCCGAATTCGTTAAATATGGAGGGGGAGTTCCACCAAGTGGTTCATCGATTTGTGCTCAAGGTATGGGACAGCGAATCAATGCCTGACGATTGGCAACGAGGCATTATCTGTCTCATACATAAAAAGGGAGATATCACACAGTGCAGCAATTATAGTATCACGTTGCTGAGTATTATCTGTAAGATATTCTCCACTATCTTGCTAGGCCGGATAGCCCCATACGCCCACAACATCATTGGCTCATACCAAAGAGACTTCACTTCAGGCAAATCAGCAACAGATCAGGTTTTCTCTCTGCGGCAAGCGATGGAAAAACTGTTGGAATATGGACAACAGTTGCACCATCTATTCATCGACTTTAAAGCCCCCTATGATAGCATAGCTATGGTAAAACTGTACACGGCCATGAGAGAATTCAGTATCCCGACGAAATTAATAAGACTGACTAGGCTGACCCTGACCATTGTGCGAAGCCAGATAAAAGCAGCAGGATTACTCTCATGACCATTTGATATCAACAACGGTCTATGACAAGGGGATGCTTTATTATGCGTCCTCTTTGACCTGGCCCTCGAGAAAGTGATCCGTGATGCCAAGGTAAATGCAAGAGGTACGATCCTCTTTAAGTCCACCCAACTACTGGCCTATGCTGACGATATCGACATCATGGGAAGAACAACCCGAGAAGTACAAACTGCCTTCATCCAGATCGATCAGGCGGCGCGAGATCTTGGGCTGCACATGAGTGAAAGCAAGACCAAGTATATGGCAGGAGCGTCAGCATCGAAAACGAACCAACCAATACCATCAAACCGCACTGGTCAAACAGGAAGAATTAGGATAGGAGAACACAACTTTGAGACCGTTGATTATTTCTCCTATTTAGGGTCGAAAATCACAACTGATAACAGCTACGATGATGAAATCCGCGCACGGTTGTTGTCAGCCAACAGAGCCTGTTTCAGCTTACGAAAACTGTTCCGCTCGAAACGTCTCACCATAGGGTCAAAGCTCTTATTGTACAAGACTACGATTTTGGCAGTCCTCATGTAGTGGTAAGAAAAATTGGGAACTCTTGGCCGCGTTCGAGACAAGAATCCTCCGAAGAATTTTTGGCCCCCTACATGAGGATGGACGATTCCGTAGCCTACACAATGAAGAAATCTATTAGCGATATCATGACCATCCGGTTGTGGATAAAATCCGGCTCAATAGGTTACGGTGGGCGGGTCACTTAATCCGAATGGATGAGGATGATCCCACCAGGAAAGTCTATAAGGGCAATATCTATGATAGAAAAAGAAGACGAGGCAGATCCTGCCTAAGATGGAGCGATGGCGTAGGCCAGGACGCCAGACAGCTTTTAGGGACATCGAATTGGTGGATCTCGGCGCAAAACCGGGACGTCTGGAGTTCCTTATTAAGGCAGGCCTAGACCGGATACCGTTTGTTGCGCCGTTGATGATGATGATGATTCTATGAATGAGATCGTTTCTTCTTTCTTCTCATCAAATCGCCACCATTTAATTCGCCGCGGGCCAGTGCGTTCCTCACGCTGTTTCATCAGTGGCTTAATTCGTAGGAGGACAATCAGCGGCCGGTGTTGAGGTGTGATGATCTCATAGGGAACGACTTTGGAATCAGTGACAGTGGTACAATGTTGGCGTCTTATGTGAATATTTACTCGATTTGCGTTTTACTGCTCCCACTTTAAAATGTAGGAAGCTGAGACAATCGTTTGATGAACCATGTATTCATAAGTACAAGGTCATGGGTCTCCGCAAAATCGATTATACGCTCGCCACCCTCGATGCGCGCTCCGAACCCCTTTCCCCCATGGCACCTGTTACCGTCTGCCTTTTCACCCACATGACATAATATAGTCGTCAGCAAGCACATGGCGTCGAGAAGTTGCCAGAAGGCATCTTCCTCGTACGCGGTGAAGAAGTGAATAGTGCGATCAGCTGATACAATGGTGAGCTTCATCAGCCGATCATCAAATCGTTCGACTCCTTGATTGGTATCACGGAAACCCTCTGAAATGGCAATGCCTACACCATATTTTGTGTGTAGACTACCAAAATAGAGAAGTTTATAGCCATTTTTCCTACGTTCGCGTTCAATGTCGCAGCTTTTGGAACCAGACCATCGGGTTTCTTGGAAAGCGCTTTAATCAATGCGCCTTTTCCGAAGGGCTCTTGCGAGTTCCTCCGTCTTTCCAGTTAGAGTACCAACATTTAGCGTGCAGACACGTATTTGTTTTGTTCGTTTTGTTCGGACTAACTTCCTTACGTTCTGACACCGTCCATGCGTCAAGAACTCTTGCCCATTTCTCGACAGAACCGGGGTCCGTCCTGTCGCTTCGATTGAGGTGGACGCCCTAGCATTTCTCCGAGGTTTGTGATTCAATCCGATAATCATGTTTGTGACGACATTGAATGCATTTTCTTGGTCGGCCTGTTGCGGGGCTTGTCACCAAGAGAGATCAGGTAGGATTTAGCATAGTGGAATAACTCCAACTATACTCTATTTATCTGTTTGCCTGATCTCAACATTTTATTTTCGTTTTACTGAGGATAGCACAGAGTACGTTGCCTCAAACCCTCCTGCTTTACCTGGGCTTGGGACCAGCATACTATGTTAATAGCATGGAGGAGGTTTTTAATTTTTTTTTAAAATTTTTTTAGTCATTTATATTATTATTATCAATGTAAATGAAACTTTGAGTTAGGGCCTAATTCAGAGAGATATATTTGTACATTAAACAAGCTGTATTCAACACATATACTTTATATGTACATACGTATGCTTTTATGTACGAAGTAAATTGAAAATATATGTACGATCAATCTATGTACATACATATGGAATACAGTATTCGGTAATAGGCAATGTGTGTTTGTTTAGGGTGAGCATAAGATCCACGTCTGTAATATGAACGTATTTCTTGTAGCTTGAAAAAAATATGAAAGAATTATTGGGTTTTTAGCCATATACGAATGGAAAAATGTGTGTAGAACGTTTCTCACATAAGATGAACACAAAACCTTTATACCGGAAGCATTAACTAATTGTTATTCTTAATTTGTTAGCTTAACGCCAAAATAGGTCACGATTTTTGTTTTTTACGAAAACTTCGTATTATTTGTAGCCCGCATCATTTGTTTGCATAGTGTTCGTTGTGAATTGGGAAATCATTATACAGGACAAAGGGTAGAAATTCGATAAAATATAATATTTTCCATTTTTTTTTGTATTAAAAGTTGGTCAGTAGGAAAAATATTTTTTTTTCTATATCCTATTTAGTAGCGAATTGATTGTCACAATAAAAACATTTTACTAAAAAGATCTTCTAATTCTGCTAGATTTATTATTATTTGTGGATGAACGTGCGAAATTTTAATTATTCTAGATTGAAGTGATATTCTCTTCAGCGAATTGCAATGCAAAGTAGTCGAAATAAGTGCACTGTAAACGATTTTCTGAAAAATCCGAAAGATTATAAGAAAAAACTGATTTCCTGGTCCACCGAGAATTGATGAAAGGACTAAAAGACAAATAAAAGGTCTTAGTCTAAACAAAAAGGAAAAGCTAATCGAAAGTTCGTCATTCTTTAGCTATACTTGTGATAATAAGCCGTGTTGAAAAAATTTTCAGCAAAAAATACTTTTAGGGTCGCCAGGGCCCCACCTTTCACTTTGTCAAAAATTGGCAAAATTGAGCCTCGGCCAAAAATACGAATTTTGGGATATGGAGAGGCAATCTTTAGTGATTAAAACAATATCAATTTGAATGGTTGTGATGGTTTAATCAAGTTTTGGTAGAAGGTTCGCTGAGAGTGTGAAACACGATACCCTGGAAATGTTCAAGGAGGATAATTATTAATGACACGACCCATACCTTTATATGGGCTAGTTTCGGATATCATGAAAAGTCGCCAATTTGCTTTGTAAAGTAAGTGATTTCGATGAGCTAACGCAGCGATGCATATTTCGAACCGAACTACAAATTTTTTGGCGTTGAAAAATATGGCAATTTAGGAAAGGTCAGTTGTGAGTCGATGTATGAGATTCTACCGTAGCTGAAAGTTGCCATTGGTGCAAAATGAGGAAAAATTGGAAAAAATCATAGTATGCCCTAGCAAATTCAATGAAAAGACGTGTAATGGAAAGTATCATAAAAGGAAGAAGAAAAACACTTTTATTTAGAAATGTTTGTACTGACTTAGCCGGTATATATATTTCGCTCGACGGAATTATTAATTATTATTTTTTGTTGTTATGTTTCATTATTTTAATGAAATAAGTATTTATTATGTAATATCTTTAGGTCTTTATTACATAAATAACAAACAAAAGGAAAATTAAATGATTTTGTAATAAGTTAAATTTGTTACTGTCCGGTATAATTATCTCAGGCACTGTTATGTTTAAGAACATGTATATGAAATAAAAAATGGCTTCCATTCGATTTAGAAAATGAATGTTCCCTTTAAGCCATTTACGATAAATTCCAGCTTTCCATAAAGACTGAAATTATAGTGCTTTTTTCACCACTGTTGTTATATGTATGTAGTTCAACCTTTATCAGACCGAAGCTGTGTGCATTGCCATTAGTTCTTAAAATTTTTCAGTTATCCATTTTTGTCTCAGTAACTGTTAGCACTAATAGTTTACTAATCATTGGCATCGCATCAGCATAGGTTTGCGATTACTTTTTAAGGGCTTCTTTTAGAGTTAAACTTGCAAAATAGCGTATCATTTTGGAAATATTATAAAAAAGAAACTATCGAAGTTATCGACTTAAAATTCAGTTTCAGTTCAGTTTTTAAAATTAAATTTCATGAGTACAAAAATAAAAAAATAAAATGGCTGCTGAGCTATCTATGTAGATATTGCAGCATTACTACGCAGAGAGCGAATCGGGCGGGGAAGTGTTCAGGGTTTCAGAGTAATCTGCCACGAATTCAACAAAAATATTTCTTTTATTTTTATCAAAATATGTAAAACCAAAAAAAAAAAAAATTGAAAAAGAAGGTTTAACACTAGAATGGTCTCTTAAGGGCAAATCAAATCAATTTTCGGTTGGGAGGTCAGGCTGTTTTCGATCGTGCATTTCATTTCGCTTTTTGTTCATTTTTCAGTGTTGTGATTTTATTTTTTGTAAGTGTTATTTTTTAGGACCGAGGGTAACAAAAACTACCTTACATCATGTTTGGTGTAGCAGTGGGCAGGAAACTAATGAGGCTTCAGAAGCTCCTCCAGCATCTTGGTTGATATTAAAAACAGAAACCGTGGTAGATATGAGTGCGACCTAGCGGGTGTTTCCCGCTTATGCGTAGATAACGCAATATATCATATATAATTCATCATAATTTATTTGGCATACGTGGAGGACAGTAATCCACCAGTTTGCTTATTCAAGAACTTTATTCCATTGTAGCGTAGAACTTTAAATCTGCAATTCCGAAATTCACACCTTACTGGAAAAACTTTAGATTCTTCTAAGGGTTCCATAGGTAAAAATTGTAACTGGCAAACACGTTAACATTCGAGGCATAGTTGCTGGGTCTACAGTAGTGAAAAGTAGAATTTTATGGGGAGCAAGAGGATGAATTCCTCTGTGAATGACTTTTTTAGTTCTGTTAAACCGGGATCTTTGGCGTTTGGTGGAAAAAATTTATGAATTAGTGCAACTATTTAAAAATTATTAATTTACTTCTCAAAACACTGATAAAAGAATGATGTTCTAAAGGTGGGGCCTTTTTGGAATGACCAAGTTTATTTAGTATAAGTTATGAAATTGGAGCAAACACAAGCTATTAATAGGAACGCTTTTATTATTACTATTTGTTATTTGGAGCCCATTATCTAGTCGTTGTTGGTGCATCATAGACAACTCCTACCCTTGAATGACCATTAAATGCTTGATGCCAATCTTAATATATGCTGCATTATGTTAATTCATTGTGTCTTGGATATCCTATCAGCATGCGCAACAGTATTTATTTGGAACTCTGTGCCCATCTTCTCACGGAACCTCCTATTCACATGATGAGGCCGCAGTGTGTATGATGATCCTTCAATTGATACTTTTGTTTATAAGAAGGTCAACTCAGCATGTGTATGATACCATCAGAATTAATTCATCCTTAAATTGTGAATGAGCACTTTGCATACTTTTTCAGCAAACATTTAATTGAAAATGTAATTTAGTCTGCCTATAGACAATGTCCGGCTGCTGCCCATACACAATACTTTGTAGCGAATCTGATACGTCTCATCATTTAATTGTGAACACTAGGGCACTGGGAATAAAGTTTAATTTGGATGAATGGGAGACATTAAAGCATGCTAGACAAAATATAGTGAAAAAATAGCAAAAAGAATATCACTTACATGCTCTTGTATTATCGCAAATGTAATATTATGGATGCCGGCCGATCTAGATTACTAGTGGTCCAGTAGTCGTCTTTGATACAGCATCCAACCATCAGAACCGGGTCCCGAGTGAGAATTATAAATAAATTCGTGGAGTGTGTGGGCCCGTTTGGTAGTAGGTAAAGTTTTATAGGAACTTTCTAGTATTCTTCGCGATAACACATAATAAGTTAATTAGATGCTATCCAAAGCACACTTATTTGTTCTTCGAAGGTAGATAATTTGGTGATAAGATAGTCTAACCAAGTGGACGTTTGAATAGCCAATAAATTTTATAATGATTTGATAATCAGTATAAAAACCTTCCATCGTTGATAGCACCATCCATAGGTGTTAATAATAGAAAACGGCAGACTGGATTCATTGTTTCCACTGCATGTGTTTCCCCATTAGCGCCTGGGAGTTTGGGGTAGTCTGGACAGTTCATTTTCATAGGTGATTTAGTGTCTGTCAAAGAGTAAGTTGAAGTGTAGAGTGTATCTGTAAAATGTGCTCAAAATTGTTATGAACTGTAACCCTTTAAAAACAATTGAATTGAATTGTGGATTTATGCTATTTGTAAATATGTGATGAATTCTTTGTACTTTATTGTCGTGGCCGTTTGGTAGTAAAATATGTAAATGAAAAGATTAATTCACTGTTACAATTTGTCTACATACCTAAACAATGTGATTTTATGCTATGTGTAAAGATAATCTTGAAGTTCTGATCCGGTTAATTTATTGTACCATCAAACACCCGGCTTTTGTTGCAATGAAATCACATTATCACTTACCGACAGATTTATTCAAATGAAAACCGGAGGATCGTTGCCCAGATATGAAGGGGATTGAAATTTTTTCATTGTAAATTCTGTGAGCAAAGTTACTGGTTTTATATGAAAGAGTTTAGATTAACTAGGAATGCTAAGTGTGAGATGAAAAGTAACCAATAAAAAGATGCATGCATGAGCTTGAGGCCTACTTCTGGATTTTAACCGTTGTCCTAACTAGATGGGGATTCAGGGCATGGGTTAGTTTAGAACTTCATCATCTAAGTATCATATAAACTAAATTTTCCAGTTATCCCTGTAGGAACTTATTCAATTAAACTGTAAAATATGAAAATTTTTTGAGTTCTCTTTCCCGCAAAAGACAGCGCAAAACGATTGGCTTTCTCTGTGACATGTCAAGAAGGTAGATTCAGCAGTTATCGAGTAGTGAACAGATCCCCAAACAGACGGACAGCGGGGCAGACCTAAACACAGTGAATGGACTTGAATAGTGTTTTCGTAACTTAAATAGCTTGTAGTTTTCAGAGGGATGTCAGGTTTTTCACTGAGAGCATGGAATTGTAGGAGGAACATAACTATCACACGAATGATACAACCCTGATTAAAGATGTCGTAATCGCAGTTTTTCCAAGCTAGTACATTATACATAGTAACTGGTAATATTGTAGCAGTCAATTCGCAAGCAATCGTTATCACATGTTTCTAGTTATGACGAGTAACCGACAGATCACTCAGTTGGAGTATATCGGTAAAAACTATTCATTATTAGCACAGAATCAGTTCAACCTTTAAACAAGATAAACCTGCTATTTAGTCACCACTCATTATCAGTTTTTGCCGGTTTTGTGCAGAAAAGTTTTCATAACGAGCTTTTCAATATCTTTGTGATAATTGAACGTAAGTAAATGAGTGCAATCCTAGCGGGGTCTCTGGGGTTCATTTCTCGTAGAGCAGCATGTCATATTATTGTGCATGTCGGGAGAAATGAATGAATTTTTCCTTGGACTGGAAACTTTTATTAGTGCAGTTGTACCAAGGGGCGGCCAACGACAGAATGTCGTGGAGGGAGCGCTCATTAGTAGTTTAAATTGACAGATGCTCAATATTCTCAACTAAGTTTAACTTGCCCGCAGAGGAACATTTCCGCGTGATATACGCATCTTCCTTTCTGATCATGCTCATGATGATGATGATATGGATGGATATGATATGATATGGATTTCGGAAACAAACACGTCGAAAATTATGGCGCTTGGTAAAATCTTTCACATTTCAGCCAGTGAAAAGTGCAACGTGTGGAAAAACCTAGAAAGCCAGAGTCTCTATTGAATTTTGCAGGGTTTATACTCACATACGTCTGATGGGGCCATTGCTTGCATTCTGCGTCTGCATTATTAAAACGATAGAAATTGTCAAATCTCTCGCATGGTAGGAGGATCTACAATTTAGTTTGGAGAGAAATGGGAACTGGGGAGTACTTATAGCAGAAATCTACACAATTAATATTAATGATAACGACCTGTCCAAGATTAAGAGATGTAAGTACTTCAGCACGACGCCCTCAGCCAACGGTGAATTGTGTCATGAAATTTTTTTACGTAAAAACACAATCTAGATGAGGTTATTTATGGTCAAGGCATGATCAAATCCCAATTTGAAACAGAGCCATGCATCACTTACATACATACATATGTATACACATATATGTATGCAAATTGGTAATAATGTTCATACATCTATCCTCATTGAAATGTTAAAATAGGAAAACTGTGATTATCCCTCTGCGAGAACGAAACCTGTTTCACTTTTCGGGGTTCATATTTTGACTCCTCACCGCCTTATGTTTGATTCAATATTAACAATTGGAACAGCTTCGGGAGTATTAATTGGGTCCTTTCATTTCACAAGACCAAATTCTGTGAAAAATAAATTAAATCCCCTTTCATATGTATGGCTTTTAAACTCAACAGAAAATAGCTCTACTTGCTATGTGCGAAGTGATTTTTCACAAAATTTTGTAATATTGGTTTTGTCGTTTCCCAGTTAATAATATGTGATAGATAGATGCAACGTCTGTTGGGTTGCATTGATTTTAATAAAGTTCTGTTTCATAACAAACCTTAAAAAGGAATAGGGAAAAGTAGCTTCTTCATATATGCGGCGGTATTTCCATTACTCTCGTTAATTATGCCGCTAGCATATTATTTCTATGGCTTAAGATGCAGTAAATTCGCGTGAAATTGATAATTTTGAACTGCTATAACTTTGACAGTGAGAAGTAATGCTTGACTTGGAAGCCTTGCCAGAATGACGATTGCACAACAGCGCAGGTCAGAGTCAGCAATAGCCTGACAGATGCGGCTGCACTATTCAATTTGATACTGGAGCAGGTTATACGAAAGTTGCTAATCGAAACAAAAGGCACGCTGCTCTATAAATCTGGTCAAATCATGGCATATCAAGCTCTCACATTAGCAAAAGGGATTTATGTAAACCTCGATAAAAAAGGAAACAAAGCTAGTCTACGAATTAATGAAAACAAGACGAAAATTATGACGCAAACGGGATGTATTTTGTATTTTTGTAAAATAAGTAGATTGCCCTAAATTTTTCAGAGGGTTGGGTTGGGTGTTTTCCGAAAATGGGTCTCGTTCCGCTTTAAATTTACACATTATGACCCTTACTCCCTTATCTTGTCATTTACATTTGACTATGAAATTATTAATTGAGGCCTTCCTCACTCTGCATGTTTGGGGAACCCCCCTTTAAACGCAAATTCATACCACTGTGTGGTATGATTTCATAGTACCCATATGCCCAATTCACACAAAAAGCAAGATTTTCACCGGCTATAATGTTGTTAATATTAGTAGGGTTTATATCAAATTTTTCAGAATTGTTTCCTATGTCACTAATGCCAAAGTTTACCCTTGCAGCGTGAATGTTAAGATGGTTTACCAACAAAGTTCTGAAATATTGTAATATACCATTTTTAACCTTCGCAGATACTGCAATAATACAAAATCGCGCTATTCGTTGCATATAAACATTCATATATGTGTCATATATTTTTATCAAATATCGGGATATTGCTTCAACCTTATTTTGAAAAAATTGTGTGACAGGGAAACGAACAGACATTGAATCGATTTTAATAACGTTTTGTGTAATACAAAGAGAGATTTGGTTCTTGCAATAGATTCTCCTGTATTGACCGGTACTTTACGAACTGAAGCGCCAGTTTCTCTTGAGTTTGAGATGCAGAAACGATGTGTCTATAACCTTATATGAATGGAGAGATTTCTGGAGGCATTTGGAGCAGTCAATAAAGTGGAGTATGACGCTAGAACCTAGACGTATTTAAATCTCAATGGGCATGATTACATCCTGTCGGCTTCTTGGTAACAACAATAGCATGGGTGTCTGCTTGTTGGTCACACATTGATCGTGTACAGTGCCGGGAAAAAAACGTGCTAAAAGTTTTTAGAGATGTTTTTCCGTTCAAGAACGAATGTATTTTTAATCTTTATATTACATGTTTATATATGATTTTGTAGCATATTTTATATAGAATAAAATGTACAATTTCCATTTTTGAAGAAAGTTATCCTTAAGTAATCACTCTCCCTTTTGCGGTTTTCATCAAGTTTTCGGGCAGAAAAAAAACGTGCTCAAAGTAATTTTTTCAATTTATGGTCATCGAGTTAACGAGTTCAAATCAATTTCTCTAGTTTATTGTTGACTTATTGTGTTGTTAGGGAAGAATTTCCCGAGAAGCTTAAGCCCTTTATCGTTAAAATGGTATACAAGGCCTAGTCAGAGAGTTACTAAGGAATTCAATGTCTTGACATCTGATTCCGTAACACGAACCCGGTTGCAAGAAAGAAGGGTAGCGAACGTTCGAAAAAATCAACTGAGGCGCAGGACCGCACTTGGCTTGCACACCTTTTGCCATGAAAAAATTTGTTCATAGAATTATATTTCAATTATCCTATTAAAATCGTCATGACTTATTCCAAATCTCCATGAAACGCAAAATCTTCCACGTTTTCGTTTTCTTCGATCCTTTTGTAGCGGGTTACAAATTCCACTTCCTTTTCCTACGAGTAAGAGTTCGTACTTTTTTTGCTAGGAAACCTAGTCCCTGAGGAATATATGAGGACTGAAAAAACCATTGTTTTGTCCAGTTGGAGCTTTGGCGCTATAGTAAGATGTTTTTAGTGAAACAGTTCATCTAAGCTTAAATAGGCTCTGTTGGTTGATTTTTGACTTAAAATAGGATGAACTTCGGACGGTCTCAAAGCTATAGTCTTCTATCGCGGTTGTTTTCACTTGAAAAGTGCTACTGGGCGTTGTTGTTGTTTTTGTTTGTGGAGCTGACATACTGTACTTCTTTAGTTGTAGATCTCGGGCCAGCTGCTCGATATGCATGAAGGTAGGTTGTACTTTCCGGGTTGTTCTTCGCATTATGTCAGTAACATCAGCAAAGGCCCGTAGTTAGGTGGTTTTCAAGAAGATAGTGCCTCCGACATCCACATCACCGTGACGGGGCATTTTTTCTAAGATACATCATTCACGAGACAGATCATGCCTCGTTATCAATAATTAGGCATTGATGTCCTTAGCAAAAGGACATTTTTATATTTAAGCTGGTGATCCACTCGGAGTAGTCGCTCGCCTTCATATTTAACCAAATCTGCTAAAGTTTCATGGGCTCTTGGCGACTTGTGGATCTTGAATTTATGGATTGTATTGGACATTTACTCCATGCTTGGTGGTGGCAGCATTTGTCTGAGATTGCTGAATGGCAATTCGTCAATATTTGCGCTGTTGAGGAGCTTATCGAAACCGGTCGAAGGGATTCGAGGTGTTTTGGTTATTCGATCTTGGAGTATAATATCAATGAGAGTCTACGCTGGTTCCAGAATATATTCTGGCATTTATTAAAGCTGAGAGGCGGCGTTTGATTAACTCGTTATTTTTCTGGGGAAACCCACGTTTGCCCCTTTCGTGTGGTACTTGCAACCACCATTTCGTATGTCACTGCCAATAGGATAATCTGTAGTTTATTATCTTTCATAGATTTGAGCAAGCTATGGAAGCCGGAGTATTTTAAAGCCTCCAAGTATGATTTTGATATCATAAGTTTCAAAGGTTCGTTTCACTGCCTCGTGGAAGGAATCCTTCTTCGAATCTACAGTTTCTTCTGTAGGTGGGTCATTGTTAACGAGGTTGATATTTTGGAATTTACCCTGCAAGCGTAGAGTGCATAACCTTTCGATAATATTTTCAAAGCCCAATAAAAGTAGCTTTCATTTTTTGGTTGACTAAGAAATCTATTCTAAGCGCGTGGTTTACTGGCTGTGTATAGTGGCTTTTCTTCAGGAAACCGGTCTCTGTCCAGCGAATTTCTAGCAGCCTCGCCATCATATTTCTTTATCTAAGTTGTTTGTATGCTAAACAGTGGATTCCAATCATATATCAAATAAAAGGTCTCGATTAGTACTTTCCAAAACAGGTGCCAGTTGTGGCATACGTCGTCCAAGGGGGAAGGGGGCGGGGAGCTAGAAAAGCGTCACTTATTTCAAAGACTCGCTCTCAGAAACTATTAAACCAAAATCATGGTGGTGCATATGCGATAGTATTTCGGCTCTCCATTCCAATATTTGCTCAAATTAGATTAATAATAACATATTACTTTATTTCGGACATTTTCTGCAAATTCCCCCTAAAGATCATCCCAGAACCTTGAAACCTTCCCTTAAGTTTTTTCTTTGACTTTAGCAAACACCTAAGGTTCAAGATTTGAATATTCGCATGTATTGCTTTAAAATGGTGATGTCTTTATAGTTAGTATATTGACACTCTTTTTCTCATGACAATCTTTTTATTGAAATAATAAAAACTTGTTGTTCGCATAATTTCACTCAGAATCTTTTTATTATTGCAGATAACGGAATTCATGCGGATATACTAAAACCTTACCCGCCTTCACATCTCCAGTACGGATTAGCCTTAGGATTACAATTTCTTAGTTTCTAACTTTAGTTCTAGTTTTTGACGACGAAAATAAAATTAGCTAAATTTCTAAAGGCTTTACCTAAAAGTAGACACAATGAGCCGTCCAAAAAATAGGCTGAAAGGTTTTATGGGCGAAAACCTGTTAACCCTGCTAACGGTTATCGGTGTTGTATGCGGTACTATTACAGGACTTCTAATAAAAAATAACACAGGGGCATGGACTCCTCGCGAAATCATGTACATTTCATACCCTGGTGATCTCTTCTTAAGGTAAGTTCTAGAAACCAAGCTATTGGAACTGCATCCTTATTTTCATTTTTTTATCTTTTATTGTCATTTTATAGTATGTTAAAATGTCTAATTGTGCCGTTGCTGGTATCGTCGATTGTAAGTGCGATAGGATCTTTGGATTTAAGTATGTCGGGCAAAATTGCTATGAGGTGAGTATTTTTCCTAGTTGCAAAGGGGGATATGTATATGTATGTATATATAGGTGTGGAAAAGGCATTAATTTTCACCTAAGTTTTAACAATTGTTCAATTTTTGAGATTCTGTTCTGCCTTTACAGGGCCTGCATTTACTACATGTTGACAACAATTTTCGCCGTGATTTTGGGTATCATTTTAGTAACAACGATACGACCAGGCGAAAGTGCAAAACTTGCGGAACCCACCAAGACAGTGGGTACCACAAAGCAAGTACTGACGCAGGATACACTTATGGACTTGATACGGTAAGTTGCTTTGAGTATTTTTACCTGCCATCAAACGTTAAAACTCCATTCGTTTACTCGCTGAAGGCGTTGAATTTCAAATTTTCTCTAATATAATTGGATAATTGGGGAAAATTAATAGTAGCAGCAGTAATTTAATGTAATTTTTCCCAATTTGATTAAATGCGGAGGGCCATCTACTAAAAAAAATATGGAAAAGTAGTTCCTAGGAGTCAGTAATTATATTTACTTTTTCCTGATTTTTCACCAAGAGTTAGGTATAAACATATCGACTTTCGGCTCCTCACAGATAGTAGGATAATTGAATTACATCAGATAGTGTCTATACAGTAGTATGCAGTACCGAATGCGAGTGGAGGAAGATGATTTCTCCCCGCTAGGAAAATCAAATTGATTTTTTACTTCCAAAACGCTTTTAAGAGCAAAACTTAATAACGTCTTCGGTATGAATAATTGAATTAGGACTCGATGGGATCGTTTCTTATGATGGTAA
Source organism: Hermetia illucens (assembly GCF_905115235.1). NCBI lineage: Eukaryota > Metazoa > Arthropoda > Insecta > Diptera > Stratiomyidae > Hermetia > Hermetia illucens. The sequence goes on along the minus strand of NC_051851.1, from coordinate 116,344,408 downwards.
TGCGCTCTCAGCTACAATCAAGATATGAAAAATTCGCATTGGAATGTTCAGAAGGGTGTTGAAATATTGATTACTTTAGTGTGAAATTTGAGTACAGTCCATTTGTGAAAAAGACCGTTGCTTGGAAGGTTTTAATTCTAGAAACAAAAAAACACTCCCAAATTAGGAATTCATATTTAAAGATACTAAAAGATATGTCCCCGATTTCAATGCTTTTTACATGAAAAATAGGGAAAACAAAACAGCCGATTGAGTTGCTAATAACTAATCGTATTTTGCTGAATTGTTTTGGTATATTGTAAAAAACAACAGCCTCAATAAAAGCAAATGATTAGATCTGTGTGTCTGTCTACCGTCGCGCAGATAAATTATCCATGTATCTGAAAAGATTACGTTATCACAAAAATACAAAACATTGCGCGAGCTCTATAAAGTACTAAGTCTTCCAGAAATTGATTACATTTGATTGTAAATTAAGCCTTCATAACATTTTTTTTTGAGTTTAACATTGAACTATGGTTCAATCACGCTGAAATCACGTGTAACGGTAGTTAACTGATATGGAAAGTTAGTAATAAGGCCCTTGCCATTCTTATACAGGTACATATGTCATTGAAAATCTTGTTCTATAGCATTAATTCACTGATACCGAATGAATAAGTCTATACTGCTTTTCAATTTCTTAGTGTGGAGGTCATTTTAATATATCTTGGGAAGGACACGGTACTATCATACTATTGTTTCAAATTTACATCACTGAAATAAAACGATAAATTATATTAGGTCTACGTTATCACCGATATGGGCTGACGACAAGAAAATATTTCTTTGTATTATATAAGAGTTGTGTTATTTTCTCATGCAAGGAACTATATTGCTGATCAATCAAAAACCCTCACTTCCGCTTTCGATAGTATTTTAAGTCTGGGTATCTAAATCAACTCTTAACTATTTTTGCGTTGGGATATGCTTATATTGTATTAAGTCATTGTTGCAAATTTGACTATTATAGATTCTGGAAAACAAAAAATACGAGAAGTACGAAAATATTCCAACGGTTGCTTTTAGAATTCTTTAAGAACTTCACCATTTATGAATGAAAAACCTTCAAACCACAATTTTGGAGCATATTCTTGATAGTTGTTACTTAAATTAATGGGTATTGCTTCTATGACACTAAGAACACGAAAGGGAAATCTTGTGGCGGTACCGGAATACTTTTCAGATCCAGCATTAAGCACTATCTTTGAAAAGATTACCTCCAAGCAAATTCATTCCGATTGCTGGGGTGAAACAGCGAAATAACCACCACTACGATCTACTGTCCTACAAAGGTTAAATTGACTTCAGAAGCATTCGAAGTATGTTTTAACGCGCTGGGGAATTTAATGCTATGCACACGGATTGGGCATCCAAACTAATCACTCCCAAGGGAAGATAGTTGTGGGACGCCCGAGAAACTAGGCTTGACATCGCCGCAGATCGACGAAAAATCCCATACCTGATTGACTTTGATTAAAAGCCTGAGGGGGAAGGTTATAACGCCCGGGATATTTACGTACCTCCTTTAACAAGTAATACAAGTAGAAAACTAACACACAAATCGATGAACCGGTTGAATTTCCGTGAGTGTACAAACGCTCATCTGCAAACTAACACTCTCTTGAAAACCACAGATGAAGTAGGTAAAGCATTTTCCACGTGGAAAACTACAAGAAGGTTGAAAAGATCTGCTCAATTCGAATTGCCACTGCAAAACACTTGGAAAAGGTATTCTTCCTCCATTTACCGCACATGGAGTCAAGACTTCCAAAAATAAATAATGGCTACGCCGAAGGCATACCTCTCATTCAGAGTGGAAAATTGCTCGAGTCTTTAAAAAACTAGTGCAAGAAAGCTACAGAATATGACCTACTACTCAGCGGATTTTGGATGTGACGCGAGCCTTCGATAAAGTATGATTTTTAAAATAAAGAAATTGCTTTTGGCACAGTTTCATGGAATTTTGGAATATTTTATCTTGGAACGCAAACCTACATTCTCCTTACCTGTGACCTCCTAACTACTAACTTGATTACCTCAGAGGCTTTAAAAGTACGACAGTAAGATAAGAGATCTCATTGTGGGTGACGAAGTATAAACAAAGGTTAACTTCCATCCTAACCCTTTAGCCAGGAGACTGCTACAATAGCCTAATGTCAACAAAATGTTGCATATTTTTGAATAATATATGTATGTATGTATGTAATGTATTTTTCTTTTTTATGGATGGAGGTGGAAATCTTAGAAAGACGCTGCTGCGCCAGGTTGCAGCAGTGTGTGGGACCCACTAAAACCACCCCCACTCTTCCGCCCCTCCCCGCGGGACCACCGTGAAGTATTACTTCGCGGGGGAGGCTCTGGTTCACTATACCCGCTCGTCCATGTCACGTCTCCGTCGCGCCGCCTTCCGAGCTCGATCCAACTCCAGGAGTTTTGTCTGCACCACGGCCACTGCCTCATTTACCGTCATCCAGTTTTCCTCCGACTTCAGCATCTTTTCCACCAGGCTCGAGGGCTCGATGTCCGCCCCTAAGATGCTGTTCAACCTCCTTTTCTGCTGCAGAAATCTGGGACAATGGAACATAGCGTGCTCCGGGTCCTCGAGTGTAGCACCGCATTCAGGACAGTTGGGAGACACGTCCAACTCGAAGCGATGCAAGTACCTATAGCCACCGTGTCCCGTAAGGAACTGTGTCAGGTGGGAATTCAATTCTCCGTGCTTTCGGTTGCTTTTTCGTCCGCCAGGTCCAGTTTGGCATTCGTAACCATGACTTGATTGTATGAATGGCTTCATTTGCATAAAGCTCCACGTCCTCGGGATGCTTTGCAATTACAACTACCGCCAGGTCGACCGCAAAACCAATCAGCATTTTCTCCTCCGGCACGCGAAGGCCAAGCACTCCGTCGTACACTATGTTCCACAGCAGCGGTCCCAATAAAGAACCTTGAGGCACACCTGCTGTCACAATGTAGTCCTTCGGCCCGTCGTCCGTCTCGTACCAGAGAAGCCTTTTCGAAAGGTAACTCTCGATGAGCCGAATCAAGCAGCTAGGAACACCCAGTTTGGCCAAAGCGCCTTTAATCCAGCCCCAGTTGGCTGAGTTAAAAGCATTTTTGACGTCTAGCGTCACCAGAGCATAGTATTTGCCCATGGCCATTGTATTTCGAGCCAATTCCACGACCTTTGCTACTGCATCGACCGTAGAACGGGCTCGTCGAAACCCATATTGCCGCTCCGAAAGACCATCCACAAGCTCGATGAACGGGAGCAGCCTGTTGTATATCACCCTCTCCAACATCTTCCCCATGGTGTCTAAGAGACAAATAGGGCGATATGAAGAGGGCACGGCGGGTGGTTTTCGGGGCTTCGGTAGCAACACCAGCTTCTGCCTCTTCCACTGGGCGGGAAACACTCCTTCCTCCATGCACGATTCGAATGTGCTTGCGAACCACCTTGGTCTGGCCTTGACCGCCACCTTCAGAGCCCTGTTCGGAATTCCGTCCAATCCCGGAGCCTTGCTGTCCTCAATGCGTCTGCAGATTTCCCAGAGTACCTCTTCGGTAACATCAAGGATCGAGAAGACGTCCTACTGAGCTGCTAGTTGGGGTTCTCTTTCGTCCTGCTCCTGCTGCGGGAAAAGAGTTGTAATTATTTGCAACAAGAGCTGTGGGCATGTCACTTGAGGTGATTTTCGCCCGCGGATCTTCTTCATTACAACTTGGTAGGCTGTACCCCACGGATTCGTATTGGCCTCCATGAGAGACCATTCCCGCTTGCTTCTCCGAATGGCCTTCTTAAGATTGCTTCGCAGATCCCTGTATTCCTCCTCACGCTCCTGGTGTTCCGGCCTTCCTCTTGTCCTGTGGGAAAGTCTCCTCGCTCGGAGATAAGAGGATCTCAAGGCAGCGATCTCCGTGTTCCACCAGTAGTTTGGCCTCTTGCCGTGGTGCAAACGTCGTCGTGGCATCGTAGCGTCGCATGCTTCGGCTACACGCTGAGACAGCTGTGTGACCCTTTCCACCGCTGTTCCATCTGGATCATGGGCTCCCTCCAATGTGGCCAGGAATGTCTCCACGTCGAAAGCTCCGATAGACCAGCCAACCGCCTTAGCCTTTCCACCTCCAGAGCGTCGTTGATTGCTTCACCGGTTCTCAATGCGGAGGAAGATGGCCTGGTGGTCACTGTGGGTGTAGTGCTCACTCACTTGCCAAGCCATCTCCCTCACCAGTGAAGTGCTAACAAAGGTCAGGTCAACTATCGAACCCGACCCTCTTCCTCGAAAGGTGGGCACGCATCCAACGTTGGCCAGCACTATGTCCACCTCCGCAAATGACTCCAACAGAATTTGACCTCTGGTGTTCGTCGATCGGCTTCCCCACTCCAGGGCCCACGCTTTGAAATCGCCCGCAATGATTTTAGGGCTGCAGTCGCTAGCGCCCAACACCAGACTGTCTAACATCTCCTCATATTGTGCTAAGGTTGCACTAGGAGGAGCGTAACAGCTGTAAATATGGACACCGTTGACCTTCGCCCTTATAAAACCGGCTGCGGGGGGGCCATGACTTCCTGAATGGCCTGTATTCCGCACACCCAGATTGCGGCGTTGCCAGACGCATCCACCGCCCAAGTCGCACCGCCGTGGTTTCTGTACGGCTCGCAAATAACCGCGACATCGACATTCGACTCTCGAATGGTTTGCGAGAGCAGGTCCTGAGCTGTCTCACAGTGATTAAGATTGATTTGTATCAATCTCTTTTGCCTGTGCGGTTCAGCTCCCTCCTATATACCGGACATCTGCTGGTTCCCGCAACATGCCGGTCGCCCACGCCCTCTTTCCCACTACATAGCATCCATCGTGGATCTCCGGTGCAATCTTTGATGAGGTGGCCCTCTTCCCCACACTTCCTGCAACTCCTCGACCTATCATGCTGGCTAGTGCATGCCGCCGCAAAATAGCCGAAATCGAGGCATCTGAAGCATCTCTTTAGAGATATTTGCTCCCTGAGCCTGCACACGACCCAACCTACTCTTACCTTGCCCGCGGTAATTAACTTAATAGCTGATTCCGACGGAAAACTAATAATAACGGTCTGTGTGCCGCCTTATGCCTTCTTCATCATTCAGGTTGAACTGTTGCCTCAGTGCAGCACAGATGTCCTCCCGTGAGGTGACCTCATCTAGGTCCTTGCATTCAATCACTATCTCCCGTTTCCGAGCTCTTACCTCAGCTTCCTCTCCTAGTACACTTTCCACCTTCCCGCGGAAGTTATCGTCCGACTTGTCGGCGGATCTACTTAACTCCAGCACGAAGGGACGCGCCTGATGGGAGATTTGGCAACTCCGCACAGGCATGTATGTATGTAATGTATTAATAATGTATTCTGAGGAATACATTTCACGTTTAGTTGGAAGATTTGAATACTTTTTATGGTTTTGTGTAAAACAAAAAATCGGTTTACTGTCTGTCCGTTACACACATTTTTCTCGGAGACTGTAGCGATTGACACCAAATTTGGTGGAAAGGTGGGAACTGTGAACGCTCACGCATGCAGTAAGTTACATCCTGTTACGACGAATTTAAGGGAAGTCCCCATACATGCAAAAGGGGAGTGTAAATTTTTTTTCACCAAATATGGTCATGTGTCCGGATAGCTGAGTGGTTAGAGCGCAAGGCTGTCGTACGGAAGGTCGCGGTTCAAATCTCACTGGTGGCAGTGGAATTTGTATCGTGATTTGACGTCGGATACCAGTCGACTCAGCTGTGAATGAGTACCTGAGTGAAATCAGGGTAATAATCTCGGGCGAGCGCAATGCTGACCACATTGCCTCCTAGTGTACCGTTACGGTCTTGAATGAAGTGCTCTAACACACTTCAAGGCCCTGATCTAATATGGATTGTTGCGCCAACGATTATTATTATTACTATAGTCATGTGGGGTATCAAAGGAAAGGTCTCGGTTAGTAGTTTCCAGAACCAGTCTTAGTTTTAACATTTGTTGGAAAGGCGGGAGATCATTTATTTAACGGGGCCATTCTCAGAAACCGCCCAACCGAAAAATCTGAAAAAAATCAAGAGGCTGCCAATATATGGTGGCTAGCCTTCGAAATACCTTTCATACCGATATCCCTTCAAATAAAGTTAATGATAGTATATTACTATAATTTTCAGTAATTGGCACAGATCCTGGCACCATGAAATGCAGCGATCTAGGCTATAATATACAGCTTGATCCTACCAAGTTTGGTGGAAAACGCACTATTACTAACAAAGTCATAATAGGCCAAAATTCCGACTTCTTTGGAAATTCAAAATTTTGAATGTTAATAACACCCCAAAGTGGATATTCTCACATAATATATGCGTGTATTACGTGTTACGTACTAATGGGACAAATTCACATTCAAATGTCTTAATAAAGGAAATACACAAAACCTTTCATACTTGAAGCGTCCGGTTTCCGGTATCCCGATTTGTTGTTAGTTTCTATTCTAGAAAGATTCAAAAAACAAATATGTCGTTAAAAAAATAAATGTACCTCTATTTCATGGTAGGCCAGAGCGCTGGTCACGGCTTAAACACAGAACAGCAATGAACGGTCGATGCTGATGTGCGGTGGTCTCACAGGGAACGGTTTTGCTACCAACAACGATGATAATAAGGCGGCATCGTGTGAGGGGATAGTTGATTTGTGTTTTATTGTTTCCATGCCCACTGCTAAATTTTCAATTGAATCATTTAGGTGTGAAAAGGACGCAGTACCCAGCACCAGTTTGTTTTGGTCAACTTGTTAGCAATATATTTGTTACACGGGAGAAAGATAGACGCGACTAGTTTTTAAGGTTTTGCGTAAAACAAAACTTTATTAAAATGTCTGTCTGTCCGTTGCATGCATTTTTCTCGGAGATTGCAGCAGCGATTGACACCAAATTTGGTGGAAAGGTGGAAACTGTGAACGCTCATCATACATATTGTGACTTACATCGACTTTAAGGGGAGGTCCCCATACTTGCACAAGGGGGGTATCAAATGAAAGGTCTCGATTAGCACTTTCCGAAGTTGGTCTTAGTTTTGACATTTGTTGGAAAGACGGGGAGTTGACAGGGGTCATGCGGTCATTCTCAGAAACTGTCGAACTGAAAAATCTGAAAAAATCAAGAGGCTGCCATTATATGGTGGCTTGGCTCCGAAATACCTTCCATACCGATATAATAAAAATAAAATTAATAATAGTATATTACTATAATTTTCAGTAATTGACTGCAGAAACCCCGTTAAGTTCATCTTAATGTCAATATCACCCGAAAGTGGTTGTTCTCACACAATATATGCGTATATTACGTGTTACGTACTAATGGGACAAATTCATATTCAAATGCTTTTATAAAAAAAGTGCACGAAGTCTTTCATACTTGAAGCGTCCAGCTTCCGGTTTGCCGACTTGTTAATTTTTTTTAGGTTATATTTTTTGAACTTTTAAAATATGCATTCCATCTGTCTGCATATCTATCATGCGCATAGCTGGGAACGTTACATATGGAGTAAGTGACATCTCTCTATGCTGAGTAAGTCACATCTCTACGTTAAGGGGGGGGGGGGGGAGGTATGAAAAGATAGATCTCAACTGGTGCTTTTCGAAGCAAATCTTAGTTTTGGCATCTGTGGAGAAGGCAGGTATTGTCGGGTATTGTCGAAAATGATGACTTATTTAATGAACCCATTTTCAGATACTACCCAACCGAAAAATCGGAGAAAATCATGGAACTGTCTCTATACGATGTCCAGGCTAAATACTCTCCATATTGATACCTACTTTTTAACTAATATTACTATGCTTTTCGAAAATTGGACTAGCTTCATTAAAATAGTACTATTACTGATAAAGTTACTGCCTTTGCCGTTTCCGCGTAAATTTACAGCAATCCAAAATACTAAATGTCAATATCACATTAAGGTGACTAGTCTGCGGGCTACCTATAAATGGAATAGTTCTGCACTCAAATGTACTTACATAAAAAAAGAATAAAACCTTTCATATTTGAAGCGTTGAGCTTAAGATTTTCCGCTTTTTTGTTTTGCCTTTCTTTTTGTACCAATGTTACCTTTAAATTTATCCGACTCTTTGTTAATTACTGTTTGCAATTGTGATAGACCAAATGAAAATTCAAAATCGTTTCTTTTGCTTTACTAGTCTCTTATTGATTCGCAGATGTGCATGTTTCGACGACTACTTGTCGCTTTCTTTTATTTGAACCAAGGCTCTGAGGAAACAGTTTAATTGTACCATATTCAATGAAAAATTTATGAAAGATTCAACTAAAAGAAATATTTTATTCAAATGTAGTTTTGGAGCATTTTGTGTTTTGAAACAATACTTAACATTATCAGTATAAATTAACGAAAAGTATCCGGATAGCTGAGCGGTTAGAGCACATGGCTTTCGTACGGTCGTGGTTCAATTCTCACTGGTGGCAGTGGGTTTGTATCGTGATTTGACGTCGGATACCAGTTGACTCAGCTGTGAATGAGTCCCTGAATCAAATCAGGGCAATAATCTCGAGCGAGCGCAATGCTGACCACATTGCCTCCTACAGTGCGACATAGTGTGTCTGTCTGTTCGTTTGTCTCTTTGTCACACGAACTTTTCTCTGTCACACTCACTTTTCTCAGATACCGATTGATACCAAATGTGGTGGGAAGGTGGAACTGTGAAACCCCATGCATGTTGGACAATTTTTTCCAGTGAATTTAGCCATGTGGGGTATCAAATGAGGGTCTCGATTAGTACTTTTGAATGCTGCTCAGTTCAGAGATTTAATGCAAAAAAGGGGAGGGCTGGGCTGTAAAGTGGTCATTTCTCAGACTCAGACCGATAATCTGAAGCTGCCACTATATGGTGCCTAGGCTCCTTCCATACCGATATCTGCATATATAAAGTTAATAATAGTATACTACTATAATTTTTATTAATTGACTGCAAAGTCCCCCTTAAGTTCATCAGTATCATGAAGCAGTGGTAGCAGTACCATAATCCTACCAAGCTCCCTGGCCCTCCACCAGCCCAGTCACCGCGCCGTCACATGCGATATGCAATTAATTTTTGAATGAAATAAGTTGAAGCAAAGCAAACTAAAATCCAAAAACACCGGGTTAGGTATCCCTTGATTCAATTCGGTTCCTTGCTAGACTAATGTAGATAGTTGAACGAAATTCAATAACCTCTTGCAACATATGTACACATTCATCGAGTGATATTCATTATTTGAATTTGATTACAATTAACGCATTCATATGTATTTTACTTTGCTGTATGTATAATGTGTGTCAACAACTTAATTAACTTCAATGAAGATTTGCTCGGCATTCCATAAGATTAAGTCATGAATATTAAGTCTTGTAAAACTTTATATAGAATTGCTTCTCATGACATATGGGTGATTGTAGAAATGTGTAAGGTCAATAGCAATAATGAGGGTGAGATGGACTTTTTGTAAAAAAATTTTGTGAAATTAAGTAGACAAATCGGGAGGCTTTTTATGGTCTTGCTGAAAGCGAAACTTTATTGAAATTGGTTCACTGTCTGTCTGTCACAGGCATTTTTCTAAGAAATGTGGGGAATTATATTGTTGAAGGTTGAATTTAGGGGAGCACACATACTTAAAGAGAATAGAAATAAACATTCACCGAATATATCCGTGTTGGGTATACAAGTAAAAAGTGTTGTTTCTTAAGCTGCTATTAGTTTTGACAAAGAACTGGAAAAAAATATTATAATTTGGGACCAAATTATTTTTACATTATTGTTAAATTTTAAAAATTTACTTCGAACCTCCATAAGCTCGTCCTACATCCGCAAAAATTCAGTAATATAGGTTTTAATAAGAAGCATCACATTTGAAAGTTTATTGTAAATTCCAATATTATGAAGAAAAGTATAATAAGTAAAATGTCAGTATAACATAAAACCAAACCAAAACCAAATATTCTTAAATAAAACATCAATAAAACCGTTCATATCTGAAACGCCGAGCTTCTGGTTTAAAATATGTAAACTTTATTGACTTTGGTTAATTCATTGCGACTCAGTTAAACTTCCAAATTATGAAATTTAGTGTTGTGTTAATAAGCTGACTCCTCGTCTATTAAATATTACAAATTGTGAAAAATTTTTAAATATCTGTCGTGTTTTGAGTTAAAGAAAGGTAGTAACGCGGATCGTACAACAGCTTTATTCAAGACGATTACCTCCAAAGGCGCCTCACCATACACAATTTCATGACTGCACGCCTAGTTAATGGACCAGAACGAATGTATTCCTCCCCAACTTACGCTAACCCTAAGAACCAAGCTGTCATTTTCAATTTATTGGGTCTTGGGTTTTCATACCAAGTGCATTGCTAAATCCAAGCTAAATGGCAAAATATTGAATACCGTGATTCTCGAAAGAATTCTGTTTTCCAATATAATAGTGTCCTGATTGTATTAGCTAAATCTCCGGGCCAAGGAGCCTCCACCATAACTAAGTCCCCCTGTTGAGTTGAGCCCATTGTCTCCTCCTTTTAATGACAGAGAGTTCTTTGACAGACTGTCTGAAATGATGTTCACCCCTTTCCTTATCACTCTTTCTGGTGATTCTATTATAGTTGGTGAGTAGGAGTTGAGAACGTTTCTCATCTTCTATGCATATTCATGAATTCTTGTTCCACCCTTGTATCAAACCTATTAAGTTGAACTTCTGAAAGGCAAAGATTAATGGCCGCAGCAATCAACTGGGTTCGCTTCTTCATTCCTTTACCGTGCAGTTCAACTTTCAACATTCAACATTTTAAAGATTTTGTTGTTTTTAAGGGTTTGTTGTGTCTGTCCGTCATATGTACTTTTTCTAAGAAATGACAGTACCAATTCCCACGAAATTTAGTGGGAAGGTGGGAACTGTGAACCCTTACACATGCGGTGAATTGCATTGCTGTGCGTTGAACTTAAAGGGGGGCATAACCTTAAAAGAGGGGTGCTTTTTTGAAATTGAAACTTTCATGGTGTAATCATAACATTTCAATTCGTCAATACCACGACAAAGCCATCTCACACGAATGGGAGGTTGTAGGGAAATATTTCGTTTTAGTTTTCTAATCATTTTTATGTCAATATCATTTAATCCAGGCAGACATATGTATGTATTTATATGTATACGTAAAGGAAGCTTTGGCATAGTGCCTAATTCAGGTAGATATATTTGTACATTGTACAAGCGGTATTCAATATACCCAATTTATATGTATGAATGTATACTTTTATGCACGAAATGAATCGAATATAGGTGTACGATAAATTTATATACATACGTATATAAGTATAGTACAGGGTAATAGACAATCTTTGTTTGTTTAGGGTGAGCATAATATCTACGACTGTAATATGTACGTATATCTTGTAGTCTGAAAAAACCATGAAGGAATATTTTGGTTTTTTAGCCATATACGAATGGAGAAACATTTGTAGAAAGTTTCTCACATGAGATGAACCTTTACATCTGATGCGCCAGCTTCCGGTTTCCCCATATATATTCCATACTCCGCTTGCTTTTTGATATTTACTTGCTTCGTAAGTCTTCTTCGTATTGTATGCCTCGATGGAGTGACATTCACTGCGCAGTTGGGAGTGAACTTTTGAAGTTGACATTAGTGAATTAATATCAAAAATATTTTTAATTCTGCTGACAAATCTGTGGGACATAGTTTTTGGCCTGCCCTGCTGTTCGATGATGTTGCTGAAATATCTGAATCCGATTGCTGTATGTGATTTCTTGAAAACGCGAAGAGTTTTTCTCGTTGAATCTCCATTTTTATACATTTCAATAATTTTTTTTTTGGGAGTAGGGTAGGTGAATGCTTTTACGCACAGAGGGTTGGACTCCCGCAACAGCACGCCGGCGGACTACCAACCTCCCTGTCATCAGAGAACTAGCCCGGAACCGTTTGACACATTACTTCGGGTTAGCCCCCCCGCTCTCCCGGCTTTAGGCGCCTTCAAGTCAGGGAATTCCTTTCACCAACGGAAGGGGAGGGGAGGAAGGGAGTTGCTGTTGATTTAGGGAACCCCTTACCGTCCGATCCCTCCACCGGTCGAGTTCAATCTTCCTTGCAATAAGAAGAGCCCGAACATAATGCACAATACAATTACAGCTGCCAGCGCTTGTTGTCGAGAGAGATCTCCCCTGTGTCTGCATAAAGCTGCCGACGAGAGTCACCCCACCTCTCACAAGAGAAAAAGGTGTTTTCAGCGTCGTCCGCACTCCATTGCAGAACACAAAATCAGGAGATCGCTCCTTCTCAATCCTTTGCAGGTAGGACTGAAACTTAGAAGTTGGGTTAGGAAGTAATCAATCTCACCGTGCGTTCTGTTCAACCAAGGGTCTAATTTGTCGATGAGCCGCGCAGTCCATCTGCCCCTTGGCTCATTTTGCCAAGAAAGTTGCCACTCGGTAAGGGTGCGTTGACGTTCTTCACGGGCAACCACCTCTCTTAAGTTTTCGCCCTTACGGTGGTAGATAGCGTTGCGGCAAGGAGGGCAACAGGGATCACTTCTGCAATCACCATCACAGCCGGTTCGGAGACGGTGTGATAAGCATATGCCATTCGCAAAGTTCGTCGCCTCTGCACTTGAGCGAGGCGTTTACGATGCATCTCCTTGTCCAGGGCATCAGCCCATGCCTCCGCCCTATAGAGAAGAACCGACTGCGTTGCTCCCATAAGGAGACGTCTCCTAGTTGATATAGGGCCCCGATATTCCCCATTAACCGATTCGAGGCCGCGATTCAGCCGCTGCTGTTTTGATTTGCTCGAAGAAGCTCATCTTCAAGTCGAGCATTAAACCAAGGTATTTAACCGCTGGTTTTGACTCTATAATCAACTCGCCGACCGATATGGGACGCAGGGTCGGGATTCTCCTTTTGGTCAGGATAACTAATAATAATAATCGTTGGCGCAACAATCCATATTGGATCAGGGCATTGAAGTGTGTTAGAGCACTTTATTTAAGACCGTAACGGTACACTACAGTATCCTGTAGGAGGCAATGTGGTCAGCATTACGCTCGTCCGAGATTATTACCCTGATTTGACTCAGGTACTCATTCACAGCTGAGTCGACTGGTATCCGACGTCAAATCACGATACAAATCCCACTGCAACCAGTGAGAATTGAACCGCGACCTTCCGTACGACAGCCTTGTGCTCTAACCACTCGACTATCCGGATAACTACTTCAGTTTTTTCCAGTGCATCCGTCGCATCAATACGCCAAGTCTGCTTTACGCCTGTTCAACAGTGCATCCGGCAACAAGCGCTGCAACGTCGTCTGCATAACCAACTAGGTGCGACTCTGCCCTGCGATCGAAACCGTATAGCAAATATTTAAAATTTTTAAAAGTACTGGGCGCTCACCCACGAAAGAGCAGTCCGCGCACTGAATAGAAGAAGTAAGTTGCTTCTCTAATATGTGCAGCCCGCCATCAAGTAGATGGTGGGCTAAGGACAAGCTCATCCCAAAATAAAATAAACGAGAAATTCCACCTTCTTTTCTTCCGAACAAAAATAAACCAGTCCTGCCATCTCACTTCGCTTTTGATGGGAAGACTACCATTGTCCCTTTCACCTCAGAGAAGAACAAACTTATTATTTCAATCTCTACAATGCATGACCAGAAATATGTAAATGAGGTCACCAAGAAGCCATAGTTGACTACAATTCTACCAAAGGCGGTTTAGATACTTTCGGCAAAATGGTTCATGCATATAGTATTTCACGATGGACTAGGCGCTGGCCTCGTCCCATGTTGTACGGTATTTTTGATCAGGCAGGCATAAATGCGTTACTCCCGTGCAAGCCTGCGAATCCTGGGGCAAAAATTACAAGGAAGAATTTTTGGAAAGTTTAGCTCAGGAGTTTTTAAACCTCATCTTGAGCGACCTCTCAGCAAGAACTTACGACATAAACTCACTAAAAATATTACGCAATATCTTCGGAGGAAAGGGCCACTAGAAGAAGCAGAAACGCAGAACTTCCCTGCGAAATTGCAAAAACAGTCCAGATGCCAGATTTGTGCCAGAAATCAAGATAGAAAAGTGAAAACTGACTGCACAAAATGTGGGAAATCTGCGTGCAGTGATCATCGCAAAGAGGTGAGCAGAAACTGCTTGAGCAATTAAGAGTTTTATTTAAACAACATGTATTAATCATGTTTTCATAATTTTAGTAATGATTTCACTGTAAATAAACGTATAAACAATAAGAAAGTTTCATTTACTTAATAACTCCTTGGGGTGAGGCATCACCCCATGTTACCTACCCCCGTTACAAAAATCATGTTACCAGCGGAAGGTTAACAAAGTTAGAGTAAATAAAAGTTGACTTTTTCGCATCAAATTACTGCTCCCTAGGAGATAAAATATCAGTACCACGTCAAATTAAATAACGGGTATATTCAATATATATACACTACGAGTTATATATAAATAAAATGAAAATGTGCCCTAATATTATTATATAAACAAAAACCGTTCAAACCTGAAAAGATTCTGGTTTCTGACTTGATTATGCTATGCTATCTGACCTACTTTGAAATTGTATCTCTTCTTCTCCTAAATGCTTGCGTTATTGCCCAATGTACCCTACTTGAATTTGAAAGGAATGAGACAGGCCAAAATGCACGTTTTAGCACGGCTTCGTGGGCGATGCAATTTACGTGGAAGATAAAAAAAACTAATCATCAGTGTGTCAAAATGTATGTAATTGAATAATGGTTAAATAGGTTTCAAGACTTCGGAAAATTTGAAGGTAAAGGGTTTTCGGGATGAAAATTACAAACGCAAATTAAAAGGACCATTTACAATTGAATATTTAAAATATGGTCATTTTGTAGTTTAATGTGAAGTCGGAATGGGATTTAGGAGATTAAAAAGAGAGAGAGAGAGAGTTTAAAGGGCGGCACTAGAAGGTACTAGATAAGAGGAAAAGGAAAAATGCTGATGACAAGCAAATGGATCTTCTCGTTAGCTCGCTGCATCGAAATGGCCTGTACGGCCTGAGACTATGAACATAACAAGGGGTATATGCTTCTGTGGATTGATCAACGTTTTCTAAGTTCATGTATTTCTCGCTCACTAAATGATAGTCTTGATCCTTTCCTTTCCTATTCAATAAACACATGTAGGAATCCAAAGTGGACTTCCAATGGAATTTTCTATTTAAGACTACTTAATGATATTTGGAACATTATGAATTCGGGTGTTAAAGTGGAAAAGCTTGCTTTCTTAGTCCTGTGAACCAAGACCAGGACCGGGTTACGTCCAGTTTGCCGTAGTCCCCGGTAAAATGTATGCGACAATTGCATCAATCACAAATAAAATTTTGAAAGATGTACATGGCCTGTGTACATAATATCATATGTATGAGGTCTACTCAATTATAATGGGAGAAGCGTCAACCCAATGAACGTAATAATTGGGTCCAACTTCAAGTCGCAAAGAATTCAAAGTAACGTAACCTCAGGGCTGCCTTGGCAGGAAGAGAATCAGAACCTTTTGTTCTAAATATTCACAAATTACCTATGCTACAGTCCCCAAACTGAAAAAAGCAAGCAGTCCCCAAACTGAAAAAAGCAAGCTATTTGCAATTTTGTTTTTTTTCGATTTCGATTCGGGAATTTAAATAGGGCAGATGGATTAAGCTGTGGAAGATCCAAATATTGATGAAGTTATTGAAATCGTCGAGTCCGACTATCATATAATAGCTGCTTCATTGAATAATACTGTATTCACAAAAGGTTCAATGTATTCCATTTGCGAATCGCTGCTGAGTCGCAACAAAATCAGCCCATTTCTGAAACGGATGCCGACTGATGATCATAAGGATCCCCCACTACAACGTCAAGTGACAACGATCCTGGTGGAATCTCATTGAGACAGGGCAAACGATGACTAAACTGGGATTGACAGCCAGGAAGGTTTTCCTGTGTTTGGGTGAAGTGATAGGGAATCATGTTTCCTGCCAAAAGGGATAAAAGCTTTTATGAAAGAAGCATAATGCAATTACCCTCAAATTAGCAACAAGTTGGCGAATAAAACGACGTATTTTTATCTCGACTGAGTCATTTTAACTACGCTAAATAATGCCAATTACATAAAAAATAATGGATTCATTTTTACTTCATCTAATATTTATTTTATTGAATTGGTAGTTAATTGAACTATTATCTGGTTAGTTAATGATATACACTTTATCATTTTACGACATCGATAATCTGGAAAGGAATGGATCCATCGGATCCAGTCTCACTGGAAACTACGCTAAAGCTTCATTCTATGAGTATGGTATGGTATGTTAATTTTGTAGTGTGGCACGCAATGTATAAATTTTAATTCTTAGTTAAGCATAGAAGAGAGTATATTTGTTCATAAATTCGATGCATAGTCTGTCATTTTCACATACATATAGTGTAACTGATATTCCTTCGTGATTTCCCAATTCAAAGGTGCACATGTTTTCTGAAGCCATAATTACTATGTTCCTCTTAAGCGAACGAATATTTCCTATTGACACTTACTGCCCATTAGCATACCTATATACGCATCGATTCGACTAGACGCTGGTCATATCTATGTTTTTGTCAATTCCATTCAATTCAACTACTTTTTTCTCGAAAGCCAACAGGCTTGTCAGCGAAGTCAATCGTCGACGTGATTCTACCTGAAGCCTCTATTTTCAGACAATTGAAAAATAACTAAACTTATAGTAAGAAAAAAAAAATTAAAAGAAAAGATTAAATTCTTCTTCAAATGCCGAATAAGAATTTTTCCGTAAAGTTTCATTAGCCACAAGATACGTGGGGATAACGGCGGGGGATTAATGGCGATCTAGGAAGCATCCACAATTGGCTTTTTGGGTTGATAGGTTATCAACGCAATTAACTAGGAATTAAGAACAAGCTAGTCCGTAAGCAGGTCAAACTAAAACTCATTGAGGAAGAGGACAAATACCGGTATATGGGATATAAAAATTTTTATTCGTGATTTAGTCTACGAGCGTGATCGTGCCAAACCGAAACCGTGAATTGAGATGCGCACAAATATATATCCTTACATATGTATTTTATGAGGTGCAATGTCCAATTCCGAAAGATGCATATATATGCATATTTCGTAAGTGGCAATTGTTTATAAGTATGTACTGTCTAAGTGGCGAAGTACAATATAGATGGATGGACTCAGAGGCACACACTGTTTATCTTTTGTCTGAGCCAAACCCATAAATGTGTTTGTCTGATGTCTGAAACATACACAAAAATTTACTTGGTCTAGCCATAGGTATTTGTCTGCCCGATATCTAACAGAGGTATAGGCATTTGTCCCCTTCAACTCAACCGAAAATTGCCCTATTGACTGTATTTGGTATTATTACTTGCAACTAAGTCCTGAATAATGAAGTTGCAAGAATATTTTGTCCAGCACGGCTCCTCTAAAAGAACGAAACGTGATCGGGGCTCATTCGAGAATTGATAACTGGTTCTTATTTGCTTACACTTTCTAGTTTCTCTGAAAGATAAGAAAGACTTCGTATCATTAAAACAGCCATCACTATTACCAAGCATCGAAAATCATTATCCCTAATATTATTTCTCCAACAAAATGTATATTTCATCAAACAGGGAGATTAAGCAATCGCCACTAAAAATACAAGATTATGAATTCACGATTAAGATCACATGATTATGATTACATGATCTCGATGATAACATTACTACGTGATTGAAACGATAACTACGGTAACCCGATTATGATTACAATCATGTAATCATGAAATTCGTGATCATAATCGTGTAATCATGGTTATGATTTTATCTAGCTTTGATTCATACTTATCAACAGCAGGTGTCCGAATTTTCGCAAAGAATTCTTTTCTTTCCATTGAAAGCGAATCAAGAATTCAAGCCAGACAAATTTGATGACGGGTCTTCTTGGCTTCTATCGATGCCGCATCTGACACGGTCCGTGCCGGATACGTAACGCTAGCTGCTGGCAAGTATGAATACTCGCATAGTATGTTAAATGTATGAAAGTGTACTTTCGCGTCTGATACGTTAGGTGCTGGACACGCTACCTGCTGGTAAGTATAAATACTTTCGTCTGTACTGTGCTGGAAACCCTATCTGCTGCACCCGCTAGCTGCTGTTTAGTATGAATTTTAGTTTATGTTGCTTGGGGAGGTTGATCGATAACTTGCAAATCTCGTCCTTTGAACTTGAACGCAGTTCTGATCGACAGTGTTTGTACTTAAGTATGATGATAAATGGGGAAAACCGAAATTCAATGTTGGCTTTCAGAATCCGAATATTTTTGTGCATTTTTAAATGTATTTGTTCCTGGTTATTTTACCACATGCTAAATATGAAGCACTTTAATCAAAACCAGGACCAATTTTATTGGGTGAATTTGATTAATTTAGTTTATGCATTCTGAGTGAACCAGTTACTGTCCTATCGTTTTCCAACTCATTGGAGTTAGTAAGAAAATTTATGTTATCGATTAATTTTTTAATTCTCACCTGATGCTTAAACCCATGGGAATTCATTGATTACAGCATTTACCAGATGACAATCGCTGACATTATCATATTCTGTACTGCAATGTTCCCCCTGCTTGTTGCCTAAACAGTAATTTGTTTGGTGATTTTGGGGTTGAAAAGTGTTATCTAAAATTAGAACATCAGACGAAATTGGCAGACAAAATGATGCTCAAATTGCGGGAGATTTTCCCGACTGTGGCCACATGTATTATTATTATTTTTATGCAGCTGCACTTGTGTCTATAAAACACATAGTTCGCTGTCGCTCGCATTTCAAATTTAATCCATGAGAGTATTTCCTAACGACTCTAAGAACAGATGTATATTATAGTTGATGTACTCATCCGAAGATATTGTATTATCTATTTTGTGTCTTTTCTGTCCAACATGCTCTATCTGCACTGGTTTCTGGATTAAAGACATTTGTGTGCCTACAGAGCTCAATAATACGAAGAGGACTGAAATACATATTCGCGCACTATCTACTTGAGAAATGCAATTGTGCCAATTGTTGATGATTGATGTTATTTAAATGTTTCGACATCATTGTCTGTGTTAAATATCGTAATAAATGTTATTAGTGGAAATGAATCATAATTTTGGACTTAGTAGTGATTCCGAATAATAAAGGTTCAAACAAAAAGTTAAAAGAAGGAACAGACATAACGTTATTTAATTCTATCTAGTCTGAAATTACTTTGCAGAACGGCTTACTTTGGAGCACCGGTATTATAAAACGTAATTAATTTCATAAATCATATATCATAACCATGTACTTTCTGCCGGTGCTGCAAATTTATTAAAGTTCTTTTTAGATACTGTGAGCCTGCGGTCTTTCGCAAAGAGCAAAAAATATAGATGATTGTTGAGACAGTAAGGAAATAGACCATTGCGAGGGCAATTAATTTATTAGGTAATTGGGATATTTGCCTGTTTCAGCCATCCTCAACAAAATTGTCAAATGTATAAAGGCACATCTTCAACACACCAAGTAGATAGATCCCACTTCTAATGTTTGTTAAGGTTTTGTGTAGACGAAAAATAGTATTAAAGTCGGTGTACATTTGCCCGTCTGTGGACTTTTCTACGAAATAGTTACATCAGTTTGGACAAAATTTGGTAGACATTTGAATAGTTTTAAATTTCACGCATCCAATCGAATCCAATCGTCCTCCGGTGCACTCCACTTTCGCCTGTAGAAGGAGATGCGATCCAATAGTTCCTTCAGTTCCATCAGCCCGTTTCTGATCCCTGGAGGGACGTTGCCGATCGCATGTCTTCCACAACTGTCGCGTATGGTAGTCCAGGGCAGCTTTTAGGGATACAAGGAGATTGGTGGACCTTGCCGCGAAGCCGGGATAACTGGATTTACTTATTAAGACAGGTCTAGACTGGGCACTGGTTGTTGCGCAATAACAGATACTGGAGATCTTACTTTGACTAAGAAAGTTATAATAGATCAAAGTTGCGATAATTCAAGGCATCATAGAATGTCTGCGCGATACTAAAATCACGAGTTTATCATACTATACTACGGGCTACATTCAAGCGTATCAGCCATGCACACGCTTTTTAACAGGTTTAAGTACATTTTAAACATGCATACATATTTAGGTACATATGTAAACTATTAGCTTCCAATTCACTTCTCTATTACAAACCGTCAGTATTTTTTTCAATACTTTCCCATCAATTCACCGCAACTAAATGTCATCTTATTCCTAATATGTTTCTAATTCCTCTAAGAAATAACATCCCACATACCCCTATCAACTGCCAATTTTTGCGTTATCTGAAAGCAACTGCAGTCTCCAGAGACATATGTACCCATGTTTACGTAATTGAAGCTAATGCTATTGCTTCTACAAATTAAGTGCGAAACCCACACTTTATGGCAATTTTATTAGAATGAAGAAAATGCATCGCAATTAAGCTTCTTGTTAACATTAAATGTATTAGAGTGCATTGTTACTATGAATTGTTTTAATTTGCAAGGTCTGATTGAATTTGTTAATTGGTGATTTCATTTAACCAGTGAAGTAAAACGTTGCATTATACATAGATCACTACGCGAGAGAGTACATATGAATGAATATTTGCATTGTAAACAAGATATAAATAAAATAGTGAACAGATAAAATAGTGAATAGTAATGAACGGAAAACTCGTAATAATTTTTTAATCAAATATTACTCTTTAATTTCTTTCATTTCAGGAATCTTTTCCCATCAAATATTGTCCAAGCTGCAATGTTCCAAGTAAGTACTTAGCAATCAATAACTATTCCAATACCTTATATCCGAATGTAAAGCTGAAATTAGTGATTATACCTTCGCGTATAAATCTTTCGAAATTTTCTATTGAACAATATGGATTGCACAATGACTATCCATATCCCAGTTTTAATTTATATGTACGGTCTTTTTTACCGCCTACTAAGAAGTTAAAGTTCCCTACTCAACTTCGTTGCCGGTTGTTGGTTACGAGTTTTATTTGTCCCCGGTGCCAGATAGCTTTATATTTTTCAGTACGATAAATTTATCAATCTTCCTGGCAGACGGGTTCTATTGTATTTATACTGTAATCAACAATACAATCGGTGTCCTTGTAAAGAATCACCTATCTACTGCTGTTTCGATTCGACTATACCATAAACTATATACTTTATGGTATAGTCGAATCGAAACTGTACAATTGAATGCTAAATAACATTATTATGTCCGGATGGCTGAGTGATGGCACAAGTCTGTCGTATGGAAGGTCGCGGTTCAAATCTCACTGGTGTCAGTGGAATTTGTATCGTGATTTGACGTTGGATACCAGTCGACTCAGCTGTGAATGAGTACCTGAATCAAATTAAGGTAATAATCTCGGGCGAGCGCAATGTTGGTCAAAGGCGAGTATAGGTCTCAGGGCGAAACGTGGATTGGTACCCACGATGGAGCATAAAACCTGGGAAGTACCTGCTGAACCAACACCAACAACTCTACTACCAAACCCTATCTCTACCTCCACGTGGTGACCGCTGGCAGCTCTTTCTTAACGAAAAGCTGCAGACGGAGAAGGATGAAGGCGAGTCTCCCGCGCCTAAAAACGGGACAAATTGTACCAACTGGTCCTCCAGGTTGGGGGTTGGGTAGGGCTGACAACCCTACACGGAAAACAACTTGTTACGAAGCCACGGAAGGAGCCTCGGACTGGAAACAATACCACCTAGAATCCCCTCTGACAATCAGGTGAGAGTGAACACTGAAGCCATCCACAACACAACCCTCCGCGACACTTATAAGAGGGAAATGGATGCCGCAATAACCGCAGTCAACGGAGGACCTAGAGGTGAAGCATCAACAAATGATCTTCACAACCACCTGAAGAACGTTATCATGGATACGGCCACAAACATACTTAGCCCCTGCCGCAAAAGGAGTCGGAACGACTGGTTTGACAATGAATGTAAGCTAGCAACGGAACGGAAGAATGCCACATACCGAGTAATGTTGCATTCTCAAAGAACGCGGGCACGGGCAGAGACTTAATCAGGAACTTCGTCGGGCGGAGAGGCGACTTGACAGACGGAAAAAGGAAGCCTGGGAGAACCAACAAGTCTATGAACTAGAAAAGTACAGGGAGCAACCGTACCAAGCGCGGAAGTGTTACCAACAAGTCAGCAGGATGAAGCCTTGTACACCTCGATGCTCATCCTGCCGAGACAAAGAGGGAAATCTGATTTCCGATAGAATGGGCATATTGGAGGGATGGGTTGAGTACTTTGATAAGCTACTGAACAACCAGAACATCGGTGAGTTGGGGGTCCCGCCAACTGAAGACGACGGACAAATACTGCCACCACCAAGTTTTGGGGAAACAGTCCGTGCAATTCGTCGGCTAAAAAATCATAAGTCGCCAGGAGCCGATGGAATTACAGCCGAATTGGTGAAATATGGCGGCGACCAGTTACACCAAGTAGTTCATCAACTTGTGCTCAAGGTATGGGGCAGTGAATCAATACCTGACGATTGGCAACGAGGTATTATCTGTCTCATACATAAAATGGGAGATATCACACAGTGCAGCAATTATAGAGGTATCACGTTTCTGAGCACCATTTATAAGATATTCTCCGCTGCTAGGTCGGATAACCCCATATGCTCCGAACGTCATTGGCCCATACCACTCCAGGCAAATCAAGAACAGATCAGATTATCTGTGCGCGGCAAGCGATGGTAAAACTGTTGATGAATATGGACAACAGTTGCACCATCTGCTCATCGACTTTAAAGCCGCCTATGATAGCATAGCCGGGGTAAAACTGTACACGGCCATGAGAGAATTCGGTATCCCGACGAAACTAATAAGACTGACTAGGCTGACCCTATCCAATGTGCGAAGCCAGATAAAAGCAGCAGGATCACTCTCAAGACCATTCGACATCAACAACGGTCTACAACAAGGGGATGCCCTATCATTTGTCCTCTTTAACCTGGCCCTCGAGAAAGTGATCCGTGATGCTGAGGTAAATGCAAGAGGTACGATCCTCTTGAAGTCCACCCAACTACTGACCTATGCTGACGATATCGACATCATGGGAAGAACCACCCGAGACGTACAAACTGCCTTCATTCAAATCGAGCAGGCGGCCATTAGGGCGAGATCTTGGGCTGCACATCAATGAAGGCAAGACAAAATATATGGTGGCAACGTCAGCACCGACGACACACTAACCAACAACATCAAACCGCACTGGCCAAACAGGAAGGATTAGGATAGGAGAATACAACTTTGAGACCGTTTATGCTGAAATCCGCGCACGGTTGTTGTCAGCCAACAGAGCCTACTTCAGCTAACAAAAACTGTTCCACTCGAAACGTCTCACCATAGGGTCAAAGCTCTTACTGTATAAGACTATGATCTTGCCAGTCCTCCTGTATTCCTCGGAAACTTGGGTTCTTAACAAGAAAAATTGCGAACTCTTGGCCGCGTTCCAGAGAAGAATCCCCCGACGAATTTTCGGTCTTCTACATGAGGATGGACGATTCCGTAGTCTACACAGTGAGGAAATCTATTAGCGATACCATGACCATCCGGTTGTGGATAAAATCCGGCTCAATAGGTTACGGTGGGTGGGTCACTTAATCCGTATGGATGAGGATGATCCCACCAGGAAAGTCTATAAGGGCAATATCTATGGTAGAAAAAGAAGACGAGGCAGACCCTGCCTAAGATGGAGCAATTGCGTAGGCCAGGACGCCAGGCAGCTTTTAGGTAAATCGAATTGGTGGACCTCGACGCAAAACCGGGATGTCTGGAGTTCCTTATTAAGGCAGGCCTAGACCGGATATCGGTTGTTGTCGGTTTGTGCAACAGGATCCCTGTGTCGTTGTAGCACGCTTGAATACCGCGCGTGCATTAGTGATTAAATCCTTGCAGAATCCAAGTCTTGCCAAAACCCTCACAAATCAACATTCTACGTTCAATGTATTGCATACATAAGACCATATCACACTTCGAGTTCCTTTTAATTTAAGTCGCGCTCATGGTCAAACATGTTTCTATCATGGCTTGAATTGTGTTCATAGAACTATACGAAGCCTAATACTCTTAGTCTTCCTATTTGGCACGCCGCCAGTTCAGGCTGCTGTTAGCCGATGTGTGAGGTCTCTGAGCATCCCCATACTGTATCCACGACCAGTAAGTCTACGTCGATACACCGTTTCCCGGTGCCACCCCATGGAGGTTCTCCTTTGGTCATTTTGGTGTTGACTCAGCAAAAGCATAAGATGAACATATGCCGGGTGCACAATGCCTCGCTATGCTGCGCTATCTTCTCAGATAAGCATTGTTTTTCACGGGAACCGATCGAATCAACAAAACAGATTTCAATGGTGCTAGCGCCTCCCATTAAACTAACACAGGAGCGGAGAAGAAGATGCCGTATGCGCAAGCAGCAGACAATAAGACAGTTCACCATCCTCCAGGAATGCCTGCGGAAAGAAAATGCTGAAATCTGGGCCAAAGCCAAGGGTTAATAATCAAGGTTTTCACAGTGGGTTCCCCCATGGTATACATTTATCTTTGGTGGGGTGGAGGTGGGTGCCCTGATCCAATATGGATTGTTGCGCCAACGTTTATTATTATTATTGTTAAATGTAAGTATTTCGTGGACCCTTTGTACAAAATTTGCATGTGCTGCATTAGGGACTTGTACCCAGATGAATTTGAAATCCATACATTTTGAGGAAAGAGCGAGGTTACCTTAATCGGCAGGCAGGTGAAAAAAAAATAACACCGTGCACGAAGCCGATGAATTTGAAACACGAATACCGCGATCGAGGAGGGTGGGTTAGGAAGAATTCAAGTATATTTCAAATTTCAATTTTCTTTCTTTTTCTTCCGAGAAAAGTAGAGAAATAAATTGAAATAAATATTTCCATTTTCCCCCGCCAAGCGATACTACTCACTCACATCTAGTGTCACAGTAGTTACAAGCATTGTGATTGATACTAGGGGAATGATTGTTGTAATATCGATAATATGACCAATGTAATATTACTAAAAACAAACGAAGATATGTAATATCTGCTAATGGGTGATAAGTTAATATGGAAATTATATTACCAAGAATATAAGTAATTTGATATTAGTACTAAGCAATCTGTAATGCAATATTACTAACAAGATAGCAAGTAAAGTGGCATTACTGATAAGAAATTATATATTTAAATTAAATACTAATGAATATGCGATGCGCTATTCCTAAAAAGCAAATACGTAATAAAATAACAATAATGAGGGAACAAGTGATATTACTAATAAGAAATCACTTAATGTAATATTAATAATAGATGTTGAAGTTTGTTGACTCCATGAAGAACTCAGTCGGGAAAGTTTGAATTGTTAATGCAATGTAAGAGCGAGATTGTTGCAAGGAAATTTTTCCTCAGTGCTCTGAGATGCCTAGGAATATTTATAATAATCGCCGAGGTAAAAATTGTTACCGTCAAATATGACAACATTTCAGGACATGAATTCTTTGGGGACACAGCTCAAATAGAAAATGAAGATTTAAAAGGGTCAATCGCTCGTAGAAGTTAAACACAAACTCATGTGAGAAAAGCAGCGAATAATTGAATGTCATCAAGTAGTTTAGAGAGGTTGGAAGTTGACCAATAAGTTATGATAGATCAATGCAAATCCTAATGTTGTAATTATATGAATACATATACACTAAGTGAGCCATCAAGGCGAAATTCTTTGCAGCGTACACCCTGCTATTCGAGAATAGTTAGCATGAACTATGTATTGCTATTATATTTATGGACAGTAACAGCAGATAGAGAGCAATGAAAGTCTATTGGTCCCAATAGGGAGCATAATCTAATTAAGCTCGTTCTAAGGCAACATAGTGTTAGTGAAGTTAAAATCAAAACGAACTGGTAACTAACCTTCCACTGCTTACTTACTTCCTCTTTACATTTTAACCTCCATCTGGATTTATTATGGTTAACCAAAAAATTACAACTATCTACATATATTAAAAAACTTGAAGTAGTTCCACTGAGATATCCCCGTGTGTTGGGTATCAAATTTCAAAAAGTTATGGAACTAAGGGAAAGTTAAGCCGGCCATAAAAAAATAAAAGCACGGTCACTCCCGATGGACGAGTAAAAATCCACGATGGATCACATCCTAATCCAATGTTTTTTTGCCTCACGTTTCGATGAGGCTCGGCTGATGGGGTTTCCACCCAACCTTAACCGTCCGTAGGAGTAGTTATACAAAATTTGGGAAACCAAAAGCTGAATGCTAGACGCTTCTGATACGAAAGGTTTTATGCTTTTCTTATATGAGGAACTTTTAATGTAAGTTACATAGCTAAAAATCCAAAATATTTTTTCATGTATTTCGAACCTTGTTCATCTAAAAGAAGCAAACATTGTGCATTACCACTTATATATACAGTCGGTTATTAGTGCCACCCTTGAAAAACTACATAATTTACGTTTATATGCAAGAAAAGGTAACAAACATGCCCACCAATTTTTATAAATTACTTATATTGTTATGTTATTGTTGTTTATGTTGCTGAACTAACACAAACAGCTTTACTACCAAACCCTATCTCCACTTGCACGTGGTGACCGCTGGGAGTTCTTTCTTTATGAAAAACTGCAGACGGAGAAGGATGAAGGCGAGTCTCCCGCGCCTAAAAGCGGGACAAAATCTACCAACTGGTCCTCCAGGTTGGGGTTGGGGTTGGGCTGACAACCCTAGACGGAGAACCAAAGTTAGCCACGGAAGGAGCCTCGGACAAGATGGATTTCAAAACGACGAACCCGGCAACGACAACGGATTAACGATTTGCGTTTTTTCTCATGGAACGTGCGCTCCCTGCACAGACCGATGCATGCTAGCCATTATCCTGTTCCAATATAAGGCTGATGTAGCAGCGTTGCAAGAGATACGATGGACAGGGACCGATTTCCTGGAGAAGAGTCCCTACCCCCATCCAGTAAACCATGTGCTCGGAGTAGGTTTCTTAGTCAGCCGAAAAATGAAACCTGCTGTTATCGGCTTTGCAAATACAATATAAGCGAAAGGCTTTGCACTCTGCGTTTGCGAGGCAAGTTTAGAAATATAAGTCTTATAAACGTTCACGCCCGTAGAGAGGAGACTGCAGAGTCGGATAAGGATATTTTCTACGAGGCAGTTGAGCTGACCTTCCTGTCCCAAATATGATATCAAAATCATACGTGGGGATTTTAACAGTCAAGTAGGGACGGAGCCCGTGTTCAAACGATACGTCGACTCCAATAGCTTACATAGGGATACCACTGGCAACGGACTGCGGATTATTCAGTTAGCAGTATCGCCTAAAATGGTTGTTAGAAGTACCTGGTTTGCGTGGAAAGCGGTCCACAAACACGTGGGCCTCTCCAGACGGGGCCACTTTCAACCAAATTGACCACGTGCTGATTGAACGCCACCACTTCTCATTCACAACACAGCGCTCCGCAACACCTTTAAGGGCGAAATGGATGCCACAACAACCGCAGTTAACATAGATCTTGGAGATGAAGCATCAACAAATAATCTTCATAACCATCTGAAGAACGTTATCATTGATGCGGCCACAAACATACTTGCCAGGTTTGGCGATGAATATAAGCGGAAGTTTTACCAACAAATCAGCTGGATGAAGCCTTACATACCTCGATGCTCATCCTGCCGAGACAAAGAGGGAAGCCTGATTTCCGACAGAATGGGCATATTGGAGTGATGGGTTGAGCTGTTTGTTGAATTGCTCAACAACCAAGGTATCGGACCGTCTGATTGTGGATAAAATCCGGCCCAACAGGTTGCGGTGGGCGGGTCACTTAATACGTATGGATGATGATGATCCAGTCCGAAAAGTCTATAAGGGCAATATCTATGGTAGAAAAAGAAGCCAAGGCAGACCCTGCCTGAGATGGAGCGATGGCATAGGTCAGGACGCCAGACAGCTTTTACGAATATCGAATTGGTGGACCTCGGCGCGAAACTGGGATGTCTGGAGTTCCTTATTAAGGCAGGCCTAGACCGGATACCGGTTGTTGCACCGTTGGTGATGATAATTTATGTTGTCAAAAAGTATTGAGTAAGCATTTGAAATTTACTCAAAATAATCCCATATCGTTGAAAATCTTTCTTTAGTCATCTTTTGCTGGCATCATACCTCTTATTCTTCATGGCATACTTTCAATACATTTAATGTAGTTTATTTTTATTTCGTCGCTTCTATGCTTAACCACCATAAGGGCTTGTGTCAAGTATATCTTATTCATTAAATTTTTCTTGAAAATTTTGTGTTTTTCATTGATCCTCAAAGGCTTTTGGTGGGGTTAAGTTCCGGAGAATTACCAAGCCAATCAAAAACTCATAATTGGCTTTTTCTAAAAAATTCTATTCTTCTTCTGCCTTTTAGGATAGAGCAAAGTCATACACCATTATCAAGTTGTCATTTGATAATCATTTGGGTTTCCAAAACGCGTTCTAAAATTAGATGAACAATATCAGTGGCTCTAATAATTTGTATGTACGCATCTAAAGTAATCAGAAATATTTCAGAAAATATGTAGATATACATGTATCATCATCATCAACGGCGCAACAACCGGTTATCCGGTCTAGGCCTGCCATCCCGGTTTTGCGCCGAGGTCCACCAATTTGATATACATATATTCATTTATTTGCAAATTTCAAACGCTCATATTTGTCTTTCGCGGCAGTAAATTCACACGAACTAGAAAATTTTGTTTTTTCAGTGCCATGCAAAATCAAAGGAATTTCAACGGATCTCCCTGGAAGTTAGCCCTCCCTTTATAGATGGGCTCTGAAGTATTGGCATCCTCAGATGTACGCACTAACAAGGTGGTATGCCACCCTTCCATGACTGTCGTCAAAATCTTTATGAATTTGAAATGAATGCGATACAAGTGTAGGGCATCGATTAGCCAGGTATGCGGAACGCAGTCGAAAGCCTTGGCATAATCCAACTCGGCTGTCCTTCTGCTTCTCGGACAGAACGTTGTTGGTTTCGAAGTGCGCATTACCCCTGCCACTGAAAATGGACGTTATGAATTCGTGAGGGGTTGGTAAGCAAGTAATCATTCTTATGTCTGTGGAGTCCTGCGCCTTGTCTTTGTTAGGGATACGGTAGGTAATCTCCACAGTGAGGAAGGGTGGAAATTCCTCCGGCCGACTCATGAACTGATTATGCTGTGTGCTGTGTGTATGCCGGTGAACTTTTTGTAACAGAAGTTCTGCACTCGATCCAGACCTGGGCCCCTCCGATTCTTCGAGCTGCTTATGGCTCGACGAACTTCCTCTTCGGTAATACCGGCAAAATTCATGCCAGACGGTGTGGCATGGCGGGTGCCTTTGCCTTTCACTCCAGAATTTTTTCGCTTCCGTTACCGAAAACTGTTGTGTCCGTGGGGATTCGTTGAGAGATCTGAAAAACTCCGTTGGTTCGTCGCGTATATTGCACTTTAGACACGTATGGATTGATTTTCGCCATACCGTCGTAACCGACTGCATACGGCAGAAAGTCTCTGCTTTAGTGTGTCCAGAATCCCAACTACGGGCGTCTCACTGGGGATGGCATAGTTTCTGTGAACCCACTGCACTTTATTTCTCACCCGTATGCTGGCATTGCCAGGGTTGATTTAAATCAGTCTAGCAATGTCCTGCCTTAGTGACTCCCGACGACGTTCCAGACGAATTTTCCATGGTGTGTCTCTTCGGCGACTCAAACCAATAACGCGAAAGCGAATCTTCTGACCGTGCAATCTGACAGCCGTAATTACACTACAATACACAAGTGATTGTAGTTATAGCAGCGACATATCAGCATACAATCGAGATCAATAATGAGATTGATTTGAGATAGAATTCCCGGAGTTTCTGGTGATGCATAGAGCCTCGGAATACCCGGTATATGCAAAGGATCTATATCCGAGAATTCATTACACACTCTTTGGAATTCGTCCCGAACCTCAGCGGAAACTTCAGCTGGACCATGGAGAAGACTGCTTCGGCGAATACTGAAACTGTCGCCTGCAGTGCGGCGTGTTTTGGTTCATGCCGCCACCTCTGCCCCCATCGTCGCTCGGTCACCAGTTTCCGCGATGACCTCAAGGCGAACACGGTCCCAGATGATGGCCAGGATTGAAAAGGTTCATTTTCTTTGTCCTGCACTTTGCTCACCTACCCCCTGAGAGGCTGTGGTCACAGTCATTCAAAGTGAAGCTATCCATCCCTCTTCCTTTCACAGCCGGGCTTGGGACCGGCTACGGCAGAGTTTTATTATTATTGCTTATGCTTTCATTAGCGATCTTAAAGTTGATGAAAAAGTGGTGGAACTGACAACTATATTTCAACAGTTTTTGAACGCTTGTCCTATAGAGAAAATCTGATCTGTTGCTGATTTGCATTGAATGAAGTCTCTTTGGTCTGAATCGATGATGTTCTGGGCGAATGTTGCTATCTGGCCTTGTAAAATAGTTGAGAATACTTTATAGAAGATATTCAGCATAGAATTGCTGCACGGGATGTCTTCCGTTTCATGTATGGTGTAGATAATTCTCCGTTGCCAAATGTCAGGCATTGATTCGCTGTCCCACAGTTGATGAACCACTTGATGTAGTTGATTGCCTCCATATTTAACCACTTCAGCTGTAATTCCATCAGCCCCTGATGACTTATGATTTTTAAGCCGATGAATTGTACGAATTTTTTCTTTTTCTTCTGTTTCTTGGTATAATTCCGTTGTTTTCAGTCGACAGGACCTCCGAATTTTTGGTTGTTGGTCAGTTCATCAAAGTACTCAACCCGTCGCGCCAGTATGTCCATAAAATCGGAAATTGGATTTTCTTCTTTGTCTCCCCAAGATGAATAGCGAGGTTGATTTGACTGCATCTCTTTGACTTATTGGTAAGACTTGCGCACCCGGTGTGGTTGCTCCTTGTACTTTTTGAGTTCACAGACCTGTTGATTCGTCCAGGCTTCCTTTTTCTATCTGTGAAGTCGCGTTTCCACTTGACGAAGTTTGTGATAAATCTCTCTGCGTGCCCGTATTTTGTTAGAGTGCAGCATTGCCCGATATAAAGCATTTTTTCGCCCCATGGCTGGCATACATTTTCATCGAACTGGTCGTTTCGGTTATCTTACGACTCTGGCCAAATATGTTTGTGGCCGTACCATCGATGTCAATATTCCAGTTTTGCATAGAACAAAATTAACATCCCTGCTTGGTTTCTGTAGTATGTCATCGTTCTTTCTGACACGTCTTTTTCAACCGTACCTATTGCCCCTAAAGACTTTTCGAGTTTGATTATCTTCACCCATAGGGACGGTGCTGGATGAGTTGGTTCACGTCAACCACGGTGTCGAACCTCGACTCGTCATGGATGTTTATGCCCGTCTTTGTTCTATCCCGTTGCTGTAGGCTTACCACCAGTTATCTGAAGTATTATCTAATTGAAAACGAAAGGAAGGAAAAAATTAAATAAACGAAAAAAATGCCGCGCTTGGTACCGTTGCTTTCTATACTTTTCAAATTTGCAAATTTGATAGCTTCCCCAAGCGTCCTTCTTTTATCTGTGAATTTTCTTGTCCGCTCCTCAGAGTTCACATACTCGATTTCTGTGATAATGCTGCATACTAGCGTTCTTGCTTTCTTTGCTACTGGGGCTAAATATGTTTCACATGTTACAATGAAAGTTAGTTGTTGACGTTTCATCCTCAGGAACTGTTATAGATTATGAGCAACAGAGTATTTCCTTCGATTCCTTAGGGAGGCGTATATTTTCAGGTTTAAGTAAAACTAGAAGTTTTGATTAGTGTTCTTGAACTTATTCAAAATAAAACAATATTTCGATATGGATAATCATAGTTTTATTTGGATATCAAACAGTGCTGCCTCCTTGCAAGCTTGCTGTCTTGAAAGATGTCGATCAAGGGAAGTGGAAAACGATCTCTTAAAACCACCGGAACTGAGAGCGGCGTATAAACAATTTACACTCATGGGACGACCACGCCGCATAAAATGAAAAGTAAACTGGGATAATCAACTGAAATGATAGTGGGTATTCTTTTGTGGGAAAGTGCTCACAGCGAAGACTCAGCTTTCCAGTTCTTAAAACACTACCTCCTCTTAGTTAACTGATAAGATAATTCATGAGACGGATTGTTTTAATGCACTTAAAGGTTAGCACTCGTAACGCTAATATCGCCAATAATGGTCGCATATTTCATCTCGGGTGAAATTTAGGGGAGTGGTGGCTGAAAATATGACTTCCAAAAAGTGTAATAGGTTTCGTTCTCAGAATCTATCCAACCGAAAAATCTGAAAAAAATCACAGTGATGAAATCTAGGCTTCAAAATACATCTCGTTCCGATATTCATACAAATAAAGTTAATAATAGTATATTTCAATATTTTTGAAATTTTGCCGGAAACCCCCTTAAATTCATGCTAGAACTACAAAATTTGAGGGATAACGTAAGGTATAACTCTGGAAGTTTGAAGGAAATCTAACTATTATTATCAAAGTTATAGAAGGGGAAACTTGTACATTTTGCATAAATTACGTGCATTCTAAAACGTCATCATAATAATAAACATCATCATAACATATCAATTCGTCAATACCAAAACAAAGTAAGCTCACGTGAATTAGAGGTCGGAGGGAAATATTTCATTTCAGTTTTTTAATCATTTATATATCGATATCAATTACTCGAGACAGACATATGTATGTATATGATAATGAAGTTTGCGGGTAGTGTCTAATTCAGATAGATATATTTCTACATTGAACAAGTGGTATTCAATATACGTACTTTATATGTACATATGTATGCTTTTGTGCAAGATGTAAATCGGATATATGTACGTGCATATATAATATAGTCAATGTTTGTTTGTTTAAGGTGAAAATATGTACGAATATCTTGTAGTTTGAAAATATATGAGGGAATATTTTGGAAAAACGGAAAATGTGCTCACATAAGATGAACACAAAACCTTTATATCCGAAGCACCAGCTCCAGTATTCCGACTTGTTTTTATCTTGGATCAGCGCCTCGGAGGCGTGTACATTTTTGGCTATAGCACCAGTCTCACTTTTAATTCTTACTCATATCTCTAAACATGATAACGTCATTCGGTGCTATGACTAGAGGAGCTGGATGATTACAAAACTACACTTGAATCAGTGCCAAGACCGCTATGTATGTTTAAAAAATTCATTGTATTAGTAAGCGTGGCGCCGCGGTAAACATTATAGTTTTAGATGATATTCGCTGAGAATGTGACAAGCAATATATATCCACAATTATAATCGCAAAGCAAAAGTATTGACTATGGCTATTCTGGCTTTTCACGCAGAAAACTGAAGATATAGGATATTCGCGGCAAAGCAAGCAGTTTTGTATCTGTGTCAAGCAAAGTGAATATCTTGGCCTGAGTGAATCCTGGCTCTTCGGTACGAATATGATCAAAATTTTATGTTGGGAAATTAAATTTGAGATGAGCGAAAAGAATTTTAAAAGAATTCAAATATAGAGCAGATCTGACCCCGATGGGTTTTGCTTTATGTGATGTTAGACATAAAACGTTCGTTTTGTTAAATTCACACTGGGGAAGTATGTTTTACCTAAATTTGAGTACAATATAACAGCACCGACGAAACTTTGACAGATAATAATAGGGTTTCTTCCAAATTTCCAGTATATTACTGCAACATTTTACGGATCTAGGGTGGAGTTCGCTGTTTGTACATTTTTCTCTTGCAGCTTCCAAAGTTTCATCATTTTTGAGACTTCAAGATTGCCAAGTATTTGATACAATTCATAGTTGTATCTCATTCGACATTGGTAGCCCACTCGTTTATTCACTTCATGACCCTCCTTTGAAAGATATTGACCAGTTTTTCGAAAGTTTATGTGGGGGTCCACATCCGTAGTTTAGCGTTGGCCTTATTATCACTTTGTTCTATTCGGAGCTTTACTTTCTGTGTATGCAGCAGGCTTTTGAAATCGGCAGGACTGACTTCAGTTTGCAAGCTGAATTTGACTTTTCGTGATGTTTATGTTGTCCCTATATACGACGATCCGACAGAACTTATATGTAGAGCTGCGTGTCTTTTGTATGCATATACAACTTTTGTAGAACCTCTTCCAGTGTCAGATTGAAGAGTAGAGGTACGTTTGTCTCACTGACCTGCGCTATTGTGTGGGACATTGTCATTCTGGTAAAACCTACCAGTTTTACTGAAAGTTCCAAGCCATGCATTACTTTGTACAGAAAATGCCTGTTTAAAGTCAACGAATATTTTTACGTTAATATTGAATTGTCAGCATTTTTCTAACACCTGTTTGGCTACAAATAACGATCTTTCAGTTTGACAACCTTCTTGGTATTCGCCAATCGTTTCGTCGGCGAGCGGTCTAATTATTTTCTCAAATGTTTTGGTGACGGTTTTATAGGACGTACAAAGAAGTCAGTTGCCTTTATAATTTTCGCATGTTAACTTATCGCATTTTTTGTGGATAAGACATATCACACTTTTTGACCACTTTTGTATGAAACTTCCCTTGGTTTCAGATGGAAAGAACCAAATTATGGATAATATGGATAGTTTGATGAGTTCAACGTGTATGTCATCTGCGCCTGGTTCATTATTTGACGTCTGATGGCTGACCACTTCTCCCAATGTTCGCCGTTCAATGTTTCCCTCATCTTCGACCATAATTTTTGTAGGTTCTGGAGACTCAGTTGTATGCGATAGGTTGAGAAATTCATTGAAATAAGACGCCCATCTTTCACCTGCTTCACTTTCGCTGCCTACAGTTGCCCCATATTTGATTTTACAAAAGGTTGTTTTTAATTGTTACACATGCTTCAGGCTCTTGCATATTCTGTAGGCTTGTCTTGTGCTGTTGTTTTATAATATATGTTGTCTGTATGCCTTGTTTTTGTTGCTAAGCCCTTGCAGGCATTTATCGTCAAATGAATCATTTCTGCCGCCCCTGGATCATATCAATCATTTTTTGCCCTATTGTTTTGATAGCTCGTTTAAGGTCATACCAGGTGTCACTTTTGCGATTCTTCGTTAAGAGTAGTATATTTGTCGATTTTATAATTCAATTGCTAGTTGCAAAGTCAATGAGATAGTGACCGTTGTCAACTGATATATCATGGAGGCTGTGCCCCCAATTGTTGCTCAATATGTTTCCTCGTCCTCAAATTTGTCGTTGAAATTACCGACCAATATCTGACTTCATTAGGACTCAATGAGTCGTATAGTTTTCTCAAGCTATCGTAAAATTGCTCTCCCTCGCCTTTTTCTTCAATTAGAGCGAATGTGTTGACAATTGAATTATTAAAAGAATTTGCTTTGATGCGAAGCGCACACAGTCTTTCGTGTATAGGTTTGGAGTCAATAACAGTTGCTTTAGCCCCTATCCATGATAAAACGGCTCTAGACTCACATTTCTGTGATATCTTCTCACTTTTAAGGATGTTGTGTGACCTAATGTTGATTAGCTTGCAACCATTCTGTTATGTTTGCCTCGCTGCTGTGAGCTTATCACTTGCTCACGGCTACTTTCCGCAACGACTGCCCAGCACTTAAACCACTTGAGCCATCCAGACACGTCTGTAGAAAGAACACTTTTGGACGTATAAATTAAACAATAGCTTCGATATTTTGCAAATAGAGTTCAACGAGCAGTCAGACTGATAACTTTGGTTTTGTTGATGTTTATCTTCAATCCAATTCTACCTCCAAGTTTAGAGCCGTTTACCGAAGATCCTTGGTGAGAGCAACCAGATGACATCAGCATAGTCAAGGTGTTTGAGGAAGGATGACCTTGTTTATTGAAGTCTTCAATGCTTTCCAGCCAAATCAGTACAAAGAATGCCACCGATACGAAGAAGAAACGGTATCCGTGATAAAATGCAATTTAGCCGGGTTCCGCTTTGAATTTAAAATTCCTTTCTCGATGCATAAGTCATAAGTGGCTCTGATAATAGCTATTAGTTTGACCGGAATGTTGTTATACGATTTGAAATCGTAGTGAAGTGCTCCTCATATCTACTTAGCGACTTATCATTCTGGATAATAGGCCCACCGTTAACTTCCTTCACAGGACCATTGAAATATCAATATTATCAGGTGCGTTGTTTAAACATTGTGTCGCTTCCCTAGCAAGAAAGTTTTCCCAATGCTGGACGACAGGCGGATCGCGGGAATGATCCTTATTAAATTTGACAGACACTCTTTTCTTCTGCGAGCAGTTGCAATAGCGACACGCAAACTAATTTAGGCGACCAGCAGATTTAGACAACTCTTAAATTTACTGCTAATTGCGGCATGATCTATTTGATTAGATGTTCTTATCCGGTCTGTCGAAGCTTAACTGATCTTATGACAGGCCCTGTATTGGAACAGTACGCCGACGATGAAAAAGGATCAAAGTCGCGGAAATTTAAAAAGGGCACCCCGCTGTTGTTAAGGTTAATTAGATCCTCCCCATCTCATGTCCGAGCAAGGTGTTGTCAGAGCCCACCTTGTCATCCAGATCCCCCATCAGGATTATAGTGTCGTTTCGGTAGTAGTGATATTTTAAAATTCGCAGATTTCTATCCCTCAATCAGTCAAATAGTTCGACTTTCATTTGCGAAAAAAAAAATATAAAATTATTCTGCACGTCTTGCAGATGTGTTTACTAAACAAAGCCAGACCAATGTTCAACTGGAAATATACAATGTCCGCTCGCTTGGGTCAGTTTATTCATAAAAATTAGCCGTTTGAGTTATCAAATTATTCAATTTATTTGAATTGCAAAAGTAGGAACGATATCTAAGCCTAAGTCTAAGTCTTTTATGCACTGCGCTAAAGATGGAATAGGTTCAAAAAATCACATACTTGCGAGGTAGGAATGAAATGAATTGAATTAGATGATGTTCATATGTAAATCGAGAATTTCGAAGTGAAAGTTATTTAGATTCATATTTTCTTTGTAGCACTGATAATAATAAATAATTGAGTATTGATAAAGAAGTTTCGTTTGTATAATTCTAATGGTAAACGTTTTTGGAGGAAGTGCATATTCCTCGAAAAAATCCACTTTGAATTGCGCATAAGCCATTACTTTTCAAACTAATTCTGCAGGTCAACTTTTTGTAGGATGTAAAGATTCTGTGTCCGGATAGCTGAGTAATTAGAGGACAAAGCTTCTAAATCGCAGACACTCTATGACTAGTCGGCAACCCTGAACTGAATAGCTCGCTTTTAAGTTCGTCAGCGGGATTTGAGCGAGAGGGCCTCCCGCACCTCCCTTCGTACTCTCATTTAAAACTGCCAACGTTTTGTTATGAATATCGCCTCACTTTAAGGGGGTCATCCCGTGTGTCGGATCCAAGGAATCGATTTATTTTTGGCTTTAATTGCATCTAGATAAGTGTACAAGAATAGTAGTGGGCAAAGTGGTTTTTTGATATTCGGAGTCCTTCAAAAATTACAGTGTTAAACAGGTGAAATGTCACATACCAGGTTTATGTCGAACGCCCTATCGTATTTATCGGTCGAATGACGTTCGAATGACTTCGCTAAAATCATAAGAATTGAAGCCAAGGCTTTACTTGTGTTTCTTTAAGAAAGATAAGGTTTATGGACTAGGTATAGCAGATTAATGGTCGGTTAAGATTTTATTGTTAAAAATCGCATTCTACTTTTTAAATGCGTTTTTCTCGAAACCACATGTTGAAAAGCTTCTGCCACCATAGCCCAAAATTGATCCAACGAAATTCTTTGAAATTTTCAGGATTTATTCATTTCTAAATTCCGCTAACTAGGATAATTGCGATTCATTCAATAATTTTTTTTTTATTCATGAAAGAAGCTTTGAAAAAACGTCAAAATTCACAAAAAAAAAGTTTAACACCGCATCAAAAATTTAGCTTTCAATATTTTTTAATAATCTTGG
Organism: Hermetia illucens; assembly: GCF_905115235.1. Lineage (NCBI taxonomy): Eukaryota > Metazoa > Arthropoda > Insecta > Diptera > Stratiomyidae > Hermetia > Hermetia illucens. Next base: position 116,306,215 of record NC_051851.1, on the reverse strand, counting down.
ATTGCGACGTTGCCGTTTACATTTTTTCTCTCAGACGATCACAACGCCCTCTAGCGTGGCAGCAGAAAAATACCTTTTTGGAGATGGGTGCATAAATTGCCCTGTATTTCAATAATGGACTACGCTATCGTGCTGCAAAAATTACTACGTCTGCTCAAGATAAGACAATAAACATATGGTGAAAAATTCGCATTTTTACCTTTATCTATTTCTTCACAAAAAAATTCTAAAAAAGCGGGGAAAAACTGGCCTTCACACGGGATGATCCCCTTAAGTAGTCATGGCTTTTAAATCGCAAACCTTCAATCCTTCCCCATCCCATCTCTCTTATGGGATATATTTGAAAATTCAGACTTCACCACGATGACATCAAGAAAACTACACTGAGAGGTCATTACTTTTTAAGGAAGATGAACCCTATGTGTATTCGGGTTTGAAGATTGACACCTCCCCCTTCCGCTGCATAAATTTTCCACTTCCACCGAAGATAGGGTTGAAAATTCAATTTACTATCATTATAATTCAGCAGGCAAGTGAAAAATATTGTGCAACGAAGGACAACATGCCCATACACAGTGCAAGGTGCAAAAGATTTGTATGAAATTCGTCAAGTATTTGCGCAACTTATCAAAAGTGGCCATACATTGGCAAGTTATTGCAGAACAGCATGCATTGCGCAATTTGTGTGACAGTGTATGGTAACAATAAGTGCCGAAGACGTTCCTTTAAAAATTGGAGGCGAGATTCTGAACGCAACGAAAAGACTTCGAGATAACACAGCCCTAGGCATTAATCGACGCTGAAACTGACAATTAAAACAGCATGCAGAACTTTTGTACGGGTGCTCACATCTTGCCTAAAAGGAGGATCTTTCCCGGTAAAATTGACATGACAAAAGTTTATGCCGATCATTAGGTGTGTCAACATTCTAAACATGTAACAGTTCCAATGAAATTCCAAAGAAGGAAAACTGATCAAATTAGTTTCGGCGAACACGTCATTCGCTCTCAGCTATCACTTAAATATCTGGAAGCAACTTTCAACTTGAAACTGAACTTTAACTCATCAGCTAAATTCTTCTCTATGCGGCAATAGAATTAGAACTCAACATCACAGAAATAGATAACTTGCAGGTAAGCCTGACGATATGGGGGTACCGGAAGCACCTGTGACCGTACCGGTATTTCACCTGCCCCCAACAAAATGTCGAAACTGAACTTGAGTCCATTTAACAGTGGATAAGTGGTAAGTTACATGGTGGGATATTAGCGGCTAAAAAAAGGTGGAAGCGGGATGGAGGTGCCGAAGAGAATTCCTCCAAATAAGTAAGTAATAAGTAGCAACAGCTAATCCAAATGGGAAAAGTAGTTGACGACTAAGCAACATCATGAAGCAATACAAAACGGTGGTTCTGCTGCGGAGCGCAAAGAATGCAGGGTAGGTTTCAACCAGTAGTCCTGCTTACCATTCCCCGACTACAGATGTCAATCTAAGCTGGATTTTGCTCTTCGGGAAAACGCAGGCAGAAAGACATATGATCGATTTTAATAAATTTTTCTTTCCACAAAACTTTAAAAGGGAAATAGCTATTTTTATTTGGATCTCCCGAGGATCTAATAAGCTGAAAAAACAATCTTAATTTGGCGGAAATTGCACACCACAGAGTGATGCGAGCAGAAGTTACAGATGCCGAATGCGTGTTCCTCGAGTTCTTAGTAGTGTACCACCGTAAGGTCATTCCCGTGCAAGTCGAAATGAGCTTCGTTACTGAAAGAAACATCTTCCAAATCGATTACTGCGCACATTATTTGCCATTTTTCTGGTGGATGTAGGATCTCTGTGAAATTTGTGCCTCAAATGCGCATCAAGTGTAACTGTGTTTGCGATCAGAAATTCAATGAGGAAAGTTCACAGGACTATGTTGAATGGGACAGAATTTCTTATTTGAATCGTGTACTTGAACCTCTTGCCGAGTTATGAAAACTATATGTTGGTTTGTTGGTATCACGTTGCTGAGTACCATTTATAAGATATTCTCCACTATCTTGCTAGGCCGGATAGCCCCATACGCCCAGAACATCATTGGCCCATACCAAAGAGGCTTCACTCCAGGCAAATCAGCAACAGATAAGATTTTCTCTCTGCGGCAGGCGATGGAAAAACTGTTGGAATATGGACAACAATTGCACCATCTGTTCATCGACTTTAAAGCCGCCTATGATAGCATAGCCAGGGTAAAACTGTACACGGCCATGAGAGAATTCAGTATCCCGACGAAATTAATAAGACTGACTAGGCTGACCCTGACCAATGTGCGAGGCCAGATAAAAGCAGCAGGATCACTCTCAAGACCATTCGACATCAACAACGGTCTACGACAAGGGGATGCGCTATCATGCGTCCTCTTTAACCTGGCCCTCGAGAAGGTGATCCGTGATGCTGAGGTGAATGCAAGAGGTACGATCCTTTTCAAGTCCACCCAACTACTGGCCTATGCTGACGATATCGACATCATGGGAAGAACCACCCGAGACGTTCAAACTGCCTTCATCCAGATCGAGCAGGCGGCGCGAGATCTTGGGCTGCACATCAATGAAGGCAAGACAAAATACATGGTGGCAACGTCAGCACCGAAGACGAATCAACCAACAACATCAAACCGCACTGGTCAAACACAAGCACGAACAAGAATAAGGATAGGAGAATACAACTTTGAGACCGTTGACAATTTCTCCTATCTAGGGTCGAAAATCACAACCGATAACAACTACGATGATGAAATCCGCGCACGGTTGTTGTCAGCCAACAGAGCCTACTTCAGCTTACAAAGACTGTTCCGCTCGAAACGTCTCACCATAGGGTCAAAGCTCTTACTGTACAAGACTATGATCTTGCCAGTCCTTATGTATTCCTCGGAAACTTGGGTTCTTAGCAAGAAAAATTGCGAACTCTTGGCCGCGTTCAAGAGAAGAATCCTCCGAAGAATTTTTGGCCCCCTACATGAGGATGGACGATTCCGTAGCCTACACAATGACGAAATCTATGAGCGATACCATGACCGTCCGGTTGTGGATAAAATCCGGCTCAATAGGTTACGGTGGGCGGGTCACTTAATCCGTATGGATGAAGATGATCCCACCCGGAAAGTATATAAGGGCAATATCTATGGTAGGAAAAGAAGACGAGGCAGACCCTGCCTAAGATGGAGCGATGGCGTGGGCCAGGACGCCAGACAGCTTTTAGGGATATCGAATTGGTGGACCTCGGCGCAAAACCGGGATGTCTGGAGTTCCTTATTAAGACAGGCCTAGACCGGATACCGGTTGTTGCGCCGTTGATGATGATGATATGTTGGTTTGCATTATCGTAAAGAAAGATGGCTCAGCTGGCATTATAATTTTTTTATGGAGAGAGGTCGTTCAGAGAAGGGCTGGTATGAGAAAATTGATATTTCCCGCCTAGTTGGTGATTTTATTTCAAAAGTTCCTGCAATTTTTGAGTAGTCTGCAATGGAGTATGTTGTAACCAAAACACACAGCGTTATATTTCAGATTGTTTTTTAGGCCAATACTGGTAATTCCCATTTTTTATATGCCGTTTAAAACTGAAATGGTTTCCAGCGATAATCAGTTAATCTGTTGGCAAGAAGGGCTCCAATATGATTTTAGAAAAGATTAAAATTTTATTGTGCTCCATTCTTCATTTAAACTTAACACTCACACACTTACATTTTTTTTCTTTCCTTCCAGTATCGTACTGAATTGATCAAACCAGCGAATTCATCAGATGATCGTAAGTAATTTTTTTTTGTAATCCCTCATTCCAATGCAAACCTCGCTTTTGCTCTTTCTAGTTCCTCTGGAAGAATATGAAATGAAAGGAACCATGCACGCTACAACGAATGTGTTAGGCTTGGTAATGTTTAGTATTGCCTTAGGAGTAACTATTGGAAAGCTTAGAGAAAAGGGACAACCTTTACAAGATTTTTTCGTCACACTAAGTGAAGCAATGATGATTATTACATCTTGGGTTATTTGGTAAGTTTCGATTTGTTTTTGTTTTTGCTAAATCGTATAGAATTCTGAATGCTTTATTCTTATATTCAACGGAGAAACATACCTAAGAGCACTCTGTATTATTCTTGACTTTGCAGCCCCTATTTATTATTTCTTCATTAAATTTTTGTTCGTAATCACTCTTATTACTAGGTGGCGCTCCTGCCTTTTTTGAGTCGGCGCATTGGCTTTTTTCCCCAGCCTTTATTGAATTGGTTTCCAGATCCCAAAAAATAATTTTTTTATGTGCTGCTTATATTAAATTTTTTGCATACATACATTACACACATGTATACATATTTCTCCTGTTCACTCGTGTTCTCAGAAAGTTCACAGCCAGAACTATCTTCGATTCTCGCTACAGTATCTAATAATATAAATCAGTGTAGGAACATTATTCAACAGTATAGCAACATGATCTAGAAGCTAATAAAAAAACGAAATACGATGCTGCAGATCCTTTTAAATAAAAAATAAATACCATCAGAATTGCATATTGGAATTCGAATGGCCAACACATATACGAAGTTATTCTTTTCTTAGATATTTCTGATATCTATTTCTAATATATATTAGATCTTTCTAATATTGGGAACCCATCTCACGGAAATAAGTAATAAGTTCAATACTCTTGGCTACATATTTTATGATGCTAAACACCTTGGAGAGAAATTCAGAGGCGGATCAGTTATTTTGATTGAATGACAGTTCAAGCACTATGCGCTGGCACTGGAAGTAACCAGTAAGGACTTCATCCAGATTCTTGCAGATGTTGTCAAATGAACTTACTAGATCCTATTATATCCTCTGTTGAAATTATACTGCAAGCCGCCACAAGCTTAAAGTTTTTGCGCAACAAAAGATGAGCACATAGATAATGCTCAAATATTCGAATAAATCTGATATAAAATGATATCTGGATGGGCTACCTGCTACTCTATCTAGCGACTATTTGCTGTGGAAAGCAGCCAAAAAGATCAATAGATCACAGGGCGAAAAACAATGAGGACGAAGACAGACCATTCGCAGCTTACTTGGAAGAAATATTCAAAATAATCGACAGTCAAGTGCCATTTGAACTTCCCAGTGCACCAACCTGAACAACCTGCAAATATGCTGAAAAGGAGTTCAAAATATTATTACAGAAAAGCTAACCCCAGAAATTGATCAGGGTTTAATCACTTTTTCTATGTTGAAACAGCTGCCAATAAAGGCCTCAAATTGCTGTGCTATATCTTCAATGCAATTTTGAGAATTGGATGTTTTCCAAATTGTTGGATGAATGCACTTGTAACCATGAATTCAAAACCTGGAAAGAATGCCGGTCAAATCAAATCGTAGAAACCGATAAGCATTCTTCCCACAATATCTAAAGCATTTGAAAAACTTCTATTTCAGTAATATGTCCACCAGTTTGATTGTAATCTAAGAAAGCACAGTGAGACTAGATCTCTTTTGGATAAACACTCTTTTAACCCTTCACTGCCGAAAACATCCTTGGTAGATATTATATTCGTTGCTGACTTGCCCTTGGTCACTTAGTTCCAGAACAGTAAATTTTCGTCATTGAACTAATATTCGACAATGTCTAAAAACATATAAAGACCAAAAGACTTTTTCGTTTTATATAATATTCAGAAAATTTTTATACACACTTTGGATTTTCTACAAAATTCATTTTGATTTTGATTTGATTTTTGCGCAAATCGGATAAGATTTTCTCATGAGTAAGTCGTTCCTTGAATAGTCACCTTTTCGTGGTTCTTCCTTATTTGTGCCTTCTACTTAACTTCACTTTTCACACTACTTAACATGCTCACGATCTATCAGGCAATACTGTGCTTCGTCCTTCAAGTTTTCAATTTTTCGCTTCCACTCAATTTCGCGGCCATTGTTTCATCTTGTCGGCCTATGTGGAGGACAAATCTCATGTTTTATGCGAAAAGAAGGTTGGAATTTAATAAAAAATTCAGAGTCTCAAGTTGTTAATAAAAGATCTCCTTTAACCTCCAATCTACATTAAATCTTCTAGAGCGTTAACATTTATTTGCATTGAACTACTGAACGGCTTTAAGACCGAAAAAAATTGCTATCAACTTGGCAAAAGCTACGCTAGCTCAAATGAATAGTTTCACAATTATTTGCACGTGTGTATTGAAAAACAGTAATTCTCCTCCTACAACCAATATTTATTACGTAGTAAATATTTATTGTAGTAGGAGAGCTATTGTTGTTTCAATAAGGTGTGCTAGCTAACTTAGTATATTATTCAATGTAATAAATCGAGGGCCTGAATATTTTTGCCACCTAACCCATCATAGGAAACGGAGACCAACGTATTTATACTATCAGGACGACTACATACAAGATGGAAAATTCATTTTCTAGGCATCAATCATCAATATCATTGCAAATTTGCGGATTAGGTTACATACATAACACTGACACCACAGTAAATGCGCAAAAAAATTTGAACCACAACTCATTACGTGGAACACGTGCAATGCTTTGTTTCTACTATACAAATTCAAGTAATGCGCCAGGAGATGAAGTAACGTTCTTGATTATGTTCCTGTTTATGATCTGTCAATAAAATTTGATTTAGACTTGATTTTCTTAATTTTCGTATTCAATTGCCAGACACGGGCATTTTGTATGAATACAAATTTTAAAAAGTAACTTAACAACATGCATCATCAAGTTAACGGGAGCTTTTCTTTGATGTCATGCTGTGTGGAGTGGACCAGTGCTATAGGCAATAAAGGTTTATTAAACAGTCTCACTTCAAATGAATGTTTTTTAGAGATATCTGAAAGGTTCACATTGGGAGTACAAAGTGTTGGAATTAAGCACTCTACATCGATAGTTACTATCAAGGCACGATACATTACCGTGAAGGTATTTATGTTTAATGAATATTCTCATGCTGCACATATTGCATAAACCATGATTAAAAATACACTTTTTTAAGGAAATGTACACTATATATATGACAAAAATACCTTTAATTTTACACCCATTTGAGCGCATTTTATGACCACATTTATTGTGTAAATTTTCAAAATACACCAGACTGTAATTTTATTTCTCAAATATGAGGTATTCAGGTGCCTCATATAATAAGGGTAAATTTGCATCAATATTTTTTCGAGTGTAGATTACCATATTTTAAGATAATAATAATTGGCGCAAAAAATCCACTCGAATTTAGACCTTGAAGCGTAACAATGTGATCACACCTGAGTTAACTGTTGTGTGTGTGTGTACATGTAGTGGGGCAGAAGCTACAGCTTCTGAGCACTCAGGCCGTGTTGGCCCATTGTACTTACCACCCACGCTTAACGGAATATTCCGAATTCGTTAACGTATTGCAGGATTTCCGTTAGTGGATGTGATGCTACCCGTCGCAACTGGAGAACATCGCCACCAAAGATCTGATGCCCGATGCGTCGATAGGCGGGACATTCACATAGGAAATGCTCCGTGGATTCCGCTTCCTCATTACAGGAGGGGCACGTATCATCTTTAATAATTTCTGTTCTGCACATATGCCCAGCTAGTGAATTATGGCCTGTCAAAATGCCCACAATACACCTGCAAGTCCTCTTGCTTTTCGACAGGATAAACTTTGCGGTACGCATGTTCGGTTCTGGCCGGAAAAGTTTGGTATGTAGAGCAGCATTTAGACTCTGCCACCTGTCATTGTGGCAAGCTTGTTCCCAGTTTTTGAAGACAGACTTGGCATAGGAGAGATTGACCCCTTTTTCGCTACAGCATCCGAGATTTCATTTCCCTCTACGCCGCATTGACCAGGTACCCAGAGTAGTTCCACCGAATTGAATCTAGAGATAGAGTTCAAGCGGGTTCTGCATTTCTGAACGATTTCTGAGGTGATCAAAGAACTACTCAATGCCCTCAATGCACCTGGGCTATTACTGCAGATTGCGATGCGCCTGCCTTTCAACCGCTCGTCAATCACCCGTGGCATATTGTCTCAAAGGAAAAGCCCACTTCTCATTTTTATTCGAGAGGTTGATTTCGGCTTCAGAACCCTCTTCTGTTTTTGAGCCAGCGGTGCAGAAAACTTCCGTATATTCACTTTCTTCCATGTACACATGCACCGAGATATTATTGTATCTGCCCCCAAAGCTCGGTCAATAACCTTGATCATGAGCAGTTTCTCTTTATCTTTTGCTTTGTTTGTAAACACTCTCCATAACTGCGCATCGATGTGAAAATATTTTTTTTTGAGAATTATGGGGTCCTAAGTCCGCATCAACTTAATGCCGGCCTGGACCAAATCGGGGTATTAATTATGGGCAATCTGCAAGTTTAGAAACTTTAGAAGCTCTGATTCCAGCGGCCCGGCAAATTATGCACTAACGTCTTAGACAATTCTGTCATCTCCTCTGTCGTGAAGTTTACCAGCTTCAGACCTGGTGTAAAGTTTACCCCGGGGAACACTAGTTTTCGATTTTTGATTCTTCCTGCTTCTCACGAGTTAGTATTTACTCTAGAAATGACCTGGGTAAGATAGTCAGCCTAATATTCTTGACCCTGCTGTCATCGTTACTGTCAGGTCCCTTCGCTTTTATTTTCATCCCTTTCCGAGGCTTCCTTCATGTGGTTAAAATATTACCACTGACTAAGAGTAAGGCAGCTGTGCTCTCGAATTATATAATTAATTGACAAATTAAAGGATTAAATTAAAAGTTCTTAACCATCAAAGAACTCATATAAATCGCTTCAAGTGAAAGCGCCGCGAATAACCAACTTCTACATAGTAGTTAGTTATCCGAAAGTAACCCTCTCAAAATACTACTCAACTGGATTTTTTAACAATTTATTTTTGTTCAATGCTAATCGAATAATTATCTTTCAGGATAAGTCCTCTGGGCGTATATTTCCTTGTCACTGCAAAGCTGATTGAGATGGAATCGTTGGCTGTTGTGGTGTCCCAACTTGGATTCTATTTCATGACGGTCATGTTGGGACTTATCATTCATGGTTTGGGTGAGTATTTCCAACAAAGATGACTTAATGGTCAGAAAGGGTTATCTAGTGGTTTACACCATCCTCAACTGAAAATCATATTTCTAGGTACGATTCCCATGATGTTCTTCGTTGCAACACGGCAATTCCCATACAAATACATTGGAAAGATGACCCAAGTCATTGCCACTGCTTTTGGAACGGGATCAAGTTCAGCAACAATGCCAATAACAATCAATTGTCTGGATTCAATGGGAATGGATCCACGAGTTACTCGTTTCGTAATTCCGGTCGGTGCTACAATTAACATGGACGGAACTGCCTTGTATGAAGCTGTCGCCGCTTTGTTCATCGCTCAGTTTAGAGGAGTCTCATATTCATTCGGAACAATCGTAGCTGTGAGGTACGTTGGATGACCTTCCATTAAAAAACCAATTTGAAAATATCTTTTCTCTGATTGCAGTATAACCGCTACAGCGGCTTCTATTGGTGCAGCAGGCATTCCGCAAGCCGGACTTGTTACCATGGTGATGGTGTTGGATACAGTGGGACTCCCATCCTCTGATATCACGCTGATCGTTGCAGTCGATTGGTTATTGTAAGTATTTATCATAAATGGTTATATGAAAAAAAGTATGTTTCCATTTGAAGGATACCTGTACTGGTTAAGGGAGTCATCCCGTGTGTCGGATCCGCGGAATTGAACTTTTTTTTGGCATCAATTGTATCTAGATATAGTGTAGAATATATGGGTAAAGTTGTTTTTTGATATTCGGTGTCGTTTGGAAATTATAATGTTAAAAACGTGATAAGCCACATGCCAGATTTATGTCGATCGCGATAATAAAGCACGTATTTATCGGTCCGAATGACGTTCGAATGACTTCGCTAAAAGGACAAGAATTGAAGCCAAGGCTATACATGTGTTCCTTGAAGAAACCAAAGGTTTATGGATTAGGTATAGCAGTTTAATAGTCAGTTAAGGTTTTATGGCTAAAAATCGCATTCTACTTTTTAAATGGTTTTTCTCAAAACTGCATGTTGAAAAACGGCTGCCACCATAGCTCAAAATGTATTCAACATTGAAATTTTAAGGACTTATTCAGAGCATATTTCTACGGCCCGCGAACTAGGAGAATTGCAATTCATTCAGTAGTTGTGAAAAACCTCAAAATTCACAAAAAAAAAGTTTAACACGGCACCAAAAATTTAGCTTTTAATATTTTTTAATAATCCTAGTTTGCTGGGTGTAGTTAAGTCTATACATTAAAATGCCGTTTACTTTTTTTCTTTAAGATGATCACAGCAGCCTCTAACTTGGCAGCAGAAAAACACTTTTTTTGGAGATGGGTGTATTAATTGCTCTGTATTTCAATAACGAACTATGCGATCGGGCTGGAAAAATTACTATGCACGCTCAAGATATTAATAAATCTATGGTGAAAAATTCGTGTTTGTATCTTTATCCAGTTCTTCACAAAAAATTCTAAAGAAAGCCAAAAAGAAACGGCCTTCACACGGGATAACCTCCTTAATCTAGGCCTGAATATACAAAACCTCTATTCAACTATTATATTACTATTATATATTTTCAAATTTTACTGGAAGAGTAGATCAAAACTGCCTATTTTACCGTAGGAACACACTTTGTCAATATCTGACTAAAGGAAATAGTTTTGCACCTCGAATTGATATACGCTGTGGCTACAAGCCCTTTTGTTTGTTAGAAAAATATATTTTAACCATTTTAAACACTTTTCCGTTATTTCTACTTTGACTGAAATACTTTTTATTGGTAGAAACATTTAATCAAGTAATTTGAAATAGTTAAGACTTGCCTTTTCTTCACTTGCTCCCTTCAGCAATGCTACAAATCCAAGACTTCCAGCACTGATGAAGGGAACAAGTGGTTCTCCTAATATCGGTATTTGCAAGGTTAACAAATATTACTAGCGAAAAAAAAGGCAAGTCTTAATTATTTAAAATAATTTAATAGCTAGGAACACCGCGAGATTAGCTAAGATTTAATGAAGTCTTATTTGAGAATTCTAACATTTTATTTACTTTAAAGGGATCGATTCCGCACAACAATCAACGTAGTCTGCGATGCTTTCGGCACAATTCTGGTTAACAAATTGTCGCAAAATGATTTGAACCGGTTGGACAAAGTAAGTTAAATTGTAGCACCACACTTGTATCTCGATGTTACTGAAATTCTCCTCTCTTTCAAAGGAACATGGCGAACCTCACGAACTCGTAGAACTCAATTCAGGCGATCGAGAATTCAAGGAATAAATAATGATGTATTCGTAACAAAATCCATATGTTTAGTTCTTTGGAACTTGTGTATATACTTAATAGTATAAGGATCTGTTTTCGTAAAAAATATTCCACTTTCGTAAGAATGCGAATTAAACCTTCGACATGACTTGGCAAATATAATTTAAAATAAGCAAATACTGTTTGAAAGTTACTTTCTAAGGAAGTTCAATGTGAAACGTACAATTCGGACAATGACCAATACATTTATAGAGCCAATTATATGGAAGACAGTTGTTCAGTAGAGTATTTCCCATTCGTTGCTTTCTGTATATACCGATATGTGTACCGATAATTAAGGACACCACATGTAGAATAATGTATTTTTTTTGTAATTGGCATATATGTTACTATTAAATTGTTTTTAGAGTATAATATATAAATGTGTTCATTCTATTTATTTGAAATAGAATAAAATATGGAAAGAGATCTGCTTGGATTCAATGTTTTTCACTGCTTTCTTGGTGTAATTTTATGAGCAAATCTATGGAAGCAGAAAAGTTCCTATTCTTCTCCGCAAGCTGCAATTGTAAGAGTTTTGTTCCCAGACGGTCACCTCGCGACAGCGTCCTGACACTTGCATGTGTGTGTTGTATTGCTAATCATTTCTTTGTCATTACCCAAATCCTCATCAGTGATATTGATTGCTCAATGAGGCTTAAATGAAACTGAGCTTGTTACTCTGTAACTGGAATGAATTGTGTGTTTAGGGTCATTGTCATGCATTTATGACATTATATCCTCAGCAGGATGGTGAACTCTGGTGCTCTTGGGGAAGCTTCCTAAAGGTGAATTTATGATCGTGATGGATGTCGAGGTTGCTGTGACATGCGAGCAGTTACATTGCCTGTTGCGCGATTTTTTACATGGTGTACAATTTGAATATGGTAAAGCAATCAAAACCATCGCTGACAGGGTCTCTAGTCTTAATTTAATGAAACTGTTAATTAGATTGTGTATTCTGTGGCAAATTAACTACAATCAATTTACCTTGTCTGTGACCGCGGGTACTTCCAACTCATAACTTTCGCTATTTCGAATTTTGGAATGCGGCCCAGCAGCTACCGTTCAAGCAGATCGAGTCTATCTTTAACGTATATAAGACATGCTCCGATACAAATATACATGACTAAGTCATGCCAATTCTAGACTCGAAGGTTATCCAGGAGATGGCAGAAGCGTTCCTTGCTACTGCGGCGATCGGAAAGTATGAGCACGGCGGACCGCTAATTACATTAGATTCCCTACAGAACTAGTGCCCGAAAATAAAAGGCCTCCTTAGCTCCTGCGGCTAATGCGTGTGCCGGGAAGACAATTGCAGAAAATGTGTAGAGTAAAATGCTTTGACATGCTCCAGCCGAGAATTTGTAGGTTAAAAGCATTGGACCTGATGAAGAGGTCACGTCTTCGATGAATTCATCGAGACCGTTCCACTTGTTTCGACGTCAGAATGCTGTCTTCAACTTCCAGGACAATATCTTTGACGTTGCTCAGGAGCTCGCTGTACCGAAGCGACTTATTTCCCTCAAGATACAGAAACTGCAGGGACGTAAAGTCTCTGACGATGCACAACCGCACTGTGAACGCGATCAATACAGGGCAACTATCCGCCAATGTACCCGTTCCAACCCAAGCATTCGATTTTGATTGGTATTGGTATCAGTGTAAGTAAGGTAAATTCACATACGCATAGTTGCCCATCATCCAATTCAAGAAATTCAAGCGGCAGAGTTCAATACGCCAGTTTGGATCATAATTTGCTTATAGACCTCAAAAGGAATAAAATTAGTTGGTAACGTATACTATCAGATGCCAATTGTCGAGAACGACAGCCTCAAATATGGCTATCATGACCCCAGTCAGCCTTTTTGTATTCACTTTCTCATCGATGGACCAACGCAATGCGGCACTGTTTATACTTGCGTCAACTCTTGGAGATTTCACATAAAGCAAGGCTTTGCTTAAACCATGACAAGTACGTCCTCAGTAAGAGCCAGCTCGAATGCATTTTTTACGTTGTTTTCGAGAATTAAATCGAACGTTTTGCTTACAAGATTTAGTATATCGGGAGTTCTTCAAAAAATGTCCGCTCCTAAGCTTCATACTTCCCACAGGATATTTAATGCTAACGACACAAAGAAATCTCGTTTAGCGTGGATAGTGGTTTCCAGAGATGGTAATCCAACGAAGCAAAGTAACGCTTTCTGGAGCTGCCACGACTACGTTCTTGGTACCGGATGCTTCGTTGTCTTTAAAGACAGCATTAGTGCGACTCATGAGTAGGTTTTTTTTAGGATACCTGGAGGCCATAAGATTACTTTTCGAGAAAGATGAGAGGCGATAGAACATATATGATTGGGAACGAACGGGAATTTACGCAGCACAATAACGTTTAGACAAGGCCTCGCCACAGTAAGCTCGCTAGTTATTTTTCATCTTACAACCGCAAATCACGTTCCGTTACTTCAAGGGGGAGGACAACATCGTTGCCGACGCTTCTAAGGGCACGTGCGCCGTGGTAATACCTTCAATAATCAGTCCCAATGAAGTCGCCAAGGCACAGACTGATGATGGAAAGATGCTTCATCTTTTCGAGTTTACGCCGTTATGTCTTTAGCCGCTAATTTTCTGTGACACAATAACAGGAAGTGGTAGGTCATATCAAGACATAGTGGTCCCAGGCTTGTACGCCGACCAAGTTCTTCGCCTGTATTAGCGAACAAATTTGATAATAATAATAATAATCGTTGGCGCAACAATCCATATTGGATCAGGGCCTGGAAGTATGTTAGAGCACTTCATTCAAGACCGTCACGGTACACTACAGGTTTATAATACCCTGTAGGAGGCAATGTGGTCAGCATTGCGCTCGCGAATTATATAATAAGCTTTAGCTTATCAAAAAAAAAACTATATCTTTTGTTTTAATAACTTTTATTTTTAGTAATGGTTCTTCGAACCGAATCGAACAGTGGCGGTCTTAAGACTAACTTAATTTAATTGAATTCTTACCAAGATCCAAGAGAATCCAAATATGCTGAAAATGCATAAAATGCATTTTCTGAATTGTGGAAATTTTACACTTGCAGACTAAACATCTGCCAGTCTGGAATGTTGCAACCTGATTCTTTGGTCACGTTGCTGACACAAGTGTGAGAATTAATTTTTGTTGGGTCAGGCGTTTCAGGTAACGTAACTCCTCCCCCATTAAGATTTGGATTTTCTTGGAGTTTATTAATTATTTTTAATTTGAAAGCTTTGTTTTTGAAATAAATGATACATATGAAAATTGATATGATGACAATGAGAAATGTTATAACTGAACTGATTGTAACAACTTTTGTTTTATGATATTTTAATTCTTGTATTTCCTTTATATTTTGTCCTTGATTTACAATAAGTTCTTGAAAGGTTAATTTAAGTTCGGATGAAGGTAAGTTTTGATTTCCCAAACTTATGAATTTACTTACAAATTTTGTTACTTTGTTACTAAATGTTTTACGGCCAATTTGAATTGTACAATTTTGAAAGTTTACAAAGTAGTTGCCGTTAAGTACAAAATTCCTATCGTCACAGGAACTGTTAAAGGTTACATTTTTCATATTGGTAAGTATTACAATATCTTCTTCGGTTTCAGTAAATTCGGAATTTGAATTTTTGATAAATTTACAATCATGTCTGAAAATACAATTTTTGCTCAGTGGGAGTTCCTTAAGTGATTTTCCCTTTTGGTAAGAATGTGCTTTATTATCGATTTCAATAATATATTCTGGTTCTTCATCTATTTGTTTGTTATTCGAATTTGCAATTGGAAATATAAGTTTCTTTTTTAATTTCAACGTTTCGATTGGGATTTTAATTGCAATAATTATGGAGTTGTTGACGAATTTAGCAACTCCTAACTTTATATTGTGAAGTTTATGAAAATCTATATCATAAGTTTTAATCTCTTCGTCGGTAAGTATACTGGGATGAAATATATTTGCTTGAGCTGAAACAATATTGTCCTGAATATTCTCGACTTGTCTTTTTATTATGTCTAATCGAATCATTTGTTCGAGGATTAAATTTTGAGTTGAATGATTTTCTTCAAGTCTATGTATTTGGTTGAATTTCTCTATGATCCTTTTGCGATCCAATTCTATTGCGTCTTTTAGAAGATTAAAGGTTTTATTGAATTTGTCGTTAATTTTTACTTGTCGGTTTGTTTGTTCAATTATATTGTGATTGTTCGTGTCGATGACATTTAAGTGGTTTTGGATGTCCTGTCGATCGTCATTGTCCATTGTACCAAATATCCAGTTTAAGGCGGTTCCGCCCAAATTGATAAGACCTCGTTTAAATCTGCGTGGAATGAGAGTTTTGACGGAATTCTTGATATTTTCAATTTGGAGGAGTGCCAAGTCCTTATTTGAATCGGTTTTTATTGACTTTATAGTCGCTTCTAGTGAGTTGACAATTTCTAAAATTTCGGTGGGGTGGATGATGTGTAAGATAATATCGTATTTGTTGACGATTTCTGCGTCTTCTGTTATAATCTGTGTATACCCTATTTCAGTAGTAATTTTCTCAACTATCAATGTCTGTAGCGTGGGTGGAAACAGTAATAAGAGAATCCCTGTCACGATCAGTACCTGAAAGTTGAGATTCATCATTGGATGAGGTTAATTTCCCTTGCAATATGTCTGAAATGATTCTTTTGCGGAAATAAGGTATATTCTTTTGAGAGAAAGTAATGTTATGATCTCGGCTTATGTATTCTGCATACATGCAACAAAATACACCGCAATCATTCCCGTTTGTTTGTTGCGGGATGTCTTGCACATTTTCTTTGACGAACTCAGATGTGTCTAAGGGGATTTTTCGTTTATCTAAGGATTCGAGTCTTAGGTAATCAGCTAAGACTTCGAGTAGCCTCGTATTCGGTGTACCCATGGAGTTATAATACTTAAGTGCTTTTTCTTTAAAGTTAATAGTTGCCAGACACCAATGAGACTGATCGACATGAATCGGGATCAGTATCAAATCAAAGGAAAATATATTGATTTTTCGAGTCCATCTCTTAACGCCTTCATAACCAGATTGAAGAAGTCGTTCTGCGAAGAATGTACTCATTGTATGTACTTTAGTGAAATGTTTATTCCTTTCCTCATCACAACGATTTGCGATTAAATTAAAATAGAAGTTAATAACATTATCGTTTAACCAACTGTCGGGAGTAAGTGTATTGAGATCACGTCTAGTTATTTTTATTTTGAACTTGTTGATTAGAACTTCATCTTGTGGGCCTTCATAAATTGCTTTATGTATAATATCTGCTTCTTTATTAGTAATTTGTGGAAATTCATCCTCTTTTGGATTTATGTCCTTCTTTTCGTTATATTGTTTCGAATAGTTTTCGAACTTCAAAGGCCTTTTAATGTTACAATCATGAACATTGCTAAGTTTACTCTTCCTGTACCTTGGTTCTTCCTTATGTCTCAATGATTTATAGTTTTTTATGAAACCTTCTTCTCTTGTTTCTGCATAGTCTTCTCTTTCCTTGTTTCTTTTATTTATTGCTTTCTGTTTTACTTTGTCGATTCGCTGTTTGATGATATTATGATCGATTTTGTGTTCTTGGACTTCGAGAGGGGTTGCTTTTATAGTCGAATGGTATGTAGAATTGTAGTATTTTACAGCGTTTAGCATCTGGATACGTATGGGAAGTCTTTCTTCTAGGTTCAAGGTTCTTATACGTTCACCGATTGTCCGGTGGAAACACTCGATATCGGCGTTTCCGGTATGGCTATTGGGTTTAGTGAAATGGTATTCTATGCCTTCTTCTTTCAGAAAATTCTTTATGTTAACTGCGTTGAATTCGTTCCCAAAAATGAATTTTTTAATTTTCCCTTTCATCGATAAATATTGTTGTATTTTTTCCAGAAGTGTTATGCTATTTCTGTCCTCTAAATGGAAGGTAACTACATGTTTAGAAAATCGGTCAATGAAATTGATAAATGCATGTTTGCAAATAAAGTAGAGATCGATATGAACAATTTCGTTCACAGTGGAAGGGGTTACTGTTAGATGAAATTTCTTTTTGATTGGATTTCTGTCGTATTTGGCTCCAGTACATATGTCGCAGTTATTAATTATTTGATGAACAGCTATTTTGAGCTTTGGGTTGTAAATTTTGTTCTTAATTCCTTCATAGGTTGCAATAATTCCTGAATGACCTGTCTCCTTTTTATGGAATAAGGATATCTGTTTATTAAGTTCCTCTTCGTTTCCAATATCTGCTGCGAAAAATGTACATTTGACGAATTTTGTAGTTTTGATATCTCTGAATAAACCGATTATAATCTGCTGCAATTTGTTATATTCATGATCATTGAGGTACGAGTATATACCTGTTTTTCCTTTGCTGATATATCTCCTCAGTATGTCATTGACATTGCCATTTTCTAGATCCGATTTATCTACGAATATTCTCCTATTTTTAAATGGGTATTCAACCTCAATATCTTTTGATTCCTTTAGGATTATCTGTGTTCTAAAACGATTAACAACTGTTTCTAGGATGGGTATATGATCATTAAGGTCCTCCTCTTGAGAGTGGATTGTTTGCATTTCTAATGATTCATTATCCATGGCATTTACCTCATTTATGAGTTCATTAGTTTCTTTTATTTTATGTATTTCTTGCAGATAGGGACTCACATTTTCAGTCTCTGCTAAGTTTATCTCGTTTGTTTCGACATTTATTCTGCTCAGGAAATCTGCTATTTTGTTGTGTTTTCCCTTAATATATTCTATTTTCATGTCGTATTCACCTAGGGATATTAACCATCTTTGCAAGCGAGGGTTGATATCTTTCCCTGCATATTTTGTTTGTAACCATTTAATTGGTTGGTGGTCCGTTTGGAGATCAAATTCTTCACCAAACAGGTAGGGTCTAAAGTATTTTGTTCCCCAGACTATCGCTAGTAATTCTTTTTCGATTACGGAATAATTCCTTTCGTGGTCGTTAAGGGTTCTAGACGCATAGCAGATGGGTTGTCCTTCTTGCGTTAAAACTGCACCTATGGCAAAGTTACTAGCGTCTGTTGTTAATTTAAACCTTTTGTTAAAGTCAGGGTACTTAAGGATTGGATGGGTTGTAATGATTTGTTTTAACATATCAAACGCTGTAATATAACTGGGATCATTCGTATTGATTTTCATTCCTTTCTTAAGGTATTTGGTTATAGGATGTGCTACTTTCGAGTAGTCTTTAATGAATTTCCTGTAGTAACCCGTAATACCTAGGAATTGTCTTATTTGCTTTATCGTAGAGGGAAGTTTCAAATTTTGAATAACCTTTATTTTGTTTGGGTTTGGTTTTACACCTTCGGGCGTTAAAACATGACCCAGATATTCGGTATCTTTCTTAAGAAAGTTACACTTACTTATTTGGATTTTTAAATGGGCTTCATTTAGTCTATCAAATACCTTTTTAATGCTGTCTAAATGTTCTTCTAACGACGTACTGAAGATCAATATGTCGTCGAGATAGACAACACAAATTTTGTTTATTAGTCCCTTCAGGACGGTGTTCATTAACCGTTGAAAGGTGGCGGGCGCGTTTTTTAGCCCGAATGGCATTCTTACGTATTCGTAATGACCAAAAGGAGTGGAAAATGCGGTCTTTTTACGATCTTCGGGTTTTACAAGGATTTGGTGAAAGCCTTTCGCCAAATCCAATGTACTGAAATATTGTGCACGGCCCAACTTGTCCAAAATACCGTCAATATTTGGTATTGGGTATCGATCACTTATAGTCACTTCATTTAGGCGACGATAGTCAATTACTATTCGCCATTTCTGCTCACCAGAATTGTCAGGTTTTTTGGGTACGATCCACAGAGGGCTGTTATAAGGAGAACTGCTGGGCATTATTATTTTTTGGTCCAACATTTCCTTTATCTGTTTTTCGATTTCACTTTCGTGAACTCGAGGGTACCTGTAAATTTTGGAGTAAATAGGGGTGTTGATGGTGGTTACGATTTCATGTTGTACCTCATTGGTACAGGTTAACTGTTCTCCCTCCTTATAGAAGAGGTTTTGATATTTTCCCAACAAGTTTACAAGTTTTTGCTTTTCAAGAACGTTCAAATGGTCGAGATTTATGTTGTCAACGTTGCCGGACTCTAGATTACAAACTTCGTTGATGACGAAGGAGTGGTCATTGTATTCAAAAAATATTTTGTTATTATTAATTTCTAGACATCCGTTCTCAAGGTTAATTTTAGCCTTCAGGGGGATAAGAAAATTTTGGCCAATGATCGCATCGTATTTGCGACCTGTTAAATTCATTAACTTCCATGATAGTGTTCCGGAGATTTTAAATTCGGAAGGTATAGGAGTTATTATCCCCTTGTTTACTTCACTGATTCCGTTAAGGGTGGAGAAAAAGAGGGGTTTTGGAAGGTCTTTCTCTGGATAAATTTCAAATATTCCGGGTTTAAGGAGGCTTGTTTCAGATCCTGTATCTATTAGTGCTTTAAATGTTTTGGCACCGATTGTTAATGAGACTATGGGCAATTTGTTTCCAGAGGCTCTATGGAAAAATTTACCTCTTTTTGTTCGATGTTATCAACTTCCATCGATTCATGGGAGTTTTTGCCTTGGCTGTATTGTCCAGAATTGTTATAATTGTTATGTCTTGTGTTACTGTTACTGTACTGTCCATGTCTTCTAGTTTGGTTGTCAGAGTGTCTATAGTTCTTGTTACGATATTGATCAGAATTATTTGATTGTTTTGGTTGAAAGTTATTATATCTGTCTTGGTCCGAATTTTGATCACTGTTAAGGTTTTTCGGATGTTTAATATTGTTTCCCGAATTTTTAGGTTTCCCGTTTTTGGGATGGAAATCTCCAGTATTTTTATTGTTATTATTGAATTTACTTTTCCTATAATAGTAATGAATAACATCTGTTTCCTCAAGGAGGCCTAGATCATCAAACTTATTATAAGCTTGAATCAAAGACATATCTCTGGTAATTAATGAACGGTAACTTCCGGTTAACATGCCTTTTACAATATCCATGAGATTCTTATCATTATTCTCTGGACAGTAATTTTGTGGTTTAAATTCATCGAAATCATACAATTCATTGAGCTTATAATTTATAGATCTAATGCTACTAAATAACTCTCGAGGAGTACTAACCTTCAAATTACGACTCTGGTCCATCAGCTTCATGTAATTGTATCTCGGTCGGAAATGTATCCTTAACTCTCCTTTGATGAATTCCCAGCTGGCATTTTCCCCTAGCCGGCGTATACATTGCTTTGCTTCTCCCTGGATTTTTTCTTTCACTGTTGTCGATAATCCGTAAATTAGTAAAGGCTCGTTGTTTCCGCACAGAGCCACAACATTTTCAACTGCTCGGATGAACTCCTGGAGTGAATATTCCGAGTCTTTGCCAGTAAAGGTCCTTATCTGGCTAAATTTATTTAAAATTTGGTCGGGTTTTAGCTCAAAGTTATTCATGGGGTTCTGTTGCTGCACTAGTTGCTGTTGTTGCACTATCTGTTGTTGCTGCTGTTCCAGTTGTCCCCGCAGGAATTCCATATCCTGTTGGTATCTAGCCTGCAATTCTTGCAAGGCCTGTCTGAGTGCTTCATTTTCACTATTCGGCATTATTTTTATTTTTCTGTTCGAATCGAACGTTAAACTTCGCGCCGATTGCATTCACTATTCGATATAATCGACTCCCGAATTTATTAACATTCGTTTACTAAGTACACAACTTGGTTTTCACGTTCACGAATTTATTTACGCACAACACTTAAGTGATAGCGTTATTTGTTATGTTCACGGAATCCTTTTCTTCGGAGAAGGATCCTACCGACTGCGCCAATTATATAATAAGCTTTAGCTTATCAAAAAAAAAAAACTATATCTTTTGTTTTAATAACTTTTATTTTTAGTAATGGTTCTTCGAACCGAATCGAACAGTGGCGGTCTTAAGACTAACTTAATTTAATTGAATTCTTACCAAGATCCAAGAGAATCCAAATATGCTGAAAATGCATAAAATGCATTTTCTGAATTGTGGAAATTTTACACTTGCAGACTAAACATCTGCCAGTCTGGAATGTTGCAACCTGATTCTTTGGTCACGTTGCTGACACAAGTGTGAGAATTAATTTTTGTTGGGTCAGGCGTTTCAGGTAACGTAACTCGCGCGAGCTCACAGCTGAGACGATTGGTATCCGACGTTAAATCACGATACAAATCCCACTGCCACCAGTGAGATTTGAACCACGACCTTCCGTACGACAGCCTTGTGCTATAGGCACTCAGCTATCCGGACACAAATTTGATGCTAACGTTTATTATATTACATGTAGTTTGTGAATCTTTTGGACCTGACTAAACTGTGATAGAAAAGTGCCAAATCATCATCAACCACATAATTCGATGTGCGGTGTAGGTCTGGCTTAGTAAGGAAATATAAACCTTCCGTTTTGCATCGAGGCATACTAATTCGATATATTGGGCTCACGGCATCACTCGACCTGATACAGGGTCTGACAGCTTCCACAATCGATCGTTCCTGGTGTATTTGGTGGCGGAATCATTACTATTTGCGTTGGCTTCTGTTACATTCTCCTTTTCTGCGCTTAATTTCTAGTACTTTTTCATGGTAATAGCACGAGTCGTGCTTACCCTCGTTCGCAGATAACGACCCATCTCCTATCTCCTTGCTTACATCAATTCGCCCCCACGTTTCCGCATTTAGCCAGGTCTTGTAACGCATTTTTCAGAGGTGATCGGCAATTAGTAACAAGGGGCACTTTTCATCCTGGCTCGATCCTTATCAATATTCTCGGGCGGGTTGTTAAAAGTTTGCAAGAAAGTTTTCTTAATGTTGCACGACAACCGGATCGTGGCAACTTCCCGTATTGAGTTTGGCTGACCGACGCTCTGTTTCTCTTAGAGCGGATGTGATTCAGAAGACAAATCTTATATCTACGGCTGATCACGATATGGTCGATGTCATTAGATGTTTGTAACTGGCTAGTCGAAACGAATTGAACCTGTGTTAAAACAATTTACCACTGAGGCGGCGAAAGCTTAAAAAATCTAAAAACAGTTTGCCGTTGTTGTTAAGGCCACCAAAACCTTGTCTCTCCATCACATGCCCGAGGATGTGGTTTTTAGAGCCAAACTCTGCATCCCGATCACCCACCACGATCACAATTTCACCTCAGATGCTGCATAAGACTGTACAATTGTGCTGCCCTTTAACTTGAGCGGGAATCTTGCAATCAAGATCCTATTAGAAATCGACTCTCGAGTCAAGAGCGCGCGACTTGTGGCAGTCCTACACTGGATTTTCGCCTGTCACCACTCCGGTTTCCAGAGTATACCTTGCATAGAAACTGCGCAGTTCACGTTCAAAGTACTCCGGAATCGTATCTGCTAAAAAAAAGTCTCCGTGTTTTCTGTTTTACTTCCTGGAATCCAAGAACACCAGAACACTCCAAAACATTTATAAAGTTAATTTTATTTTTCTTTATCAAAAAGCACGTTTATAATCAAAATACACAACTTAAACATAAGTTTCCGTACTTGCATAAATCGTTTGAAAAACATCTAAATTTAATATATTACAATATTATTTATAAGCAAAGGAAACACTTTTATCTAAAAAATACGTCGTAAATACAAAATTTTCGTTACTATTTTGAATTGTTAAAATGTCTCTCCTTTCGGCAAAAAATTGGAAAAAAAGTATCTACAAAATCGCGTTTTAAACATTTATCAGCACGCCTTGCGTTATCTTGTAGCACCAGATTGATAGCCCTCGCTGGTCTAATTCGTTAAGTTCGTACATCGATTTGAACTTCTTTTCGTAGCTTGGGTGGCAGCTCGTTGTATATTGTTTCGGGAACGTTGTCTGCAAATATTATGAAGAACGTTATGGAAGTTTGCATCTATTTATTCATTCATTCATTCATGTAGTTATATATCTAAAAGGGCCGTTGTTTGCAGTTCAAACTAGTGCTTAATTGAAATGATGAATTTCAGGCCTTCGTGGAATCTCTAGTATATTTTAAACTCAAAATTCTTTTTGACCGTATGCTTACCGTTACATCTGTATACCAAATCAGACCAAATTATCATTTCCTGTGAAAAACAGAATACTCCAAGGCGCCCTCCCTTTAGAGTATTGTCGAAAATATTTCCAGAGTCTGCAACCATATTTTCCCCTTCAAAAATCCTATAAAGATATTTATTATGTATGGAAATATTTATAGTTATTATGTATGAAACGGTAGTGAAGCTTTTTAATAGTACCTCAAACGGATGAGACCAATCTTGGGTCTATGTAGCAATAGCCACCTGTAAGCTGTCCGTTCTTTCCAGCCTACATTTCTCGGATCCTTCCACAGTAGTTTGACCTGATCCCTGGTGTCGCCTGTATGCCATAAACTGTTCCTTAGCATTTGTCCTGGTCCTGTCACACTATCAATAAGCTTCAACTGAATTCCTGGTTCCGCTGATGCTCGGAAGGGAGTTGCCTGCCAATATGTTTGAATATTTTTCTTCCACATTACTGCGTAAAACTTATGGTTATTTTGATAGCTGAATATGAATCCCACGTAGTCATCATCAATTTCAGTATCTACGAAAAAGGTTCCTTCGAAATCGACACCACCAAAGGAATCGTAACCAACGGCTAACCCAGGATCACTATTCATGGTCTGCACAATTTCGGCACCTTTATTATAGATCACCCAGTTGGGATCGATTTGTGAATCTCCTTCAGGGTCTAGAACGACGGTTTGGTAGGTCCGGAAGTCGGTGGAGAAAATCTTTGAGTTATTAGGGCAGTTGTCGAGATAATTTGGAACTTGATCCAGATCATAGTCATCTTCGCAAATGTCGCCCACACCATCATCTTGAATAAAAATTCAAATATAATTTTCCATTAGAACTTACCCAACTCAAGCTAATTTGATTACTTTATCTCAATCTTATTCTTTTTATGAACTGCTTCTAAAGAAATATTTCAATTTGAAATTAACTTACGATTTACGTCCATTTGATCTGGATTATACGCTAATGGACAATTATCTTCACGGTTAATAATACCATCTCCATCGGCATCGTCATCGCAAGCATCTCCCCTGCAAGTAAGCAAAATGTTAAAGAAATTTATTTATAACTGGAAGATCTTAACTGAGGCCTTTATTCTATTTGAAATTTAGTCTTATTGGCGGGTCTATAGCGTAAACCAGGGGTTTGGAATGGCCATAAAGCACATCTCTTTAGAAAATTAAAGTCTGAATCCAGCTTGTGATAACTCTCCTAAAAAACAGCATCGAAATTGATTCGGAAGGCTTTGCTACCCCAGGTACTAATCTATCTATCTTGTTTTCCATCATCATAAAATGTAAAACTACCTCATACGCCGGGACCGAAAAATTTGTGGGAATTAGCCGGAGATACGAATAATCGAGATACGAATTTATCGGAATTCCATTTGATAAGAAACGGGTTCGTTTACATGACCTGTGGAACCAGCGGTTACTATATGTTTACCTTACTTGATTTCAAAGTATTTAGTTTGATCCATTACAATTAAAAACCAGGTCGAAAGCTGGAAGCTCAGCGCTTCAAGTATAAAAGGTTTTGTTGATTTTTTATGTAAGAATATTTGGCTGCAGATGGTTCCACTTATATATAGCTCTTAGTGAATATATCCGATTTTCAATTCGAACGATGTTACTCATTGCATGCAAAGGGATCTACAGTAACCAAAATGGAAAGTCAAGTACACGCAATACGATCAATGTATTTTGCGGCACGAAGTAAGCTACACTGCTCCAAAAAAGGAAAGAAATAGTAGAAGTAGCAGTTTTGAGGACTCTTGTACCTCAAAACTAAAAGCCCCGATAGAAACTCAGACTAGAGGTCATAATTCAAGACGAAAAAGAAAAACCAGACCCCCACAAACCGCGTAGGGACACTAATAGAAAATCCTCTTCAAAAGCAGAAGAAGGGGAAATCACACCCGAGGCAATCAGGAAATTTACCCAGGGAAAGTATACTGAACCCTATTGCACTTGGCTGAACACCTGAACCGGATAATATGCACGCAGAGAGGTGATTTACTCCTGGCGTTTAGACCTGGAGAGAGTAAGTCTCACAATCTTCATAAGAATATCTCGTCATTACTAGGTAAAAGCAACGGAAGTAAATGTGAACCAGGACTCAATGCTGATTGAGTGCAAGGACCTAGGTGAGTTCACCACAAATGTGGAGATCTCCGAAGCCTTAAAGACACAACTTGGGCTAGGTTCGAGCCTCGAGTCCAATGTGGCAACGGTAGGTAATGCATATGGTGGTACTCAGCCAGCCACAATACCCTTGGCATTAAAAGTAGCGAAAAAAGCTACTGTTGTTTGCAAAATTTGCTTCAACTGGGTCAGCTGTTGACTGTGAGAGCAGATGTTGCCAAAGAGGCGTTTCCAATGCCTGGACATATTTCGAGAACCTGTTGAAGCAAGTATAATATGGGCATATTGCCGAAGAGTCTAATGGCAATCTTAAATGCGTGCTATGAGTACATGAGTAATGCGTGGGTACATAAGTAAATGCATAATGAGAGCAATACAGCAAAGTAACATCGACCATATCAAGGCAGTTGAATGTCAAAGGGTAGTATAGGTCCCAGGGCGTAACGTGGATTGGTATCCACAATGGAGCATAAAACCTGGGAAACGCCTGTTGAACCAGCACCAACAGCTCTACTACTAAACCCTGACCCACGTGGGAAGCTGCAGACGGAGAAGGGTGAAGGCGAGTCTTCCGCGCCTAAAAACGAGACAAATTGTACCAACTGGTCTTCCAGGTTGAGGGTTAGGTAGGGCTGTCAACCCTACACGGAAAACCGAAGTTACGAAGCCACAACAGGAGTCTCGGCCTGGATGGATGACACAACGACGAACTCAGCAACGACAAAGGAATAACGATTTACGCATTTTCTCATGGAACGTGCGCTGAGAGATGGAGCTGCCAAGCAGCTAGCCGATACCCTGTCCCAATATAGGGCTGATGTAACAGCGTTATAGGACATGGGTTGAACAGGGACCGAATTCCTGGAGAAGAATCGCTACACCATATATTATAGCGGCCATCCGGTAAACCATGTGCTCGGAGTAGGTTTCTTAGTCAGCCAAAAAATGAAACCGGCTGTTATCGGCTTTGAAAACACAAGCGAATGGCTATGCGCTCTGCAATTGCGAGGCAAATTTTGAAATATAAGCTTCATTAACGTTCACGCCCCTACAAAAGAGACTTCAGAGTCGGAGAAGGATACCTTCTACGAGGCAGTAGAACGAACCCTCGAAACCTGTCCCAGATATGATATTAAAATCATACTTGTGGATTTCAACAACCCAGTAGGGACGGAGCCCGTATTCAGGCGATACGTTGGCTCCCATAACTACATCAAAATTCAAATGATAACGGACTGCGGATCATTCAATTAGCTGTGTCACATGAAATGGTTGTTGGAAGTACGTGGTTTGCACGGAAAGGGGTTCACAAACATACGTGGGCCTCTCCAGACGGGACTACTTTCAACTAAATTGACCACGTGTTGATCGAATGCCGTCACCTCTCTCTCAGCCTTGATGAATGTCAGAACATATAGGGGGGGGGGGGGTAATATAGACTCGGATCACTATCTCGTTGGCATGGTGCTCTGAGCTCGAGTAAAAACACCAGCGAGAATCCCCTCTGACAATCAGGTGAGAGTTAACATAGAAGCCATCTACAATATAGTCCCCCGTAACACCTATAAGAAGGAAATGGAAATCCTGGGGATGAAGCATCAACAAATAATCTTCACAATCACCTGAAGAACGTTATCATGGATAGGGCCACAAACATAGTTGGCCCCAGCCGCAAAAGGATTCGGAATGGCTGGTTTGACGATGAATGTAAGCTATCAACGGAACGGAAGAATGAATGCTACATACCGAGTAATATTGCATTCTCAAAGAACGCGGGCACGCGCGGATACTTATCACGAATTTCGACTATAAGTTTATAGTGAGGAGAACATTTTTTTTACTCTCAAAATAATACGTTTGCAGGTCTGCCTAATATAATTGGTGACCGCTCCCAAAATCGTTTGAACAAAACAAAAATTTTATAATTTCTGGGGTGCCTCCTTTCCTCCTTTTTATTTAATAGAAGTTTCAAATGGATACATAAAACCAAAAGTCCAATGAGTCCAAGGGAGGAGCGTTGAATGGATCTCAATTCTCGTTGTTAGATTACGGAGGTGGGTGGTGTGTGGGTAAAGAGTATCACAAGTTGCAAAAGTGTATCACGTAAAAACTGACCGAAGAGAACGCCAATAGTATGTGGATAGGCATATCACACCCTTTTGATGCCAAAATCAAATTTACTTTTGACATGTCGTATATAGTAATGTTGAGGGAAGACGAGTATGTAGGCAAGTTGGTAAATTCGATCATTTCGTAGAAAACATACATACATATTTGTAGAGCACTTCATCAAACAATAACTTCTACTATTCTGTGTCAAAAGATCAGGAGTGTAATACCGCTCTTTGATTATATTACCGAATCAAATATATTAGGTCGGTGCATAATTTCCGCTCGTTTTTTTTTTTGTGAAAGGGAGTTCTATTGAATAAATGTTATTTTTCATGTATGTGATGTTAATGTATTCCTTAAACGTTCCTGGCCCGAGCCAGGGAGGGAAATTTCGACCTTAAGGACATGTCACACTCCAGAGGATCACCAAACTTGGATCAGGATCATTTGAATGCGACGAGAGAACTCGTTAATATAATGGATTATATGTATATATGGAATAGTTTGGAATTTCGGCACGACAACAGCAAGAGTCCTTTTCGTCTTGCATAGTCACGGACGATGAGAAATAGTGCTTGCAGATGAACGTCAACAAAGAAAGTAATGGTTGAGTCAACACAAGCAGCGAACGCTTTGCACTAAAGAAGGTCATATCAACTGGACGTCATTTACTACGAACTACTCCTGGAAAGCCAAACGATTAGTGCCAACCTCTATTGTCAATAACTTCGCCGATATCAAGCAAGGGATCGAAAAGTTCGAATGTTCGGGGAAAGTCATAAATAACTTAAAAGTATACATTATTGGTTAATTAGATGACCTTTTCTTATGAAATTCTGTTTTAAAACTAAAAAAACGTCCGGAAATTATGCCCCAACCTAATATAATAAATAGTTATTTTTGGGAAAGAACTTATACTTCAACCCGACATAATATGGGTATAGAAAATTATTTTCTACTTACATTCCATCGCCGTCAGTATCCAATTGGTCCGGGTTCGCTACTTTAGGACAATTATCCTGACTGTCCTGTATACTATCACGATCCCGATCTATACCACTGTCACAAGCATCACCTATCAAATCGTTATCAACATCACTCTGCGATGGATTCGGAATGAAAGGACAGTTATCGCACACATCTCCAATCTCATCACCGTCCGAATCCAGTTGATTAGAATTAGCAATTTTCGGGCAGTTGTCGAACATATTTTTGATTCCATCGTTGTCGATATCGTCGTCACAGGCATCGCCCAGTCCATCCTTATCAGTGTCCTGTTGATCAGCATTAGGTCGTGTTGGGCAATTGTCACAAGCATCTCCTTGCTTATCACCACCACCAACATCGGAATCAAGTTGATCGGGATTATATACAAGGGGACAATTATCCTATAAAAGTTTCTTTAGAGAATACAATCCAAAACCCAATGTTAAAGTACAAACAGCTATGGAATCAAAACATTTGATACATTTGTTAAACACATATAACTACCCAAGAGGCAATCACAAAACGAACACAATTTTCCTATTGAAATGTATGAATGACTGCAAAGAGATGCCGTGACGAATTTCTAAGTGACGATCACGAAAATGTATTATTTACTTTGTTTTACATTCTATCTATATCTAACATCTCAATTCCACAACATTAAATACAAACCAGACCAATTGGAGTACTTACAGGATCATTGATCACTCCGTCATTATCGGCGTCCGGATCACAAGCATCTCCGATGCCATCTCCATCAGCATCTTCCTGTCCCGAATTCGGCACATTGACACAGTTGTCCATCTTGCATCTGATGTCGGTGCAGTTGAGATTATAGTCGGGCCATCTGTCCAAATCTCGATCGGGAGCACACAACAAGCCATTTCCAGCCCAGCCTACATTGCATTGGCATGTGAATCTGTAACCCCCAATGTGTTTGCACACCGCGTTCTGGTCACATAATGTACCATCGGGGCATGCACCAGGTGCTTGAAAACATCCAAAGGTGCTATTCGCAACAAATCCTCTGTGGCACACACAGTGATAGGATCCCTAAAATGACTCAGATGAAAGTATCGAAATGTTGATTGGGGGGTAGCTAACTCTTACCTCAGTGTTAACACAATCCGAATTTATACCGCACACACTTAAGCCTGAGGCGCATTCATCAATGTCGCGACAAGTCTGCCTGACGTAGTCTGATGCAATATGGGTTGCCTGGAATCCTTGAAAGCAAAAAGCATTTAAAGATGGCCAGAAGAGTTATTGTGTGTATTATAACTACCTTCTGCATGGGTTCCATGAAAACCTGGTGGACATGGCTCGCACTTGAATCCCGGCATCATATTCAAGCATCTAGTCCTTGGGTCACAAGGTTCATACAAATCACACTGAAAGATAAATTCGCTGGTCAAAAATTCTACGGGTAACACACGAGATTGATCCCTGCAGAATTGTTTACAATGATTAAAATTAGATTCAAAATAATAACTTTTGGGGGGTCGGTCACATTCTTTACAAACGTCGGCACAATGCTGAGTGATAACTATGTGGAATATGTTTTGCGGAAATGCAATTGTCGTTCAAATAAATGACGTCAAAACCACTACTAACAACAAGGAATTTGATGACAATGTAGACGAAGATGACGATAATGATATAATTGGAAATAACGATAAGGATTTCATAAATATTGTTGGTGATTGGAGGAAAAATTAAGAAAAATAGCGTGGGGAAATTCACGCTATAGATAATCGTATAATTTATCTTTCGTCATCATCAACGGCGCAACAACCGGTATCCGGTCTAGGCCTGCCTT
Organism: Hermetia illucens; assembly: GCF_905115235.1. Taxonomy (NCBI): domain Eukaryota; kingdom Metazoa; phylum Arthropoda; class Insecta; order Diptera; family Stratiomyidae; genus Hermetia; species Hermetia illucens. Next base: position 116,275,650 of record NC_051851.1, on the reverse strand, counting down.
AATATAGAACTCCAGACATCCCGGTTTTGCCCCGAGGTCCACCAATTCGATATCCCTAAAAGCTGTCTGGCGTCCTGACCTACGCCATCGCTCCATCTTAGGCAGGGTCTGCCTCGTCTTCTTTTTCTATCATAGATATTGCCCTTATAGACTTTCCGGGCTGGATCATCCTCATCCATAAGGATTAAGTGACCCGCCCACCGTAACCTATTGAGCCGGGTTTTATCCACAAGCGGACGGTCATGGTGAAGACGGAACAACGGATTTTGGCTTTGCAGGTGGTAAGCAGCCACAGACTTCGAATTCATCCGCGATTCCGAATAATAAAGTCATAGCCAAAGCATGGTATTTCCGGGCCTAACTTGATTCATGTTCCTCTACGGAGAAATGCGTGGCAGACGTGAGAGAAACTAGAGATCCGATTAGGCTGATTGCCTAGTTGCTCCAGCAAACAAGAGCAGAAAAATCTGGTAGCGTATGCAGAACCAAGTTTTTTTGAACTCTTAACGGGTTGTGATATGAACGCTCAATATATTTGTTGGGAAAATAGAAAATGAGATCCTAGAGGAGAGAAGCTTTTTTACTTTCGAGTACTTCATCTGGCCTCATGAGTGTGAACGTTCCAAGGTCAAGTGAAATAACTGGCCTAGCATTTGTACTTCAAAAATGTTAGAGTTGATTACGGTTTCGCCGGTAAATGTTGTGTCCCAGCTAGAACACCGGTACTTATAATTTAGTAGTACATAAAGCTTCTTGGGAATCCTTGGACGATGGGGGCTCAATTGGAAACTTTGAATGCCGCACTTTTAGAGTGTTTTCAAAAGGTAAGTCCTATTATCGGTGGCAAAGTCGTAAAATGGATCCCTGCTGGGCCAAGAACTGTAAAAGCTCAGAAAGTCTACCAAATGACTTTTGAATCGTGTTTGTAATAGCAATAAGAATGAAGACTGGTTAAACTTGAGAAATTTACAGCCGCTCGCAAAAAAACCGGCACGAGACTACTTCAGAGCGTATTGTGAGAAACTGAAAGGGAAAAGAGCTTTTTAAGCGGCCAGAATCCTTAAGATAGATGTGTCAGTCAATTTGGTTTCCCTTAGATATCTGTACAGAACTTTCTCGAACTCAAGAGTTGTGTCAACGCAGACTCTTAAAAGTACACCATCCGAGAGAACAAATAACCGAGTTTGAGGAAGAGATCTGACAGTTTCTGCAAAGCTTTTATAGTTTTGCAAGGGGAATTGGAACACTGCAAGGGCAGTGGTTTCCAGTGGAGAGTGTTTTGAGCACTTCAAAGTATCTTGCATGAATTACATATATATAGCGATGATAAAGGAGGATATAGATTACCTAGAAGGACCTCTTTTTTAGTACCTATTGCTCTGAGCTATGTGCCCACCTCTTACCAAAATGTTGAGGCAGTCTTTATACCGAAGGCTGGGAAAGATCACATTATTCTTCTGAAATGTTTAAAGAGAGTTGAGAGTTACATCTGTGAAAATGCGCTAAGGTCGCACCTGCTAAATGAAAACCTACATGCTTACCAGCATGAAAATTTTTGTCACGCAACTTTGAAAGGTAACTGCGCAATGGGGGTATTCGCGAACGTCGACGGGGTTTTTCACTATGCGTCTGTCGAAAAATTTTGTAATACTGCCAGAAATCATGATATCAATGATACTTTAACTAAGAAGATCTATAACATACAGTGTTGCTGGAAGCGAAAGAAGTATGGTACTAAAAGATGTAACAAAAAGGTAGCAAAAAGTACTTTTATATGAGCGTACATAGATTCATGCAAAAAGAAAGATTTTCAGATCTGCTGTTGTTGTATTTTGTATCATGTCCATATATTTCGCGCAAGCTGGCTATCAATATTGTGAGTGCACTGTGGAAAACGGTTCTAAGAGAGAGGAGACTGAAGAACACCAAAAAATTTATTCCTAGAAAAATAAACGGATTGTAATTAAAAAACGAAAGAAACGATCTTTGATTTCAATTTTAATCTTATCGGATTGTGAAGGTATTGAATCACATCAGGGCAAATTTTGTTCTCAACAATGCCGCAATGCTTCCCAGAAGTTTTTCTTTTCATGTTCTAACCAATAAATACCAATCACTCTGGTCGCTTTGAAGTCCAAAATTAACCGATGCCTCCCCGTCCTTGATAGTTGCATATAACCCGTTAGTGTTAAACTTCGTGTTGGTTTACCTATAGATACAGCGGTTTGCTTTCTATTAAACCGCAATAGACTATCAAACCTGACTTAGGTTATAACACGCTCTTTCACAAAGGCAGACTGTTTTCCTTGTTACGATGAGCGGTTTTGTTCTGGCCGGGCAACTATGAACTTTGCTACCTACAATACTCTAAAGTCAACCTGCCCTGTGGATATCGCGACATCTTCCTTCAATGACTGAAATGAAATGAATGAATGAAATTATGGGGAAATTTATTGATGTAGGGATAAATTTCAAAAGGTGAAAAACTGGACTAAAAAGTCAACGCTGATGACATGCTAATTGATATTGCTGCGTGCGGCTACCCTGTTAGTTGAAACCTCGAAACGGTATGTAGAAATATACAACGTATCTTTGAATTGACAGTGGTATTGCTATATTTACAAAAAGTAACAAAATGAACGTTACGTTCCAGAGATGAGGGGATAGCCCTTCAGCTCTCTTTTTTTTTTTTTTTTTTTTTTTTTTATGGATGGAGGTGGAAATCTTAGAAAGACGCTGCTGCGCCAGGTTGCAGCAGTGTGTGGGATTCACACCCACTAAAACCACCCCCACTCTTCCGCCCCTCCCCGCGGGACCACCGTGAAGTATTACTTCGCGGAGGAGGCTCTGGTTCGCTATACCAGCTCGTCCATGTCACGTCTCCGTCGCGCCGCCTTCCGAGCTCGATCCAACTCCAGTAGTTTTGTCTGCACCACGGCTACTGCCTCATTTACCGCCATCCAGTTTTCCTCCGACTTCAACATCTCTTCCACCAGGTTGGAGGGCTCGATGTCCGCCCCTAAGATGCTGTTCAACCTCCTTTTCTGCTGTAGAAATCTGGGACAATAGAACATAACGTGCTCCGGGTCTTCGAGTGTAGCACCGCATTCAGGACAGTTGGGAGACTCGTCCAACTCGAAGCGATGCAAGTACTTCCTATAGCCACCGTGTCCCGTAAGGAACTGTGTCAGGTGGTAATTCAATTCTCCGTGCTTTCGGTTGACCCATTTCTCGATGCACGGGATCAATGTATGGGTCCACCTGCCCTTGTCGGAGTTATCCCATCGTTGTTGCCACTTGCCACACAACTCTCTCCTGATGGCTTTTCGGAAATCCGCATTCACCTCGGCTGGATTTGCCTTCCGTTTTTCGTAGAGCCAGTGTGCCTCGCTCGCTAGAAGATCTATAGGGATCATTCCTGCGATAACACACACTGCCTCCGTCGACGCCGTCCTAAATGCGCTGCACACCCTCAGCGCAATTGGCCGGTATGCCGAACATATCTTCCTCCGGTTGACCGCGTGGTTCAACGCTCCCGCCCAGACAGGGGCCGCGTATAGCAGGATCGACCTCACCACTCCCGCGATGAGTAGCCTGCGACTATACTTCGGCCCTCCCACGTTAGGCATCATCCTTGCAAGGGATGAGCTGGCATTTGCTGCCTTTTCTCGCGCATAATCCAAGTGTCCCTTGAAACTCAGCTTGGCATCGATCATCACCCCCAGGTATTTGACAACCGATTTTGAGACGACCTCACGATTACCAACCCGGATGGTAACCGTGTTGTTCTTCCTACGGTTGGTAATGAGGACCGCCTCCGTCTTTTCGTCCGCCAGGTCCAGCTTGGCCATTCGTAACCATGACTTGATGGTATGAATGGCTTCATTTGCATAAAGCTCCACGTCCTCGGGATGCTTTGCAATTGCAATTACCGCCAAGTCGTCCGCAAAACCAATCAGCGTTGTCTCCTCCGGCACGCGAAGGCCAAGCACTCCGTCGTACATTATGTTCCACAGCAGCGGTCCCAATACAGAACCTTGAGGCACACCTGCTGTCACAATGTACTCCTTCGGCCCGTCGTCCGTCTCGTACCAGAGAAGTCTATCCGAAAAGTAACTCTCGATGAGCCGAGCCAAGTAGCTAGGAACACCCAGTTTGGCCAAAACGCCCTTAATCCAGCCCCAGTTGGCTGAGTTAAAAGCATTTTTGACGTCCAGCGTCACCAGAGCACAGCATTTGCCCATGGCCATCGCATTTCGAGCCAATTCCACGACCTTTGCTACTGCATCGACCGTAGAACGGGCTCGCCGAAACCCATATTGCCGCTCTGAAAGACCACCCGCAAGCTCGATGAACGGGAGCAGCCTGTTGTATATCACCCTCTCCAACATCTTCCCCATGGTGTCTAAGAGACAAATAGGGCGATATGAAGAGGGCACGCCGGGTGGTTTTCGAGGCTTCGGTAGCAAGACCAGTTTCTGCCTCTTCCACTGGGCGGGAAACACTCCTTCCGCCATGCACGATTCGAATGTGCTTGCGAACCACCTTGGTCTGGCCTTGACTGCCACCTTCAGAGCCCTGTTCGGAATTCCGTCCAATCCCGGAGCCTTGCTGTCCCCAATACGTCTGCAGATTTCCCAAAGTTCCTCTTCGGTAACATCAGGGATCGAGAAGACGTCCTGCTGAGGTGCCAGTTGGGGTTCTCTTTCGTCCTGCTCCTGCTGCGGGAAAAGAGTTGTAATTATTTGCAACAAGAACCGTGGGCATGTCACCTGAGGTGATTTTCGCCCGCGAATCTTCTTCATTACAACTTGGTAGGCTGTACCCCACGGATTCGTATTAGCCTCCATGCAGAGCTTCTGGTAGCATTCCCGCTTGCTTCTCCGAATGGCCTTCTTAAGGTTGCTTCGCAGATCCCTGTATTCCTCCTCACGCTCCTGGTGCTCCGGCCTTCCTCTTGTCCTGTGGGAAAGTCTCCTCGCTCGGAGACAAGAGGATCTCAAGGCAGCGATCTCCGTGTTCCACCAGTAGTTTGGCCTCTTGCCGTGGTGCAAACGTCGTCGTGGCATCGTAGCGTCGCATGCTTCGGTTACACGCTGAGACAGCTGTGTGACCCTTTCCACCGCTGTTCCATCCGGATCATGGGCTCCCTCCAATGCGGCCAGGAATGTCTCCTCGTCGAAAGCTCCGATAGACCAGCCAACCGCCTTAGCCTTTCCACCTCCAGAGCGTCGTTGACTGCTTCCCCGGTTCCCAATGTGGAGGAAGATGGCCTGGTGGTCACTGTGGGTGTAGTGCTCACTCACTTGCCAAGCCATCCCCCTCACCAGTGAAGTGCTAACAAATGTCAGGTCAACGATCGAACCCGATCCTCTTCCTCGAAAGGTGGGCACGCATCCAACGTTGGCTAGCACGATGTCCAGCTCCGCAAATGATTCCAACAGAATTTGACCTCTTGTGTTCGTCGATCGGCTTCCCCACTCCAGGGCCCACGCGTTGAAATCGCCCGCAATGATTTTAGGGCTGCGGCCTCTAGCATCCAACACCAGACTGTCTAACATCTCCTCATATTGTGCTAAGGTTGCACTAGGAGGAGCGTAGCAGCTGTAAATATGGACACCGTTGACCTTCGTCCTTATAAAACCGGCTGCCGGGGGGGCCATGACTTCCTGAATGGCCTGTCTTCCGCACGCCCAGATTGCGGCGTTGCCAGACGCATCCACCGCCCAAGTCGCACCGCCGTAGTTTCTGTATGGCTCGCAAATAACCGCGACATCGACATTCGACTCTCGAATGGTTTGCGAGAGCAGGTCCTGAGCTGCCTCACAGTGATTGAGATTGATTTGTATCAATCTCATTTTCCTGTGCGGTTCAGCTCCCTCCTATATACCGGACATCTGCTGCTTCCCGCAATATGCCGGCCGTCCACGCCCTCTTTCCCACTACATAACATACACCGTGGATCTCCGGTGCAATCTTTGATGAGGTGGCCCTCTTCCCCACACTTCCTGCAACTCCTCGACCTATCATGCTGGCTAGTGCATGCCGCCGCAAAATGGCCGAAATCGAGGCATCTGAAGCATCTCTTTAGAGAGATTTGTTCCCTGAGCCTGCACACGACCCAACCTACTCTTACCTTGCCCGCGGTAATCAACTTAATAGCTGATTCCGCCGGCAAACTAATAATAGCGGTCTGTGTGCCACCATATGCCTTCTTCATCCTTTTTATGGCACTTTGGTCTATATCGCCAAGGTTGAACTGCTGCTTTAGCGCAGCACAGATGTCCTCCCGTGAGGTGACTTCATCTAGGTCCTTGCACTCAACCACTATCTCCTGTTTCCGAGCCCTTACCTCAGCTTCCTCTCCAAGTACACTTTCCACCTTCCCGCGGAAGTTATCGGCCGACTTGTCGGCGGATTTACTTAACTCCAGCATCAGATCCCCTTTCTGTGTTCGCCTAATACGGCTCACATTATCCCCCAAATCCTTCAATTCCGGGTCTGACTTCACCTTTCGGAGGATGTCGGCATAGGACATATTTCCCTTCTTGGAAATAATTATTATTTCCGGGCGGAGCTTCTTTTTGTCCTTTTTCCTCTTGTTGCTCACCTTAGTCCATTGTTCGGGCCTCCGGGCGTTGGTTTCTTCCACTTTTGTAGGTGTTGTGGCTGCAATCGTGAGATTACCGACTTTCGCGGGTACTCTCGCCGACTCCGCCTTCTTTGGTGAAGAGGCTTTTTTCTTCTTCGGGGCTTGCTGTGGTCCAAGAGGCTCGCTGGTACCGTCTCTAGCCCGTTTTCCTGTCTTCCCGCCTGCTTTATCACGGGGAGGCGTCACCTGCGTTTCCCTTGTGACCTTGCCAACTGACGCTTGGGAATTCTTTTCTTCGAGTGCCCTGATATAAGACAATTTAATGCCTCTTATCAAGGCTCGAATATTTTGATGGATATTCCGCCTCTCCTTGATGAACTCACACAGTTCATTTATTCGTTCCCCAAGTGTAACGAACGCCATTCCGGTATGTTCCCGTTTGCTTTCGCGCCTTGCGCCACAAGGAATGATCTCGATTAAGGGACTATTCGTATTTCTTTCAGAGTCCCGCGACGAATCTCGACTACCAAAAAGAACCATTGTTCTCGGTGGTGATCTCCCAAGCTTCGAACTCCTCCTAAAGGGATCCGGTGTGGACCTAATTTCCACTCCACCATTATCTCTTGTAGCATTAGATGCCACAGTAGCCAAGTTTCCCACTACTGAGGCACTGCGGTCGTTGGATATCGACGGCCGGGAGCCCGCTTGCTCACTCCCAAAAACCGCCGGCACTGGGTTTCCGAAGCCCTGCACCGTAAAAAAACTACTTTTCTCCTCTTCCATATTTGGTTTAATTTCTGGGTGTCCTTCCCATAGCCAATTTTTATCCACGGGTGGGCGTTTACTTCCCACCTACCCGGCCTGCGCATAAGCATGCCCATACACGCACATCTCCGGATGCGTGCATATGCATGCCCATGACACATTCGCCGAGCATTCCCTTATCCGCACGAAGGGACGCGCCTGATGGGAGATTTGGCAACTCCGCACAGGCCCTTCAGCTCTCTGAAAAATTATGTATCTAGGAGTTATTCTAGATAATAAGCGTTCCTGTAAAGATGAAGCGACCTATCATAGTCTATGGGTTGCGTAAGCCAATCTTTGCTTCGACATTTGGAATAAGACCTCATGTAGTAATATGGATATATGCTACTGTCATTGGGTCCATGTGGGGTTAATGTGAAACAAAGGAGTTTTCACCATCAACTAACCTAGCCTAGCATAAACTGGGACGCTCTAGAAGAATATGAGTCGTTATCTTTTTATATTTTCTTCAACGATGTGCCCCCTGTAGTGCAGAGGACGCTATAGCAAAAGAGTGATCATTTTCCCCATGCTGTAACCACCATTTGGAGTGCCAGTAGGGTAATGCCTTTATCAAAGTATTGAAGCAAGCTCCTCACAAAGCGGAACTTGAATATTGCTAGACACATTTTCTGCTAGAACCAAACAAACATACAGCAAAGTTTATGTTGTCAAAAAGCAGGATGACCTACAGAAGGATATATGTTCAAAATACAACAAGATGATAGGGAACAATTTCTATGTGAGTACCTCGCTTGTGGGCGCATCAGGCATCAGATTTTTGGTGTTTATGTATTCCAGTAGCATTGGCTAGCATCACGTCCATTAATTCTGGGATACATAAACAAATTTGAGATCTTCCGTTACAATGGATCACTACGGTCTGAGTGCTCAGAGTGTTGTGGCACCCCCTCTGGGGTGGCTGCCTTTAAATGTTAGGTGGTTAGTACTCACACACGAAATTTCGTTCACTTCTTTTGGCCATCCATTGGCTCTACATACCACCAACTCTTAGGCTATGAGGGATATTTCACTTTAGTTCGTTGATATTTTTTCGGAGTTTTAATTTAAATTTTGTTCTTAGTGTATGTACCTACAAAACAAAATATGCCCATTTAGCTGGGATTTAAGTTTGAAGATTATAGCAATTTTTATCGCCTTGTCATCGGCAAATTGCCTTCATCCAGATGGAGCAGGCGCGAGATACCTTGAGCTGCACATCAATGAAGGCAAGACAAAGTATATGGTGGCAACGTCAGCAACAAAAACCAACCAACCAACGACAACAACATCAAACCGCAAAGATAGGAGACTACAACTTTGAGACCGTTGATAATTTCTCCTATCTGGGGTCGACAATCACAACCGATAACAGCTACGATGATGAAATCCGCGCACGGCTGTTGGCAGCCAACAGAGCCTATTTCAGCTTACAAAAATTGTTCCGCTCGAAACGTCTCACAATAGGGTCAAAGCTCCTACTGTACAAGACAATGATCTTGCCAGTCCTCATGTATTCCTCGGAGACTTGGGTTCTTAGCAAGAAGAATTGCAAACTCTTGACCGGGTTCGAGAAAAGAATCCTTCGAAGAATTGTTGGCCCCCTACATGAGGATGGACGATTCCGTAGCCTACATAATGAAGAAATCTATGAGCGATACCATGACCGCCAGGTTGTTGATAAAATCCGGCTTAATAGGTCACGGTGGTCTGGTCATTTAATCCGTATGGATGAGGATTATGCAGCCCGCAAAGTCTATAAGGGTAATATCTATGCTAGGAAAAGAAGACGAGGCAGACCCTTCCTGAGATGGAGCGATGAGGTAGCCAAACAGCTTTTAGGGTATCGAATTGGTGGATATCGGCGCGAAACCGGGATACTGGTTGTTGCGCCGTTGATGATGATGTCATCGGCAGCACACTATTCGAGCACATTACCTGCTACTAGATCAGTTGGTTTCGAGTAAACGATAACACCGATACTGAGAATCTAATTAGATAAACCATATCGGGATTAGTTGCTTTATGAAAATATGTAATAAAAGAGGTGTTCACACCGGCCTCGAAAGGCCCGGAATGACAAATAGCAGAATCGTATACCATTCGTTGAAGTTCTATTTCTTCCGGATGACATATTAAGCTAACGCAACAGGTAAACGGACGGGCTGCTGGATGGAACACACCTTGTTTATTTCTATAGTAAGTCGGTTCATTCTTTTCAATCGGCCTGGTGGTGAACTAACGAGAACGCGAAGGCGGGAACGATTCTCAAACTAACGTAATTAGCTACCAAAAGATTAGAAGGTGCATTATTCCAGTGGAGGAGGGAGCTAGTAGTATGAAAGCTAGTAGCATCTTGGAAGGAAACAGTTTTCGTGGTTAAAAAGCGGAGCCGCCAGCGAACTCCAGATCAACACTCCCTTCTCGGGAAAAACGTTGTCGAAATCTGTAGCCGGGCGGAAACGCAAGTTATCCCATCGGAGAGGATGAACTTTATCCAAAAGACAAAGGCAAGAGAGGAAAGGCTACTCAAAAAGTAAATGCCGGTCTTATAGAAAACGAAGGTTGCTACCATCGACCAGCGAAACATCTCTATGGATGTCAAAAATGGCATAATAGAGATGGAGCAACTCTTGAGTATTGCCACACCACAGCGAAACTCCTCAAAAAACCCCGATGAGGAGCGGGGGAATTCTTAGCTGCGCAAAACGCGGGAACTTTAACCCGCTTTAGGGGGAAAAGATGTTCAATAAAAGTGGACGGAAAGAGTGACTGGACTATAGTAAAGTAAGGTACGACGACAACAGCGGCTATAGAAAAAGAAAAGGGACGAACTATGGTCAGAGACCATTTTCATCAAGCGAACAAAGGGCAACAAAGCCAATTCAGAAGACACTGGGGTAGATATCAAAGCTATACAATGAACTCGAACAAGTGATATACCAATTTAACTTGTGTCGGAGACTAATAAGAAGAATTGGTTCAACAGGGCAGTCCAGAGCATGTTAGGCAGTAAGCAGTAGTCTCCAGCATCCATCTAGCATCCATGCGCATCCTCGAAGTAACGGATCCACATAGACTATCTCGCGAACAAAGTATAGGAGTATCTGGGTAAATGTGGGCAACCTCAAGGTGGGAGTTTTATTCACTAACTGCAGAGGGCACAAATTGACCATTGTCACCGTTCCTGAAAAGACAACGAGCCAACTTTTTTATTGCGGCAAAGTAAAGATGGGATCGCCTGCAGGATAAGGCGAGAGCAGTTACGACCCACTGCTTTAAGAGCTCGGCCTACGGGCACATAGTTGGGACCTGCAAAGGGCAGGAGCACTTTATTTTACAAGTGTAGCGAACTCAGGCGCAAATCGAACGGGCCTCTGAAAAATTGCTATGGTTGGATTGCGGTCGGCAGAAAAAAGATGTGACTCATGTTTCCGGTTCCGGGCGGTGCCAGGTATTTAAGGAAGAGTTGCAAAAATTGAAAACGTGGGTACCATAATTCACATCTGGCAAGCGAACATACATAAGAGTCCGAGGGCTCACGATATCTACTTTGGAAGTTGGTCTAAGGGAGAAGAACCCCCGTTTTGGTGAAAGAACACTTCAAGAATAAATGTTTAGAATTTCAAATTGATATTTTTCAATAAAAAATATCCGAACTTTGGTGACAAACGGTCGAAACTCGGTAAACCCATATTTTTGTCCAAATCGAAATTCATGCATACTCGAAACGAATATAAATGTTTTGGTACTTCAATTTCCAGTGTTGCCTGTTCACTCCTTCCAACAACAAAGTATTTTAGTTTCCAATTGATTAAGGGCCAAGCGCAGCTTCCATGTTATCTTGAAATTTCAACTTTAAACCTTTATAAATAAGTAGTTAACACTTTAATTTCGATGGCGAAGATAGTGAACCTATTTGTTTTCTACAAGGTTTTGTAGAAGAACTAATCCAAATACTTACTTCGTCAATATCTCTGCAGTTTGTTCCGTTTCCAGAAAACCCTGGCGGGCATGAATGGCACCGATAGAACGGTGGAGATGTCGTTTGTACGCACTCAACACCTAAAATAGTGAAATAATTGAATTTCTATTTAAATGCAAATTCCAATGTAACACTTATTCATATTTATAAATTAGTAGCAGTAAATATATATATTCCAATTCAACTAGAACTGTAGTGTAAATTATATGATACTCTATACAAACTAGCGAATACAACAACCGTGTGCTTAATCAGCATGTATCTGAGCACATATGTTGCCGGCCCGAAGAACGTTCATGAGTAGCTGCAACATTGCTGCTGGGGCTATAGCGCAACAATGCTCACAGTGTAGGCCACAGTAATCGCCCACTTAAGGGTGACTTATGCCGTATTTTTACTCCACGAACTAAAGGCAATAAATTCTTAGGATTTCCACCGCACAAAACAATCCTTACAGTCAGTTTTAATGAAAATTGCGTGTTAATTTTACTCCGCGTTTATCATGCACGTTACTACGCAGTCAAAGCGACATTTCAGCCATTTATTAAGAAGGAAAGGCGTGAAAGTGGGAAAGTGCGAGAAAGTGCATAGAGTAGTGCAGAATGCGATAGAGATTATGTAGGCAGCATGCGTGCTCGGAACGTAGATATGTTCCTGCAAGAAGGTAAGAATGATTCGATGACCGTTAAACCACCATTATCAATACCTCCGTCGTTCTAAATTAAATGAATGAATAATGAAAAATATTGGAGACAAGCAACACCGAAACCTTAAGCCAAACGTACATTTAAATACTTTCACCCAATGCGCCATGTAAACTACAGAACCCATTCAATTTTGGAAGAGAAATAAAAATGGTAACATACCTATGCCTTTCGTTTTCGAATCGAAGCAAGTTTTTGGGTATTCGCAAAATAAAACGAAATCTCCTCCTCCGAAAGTGTTTTTATTTCTGAATGTGCTTCAAGTGTTTGTTTATAAAAAGGTCATGCGTTACGTAATTTTCAACCAGGATTTAATCTAATTTGCTTCTACAACGGCTTCCACTCCAGAGCGACCGGTGGTGCTCTCACAGGCAATGTTTATTGTTGCGCGAAAGGATTCAAACTTTCAAATTTTGTACATTGATTTGAATTGCAAGTTTAACGGTTTAGTAAACATAAATTTAAAGAGTTTATCCTAATCCTACGTAGATTCTTATTACTAGAAGTGCAAGAGGTTATAGAGGAGGAACAGCAATAAGGGTGCATAGACGCGAAGTGAGAGGTTGCGGGAGTCGGGACCCTGAACTTATTGGCGGCGCTCGTAAAATCGTCATTTGATCTCGCATCGGTTTCAATTAAAATATGTTGGAGTCAATAAAAGTTTCAACATTCCATATAAGTGAGAGTTTATTCGACATAAATTAAGCGATGACTGCAGTTGGGTCGATTACGTATTGCAGTATCTTCCGAAAACAACGTTTTTTGCAGCTCGTAAAACTTGCTCTGAGGAGAAATACATTTTCGAGTCAAAAAGGTCCTTAACTGACTCATAACTTCTAATTGTATCGTTAATTGGACGGGCGTCCAGATAAAGAAAAGACTTTAGCGCGGAATTCTCTGTGCGGATGCTCTCGAGTTGATAATGGAAGGCAATAAAGTGCATCACGCACTCCAGGACGCAGGCTCCCAGGTCCAAAGGTAGCGCATTCGTGCAAAGATCGCGGTGAGATATGGCCAATAAACATGTGAACGTGGATTTTTGAAGGGAACGTGTTTCGCCTGCGCTTATTGCTGCTCGGTTATGTTACAGAAATATTTGTTTTCATTGGACAGCCAAAGATAATTTGTAAATAATTTTATTGGGATCGAAGAGCTGGAGCGATGTCGGGCTGCGCACTGCACGTGTGGGAACTCCGATAAAACTTTACCGATGTCGCCAAAAAAGATGAAATACGTTACATGAAACGCCGTTTTGGGCTGTCGCCTGATATCGCTTTCTCTTCTCTTATCATTAATTTATTACAGCTTACTTTGTACAATTTATCTCGAGTGTGGACTTTATTAATTAGTGGTTCATATAAAAAGTAGAAAACTGTTTGTTCCTTCAACTGATTCTATATTTTTCATTATTCATAGATGGAATTCTTGAACTGGGTGATTTCGTTCTTTCGAAAATTTTTCGAAAATATTCAAAAAGTAATCAAACATTTAAGTTTAGGCCGTCGTAACACTGTACTTCCGTGACGTGTATTGTCTTTGATAATGATGGATATTTTGCGATGGTAGTATTATGCTTGCTGCAGGAATGGCTGTACAATGGAGGAAGGAGGAGGATTATAAATTAATATCTAAGCTGTTGTTTTTTGTATGGTTAGGCTTACGTGGATATCATCATCAAGTTAGCTAGCTTCCGCATTTTAGGCTGATTACGTAACGTCCCTCAGCACCTCAAGTTTATAACCTAAACGATCTAACACGAAGGCAACGCACTCCGTAGACACTTGTATTTAGAATCATTCAATTCGGGAGGCAGTGATTACCATCGGAATAGCTTTGTGATATTTAGTAGACTTTTTCTCATGAGCTTGCTCTATTCAGCCGCTTGATGCAATGATGCCATTATTGCCCCGCGATTTCACGACGTGCGTAAAATTTTGCTTCTTTATTTTCATGATTGATCGTATTCCCTTTCCCTACTACTATTATTCAATCTCCAATTTCCGGGATCCTATCCTGGCTTCATATCAATAAAATTGTCGCATTTTATATATTCATTTAAATTTTATTTTCAAATTTGACCTTTTTTCTTGAGTAATTATCATCGCAATGCTTTGTACTTTAGAATGTTCGCATGCAATCAAATGCATTTCTATCTACCAGATCGACGCCGCAATACAGAAACTCTTGAGTATGTACATAATATGGTTAAATTGGGATATGAGTCCATATCTACTCTCACTCTCACTTATTCGGCCCATGGACCCCTTGTTTTGGGTATAGCATCCAAGCATTTAAAAAGTGGAAATAACGGCTAACGGCTTCGTCCAAAACAGTGGCAATTTATCAGACCCTGTCTCACCTCTACCCTTTGAGCAGCGTGATCAAAAATATTATGGAAAACCCGACGAGGGTTCCAATTATGTCCAAATTAAAACCGCCAGTACTATAAGCCTAACCTAAGCTAAAGCTGAATTTTTGTTGGGGATATGAGGAATCCTAAGTCCACATCTAGTTATCTTGTTAAGCTACAAATGCATTGGTCAAACAGTGGACTGCAAGGTAGACTGATAGCTATCTGGGAGCCGTCCTACCACTCTCCGGGGTTGATTTCTTGCTTCTCTTGTCTATCAAGACCCTACTAATAAAAAGCCCCCACGCATCCACACGGGGGAATCGAAAAACAACTCCCCAATTCAAGGTGATATTTGAACCGTGCCTATTGAATAATTTGCAGTCACCACACTGCCCAAATCATTTCCGAAGTAAATACGCACTCGTGAGCAGCAGGAAATCATAATGTAAATGCAAAAGGGGTGATGTGCAGGAATCAAGTTCCAGACTGCACGACTGCGATGGAGGAGACGACGGAATGACTTAAGATCCCAGTCGATAAATTGTCAGGCGAAAAGGGGGCAGAACTGTTGACAGATCCGGCGGATGATATACTAAGAGCACACATGGTGGCAGTCTACTTTTTTAAAGCCGCAGCGATGAAACGGCGAAACTTCGGGATTTCTTAACCGTTCGGGATAGAAATCTTCACAGGCAGCTTTCGAGAGCCTTTAGAAGCAAGGTGAAGGGCAGAGGCAAACTCCTAAAAATCGGGGTAGATGACAGATGCCTAAAGGTAACTAAGTAAGTACAGATTCGTCAACAACGCTAAACATGAGTACAGAGAAAAACCGAGGAAACATACTCCGTAGACCACATCGAGTGAAGAGATGCCCGAAGAAATCTCGGATGTCATAGAGGCCTAAAGGGCACAATCGAGCAGGCAAGTGTACCTCCTATCTATTTAGGAGGAGAAGCTCGACGACCTAAACCTGGATTTTCCAGCTTTCAAGGTGGGCAGGGAGATATACATCGCATGAAAAGGAAGGTCCAACATTGAAGAAGTGTTCCAAGCAATCATGGGGCCATGTCCAGCACTATGACAGCCCAAGTAAACCTCCACTATGCAAAAGCTACACTGCAGGAATGGCAAGAACAATTTCCCAGTCCAATATTGGAATATTTCTGGCTCGAAAATGCCGTATCGGGAGCAAATTCAAGGTCTGCGAGGAGAATTCCTTTTGCAAAAAAAAACAAGAGCTTGCATCATTCTTAAACCCGATTTAAAATATATATGTCTCTCAGAGTGAAGTTGGAGCCGGGCCACTCCACGGACTCCATCGGGCATAGTCGTTAGGTTGATTAAGTTATGTAGGAGGAAGGCGCTGTTTCAAAGGGGTCTAATGATTTCTTCTACATGATAAGGGGGAGTATTGCCTTGGGATATATACCGCAGGTATGGAGCCGGTCAAAATTGGTATTTGTTCTGAAAACGACCAAAAAGGATCCTTTTCTCTCTAAATCTTTTAGACCTGGCGTCGTTGATAATCAAAACAGTGACGAAGGTCTTAAACAATTACATTAGAATTTACGTTCTAATGTGTAATCACTTACATCCATGTCAACATGCTTACCGTGCAGGACGGTCAATAGAAACTGTCCCATATAATATAAGTGTAATTTCGCGGTATTTTTAGCGATTAAACTATTTGAAATAATTAAGACTTGCCTTTTTTATTCGCTAGTCAAAATTTTTACGCTTGCAAACACCAATATTCCGGGCAGACTTGTTAGCACTGAATTATCGGAATTTGCAAGCTTAATAAATATTACTAGCAAATAAAAAGTCTTAATTATTTTAAATGTCCCATATCAGCTGACGGATATATTATGCGATACTACACAATTCGAAGAAATAGCATTGTGTGTGTTTTTGGATGTAGAAGAAGCTTTCGAAAACATATGATTTGCAAAGATGTGAGATGTCTTAATCTGCAAGGGTTCGAGACACTCTGGCTTTTTGGATAGGCAGAATGTTAGCGAACAGGCGAGTTGGAGTGGCAGTACAAATTCGTATCTCATGATCAATATTCAAGGTTTTATCTATGGTCGCTATAGTAATTGATGAAATCTTACAAGAGCTAACAAAAGGACGAAATTGAATTAATCTATAGTGAAGAATAGAACAACCAATGTGACAAAATCCAAATTGGATTGAGGTGCAGGAAGGCGGGGTTGCACATAAATACAGGCAAGGTCACCATAATACTATTCTCTAGCAAGCGCCAGCTAGATCAAATGAGAACTATTAAATTACATTAGATTACAAGGCATTGGGTTTAAACGAGATTCAGAAGTCAACGATTTCGGAGTTAAACCTACTCTGGAACATACGTGTTAGAAATATATGTCGGAAATTCACGAGAGCTTTGATGACATTCAGATAAATAGCAAGAAAAAATTGTAGATGCAACCAGGAAAATGGCCAATCTGGCATCAAACTCAGCACAACAGCCGGAGAGTTACACAAACTTCAAACACGGGGTTATTTGTATATCACTGGGACAATGAGGACATGCCTAACAGAGCTCCTGGAGGTCCTTGTGAGATTCACTTCTCTTCATCTTCATATTCATATGCAACAAAGGCGGCAGTCTTCAGGATGTCCAGGGGTATCATTTTGGCAAAGAAATTGAAACACGATGATTTTTAACCTTATTAAAATCGGTTCAATGTCTGTCTGTCTGTCTGTCACAGGCACTTTTCTCAGAAACGGCTATACCGATTGGCACGAAATTTGGTGAGAAAGTGGGAACTGTGGACCCCCAGATATGCAGTGAGTGACATACTCCTACGTTGAAATTTAGGGAGGGTCCCCATACATGTAAAAGGGGGGTGTACAATTTTTTTTTACCAAATATAGTCCTGTGGGGTATCAAATAAAAGGTCTCTATTAGTACTTTCCAAAGCCGGCCTTAGTTTTAAGATTCGTTAAAAAAGCGGGGAGTGGAAGGGGTGCAAAGTGATGATTTCTTTAACGGACCCATTCTCAGAAACTCCCCAACCGAAAAATCTGAAAAAAATCATGAAGTTGCCTATGGTGCCCAGGCCTCAAAATACTCTCCATATCGATATCTATTCAAATTAAGCTAATAATAGTATATTACCATATTTTTGGGAAAATTGAGTAAAACCCCCTTTAGGTTTATCTCAGTGTTATAAAAGTTGGTAGTAACATAAAATATAATATGAATCATATTTCCTCTAAGTTTGATCAAAATCATACCTTTAGTAACAAAGTTACAGTAGCTTAAAATTGTCTTTACCATGTAAATTTACAACTCGAAGTACTAAATCTGACATGCTAAATGCATATTCTTAACGGGCTACGTACAAATGGGATAGTTCTACACTCAAATATACTCACAGAAGAAGCAAACAAAACCTTTCATACCTGAAGCCCCCCCGCTTCCGGTTTCCCGACTTGTTTATTTGATATGACCAGTTGAGAATATGATGGGAAAGCGGTGAAACAAAGAATAGCGGATAAATCTTAGTTTCATTCATTATCTGGTCTTTGTTCCGTTCATTATCTGGCATTGGGGAGAATCGCTGAGCAAGCAGTCATATTGAGCATGACGTGAAGTAGAGGGTCGCCAACTCGACACTTCCGGAAGTTATTCCTCAGTTGCGCAATTTTATTCTATCAAAGATCTGATGCAGTCGCGAGGTTTTCAAATCCCGTTGTTTCGGCCGGCTTTTTTTCGCTTACCATCGACTTTGATCTTCAGACCAATCTTAGCAAGTGAACTCTTGTTAGCCTAAATTACATATACATCATCGAAGACACCTTTCTTGCAATTTTTCCACAAACGGTGCAACCCCCATATTGGTTGTGGTCATAATCGTTTCCGATGTGATCAAGGCATGTAGTCTTATTAGCCAAAAGCAACAGCTTCGTTTTCATTATCACGATACGCCGTTCATTGTTTTTTATAATTGACCAACACTCAGGATCATAGAGGGCGATAGAGCGGACGACATTGCGGTAAATTTTAGATTTGAGATGTTCGTTGATAAGCCGATCACAAAGAACGGCAGTTGTTGAGCGCCAGTTATCCAGGTTGGTTTAATGCGTTAAGCAATTTCTCCATTGGCTGATAGCGTTAACCCCGGTCAACAAAAATTCAGTTTTATTTAGATTCAATCAGAAACCGTGTTGCCTGAGGCAATCATTCTATTTTTGGACAAGTTGCTTCAGATCGTTTTTGTTATGTGACGTCAGGAAAACATTATCTGCATTATCTGTAGGGCGCTGGACGTTGGAAGTCCCATAACAAGAACAAACAGGTGTGGTGAAAGAGTGGGTCAAACGCTTTATCCAGATCCAGAAATGCAATGTAAAGAGGGCGATACTTTTCCTAGTGTTGCTCCAGGAGTAACCGCGCAGCATCTCCTGCATTAGTAGTTCCAAGCTCTTGACAACTTAGTTCATGGTTATTTCACGAATACGGTTGTCAAAAATGCGTTTAAAAATCTTTATGGTATGAAACAGCAACCGGATCGGACTGTAATTTGAACATTCTGCTGGACTAAAATATTCTCGCAATCTATTCGTCGCGGCTCGTCGGTCGGTAAGCAAAGTACCTTTCTTGTCATTAACACAAGGGAAGTGTTTGATATCTTGTGTGCGTTCGTGTTGGCTTTTGGCAAGTCGATGCAGATCTCTCTTACCATCCCGACTATACAGTTTATCATAAGGATCTTTGTAATGGACCTTTTGAGTGACAGCGATCACTTTCTTTGCTTGCCGGTTGCATGTCTATCCCTCTGTTTGTCAATCTGTAACACGCAATTTTCTCGGTAGCGTTTGGTACGAACGTTGGAACTGTGAATGCATGCATTCAGTGAGTAATATAGTTTTGCGTTGACTTTAAGAGGGGTTCCAATATATCACATTAATGTGAGTAGTGTGGTATGCTAAATGCTAAATTAAAAGCTGCGTGTAAATGAGACAGTTCTATACTCAAATGTTCTTACAGAAGAAATACACAAAAACTTCCGTACTTGAAGGGCCGAGTTTCCGATTTTTGACTTGTTTAGCTTCCTGTGCTTTCAATAGATTCTCTGTAAAATTCCCCCAGTTACTTTTTGAGATTCTTTGCAATCTCAATGCTTCATCTTTAAGAGAGGAGAAGTTTTTTACATGATATGAGGTGGACTAAAAATCTAAAAGGAGCGTGACGTGCAACCGCATTCTAACGCAACACTTCAGTGCACTTAGGTATTGGTGCATCTGCGTAGCCAATTCTTACACTTTTCGTTTTGTGGGATACCTCTCCCCTCGTGGTTGACAATATTCAACCCAACTTAATGATTTTTTTCTAAAGAAAAAAAAAAGAATGAGTAATGCGAATCTGACGCCAAATGCCACAGAACATGAACGTGATAGTATGGAAAAGAGTTGACCATACCATCGGCAGCAACCAATTTTTCCCGCAGTCGATCTCATTGGTCATATTTAATTTTCAATTTCAGCGTGAAAAATTGGAACTATTGATTAATGAACCAAGGAAAACAATAAATTCCTGGAGCTTATTCAGAAAACAGCGCTTCTTTGCTTAAGCGATGAAAATCACTTGATGTGGCCATAGCAGCCAATTGCCCTACGGAGTTATTATTCATGCCTATTTGAAATTGTGCTCAACCGGCGGTCTTCAATGTGGAGTATTGCTTTCTCTAGAAGATCACCCCAGATAAAGAGAGTAGCATGGAAATTAGCCCTATGACTATAACGCCGCACTGGATATCTAGCTAACTACCACGGAGCGTACAAAGAAATAGTTGCCTGAAAGGAATATAAAGCAACACAAGTCAAGCAAACAGATGCCAGAAAACTTAACTTTATCGGGCGTTCGATGCGACCTAACCTGCGACTCAGCTTTGTTTACATAAAACACTGCTCCCTAGCTAAGCAAATTTTTGGACAATCTCAAGTTAAAACTGAAGTACCTCATTTTCGCTGTCGGCCCTAATTCAAGGTAAACCTCCAGGGACGATAAGATGAATAAGCGCTATGGAGCAATCGCTAAAATGACTCTGTAACTTTTTCATGTCAGCCAGATCAAACTTTGATGTGAAACTCTGAAATAAGCTACCATCCTATCATTTTGTTTAACTTCCAAGTTTACAAAAGCGTATAATGCAATTAACGGCCACAATCAGATCCTTTAGGCCAAATTTAGCACCAAAACTGAATTAGAAGAAACTAAGCTATTATTTTGTTTCAAATCTATCAACGCCGCACCTACCAGGAAAACTAATCTAATGAGAGTCGAATCACTCTCAAATAAAATTATGTTACATCTGAAGGTTCCAGAGATCTGGTGCAGAAATTTTCAAGAGAATTGCTTTTTTAGGAATTTGGGAGTCCTAAGTCCGCATACACTTGATGTTGAACTGGACCAAATGGGGAGCAACTTGCTCCCACTCTCTTTCTTATGCGAATTATAAAAGGGAGCGAACAACATCCGCGAGCCGCTTCGGTCACGCTGCTCCCAGGGCAGAGGTGAGGCAGCGTCTGATCAGTTGCCTCTGCCTTGGTACGAAACCGTAGCCGTCATCGTCCCTCTTTTACCTTTCAAGAGAACTTTCAATAAAAATAGAAATGAAAGTATTGCTATATACTGCACTATTTTTTTGAATTAATTGTCAGAATATAGTAGTTTGGGAAATGTTCTGTAAGGGAGAACTTTCACAAAAAATAGAAAAAGCGAACCAACTATTTTTCAACAGATGACGTTGAAAGGGAACATAAGCTTGTCAATTCCGTTTTCTCCATGAAAAGGGAGCATATCATTCTCCCCAATGACTCTTGCAGTAATGGATTCATGAAAGGCAAGAATAATGATGCATATTATTGATTCTAGATGGAGTCATCAGGAGAGCTGGGAAAAAGGCAGTATTATTACAAAAGTGTATTTGAGAAAAAGATACAGTGGAGTGCCTGAAAGTTCACATTTTTGAAAACAATCGATTAACGAAACACGCCGGTAACTTTTACAATGACTTGACCTATGCTTCTAAGTTCCTCATAAGTCAACCGTTCATCATCATCAACGGCGCAACAACCGGTATCCAGTCTAGGCCTGCCTTAGTGAGGGACTTCTGACATCTAGGTTTTGCGTTGAGGTCCACCTGTTCGATATCCCTAAAAGCTGTCTGGCATCCTGGCCTACGTCATTGTTCCATCTCAGGTACGTCTTCTTTTTATTTTTCTACCATAGATATTGCCCTTATCGACTTTCCGGGCTTGATCATCTTCACTCATACGGATCAGATGACCGGCTCACCACAAACTTTTGAGCCGAATTGAGGTGGTCATGATACCGCACATGAATTTCATCATTACAGAGGCGGACCACCCTCAAGTAGGGGGCCAAAAATTCATCAAAGAATCCATTTCTCCCTATGGTGAGACATTTCGAGCGAAACAGTTTTTGTAAGCTGAAATAGGTTCTGTTGCCTGCTAACAACCGAACGCGGATTTCATCGTCATCGATTGTTATCGGTTGTTTTGGGCTCTAAATAGGAGAAATTATTAACGGTCTCAAAGTTATAGTCTGCTATTTTTATTGCTCTCGTTTGGCTAGTGTGATTTGATGTTGCTGGTTTTTAGGTTTTTGCTGCTGACGTTGCCTTCATTAATGTGCAGCTCAAAATCTTCCGCCTCCTCCTCGATTTGGACTTGAAGAGGATGGTGCCTCTTATATTAACGACTACAATGCGGTTCACTATTCCTAGGATCAGGAAAAAGAGAAATAATGTCTTAGACTGACCCTGCCAGTTTTATCAATTTCGTCTGGATACCGAATGCTATCATAGGCGCCTTTGAAGTCGATGAAAAGATGGTGAAGCTGATGGCCATATTGCAACAGTTTTCCATCGCTTGCTGCACAGAGAACATTTGATCTGTTGTGATTTACATGGACTAAAGCCCATACCAATATGAACCGATAATTTTCTGGCCCAAGCGGGGAACATCTTATGGATAGTACTCAGCAAGGTAATACTTTTATAATTGCTGCGCTGCGTGATCCCCCTTTAACTACGGGATAGAAATGCCTCTTTGCCAGTCGTCAGGCATTGATTTGTTGTTGTGTATGGCTTCCATATTTACTCTAGTCGGGTTGTCATATGGGATTCTAGGCGGTTTCCTAATTCATGCTCGGAGAAGTATGCCAAAGCGATAGTGATCCGAGGGTATATTGGCCCCCTACATATTCGGACATTCATCAAGTCTGAGAGGTGGCGTACGTGGTCAATGTAGTTGAAAGTGGTCCCGTTTACAAAGGCCCATATATGATTGTGGACCGCTTTCTGCGCAAACCCCTACAGAGGGGTGTGAGTATTAATGAGGCTTATATTTCGAAATTTACCTTGCAAACGGATTTCGCTTATATTTTCAAAGCCAATAAGAGCAGGGTTCATGTTTTGGCTGACTTGGAAACCTACTCCCAGCACATGGTTTACTGGATGGTCACTATACATATGGTGTAGTAGCTATTCTGTTGGAAACACATGCAACACATCTTTCGCAACCCCGTGACATCAGCCTTATATTGGGGCAGGGTATCGGCTAGCTACTGGACAGAAATCGGTTTGTGCAGGGAGCGCACGTTCTATGAGAAAATGCGCAAATTGTTAGTTTGTTTTCGTTGCCGGGTTCGTCGTTTTAAATTCCTTCTGTGGCTTCATAACATCAGTTTTTCGTGTAGGGTTGTCAGTCCTATTCAACTCCCAACCTGGAGGACCATTTGGTACAACTTGTCCCGTTTTTAGGCGCGGGAGACTCGTCTTTATCTGTCTCCGTTTGCAGTTTTTCATTACTTCCAACGATCACCATGCGGAGGTGGAGATAGGGTTTGGTAGTAGAGCTGTTGATGTCGGTTCAGCAGGCGTTTCCCAGGTTTTATGCTCCATCGTCGGCGCCTATCCACACCAATACTACCTTCAACCGTTGCTCCAACTATTCTAACAACTCAAAAAGAAATGTAAATCAAACCTCCATTTTCCAATTGCAATTATACATCTTTTAAAGTAAATTCATTCCATTTGTTTCATAAATAACCCTTCCTCGTGGGAGGGACTATTTTCCATTTACATTATTATCGTGATGAATTGGTTACTGTCATATCAAATTCATTACAATTTTGAAAGTTTAAATTGTTGTTTTGTGTTCGAGTTCCAGTAAATTCATTAAATTTTATTGAGATCTGCACGGAGGTGTTAATTTCAATGGAACGCACAATATCCGAACTGCATACCAATAATTTATTTTTTTCAAAAGTTGACTAAACTCATTCACCAAAACATCTCCTTCTATTGTAAGAAAAGCGAAACACTACAATCATACACCAGTCGTCCAGTTGCGCGGTATTTGTTCGATCGTTATCGTGAGGACACCATTAATTCGAAGTGATGGTCCTTTATCCAACAACTGGTTTGGATAAACGTTTTCCTTTCAACTCGATGTCAATTGATTTCTTAAATCACTGGACTTGCCCTTCGATAAGAATCTCTTTAACTTCTGGCATTGAAGATAGCGAAGGTGGTGGTCAGGGACACTCTATGATAGACAGTTCTTGTTGTTTGTGGTGTCCATGATCCTGTCCTTCTGCTGACCATTATAAAGCCTGCATAGGCGCAATACCTTCTGCTTTAAAGGGTCCGGGGTAAATTGATCGCGTGCGGTATCTTTTGTTGGTGCGACATAATGCACGTACTTTACCGCATAGAGCATTTAATTCCAGAGCTGTTAGTGGGAAATCTTTTGATTTCTTATCTATACCAATGTCCGGATAATTTATTTTAATGACCATATGCTAGTATTTGATGCGGGACATATATTACAGCTTGGAAGCGTGTTTATGATGGGTAGGAATGTAAAACAGGATAGGCTTCGTTGTTTACGTTCTGCTTCCCTTTTAAGCTGAGTGTGAGATTCCGTAGAATTGGATTCATTTTGCGACTTTGGAAAATTTTAAGTATTTCAGATTTCGTTTCCGGGTATGAATATGAGTAATATTCCTATTATGAGAATATCAGATTTATGCCATCTGTAAATAATAATTTAAGCAGCATTCACTCGAGAATCAAAGGAATCAGACGGAATCCTGTGTGGAGGCCTGTGGAGACTTCAATCAGATATTATAGAATAGTAAATTATTGTGGTGAAGAAATGATACGGTTCTGATTGTGTGTACCAAAAACAAAGTAGAAGTAAGATAACCAATCCTCAACAATATAAGAATATAATGATACAGTCACTGGGGCGTAGATCGCTAGCGGATAATCAAACGGCTACTTCAATACTTCACAGATATTATGACAGTCAAAAAATATATCCAAATCTGTACTGCAATTGAAGAAACAAATGTTTCATTAATTTATGGCTTTACCCTGCCTTTGTGGAAAATCTAGTTTGAATTGCACTCCCAAGCATTAGTAATTTCATCGTGTTCTATGATAGTTAGTATTCTTTCCTTTCTTCTGACTTATCATAGAATAGTGAATAGTTCATCATAAGCGATGCGCAAAAAATGCTGTAACAGAATTCAAAATGATTTGCACTTACTTGTGAGTCCTATAATAAAACACAATTTATTAATATAGCGACAAATGAAAAAATAAAAATAACGCGTCGTCTCAAGAAGCAGATGAGAAAACTGCAGGCACTCTATAGTTTTGTAGATTACTCACTACATCTCGTACTTAGATATAAAATGTAAATTCATCGAATAAGAAGAAGGAAAATTTGGAGGTCCAGTACGGATAACCGCCGGGGATCGTCTGACTTGGTGACTAGTTTAGATTACCGTAATGGACAGAATGGTATCGAAACCGACGTCTAAGCGCCACGATGACCATGAGCATTGCTCTGCCTGCTGCAGTTGTTTTGTCACAAGTAGTAGACTGAGGAAATGAACCTCTTTATAATCCGCTCTTACTACAAAAGTCTCCGCTTAGCATATTTCGTTTACGGATTGAGGGGTCCTAAGTCCAAATCCATTTGATTTCGGACCGGACCGAATGGGAAACAACTTGCTTCCTAACTGCTAAGGCCTAAACGAGGGGCCGTGGATCAAAGCAAGATGGAGTAAGCTGCTTTCCATTTGGTCCGGTCCGACATCAAGTGGATGCGGATTTAGGACCCCTCAATATTTGAACAAAATATGTTCTATTCTGGTCAAGTTTTGTCCCAAACTATGGGTGAATTTAAGCTCAATATAATTTGCAGTCATTTCGTGCTCTGTGAATTATATAAAGGAGCATTCAACATTTGCGAGCCGCTTCGGTCCCGTTGCTCCCACGGTAGAGGTGGGGCAGCGTCTGACGATTTGCCTCAGCCTTCGTAAGAAACAGTAAAGTCGTCTCCGCCTAATATTTCCGCTAAAGTTCGGGAAGAATGGATCCTTTGTATAATCCAGGTATTCCCAGGCTCTATGCATCTCTCCAAGAATTCCATCAACGATGAGATTGCATCTCGACTGATTGTTGATATTTCGCTGCTGCGATTACAATAATTTTTGTGTACAGTTAGAAGATTCGCTTTAGTGGTTTGAGTGCCCGAAGGGATCCACCATGGGAAATTCATCGGCGTGACTCACTGAGAGAGGACATTACTAGACTGACTCAAATCTGTTCTCGCGGGTGAGAAATAAAGTGCAGAAGGTTTACAGGAGCTAACTAATCCCCAGTGAAGCACCAGCAGTTGAAATTCTGGACACACTAAAGCAGAAACTTTCTATCATATTCAGTCGGTTGTGATGGTATGGCGAAATTCACTCCAAACATGTTCACAATGCAAAAAACAACCGAGGAACGAATCCCCAGAGAGCGTCCAGACTGAAACGGAAGCGGAGGAATGTAGGGGTAGACTTTGCGGGTTACCCGCCCAGCATGCTGAGCATGATAAGTAGATAACCGCCGAAGGTACCCGCCACGCCACTATGTCGAGCATGAATTTTGAGGATGTTATCGGAAAGGAGGAGCCATAAATAGCTCGAACAACGGGAGGGTCGCAGACACGCACACCTGGCTAGTCAATGTCCTACATCTGTACCGAATTGATCCAAAACTAATGAAGTTTTCGGTGACAGTCACCTCAAAGCTTATCCGTATACGGAGGGACATCTTTCAGTACTCGCTGAGCCCCCTTTGGTTTTGTATATCACTGAATCCCCTTTCATGGCTACTGAATGAAGCTAGAGGGCATGGTTTTGCAATAAAGTATGGCCTACGCGCTAAGTGCGAACTGACAAACTTGATGTACTTAGATGACATCAAGCTGTATGTTGGTACTGACAACCATCTTAGAAGCCTGTTGCGAATAATAGACATGTTTAGCCGTGATATTCGGATCGAATTTGGATTAGACAAGTATTGAATTCAAGTCATCCACAAAGGTCATCACGAGTCGCATGCCGGACATAGCATTGGTAGCCTCCACATCCAAGCTATGTCCGAGAGAGACTTTTATAAATACCTAGAAATTCTGTAAGAAACTCATGCTCGCATTGGTGATTTGAAGAGTGCTCGCTGTCCGAATTCCTGCGACGTGTAAAGGAGGTATTGAAATCGTATCTCTCGGGGAAGAATAATATAAGCGTATTGAATGTGTTCGCTCTGCCTTCATAGGCTTATGCATTCGGAATATTGCCGTGCACAAAAACCGATTTGGAAAACGTGGGTGAATACGGTCCCAAATTCTGAATGCATCATCCAAACTCTGCCGTCGAGCGGATGAACCTGTCTCGTAACATCGGAGGTAGGGCCGTCGTTGTGGTCCCGGCGCAACATCATCACCAAGTCGACTCGAAATGCGCTTATTTTTACAGCAAAGAGCGGGCGAGTCCCTTGCAAGCGACTGTTTGTAAGGCAGACTGTGGGCTGACTCCATTTAACTTCCCAGGTGCCCAGTTTATCGATAAGAGATGCAGACAGTAGTTGATAATTCTGCTTACAGCAATTATTGGGATCAGCAAATTCTGGCTGATCGCAACATTCTGCACAACAATCCTAACGTGCTGTTAGTTGCCAAGACCGGTCCCTCCGTGTATATTATTAATATTGTTATCCCCCTTAATAGCAATATCGAACGGAAATACGTGAAGCCACTGGCTCGAGAAACCAAAGAAATTTGGCGGGCGGGTGGTTGTAGCTCCCATGATATTGTCAGGTAAAATCTTTCACGGCTTCCCTTAATGTCCTGGAAATCTCACACAGTCTGTTTCAAACCATGCAGAAGTACACAATTTTGCATACGCACTCGATGTTATGGGGAGTTCTCGACGAATTTTCCCATTCACCTACCACCGGTGACAACCACCAGAGCCGCTTTATCTTTTAAGTAGCTAGGATCATCCAAGTTTAAATGCTTGGCACTTAGTGCTAGTATTAGGTAAAATCCGACATCTGGCGAGATTGTGGCAAGTCGGAAAAAATCACAGCAAGACAGCAAGTGCTCAAGTTGTCACTACCGATTTCAATACACTTGGCCAGATGCGTTTGAAAATGTTCAATTAGTATTGCGCACTGCTCAACTGTCTGAAAAATATTTAGCGGAATGAGCAAGTTTTCTTGCAGGACAAAAATGAGTCTGTCAAAGGGTTACAATGACCACGGTCAGACATCTCTTTAATGGTTTTCATTTCATTCATTCATTTCGATATTATTATCGATGAAAATCAACGATATTTTTCTTGAGGCGCAAAAATGCTTGTTTACGTTATTACTGAAGCTGGGAAGTGACTACGGGCGATAGTTTTTGCAATAAATGACTTCTTGCCGCCATATTTAAGCAACTGCCATCGGTTTTTACCATTATGGGCAGCTTCAACAATAGAAGTCTTTCCGTCTATGAAAAGAAACCGTTTAAGGCGACCCTCAACAGTGTCTCTGGCCGTTCCGTTCATTGCATCATGAAATCAAAGGGGTGTATTTTTATGGTTTTGTGTACACACAAAACCTTTTGTGTACACACAAAACCTTTTGTGTACACACAAAACCTTATTAAAATCGGTTTACTGTCTGCCTGTCCGTCTGTCTGTCTGTCCCTCTGTCCGTCACACGCATATTTCTCGGAGACGGTTACAGCGATTGACACCAAATTTGGTGGAAAGCTGGGAACTGTGAAAGCTCACGCATATAGTGAGTTTCATCCTTTTGCAATGAATTTAAGGGGGGGCCCATACATGCAAAAGAGGGGTGTACATTTTTTTTTCATCAAAGATAGTCATGTGGGGTATCAAATTTGCCATTTGTTGGAAAGGTGGGAAGTGCGGGGGGTTTAAAGTTATCATTCCTTTAAGGGGCCATTCTCAGAAACTACACAACCGACAAATCTGGAAAGAATCAGGAGGCTGCCACTATATGGTGCCTGGGCTCCCAAATACCTTCCATACTGATATCTATACAAATAAAGTTAATAATAGTATATTACTGTAATTTTTAGTAATTGGCTGTAAAAGCCCCCTTAAGTGAAGGTTAGCACCACAACAATTTAGGGTATAACATAGAGCATGATCTTACCAAGTTTGGTGAAAATCGCACTATTACTAACAAAGTTATAATACGTCAAAGTTGTCGCTTCTTTGCAAATTTAAGATTATGGATGTCAATATCTTTCGAAAGTGGATATTCTCACATAATATATGCATATATTACGTGCTACGTACTAAGAAATATACAAAACCTGAAGCGTCCAGCTTCCGGTTTCCCGACTTGTTTTATTTAACTATGCATACCCAGATTCTTCTCCACACTTGTTCATCTTTCTCACTTATCGTTGGGGATTACAACGCAATTCACATTTGAGTTTATTATAGTTTGCAAGTGTGATAACGATTGGTGAGAGGAAACTTCGAGGACGATCTGAGACTAATTCCTGGCTTTAAGTATTAATTTTTGTTTTTTAAATATTATGAATTTACGTTCGATTAGCTATAACTCTGTCCATATTGTATGTACCTAAAGAAGAGCCGTTCTTTTTGCTATTTAGTATACTTTGCTTCTGCTATATTTTCGACTTATTTACGAGAAACCGTTGAAAAACATGCATTTTTTCGATGCAAAAACAACATGTTTGAACATGAATAACTCGAAAATTATTACTTGTACGAAAAATTTTCACTGAACATCTTTTGACTAGAATCGATCATTTAATCAATTTTTGTGGTTATTTTGAAAAACTCCGCAGGGTGGTGCCACACCCCTCCGGGGAGGAGGCGAACATCGGCTCTATATAACTTTTGTTTCTTATGCCAGCCTCTACCCCCACTCCAAACTTCATGTCAATCGGTCTTGGCTGAAGAAATTCGGAGGTCGCACCCGATTTTCCGCTTTAATGACTGGACTAAATGTAAAGGTCGACAATCTCGTACCTCCAGAACTTTGTGATATTTAGATTAACCTAGATTCAGCGGGAATTGCTACATTTATCTTTGGTTTTTTCATCAATTGGCGGTCGTTTTACTCTTTACACCGTAAAAAATATTTCGTCTGTACAGAGTCCTGTATTTTTCATCTATAACCCTATTCGACATTACACTCCTCGGTTGGCCTTCATTTGGTTGATAAGATATCGTCCTCAACCTGGGCTGTGCATTCAAACATTTAAGCATATTTTAACACTTTTGCCAAGAGAAAATTAGCTAATTCCAATTCCAATTCCACTCATCCCATCTGGTTTTAAGATGTTACAAGCGGGGCAACACGGTATTTTCAAGATATTCGAGATGTTTGATGTCAGGGTACCTTTTGTAAAACTAAGTCACATATTCTCCTCTTACTTTTGCATTCATTTTGCTGACACCAATTATAGATATTAGAGAAGAAACAGATAGAATTGCAGAGAACTTCACGGTGAACAAAATACATTATTTAGTTTCATGCAATAAAAAAACCTTCCAGGCATCCTGTATGCAGTTTTATGGTGAATCTAAAATTTTTCTTAATTATGCTGAAACAAAATAATTTCATCTCCCTAATAGCAATTACTACGACAGTAACCGCCATATGTAATGTTTCCAACTTCATTTTTTCCCTTTCCTTTCCCACACTATGATTGGTTCGAATTTTTGGAGGTTCCACCCAAACCCACTTTTTCTCTCTTTATTAAGTTTGCGTATTGTATTTCACAGAAGCGGCGTGCCTTGAACATGCAAATTTCTCCACTAGCTAAGATACATATGAGAAGCTTGAAGCACTTAAGATGAAGACTTTGTCGCGCGATTGGATGCCCGGTCGTGCGCATTCCGCGTGATTATCATAAAATATGGTTTATCTGCATGTGCGCGTATTCTTACAAATGAGGATGATATCCACTTTAAGCCATTCAAATTCGCAATTAAAAGACAAGAATATTTATAAACATAACTAATTTAAACATGCAATGGGAAATTTTTTACACAAGATTTTTCTCGTACTATCGGATGGAATGTGTTTGCAGCAATATATTCTGCGGGTAATTGATCATGACTAGATGATTGAGATCATACCTGGGGCGCATGGTTGGTCGTGGCAGGGATTCTTCAGAGTGCACGATCTGCCATCACCTTCGTATCCTGGCGGGCATGGTCCACACTGGGCGCCTTCTACCGTATCATAACATTGAACATCTCTGTTAAAAGAAATAGAAAGATATTGAATATGTTAGAGAACAATTTTCCGATTATATTTTTTTCTTCAAAACTAACTCTTTTAACAATATTTGAAAAAGCGCTCTATTTTGCTTATATATAAATATAACCTACTATGAAGAAGAACCGCTGAAATTTTGGCATGGAAAAAATGAACCATATGCCTCATGCTAGGAGATTCCATTTGAATTAATTTTACACAAAGAAAACTGAACAACATTCCAATAAATTCTCAATTTACCATACCCCAGGTGAATTATAATTGGAACTAACTAAACATAACACTCGTACATAGAATAATTTATTGAACTAAATGCTCGCTTCTTCGGATAATTTTTCTTTGCCTCCATTGGCTTTGCTTGATTTGATCATTTTGTTGGATACTAGATACTAATTTTATAAATACTTTTAAAGTATGCGAAAAATGTTACAACGAAAAAGGAAAAATGTTTTTTAGATTAAATTGACCGATCTCATGAGTAAACAATCATGTTGCGATCTGTGTTACATAAGCTGAAGGTAAGTTACCTGTTGAGTTTCTGCCCAAAAAATATTTTTGTTTCAATTAAAAGTCACATGTTTTAAAAGAATTTCGGAATTTATATTTAGCGCATTTAATTGTTATTTCTTCTTCTTCTTTGCCATTTGTCTCATTCGGTAGCGGGTTTGGTTCATCTAGGTTTAATAATCCACTTTTGTCGGTAATAGGTTTGGCCCGATAATTACCTATCGTATCAAGCGATGGCGGTTTAGGTTGACGTTTGGGTCGTTTCACAACAACTTTGATATTCAGGCTTATCTTGATTGGTGAGACTTCATAGCTAGAAGGTGTTTTCAATGGATGTGATTCCATATCAACCGGGGATGTCCTCACTTCTGAAGTAATCACGTGTCACTGTCTTTGATAGTCGGCCAACATTTAGAACCTTAGAGGGTGATTGTGCACTATGGATTTAAAACTTTCGGTGCTGTAGAGCCCGACTTGATCTAGGTTCGCCGATGCCTGAAGCTATTTCATTACTCACCTTGAGGACAAGATCGGAAATTCATATTGTAAAAGCAAGGTGCACTTGTTCAGAATTCTGGAAATATTGAGAAAATCCCACAGGAGTTCTTCCAGCGTTATTGAAAATCATAAGTCTTTTTTTTCTGAACGGCGATAGCTTCCTTAATTAAAAGAATGCAGCATCTTCCAATACATGTCTAAGGTGAGAGTTCCTGAGCAGTCAGACCGTTGATAAGTTTTACTCGGCGTACCATTTTCACTTTATAATTGTGCGGTGTGCATGTTTCCGATTACAAATGATGAAAAATATTATGCCTAAGCGAAGTCGGTTCAAAAAAGGTAAAGGGATGTACGAAGAAAAGAGAAAGAAAATCCGGGTTCGAGGCGAAAATTATGCGGAAAATGAGGCCCTGGGTGCAATTTATATGGGATTAGCGACCTGTTTTTTTTTCATTGAAAATTATATTTCGAGCGTTTAGAAGTCTCTCATCCTCCTTTCCCTCCCCCTGCTCTCGTTATCATATAAGCCCCCCCCCGTCTCGTCGCATCATATAAGCGAAGACGGTGCAAATTTTTTCCCTGTCTGCCGCACGTAGTTTTCTCAGGTTACTCCTACTGATAAAAAAATTTGGTGTGAAGGTGGGAACTTTGAACCTCCATGTGTGCAGTGAGTAAATTCGTTTCACTTTGAGTTTAAGGGGGGTCCCCATTACATACAAAAAGAGGGTGTAACATTTTTTTACAAATATAGTCATGTAGGATATATCAAATGATTCCAAAGTTGACCCCAGTTCTGACATTTAATGTAAAGGGGGAGTGGGAAGGTTGGAAAGTGATCATTTTTCAAGTTCTCAGAAGTTGTCCAACCGAAAAGTCAGAAAGAACGTAGCTCACACTAGGCTCCGAAATAACTTCCATGCCGATATCTGCTTAAATAAGGTTAATAAGAGTATATTGCCATATTTTTTTTAGAAATTGACTGGAAATCCCTTAAGTTCACTCTGAAATTCCGCCGTAATACAAACTATAGTATAAAGCATGATACTACCAGGATTGGTGACAATCGCGCTATAACTAACAAAGTTATAATAAATCGAAGTACTCACTTTATGCAAATTTACTGAAAACAAAGACCTTTAATGTGAGTATCGCACTAAACTGAATAGTCTGACATAATATATGCATATACGTTCAATACGGTTGACTCATCATTCAATGCGATGAACATGAGAAGGGGTGAAGAATACTCCTCCAAATAGATTTAAAATCATCTTGATAATCAATGTACTCAAATGGGCTGGGCTTGACGGCCTCCCTGCGGAGCTATCTATCACTAATTTTGCAATTCCTACAAACCCGCTACTTCATTCCCCTTATACGAAACCCCTGGGGATCCGAGATTTTTTCCAGAGAGTGAAAGGAGTTAAAATTTCGAAGGGGGAACCCCTTTTAAATGTGACAATTGGTGAGATATTTCCGTACTCCCTGGTGTAATAAAAATAATCCTAGAACGTATCAAGGAATATTTCAAAAGGTTAATCAACACGGAGTGGGACGCCGGATCCCCTTGGACCGAATATGTTAACATCCTTCGCATCATTTTGGAACAGCTTGCCTAGCTTAAATCACTGCTTCACATACATATTTGAGGAAGCTTTTGGCAGTGTGAATAGGGAGTGTATTTGTAGCGCTCTGCGCATGAGAGGCATTCAAGAGAAACTAGTAGCTATTATCGGAACAACATATAGCAACATATAGGATTGAGGCTCAAAGTGAGTCCGGTAGGGTTACACGGATGTTATTGATGTTATTCCTTGTTGTTGTAGGTGAAATTGTTGAATAAAATGTAGCGTTGTTTCGACGACATAGAGGATTTAATGGACATGACATCTTTTCTCAAATATGTC
Source organism: Hermetia illucens (assembly GCF_905115235.1). Lineage (NCBI taxonomy): Eukaryota > Metazoa > Arthropoda > Insecta > Diptera > Stratiomyidae > Hermetia > Hermetia illucens. The sequence continues at coordinate 116,241,621 of NC_051851.1, read as the reverse complement.
AATTATGCAGATGTCATATGTATGCTTTCTCACCGTGCAAAGACCTTGCCCAAATGGTGTTGGATTCGCAGAAAGAGATAAATAGAAATTGACAAAACCAAGGTTCTCGTGCTAATGTTCTTTTTGTGTTGTTATATAGGAATAGGTCATGGAAAGTGACCTCCAGTGTAACCTACAAGCTCTGGCCAAGGACAATAACTAATGAAGAACTTGGTCAGCGTACGGGCTAGATACCCGTAGGCGTGTTGAAAGCATCAACTGACGAGTGAATGGCCTACCCAGAAAACACATGGTGCATGGAGGGAGCTAAAACGATAGTGCGTAGGTGTGGTTGGATAGCCATTTAGGGGTAAGTGGCAAGAGTATAGATATTGACCCTGTTTAAATGACAAATAAACGTACAATCAATGAAAACGTGTAAGTGACAATAGGTCAAATAGATGTGGGTAAACTTGTACTATAGCTAACTTGCCGACCGTCGTTGATTTTATGAGCCTAATTTCGCTAAGATGCTCATTTTAGTATTATTTTGAAGAGCGCTTCAAGATTAATACTATTTTAAGGCAAGCTGAAATCTATAAATATTGGTAGATGGAAACTTTTTACTGCTAACATTCCCAAAGAACCGTAAATCGTTTGTGAACCATTGGTATTCATCAATCAAATTTGTACGGTAAAATCTGGGTATATTATTCAATATTTTGCTGAATATTTTGAAGGAAATGTGTAGCAGTAAGATGCTTCTGTAGTTGTCAGTTTCTCGCATTTTGTGGATGGGATGTTTGCACACTAGCCCCCCGTAACTTATTAATTGGATCAGTGTATGTGTGCATTCAACCATGCAACTCCTCCTACTCTTTAGGTGTTCTGAAGGAATGTTGTTAACACTCGGCATCTCGCTTGATTTCAGATTTTTTATGATAATTCTACCACCTACCATCTACTACTACGGATACGGAATCAATTACAGGGATTTAGCGTTAATGTTCCATAAAATTTGTTTGGCCCAGATCTGAACGATTTAAAAATCAGCCAATTGATAAAATTGCTTCATGCATTGGCGTAACCTGGATGAAGTGGCGTTCAAGAACCGCTGTTCTTTGTAATCAACGTATCAACCAACATCTCAAATCTAAAATTTACCGCAATGCCGTCCGCTCTGTCGCCCTCTATGGCTCTGAGTGTTGGTCGACTATAAAAGACAATGAACGACTCTCTCTCCTGGTAATGGAGACGAAGAGGCTGCGTTGGACTCACGCAACACGTTTTGATCACATTCGAAATAAGGATATCCGAGGTCAACTGTGGCTTGATAGATTGGATTTGGATTTGAAAATCTCGCGAGTACATCTAGTTCAGGCCTTTGATAGAACTAAATTGTGCAACCGATCACAACACACACAAAACCTTAAAAAAAGATGAGCTGAGAGTAGTCGCATTTCAGCGAAGTGAAGCACCCCTAAATTGTTAATCATACTATTGTGTTTCCTACCCCTATGTGGAATATAGGGAATCCCCAGAGTATCTTTATATGCCTCAGCTTTATTACCACCACACTTAATACCATGCAAATGACAAAACATATAGCAGCGAGACAAGTACGAAGACGATCACAATTGTGAATGACGACTGGGAATTCGTCCCAGCAATGACATCGATAGATTAACGCATAACCAACCCAAGGTTTCTTATTATACTATTTACGGTAGAACCTCATTTCGCCATTTCAATGATTTTTAGGCAATGTATGTTCTTTTTGGGGGAAGATATAATCTTTTTCGCGTCTGCTACTCATCCTCTGTAATGATCAGTTCCAGAACAAAGAATAAAATAAATGTGCTCAACATTATGCAGCAATATACCAGAGACAAAGGAAACTTAAAGATTTGTTGCCACGAATACTGATAATATGTATGTAACCATTATGCCAATCTCAAACTAATTGCTTTTCTCATTTGATGAAAATATCAAGTATTCAGATTTTCAGTGCAGAAAAACTTTTAAATATGAATCTGTATACGTAAACACCATGTAAATTACATCATAATGGAAGTCTATTACCGCAAGAGGGAGAAATATGTTGATATGTTCAATTTCAGTAGTTAGCACCTTACCAGCTCATTTAATTCTTTTGCCAGAGTCGGTCTTCAACATATCCATATCCTTTTTTAAACGTTTACTAATCACACCTTTGATGTGTATGCAGCCAGTCTTGAATGGGGGGTCATCTTAAAATATTTCCTAGACTTGGCATTCCCACGATTCGTAGTATATCAACCCTCCAGCAACACAGTTCCTTTGCTGTTGTACTTTTCATAATATCTTTTCCCATTCCTTTATTAGTCAGAGATCAACATGATCTTTTCCACGTTGTTGTTCTCCACTCCGAAGTCAAATAATTTAAAAATCCATTCCATTCTCTGTCTCGTAGTCCACACAACAGCAATCATTCGACTGAACTTTTTTTTAAAAAAATATCCAAACAAATTGAAGAAATTCCATGACCATCTGGTCAGTCAAAGTATTAATTTCAAACGAATACGTTTGTCAAGTGCTAATCTAATCAGACAGGAAGGATCACCAGAGTTTAGGGGTTTAAAAGAGTTGTCCTGTCTAATCATATCAGATTCGAGATTATCAAAGATTTGAAGGTTCTTCCCTCCTTGATTTCACATCGTCACGTTGATGGTACTATAGATTGGCGTCGCTGCATCACAGAGAATCTTGCACATGGCCCCCGAGTGCAGAGTCTAAATGAAGTGAATGCAATTCAGCCACCTAACCTGAAGTAGGCTATTAACATAAAATACCTGTGTAGGTCGAGTCGAGTTTTACTTCAAAGAGCACGGCTGAGTGGTATTGATTGTAGCTATGAGCGATGCCCGGCATACAATTTGTAGCGCGATAAAACTGGACTTCATCAAGCAGATTGATTGCTTCAAATTGCTAAAGATTAATGTCTTGCATTCTGATTGAATTTTCCGATCATTCGAAAAAGTGTTTTATCAAAATCATCATATAATGGAAAGTTAGCAATGCAAAAATAATCCATATGACTATTGTACAACCTTTTAGAGGTATTTGCCTAAACCAAGTTTGCCAAAAATGCTACAGATTCCCAAAAATGTCAATTTGGGTGAATGTATAGACTTTTTCTCACATTAATCAAACACTGGTTATTTTCTGAATTTGGCAGGGACTTTCCGGGGCTCGTTTTTAGTAATGAATTGTAGGCTCGTGCGTTGAGCCTTCTTCCCTTTCTGCAATGCGACAACCAAGGTCTGGATAGTGATGTTGCATGTGTAAATCACACACCGTTGTGTTGCACCACCTCCCAGCTCAAATTCACAACAAGATTATGATTTCTGTGCGTGGGTGAACTTGACTTGATTTTTCGTTTAAGTTGGACTTGAAAATCGACCATTTGATGGCGTTCCTACGTTGTCGCGTTTAGATAAGAGGATAGTCGACCGGATTTCGTGTGATGCTCGAAACTTTTGCGGTTGTTCAATTAAGAATTAATGCCCTGTAACCGTGGGACCCTTTCAACATTTGTCAGCGAAAAGGATACATTTATGATTTATTTTTGCAGCGACAAGATTGGCAGATTGGAAGAAATTGGTAGACTTTTGCTGGTGAATTCGTGAAGGTATTGTAGATATTGTTTATGGTGTGTGTAAACAAGATTGTTAGTCTTATAATATTGGTCCTACATACATATATGGGTAGCTAACCAATTGGTCTAGAACATCAAAAATTTGTATCGACATACATATGTAAATGAGAGGGGTCTACACTTTGCAAACATCTTAGATACAACCATTCATAGAGTTTTGAGAAATTTTATAACCCAAGCACTAAAGCATGTTTCATCAAAGCTGGTTAAATGATATATGCAACCTAATAGCGAAAATACGTTACAGTAAAATTTGGTTTAACCACGTTATAAGAAGAGCGCTTTAACAGAGGAAACGTTATATTCAGAAAAAAAAAACTGATGAATAAAGAAAAATAACAAAAATAACTGTATTTCCCCTTAAATGGTACTTCCGCAATATTTATTGAGACGGTTTAAGAGGGTTTTATACCGTCGTGGTTTCAACAAATCGATTTTTCGCATATTTTGAAAGTAGATGATATTGGAAACACGCCATGAAAGGAATTTCGTGAAACGCACGTTCCTTCATGTGTATTCCAGGGGGGGAGTATGAACTCCGACGGTTTTTTTGAGCGGTTAGTGGCATGAGACCGTTCCGCTCATCAAGTGGCGTCGACTTCAAGGGACTTTCACAAGTATTCAGCATGACAGAATCCCAGGTTGAACCGTTGATGAAATCGACATACGAAGATCTGTCTTCTGATAATTTATTAAAAAGATTCTTGTGTGCACTCAAAACAGCAACGAATCCCTCAGAAGCTGTATTTGAACTTTGGCTCCAAAACATTTACACTCTGATAAACGGGTGATTAAAATTGCCACCCACTTACCACTAATGATCTTCAACGAAGGATTTTTGTCCATTTTGCAAATAATGGACGTGTTGGAAATTACTTTGAGAGACGAGAAACGCATGAATCGGTCGAAGGGTAGGGTCAGTGACGCTTCAAATGGGGCCTGGTTTTAATAGAGAGAAGAAAACGCGGCCAATCGAGAACATTTTCTTAATGAGGACGAAGGACTCTGCGATCCTGTTTTTGCAATCATGTTTTATATACTGTATCTTTGAACGCGTTTTTCCCTTCACCCCTAGCAGAAACATTCACTGAAATCAATAAATTTTTTTTCGATTGTTCACTGAATATGTCGCTATGACTTTCCGAGCCAATTATTGAAAATTTTGATTTGTTCCATTTTTACAGCCTGTAAAGGGTTTGCAAAGGGCAAATTACAACTTTTTTATGAAATGATGCAAATTTTTCTCAAATTTCGAAATAATAAAATCCTGCTCGGGAGAACATAGCCAACGGAATATTTATTAATAAGAAATATTTTTTTAATTATTTCGAATAGATAAAATGACTGTGGTGGTGCTATAAATTTGCCCATGACATTTACATGAGAAAAATTGGTATTTTTCAAAATGATTTTTGAAAAGTCAAAAGTCAAGTAATATACAAATTAAATAAAAAAAAATTATTAGATAATCTTCAGTAATTGCTTTGCAATTAATTCCCAAAAGTATGCCTGAAATTTACACTTGACGGTAGAACGCCGCTTAATGTACTTGGCTATTTTATTTACTTGACCAGCCATATTTATTAAAAACTGTGTTCGCTAATTTTACAATTGCTTTAAAAGCTTGAAAGGAACGTACACATTGTATTTAATATTTCCGTAACGTGGATTATTTTTGCTGATTCAGTTTCATCTTTTTCATTTTTCTCATCCTTTGTGTTGTGATCTTTAGTTTCTCTAGGATTAAAATTTCATTAGTCACTAGGGCTTCGTCAAAACCATCAAAACATTCCAAGCCATTTAATTGAAGGGAGATTAAAGAGCTTGCCAATTTTCTTCGTCGTGTCCATTAAAACAAGTCGGGAAACCGGAAGCTGGATGCTTCGAGTATGTATTTGTTGTTTTGTGTATTTTATAAAAACATTTGAGTAGCCATTTGTCCCATTAGAACCTAGCACGCAATATATGCATGTATGATGTGAGGATATTCACTTTCGCATGATACTGACATTCATTCATTCATTATAATTTTGTTAACAACATGCTCTACCTTATAGCCTACATTGCTTTGTGGTTCTAAGATAAACTTAAGGGCGGTTTTACAGTCAATTAATAAAATTCATAGTAATACACTATAATTAACTTTATTTAAACAGATATCGGCATGGAGAGTGTTTCGGGGCATAGGCATCATATAATGGCAGCGTCTTGATTTTTTCATATTTTGCGGTGGCTTTTTTCTGAGAATGGGTCCATGAAAAAAATGATCACTTTCGACCCCTTCCACTCCCCGCACTTCCAACAAATGTCAAAACCAAGACCGGTTTCAGAAATTACTAACAAAGGCCTTTCATCTGATACCCCACATGACTACATTCGGCAAAAAATGTACACCCCTTGTGTGGGGAGCCTCTTGTAGTGACCGCGGCTGCGCGACGGGAGCGGAATTTCATTCGGCTCTTTCTTAATCAATTTGCTTAAACAATGCATTTAATAGTGTGCAATTGCCTTAAAGTTCGCCGCAGATTGCACATTATTCAATGTATTCAAGCGAATTGATCTTGACAGGAGGGGAATGATTTGCCGCATCCGCAGGCGCATGCGCATGTTGCCGCAACATTGCCTAGCGAGTGAGAAAGGCTATGTAGCGGGAATAGAAGCGGTGCACGAACAAAGGCAGCGAGAATGTTGCTGGGAGAAGGTTTTTGGCGGGAAGGAAAAACGAGTAGTGAGGTTTTTGATATGGAGGAGTGAGGTTTTTGATCTGGAAGAGTGAGGTTTTTGATCTGGAGGAGTGAGGTTTTTGATCTGGAGGAGTGAGGTTTTTGATCTGGAGGAGTGAGATTTTTGATCTGGAGGAGTGAAGTTTTTGATCTTGAGGAGGTCTGGTGGACTTGGAGAAGGAAGGTGCCGCGAGTACTGAGAAGGAAAGGAGATGAGAAGAAAAAGAGGAGCAAAAATGTGAATTTTTAAAGTCGTGGAGAGAAGAGAAGAAGATCCGGAACATGTGAAGGTTTTCGCGAGAGAAAGAAAATTCCGTGAATAATTTCAAATCATGGACAAATCGTTCAATTGGTAACAAATGATAAATGCACAGTGATTTAGGGCAAGAAAGTAGAGTGCTTTGCGTTGTGACGGGATTGGTTCATTTTCAAACGTTGGGGATAAATTCCGGAAAAAATTTTCATTAATGGAAAGAGACAGATTTTGAACAGCTAGGAAACAGGTGAATTCGAACATAATATAATCATCGTTTCAGTAAGAGTTTAAGCAATACGCCTGCTGGATGACAAGTGTTACATATATATATATTAACACATATATACACATATATGTATATTCATGATTAATTGTACTTAATTGTTTTTTTTTATAAAAATTTTTTCTAGAACCTGTTACACCAGCCGCCAACCGAGCTCGGCGTGACGACTAGAGTGAGTAATTGTTTGAATTTCCTTTTTTTCTTTATTTTTACTTTCCTTTTATTTTTATTTATTTTTTTTTCACTTGTTTTAGTATTTTTTTTTTTTTATTTATTTCTTTTGAATTTGAACCACTGTTTATTTTTATTTTCATTTGTGGTGTTTATAATAAATCTTACGGAATTGTATAAATAATGTTGGAATAATCGGAAGTAGTTTGAGGACTCCCTCCCCTTAGTTCCTCCTTACTCCCGCGGAATTCTCATGAAAAGGGACATCCTCTAAAAGAATAACTGGCCGGAGGATGTCGAGGAAGGGTGGGAACCTCACCGGCCGCGCTTTGTTCAAGATCTGAGGCGGAAGGGACGGCAATCGGGAAGGTGATCCGTCGTGGATTTTCCACTACTTGATCGCGGCACTCGGGTCCGGAGACAAACGGCTCCACGCGCGCGGTCGAGCCGTTTTTTTTTATTTTTATTTTCTAATTTAGCTCGCGTTCTGGTTTTATTCGATAGGCCGTCGCGAATTCCTACGAAAAATTCGATTTTAAAATCCGGTGCGGACCCACGCACCGGTAAAGACACGTTGTTTTAAGTAATGAAACGTGAGGGATCAAAGCGCTCAAAGGACCCCCCCACATTCCCGAGCCTGGCTAGCACAGAGGCGTGCAAGAACGTGTCGACCGAGAGCTTTGATAGAGCTGCAATCTTCGTGGGCGGACCTTCACGGTCAAATTTTACCAAATTATTTTAGCTTTTTGGGATAGCTCTGCCCTCTAGGTCGTTATCGGCCACTCAAGGGATCGACTTGATCTCCTATCTCCATACTTATTATTACAAATGGCGCCCAACGTGGGGCCCAACATTTCCTGGATTCAAGCCTAATTAATTATTTACAGGTTTCCTGAATCATGTGGAAGATAGCCTATTCCGGCTCACAACTTCGTTTGGTGGTGTCGGATAGAGAATCAATAGATTCTCAATATTGTTCCCGGCTAGGCTCCACGTACACTTGTCTTCAGATTTCTAGTCTTAGGTTTCACGCCTTTTCCCCGGAAGCAAGTGTTCCTAAGCCTCAATTTCCTTTCCCACCTTGTAACGTAGTGTTTCCTGCCCTATCCTTGGTAGAATACCATAAGAGCTAGTCGTTTGTTGTGTTTGTCTTGAGACTTAACGTCTCGTAGGTGATTGCCTCCCAGAAGTCTCTGGATCTACGGGCCTTTGCGGCTATAAGCTGAAAGGTATTGCCGTCCGAGCTTCTGAGGAGTGTCCTTCCCTACCTTAATGTGAAACGGCTATCTCTTCGTTTCGGAATTTTGAAGAAAATTACATATTCTTTCTTCTTCGTAGGGATGAAGTGACGGGTGAGATGGATCCTTGATGGAATACGGAGGTAGTCGGCTATATGCTGTGCCATTCCGTCCTCAATGATTCATCTTCACTTTGTTCTCTGACTCCAGACGAGGAAGATTGAATTCTCGCGTTCCCTTTTTGCTTGTTCTTTTTATTTAATATTCTGCGACGGGGAGCAACTCGATTGTTGTCTCTTCTTGGAAAACACTGTGTGTGGAAGTTCTGCACACAGATGAGAAAATTTATGAGGTTGGGATGGCATTTTGGTCATCCGAGAGTTCTGCGGGAGTTAATATATGGAGTTGACAATTTGGAGAGAGTGGAGTCCTCGTAATTATTATTTTTTTTCTTTTTCTTTCTTTTCTTTTCTTATCGTTCGATTTAGATTATTATATAGTTAATTTTTTTTATTTCCTTTAGTTTGCCTTATTTTTTTTTTATTTTTTATTCATTTCTTCTTTTTGCTTGATTTGATCATTTTACTCTTTTTTCTATATACTTCGTTTCTTTTTCCAATTTATTGCTTCTTTTCGCTTTGGAATTTCGTTTCGTCTTTTTCTTGGACTTCCTTTTGGTCGTTTCCAATTTTATTTTTTTTTAAATTTTATTAACCAACATGTCACATCAACGAGATCACGGGTCTCGCGACCTTTATCGCCTTCCTTCCACGCTACCTCCAGGTCAATGGAGCTCAGCTGAGCTTGACCTGCCAATACGCCGTGACGACTGACGGTGGCATGAGGCGGCGAGGAGAGATCCTGTGGGTTGGGATGATCCTTCCACGCGGGATGCTAGGGCGACGGACGCTCCACGAGTTGAAGGATTGGTTCGAGAGCAATTTGTCCCGCTTCGAGACTCGAACCCGAACACGCACTCAGCGCATCAGGCAGCTCAACATCAGCCTGCTTCAACTCGTGCAGTGCATTTTTCAGACAGACGTGACTATGGACATAATAAAGACAATTTTTACATACATGACCATAGACGTGACATTGGTTTTTACGGACTTGACGATAGGTCCGGATCCGAGAACTTTCAACGACATGACGACAGATCCGGACTCGACTATATGTACGATTTTACTGTTTCTGACGATGACGATTTGCCGTATGGATGCCAGGCACGACCGCTTAATACAAAATCAGCGGATCGTGTTTATTCAATTTTGGCATCCTGGGAGTTGGTTTTTGATGGCACATCAAAAACTTTGCCCATCAACCAATTCTTGTTCCGCGTGGAGGCTTTGACCAACACAACCCTACAGGGGGATTTTGGCCTGCTGTGTACTTATGTACACACGCTTTTCAGAGACAGAGCAGCAGATTGGTACTGGGACTACCACCAGTCTGTCGGACGAATCGAGTGGACCTCTTTTCGTGAGGCTCTTCGCCATGAGTTTAAGGATTCTCTAGATGACTGGGATATCCTTGAACTGATGCGAGACCGCTTGCAGGGTTCATCCGAAGATTTCGACAGTTATTATAAAGCTGTGCGTTCGCTAGCCAATAGGTTAGAAAATTCCTTAACGGAAGACAAATTGGTAGAGTTGCTACGTCGTGGGTTGAGACCCGACGTTCAGAGGCAACTGCTCTATTTTCCAGCTAGTACGGTTCGCGAGCTGCGTAAGTTAGTGCAGCAGAGCGAAATTTTAGAGGAACGTCTCTCAAGCAGGCTCTCTCACCAATTACACAGCTATTCTGCTGAATCTGAAGAGGGTGTTGACATAAAGAACATCTCAGGAAATCCTCAGTCTGAGATTCATAATCGAGATTTGGACTTGGTCTGCTGGAATTGTCGGCAGATTGGACATTTGTTTGAAGACTGTTGGGAGGATCCCAAAGTCTTTTGTTTCGGTTGCGGGCGCCTGAACACTCGTAAGCCCGTATGTCCAAATTGTCGAGTTCCAGAGCCCAGCCCCAGTCATCAGGGCGTTCCTACATTGGACGCACGTGACTGCGCAGGCGTTGCGACAACGTCTTCCACAGTAACTCCGAAAGTTACCGTGTTGAAGCGGTCCGACAAAATAGATATGACCTATCCGGATTTGACCCCACCACCAATTGTTTCAAGGAAACCGATGCTTTCGGTTCTGAGGCCGTTGCACGTAAGACTGCAACAATATCAAGCGGCCAGAGAACGAATCTTTGGAGTAGCAGAGATGGCGACGAAAAAACCGAAGCGCTCAACTCTTCGCTTACGCCAATATTGGATGCGAATAATGCGCAACCGTCGTCTTTACTACTCTGCCATTCTCACGAGTCGGCCCAATAATGATATTCGCCCGTATGCGGATGTCACAGTCTTGGGTGAGCGTGTTTCAGGACTGATTGATACCGGAGCCACTGTAAGTTGTTTAGCTTCGGATTTCGCCCGAAAAATTATTAACGACGGTCGGTACAAGTGGGAGAGATTACGCATCGATCTCAGGACAGCTGACGGGACTAACCACTCGACAGTAGGCAGAGTGTCAGCCGACATCACGTTTCGTGATCGGACGGAATCGATGTCGTTCCTCCTTATCCCGTCGTTAACGCAAAATCTTTACCTTGGAGCTGATTTTGTGCGCAAGTTCGATCTCGCACAGGACTTATTTGTACCTTCCATTTGTTCCATCGAAAATGTTGAGAACGTCAATCAACACCAGTTGACGACACACCAGCGAGCAAGGCTCGAGGCTGTCATTGGCAGTTTTCCATCTTTCGAGTCGGAGGGCTTAGGACGTACAAGTCTTACGACACACGTCATCGATGTCGGCGGTAACAAACCGATTAAACAGAGACACTTCTCAGTCTCTCCCGCCATCGAAAAGCTCCTCTACGAAGAGATTGATAGGATGCTGGCTTTGGGAGTCATCGAAGAATCGCAAAGCGCCTGGTCTTCGCCAGTTACCCTTGTGGTGAAACCTGGTAAAGTGCGACTTTGCCTTGATGCACGTAAAGTGAATAGTGTAACAGTGAAGGACGCTTATCCTTTACCTCTCATCGAGGGGATTTTCAGTCGTCTCCCGAAGGCTAGATTCATTACGAGTCTAGATCTGAAGGATGCGTTCTGGCAAATTCCTCTGGATGAGGCGTCCAAGGATAAGACTGCCTTCACCGTCCCAGGTCGGCCACTCTATCAGTTTGTGACCATGCCGTTTGGGCTCTGCAATGCACCTCAAACCATGCAACGACTGATGGATAAGGTCATCCCTGCTCACTTACGTCATCAAGTCTTTGTATATTTAGATGACTTGCTGCTTATTACAGAGACCTTCGACCAGCACCTGCTGCTCTTAAGCGAAGTGGCTCTCTGTATGAGACGCGCTGGCTTGACGTTGAACATCCGGAAGAGCAAGTTTGTCATGAAGGAAGTTCGATACTTGGGGCACATCATCGGTAACGGGACGATTTGTACCGATCCCGACAAGGTACACGCCATCAAAGATTTTCCGCGGCCGAAAACCGTCAGGCAACTGCGGCGGTTTCTTGGGATGTGTGGGTGGTATCAGCGATTTGTGCCAAATTACGCTTCGCTGACTGCACCGTTGACAGACATGCTTCAGAAGAAGCGTCAGTTTTGCTGGTCTGAGGAAGCTATCTCGGCCTTCGACGCTCTGAAAACGAGTCTCTCCTCGGCTCCAGTTCTGCACAGCCCCGACTTCTCCAAGCCTTTCGCCATACATTGTGACGCAAGTCAACATGGCATAGGAGCGGTGCTGATGCAGAAGACAGAGGAGGGACATGAAGTTCCTATAGCGTATATGTCGAAGAAGCTTACACAGCCTCAGCGAAACTACACTGTCACTGAGCAAGAATGTCTGGCAGCGGTGGAGGCAGTGCGCAAATTCCGAGCGTATGTTGAAGGCACAACATTCGAAGTGGTAACTGACCACGCTTCGCTCAAATGGCTGATGAACCAGTCCGACCTTCACGGCAGACTGGCCAGATGGGCATTGAAGCTTCAAGGATTCTCGTTCATCATTAAGCACAGGAAGGGATCACAACATCTGGTCCCGGATTCTCTATCTCGAATGTATTCACCAGCGGAGGTGGATGCTTTGGAGAGAAGTGGGAACAACGCAGACGTGGATTTTAATTCACCACATTTTCGGTCTGCGAACTATTTGCAATTAATAGAGCGTATTAGGGAGAATTCCAACAAACTCCCTGATCTGCAGGTGTGCGATGGATTGGTATACAAACGAACCAATCATGCTTCAGGAGATGAGATGCAAGAACAACAGGCTTGGAAGCTTTGGATTCCGGAGGAGCTGACGATGGAGGTGATCACCCGTGCCCATGATCATCCTTTGAGTGCACATGGGGGGGTTGGTAAAACCTTGGGTAGACTGCGGTTGTGGTTTTATTGGCCTAAAATGGTTTCACAGGTCAAGGACTATATCCGCAATTGTGAAACGTGCAAGACGTCAAAAGCTCCCAACCAAACGCTCCAACCTCTAATGGGAAAAGCGCTCATCTCCGATCGGGTATTTCAACGTTTGTATATCGATTTGATCGGCCCATACCCCAGATCTCGCGCCGGAAATATCGGAGCAATAGTCGTTCTCGATTCTCTCTCAAAGTTTTCATTTGTGGAGCCGATTAAACGGTTTACCGCAAACGTGCTGACCGAATACTTGGAGAAGAGAATCTTTCATGTGTTTGGAATCCCTGAGTCGATCACATCTGATAATGGGGTACAGTTCAAATCCGTGGCTTTCAACGATCTTCTGAACCAGTATGGCATTCAACACATTTACACCGCTTTATACTCCCCGCAGGCAAACGCCTCGGAGCGAGTGAATCGCTCACTGTTGGCTGCTATACGCGCTTATATCGGTCCTGATCAAAGAGATTGGGATAACAAGTTGTCATCCATC